>NC_141136.1:191769161-193259333 GCF_053477565.2 Lygodium microphyllum
AAGTCCATTGTGATGTGAGTCCATTTCCCTTCAGGGATAGGGAGAGGCTGCAAGAGGCCAGCATGCATGAGTGTACTATCCTTGTTCTATTGGCATGGAACACATTTGGTCACAAAGTCCTTGACGTCCCTCCATAAGCCTTTCCAATGAAAGCTCTTGGCAATCCTGTCGTATGTTTTGAAAACACCCAAGTGACCAGTAGTAGGGCAAGAATGCATCTCTTCCATGATCTTCTGCGTGAAGGGGAGAGTGTACGGGATGACAATCTTGCCATGGGACCAAATAAGGCCATGCTTGAACTGATATTGGGAGTTTTCAGCCATAACCCCATGCTGTAATTTCTAAAATGTGTGGCTAAAGTAATCATCTAACAAGTAAGCCTCTTGGATCTCTTCAACCCAATCACTGTGCAATTCTGAGATAGAGGACACTCTGCATGCCCACATTCGAGAGAGTGAATCAATCACAATATTATCATTGCCCCAAGTGTGTGAAATATCAAAGTCATAGTTCTATAAGGTTGCCACCCATCGCCTTTGCTTAGGAGTCAAAGTAGACTGAGTCAAGAAGTACTGGAGGACTCGATGGTCACTTTTTACTTGGAAGCGGATGCCATACAAATAGTGGTACCATTTCTTGATGGCATGGAGGATGGCCAACATCTCTTGGTCATATACAATCATTTGCATCTCCTTCTCATTGAGCTTGCGGCTTTCAAATGCAATCACACCATGCTCTTGCAACAATACTCCACCAATACCCTAACCACTGGCATCACAATGAATGGTAAATAGTTTAGAGAAGTCAGGGCAAACAAGGATGGGGGCTGAAGTAAGTGCATCCTTTAACTGTTTGAAGCTATGATCCACAGTGGCATCCCAAAAGAATGACTCTTTTTTCAAGCGATCAGTCAAAGGTGTTGCAACGGTGGCATAGTGCTTAATGAAGCGTCTGTAGAATGAAGAGAGACCAAGGAAGCCATGCAAAGAAGTGGTGGTGGAAGGAGTGGTTCAATCTCTAACACATTGCACCTTCTTCGGGTCAGCCTGTTTACCATTTTTGCTCACAATGTGTCCCAAGTACTCCACAGATGTCTACATGAATATGCATTTGCTCTCCTTAGCAAAGAGTCGATGCTCTCTCAATATGTCAAACACCCTCCGAATGTGTGTCAAGTGCTCCATAGATGACTCGCTGTAAATGAGGATGTCATCAAAGAAAACAAGCACAAACTTGAACGGAAAGGGCTGTAGGATTTTGTTCATGAGGCTTTGAAAGGTGGCAGGGGCGTTAGTCAACCCAAAAGGCATCACAAGAAAATGATAAAAGTCCACGATCAGTCTTGAAGGCCGTTTTGACCTCATCTCCTGCCTACATACGAATCTAATGGTAGCCAGAGCGCAAGTCAATCTTAGTGAAAAAGCATGCCCCTTTGAGCTCATCTAGCAAATCATCAATTCGTGGGATGGGGTAGCGGTTCTTCACTATAATTTTGTTCAAATCTCTGTAGTCAATGCACATGCGAAAGGAGCCATCTTTCTTTTTGACTAAAAGGATAGGGGATGCATAGGGGGAAGAACTCGGTTCAATGAAACCCATCTCCAACAACTCCTTGATTTGCTTTGCAACTTCTTCACGCTCACACTTGGAGAGTCTATAGGGAGGTTTATTCATCAGCTTGGAATGGGGCTCTAGGTCAAGTGGGTGGTCCACTTGTCTCTTGGGAGGGAGGGATGTAGGCATCTGAAATAAGTCATTGTATTCCTCAAGTAAGGCCTGCAAGGCTGAATCATGAGATACTGCAGAGGGCTGATCAGAATTGTCCTTATTTAATTGCAAAACAAAGATTTGTGAGCATTTCTTAAACTCCCGTTTGAGTTGCTTTGCTGTAATGAGCTAAAAATTAGCATGATCTTGAACTCCCTCTAGGTGGATAGGCTATCCATGCATCATAAACTCCATGTAAATCGGAGAGAATTCCATAGCAATTTTCCCCTATTGTTTCAGTCAATCACAGCCCAAGACAACATAAATGGGGCCCATAACTAGGGCAATCAGATCAACCAGTGCCACATAATTTTCAGCCAGGCATAAGGGAACTGCAGGACATACATGTGTGCTGATTTCTTCTTCTCCATTCGCTACTTGGACCTTCAAGGGGTGATGTTATTCCATAGGGGTACATTTCAACCAATCAATGGCTGATTTATTGACAAAATTGTGAGTGTTTCCACTATCCACAAGGATAAAAGCATGCTTTCCATTGATACTGCCTTGAATGCGAAGGGTACTGGGGCTGTGGGAACCCATCCAAGCATCCAAGGAGATCGAGCAAAGGGAAGTGGGAGGTGGGTGGGATGTTAAATCAAGTATCTATGATGGAGCACCGCACGGGTCAAAGGGAAACCCATCCTCGAGGTCATAAAACTGCTCGCGATCAACATCCTCCGTGGGCTCAGCCTGGTCAATGGGTAGGTCATCCTCCTCAGTGTGTCAATCTTCCATGACATACATGCTATGAACTTTGACCTTAGCTATCTTGTACGGACATTGCAGGCATGATCAACAGTGTACTTATCTCCACACTTAAAGCATAGGCCCTTTTCTTTCCGTTCCTTCACAACATCTGGGGAGATGAATCGTTGACTAATGGATCCATGGGAAGGTGATGCAGTGGACTATTTATTTTCAGTATTAGAGCCCGATGCTGTCCCAAAAGTGCCCTTTTTTCTTTCAGCATGGAAGGCAGGGTAAGTGGGTACTTTGGGGCTGTTATTAGGCATAGAAGTGCCTCGAAAACCACCTCTGTATGGGGCTGATCGTGAAGGAATGTAGGGGGGACCCAGCACCTTGCTGAAAATGCTCATTCTTACAGTACTTTCTTGCATATCTCTCAACCAATTCGATTATATCAAACAGTGTGGTAGGTTTTTGGGCCATGACCTCGTCAATAGACTCAGTTCCAACCCATAGATGTACTTGTGCAATTTAGCATCGTCACTAATGCTCTCCACATACATGGTCAAGTTCATGAACTGATTTGTGTATTCACGTACAATGAGGTTACGTTGGTCAAGAGTGTACCATCATCTTGCCAACCGTTCTTTTTCCACAGGGGACACAAAAACTTGGGCTATATGCATTTTAAAATCTTTCCATTCAATGAACTATTGATTCTCCCGATTGATATAGCGCCACCATGTGTGGGCAAATGGAGAGAGGCAAAAAGTATTTTCTGATCATCAGTGCGGGGGTAGATATTGAAGTAGGACTCCAACTTGGACGTCCATTCCTCCAAGTCAAATGGTGAGGGGGATTTCCCATTGTACTTTGTTAGGATGACCTTGTCACGTAGATCATAGGGGCCATGCTGCCCATGAAATCCTTGCTGTCCATGCAGCCCGTGGTGGCCATATATGCCTTGCTGTCCATACATCCCTTGTGGTGCATTAAGCCCATGTTGTCCATTATAACCATGCTATCCATGATTGCCAGGTTGGCCATTTGTACCATATTGTCCTTGATGGGGCTGATTCATATGGGATGCATAGGGGCTCCTAGATAGGGCGGGTGAAATCCGACCCAAGGTGGGAGAAGGCCTCAAATGGATGTTGCCGGCGTGGTGGACGGGGGAATTCAATAGGGGCTCATCATGCATATGAGAGGGTTCCCCGATCTCATAGGTAGAAGGGGAAATTCCCTTAGCGCCAAGTATACCCTATGGACCATGCGACGATTCCTGATGTGGAGGACATCTAGACTCATGCCTAGAGTCATTGGTCTTCTCTTGGGATGAAGCAGTCGCTAATTGAGCAACAAGAGCAGTGAGCTACTCCAAGGTCTATTGAGTCTTCGAGTTTGAGATAGCCATGTGCTCGATCACTTCATCAAACTTGAACATCATTTGGCGGTGGTTGGTGACCATATCATTGTGTCGTTCCATATGACGGAGCTCATGTTGGCAGAGGGTGTGATTGAGAAGGGTATACTGGTCCATTTTAGGCATTTCCTCCTATATATCACCATGGTAATCTTGCGCCGAGCTTGGTTCTCATTCATGGAGGTCCAGGAGTCTCTAATCTCCCTTCGGAGTTCCTCTTGGGACTTGCTTTTGCCTTTTTGGCCAGCCATCTGGATGCAGTCCACAAGACCTGCTATCAGTAAAAGGGGCGTAACTCTTTGTAGGAAACTCCGATTGATGAGATTTTGGGCTCAAGTCAGAGGGGACAACGTCCTCTTTGAGATGATCTATTAACATTGGTGACAAAAAATGATTAGAATTTTCTGTAATGGGTTTAATGTGCCTGTCCTGGAGCGGTCTGCATCCTGTCTATAGTGACCCTAGTACACAAAAAATGGGCATAACTTTCACACCATAGCTCCGATTGGGGAGGTTTTTGATTCAAACCGGAGGGGACAAAGCCCTCTTCGAGAGGAGCTATAGGGTTCACCCCCAGATTTAGAATAGAATTTTCTACAATGGGATCTTTGTGACAGTCCTGCATAGTTCAAGGGGCCTGATCAGCCACATCAATAACATCTTGAGCATACTGAGCATAATCCCAAGCATCATTGCATACCCATCAGCTCTGCCATTAATGCATAAGTACTTTCACTGCCATGCATCTCCTTTGACTGCATGTACTTCAAGTGTCATACATGGGTGCCATTAGCATTGGGACAGGGGAATGGAGCTCATGGGAGTACCTGCACTTGCATACAAGTATCGGGCTCCGGATCACCGAGAGGGGGGCAAAGTTCCCCCCGGGCCGGGTTGTGCACCCCTTCAGGGTCTTAAGTGATAAGGGAGGGTCACCTCTCTTTTGTCTTACCACGTCGCCTAGCATCAGCCTTTTTCCTCAACCAGAGTATACATGGCAGACATTTTTAATAAGCAATCAGTATGAGATGCATTGGAAAGAAGACATTGGGCCTTTTCATGAGATGCAAGGAATGATAAAGGTTGGGGTAGAGGTTACCTTGGCAGTCCAGTGACTCACTGGTTCCTACTTACCCAATTTACAATGGCTATTATTCATCCAAGATCACAAGACAAGATCGGGGGTTAATGTTAGCCATTACAATGAATTTCAAGAAGAGGTATGATGCTTGCACACGAAGAGGGTTAAACTATTAAACCTATGAAATCTTGAATCTCTCCAACAATGGATTAAGCTCAACAAGTGGCTAAATTGAGAGATTAAGATCAGATTGGCATACCTCTTTAATGCTTGGGAAGACCGTTGAAGCATGAATCATCATGATGCCGCTTGCTCCATTGATCAAGTCCGATTGTTGGTTGTTGGGGCATCTAAAAAAGAAGATTTCAGCATTCGAATGCTCCTATTGATGAGGAAGGCTCCCGTGCTTGTCCCCGAGCTTGAGCTTCAAGAATGGGAAGCTTCAAGTGAAGCTTTCATGGCTACCCACAAAGTTTCCATGCATGCTGAACTCCAAGTCTTCCTCTCCGGGTGAGAGGATTCATTCATGGGCTAAAGGGCTTGTGTGGGTTGAGCTCTCTGGGTCAGAGAAGGCTTCAGTTTGAAGAATCCATGGCTGCCCCATGCTGTTCCAAACTGTCCCAGTTGCTGTCCACCATGGGAGTTGATTCTCGGGGTCAAAATGCTAAGGGGCAAAGAGAGGAGTATGTTGAGTCGGTGCCCAAGAGTGGTAGGAAAGTGGCAAAGCAGCAGGAGGAGAAGGGCAAGAGTGCTGGAGGAGGCAGACAGCTCAGCACAAAACGCACCGCATTTTGCGAACTGCTGCCTATTGTCTCAGATGGGCCGAAGATAGTCACCGAGGTGTTTGCCAAGTGGGAAATGACCCTGGGAAGCTTGTGGGGGGGCTGAGTGTTGAGGTTGAGGGCTGGTTGCAGCAGGAAGAACGGATTTGGGGGCAGTCTACCATGGGAGCTTGAGGGAAAAACTTGATGGGGAAGAGAGAGAAGTCTGGAATAAAAAGGAAATGTGGTTTTTTTCCCTTATTTAAACTGTTGAACCTCCAACTTGCCCTAGGACTCCTAAAATTTGCATGAAAAGAAGTGACGACCTGCTATTTTAACAGTTTTACCTCCATATATGTCTGAGTCTCCAGCCATAGCTCTTGTTTGCTCCAAAAAGCTAAAGTTAGCTGCAATCCTTCTTGATGTACTTGTACCTATAAGCTAAGTAACTAGGGTTTTTGGGATTTGAAAAGGGAGAAAGGGGAAAGAAGAAAAGGACCAAAGACTGAAGCTCTGATACCACTTGTAATGAAAGAAGCTAAGAGGAGAGAGAAGAAGAAAGGACCAAAGACTGAAGCTCTGATACCACTTGTAATGAAAGAAGCTGAGAGGAGAGAGAAGAAGAGCTGAGGAGAGAGAAAGAGAGCAAGAAGAAGAAGGAAGAAGACTAAAAGAAGAGAGAGAAAGAGAGAAGGGAGGAGAGAAGGGAGGAGGAAGTCATGGAAGCTGGAGATGAAGGTGAAGAGTATGATCTTGATAATAACTGGTTGCCCTAATCTGGGGCTCTTACACCTTAAATACCCCGGTCAGTGTGACGGGGTGTCTAAACCCTAGTCGATGTGTATCCCGCTTGTTACACACACAAAGAGAGAGAGAGAGAGAGAGAGAGAGAGAGAGAGAGAGAGAGAGAGAGAGAGAGAGAGAGAGAGAGAGAGAGAGAGAGAGAGAGAGAGAGAGAGAGAGAGAGAATGGGGTTTAAATTAAAAAGGGGAGCTTTGGGAAGGGAGGTAGGTTTGAGAACCCCTTTGGAGGTTCTCAGGGCTTCCCGAACATACAACCAAAATAATATGGTAATATAGATTAATGGCTAGTAGTGTGCAAAGTCCTTGCTTGTGAGATTAGTGAGATAGATTTATTCGTCATCCCTCTTTTGTTTGCAATTATTAATAAAGCTTTGTTGAGGAATTTGGATACTAAAGTTAGTGGCGTGTTTATTAACATCTTAATGGTTTCTCATAGATTCCACTTTGTAGCACTGATGTTTCTGGAACTTGAATGTGCTAATTGTTGGTGTTTATGTTAATTTTACCAAGATCTTAAGCTCTATGGCTAGCTCGCATGAGATTAAAATAATTTACCTTCATTTGAATGACTTCCTAGCTAGATTTAAGATTATTCATCCTTGACAGTATCTTAAGATGTTTCATCTTTGACAGTATGTTCAAATACCTTGGTGGGTGTCCCATTGGGATTGGAGTCACTCTAAACTGAAGCTCACAACTACCTTCTTGAGAAGCTACATGACAAGCTTAAGACATAGAGTGCATTCTCTTTAGGGTTGACTAATAAACTTGCACTTGTTAAAGTGTTTCTTACCTCAATGATTACTCATACAACTTCTATTCTTCCTTTTACCAAATTGGTAATAGGATTGAGAAGCTTCTCTTGGATACTATATGGATATCAATATCCACCAAATGGACTTTTATTTTAAGCAACTCACCTTGGCATAGGAAGATGTGTCCAGGCTTATAGTCTTGCTTGAAGAAAGCCTAGAGGCTCTCAAGTTGTTGAAAATTTAACTCTTGATAAGGTGAAAGTCAAGCACTCCAATATAATAGAAATTTGCTTACTCATGGTGAGCTTTAATGTTGGAAGTGGGTGGGAGATGTTGTAGATTAAGGGGTGCTTCTCTTCTGCCTATTTGGCTTAATAAGGAATCTTTTACTAATAGGTTGGCTCCTATGGATATTACTCTAACGCAAAAGTGCATTAGGAATTGGAGGGACCCCTTGGATTTTAATACTCTCCAATTCACACAAGTTGAAATCTTGTGATTTGCCTCTTCAAGAAGTGGAGTGAATCGATACAACACTTGCTAGAAAGAAGGAGGAATGGCATACCTCTTTGGTCTCAATTATGGCAACTCTTACAAATCGTGAGCAAATAAGAAGGGGAAGCCTCTAATCAAACTTAAAAAAAGAAGCAATTTTGATCAATTGGACTATCAAGGTTATGGTGGCTTGAAATATTGTATCCTAAATGATTGATCCTTTACATTTCTTTGGGATTGTCTTAAAGGTCTTTATGGAATAAGTTTGCTAGCCTTATGCTTAAGCTAGGTCTCCATTCAAAAGTTAGTCCCATGCAAACAATCCTTGGAGGTAGAAAACTTTGAAGGAAGGCTAAACTTGGTTGCCAATGTTTATACAGTTACCTATAAGCTTCTTTGAAATATATCATAAGATTTTTGTAATTTAGCTTGTTTTGAGTTTCTTCGTGATGAAAGTTGTAAACTTTACATTTTATTTTCAATAAACTAATATATAACCTTCACATTATAAAATTATTCTTCCCTCTTGGTTTTGGAAATCTCCTTTTACTTGGCACCTCATTCACTTTTTTTTTGTGGAAGTGTCATGCACACATCCTTTTGAGAGAGAGAGAGAGAGAGAGAGAGAGAGAGAGAGAGAGAGAGAGAGAGAGAGAGAGAGAGAGAGAGAGAGAGAGAGAGAGAGAGAGAGAGAGAGAGAGAGAGAGAGAGAGAGAGAGAGAGAGAGAGAGAGAGAGAGAGAGAGAGAGAGAGAGAGAGGTCATGTGGGAAGATAGAAATATTAATAAAGGAGCGGCAAGAGAGAAGGTCCTACCACTTATAAGAGCTTGAAGAGAGAGACTATCCTACCTCTTATAACTCTTATTTAGGAAATATAATAACTATAATAAAGCAAACTAATCAAATATTGGTCCTACCATATCGTCGCTTTTTGAAAATGTATGAGATATAAGAAAGCAAACCAATAATTCTATTTTTTTTATTTTCCTAATTTGTGTTCTAAAAGAAAAATGGTCCATGTCCACTAAGTCCATGGAAGGCCACATGTTCAAAAGAAGCCACCTTTGATCATGGAATTAGAGCATTCTAAGAACTATATAACGGATATCATATTTTGTAGCTAAAAAATGCTTATGGCATGTTTGTAGAATATTCTTAAAAACATGAGAAAACTTTTTGTAAGTTATGCAATGCATTACTTACTTCTACATGGCAAGGGCAAAAGTGCATCAAATGGCTTTTCTTGAGCGAAAGATTAAGCACACCTTGATTGTGCTTGATAACTTATGAGACATTGATATGGTGTTTGGGACTTTGTTAAGAAGCAATCGTGCAAACTTTGCCTTTGCTTAGGTATGCCAACTGTCTAAAGTATGCAATATGGGCTTTTTTCATATGCTTGGTACTATTATAGGTGTAGCATTGCATTTTTATACTCTTTTCATCTATGGTTAGAGACACAAAAGTGTAATAAAGATAAGGATGCTTTAGTAGCCCATGCTATGTGGTCAAGCACATGCAAACGTACTTCTTTAACTCATATAGGCTAAAGGGCCCAATATACTGTCATCTAACAATTCTCCATTGTAACTTTTTCTGTCAAGTGAGTTCCATGAATTTTTTTGAATAGTCCAAGTATATATATCACATGGAACTCAAAGAAAAAACTTTGGGGCATTTTGATGTTTTTTTAATGTAGCCCTAGTTGTAAATGAAGGGTTCACAGAAGAGTGACAATGAGGGCCCAATAGAGTGACACTTAAGGATGCATTATTTTAAGGTTTTACAAAATCCAAAATATTAAAAAATTTATATAACTCAATTGTCTAACTCACATTAAGCTTATGTGTCACATGAAAAAATATGTATCATAATGTTGAATGGCTAAAAAAGCTTTTTATTGGGCAAAATTATCATTCAATTGTGGTGGGGTGTGTTTTGCTTTTGGTGGGGAGCTTCACTTTACTGGCCCCTTTACCCTACATGAGAGGGTGAGATAGGTCTAACAACATGATATAAGCCTAGTATCATGCTAGCAATATGTGGAGCTTTAAGTTATTCTTAGAAGAAATTGAGACTCTCTACACATATATCATACATGGGCATTTCTCTAGTTCAAAACAATAGTAGGCTAAAAAAGCTATATCTTTTTTGCAAAATTGTCACTCTGGTGCATTTTGCTTTTGGAGGGTGTCACTTTATTGCCCCCTTTACCCTTCATGAGAGGATGAGATAGGTCTAACAACATGATATAAGTCTAGTGTCATCTTAGCTATGTGCAAAGCTTAAAGTTATTCTTAAAAGAATTTGAAACTCTCTACATATCTATCACACATGGACATTTCTCTAGTTCTAGACGACAGTAACAAGGCAAAAACAAAAAGGTTGATTTGCATACTTTTCCTTATGATTACAATCGAATTTTTTTGGTTAAGGGGAAGAGAATAAATATTACTTTGATTAAGCACATAAGATTTATGGGAATAATACTTTAATTAAGCATGTAAGATTTATGGGACCAAAATAGTTCTTTATGTTTGATTCTTGTTCTTATTTTAGACTAAGGTGTCAATTTCCTCATTTTCCAAAACACAGTTTGACATGCCACACACGAAGTGGGTTGCTTAGGAAACAATCATTTATGGTAGATTGATTCCAATGTAGCTTTACATTTGTCATTCATAGTGGATACTTGCCTCTAATTACAAGGAAACACCGGTGATTTGAACAAGAAGACAAAGACATCGCACATCAAGCTTGAGTAAGCTACTTAATGATGTTGTTGACAATTTATTATGTTGACCTCATTCTTTTACAAAACTCCTTTTTGGTGGAAAAATTGGGGATGGTTTCTTCTATCCTTCCACGATTTAATGCAAAGTCATACTTGTATTTGTGGAATTTCAAGGACAAGAAAGTGCACTACGACTATATGACAACTTCATTTGTTTGTATACAAAGAAATAAGGTACACATTGCAAATTCATATCGAGTCATTAGAAAGGATTTCCCAAATTCACACATCATCTTTACTCAACAAGGTAAGAAAGTGTGAAGCTACTACTCAACAAAGAGTGGATTGCTTTGTTTGGCACATTTCACTTCTTCTTTAACTTAATGCAATCCCTTAAATAGCTCGACATTAATCGACAATGCAACAACATCGAAGTGAAAATTAAGCAAGTCAACAACTAGCATCTAAAGAAAGTTCAAGCACAAATTATCATTGCATTAATGCAAGAATACAACCCCATTCTCATGTTGGCATGGTTACCTTAATACATAATCATGTTTAAGAAAGACACATCTCAACATAGCACAAATGCACCCTATTAAGACATTCATCTAGCATAATGCTTTTCTTCAATTATCCTTGATTGATCTTTTTCGCATATGGGATGTTCTATGTATGCTTTTAGTGGGCAATACATCCTAAATGCCACATCGAGTACTCAAGGCAAGCCCAAGGTAACACCTCTTAGTTTCATACAACAACTTCCAATGGTCACCATAAGTTTATCAAAACATTTTGTATGTTTTCTCCTAACTTTTTGGGCACCACCTTGGTTATTATTAGAGTTACTTTGGAAACCCATAGAAACTAATGTTGATCTTGATATTGTGTGACTATTGCAACATGCTCAAATAGGCGAGTTTGAAGAAGATTAGCAACATGTGGAAAAATAAGACCATTGTTGCTCCCTATAAAGCTTAGAGTTTAAGTCAATCGCTAAATTACATTCGCTTTAGCTTTCTAAACTAGCATAGAAACTAAAAAATGCAAGGGTAGGCCGATCATTACAAGGGGATGATGTCCAATTGTATTAGGTTTGTCGATGTAAAGGGATAATGTTCCCTTATGTTGGGCCAATCATGGAGTCAAAGTCCAAGACTTTCATAAGTATGTATTAAGGGTCATACCACACAAGAGTTATGACTAGATCCGTTTTCTAAAGTCTAGTTAGTAAAATTAGCCCTATGTATATGGAAAATATCCCATTGTATTAGGCCAATCATGGAGTCTTAAGTCCAAGACTTTTGTAAGTGGGCACTATTAGTCATGCCACATGCATTTTTTTAAAAGTCCAATAAGTAAAACTATCCCCTTGTATAGGATGTGCCACATGCAATTCACTTTACTTACTATTATCCAAAAACTATAGTAAGTAGTGCATGTGGCATCACACTAAAAGTGTGTAGCCAGCATTAGAGTTTGATCACCCTATGAAGAGTAGGAGTAAAAAGATCATAAACAAACATAGCTTTTGTAGAGGTTGATGGCTAGGAAATGTCTTTAAAGGAAAAACTTAATCTAGTTAGCTTCACTTTTGAAGTTGAGAGACTTATTACAAAAAGTATCACATCCTAGGTGGTAAGAAACACCTAATGCTACTTATAACTAGCCTTTCTTTAGTGGATGGGTGGTAATTCCTTGATTACAACTTGATTATAGCACTCATCATTTTTTTGCAAAACTGAAAATACAAATTTACCTGCTAATCTTTGGACAATGGACACCTGGTTGGCCCCAACATTGGTGCCTTGTTCGGTATTTCTTTAGCTTTATTGAAGTAGAAGTTGATTTACAATGGGATTCTCCCAATCCCCTTTGTAATCCAAGGTGACCAATAAGTGTTCAATTTGATTTGCCCCTTGATTCAAGAAATCAATTGGCCTTCACCCACTTCCAAAAGAGTGGAAATGCCCCTAATTTGATGGTTGACTAGTCCTCCCAATTTCACCTAAAAATCACCTTCAACCTCGAATAATTCACGTCTTGGAGTCTTCAATGATTGGCATGCTTCTTGAGGCATATGCTCAACCTTGGTTTCTACTATAAATTAGGGTTTACAGCATATAAAACTGAAATTCCTCAGCCTCCAAGGGTCAAATCCAGAGTTTTGTCTTGTGAGAAATGACAGGAGATAAGTCAAATGCAGTTGTTGCCCTATCTCAATAGTAATAAATGCCGTTGCTTGCACCTTGAGATCCAAAATCTATTGACACCTTTAGCTTGGGGCTGTCACCCAACTGCCTAGGATCTCGTGCAGCTGTCGATTGCTCTAAATCTATAAACACCTATTGGTAATGTGTGAAACTCAGCTCATGATGGCTGCTCCAACACTTCAAGATGTGTTTTTAGCAAGAATGAATTATCCTCTCTCTCTCTCTCTCTCTCTCTCTCTCTCAGCTTTTTTTTTTACTCTCCTAGCCTTACCCATGTATTTTCTTTGCCTCCCTTTGGACAATTTAACAAGTGGTAGCCTTTCCAAATGAATTTCCAACTTAATGCACATGATTATATTAATTTTTAGTTTAAAATTACTAAAAGTTAATATGATAACTATATAAATGTCTAGCGAAATAGTTTGACTAGCCATTAATTAAATAGTTTGACTAGCCATTAATTAAATAGTTTGACTAGCCATTAATTAAATTGGCTAGGCCACTTCATCTCTCTAGTGTCCCTGTGCCAAATTTGGCCATCAGGTCAACATTAAACACCATTAAACACTGCATCTCTAGTGTCACCAATTGATACTTATGGCCAATATTTGGCACTAGATACCACCTAGTATCTATGCGACATAACTAACTACAACTTTTGCCTTTGGCATTTGCTCATTCCCTTGGGTCCCAAGCTCATTAACCTGCACTAATCTTAAATTCACTCACATGTGCAACATTTAGTTAAACATGTGGTTAAAAATTAATCCACATGTCCTCATGACATTGCCCCCTTGCTAGTGTTGAGTTAGCACCCCCTGGGGTTAGTGTGGGGAGTGGTTAGCTGCAATATATAGCTACTTTTATGTGTTTTGTCACTTTTGCATATCATGGAATATTTCAGTAGTTTAACAACTGGTAGCATCATTTGGCTGCTTGGGAAAGCAAAGGGAATGAGCATCATGCCATTTGGAAAAAGGATTGTGGGAAGCCCCCCCAAGAGGGTCTTCAGTCTAGGAGTTCCACAAAGGGACCACTTCCATATGATTGATTTTTGAGACCTTCGCATGATGTGTTGTGTTACGTATCCGTAAAGGGATCACATCCATTTGATTGATTTTTTTAGACCTTCACATGGTGTGTTGTGTAATGCATCCACAAAAAAGGGATGGAGGATTCCTTTTCTTAACTTTTGCTTAATAGGCAAGAGCTACCTAAATGTCTTGTTTGTTTCGAATAACGATTGCTAATTGGAGGTTCCTTCTCCCCTAGTAAATGCACCTTTTCCCTTCTCAAAAGATTGTTCCACCTTTGGTGGAGGCCCTGGCAATAGGAGGTGTGTGAAGCAACTGAAACGCCTCAATGGATGCAACTTCGATACACACAACACACAAAAGTGTGTGAAGCCCCTCTTAACTCTCGTAGGATTTCTGACGTATGGAACACTTCGTTGACCGAAGATGACTTGGAGGATAGGGCAACCGGAAGGGCTGCAGGGCCGGTAGACGAAACGGCTATATGCGGAGTGGGGCCATAGCGTGGAGAGCAAGTTGTGTATGTCGACCGACACGTGCCGGTGAGCGCGAGGCTCCGTCAAATCCGACGGCGAAGGCTAACGGCGCGTGACGAGGCCGTCGTCTTCCTCTTCTCTGCCTCTTCTGTCTCGCTTCTGTTGCAGCTAGAGAGAGAGAAAGAGAGAGTGTGTGTGTGTGTGAGCAGTCATAGCCAGGAGCTTCCATGTGCCTGTGACACCGTCAGAAGACCAATCTGCCAGCGGCGCGTGAATGAGCACCCCGGCGTCCCTTCCTTCTATGTATCGTCTTTCCAATCCGGACGCCGTTATCATCATCATGCCATCTCTCCACTCCATCTCTCTTCCATCGCCATGGCCTCATCTACCACTTCCCCTTCCCTCAAGGTAACTCCTTTCGCTGCCTCTCTCTCAATCAATTGAGGTCGAATTTGTATCTCTGAAAGCAAGTTTGATAAGGATTTTTAGGGTTTCTTGCTCGAGGTTTCTATCCTGATTGGTTTCCCCGTCAAAATTGAGAATTTTCTCCCGGGCAGCATCAGCTCTGAATTTCAATGTTTGATGACCTGCAAATACAGGCCCAGATTAGCTGTTCTTTTTCGCCTAGGAGAACCGATGCGTGGATTGTAAGCAAGCTGCTTTCCAGAGGAATTTTCTCGCGTACTCAAAGATGGACAGCAAAGATGCGACCTCTGTTGTTACAGAAAGAATTTCTCACGATGATGCTGCCCTCCAGAGGAATTGTTTCATGTACACAAAGACGGACAGCAAAGATGCGACCTCTGTTGTTACAGAAAGAATTTCTCACGATGACATCCAGCAGCTTAAGAGGAAAAGAGCTGCTGCTGCTTTACATCTGGCTGACAAGGATGCACAGGATGGCAGGTCGCTAGAGGAATGCAAACGTCCTAAAGTGGAATTCTTAGATCTTAAAATTGATGGATCTGTCGTTTGTCAGGCTCCCCCAGCAGAGCTATATGGATGGCCATCGAAGCTTACTGTTCAGACTACGAGTAGTTTTCAAAAGAGTGGATTACCTGCAAGATTCATGTTTTATGACAAAGGGGATTGGAAAGACATCTCCAAAAATGCCATTGTTTCTGTTGTTGACTGTTTCAAGGCTCGCCAAAGCTCCACCGTACTAATGGTAGAGGAGAAGAGGTACCTCCTTGATTTTGTGTACATGCTGCAGTTAAATTTGCAAACAGGCTATCTGCGCTCTATAGCTTGGATTGATGTGGAAGGCAAATGTTTTTTCCCATCAAAGTGTATTGAAGGCTATCACTCTCACTTGTTTAAACCTGCTTCACCATATCAGCACGGGGCTACCATTGCAAACTGGTTTACAGGAATTGACTCTTGCCAAAGTGGCAAAGTAAGGGTTTGTTCAGATGTGACGAGTAAGCCCACAGCAGTTTCTTCTGTGGAAGAAAGTTCTGAGGTAACATCTGATTTGAGGGTTGGTGGGGAGGCATTGACATGCACTGCAAGTCCCAAGGTTCGAGTTTCTCATGATTTTGCACTACTACATGACAAAATTGTGAAATTGGAGGATGCAAGCGAAGATTTTAAGGTTGTTGAGAACAGGTTCTTGACTGGGCTTGGCATGCTTGCATCATATGCAAGTATAACAGGTATTTTTAAAGATTGCCACAAGAGCACAGTTGGCCAGGGCAGATACGAGGCCTTCAGAAAGCAGGAAGAGGTTACAAGGAAGGCCCGCGGTGATGCAAATGTTAGGTATGCTTGGCATGGCACCTCCAAGCATGGGATTTCAGGTATTGTCTTACATGGGTTTGGACAACCTAGAGTTCCAGAAAATGGTGCTATGTACGGCGTTGGGGTTTATCTTGCTCCTGAAGATTACTCCCATGTCAGGTTAGCTTATATTTTTATTGGGTTGAAGTAGTAAAATCTTCCATATAAAATAAAGTATGTTCTTACTTTCAGTAACTTGGTTTTCAAACGTGCAACTTAAAGCCTCTATTTAAATGATTGTTTAGCTTGTTACCTTACAGAGGGATTATTGAATGAATATTGCTTTCCTTCTTTTCCCAGTGCCGTATATTCAGATATTGACGAAAATGGTGAACAACACATGGTCTTGTGCCGAGTAATACTGGGAAGCATGGAACAGGTTGCTCAAGGGTCTGAGCAATTCCATCCCAGCAGTGAGGATTATGATACTGGTGTTGATGATATTTCTAGTCCAAAACGGTATATCATATGGAGTACTCATATGAACACACATATCCTACCTGAATATGTCGTCAGTTTTAAGCTAGAATCTTCATGGCAGGGTGGGTATTTATATGGTTATTGTGTACCCATTTTTTATCCTTTTCAAAATTATTTGAGGTCAATGCAGGATTCAGATGTGCATTCTTTCAGATATCATTACGGCATTGAGAAGGAGGCAGTTCTCTAATAAAACACCAGTGTTTCGAAGGGATTTGCCGTCAGTAAGCAGGAAATCGACAGGAGAATACACATCTGGGGTGGTAAGAAGCCATCTTTGCTCAGTCAAATGTGAATACGATGATTGCCATGATAATTATGTATTTCTATTTTCTTTGTACTAATAAATTTGTGTGGCTTGATTGATGATTGATAGTCTTCATGATGCTAAGCAAACATATATATTTTTCGGAACAGATTATATTCAGGTGGTTTTGTATTTGTCCTTGCCATTTATAGTTTTTAATCATGCAGGTTGGACACACTGTTCCAGAAACGCTTGGACTAGGTGGGTTGAGTCGAAGATGCCCTAACCGGGCTCCTCGATCTCCATGGATGTGTTTCCCCATGTTGTTTCGCTTTCTGCAAAACAAGCTTCCAGAAGAGAAAATGAGTACCTTGAAACATCTTTATGTCAAGTTCAAGGTATGATGGGGTTTGTTTTTTGCCCCTGTATGGTTTGTACTGGACTGTGAAAAGAGGTGGTTCATCTGGTCTGCTCCGTATTGTTAGGCTGGGACAATGGCACGAGATATGCTGATAAAAAATGTGCGATTGATTGCCGGTGATAGCCTTCTAGCTGATATTATAAGAAGTATGCAAGCACAGGTATTCTTTTGGAGAATCCTCTTAATTATCTCCCATTTCTGCATCGTAGGTGTGACTTGTGTTGGTATCCAGTTGTATGGAAGATGTTTATTGTCAACGAAAATGACTCGAGGACAAGGGTCAGCTTGGTCTTTTCTACTTCAGTTGTAGTTTCTATTCTGCAGAGAAATTGAAGTAGAAAAGTTTCACAAGTGCCAATCAAGGATGCCACGGTAATCTACTCTATGTGAGTTGGTGCCTGCCTGATTTGACAATGCAGATGGAGCAATATATGACATCATATGGTGCTTGATTGTTCATACAAACTCCTGCTCGATTTGACAATGTAAATGGAGCAATATATGACATCATGTGGTGCTTGATTGTTCATATTCTATGCTCACGCTGAGTGTTGAAATTGCGTGTATTTTTTTTCACAAAGCACTGAATCTGTTTCCAGATACCAATGTGTTTGATTGTTGATGCTTGAGAAATTTGTCCAAAGTTCTCAAGAGATTGCAAGGCATATTGGATACATTCCTTCAGCTCCCCACACACCCCCCAAAAAAAAAGAAAAAAAGAAGAAAAGAAAAAGGGGAGGGGGAGGTGTATGCTTATTGTAGATGGTTTCTAATGTTCTTGGTCATCTAATGGCTGCTTATTTGTTGCAGTACTTTAGTATTCTTGCCCGAATTATGCAAAAAAAAGTGTTGGACCTGTAAATATGCAGACAAATTTGTTGAACCTATAGCAGTTATCCTTAAACTTAAGCAATGGCGTGCTTTACTTCTCTTCTGTTCTATTTTATTTCTCTTTTTTATGAGGGTGGGGTATTACTTTTCTGTTTGTTGTAGTAGATTGTCTACTGCACATGGCCAATACTCTTGGCAGCAGTAGAGAGTTGCTTGGAGGTACTGATATTGTCTTGCTTTTTTGGACTGCAATCCCTTTCGTTAGCTGAGCAGCAGATCTCTCTAAGGTGAATGAGCATTGAGAAGATTGATTGGGATGGCTTACATGCCTCTATACTGCCAATGGATGGAGCTTGTGGTCATGTAAGAATGAACAAGGCAGGTCTTGTGGCGCACCTATTTTAACATCGAAATCATAATTGACACATGGTGTAAATAGTTTCCAAATCAATGTTGCAAGTGACAACATCATTTTACTATCCTAGATGCATTTCAGCCCATTTGCAATTTGCAAGTTGCTCGTTGCTGGTCTTTCAGCATGCATCTAGCTGCCTCAAGCAAGGTCCTATTCTTCCTCTTTGCAACATCATTCTGCTGAGGTGTATACCCGCGAGTAAGCTGCCTTCTTATCCCATGTTTTGGGAGGTATTGGCTGAATTCTTTGGATAAGAATTCTCCTCTATTATCTGATCTGAAATGTTGATTCTTCTGCTTGTCATAGTCTCAACCATTAACCATGATCCTTGTAGATGATATCACAACTCCGTGATAGTGTTTGCAAAGTAGAATACCCCTTTGAGGGCCATTCCTTTTGTAAAGTGGCAGTGAGGCCTCTTTGTATCTTTGACACATGAATGATGATTCGAAGAGAATAAGGAGAAGCAATGGGCATGGCTACCTGCCAAGAGGTTGCAGCCATGATCTGCTTTTATTAACTCACAAAGATAATTGAATATATTTGTAACAGCTTGTTGCAGCAAATCCTTGTTTTCTAGCTTGTGAAACTGTTTTATTTTGGGTGGAATATTGGTGCAACTATTATGTAGCATTAGACAATGAAAGACCATGAAGTCAGACATGTTTTGTGGTGCTTACATCATGCTGCTATGCTATGTTTTTTATTTTATGGCATTCTACACAAATCTTTGGTGGTGAAGGATAAGAGTTGGGCACATTTTGATAGCTAGGGTGTTTTATTGTTGAGAAATACTATTTTTATGCCAAAGTCTGTCCACCTTTTTAAATATTCCTTCATGCATGAACACAAGTAATCCCCACCTTGGGGGGGGGGGGGGGGTGCATTGGTTCATGGTATTCCATATTGTCCAAATGCACTCGTTTTTAGATTTGCAAGGAAGTTTAGTTTTCCTCCCTCCCCATCTCAAAGTGATATCAGAGTGTTTTGATGAAGGTTTTCTCATACTTATTTGTTCAAAGTTAAACGTTTGACGAATGATTGCTTGGTATGTCCACTCTCTCCTATTTGTCATTGAGAAACACATGGCAAAACCATCCCCAAGGAGCTGTCACAAGGCAGAAGAACCTCAATTCAATTTAAGCAAATAAAGCATGGAGATAAAGTAAGTCTCATCAAGTCATGAAGTTCATCATATTGCTATTTTCCAATTCTAATGTTAAGACCTAGGTTTTTGGAACTCTAGAAGATGTGCAAGAGCTCCCCCTCCCCCTCTCCCCATCATCTTGGATTTTCTTCGAAGAGTTAATTTGCACACTAGTTCTACATGTTGAAAAAAAAAGCTAAAATTTGAAAAAGCTAAAACAACTTTGTGACACTACAAGAGTGGATTAGACCCTTGTAACTAGTTATGCTGTCCATATGGCGAGCTTTTGGTATTGGCTTGATCTTTTAATAGTGCTTTTCTAGATGTTCACTCATTTGAACTATAGGGGAGTATGTGACCAAGCTATGGTGAGTTTGGATGAGTCTTGATCCTTATCTTCAAATTAGTTGGAGGATGTTATGAAGGCAAGACTATTGTTTTACTTTGCAAGAAGGGTCATGAGATGAAGGCTTATCCTAATGCTATGAAGCAAAATATAAAGGAAAAGAAGAAGGTGACAACGTAAGACATAGGTGGTGCTCCTCTTGTTTCATCTGTCCCATTTGTTTTAATTGTTTGTGCACTAGATATAGGAGTATCTCATACATAGAGTGGCTAGCATTGTTAAAACCTTGGATTTGTGATACTATCATCTCCAAACAAAAGTAAATAGTAAGACCATATGAGTTGAGGGTTTTTGTGTGCTTAATATCTTTGATGATTTAGTGTTTTGAGACTTGAGTGTCATGTATAGTCAATTTTGATTCTGTTGAGCTACATGGGCACCACCCTACTCCATCTCATGAGGAGATGGCTACATAGAGAACCTTCTTGTGTGTTCTAGTCTAGAAAAAGTTGCATCTTTTGAGGAGAGTAGTCTCAAGGTTGATGGAAAATTTGGATAGAGATGGCCTTCGCACCTAGCTTTTCTTCATGAGGGCGGTCTTAAGATTGATGGAGAGTATGGGTAGAGATGGCTTTTCCACCTAGCTTTTCTTGCACATGGTGGTGTGAGTTTTGGCAATGCCTTGGATTTTCAATTGTCATGTCATGATCATGACCAAGGATCATGTGACTTATGCTAGACGATGGATATGGGCCCCCTTCCATAGGCAAGAATGTTACTAGCTACTTAGAGAGCCAGGATTGAGATACAACATATTTAGATCCGCATAATGATATTGATAGTTATGGACTTTCCTCGTCCTTGGTAGCTCATGGATCTCAATTTGGCTTCTCACTTGCTCAACTTTCCTCATTTTGATACGTTGTATACAAATCTAGACAATGAGATTGATCGTTGCTAACTCTCCTTGAGCTCATGGATCTCAATTTGGTTTCTTGCTTGCTCAACTTTTTGTCAGAAGTGGATGCAACAAAGGAAGCGTAAACAAGTGCTAGATTAAACCTTAATTTGGTTTCTAACTTGCTCAACTTTCCTCATTTTGAGACATTGTATACAAATCCAAACAATAAGATTGATAGTTGTGAACTCTCCTTGAGCTCATGGATCTCAATTTAGCTTCTTGCTTGCTCAACTTTCTGTCAGAGGTGGATCAACAAAGGAAGCGTAAACAAGTGCTGAATTAAATTGTTGAACACAAGATGAGAAAGAAGAGAGAACACTACAAGAGAAGAGAAGTTAGAGATGTGCTCAGGAAATGCAATCCACATGCCAAGTACAAGATAGTCGTGTACAATAGTGAGCCATTGGTTGTATGGGCATTGGCACTAGCTCCTCTTCCCACCAAGATATGCATTGGATCTGCAAGTGATGAATGAGAGACTGTGGAGGAGGAGCTTGAATAAATAGGCAAAAAAGAATGCAAATAATGCATCGGGTTGGTGAGCATTTAATGCTTGTCGGCGCGTAATAAATGCCCAACTATGCATCATAGAGGCCACATTAAAATGCCTAAAATAGCTAGTAATACTAGGCATGGCCCAGACTCACTGATGAGCTAACAATATTGCTAACGGCCTCTCTTAGATTGTGGGCGACGTGATACAATACAATGATACAACAAGAATGACTATCATAGTCCATACAACGTAGAATCACGAGAGTAGAACAATGGATACCTAAGGAGTGGGTGATCAAGCCACCACTAAGGTGCGTCGAAGAGAACCTAATGTCGATGTCGATTATACTAGCTCTTGACATAGAGAAGACCCTTAGCATGTCTCTATGTCCCTCATCAATGTCTCGTAGTAGCATACAAGAGTATCCTGTCAAAAATGCCTCTGAACATAGGTGACTATGGAATTTTGCCTTTGGCTAGACTGCCAAAGTGTCGTGTTATGTGAGCTCAAACGAGGAGCCAATCCTGCTCTTTGTCAAGTACCAGCCCATCATAAATTTGGATGTCAATCCTAGCTCTAGGGTTTGAACCTACGAGACTTCGATTAATGCGTTAGGGACATCCCTCTCTGGAACCTATGCACATGTATACATGAAAGGATGAGGTTCACTTAACCCATCTCACCACCCTCCCACACTCCCTCTTTGGCATTGGAGAGTCATGAGGAATGACCGCATCACCTGCACTAGAAAGCATCAGAGGAAGGAGCTACCAAGCCCTTCCCTCGATGCGAAGAAGCAAATTCCTTTTGTGCCTTGGATTTCTCCTTGGTTGGAGGATTGGAGTCGAAGTCGGAGGAAGATGATGACTCATCGGAAGAGTCTGCATCCCACTGCTTCTTCTTCTTCTTCTTCTTTTTCTGTGAGAGCGTCAACTTCTTGTAGTCCTTTTGCAAGTGTCCCTTCTTACCACAGTCGTGGGCCTTTGACTTCTTCTTGTCGCCCCTCTCTAAAGTGGCAAGAGCCTCACCAAAGCCTTTATAATGAGACAGAAGCCTCCCTTGTAGACGCAGAGATGCCTCATGCTCAAGTAGCATCAAGGACATATGTGTGAAGCTCACAGGTAGTAGATGTTGTCACCCAGTCTCTAGGAGCAATAGATGCAGAAAACGCAGGTTAATCAGCAACAAAATAATGCAAAAAATCAAAATGCAGCCTGCTGGACCAGAATATAGCATACAAAAGGCTGGAAACAGGGCACTGGACAGCAGACAACAGTCGCTAGGCTGGAAATAGTGTGTAACAGGAAGGAAAAGCAACGATCAGCAGGGGCAGACATGTAATTAGCCAAAAAACAGTAGTAGGAGCAGAGATACCAAAATTTGATACCATGTTAGAAGTGGATGCAGCAAGGGAAGCATAAACAAGTGCTGAAATAGATTGCTGAACACAAGATGGAAGAGAAAGAAAGAGAGAACGTAGAAGAACACTACAAAAGAAGAGAACTCAGAGATGTGCTTGGGAAATGGAATCCGTATACCAAACACAAGATAGTTCCGTACAATAGTGAGTCACTCATTGTGTGGGGATTGGCACTGGCTCCTCTCTCCACCAAGGTATGCACTAGATGTGCAAGTGATGAATGAGAGACAGTAGAGGAGGAGCTTGAATAAAGAACTTGAATAAATAGGCCAAAAAGAATGTAAATAATGCATCAATTGGCCAGCAGTTAATGCTGGTCAGTCAATAGCGTAAATGCCCAAATATGCATCATATAGGCTACAATAAAATGCCTAAAATAGCTAGTAATACTAGGCATGGTCTAGATTCACTCATGAGCTAACAATACTGCTAACACTTTCCTCATGGTATATGCATTCAAAAAGATGAGTATAAGATGGCTTTTAGGATGTTATTTGGTTGGTATGAGTTTTTAATGATGTCATTTGGGTTTACTAATGTTCCAACAACATTCAATCAGAATTGGTTTGGAGGCTTGCTGGTCAATTTTGACAACAAGAGGCACTTGGATTAGTGGAGGAGATCAGAGGATCTCAATTGTACTCCTTCCATTTGCAATATAAGATAAAGAAATACCACAATGGACACCGGTTTTGAGGCTAACTAGGTATCTAATGTCCAAGATTAAAGTGGTAAAGAGTGCATTTTCAGTTTATGTGAATTTTATGTTTGCTATGCCTAATCAGGTTATATACAACCCTATCCGAGAAGGAAGGCTGGTTTCACCAACTGGCTGCAATTTCTTCTTAACTGTTAGTTGGTCATTCATGGCAAGAAGCGTAAGTTCTTCTAGGAGTTTCATTATTTGGGGCACATAGTCTCTAAGCATGGTGTTAGGATGGATCTAGCTAAAGTGGAGGCCATTTGCAGTCGCCTAGATTTGTGGACTTTGCATGATGTTTGTTACTTCCTTGGGTTATGTTGTGACTATTGAAGGTTCATTTGCCATTTGGTAGAAATTGCCTCCCCCCTTCATACTCTTCAAAAGAAGGGAGCGCCCTTTTGGTGGTCTACAAAAGAGATTGTGTCCTTCAATCAATCGTACTTCAAATTTGCCTAATCTTCAAAAATCTTGTGGTATTGTATGATGCATGTGGCAATAGTATTGGTGTAGTTCTAATGCGTGATAGCCATGTGGTAGCAAATGCGAGTAGAGTTGTTTAGGGTGTTGAAAAGAATCTGCAGGTTCATGAGAAAGAGCTTGTAGATGTCTTTCATGCTCTTACTGTGTGGAAGCACTACTTGCTAACTACTAAATTTGTTGTTTAGACTAATCATCAAACTTCATGTTATTTTATCACTTAGACAATTTATGCGATGGGCCAACTTGAAATCACAGGAATTGTGCTGGATATGGGCAAGTCCATCAGTGAGGTTTTGTGAATAAAAACAATTGATTAGTGTGGTGTGAGAGTCTGGGCACACGTTTAATCAATTCAATTTATAGATAAACCTGAATGAAAGTTTGTGTAATTTATTAGATTTGGGTGTGGGCTTGAAAATAATTAAAATTTACTGCTGAATTGTAATTATTTAACCAGAAAGCCAAGAACACATGTGAAAAGCAAGAAAAATGCACAAAAGGTGGAAGGAGACAGCTTTTCCACCACATGAAGGCTATATCTAACAGACCATGGCTGCCACCAGGTAGATTGTCTCTTGTTATTGCCAACAGTGTTGACTGAAGGCTGATTGTGCTTTGCCAAAAGCTGGTGATGCTGTTTTCCAAGTTGGCAATACTTTTTTTGAGGCTGGTGAGGCTGTTCTAGGGCTCGCAAAGGCAGTTTTTGGGCAGATATGGTAATTTGTGGGCACATGATGGCTATTTTGGCGTAGACAATGCTGTCCCAAGCTAGTTGATGCTGTTCTAGGGCTGATGGCATGGCTAGAAGGCTGTTCTCAGGTCTTTTGTAGAGTTTTGTGTTCTTCTTATAAGTTTCTTGGCATTGGAGAGAGATTTGTTGCGACAAATCATATTGGAGGTCATTCTTTTGGATTGAACGAGAAAAATTTGGGCAAGATTTTGATTTTCTATGTGAAGGCTAGAGAGCTGGATGTGTATTAGTGAAGATCTTGTCTAGTTCGAGCCTTCTTGGCAATGTAGAGGGATAATTTGGCAAGATCTTGGGTTTGGGACAGGGATCTGACTTTAGTTGGAAAAATTGTCACTGGTGGAGAGCCATAGAGCAAGAATTAGAGGCTCGAGTGGGATGGCATGTGGGAGTTAGTGCCTTGACCAACCAAATGCAAAGTTATTGAAATGGGTGTTCAAAACAAGATATCACGACGACAATTGTCTGGATAAGCCCAAGGACAGATATGTGGCAAAGGGGTTTGCTCAGAAACCTAGAGTGGATTTTGACGATAACTTTATACTAATGGTGATTATCAGGGTTGTGCTTATCTGGACATGATGTATAGGTTAAAGAAGGCTTTCTATGGATTGAAGCATGCTCTACATGTGTGGAATGAAAAGATTGACACCTATCTTGGAGAAAGGTTAGGGTATCAAAGATCAGAATTCGATGCCAATCTCTATGTCCACATCTCAATCCATTGGACAACTTTGCTCATGCTATACGTGGATGATCTCATTGTGATAGGAGACCACATACACAGATGGTGCATAAGACAAAGGATTCACTCAAGGTAGTATTTGAGATGATAGATATGGGGCTTCTACACTCCTCGGTAGTCATGGGGATCCATATTTTTTTAAACATCTGCAATTTGCGAATCCTCACAAGCACACCGGGTTGTGGTTTGTTCTTTAGAATAGGTGTTGGTGATTTAGATATTGTGTTGGGCACGAGATGCCAAGCATCGAAGGTTGGTTATGGGCTATTCTTTCATGTTGGGGTCATGTGCTTTTTCATGGAGTGATAAGAAGCAATCCTCACAACACTTTCTTCTATCATGGTAGAGTATTGAGTGGCATGTACTACCTCATGTGAGGCCACTTCTAACTGAGCTTGGCTGCCTTCAAAGCCTTCCTCACCACCCACTTGCATTTCCTCTTTACCCTCCAGAGTTGTGAGAAATGATGAAATTGTTAGCAATTGTGTGTCATATATGGTGATCTCTTGCTTGTGACCCTGAGTGTGAGTCAGGTAAGGACTTTTCTGTATTTATCTGTCCCAAATGTTTTAGGTGGTGGTCTCACCCTTGCATTTCATTCTGGCAAGGTGGACACATGAACAGTGTGCTTTTTGTAAAGTGGTGATGACACTTTTCATCACCGTATCCATCACGACTAGTTTCTGCTGCACACTCACATGTATCATTTTCCTTCCTGGGAGCTGGAGTTAGTGTCTGTTTGAGACCAAGCAAGGTTGCCTGTTTTCCACCAGGACTAGCTGCATTTTACCTTGGACAACTGTCCACTTGCTGGGTTTCTGAGTAGCAGCTCCATCTGCAAGCTAGAAGACCCTTTTTTGACAGCTGTATGATCTGTGAGGTGTGCTGAAATACTGCATTTCCAGCAGTACAGACATTTCTGCAGACATTTCTGCAGCTGCGTTGATCTGTCTCAGCCTCCAGCAGGCTGCTTTTACCATCCCAGATTCCTTCCCCTTTGTGATTTGCAGGGCCGCTTCTCAACACAGTTGTGTTTTCACCTTTTTCAGCCTTGGATGCTCTCCCACTGATCTGCTGCACACCACAATTGCTGACATCATCATCCTATAGGTCCCTTTCTCCATCAGCAGCAGCATTTTCTTGTTTTTTGTGGGACCCTTGGAGGATACAGAACCGCTTTGCTATGGATCTCCTTATAAAGAAATACTTGTCTATAGATAACAAACAGAGTTGTACATCAAAGCACAAACTAATAAAGAACATAGTTAGATTTAGGGTGATTTAGAGACGATGAACATTAAATATGAATAATGAATGATGAGTTTACACAAAGCTCAATGTAGCAAACACACTATGCAAAGTGAATATTGACCCTCGAACTCCCAATGTCTCTAGGACATGGATAGAGAGAGTTATAGCCAAAGCGCGTCTTAGAGTACTTCAAGAGATCTTTTTTGGGTGATCTCTTGCGGAACTTACTAAGAATGAAGTGATGGCTTTGGATGAAACTGATTATATCCTTGCCCTTTTGGATAAAGGGATCATTCCATGACAAGCTACCTATGTCTTTTAGCAAATTGCTTAAACAATGAGCAAAGTATGGGCTGAATGTGATGTGCTGGTATCTCTCCTCAAGTCTCATATGTGTTGCCCTATTTGTTGCCTTATCATCAGCAATAAAGTGAATTACATTTTCAGTCCTAACTTTTTGAACACTTTCAGCGCATTCCTTCACAAGCCGATTTCGCACTTTTTCCTATACTTGAGACATCATGTGAGGAAATGAATTGCATCTTTCCTTGGGAATAAGCAATTAGGACTGTTTTTGAGTGTATCTTTCATCCATTCATTGTCAAAGAGAGACTATTCTTTACCCAACTTTTTTGCATAGCTGCCAAAGCACATTCAATTGCATCCTTTTTCTTTTTAAAACCAAGTGGTACGTAATGTTTCATATGATGGAGGCCTATAGGTTGGACCATACTTTGCAATCTCTTGGACTATCTCAAGGAAGTAGGGAGATTTTATAACATTGAATGCAATATGATCATGGTAGAAAAGCCTTGCCACAACTGCATCCTCTTCTTTCTACGAGAATCTAAAGTTGTTTCCAAGGTTTGTTGCTTGCTACATTTTTCATGATGGGATTGTGAGGATGCAAAAGTCCCAAGTCCCCCCATGCATGGCTCCATCGTCCATGACTACATCATCATCTTATCCACTAAAAAAAGAAGCATTGATTGCTTGCTTTTTCCTTGCACATGCTTTGTCTTCTTCACTTGGATACTTTGCCAAGAGCTGTCTTTGCATTTTGGGTGTGGTATTTGAGCTGAAATTTATTTGGGCTCCGATGTCAACATGGCATAAGTGTTGCTTCACACATTGGATCCTCTTGTTTTAAATTACTCACACCTTTTGCATTTCCATTTCTTTGCACCTTCCTTTGATGCATAACGGTCCACTTTCTTAACCTTGTTCCATCAACTAGGCTGAGATTGCTTATTGCTTGAAGCCTTTGATCCTGAGGAAGCCATGACTGCTACAAAATCACGAATCAAAAGCATTAGTCGACGCTCCATGAGACTCAATTTGTTTTGAGAGCGACAGAAATAGACAATGCTGTAAACACGGAGCTGTTTGAGAGAGAGAGAGAGAGAGAGAGAGAGAGAGAGAGAGAGAGAGAGAGAGTATGCGTGTGTGAATAGTCTGTTGGACAATTTGCATGCCACTCATGACAGTTCGGACACCTCATGCATGACTTTCGACAATCCGCGATAGTACCTATCACTTTTTCAATGCTGCCCTTTGGGGAATGGCAACATCCACGTCCCCCTTCACATTCCCTCACATTTCCTCGTTCCTTTTGCATTTATTTGGTGTGGAACGCGTTCCCATATTTCCAAGGGGGTGGAACGATGTTTCCATGCTACTATGCTCTAGAGTCACCTCTTTAGGAAGCAACTTATAGATGTGGACGAGACTCGTATCCTCAAATGTCTCAATGGAGATGATGTAGGCCTTTGCAGACCAGTTAGACAAGCCCTATGGCATTGAGAACATTGTCGATTGTGATGGCTGACCAGTGGCAATACGAGTTTGACAGGAAGATGGGCACGAGTAGTGCGTGTAAGGTAGTGGAGGTGGAGGAGGTAAAGAAATAGGAGGAGGAGGGTAGGCAGAAAGAGGCTGTGGGTATCCAATGAGTGTCGATTGATGTGGAGGCACTGGAACATAAGGTGCTGGTGGAGGCATCGGGACACGTAAGCCCTATCCAAATGTGGGTTGGGGTTCTGTAGAATGAGTAGGTGGTTCACTAGGTAAAGCCATAGAGGCAAATTGTGGTATCAAATGCTCCACACTCGATGCTATCCTTGTGAGGGGATAGCATGAAAGTGAGTGTGTGGGATGATGTGGCTTCATCACGGATACACCATCTAGACAAGAGAATAAAGGTTGTGCTCAAGTGTGAGGAACTACCCAGTGTGGTGTGTGGAGTGTAATAAGGTGCACTTAATGGAAGCAAAAAGTGTTAGAAGTGGTGCGGCAATGGAAGCATAAACAACATGCTGAAATAAACTGCTGAAACACAAGACAAGAGAAAGAATAAACACATATACAGATGAGAACTTAGATGTATGCTCGGGAAACGGAATCCATATCGAACACGAGACAGTAGCATACAACAGTGAGTCATTGGTTGTATGGGCACCCTGGCACCGGCTCCTCTCTCCTCAGAAGAATCCACAAATGATGGCTGAAGTACTAAAGAGGAGGAGGAGCCTTAGCAATATATAGGCATAAAATGGGAGGAGCATTAAATGCAGTCGGTCAGCATTTGATGCTGGTTGGCCAGCATTAAATGCTCCCTAGCCCTAAAAAGGGCACTAGAAAATACCAGAAAAAATACTTTAAAAAGGCCACAGCCTCTGTAGCACAGACTCACCCTGAGCTGATACAATACAATAGTACAATGATGGGGTATCATAAACTATACAACATAGAACCACCAGAAGAACCATGGATATCCAAGCAGTGAGTGGCCAGCCCACCACCAAGATGTCTCGAAGAGTATCTGACGTCGATGTCGATTATAACAACACCACCTGAAAATAGAGAAGAATCATAGCAGCTCTTTGTGTTATGTCACCTATGTCACGCAAGACATACAAGACCAATCTGCCAAACATGTCTCTGAACATGTGACCATGGAATCCCTGCCTTTGACCAAAACCGCCAAAGTGTCCCCTCATGTGGGCTCGAGACGAAAACCTCCTGCTCTTTGTCAAGTACCCAGCCTATCATGAACCTGGATGTCAATCCTAGCTCCAGGATTTGTACTTGCCAGACTTCGGTCGATGCCTTAGGGTTGTCCCTCTCTGGATCCTGTGCATCTGTATAGACATATAGATGAGGCACGATTGCCCCATCTCACCACCCTCTCTCTCTCTCCCTCTCTGGCACTGGAGAGTCGATAGGGATGTTCGCATCACCACCACTAGAAAGCAGCTGAGAAAGGGGCCACTAGGCCCTTCCCACAATATGAAGAAGAGGATCCCTTCCGCGCCTTGGACTTCGCCTTGGTTGGAGGATCGAAATCGGAATCTGAGGCAGATGATGACTCGTCGGAGGAGTCCGCATCCTGCTTCGTCTTTTGCTCATTTTTCTTCTTGGAAGCCGCTAACTCCTTGCAGTCCTTCCTTAAATGACCTTTCTTGCCACAATGGTAATACTGGGCCTTCGGCTTCTTCATCTTGAAACCCCTCTCTAAAGCTGCAAGAGCCTCACTTGAACCTCCATAATGTGACGGAAGCCTCTTCTGTAGTCGCAAAGTAGCCTCATGCTCAAGTAGCATGGAGGACATGTGAAGAAAATTGATAGGAGTCATAGATGTCTACGCCTGTAAAGCATTCGCCACTCCATCAAATTCCCAAGGAAGCTTGTAGAGGACCGTACCAACAAGATGTGCCTTTGATAGGGCAGACTGCATGGTGCGAAGCTGGTTTTGGAGTTGGGTAACACGAAGTAGGAAGGATTGAATCGTATCTTTGGATTCAAACTTCAGTTGTTGGAGCTGGCCATAGAGAGTAATGGCCCGCATGGTGGAAGGAGCCTTGTACAGCAATTGTAACTTCGACCATACATCTGAAGCTGTCGTACAGGAGGTGACCGCCGGTAGGACTTCTTTAGAAACATCGAAGTAATGCTGAATAAGCACGGGCATCATTCGAATCCCATGTAAGCACAGCCTCCTCATGGTTGTCTTCATCAAAATTAGATGGAATTGGAGAAGGTTGTCGAGGACGTGCCACAGCTCCGTTAACCACGTACCATAACCGCTTCTGAATAAACCAAGCCTTTATCACCGCACTCCACGTGTAATAATTAGGTCCATGGAGCTTGTCATCAGTGGATGTGCATGGAGGAGCCATCTGGAGAGGATTTAGAAAAGTAGAGAAAAAAAGGGATTGGGAGAGGGAACACAGCCAAACCACAAGCATAGATTGCAAAAAGCAAGAGTTCACATGCAGTATAACCCAAAATCTGATCAAAGTAAGCCAAAATCTGCTGCACAAAGTAAAGAAATCAGTCAAAAACAACAAAAATGGCCTGATGATGTAAGCGCCTAGCTAGGAGGAGATGCAGAAATACCAAAATGCAGGCTGAAATGAAGGCGCAGGTTGTACGGATGCTGACTGCAGCAAAAAACGCAGGCAAAATTGGTCGCTTGATTGGAGCAGCAGCTGCTTGATCAGCAAGAGGGAAAATAGTCCTAAAATCAGCAATAAAACACTGCAGAAACACAAAACCTGAAAACTGATATCATGTCAGAAGTGGTGCAGCAATGGAAGCACAAACAACATGCTGAAATAAATGGCTGAAACACAAGACAAGAGAAAGAATAAACACATATACAGATGAGAACTCAGATGTATGCCCGGGAAACGGAATCCATATCAAACACAAGACAACAGCATACAACAGCGAGTCACTAGTTGTGTGGGCACCCTGGCACCGGCTCCTCTCTCCTCAGAAGAATCCACAAATGATGGCTGAAGTACTGAAGAGGAGGAGGAGCCCTAGCAATATATAGGCATAAAATGGGGGGAGCATTAAATGCAGTCGGTCAGCATTTAATGCTGATTGGCCAGCATTAAATGCTCCCTAGTCCTAAAAAGGGCACCACAAAATGCCAGAAAAAATACTATAAAAAGGCCACAGTCTCTGCAGCACAGACTCACCATTAGCTGACTAATCTGCTAACAAAAAGGAGTGTGCAGTGGAAGATGAGGGAGGAATGGGTGGTAGAATAAATGGATTTGTAATTGGTGTAGTAGTGGGAAATGAGTTAGGTTCCTTTTGTCCATTAAATGCAAATGATGATTCACCAAAACCATGATATATAAAAGTGGAAGGAAAAAATGAAGGAGCACTCACCAATGAATCTTGCATCTTTTTCTTATCTATTCTTGAGTTCAAATGGACAAATTTGTCGTGTGTTTGAAGAGTTCCTTCATCTTGAGCATCGCCTTTGCAGAAAAGAGAGATTAAATTCTAAAGATTGAGAATTGTTGTTTTGTGTACATGACATAGGAGTGAATGAAGGTGGAGATGTGTATGGAAGAGATGAAAGAGGTAGAGATGGAAATGAAGGTGGTAGAGAGATGAAGGGTGTGTACTCCATGCCAGTTTCCACATGAGGATGACCACTCCTTTGTGGAGCTTGTCCTTCCTGCAAAATCATTAGATTGGTGCACCAAATATAAAGGGAAAAACTTAGATTAGAGAGATGAAGGGTTTGTACTTCATGTTAGTTTCCACGTCAGGATGGCTAGTCCTTTGTGGAGCTTTCGTCCTTATTGAAAAATCATTAGACTGGTGCACCGATTCCTAGGGGGTGTGTCTATGGTTTGCAGATTGGATACTGCATGTGTGCATAGCGAATACTGGAAGGTCCCCAAGAACAAAACCTTCATAAAAGCAAAAGGGAATTTGCACGACATGAACCAAAAAGACCAATTGGGTGCAATCTCCCCCCATGCCTTATGTGAGCGCTTCACAAGACATGTATTTATAGATTTATTTATCCTTCAGCTCAAAATAGCCCACTTTACAAATGGCATGCTTTTGCTTTTGTGTTTGCTTTTGCCCAAATATAAAGTAAGGTGTTTGGGGGTCCAAAAATCAGGTTGTGTCCAAATACAAATGACAGATAATGAAATATTTAATTGAGAGTCTATGCGCATACAAGATAATAAATATTTTGTCAAGCGCTTTAATAAATAAGCATGCTTAAATAAATATTGGCACCATGCCTTTAGTGATAAGGTGTGCGCCCATCAAACATGGTAATTCTTCTAGGTATTTGGATTCACGTCATCGCTTAGTGCTACCCAATGCCACCGCTGCCTGCTCTACACATCAACTGAAGCATTCACAATTTAAAGGGAAAAACTTAGATTTACCTTCTATTTGTTGTTGAGCTCGATGCATCAAGATAAGATCGTACTCGGCTCATGTAATCTCATAAGGTCGAGGGACTCCATGGTAGTCCGATGACTCACCGGCTATGTCAGATCTTTGTAGAGTAGGATGTGTGACCCACTTTTAGTCAAATCTTGATGTGCTAGGCTTGGGAGCATCATGATATGTGAAGTCGTGTTCGAAGTCATATTTCCTTCCATGGTTTTGGCTTTTGCAAGGAGCTTTTAGATCAAGGCTAAGGTTTCTCTAAGAGTATTGGGCTATGATACTCGTGAAGAAATGCTTTGAACACAAAAAACTCATGATAATCGTACAACAAAGCACAAACTAAACATAGAAGATAGTTAGGGCTAGGGTAACTCAAAGACAATGAACATAGTGAATGAAAGAAGTGAGTGACTATTGAAAATACAATGCTCATGCAACAAACAAACCGTGCAAGGAATGAATATTAAGCCTTGAACTTGTGTCTCAAGGACCGAGGCAGAGATACTAAGCTGGAGAGTGTTGTACTCTTGAATGGATCCCGAAATAGAGATGTTAGCCTCTGAAGGTGTTAGACAACAGTAAACACAATTGTGAAAGTCGGATTTGATGCGAGACAGGCATAAAAGAGAGAGTATGCAGCAAATGCAGTTGTCACGAAAGAGAAGTCAGCAAACGCAGGCAGTAGAGCTGATGGCGACAGGTGAAGGAGAGAGAGAGAATCAGTTAATGCAGCAGGTGGAGGAGAGTCGTTGATGGCTGGGTGGCAGTTGGAGCCTGAAAAGGCAGCAATTTGCTGATGTGGCAGGCTGTATGACAGCTGGGAAGTGATGTGCATAGGTCATCTGGCTGATAGCAGCAGACAAAGGGCTGGAAACAGTCACAAACAGCAAGGAATGGCTGGACCTGATGATGGAGGGTGGTGATGGGTAGCTCTAGCTGAGATATCCTTTGCAAACAGGGTGTGGACAGCAAAGCTCTATCACGTGCAACCTGTGAAAATGAGATTAAGGCTGAATGGAGGGCATCATGCCTATTTATAGAAAGTTTGGTTCCTCAACAGTCTAGAACTTCTCCCCCCTGTTCCCTGCTAGGGTTTTTACATTAAATAAGCATGTTTTGGAGCTGTTTAAGAGGATAATGAGCATTATGCATATTTTAGCTAAACAATCTCAACTATTCCTAGTGATAGCATTGCCTAATCTCTAACTTCGAGGATGGTACATTTATGTATGCACAAAATACCATTGCACGATACTTAACATATTTTGTCTTCTTCAAACACCCTTGCCTTAGCACTTTGCCAGATTGTCCAAATTATCCCGACCTAAGCTTCAAAATTTCTAGTAGTTTCACATAAAGGTAACTATTTGTGGATAATAATTACTTATCCAATTTTTGTGATGATCTTTTCTAGTTGATGTTGCTATTATTCTTGCTATAAATTTTCCTATCATTTTTGGAATAAGTATTGGATGCTTGTTTTTTCTAATAAGTTTTCCTAGGCATTTATATTGCTATAATTCCCCCCATAATTCTTCTTGGTATTTGGCTATGTAAATGAACGTTTGGACTTGCCAATCAACCTTTTTTCCCCTACTAATTATCACAAATTTGCTAGTATTCTGTTAAAATAATTGGCCATTTCATAATTTTTCCTAAGTGGGCTTATAATTTCACAATTATTTCTTTAATATTTTCTTCTACTCTAGTACATTTCGTAAAATACATAATTATTTTATTAACTCATGTTTTTTTCCTAGAACTCAGATTCTCTAATGAACTTAATTTCCCTATAAGATGAAATGACGTGGAATAACCTGAATCTTATGGTGGAGGCTTATATACTTGGATTAGTTGATTGCATCTAAGGATGCATGTGCTATGCATTCATTTTTGTGGCATCAGAGTAATATGGGAATGAACGTTAGAAAGAAGAGAAAACAAAAGGGGGTAGGGTTGGGGGTTATAATTTGCATGCTCACACTTTTGTCCTTTGTGATCTCCCCGTCGTTGTTGGGCTTTGCTTTCTCTTAGTGTTTCCTCTCTTTCACTCTCTCTATTGTTCTCACTCATCTCTCTCTTCCCCCCCCCCCCCGCAAAATCACTCTCTAACTAGCTATCTTTCTGTATATTCTCTCCCTACCTTGTGGAGATATGCTGGGGTTTGCAAAAGAAAACATTGAGTGTACGACCATGACTGAAACGTTGAGAACTCAAACACAAATGCAAAAATGCCAAAGACAAACAGAGGAGGAGAACTCTAAAGTGAATGAATGAATGCTAAAAAAGTATGAGTATACAAGATGCTCATAGGCATAGCTGGCCAATAGCCAATGACTCTGGTGGGAGTGGGCTGAGAGAATAGTCAGAGTGTGATGTCTATTGGAGACACTTATTGAGTGCTATAACCACTAGTTGGAGCTGAGATGAAGCTGAAAGTGGAAGGGCAGCAAGCTGGAAACCAAAATGTAGCAATCTGTGGGGTTGGAATTGGTAAATGCAGCAATGTAACTGCATGAAGATGATAGCAGCTGGTCACTGACAGCAAGTTGGAGCTGAGCAACATATAAACTAGTATGAGGCATTTGGTGTTGGAGAAGACAAGGCAGCAAGAGAGCTGATGGTGTGGACCTGCAAAAAGGATGATTTGAATGGCTGGGCAGCCTCCTATTTATAGATGTGGATCCTCCCAAAATTAGGGTTTTGCCTTACGGGACATAGAAACTTTGAATTTTGGGGTTGTTTTAATGGGCTAATGAAGATTTAATGTGTAATGCAGTTTTTCAAGCTTAACATAACTCTCTCTCTCTCTCTCTCTCTCTCTCTCTCTCTCTCTCTCTCTCTCACCTGGCCCCCCCCCCCCCCCCCCCCCCCCAAAAACAAAAGTTCCATAATGTTGGGGATCCCTTTGATCTAGTGAATTATCAGACTATCATGATTGGCCATTTGTTGGCCAAGGTACGTGGAGCAGTGATGGAGGCGGAGTTGAGTGCTTATGTTGAGTGAAAGTCCATGCGGGTAGCAGGACAAATAGGATGTAGATAGGCCTTCTACACAGCTGATCACATTTTCACTATGCAATGTATGACTGAATATTCTAGGACTAGGATACAGAGATTGTATTGTTGCTTTGTGGACTTCTTCTGCAAAGCCTTTGATACGATGTTGAGGGACAAACTACAACAAAGCCTTTGTTACGGTGTTGAGGGACAAACTACTACAAAGCCTTTTAAGCTTGGGAGTGACATCAAATATATGGGGCATATATGCATAATCCACTATATGAGTGAGTAGTGGGACGAGTCAGATGCCCTAGAGGACTATCTAGAGAGAATGCTAGCATTGTTGGTGTTAAGTAGGGTTGCCCACCATTACTTGCACTGTTTGGGCTCTACGTTGATATATTTTGATTTTAGAGAGTCATAGGAGGGTCTTTAGAGACACGTGGAGGCCTTGCACAATTTTTGCTAGATAGAGGATTGACAGGGAACTTTGGATAACCAAGGTTCTCATTTTCCACATATTGGCTTAGATTTGTAGGAGATTATTGTTCGCTTTGGATGGGCAGCTTGTCGAGGTGGTGATGGTGAGCTCATGTTGACTTGGGTGTTATTTTTATTGCCACATTAGGACACTTTTCCATAGCCTAGGTAGCACGAGACTGACTCACCAAAGGACACACATGATTGGCACTTTGAGAGAGAGAGAGAGAGAGAGAGTCACTAAATAGACCTGCAATAGTGGCTAGTCACTATAGCTCTTATATACTTAGCAACGGTTTGGGCCCTAGGTCTAGCCACATCAGTTAGGACATACATAGAGAGGCCCCAGGTTATTTTGCTGCCATGTGTGATACACAACAAACCCTTAGTGTCACGTGAGATTCTTAAGAGTAGAATTTGCTGCGCCACCCATGTAGGTAGAGGCTCTCTTTCAGATCATCACTCTTATACAAAGAGGGTAGAGCATGGCACATGATAGGTTACCATGTAGAGCATTGGTGGCCTTTGGTTAGATGGTTTGTGAGGGGTGTGAGAGCTGATGGTACTTCCAGGTGGAGCATCTAATTGCCAGATATGATATTGACATGGCAAGCCTCCCCCCTTCCAATATGAACCCGACTCATCTCTTGTCCAGCTTACAGAAGTAGAAAGGAACATGATCATTTTGTAGGACCTATGTCAAAGACATACATACAAGACCTACAAATATCTTTTTATGAGCTTTCTTGAGGATGGATTCATCATCAAACCCTTGTACATGGATTGTTACATGCCATAGGCCAGCTCAGAGTTTCATCATTCCAGTTGGAGATAGAGATAGGTAGAGCCTCACAAGTCCCCAAGGAGGAGGGGGTATGCAGGCTGTACCATGTGGAGAGGAGTATTTCTTATGCAGATGTAGTGCATATTCCTAGACACGAGAGATGTTACACATTGTTCCAAGGGTAGCGGACCATACAGTTGAGGATGAGCACACCGGATTGGATAAAAGTTGGTGAATTCTACTAGTCTGTTGCATTGCTGGATAATGTTTTTATAGGCCTCTTATAGAGTAGTGGCTTCGAGATCAAATGTAGATGTGCCTTTGGTGATGCTGTGGTTTTTGTGGTACTCATAGAATGTCAGGTTGTCTAAGCATGATGGTTAGGTCCACAAGATGTATGATGATATTCCCTTATCTTTGTGAGCTTTTGTTGTCATATGCTAGCAGGGGAGGTGCCTATTTATTCAACAGCCTCGCTTCTTGTCACCATCAGAATTCGCATGTAGTTCAAGGACGCTTAAGTGGGATAAATTGGCTTGGAATGTATTGCGGCAGACACTAGTTCTTACTTGTTCAAATCCAAGTCTTGCAGACCTAGTTTTTGGCATCTTCTGTTTGAATGTTTAATCTACCCATTGGCTTGGCCTTCATTGCAAAGTTGACTAGGTAGAATGAGATGGATAAGTTTGTTACTCTTTTAATGTTCACGTGGGCTTCTCACAAGACTAGTAATGTTGGGTGATACATCATAATATTGCAGTGCTCATCTTCGGGATGGTAGTGGAGGTACCATTGACAACCGTGATAGAGTTTTGTTGGGGGGCAGCACTGGTTTGGGGACATACAAACACACAGACTGCGAGATCCAGAGGAGATCAGAGTTGCATGACAACCCAGCGCTAACTATACTAATTTTATTCGATGTTCGTGAAGCTATATTGGTGTTTCTGAGTACACCGGGGTGTTTGTATGCAATGTGCATGAGATAAAATCTGATATCTGCATGTGATGGTTTGCATATGTGATAATTCCATCTGGGGCGCAGGGGGGGGGGGGGGGGGGGGGTTCATATTACTGTTTCTTGGCTGGCCTGCAAAATTAGATGAAAGGGGTTTCATAAGATTGCTTTCTGCTTATGTATAGCCAGCCTGGACAGCAGCCCCACAGTGGCATTGCTTTCAGATGGAATATGATTATGGCACAGTTAAAAGGCCAAGACCTTCCTGTTATGTAGTCCAGTAATCCTCCATATTTCCATTATCTTCTATAGTCAATCTCATATGAAACTTTGAGCTGTTGTTTCACTACTTTGGCATTGCTTTCAGATGGAATATGATTACGGCACAGTTAAAAGGCCTTGACCTTCCTGTTATGTAGTCCAGTAATCCTCCATATTTCCATTATCTTCTATAGTCAATCTCATATGAAACTTTATGTAGTCCAGTAATCCTCCATATTTCCATTATCTTCTATAGTCAATCTCATATGAAACTTTACGCTAATGTTTCACTACTTTGGGTTGTAACATAGTTATAGTGGTGGAGTTGGAGACCTTGTTATTGAGTTTCAACTTTCAACTTGTGCAGCTAATGTTCTGTGTAATGCAAATACATTTTCACCTTGCGTAGAAAGTGTATCTGTTGAAAAAGGGGTGGATATTGATGAAGCTTTAACTCACTCTAATATTTCCCCCTTTAAGGGATTAAACCAAATAACTTTGATAATCCTTGACGAGTTAGAGCTTTAGACTAATCTCTTGATAGTAGCTTACGGGGATGCTCGGGTTTAAATGAGACAATTTCATGGTGGTTTGTCTATGGGAAGCAGCTCATTATATTTGGCGTGAGATGCATGTATGCCATAAGTAGAGGGGTGTTACAAATGTTCCTGTTTTTCCGACTTTATTTAACATAATGTGTGCTCTTTGCAGGAAAAAGCATTTCATAATGTGGCGAAACCAGACCACTGTTCCACCTCAGAAGAGAGTGGCAGTAATGTGTCTTCAACGACTCTGCAAAACAAAGCTGAGGTGAGTGCTTCTTGACTTGGTGCACACTAGTGTAGTTAAGCATGTTTGTTTGTTGATGCCTTGGGTAGTCTACATAGATCTAACAAAAAGGGGCGGGTGGTTTTGGGTGTAAGGAATTGCAGGATGTCTAGATGTGAATCCGATGCTTGACATTTTGCCACGTCTATGGATGGGATGATGTTAAATCGTTATAGCACTGTTGTCGCCTTGAGTGCTGTCTTTGCAAGTTATTCTTGTGCAACTAAACCATCTGCCGTAGTTTGGCTTATCAAGTCCAGTTGTAGTTTCACGACTGGCCAATTTGTCGACTACTAAGAACGCGAAGTCGTTAAGGGTTTTTTTGCATATGGTGCATTTCTCAAAATTTTGAAGTGCTTTCATCCATCAAAGGGTTCTATATTTGCTCGAAAATATAGGAAAACCATTATTTTGCTCCTAGTGTACTTCGATGTTTCTTGTAAATAAGTTTTTTTGAATGAAGGATACCCTTTAGGTGTGTAGAAATACCTGAATGAGTAGGATTTCAACTTGTTTCCAATGCGGTGATTTGTATTAAAAACTTTATAATATATGGCACATCAGTTTTACATACGTTGACTGTTACTTCTCTATTACACAACTTAAAGAAGATCCTTTGTTCTAGTTTGTATACTAGTCATAGACCCGTACTGCATATAGCATTAAGATCAGCTTGCTCCTACTATTTCCATGCGTTGTATTTTTCTCTGCCTATAGATCATTTGGCTCCTAATATTTTCATATGGTATATTTTTCTTGGCTTATGGTTTCAAGAGGGTATGGTGAAATTGAAAACGAAAGGTCTTTTTAATGATGTACACGTTTGGTCCCCTAGCTAACTATATTTTTACTAATGTTCTCACGAGCGGTCTGTTTACATGGATTGTCAATTCTTTATCTGTAGTTGACATGCATATCACTATACCACAGTTAACAAATGTGACACCAATAGTAAGACGTTTTGAATGCATAGAATTTTTGTTTTCTAGTAGAAATATATAATAATGTAAAAATATTGGTTGCCATTTTAGTGGCTAGCTGTTGTACATTAGGAGTTGAGCTCATCCATGGTTCATCCATGGGGTAATGTTTTATTTGGATGCTTAATTTGAGGTTCTAATTGCTCTAAGCTTTTACATGTACTACATCGATAATAGTTTTCTAGCCATTGCTTTTGGCTAATGTGCTGCATGGTAAATAGTTTTCAGCAAGTGCTTATGGCATTCAAAAGCGAGTGCTGAAGTGTATTTGTTGTAAATACAAATTTAGATTTGCTTATAGAAGTGGTTTGTGGTGCATTTGCAACTTTTGAAGCATCTTAAATTTGCTCGAATAGAATAGAAGTGGTTTGTGGTTCATTTGTAACTTTTGAAGCATCTTAAATTTGCTTAAATAGGGTTTTCATTAGTTGCAACTGTTGCTTAAAGGGCATTGCTTTGACAAGTTGAGTGTGAATCAATAGCAATAGGGATCCTTGAGTAATGCCATGGGCATTTTGGTGTAAAGCCATGTTTAGAAGTGCACCAACATGGCTTTGCACTGAATTGAACATAAATCGACAAAGCCTTGAAAATTTGAATAGTATTGAGCACCTTGCATTAGCCTCAAATCCTATCAAGCCATTGCATAATAGTACGCAACAATAGAGAAAGGAGCCCAATTTAAGGATGTGCTAGAAGCCCTAAGCGTGGCAATGGATAGCTCAAAACAGACATGGATGTTAGTGCATTGTCATCAATAGGAATAGAGGATCAATATCAAACTTTGGTCGGGAAAAGCAAGGAAATGTTAGATAAATTGATGGATTGAATCATAGACACACAACATGAGAAGCAGAACATGCAACAAGAGATTGATGATATTACTACGCTTTTGCAAAATGCAAGTATGCCAGTATCTTTGAGTGACTATCATTGATCTAACGCAATGAAGACTATTAAACTCATATGCCCTTCATATTCGTATTGCCAATCAATATATGCCTTGCATTTTCTTGGAGTAATACATTGAAAACTGAAACATATGCATATTGAAAACTTAAACTTGGTCACATGTGACCTCAAAACTCCCAACATCACATGATGGTTGATGATGATCATGTTGAATTTTAGGGGCATCAATACACCAATCTTAAGGACGTGTGGCAAATTGGTGAGGGTTGATGTTTGATTTTAGGGGTAATAATTATAGTTTCAAAATTGAACTTGTTTTTTTGTGGCTTTTAAATGTGCCTCATGTTGAGAGGCAATGATTAAATATTGTGCGTTTTATGATATCAAATCGAAAATAAATATGCATATTTGAAAGGCTCCTTTGATGATTTGGAGCAAGCAAAATATTTTAGTGGGCATTACTTGGCAAATGTGAAGTAATGTATTGTGAGGTGAATGATGTGATTATGCTTTCACGGTGTGATGGGTCCCATGCTACTATGCTGTACTTGTTGAGGAACTTTAGAAGTGGCTTAGCAAGTTTGATAAAGGTTATACACGTTTGTTTGAATCCAACTACGAAAGAGAGTTTGTATTAGAGGTCGCGAGCTAAGGAGAGGATAATGATGTCTGTATTATACTTTGATTGGAGGAATTTATAGATGGCATGTGCTTGCACAAAGGTACCAAGTGTGAATAAGCTGATCGATTCATGTTGCTCTCTCTAAGTATGGAAGGTATTGACGAAGGGTTAAAAGTTGTAAAAGTAAATATAGACAAATCCTTATTCTTGAAGGTAGCCATTATTAACCTTTCATCTCTTCACAAAATGATCTTAAAGAATACTTGATGAAATTTGTGGAGGGTCAATTGTTGCCTATAGGCTAGCTAAAAGCGCTTTAGATAAGGTAAACACTAGTCAAATTTGTAATCGAACTGATGGCCTATGGTAAAGCTTGTGCTTTGCAACTTGACAAGGGTTCAAAGTTAATTGGCTTTAGATCATTCTTATCTTTGGAGGCAGTTATAATTAACCCGTGACCTCTTCATAACGTAATCTAAAGAATATGTTATGCACTAATTTGAGGGTTGATTGTTATGTACACATGCATGTACATTTGAAAGAAAAGCACAAATCAATTTTATCGTTGATGTTTTGTGTGAGTTCAAGGAAATTCAAGTGTTAAAATATGGATAGCCAAACCTTTACATTTGAAAAAGAGCACAAATCAATTTTATAGTTGATGTTTTGTGTGAGTTCAAGGAAATTCGAGTGTGAAAATGTGGATAGCCAAACTTTGTTAATGTAAAGAATGAGGAAGGAAGATGAGTACAACTTTTAATGAAGAGCTTGATGGATGTGATAATGACTTTAGCCAACTACCAGACAATGCCATGCATGGGACTTGAAATAGAGTATGAAATGGAATACCATGCTAAATTAGAGGATGTTCCCTTTTGACTTGAATGACATTGGTACTAGCTTTGTACATGTTATTGGGTGTTTATTATGCCTTGTTATAAGGTGGTACCTTGTTAGGCTAGATGGTAGATATGTGCAATATGCTAGGCATGTTGGGTGGTAATGCATTCATCCATGGTAAGTTTGACAAAATCTCGCTATAACTCCCACGTTGAGAACCAAGAAATCGTGAGCTTTTGTGAGGAAGGGATCATATATCTAGCTAGATGAAGTTGGGGTTTGTTACCCTTGATTGCATCTAGGTAGGTATGTGGTGCCTTTTGAGGAAGGGATCATATATCTAGCTAGATGTAGTTGGGGTTTGTTACCCTTGATTGCATCTAGGTATGTATGTGGTGCCTTTTGAGTAGAAGCTCATGATGTTGGAACATTAGACGCAAAAACAATTAAGGAGCATTTTTTGGCATATGGGGGAATGTCGAAACTTATAGAGATTAGGCATTGGTAGTCGTGTGTGGGTGTTTTGGCCAACCTACTAGGTACAAGTTGTTACGTATGTGACATGACATTTGGGGGGTGTGTTTTTGGTTTTTTAGTGATGGTGTCTATTATGCTTTGTTATAACGTGGTACCTTGTTAGGCTAGGTGGTAGATATGTGCAATATGCTAGGCATGTCTGGTGGTAATGCATTCATCCATGGTAAGTTTGACAAAATCTTGCTATAACTCCCACGTTGAGGACCAAGACATCATGAGCTTTTGTGAGGAAGGGATCATATATCTAGCTAGATGTAGTTGGGGTTTGTTACCCTTGATTGCATCTAGGTAGGTATGTGGTACCTTCTTAGTAGAAGCTCATGATGTTGGAACACTAGACGCAAAAACAATTGAGGAGCATTTTTTGGCATATGGGGGAATGTCAAAACTTATAGAGATTAGGCATTGGCAGTTGTGTGGGGGTGTTTTGGCCAACCTACTAGGTACAAGTAGTTACGTATGTGACATGACATTTGGGGGGTGTGTTTTGGGTTTTTAGTGATGGTTGCTATGTTTTTTGCTACTTGTAGGTTCCCTTCTATCAAGGGTGGCTTGTTTTGTGGATGTGGTGTATGATTGTGCTATCATCCTTTGACTTGTATGGCCTTGCATTGCATTTAGTGGCTATTTTCTTCTTCACTATTGGGCTATTGTGGTATTTGTTTCCATTTTCACATCGTATTCTCCCCTTGTGTTTTCAACCTTATGAGCATTCTTTTGTGTTGGCTTGGTGTATCTTCAATGGACTTCCTCTATGGTTACGTTTGTTCTCTTTGATACATGTGCATAGTGGTCCTTGAACTATGAAATTTTAATTGTTGAACCATTACAATATTTTGGGCTCTTGACCACTCAATGGTTCTAGCTATCCCATCACTTTTTAAGTTTTTATCTTCAATTTCGTTTATGGCACCCCCATGTTAATTGCTCTTTCAGAAGCTCATGTGGTAGGGATTGTTGTCTACACATTTACTCTAGAGTATATTATTGTGGACAATGTATTAAGGGCTCAAGTCTCATCTCAACTAATCTTTCAACACATCCATGTTAGTAGGGCATGAGTTTGCTCTTACGTTGCAAGGTAGATTGTCATCTTGTGCTAGAAATAACTTACAACTAGAGAGAGGATAAGAAAAGAAAGAGTAAATGCTAATTTTGCAATAAGAATGGGAATCTCTAAATGTGTTGCAAGAAACGAGTCACTTTCAACAAAGAGGAGGTGAAGGGTGAGGATGACTTGGACCTATCATTGTCCAACTTTGACTCCAATTCCAATTAGGCATAATTAAGGTTGCTATGTGAAAATGGAGTATTTCTATGTGTGTACGAGATTACCTTTTACAAGTGACAGCAATATAATATTATCTTTGGAAATGCCGGTTGCTATTCAAGAGGCTTATTTGGTGGAGACTATTATTTTACAAGCTCCCTCTGGAGTATGGTGTGGTGGTGAATGCTTTGAGGGCTTAAACCTCATCTCATCTAGTGAGCTTTTCGCATGTGACAACCTTGTTGTGAGGACATGAGTATGCTCTCAAGTTACAGGGGGATTGTCATTTCGTCTTAGAAGTGGCTACTTGATAGCAAAGGGGAGACAAGAAGGATAAGTGGCTACTTTTGATGATAAGAAGGTGCATCTTTGAAAGGATTGTCCAAAAATAGTGGCCTTAAAAGGAGGTGGCAGCAAAGGGCAAGGGTGGCTTCAATTCTTCATCCTCATCCAACTTTGACCCCAATTCCAAGTAGGCTAAGGTTGCTATGTGAATATGGAGTGTATTTTCTAGCCCTAGAGTGAGCTATTCCCCCTCACATGTTTTGTGATTAAAGGGACTCCAAGGAGGTGGTGATAATGAGGTATCCATGCCTCACTAATATCCTCCATATGATGGTTCCTTCAAGTTGCTTTCTACAAACATGGACTTATCTTGTGGTTTTTAAATCCTAATGATGATGTGTCTTTACGTCCATGTTGGAATTGTTGGAGGATGATATCTCTGTCCTAGTTAGTTTTCACTTAGGGTAGAAAATGTACTTAATGTTCTTGTTGATGTTTTATGCTTCGATTCCATTACACACTCATAAACACACATTGCCTTGTGGGATGAATCATAATTAGAAGACAATGCATATATATGTTATGCAATGGAATGAGGTAATATGATGAATAGAAATAGTATGATTGATTGGATGGTTTTCTTTTAATCTAGGTGGCAACCTTATGGATGACATAGGAGAGGATGAGGTTAAAGATGGCAAATTGTGATAGTAAGGCTCATAACCACTCTAAGAATGTTTGGAACCCCCTCATTTTTTATAGTCAACTCATTACTCTTGAAGTCATACTACTTGAAGACTTGATTATATAAGTATTTAAGTTTGCAATTTAGCTTGTCTATAGATTCAAATATATAGTTTCCTTGGTAAAAAAAGAATGTAGCCTATAGAGTTGAGATGACCTTAAGCAATAATACAAAATATCAACAAATTGTAAAAGTTAAAATGATCAAATGGTGTGATTTTATGTATAGCTCTTATAAGGAGTTGTAACACTCATCTTAGTTTTTATTTTCCTCGTCCAATCCTATGGACCTAACATGCTTGTGTATCTCATCATCACCTTGCACCTATAGATGTGAGAAAAAAAGATTAGCAATAGTTAAAAATATCAATGCTTGTGATAAAAAATGATTTGACATTTTAATTACCACATCATGTATTCATTCTTGTAGCCATCAAGTGCATTCTTGTATCTAGCTTACTATGTCAACGCTTATATGTTGTCTTCCACAACTAGTGGCATAATAGTAAATTGCAAAATAACAACATAATGAGGATTACTAAAAATCAATCCCAAGATTAAAAACATATAAACTAAACAAAAATATTAGATACTCTTGAAATTAGCCTCACAAATTACGATGACTCTTGATTTGAAGTGACAAATTTTAATTATTGCATCATGTATTCATTCTCATACCCTCTTGATAGAAGTGCATCCTTGTATCTAGCTCACCATGTCAATGCTTATATGTTGTCTTCCTCAACTAGTGGCATAATAGTAACTTGCAAAATAACAACATAATGAGGATTACCAAAAATCAATCCTAACATTAAAAACATATAAACTTGACAAAGAGATTAGATACTCTTGAAATTAGCCTCACAAATTATGATGCCTCTTGATTTGAAGTGATGATTGCTCGCAAACATTATGGAATAGAGTTGGCTCATGAGCTTCTTAGGCATCTTGCTTCATGCTAGCTCTATTAGTCATGTAGTATTTTGGTAGTGGTGAGATGCTACCCCCATTGTCAAAATCACTCTCCAAGCATCTTCTATCTCTTTCACTCAACCTATTGCCCCTCTCCCTACTACAAAATTCACAACTATTGTTGCTCTTTTGGGATGTACTGAGTGATGGGAATGACAAAGAGGATGTAGGACCTACATGTGGAATCTTTGATGTAGAAGGGTTTGAAGGGTTTGTCAATGGAGTGTGTGGCTGTTTGGGTTTGAGGAGGCCAATGGCTAGTCATGTAGCTCATTTTGGGTAGGGGACATGCAAAGAAGGCATATGGTTAGGATTTTGAGATGAGGGTGTTGACGAACTACACATCATACTATAATCTTATGTACAACCTACAACAATATATGCCTATGTCTAGCCTAGCTTGTACATATATCTACCATACCTACACCTATGTATGCATGGCCATGCATAGGCTACTAGGCATAGGTTAGGCATAGGTTCACTAGGTACATGTATAGACATAGGAACTCATTGTGCACCAATGTCTATGGCTAGCCTAAGAAAGCTATGCCTAGCCTAGCCTACATCTAGCTACCTATACCTATATTTATGCCTAGCCTAGCCTATGCGTAGCTACATGTAGGCATATGCTACGCTTGGATAGGCATATGCTAAGCATAGGTATATGTGTAGAATAGGCATAGGTCTATGATTGCCCTTAGACTTTACCATGCATAGACTGGTTCGTGTATGCTAATCCTATAAATATTCTAGGCATGGGTTGGGCATATATTAGACTAGGCTTGACTGCTAGGCATGTACATAGGCATAGGTTAGGCATGGAATAGGCATAGAATAGTCTAATTGTAGGCATCGGTTAGACATAAGCATTATAACTAAGCATAGTGTATGTGTGCTTGTTTAGTCAGCCCACAACTTTGCCTATAACTATTGTAGTTTATACTTGCATTGATGCTCAACCCCCTTTGTTAGGCCTTTGCCTACACCTATACATGTGTGACATTTAGGCTTAGTTTACTTTATATCTAGTGCATGCTTACTTATACACCATTGAACATGGGCATACACCTATCATAGGCCATGAAGGAAAGTCCAAACCCAAAATCCAAGGAGTAAACATAAATTGGTGAACCATAAAGGGAACTACACTTTGGGGTTCAATTGTCACAACATGTATCACAACTCTCTTATGGTTGTGGAATTGTCCCACTTCTACATCATTTCAATATGCACAAAATCAAAATTGAAATACTCTCTCAATATCTCAAACCCGTGGAAGAAAACCCACGCCTATATCTACATCATGGAAAAACCTCACTTCACTTGGTTATGATGAATACAATTGCTATGCAAGACTTTCTATTTTTATGCACTATAAAGTGATGTGAGCTATGATTGTGCACATGACAATAGATTTTCCAAATCATAGTGTGGTAATGCACATTCACTTTCATTCTATACACATGCTTGTGAATTTATTAATACGCAACTACAAACATAGAAGCATTTGCCACAAACAAGCATTTGTTAGAAATAAGCATATACCAAAACACTAGACTTCACGCGTGTTTTCCCCCTGCAATAGATGTGTCCACTAGTGTGTTTATACACACGTATGTTTTGCATAAAGCATGCTTATAAACGTAATTATAGACACGTTTGTAGTGCAAACTAGCCATATCTACATGGACACCTAGAGTTGTGATTTGTAGGCAAACATTTTCCTTGAATTTACAAACACTACAATAGAATGGAAGCATAGATATGGGTGATAAGATACACATTAGTGGGTATATTTATTAATGCATTTAAATCACAACCAAAGAAAAATAATTTATACATATTTGAACACCTTTACAAATGCATATTAATCTAATGTGTTAGCCTGCTTATAAATGTGATTATAAACATACGAAGTTTTGAAATATGCACTATATCAAACTTGCGCATTATCAAAGGCAAAAGATAAACACCCACCCGCACACACATGAGCATGCATGTGCATGCACACACAAGCATGTGTGTGTGTGTGTGTGTGCGTGCACGCACATGCATGTATCAAAATGTCTTTTGAGGCCAAAATTGACCTATGAGACAAAACCATGGACAATGTTGATCATCATTAGATGTCAAAATGTGTTGTACGAAAGGATGATCAATGATAAACTTTGAAAAGAAGCTAAGATGATCTCCAAAACAAAATAATGCCCATGTAGGATACAAAAGTAGAATGAAGCAGTGCATGTATAGTTGTGTAGTTGAATAATACATGGATATGTAGTTCTTCCTAGTCAGGATTGGTGGGAACACACACACACACACACACACACACACACACACACACACACACACACACACACACACACACACACACACACACACACACACACACACACACACACACACACACACACACACACACACACACACACACACACACACACACACACACACACACACACACACACACACACACACACACACACACACACACACACAACGTCTATAAGACCAAATTGGCTTATTTAGAGCTTGTAGTTTAGGCATAGGACTTTAGTTCCTATTTTCTTTTTGAAAATTTAGTGTAAATGCTCCTATAATTGTGGCATGGTGTATTTGTGATCATAAACACATTAGGTATAGAACAATTGCAAAAACTTGGTCATAAATTTGTATGTTTTGGTATTAAGAAAATATATGTAATAAGTGCACTATTTTGGTAGATCTTTATGTGAGTTTACGAGTATAGAAAGATAAAGACATCGTGTGCACTTTTGCACATAATGATTATTAAATCTTTGGTTGTGCACTAGCTTAATTTTTATCACTACATAATACATGAAAATACAAAGCTATATGACTGAGTGTGGTGAGGTTTGCCAAGCTATAAACATAAACATGGGTTCTCTCATGGAGCATTCTGAGGTTGAGAAAACAATCATATTCAATTTTGTGCCTATTGAGAGTGTGGGTGAGTGGGGCAAACTTTGGGGTGGAATGTAGCTTAACATGTAACAAGGATTTGTAGTTCACAAAACAAAGTTCCTGTACTATAACTTGATATGTTCATCTTATAAATTTGGGATTCACACACATGATATGTTCATCTTATAAATTTGGGATTATCATGCACAAAGTTTCACACACACACACACACACACACACACACACACACACACACACACACACATGATATGTTCATCTTATAAATTTGGGATTATCATGCACAAAGTTTCCTTTTTGGATATGGATTAATGGAGGAATAATCTTTGATATGAGTTGTATTTCACAATAGGCCCTCCGAGTAAATATCGTGGCTTCAATTCGTTGCATGGGGCTTTGTCCTTTGCCTCAAATTACCAAACAAAGAATCAAGCCACCTGCAATTTATTGGGCCAAGTTATTTGCTTGGAAGATCTAATGAGAATAATATACACATCGATGACTCTTGTTGGATTAATCAACATGAGGAAAGATAGCTACTTATAGGGAATAAGATTTGTGTTGAAGACCGGTAGATGAATATGAAATCTTGCTACTTCTTTGGATAGAGATGTGATCTTTTAGGTAAGGTTTGTCTTTGTTTCAATAAGGTGTTATTTCTCAAAATTGTTTGGTAGTACTAATATTCCTACTATAAACCAATCTACAACATCAAGATTGTATAGTAATATTGATGCTATTGCTATAGAGTGCAAGAGTTTCTATATGCATCTTTCTCTCAAATGGAGGACTCCTCTATTTGTCTATTTGTCTTTTAGTCTGTCTCTCTTGCATGTGACACACACACACACACACACACACACACACACACACACACACACACACACACACACACACACACACACACACACACGCACGCACGCACGCACGCACGCACGCACGCACGCACGCACGCACGCACGCACGCACGCATGCAGTGGAACATTAAATATGGCAATACCATTTATAATGTAGTTTCTTGTCTCATCCTCTTGAGTGGCTTTGTTAAGGATTAGTTTAGCTATGCCCGTGTTTTTCTTCAGGTTGCTTTAGCAAATTGAGGGATTTCAATTCACTTTCACAGTTAACTGCTAAATATGAGTTTAAGCTTGAGGAGTCACTGTCATTTTTGTTAAGCTCAAGAGAGTTATTTTTCTCATTTGCCTCTACCTTGAGCAAAGTGGCTCCATCTATAGGGTTAAGTGTGGCCTCTTTATGGTATGTAAGATTTAGGATTGAAGCCATTACATATCTATTTCATTGCTATGGCTTTGCCTTGGATGACTTATCTAGATGCATTGGGTGGCACTTTGTGATCCCTCCATCAGTTTCATAGTTTATAGAAAATTGCATGCAAGAGGACAAGCCTTACTCCCTCATCTTGTCAAAATTTGAGGGTCATTTTTAATTAAAATTCACAATTTTTCTAAATCTTGTAATGAATTAAGCTTGAGACCATAAGTGGCATGGTGGTGTTAGAAAGGCATTGGTCATTGAGAATGAGGTTCATCGCAAAAAAGAGACACTCATTCAACATTTGCTTGATGTCCTCATTCCATACATTCTCTCCAAGCTTGGAAATATTCCATATATATTCCTACCTTGGGAAGGTGATGTACAGACCTTCATAAGCTATGCATTGTGCAGAAGGAGAGGGGAGGGGCAAACACTGTTGGTTGTAGTATTGTGGCTCGTCATAATTTTGCGATTGGTAGCTTCTTGGGTCTTTTTTTGCTAGCAAGTGATGGATGTATAAGCTCAATTATATATACATTTATAACCATGTGAAAATTGTACAAAACATGTATATTCTCCCAGCTATAGCTCTATTTTATTGTAATGAAACTTGAACCCTAAACAAAGGAACTATTATGAAAACCATAAACTATGAAAACAAAGAAAGGAAGCCATACCATGCCAGTAAAGAAGATGTTTTGCTTGGGTATTGTACAAGCTCTTGCCTCATGGATCACACACACACACACACACACACACACACACACACACACACACACACACACACACACACACACACACACACACACACACACACACACACACACACACACACACACACACACTTGGGTATTGTACAAGCTCTTGCCTCATGGATCACACACACACACACACTTGGGTATTGTACAAGCTCTTGCCTCATGGATCACACACACACACACACACACACACACACACACACACACACACACACACACACACACACACACACACACACACACACACACACACACACACACACACACACACACACACACACACACACACACACACACACACACACACACACACACACACACACACACACACACACACACACACACACACACACACACACACACACACACACACACAGAGTGTGCGTGTCCCCTCCCTCCCTCCTTTATTGCAAAGTTTTGTTGTTTATTTGGTTTGTTGCTTTTGCTTTCTCGTTTTTTGATCAATGAAGCCGAAGCTCAAACATGACTGAAATTTTAAAACAAAGTACACATCTATAACCACATATAAAATTTAGTTTGAACATGCAAATAAACACGTGTATAAATGTGCATGTAGATGCACTTGTAAAAGCTTATCTATAGTAGTCTTACGTTGATGAAAAAGATCTATAGGTAAGGTTATGTTATTGCCATGAAATGAGCACCCCTTGGTGGCCCACAAATACTATGAATAAGGGTGCTATAGCCACTTCCAAAGCTCACTATTCAAGCATTGTATGTATCCATTAATATCAATTTATAGTACCAATAAAGCTTGAACTTGTCTATGGTTGAACAATTTTATTGCCATTAACTTTGTTGTGAATTGGCATATCTTTTTCATTTCTTTTCTTGTCTCTCCTTTTATGGTATGAGTATGCTTGGTATTGTAGAATGATAGCATTATTATGAGAAAGATGGGGTTTTTATGGTAAAGTCCAATGATAGTCAACGAGAGTGATACTAGAGGAATTGTGCAATCACTCTATTATTGTAAGCAATGTAACTAGACTACTTGTCTTCATAGAAGGCAAATTGAGGAAAACTAAGCACACTCTAAAAGTATCATGTCTTTGAGTGACTTATTACACATGCAATTGCAACTTAATATCAATATTTATAATTATTTATTTTTCAAAAATAAGAATATTCTTTTTAAAAAACACACTTAGAAATTAATTTCATATGTAATAAAAGAAAAATGCTCTCTTACACAAAAGCATCTCATAACGTTCCATCTATTATCTTTATTAGAGGTCTTCATTGGAATTGTCGCATAATCTCTCTCATAAAGATGCAATGTATTGATGAAATTCCACTAACTTCTCTCTCTCAATTCCTCTTACAATTGTCCTCTCTCATGAATATTATAGAATGATACAAAAAATATCCTTCTTTGGTTGTGGAGTCTCATATATAAGAAATATGTCTTGGTATGAGAGGGCACCAAGGTTAATACACCTTCACAACTACTACTAACATTGTCACATGAGTATTTAGTTGAGTCTTCAAGAAGCTTCTTATTTAGCTTGGATAGCTAGAAAAGAACCTCAATCAAAATTTTGAAGGATAAAAAATACTCTTGAGCTTCCCATCCCACATACAGAAGCACATCAGAGACTTACAAAAGTACAGAGAACCAAATAGAAGTAGACAAACATTATCATAACCAAAACCTTCATAGAAAACCTATATAAATCGATAAAAATCATAAGAAAGAAGAAAATACACGTTCAAATTCATAGGCCGATATCATTTCCTCTTATAACAAAACAAGATAATCATAGAAGCAATATAAAACTATATAGACCCAATTAGGACTCAACAAAACACTACAATAGCAAACAAAATCAATTTCTAAAACCAAATGAGCTTGCAATTAGAACCAAAAATATCTCCAATCATCCCATAAATATCCAATCAAGTCAACTATCAATGAAAATTTCTCAAAATCTCAAAAATGGATTTTTTAGCTCACAAAACATAAAAAATAGTAAAAAATCAATTATATAATACGCGATGATCCTTGGCTACAACAGCTTGTCTTTTTCTTTGTCCACTTGTCATTCATGGGACTATAGTTGGTGGGATGCTATATTTACAATATTTAAATAATTCATCTCCCATCATCTCCTTTTCTTGAGAAAATGGAAGCAAAATAAGGTTTATTACTTCATGGTGGATGTTGGTAAACTTGCTTACCTAGACAACAATCTGAAGGTTATAAACTAGATGAAAATGATAAATTTGGTCTATATGTTTTGAGAGAAAAAAGTTAGATCTGTCTTAGTTATTAAAAGTCAACCCAACACTCAAAATTTTGTGTATATGATATGTAATTGAAATGTCCCTTCCAATAGGATAGCCGTACCTCGGAGACATAGGTGGAATAACTTATAACAAGAGGACTTCCAAAACTATCAACTTGGTATACAATCCTTGACTTCTTTCATAATCTACCTATTTAATGTATGATTGATGCATCAAAATTTATTGGGGGACTCACTATATGTATGCAATCTATATCACGTGCTTAAAGCTTGTTTATAAATACCCTTCCTAGTGAAATTTTCCTAAATTAAAAACACCCCTTTCTTGTTCAATATGTAAATATAACCCCTTTATGTGGCACCCTTTTGTATGTAAAAAATGTGCAAAATGGTATTTTACCTAAATTAAAAAAACCCATTTTCTATTAAATATATAAAGAACCCCTTTATAAGGCATCCTTTTGTATGTAAAGAACGTATAAAAATCCCTTAAGTTGAACCCACATGATAAACAAAATTTCATGCCTAAATGAATTACATATCACTTGTTGTAATCAAAGTTCAACTTCATGATTTGATCAATGTTTTTAAAGTTCCTCTCTCTAGAAAAGTCAATGATCAAGGTATCCCCAACTCTTGGCATGTTGACTATAGTGAAAGAAAGGATTTTCCTCTTTATTTAGGCAAAAACTCTAGAGTCTAATGAAGAGGGGTGAAACCAAACAGTGGAGTCTAGATCAAAACCATGGAGTACTATTTTTTAGTAGTCAAGACTATATTACGAATCAAGCTGTTATAGATAAGCTATTTTTAACTGATAAGATTAGGATATGATGAAATTAGTAGTATCATGATAATGGAGTCTTTGAGGTTTCGCAAACATGGAAGAAAATTATGAAAGCTATCAAACGAAAATATTTATAACCTTCATTCCAACTTATAAACATGATGGGTTCTTCAACCTTTAATAGTTTGGCTTATCCCTTGAATCCTTCTACTCTCATTTTGTAACTTAGCAAAAGTATAAGCTAGTTGAACTTTAACAAACCATCTATATAATGTTGCATTCAAAAGGGTATTAAAATATACATTTATTCCCATGTTATAAGATGATAAAATGACCCCTTTTTCCTTAAGAAACTTATGGGGTTATTCCACACTGCATTGTAAAAACCCCCTTTGTAAAAGTAACCCTGTAAATGCTTGTGAATCTATAACCATCCTATTGATCACGCATGGTACACTTGTTTTTTTGAAGTGCACCCCTTGAGGCAAAGCATATGACCATTTTGTAGTAGGTAGTCCATTTTTATCAAGGGTTGAATCCACCACTACATTTCTAGTAAGAAGGGCTGTGAAACTCTAGGACAACTTGATAAGTATTTAATAAAGCAATCAACGAAGGATGCTCACATTCCAATGAGACAGATGATCGAGTGAATTTCCTTAAGAGATCCCAGTTGAATAATCAAGATGGGAACCATGAAAAGACCTATAATAACCATTCAACTACTTCCACCAACCACAATAATGACAATAATCATGATAACCAATCAAGTACTTCCACCAACCACAACAATGACAATAATCATGATAACCAAAGAAGGTGCTTCCAATGAAATCAACATGGATATTTTTGAGTGCATGTGTGAAAAAAAAGGTGCAAACACCACCATGAATGCACAAAGGAAACCTAGAGGGTGGGAAATTTCAATCATGTGAGCTATGGATATGGATAAAGTCATGTTACTATAGTACAAGGTTGTGATGACAATAATGATAAAACTAGGTCTTCTCTTGAACAAGAGGTTGAAAGGGGTGCTGTTCATGAAATTGTTGAAAAGTAGAGTGAGATGTCAATAGTGTAGCATTCAAAATTTTGTTGCCTACAAAGGCATACCATTCCAAATGTTAATAAATTGTAGGAGTACCTAATTAGTACTTTGACCTAATTGTGTTATGAATTAAAGTTAAAAAAAAACTATAAAATTATTAGTGAAATTATTAGTGAATTTGGCTAATGAGAAAGAGAGTCTTTTAACTCAAGTGGTCAAGAATGTAATCTCAACTAGGAATGGAGTCTACCAATCTCTTAGAATACATTTATAGTTATGCCACTTGGAATCTATGATTAGCTTGCTCATGACAATGAACAAGCAATAATCCTAATTGCTTAAGGAAAATGTTGACGTGTTTCCTCAAATGCAAGAAATTGACCATGACATCAAACTAGTGACTAGATCAACCAGTTGTAAAGAGGTCTTACAATAGCTTTAGAGCTTGAATGACTACTGATAACCAAAGTTATCCATATCCTTTGTGTTGAGAATACCTTCAAGGCTTCACATAGCTAGGCTAATCATCAAAGAGATTTATGATTTGATGGGTTACCCAAAAGAATTGTAAGTTACAGGGACATACTATTCACTTCCAAGTTATGGACCTGCCTCTTCCATGCCACTGTCACATAGTTATGCTTCAATACAACTTCTCACCCTCAAATTTATGGTAAAAATAGAATGGCTAATCAAGTAATCAAAGATATCCTTTGAGCTTCCTATATCCTTGAACTTAGGAAGTGGATTAAATGTCTCCTTTTGGATCAATTTATGTATAATGCTTCCTACCATCAAATAATTAGAATGACTCCCTTAAAAGCTTTGTATGGATAGGATTGTCTATCCCCATTCAATTCTTTTGATCTCACACTTAATAGCGAGAATTAGAAGAAAATGTTAGAGTATATGGAATAAAATAAAATTTAATCTCCCTTAGAAGCTTTGTATGGATAGGACTGTATGTGCCCATTCAAATCTTTTGATCTCACTCTTAATGTCGAGAATTAGAAGAAAATGTTAGAGTATATGGAAGAAAAGAAAAGGTAATCTGATAAGACATTAGGGCTACTCCAAGATGGGTAGAAAGCTCATGCAAACTAGAATTCATGGCAGCATCCATTGATTCACTCAAGATTTGATAAAAAACATGAGTGTGACCAAGAAGATTTTGCTAACTCTAGGATAGTCTAAAAAGCTAAGTCAAAGATATTGTGGATCATATTGGACTAGCAAAAGTTTGAGTAAATATACCTATAAATTAGAACAATGATATTCTGTGCAAAAGTTTTAGACTATCCTAGAGTTTCCTAACTTTAGGAGGATAGTCTAAAAAGCTAAGTCAAAGATATTGTGGATCATATTAGATTAGTAAAAGTTTGAGTAAACGTCTATAAATTAGAATAATGATATTCCATGAAAGCTTACTAAAATACTATATACCAAACCAAATAATACATTTAAGGGTAATTTCTACAAGAGGAATCCATAAGGTGCAACAACAAAAAATGACACTATAGGTTAGGGGAAACCCCCTCAACTATAATATCTTATAGGACTTCCTAATGTATCGGAAATATGTGCCAAAAGAAAATGCAATTTGGATTGAATATTTCACTTTGTAGAAAGAATATCCAAACTTTCTCTTGAAATAAGGACATCTCAATTCCTCTACGTGAAAGAGATTGTAATGTAATATTGAGTGAAGTTGAATCACATTTCAAAAAGATAATTACACAAGAAATTTGGATGAATTTTAATAGTAAAACTCAATTTTTGGTGAGGAGAAAATTGTTTTTACTCTTATCAAACATGACTAACTCTTTGAAATGATAATAAGTTTCAAGAGAATTATAGGTCAAATTGCACAAGAAATTACCTTTGGAACTAAGAATAGATCTAGTTCTAATTCAAACACCTTTTTTGCAAAGAGTGCCCACCAACATGCGAACTAAATTGCATAGATCTAAGATAGAGAGAAAAGCATAAACAATGCAAACTATTGGAAGTGCTTGAGTTGATGACAAGTGCACTAATAAGTGATTATTAAATGTGATGTATTCTTTGAGGGTTAATGCTTATTCATGCATCACACTTGAATTGCAAGTAGAAAATATGCTTGAGTACTATTGCCACTTAAGCGACTGCATAGCATTCAATCACATTCATTGTGGAAAATTGAAAGCCTAGTTGTGCCTTAGTTGTGCACTATGCATTTTTATTTGCACTAAATAAAAAAAAGTATATTGTTGCTATAAAAGAATTAGAAGCACATATCAAACTAGTTAAGAAAGGAGCCATATAAATGAATTTGGACCACTCGAGAGAGGTGAAGCAAGGAAAAACAAAGCCCCACATTTAAGAACCTAACCAACAAATGACTTCTATCGTTAAAAGGAAAACATCATTAAAAGACAAAACCAATCACCAAAAGGACTTTGGAGATACACGTGATAGAGACCTAGTTGTTAATAATGAGCCGTATCACAAGTTGACAAGGGTAAATTAGGCAACTTCCTTGAGAGCACCTAGTGTACAAACCCAATGACCAATAGCAAATCAATAAAGTGAGAAGTGTCTTTCTTGAAATCCACCATCTTCTTATCTAACTTGATCAGCCTCATTGAGACCCTAGTCCAATGCGAAGAGTCAGAAACCATATTTGCTTCTAGCTCAAATATAGATGAACTAGGTTTTGTGAATTTCCAATGGAAATTCAACATCTATTAGCACAATACGATTAAAAGACAAGGATAGTACTTATGGGGAGATTACTACATGAGATAACATATTCAACCTTGTTTTTTATTATGAACATCTCTCACATTCAAGAACATTTGTGTATGTTCTTTTGTATCAAATCATCCATGTTTGTGTTTATGGAGAGTTCTCATACTTAATCAATTGTTATGCTCAAGAATAGTCCTATATATATAAGATCATCCATGTTTGTGTTTATGGAGAGCTCTCATGTTTAAGAGCATTCTTGTAAGCTCTCTTATATCAAACCAACATTGCTTGTTGACAATTTAGACATATTGAATTCTTTTCTCAATTCAAAGCCATATTAAATTGTTTTCTTTGAATGCCATAGCTTTATGCTATTTATTTTCTTCAATAGTATAACATAACTCTATTTGTTGAATTCTTTTCTCAATTCTAAGCCATATCAAATCTTTTTCTTTGAATGCCATAGCTTTATGCTATTTATTTTCGTGGGTAGTATAACATAATTCCGTTTGTTGAATCTTAAGACATAACAATTTTCATATGGTCATTGATTAATGAATCAATTGTGGCAGGAATATTAGTGGAAATGAAGAACATGGGTAGGTAATTTCATCCCATATATGACCTTAAAAGGTGTATGACTAATAGATGACGAGGTATATAATTATGGGGAAAGTTGAAGGATAGATAAATGCCAATCCTAATTTGCAAGTTGGACAATAGTAGAAGATCTAAGAAGATTGATGATGATATTATTAGTTGTTTCAATTTAGCCATTACTCTCAGGGTGAAAAACATATGTAAAATCCATTTTTGTGTCTAGATTTTTGAAGCAAGCAATTTTTTTAAAATTCTAGAATTGGTCATCTTGTCATCAGTAAGGATAACCTTAGGAAAACCATGACAAGGAAAGATGGTATAAATGAATAGTTGAGTAGCTTGAGATGTGGATATATGTTGCTAGGATTCTTTACATAATAGCCCATAATTGATAGAAAAATATGAAGTTAACAAATTGCAAAAGAGAAAAGAATTTCACAAAAATTGTATGACACAAGATTGGCCCACAGCCTCCATCCATGCATGAGTGAGCAACTCCCCCATGCATGCATTCATAATATTCAACTAAGCTTTTGTGCTCAAAATATATTGAAATCATCCTTTTTGAGTTCTTGCTTTTCCTTTCCTTGCACAACTTGCTTTTGTGCAAATAAATCAAACACACCTTATCTTAAATAGATTTATAATAAAAAATCATATTTTATCTCTTTGAATAAATACATTCAAAGTAAATCTATTGTGCATGTGTAGATGCGAAGTCCTTGAGCTTATAGATGCATACAAAATATAATATTTCTAATAACAATTTTCCATGCTATAAAGTATATAAATTCCACCTATTAAAATGCGTACTCCAAACTAATAATTCTACATAACTCCATCTAATAATTAATTGACCACAATACAAAATATATCAGTATCCTTCTGCCTATCTACCATGCATAATGAAACTAGTATCCACATATATGTACACGCAATAAGTAACAAATCATGCAACAAATCGACAAAGTCCACCATAATCAAAATATTCTAAACTTTATAAATTTTGGCAACATATGGAATGAATATAATTTCATGGGATTAAAAAGAAACTATTCCCAATTGATAACTCAAAGAAAAATATGAAAGGGTGGCTAACCACATGTAGGTGCTACCTCTTGCAGTGGCGAATCTGCACTCTATATGTTAACTAGTGCTACCTCCTATGGCAAATCTAAATTTGAAAGTTCCATGTATTTTATATGAAATACTGCCTCTATAGTGATTTTGTGCCTTTGGGGTATTTAATGTGATTGTGAGTGGAAGGCATTTATTAGATTTGGAGTTAGCACTAATTTTTGAATGCATTATGATTCTTCCACAGAATGATTTTTGTACATGACTAGATACCTATGATATTGATTTCCTATTCTAGTGGTGGTTTAAGTATTATTTTAGAAACTAAAATTTCAATATCTCTCTCTAACAAAGAAAGGTCAACAACCAAGAGTAATTGGAGGTGTTCTCTTGAATCATTTCAACAAACTAATGTGAAAATAAATATGTATTTGCCAGTGAAGAGGGATGCCCATTTTAAAGGAATTTCATTAATCTTGAGAGCAATATAGAATGGGCTATAATATCTTGGTGTTAAATTGAATTTTTGGATGCCATCCAATGGATTTCAACATTCTCTTTTCAATTCTCAACTAGATTAAATCATTCTCTTGAAATTTAATAGCCTTTCTCTTTTTATTAGCTTGAGATGTATACCCCAATTGGAATTGCTTAATCTTTTTGGTGACTTCCTCTAAAATGGTTGTCATAGGGATATGTAATTTCTTTCATAAACTACCTCAAAAGGAGATTTACTAGTAGCAAAATGTGAGGTGTTATTGTAAGCTAACTAAAGGATAGGCACATATTGGTCCCAATTATTAGGTCTATTAATAGTGTAGGATCTAAGAAGATCAAGGATAGTATTTTTGGTTCCTTCAATCCTGACCATTAATCTCAAGATGGAAAGCTAAAGTGAAATCTTTCTTAGAACCTAGATTTTTAAATTAAGCTACCCAGAAATGATTATTGAATCATCTATCACAATAAGATAATATAACCTTTGCAAACCCACGATGAGGAAATATGGAGTTAATTGAATACTTTATAAGCTTGTGGAGTGGACAAGGTCTTTTATAAGGAATAAAGTGGACTTGCTTACATAATTTATCCATAATTGTTCAAATTATATCATGGTGTGAGGACATAGTGGAAAGACTAGTGATTAAGTCCATAGAAATTTTCTCCGATGGGCCATTAGGAACTGACAAAGGCATAATAAAACCATATGATTTTCCATGGTGACACTTTATATGTTGTCGGCACACAATGCATTCAGACACATAGTAGCGTTAGTATTCAAAAATATTTGCCAAATAAAAGAGGAATCAAGATTTGAAACATAAGTAGGAATCATGGCATCAAAATTATGGCATCAAAAGTTTGGATTTCAATAGTGAAAACATGATTTAAATACACACTTTTGATTCTATCAAATAATCTAAGAAAATGATGTGATGTAGTATTTTCCATTGGCCTACTACTTGATACATCTATGCAATAACATTAACATGATCTGGTTGATGTTGGATCATGGGATGAAATTTTTAAATAAAATAAGCCCATATAATATGTTAGTAAAAAATTAGAGATTGATTCACGAAACGTTTTATGGCCAATTGATGAGTTTTTATAGAAACCTTAGACCCCATAAGTTAATGTTTCCAAGTATCCAAAGCATGAATTATAGCAAATACTTATTTATGTTTTGTTTAGAAGGTTTCAATTTAAAGCTTTCATAGGTAGTAAAATGATTGATAAGCATTGAGACAACACCTATACTTGAACCACTAGCATCTGTGAAACAAGAAAGAAAGGCTAAGGGAAATTGGGCAACTAAAAAATAGGCACATGAGTCAAAAGGTATCTCAAAGTATCAAAATGTTTTTTTTGACTAGGGCCCCATTAAAAAACAATGTTCTTTCACAACAACATAGTCAAAGACAAAGCAATTAATGAAAAATTTCTAACAATTTTTTTTGTAAAACCTAGTTAATCCTAGAAAATATCTAACTTTATGCACACTTTTAGGATTAAGCCAATCTTTTATGATTTGATTTTCTTAGGATCAACTGTGATACACCTTCAACAGAAACTATGTGAGACAAATATTCAATGTGAGTTTGATAGAATAAAATCTTATCAAGATTTGCATATAAGTGATTTTTATGTAGTAAATCAAACACAATGTGAAGATATTTCTTATGTTCCTCTTCCGATGGATTGAAAACAAGTATATCATCAAAGAGAAAAATTACAAAACTTTAATAATCCATAAAAATTCTATTCATCAGACATGCAAATGTACTTGGCGCATTAGTAAGACTAGAAGATATAATAATAAATTCACAGTGACCAAACTATATCCTAAATAGATTCTTAAATAATTCAACTAAATCCATGTGAATTTGATGATATCTTGATTTGAGATCTATCTTGCTAAAACTTTCATCTCCCTTATGTTTATTAAGCAAATCATCAACTCAAGGAATATGATATCAATTTTTAATAGTCACTTTTTTTAGAGCTTGATAATCAATGCACATCCCATACATTTTATTTTTCTTTTCAACCAATATGACAGTGAACCAAAAGGAAAAGAAATAGGATGAATTAAACCCTTATCTAACAATATTCAGTCACTTGTATTTGATTTATTTTTTTGATGTACGCGATTGTGCATGTATGGAGCTTTGTGTGTCCGAGTAACACTAGGAAGACATTTAATTTTTTGATTTAATTCTCTTCGTGATGGTTGAAATTTAGGTGAATAGTATTTTGCAAAACAATGTTTATATGAATCTAAAAACTTTTCATGTGTGGGTGACAATATAGAAGATTCAAGATTTTAAACTTCAACTTCAGTCACAAAAATCATGCATGCCTTGTGTTGCTTTTTAAGTGATTGGTTAGCTTGCATGTATGACTAATTATTGAGGATATGTAGTGAATGCGGATTTATGTGAGATTTGACATCTCAATACTCCCGCTTGAGCTTAGTAGCAAGAGCCCATGTATTCCAAGCATAGTCCTAAAGTGATGAAGCTTCTCAACTCCGAAGGCCTTGGTGAGAATATTTGCAAAACCACTCCCAAAGGAAAAATAAAAATGCTTATAGAAATTTTATCTGAAATCTTATTGGCCCAATCTGCATTCATGTAACCATGCAAGTCTAATGGTGCATTTGCACCATTGAATAATGCTAGTAAAGTATATACTTGACATAACATAATGTGCACAACACTACATCCAAATGTGGCTTTCGTAGAAGCTATATAAACAGAATTTCCAATACTAAGTGGATAGTTTAGGTCTAGCTTAGTGATTGTTAAATAAATAAGGCTATTCATAATCTTTCTATACACAGTGACATCCTAATCACATCACCCTCATGTAAATCAAGCTTATCATTGACGTCAAGAGATATTGAGATTGTCTTATAATTAGTTGTACCATACTTTTTTCAATATATCCAAAATATACTATCTCCATGACAATCATATACCCTCAGGAGTCTTGATTTTTATCTCTATACTAAGAAAATGGTATAGTTCTCCCAAAATCTTCATTTCAAACTCAACCTTAATAAGACTCTTCACATGGTCAATCTTTATCTCATTGTCACCCACAATAATCAAGTCATCTACGTACATAATAATGAACACAATACCTGGATCGCTATGATATACATAAAGTTGGAGTGATTGTTTGTTGCTTTGCAAAATCCACTGCCTAATAAGGTATTTTTCAATCCTATCATGCTATGCCTTGGGTTCTTGCTTTATCCCATAGAAGGCCTTAGAAAGCTTGCATACATAATCAAGATGGCCATCATCTGTCAAGGCATTTTTAACATGCATTTGATGCATGATTCATCCCTCTAATGAAATCATTGCTATGACAACCCTCATAGTAGCCATTTTAGCCACTGGAGTTAAATTACTCTCATAATTAATGCCATGAGTCTAGACATACCCTTTGGCAATGAATCTTGCCTTATAGTGCTCAATAGATTTATCACACTTATGCTTCACCTTGCAAACACATTTGAAACCAATAACTTTCTTGCCTCCTTGTAAAAGTACCAAATTCCATGTGTCACTTATTTTAAGTGCAACTACTTCTTCATCCATAGCATTATTCCAATTCTCATTACTCATTGTATCCTCAAAGCTAGTGGGCTCTACATTTTGTGTAAACTTGGCCATGTATGCATAATGATGAGCCACATAACTATCATAAATCAACTATTTAAGCACTTTGTGCTCATCAAGTTTATTGAATTGTAATCATGTGAATCTTAATACTACAAGATAACCACACACTGATGTTTAAAGCGATACAAATATTCATAAAAAAATTACCTCCATTGTTATTAAAATAATTGGTATATATGTCTCTACAGATGCATTGCTATTAGCATCACTTTTGTGGCGCTAATTTTTATCCCGCCATCCCTCTATTTCTCTCTCTCTCTCTCTCTCTCTCTCTCTCTCTAATTTTTATGAAGCTGCCTTTCTCTCTCTTTCTTCTTTCTCCCCCTCTCTATTTTTATCTTTCCTCCCTCTCTACTCTCTCTCTCCCTCTCTTTCTCTCTTTATCTTAAAAAACCAAGAAACTTAAAAAACTCTCTCTTTATATCCCTCTGTTTATGTTAGAAAATAAGAAACTAACCGCATATTCAAGATTTTGGAAAATTTTATAAAGCTTGGAAATTCCTAATGTGATTAATATTTGGACACATGGTCAAATCTTATCCCCTTACTTGAAGGTGAAATTTTCCTTGGATACTATATAAGTAATCCCACAAAATACCACTCTCAAATATGGGATTAAGATTTAGCCACTTCATCAAATCTTTATTTCTTATTTGAAAGTGAAACTGGGAAGATTTCAAAATTCTCTAATATGGTATTAACTTAAAAAACAAAGAAATGGAAAGCAATGTCTCCTTCCCTCTCGTTATCTCTCTCTCTCCCTGCTCTCCCTCTACTTTTCTCTCTTTCCCCTTTCCCTTTTCTCTCATTTTCTCATTGTTTCCCTATTTCTCTCTCTCTCTCTCTCTCTCTCTCTCTTTTGCTCTCTATTTTTATTTTTCCCTCCATTTCTATTTTTCTCTCTCTTTCCCTCTCCTCTCTCTCTCCTCTTTTTCTCCATTGCCTTATTTGTCTTCCCTCCCTCCCTCCCTCTTCTCTTTTTCTCCATTGCTCTCTCTCTCTCTCTCTCTCTCTCTCTCTCTCTCTCTCTCTACTTCGCCCTTCTTTTCTACTTCCTCCCTCTCTCTTCCTTCCTTCTCTCTCCCCCTCTCTATTTTTATCTCTCCTCCCTCTCTATTTCTCCATTTCCTCTCTCCCTTCCTTTTCTCTCCCCCTCTATTTTTATCTCTCCTCCCTCTCTATTTCTCTCCCCACCTCTCTTTCTCTCTTTCTTTCTCTTTCTTTGTTTCCTCTTTCTTTATTTCTCCCTCCCTGCTCTCTCCCTCATTGTTTCTCTATCTCACCCTCCTCTCTCCCTCCCTTATTCTCTCTATTTCTCTCTTTCTTTCCCTCTTTGTTTCCTTTCTCCCCTTTCTCTCCCTCTTTCTCTCTTCTTCTCCTTCCTTTCTTCTCCCTTCCTTCCTCCCTCTCTTCCTCTCTCTCAACGCATCTCTCCACAAACAAAACAAAGAAAAGAAGAAAACACAAAAACAAAGCAAGAAGAGACAATGTACCTACCCTCAAAGATAAAACCATTTGTGCCTCCTTTTCTCGACTTCCCTTCCTTATCATTTGCACCTTTATTCTTCTTTAGGTATACGATGGTGGTGGTGGTGGCACTGGTGGTGATGAGCTCTCTCTCTCTCTCTCTCTCTCTCTCTCTCTCTCTCTCTCTCTCTCTCTCTCTCTCTCTCTCTCTCTCTCTGTGCTTTCAACTCTCACGCACTCTCTTTTGTTCTCTTTCACAAATGCTTTCGACAAATGCTATGCTCGGATTTTTGACACTTTTTTTCCCCAGAGCAAGTTCGCTAATATTGTCGCTATTAGTGTTACAAACATAAAGTAGTGATGCAAATATTTTTTGTCAAAATTGGCTGTCATTATCATCCCATTCCATGTAGTGCAAGAGCCTTATAATCCAAGGAACATGAGACAAGATGAAAGAGATTTTTAACCATGGTATTTACTTGCTTACTTTCATTCTTTGTAATCTTCATCTCAACCTTTGACTAAGATTCATGAAGCTATAAGATGGCTCTAACACTCTAAATAGACAAGAGGAGGGAAAGATGAAGCTATCAAGATCATACATACAAGGAGAACTGAAATCTTCTCCTTCATTCTTCTTCTTCTTCTTCTTCTTCTTCCACATAAAAGACGTAATCTACAATAAGATAAAAGACTAATATGAAAATACAATATGTGTATATACGTTTACTAATTATAAACCCACTAAGGATAGTTGAGGTGGCACAATGAATATGCCATAACCAAGAGTTGACTATATGGGTGTAGTCCAGCTATAGAACCATTGGTATATTCTCCATGTTGATCACATGACACAAATGTGTGAGTAAAGTTCTACCACATCACTAAGGCATATAGTGGATGCTAGCTCATGAGGAGCTTGACATCTCAACAACTCCCATTAATTATGTCAATTGAAGAAATCAAACTTTAATGAATATGAACATAGAGTGTATTTCTTTGTATATGTCATAACAAGAGAGTCATATCTGTCATAGATTTCTTTGACATTGAATCTTGACCTCTATATTTCATTGCAATAACACAAATAGGGTAAGAACAAGAATTAGATCCATATTATATGAATACACTTGAATTTATAATTACGTCCACTCTAAATGAACATGTGAAATGTTAAAGTTGACTATGTTGTGCAGTTCTTGAAAAAAAAAAAGAATCCTCTAATTGAGATGATGTAGCCATCATGATCTATATCAAAGTGATGCCATATTTCATAGTGTAGGTGGTGTAGCATGGAGAATAACCCAAACCAAACATATAAATACATGTTCAAGAAATGCAAGAGATAATTAAAAAAGAATAAGCTAAAAAAATATGGATGGGAAGGTAGAGATTATTGCTCCTTAAAACACAAGTACAAGAGGTACTACTGGAGTAGACATATGAGATGTAGTCTTTGCAACAAAACAAGTACTACTAGATACTGAGAACTATCAGTCCTTTGTCTATGCACTTTGCAACCAGTCAAGACTAGGAGCAAACTAGGATCACACTTGGTTCAAAGAGAGTGAGAAACGAGGGGAAGATGAGCATCAACACCTTTACCCTAGTATAATCTCTTTGGCCCCCCAAAATAGTGCTTGTCAAGATCTAAGACTCAATCCAAAGTAGCAACCCTTTTATTCTAAATTTCTTCTAGATATCAAGCTAGAGTTCCTCGACTAGGTTTCTAAATCCAATCATGGAAAATCTCCTCATAAGTCACTTTAGTTAATTATTGATCTCTACATTGATTTTTAGAGCATGTTTATGATAATTATTTTCTAGGCAAAGATTCTATTCGTCTATCCTTATAGTTCAAGTTAAGCTAAAGAGGAGCAAGATGTTCTTGCTCAATGAGAACAAGAGAGGTTCTTAAGTATATCAAGCATTTCTAGAGTATACTTCAATCATGCCTGATGGAAGAAGGAAGGATCTAAATATATCTACCATGGTAAATTCATATATTGCTTCAACATTATGTTATGTTTGAAGGTGAATATACTTAAGCTAATTACCTTGACTGATGCTGTCTCTTTAGCCCATGATGTTGAATAAAATAACACCAAAGAATAAAGGTCATGACAATAATGTTAATTCTCATGGAAATTTTCTTTCAATTTTTTTTGGTGCTACTAATGATTTTGATTGCTTATCGACCTTAGATCTATCCATCACTAATTATGGACTATTGCTCTTGAATCTACAAGATAGTTTTAAAGATCTAATTTAGTTACTATGAGCTTTTAATTATGCCCTTTGGTTTAGCTAAAACTCCAACTACTTTTAGTGATACAATGAACCACATTTTCTTCAAATTTTAGCATTGTTTGATTTGGGGTTTGATTTTTTTCTTTGATGATAATTTGGATTTCAGTAAAACTAAAGAGGAACGTAGAGAGCACTTATATTTAATATTTAATTTACTAAAATAAAACTAGTTTTATGTGAACCTAGAAAAGAGTAATGTCTGTCAATCCAAAATTTATATAGATAATTTAGTTTCAAAAGGAGGAATTAAATGTAATCTTAAAAGATAGAAGTAATTTTCAATTAGCCAAAGTACAAAGGCACATGAAGTTCAATCTTGTCGAGGATTGGCTACCTTTTTTTGCAATTTGTTCACAGTTTTTGTTTTCTTGCTTTGCCTTTGACAATGTTGTTAAACCAAGGAATTGCTTTTTGTTGGAGTGAAAATCAATAGAAATTATGGAAGCATGCACTAACCCATGCTTCTATTCTATAATTGGCTGATTTTAGTTGTCCACTCCTTTTAATTTTTATAGATACACATGGTTCAAGTCTTGGCACCATTTTAATACAAGTTTCTCATTGAATTGTTTTTTTCACTTGTAAACTTAGATTTTCTAAGTTTAAGTATATCACATATGACAAGGAGGTATGGTTGTAACTCATGCATTGTATATGTCACAAATTATTTAATAGAATCTCAATTCATGATTAAAACTTATGAATACAAAATCTGAAACAAGTTATTTCTCAATCATATATGCTTTGGTTGCTCAACTTAACTTAGATCTTTATCAGATGGATGTCAAGACAGCTTTTCTTCATCTTCTCATCCGCTTATTCAATATTAGACTGGTCATGAGAATGTTTTTCTTAATACTTCAAGTCACCATATTTCTATTATTTCTTCTACTTTATTTGATTCTATGAAGAATCCTCATTTGAACGATCCTTATTTTCAAGATACTTGGTTTCACATATCAAATAACACTTGGATTCCTATTGAATTTTTCACCTATGTTGATGGTTATTTTACTTTGAGAAACATATTTTACAAGTTAGAAGCTCAAGCTTTTTTTTAATTTGACTTTCATGATGTACATAACTTTGTGGGTTAAGATTGGATGAGTAATATAGATTGACTAAAAGGAGTTGGATCAAAGAGAGGAGGTTAGCTTTCTTGAGCCTTAACTATTGCACACAAGGGAACAAGGGTCCCATGCACCTCACTACACTTATTTCTTTTACACTAATGCAGTAGGGCTTCTTATACCCTTCCTCATCAACAACTTCCATGCCAATGGGGGCGGGGTGATGCGTTCAGTGAATAGCACTAATTAGGAGACTATCCAAAAGGAATAAAAAAGCAACTTCTGCAGGGGCATGTGGAGAAGAAGAAAGAAGGTGGTGAAGTATGAGCCAAGATACACCTAGGTCAATTGGCCTACATGAGTCAACTAGGTTGATAAAATGACTTGCGTGACTTACATACTTACCTAATTTAACTTACCCTCCTTAAAAAAATAAACTTATTCTAGTGAATAGAGTACCTTAAAAAATGATGAGTGCATTTTTCACTTGCCAAAGTAACGATGATGTGGTATGTATTCATTGGTTTGGAGTGATCTTGTCTGTTCTTTTCTACATTCTCTCTCCTCTACTCAACTCTCTCCCCTCAAATTTAGGCTCTCTCTCTCTCTCTCTCTCTCTCTCTCTCTTTCTCTTTCGTGAAGATAATTGAATTAAGTAGTAAATATTTACATCACACCACCAGATCACCATTAAAAATAACAGACATAAAGGAAAGTCTACACAGACTATAATACAAAAATGTCACACCGAAAGAACAACTGGTGTGGAGTGAACATTATCTAGCCAGGGAGTAGTAATGTCACGAAGAACTAGATCATCAGACACCATAGAAGAGATTTGCCACAACACTAAATCATGAATTCGGGCCACATGATCATGAATGCCAGATATTGAATAAAAAATGAAGGCATTCCGAGTATGCCAAAAATGCCACAAGGTAGTCCATGTAAGGAAATGGAACAGGAATGAATAATCTAAAAGCAAAGAGGTCATGGAGGTCATCTTTTCCATAATCCAGGAACAAGATGATATTTAGTGATGAGTCAACAAGAACCATACATGGGAAAAAAAACTCCAAATTTGTCTCGCAATAGGGCAAGAGATAAAAAGATGAAGCACTGTCTCATCACATGTAGTGCAAAATACACATCAACTAGTAGAGATCTTACGAGCACGGAGCACATTCCCAGTAAGAAGAGCTCCAATAAGTAGCCTCCATAAAAACACTTTTCCATGATACGAAACCTTAGATTTTCAAAGTTGCATGAATCTATCCTGCCACTTCTTTTTGGTATCTTGAATATGCCATACTTTATTAGCCTTATCCGTGACCCATCTCTTGGCCTCCACCATCTGATGATATATCTGGTTAGTTGACCTTTTCTCAAAATCATCAGGAATCACAAACATCCAATCACGCCAGGGAGTCAATAGGTGTGACGCAGGCAAAGAATAGTACCTCAAAAGTTTGTCCTGTATGGCTGACCAAATATCATGATATCCTCTAGGCACCCAAAAATGCTTACGAATACGCCAAAAAGAATAAAGATAGGCCTGCCCAGGAATGACACCATCCAAGACTGTCTGAAACCCCAAAAGAACCATCCGATTGAACTTGTCTTGCTGTAGATCTTTATCATGCTAATCTAACAACGCGGAGGTAGCCTGATGCCAAGAGGCATATTTCACGGTGGATTCCGTGCCACGGTGGATTCCGTGAGGTTTTACGGTGGATTCTGTAAACTTTATTGACCGGGGCTCATACACAAAGTGGATTCTTTATGCAAGAAGTTGATGGGGATGCCTATCCTTTTCGACCGTTTCATTAATTTAGTGTGTACATGGGTGATTCCATAACGGGTGATTTCGCAAAATACATATTAAATTAATAAACGTTTATGAGTTTAGAGTGCGCACTCGTGATAAATTAAGGTTAGGATTGATTTCTAACTAGTTGATTTATTTATGTAGCTGAAGACTGCTAGGTATTCACTTTTGTCGGTTTAATTGTATTATTTTACTAACGATTGTGAATGCTTCAGTTGATGTGTAGAGATAGCAGCAGTGGTGGAGGAAAGCATTGGAGGATAGCATGTATTCGAGTTATCACTTTTATTTTGATGGGCGCATACCTTAGGCATGGCGCCTATATTTTGTCGCGCCTATTTATTGACGCGTTGGATATTTATTTATTATTTTGTATGCGCATGGGCGCACGATTATGATATTTGTATTTGGACATTGTATTAGGTATGCCTGACTCTTTGGGTGCTCGCCCATTAGCTTTATTTCTATTTTGGCACTACATACTTTGAGGAGCACTCACACAAGGCATGGAGGGAGATTGTACCCAATTGGTCTCTTGTTCATGTCGTGCATGCTTTCTACCTTGAGTTTTGTGCCAAAAGTATGTTGAGATATCGAGCTCCACTCGTGATACGCCAGGGTGACCGTTGTGCATTTATGTCACCGACTTGTTAGCTGCAGATGCGGTTGGTACACCACCCATAAATAATAGCTAGATGACAGCTATCCTTATCTACTCTAGTTCGTGGCTCAGTTAGTATGCCACCTTAGTTAGTTGAGTTTGGTTTGAGACCCATATATAGGGTTCTTCTATTTCTTTGTACGAGTGTTCTTTTGGCTTACACAACTAAGAAGAGGAAGACTGTTTTTAGCCTCCACCTGTGTGTGTATTCCCCCATTGTGCAAGCAAGAAAGCTACAAGTGAGACTCCTTCCTTCTCTCCCACAATCTTGACATGGTATCAGAGCCTTGTTCGTGGTAAGGAGCTCAAGAAAGCAAGCCAAGTTCGCGGTGTTCTGGTAAGAGGACTAGTGTTACTTTCATTCTTCTGTTTTGGGAGCAAGTCTCTGCAGGTAGCACAGCCGGAAAGTGCAAGAGTGCATTGTCTCAGATTGAGACGCCCTTCGCGGTTGTAGCAAGAGGGCAGTATATGCTGCGGATAAGGGCTTTAGCCCTTGGTTACCCTGTTTTTTTGATTCGAGGCCATTTCGGGGCCTGTTTTGGAGGCGGAAGTTTTCCGCACACACTCAGGAAAAGGCCCTGTTTTATGCTGTGCGATCACTGTTCTACAGGTCGGTGAAAAGTTACTGTAGAAATTGCATCGTATGCCTGTGCGCAGAGACATTGGGAGTTACAGAATCATCCTTGTTGCCTGTTGATGCAAAATCGTAACTAGGAGTGGTCAAATACCACTTTCGTCAGTTTTGCAGATTTTGCCCTTGTGAGGCTGAAGCTGTGCTTTTTGCAGTGACGGAATTTTTTGCAGTGTTCTGTGATGGCGTCTGATTCTCTTTCACAGATTGTCACTGAAAAGCTTGACAAGAACAACTTCTAAGCATGGAAGTTTAGAATGATGAATTTTCTTATGGGAAAAAGATATTGGGAATTCGTTGCAGGAAATGAAGAAGAACCAGTTCTTCTTGATGTTCCCAATCAACAACACATGCAGGCATTTAAAGGATGGCATGAGAGAGCCAGAAAAGTTATGTACTGGCTGTCTATCAGTATTTGAGACTCTATGATTGTGCATATTCAGGATGCAAGTACGCTAAAGGAGGCATGGGATACTTTGTCAAAAATGTATAGCACAAATACGCAAGCTAGGAAAATGCAGCTCAAGCAAGAGTTGCACAATGTGCAAAGAGATAGTATGAGCATCAATGACTACCACATGAAGGTGAAGAAGATTGCAGATGCACTTGCTTCCATTGGGTCACCAGTGGAAGATGATGATTTAGTTTCTGTGACCTTGAATGGTCTAGGAAAGGATTATGCACAGTTTCGAACATCCATTTCCATTCGTGAAAGATTTTCTGATTTTGAGGAGTTGATTGCTCTTCTAATTTCTGAGGAGCAGAGAAATAGTGGTGCATCTTCTTCAGGAGGAACTTCAAAAGAAGCTGTCTTCTATGCAAATGCTGGAAGAGGTAGAGGCATAGGTAGAGGAGGCCAATCTGGAGGCCGTGGTAGAAATTAGAATATGCAGCAAACTCAAGAAAACCAGTCCTATGGAGGAGGATGTGGTAACTCTAGAGGTAGGGGGAGCCAAAGAGGTTGTGGTGGATGGCAAAGAGGCAAAAATGCAAACAACAATGTTGAATGCTACTATTGTGGTAAAATGGGTCATATGGCTAAAGACTGCTATAAAAAGCAAAATGACATCATGAATGAAAAATTGCAACAAGGGAATTATGCATCTTCTAGTAGACAGGGTGATGACAAAAATGAGCATTTGTTTATGGTGCAGCACATGACCAATTCTGTGAACAAGTGCAGAAGAAAGCAACGATGTGTGGTATGTTGACTCAGGTGCATCAAACCACATGACAGATCATGCAGAATGGATTGAGGATTCAAGGAAAATGGAAAAACAAGGATTTGTGGAGACTGGTGATGATACTGCACATCCTATTGTGCAGATTGGAAAAATTTCCTTGTCTATGCAGGATGGCAAAAAAAAATACCTATCGGATGTATTTCATGTCCCGAATATCACCAAGAACCTGGTTTCTATCGGTCAAATGGTTGAGCAGGGCTTGCAGGTCAGATTTAATTCTCATGGATGCTTTGTTGAGGATATGAAAAATAAAGGTCGCTTGATAGCGAAAGGAAATAAGAAGGACAGAATGTTTATGTTGGAAGCAGACATGCCTGAATTGAGTACAGCAATGTTTGCACATGGGACCGGGGTAGTTGCAGATATTGATATCTAGCATAAACGCATTGATCATGTTAATGTACAACGACTTAAATCAATGCAAGCCCAAAATATTGTTGCAGGATTGCCTAAATTCAAGGTTGCAGAAATGAATAAGGTATGTGAAGCCTGTCAGTTTGGAAAACAGGCAAGGAAACCATTTCCTAGACATGTTCAAGTCAAAATTTTGTTACTTTTATTGATGACTATAGCAGAAAAGTTTGGGTGTATTTTATGAAAAAGAAAAGTGAAGTTTTTGGGCATTTCAAAACTCTTAAAGCTATGGTTGAAAAATAAACAGGCCTACAAATAAAATGCCTAAGGTCAGATGGAGGGGGAGAGTACATCTCAAATGAGTTTGCAAGGTTCCTGCAGGAGCATGGCATAAAGCAGCAATGTTCATGCAGTCATACCCCACAATAAAATGGAATTTCAGAAAGGAAAAACATGCATATTGGAGAGGTATCTCGTGCCATGCTCAACGAAAAAGACTTGCCAGATTTTTACTGGGCTGAAGCAGTTGCTACAGCAGTTTACATAATAAACAGGACTCCCACTGCAGCAATACATGGCATGACTCCAGAGGAGAGGTATACTGGTAGGAAACCAGATATTTCTCATTTGAAAATATTTGGTTGCATTGCCTATGTTCATGTGCCAGATGAGTTGAGATCCAAGTTGCATCCAAAAGCTGAGAAGTGCATCTTTATTGGTTACTCTTTGCAGCAAAAAGGGTATAGATGCTATAACCCTTCTACTCGTAAATTTACAGTGAGCAGAGATGTTGTTTTTGATGAGATGAGTAGCTGGTATAAACCAGTAAATGTGATTGATGATGTAGATGCACAAAATGGTAATGCTGCATATAGTTCACAGCAGCAGTCACAAAATATTAGTGGACCTGGAGTATCCTCTAGTAGTGGTTCACATTCTTCGCCATGGACAGGCAGATTGAGATAAGGAGAACCTCCTCAAAACAATGCAGATAGTGGTATGCAGGTTTCACGAAAAGGAAAAGAGAAGGTAGATCAGCCCATGTTTGATGTGAATGCAGGTCACTCTTATGTGGATGGTGAATCCAGTGGCTTAGAACAGAGCATTGATGATGAGTTGGATATTCCTTCTATTGTTACACCTGGAGTAAGGAAGACCAGGGATGTTTTGAGAGCACCTGGGAGTGAACCTACTTTGCGCAGGTCTAGCAGAGCTAGGTATCCTGTGTATAGGCTGAAATATGATGGATTTACAGCCATTCACTATGCCTATATGGTCAAAGTGATACAGGAACCAGAACCCACTTCTTTTGAGCAAGCCATGGAAAAAGAAAAATGGGAAAAAGCCATGGATGAAGAAATGGATGCCTTGGAAGCAAATGCTACATGGGAATTGGTACCTTTGCCTAAAGATAAGAATGCAATTGGTTGTAAGTGGATTTATAAGATGAAGCACAATGCAGATGGTTCTGTGAATAGATACAAGGCAAGATTAGTAGTCAAGGGATATGCATAAACATATGGCATTGATTATGAAGAAACATTCTGTCCGGTTGCAAGGATGGCAACTGTAAAAGCAGTCATTGCTATGGCTGTATCAAAGAAATGGTCTTTACATCAGATGGATGTAAAGAATGCCTTCTTGCATGGTGATTTGCAAGAAGAGGTATATATGGAGCAGCCACCAGGTTATATGCATGCTGTTCATCCTGAGTTTGTTTGCAGGTTGAAGAAAGCCTTGTATAGCTTGAAGCAAGCACCTAGAGCATGGTCTGACAAGATAGGACAGTATCTTGTCACTATTGGCTTTCAGATTTCTAAGGCAGATTTCTCACTTTATGTGAGAAAAACAGAGAAAGGTATTATGCTGCTTGTCATTTATGTTGATGATTTGATTATCACAGGTGATAGTGATGAAGATATCTTTCATGTGAAAATGCTATTGAAGCAGAAGTTTGAGATGAAGGATTTGGGAAAACTGCGTTATTTCTTGGGCATTGAGGTGATTAGATCACCAAGTGGGATATGGCTCTTGCAGAAGCAGTATGGATTGGACATGCTGTCCAAATATGGGATGACAGGCTGTAAGCCTATTTCAGTTCCTTTGGAGCAGAATGCGAAGCTGAGCGCAGATGCAGGTGAGCTTCTGGAAGACCCTACTATGTACAGACGCATAGTAGGAAGTTTGATTTATATGACTATTACCAGGCCAGATTTGAGCTATGCTGTTGGATTGGTAAGTCAGTTTATGCAAGCTCCAAGGAAACCACATTTGGATGCGGCTAGACGCATACTTAGGTATGTGAAGTCCACATTGCAGTATGGACTATTTTATGAGACTCGGGTTCAGATACAATTGCATGGATACATTGATGCTGATTGGGATGGTAGTATTTCTGATAGACGATCTACCAGTGGATATGTGTTCTCTTTTGGGAGTGCTGCAGTCACTTGGAGCAGCAAGAAACAGCCTACAGTAGCCTTGTCGAGCACAGAGGCTGAGTACAGGGGCGCAGCAATGGCTACATGTGAGGTAGCTTGGTTGCATAAGCTACTTTATGATATGCATCAACCTACAGATGGGCCAGTTGTCATTTATTGTGACAACATGAGCAGTATACACTTGGCAAATAACCTAGTCTATCATGCTAGAACAAAGCACATTGAGGTGCATTATCACTATGTGCGGGAGAGGGTTTTACTAGGTCTTATTGATCTAGTTTATGTCAGCACAGAGGATTAGGTAGCTAACATATTTACGAAGGCATTGGGCGCAGAGAAGCTGTGCAAGTTCAGAGACCTGCTTGGTGTACAGGAATTGGGATTGAGCTCGAGGGGGAGTGTTGAGATATCGAGCTCCACTCGTGATACGCCAGGGTGACCGTTGTGCATTTATGTCACCGACTTGTTAGCTGCAGATGCGGTTGGTACACCGCCCATGAATAATAGCTAGATGACAGCTATCCTTATCTACTCTAGTTTGTGGCTCAGTTAGTATGCCACCTTAGTTAGTTGAGTTTGGTTTGAGACCCGTATATAGAGTTCTTCTATTTCTTTGTACGAGTGCTCTTTTGGCTTACACAACTAAGAAGAGGAAGACTGTTTTTAGCCTCCACCTGTGTGTGTATTCCACCATTGTGCAAGCAAGAAAGCTACAAGTGAGACTCCTTCCTTCTCTCCCACAATCTTGACAAAGTAGAGTTCTTTTGTTCTTGGGGACCTTCAGGCACTCGCTACGCGAGCATACAGCATCCGATCTGTGCACCAGTGGTATCAGAGCGAAGCTGAGATCGAGAGCTTCCAATCACTACCCATCTTGTGCGAAAGCGGAGCTCCTGGAATGATCGAGCTCTACAGTCAGTTTCATCGTGAACGGTCAATACGGGTGGATTCCTGGCGGTCAAGAACCTCTATCTACAGCCTCTGATTGCGAAGGATCGGCCTGTGGAAGCGGAGGACCACGTCAATATCTCCCTACTCAAGTCGTTTTTCAACAGAGAAGAGATAAGCTTCCATATCACCAAGTTTAACTTCAAAGTTAATTAAGCTTTATTAAAAAGCTTAGTAAGAAGCTTTAAAAAGCTTTAGGAATAAAATCCGTCAAAAAACGGCAAGAGTATGCACTAAACGGCATCAAAATGGTAGCAGACGTCCTCAAGTCCACGATAATCACGCAGATCTTATTAAGCTACTAAGATTCTTAATCTCCTAAGTTCTGCAAGTTTTCAAAGCCTGCAAGTTTTGCAAGTCCAAATTTACTTACTCTGCAAGTCAATCAAGTTCCGAGAGGTCAAAAATGACTTATTCCAAAAACTCCCATAAGGACTGTTCTTGCGCAGAAGCACTGAACTGCAAAGTTGTTCCCTGGAAGACTCTGTTAGCATACGAAGACTTTTGGAACCAGTTTCAGCACACGCAGAAGGTCATATGCAGAATTTATGAAGACTTCAAATCCCGCAACCACAAAAGTCGAAGACCGTGAAAGCCAAACAAAAATCTATAAGCCTTGTACACCCGACTTTGAGCTACGCTCATCCCGCTAATTGGATTTTGAGAGTGTGAGGTCTTTTGAATTTTTACAGGATGACGGAACAAAATATGGATGATTTAATGGCTGAAGGCGATCTTCCTGAACCTACAATGGAACAAAAATTGGACTTAATTATGATGCAGTTGGATGAAGAACGAAGAGCCCGGCAAACCTTGCAAGTTCAATTGGCCAATCTACAACGATCGACTATCGACAAAGATGGACCACAACCCGAAGATCTTATCCGACGAACCATTGTTGCGACTCTCGAAGCTCAATCCATCGGCAAAGAAACAAAGATAAGTAAAAGAAATTTCAAATTCCGTACTTTCAATGGAACTCGAGATGGAAAGACTGTTCTTGCATTCATCAGTTAGTTTGATAATTACTTTCATGAAGAGACATACGCTGAAAAAGATAAAATTAAGTGTGTCACTAATCATTTAGTGGATAGAGCATCTCTTTGGTGGACCGTGGTTCGTAAGAGCATAGATTGTCCCACTACCTGGGAGAGTTTCAAAAAGAAGTTTATGCAAAATTTCCTTCCTCCTCAATTCCGTGAAAAAGCCATAAAGCAATGGGACCTTCTTCAGCAAAGAGATTGTGAGCCTATTTCCCAGTACACCGAATGCTTTTGGAATGCTTTACTCCAACTACGCATGCTTGAAGACGTACCTGAAGCGACTCACAAGTGCAAGTATATGTCTGGATTAGTTGGGCATTACTACGCTAAAGTCAATATGTTCAAGCTTGCAACTCTTGAAGATGCAATTTCTTTAGCTCATGACACTGAAGACAAGATTCGAGGAAGAGACAAGCGTCCACAACAATTTCAAGCAAATGGTAACTATGGTTCAAAGCAATTCAATTCAAATTTTAGAAGATTCAATCAAAGTCGATTTCCTTCATCATCTTTCCGTAAGTCTTGGACAAAACCACCTCCTTTGCCATCAAATACCAATCAAAACCCTAAGCCATCTTCACAGCCAAATCCTAATATTCCTAGACTTCCTGCCATTGCAAACAATGTATCTAAAGCCAAACCTATAGTGTGTTACAAATGCCATCAACCTGGATATCTAGTAGCCAATTGCCAATTGAAGAAGCCACCTGTCCATATCAACTATCTTGGAGTAATGGAAGATGAAGAACATGAGGAAATGCCTGACTTTACGGAAGATGAGGACGACACTGCCACTCCTTCGGATACTTTACCAGGTATGCCAACTCCACATTCTTTATTGACAATGAAATGTTTAGTGCATGAAAAAGAAAAGATTATTTTGCATGATGATGGTAGTACACATGATTTTATTTCTGCAAAGTTAGTGAAAGAATTGAAATTACAAACTGTTCCTACGCATTATCGCATTAAAGCAACATTCTTAGGCAGAAGGTATAATGGAACACAAGAGGTGCATGATTAAGAAATTCAAATTGGTGAATACACTGAAAGAAAGAATTTTCTAGTTATACCATTACAGTCCAGTGATATTATCTTAGGTATGCCTTGGCGTCATCAGCATAATCCTGACATAGATTATTCCACGCATTTAATTAAAAGTCATTTTCAAGGAAAACACATTACATTGTATGGTATGCACGCATCTAATAATTTTCCACTGCTTACTCATACTCAAGCTAAACGTGCATTACGCAAAAGTAGTAAATCTTATCTAATTTGGGTGAATGAACTTTAAGCTAAAGAAAAACATATGCATCCTAGGCATAAAGAATTCCTTGCACAATTTAAAGATTGTTTTGCTGAAGATTGACCACTTGGACTACCTCCTTCACGTCCTGAAGACCACAAAATAGATTTAATTCCTGGTACACAACCACCCTATAAAGCACCATATAGGCATAACCAGATTGAACAGAAAGAAATTCAAAATCAAGTTGAGAAATTATTAAACAGAGGATTAATTAGACCTAGTAGTTTTCCATTTGGCGCACTTGTTTTGTTGGTAAAGAAGAAGAATAATACTTATTGCATGTGCATTGATTATCGTACCCTAAATAAGATTACTGTAAAGAATAGATATCCAATTCCTAGGGTAGATGATCTAATGGATAAACTATAAGGTTCTGCTATATTTAGTAAAATAGATCTTAAATCTAGTTATCATCAGGTGAGATTAGATAAATCTGATATATTTAAGACTGCATTTAGAACACAATTTGGTCATTATGAATTTCTAGTGATGCCTTTTAGATTGATAACGCACATACTACATTTAGTAGAATGATGAATCGCATATTTTTGAAATATCAGCATTGTATTATAGTATTCTTTGATGATATCTTGGTATTCAGTAAAAATGAGAAAGAACATTATGAACATCTGTCTTTGGTGTTCAAGTTGTTGAAAGATAATCAATTGTATGCTAATCCGAAAAAGAGTGAGTTCTTTCAAACAAAAATTGAATATCTAGGTCATATTGTGTCATCAGAAGGTATTAAGGTTGACCCTAAGAAGATAGAAGCAATATTAAACTGGCCTATACCCAAAAATGTGCATGAATTACGTTCTTTTCTAGGTCTTGCTAGTTTTTATAGGAAGTTTGTGCGAAATTTTTCATTACTTGCTTTGCCTTTGACTAAACTTTTAAAGAAAGGTATTGTTTATCATTGGTCTGATAATCAACAGAAATCTTTTGATCTATTGAAATATGCATTAACCCATGCTCGTGTATTACAACTACCTGATTTCAATAGACCATTCTTTTTAGTAGTAACTGATGCTAGCGGATCTGGAATAGGAGCTGTACTTATGCAAGATAATCATCCCATAGCCTATTCTAGCTGTAAACTGAAACCATCCGAACTTAAATATTCCACATATGATAAAGAATCGTTAGCTGTTGTACAAGCTTTAAGACAATGGAAACATTACTTAATGGGTTCTGAGTTTATGATTAAGACTGACCAACAAAGTATTAGACATCTCCTTAGTCAACCCCAAATATCTGACCGACATATCAAATGGGCAGCCTTTATTCAGAGTTTTCATCCCCTTATCCAATATCAACCAGGAAAAGAAAATGTAGTAGCCGATGCTTTAAGTAGAAGACCAACTATTCATAATATCTCTGTCATATCATTTGATTCTCTAACTCCTATGAAAGATCCTTATCATCAGGACATTACTTTTCATGCTGATTGGAATAAATTAGTTAGAAATAACTAGATTCCTATTGATTCACTGTCTTATAATGATGGATTCATGTTTTATGAAAAGAGATTATGTGTTACAGTTCCATTTCGATCTTTTGTTTTGAATGAGATTCATTGTCCTCCATATCAAGGTCATAGAGGTATCATATCTACTTTGCGTACATTGATTGAATATTTTTATTGGCCACATATGGATACTGATATATCTAACTTTGTTTTTGAATGTTTGGTTTGTCAAAGAGTTAAGAGACATCATGGTAAACAGTATGATTTACTAATGCCTTTATCTATTCCATCAAGACCATGGGAGCAGATTTCTAAGGATTTTATTACTAGTTTACCTAATACTAAAGCTAACCATGATATGATTTGGACTGTTGTAGACAGGTTTAGTAAACAAGCATATTTCATTCCATGCAAGAAAACTTTAACAGCATCACATGCAGCACAATTGTTTTTGAAAACCGTTTTTACTAATCATGGATTACCAAAAGTTATTATTTCTGACTGTGATTCTAGATTTTGTAATAACTTTTGGTTTACTTTGTTTGCTAACCTAGGAACAAAGATTGATTTTTCATCTGCATTTCATTCTGAAACAAATGGTCAAATAGAAGCTACTAACAGTACTATTTTAGATCTTTTACGTGCTTACACTATTTCTAAACCACAGACATGGAATACACATTTACATTTACTACAGTTTGCATATAACAATACACCACACATAGCCACAAAGAAAGCACCGTTTGAAGTGATTTATGGTTATAGATTGTCTACACTTGTTGCATCTTTATCAAATAGAATTCAGAGTGCTGATGATATTGCTAACATGCACGCTACTATTTTTGATGAGGTTAAAGACATGATTGCCAAAGCCCAGCAATCATATACAAAACAAGCCAATAAGAAAAGACAGGCCATGAATTTCAAAGTTGATGACTATGTTTGGTTAAGAATAGAAAAACGTAGATTACAAAGTGTAGATAAACACCCAGTTGTGAAATTAGCACCTAGATTTTATGGACCATTTAAGATCATTCACAAAATCAATGACAATGCATTTAAGTTAGAACTACCATCACATTGGAAAATTCACAACACTTTTCACATTAGTTTATTACGACCCTTTAGAGGCCAATTACCTGTACACCCTATTTATGAAAACCCACCTTTGTTAGATGAAGAGACTGAAATCCTTGAGCCTGAAGCTATCATAGATACTGACTTTATGACCACTAGAACTGGTCGTAGATATTTTAGATATTTGGTCAAGTTTAACAACCATCCTGTTGAAGAGGCCCAATGGATGCACGCTAGAGACTTAAATGCTTTCCCCACTCTGTTAGCTCCACATTGAGCTAATAGCAATTGAGGACAATTGCTATCCCACCCCAGGGATATGATGCCAGGAGGAAAATTTCACGGTGGATTCCGTGCCATGGTGGATGCCGTGAGGTTTTACGATGGATTCTGTAAACTTTGTTGACCGCGGCTCATACACAAAGTGGATTCTTTGTACGAGAAGTTGATGGGGACGCCTATCCTTTTCGGGCATTTCATTAATTTAGTGTGTACATGGGTGATTCCATAGCGGATGATTCCACAAAATACATATTAAATTAATAAACGTTTATGAGTTTAGAGTGCACACTTGTGATAAATTAAAGTTAGGATTGATTTCTAACTAGTTGATTTATTTATGTAGCTGAAGATTGCTAGGTATTCACTTTTGTCGGTTTAATTGTATTATTTTACTAACGATTGTGAATGCTTCAGTTGATGTGTAGAGATAGTAGCAGTGGCGGAGGAAAGCATTGGAGGATAGCGTGTATTCGAGTTATCACTTTTATTTTGATGGGCGCATACCTTAGGCATGGCGCCTATATTTTGTCGCGCCTATTTATTGAGGCGTTGGATATTTATTTATTATTTTGTATGCGCATGGGCGCACGATTATGATATTTGTATTTGGACATTGTATTGGGTATGCCTGACTCTTTGGATGCCCGCCCATTAGCTTTATTTCTATTTTGACACTAAAGCAAACTCAAAAGCCAAAAGCGTACTATTTTGTAATTTGGGCTATTATTTGAGCTTGAAGATGATTAATACATAAAATACATGCTTTGAGGAGCACCCACACAAGGCATGGGGGGAGATTGTATCCAATTGGTCTCTTATTCATGTCGTGCATGCTTTCTACCTTGAGTTTTGTGCAAAAAGTAGAGTTCTTTTGTTCTTGGGGACCTTTCGGCTCACTATGCGAGCATACAGCATCCGATCTGTGCACCATAGCCAGTACTTCTCCTAGCAAGGAATTCTTCTCCTTACAAAAATTAGGAGAGTGCTAAAGTGCAAAACGTAATATTACCTACCAAGATGGGATCATATGGAAAAGGAGAAAAGACTAGGAGACTTTAATAGTTCTTGTAGAGTTAAGCACATGCCACCAAGAAGCATGAATAACTGTGCTACCATGAGAAATGCCAATCCTTTCTATAAATTTTTTTGCTATATCTATCCAGGGATGACTCTCAACAAAGAGTGCCTGCAGAAGAGCTAACCTCAAAGAAACCATATGAAAATTAACATCCAAAAGAGCTGCTCCCCCCATCCTTTTAGGAGTAGTCACATGTTGCCATGATATCCACACGTGGCCCAGGCAATTTCCTTTCTTTTTTCATAACATGAATCGGATAGGCTGAACTAATTCTAATAGGGACTTTTTAGTCCAAGGAAGTAATGGCAAGAAAAATGAAATCATGCTGATCATAATGCATTGAGAAACTTTAAGTCTCACATGGAGAGGCCAGCCTTGAGACTTCCAGTACATAAACTAATCATGAATACGGGAGGCCATCTAATCCAACAAGGCATGAGGAGCTACCTCCACACTAATAGGATAACCCAAATGTCTGGTTATATTTCCCTTAGGGATCACAATACCATTCCAACCCAAAGCGTGCAAATCATTTTCCGGACAAGAGAGCAGAGTGGATTTTTGAGCATTAATATGAAGTTCCAATGCCATAGCAAAAAGTTTCCATGCTACCATTGTCTGATCAACATTCAAGTGATCTGCCTTAAGAAACATAAAGGAATCATCTGGCAAAGATTGACCCACAAGTTGGGCCCCATTGGGAAGGGACAAACCAACGATCTCACCTTGATTGGCCAACTTATCCAACAAAGAAAGCATCGGGTGAGTGACCAATGCAAACAACAAAGGGTTGAGAGGACAGCCTTGCCGAAGGGACCGAGATAAGGCAATTTCATAAGTGATCCCTCCATTAAGTGCAAAACGGGCCATTTCTCCCTAACTAATAGTATCCACAAGAGAAATCATACGTGGTCCAAACCCCAAGGTGAACATTAGCTGCTTCAAAAATGACCAGCTTATATGATCAAATGCCGTTTCAATATCAAGCTGAAGCATAACAATCTGCTAGCCCGAAGCTTTTGCAAAGTCAATCCCCAGTTGTTGAACATTCAAAATGTTGTGCATTATATTTTAACCCTTAATGAAACCGTATTGATGTGGATGAGCCAAATACGGAAATATTTTCTGCAATATGTTGGCAATGATTTTTGAGAAGATTTTGTATAAAGAGCCCATAACAGAAATGGGTCTCAATTGTTTCAAAGAGGTAGGAGAGGGAACCTTAGGCAATAACCGAATGATTGCAATCTTCTAGTCCGAAGGCATGACACTAGAAATCCAAACTTGCTGATACATGCGAGTCAATGGATCCTTAAATTGTTCAAGATTGACTGAAAAAAACTCATTAGGAAGGCCATTCCAACCTTGGCTTTTTCTTCTAGGCAAATGGGACAACAGCTCTTTCACTTCATCCTCTGAAATATCAACCTTCATTAAGGCTACCCATTTTGGCTGAACTTGATAACTAACCAGATCACAAATGTATCTACAAGGTGAGTGTACAACATCAGAAAGAATCTCTTGAGGGCCCAACAATGATTTATAAAAATCTACACACATCTGAATGATGGATGCATGATCTATCACCAGAACAGGTCGGTGTGTCATTTTCAAAATCAAAGGATAATGATTAGACAAGACATTTCCCTGATACGAAACCTATCAGGTCGAGTGCCCAAGTCGATACACTTAGGCGCATCTCGGCTCTAAGCAAGAAAAGAGGATGTTAATGGGTTTGGAGGGAGAGAAATGGACGAATTGCCGAAGCTTGTCAAATAGGAGGGCTTCAAGAGCTTATCCCCATCACAGTTAGCAAAGAGAGGTTAGTAGGTACCGAGTTGTCCTTGCTAAGGAGGCTGCCTCAAGGCCGAGACAAAACAGCGTGAGCGCTCGGGGAGATTTTGAAGGGCTGCCTTTCTAAAAGATGCAAGACAAGACCATCTGAGATCTATGAAAGTTAAAGGAGGCTGTTACTAAAGAGTACAATGTTATAACAAAATTAAAAGTGGAAACTTATGATAATTATTTCTTTCTGCTAAGGGTTAATACTATCTATCTCCTAGATGAGTGCTAGTCCCTTGGTACTTACATGGATGTCAGTTTACAATAAGGGAGAGCCATAGGTGTTAGTAATCTATAGGAGAAATGGTAGTTGTTATAGTAGTCAATGGTACTTAACTGGATGCCAAATGATAATGAGCAAGAGCCATACCTGCTAGTAATTTGTAGGAGGAATGGTAGCTATTGTAGTCAATGGAGAGTGGAATGTTTCTATTAGGGCTAGAGGGTTGGATTTAGCAATGTCAATTAAATGTAAGAGGACAATGTATGAGACCATTGATGTTGATGGTTCTTTGTGGAGGTTCATGATACACTACAAGGGATTATGCTCGTAGAGGATCATATTGATGTAGTTTTTGAACTTAGAAAAACCTTATGGGTGCATCTTAGGTCATGGTTACCAATGTGTAAAGAGACCTATGTTGAAAGTCACATTTGTTTTACAAACTATAAGCACGATATTTTACACACTTGTAAACACATTCATCTATAATTTTTCACAAAAACATAAATGGTCATTAAATTTTAAACATGATACATCTACAATTTTTACGCACCATTTCATGCCACTATAAATATGCTCTATGCAAAAAAAGGATAAAAATGAGGGAGTTATTGGTTGCAAACCTAACTAGAATCTCCCTAGTTTTTTATTGCCGCTTCTTTACAAAGTATGACATGCAATAACATAGATTGAAACAATTAAATCTACACAACAAAAGTAAGTAAAAGTGGCCTAAATTAGTAGAAATATGAGAGATGTATGGATATTAGAGATGCATGGTCTTCATCTCTTTTGGTCATATCCTCTTGGTATGAGAGATGTAGGGTTGTGAGAAAATATTCATGTTCCTTATGGCCACGTGGGGTTAGGTAAATGTTATTGTTTCTCTTTTTGGCAACACCCTCCATCTCACTCTATCTCAAGTTATTTAGAAGAAATTATCGTTTTTGATGGGCGTGCATATTAGGCGTGGCGCAAATATTTATTTTGATGCGCTTATTTATTGAAGCGCTTGATATTTATTTATTATTTTGTATGCGCATGGATGCACGATTTAAATATTTGTTATTGGACATTGTATTTGGGCACAACCCTACTATTTCGGCGCCCAATCGCTTTAATTCTTTAGTGGGACAAAAGCAAACGCAAAAGCTAAAGCATGCTAATTGTAAATTGGGCTATTTTTTGAGCTTGGAGATGAATAATATATCAAATACATGCTTTGTGGAGCACTCACATAAGGCATGGGGGGAGATTGTACCCAATTAGTCTTTTGCTTCATGTCGTGCAAGTCTTCTCTCTTTTTTTTTGTGCAAAAGTAGAGTTCTTTTGTTCTTGGGGACCTTTCGATGCTCGCTATGTACGCATACAACATTCGATCTGTGCACCAATGTGCTTGAGTGACAAAAGATCATTATCAGAGGAACTAAGGTTGTGTTCCAAATCAATGCTTTGATACATAAGGTAAATGACTACACATGAATATAAAATCTTCTTATTTGGCAAAGTTGACTGAAATCTATCATGGCTCATAGCTTCATGATGTTTATGTGTTCACAATGCTATCAAAAGCTATAGTACAAAGAGGTAAGCATATCACACATCACACATATGAGTTGAGGATATGTTTCTAGGTGTTGTAGAGTTGTGTGGGAAAACACACACACACACACACACACACACACACACACACACACACACACACACACACACACACACACACACACACACACACACACACACACACACACACACACACACACACACACACACACACACACACACACACACACACACACACACACACACACACACAAACACACACAGTTTATAAGGCCAAATTGGTGTATTTAGAGCTTGTGGTTTAGGCTTATGACTTTAGTTCCTATTTTCTTTGTGAAAATTTAGTGTAAATGATCCTATAATTGTGGCATGGTGTATATGTGATCATAAACACACTAGATGTAGAATGATTGCAAAAACTTGGTCATGAATTTGTATGTATGTTTTTGTATTAGAAAATATATGTAATAAGTGCACTACTTGGTAGATCTTTATGTGTGTTTATGAGTATGAAAAGATAAAGACATTGTGTGCACTTTTGCACACAACAATTATTAAATTTTTGGTTGTGCACAAGCTTAATCTTTATCACTACATAATACATTAAAATACAAATACAAAGACATTGTGTGCACTTCACACACAATGATGATTAAAATTTTGGTTGTGCACAAGCTTAATTTTTATCACTACATAATATATGAAAATACAAAGCAATGTAGTGCAATTGTATCTAGTATGATTGAGTATGGTGAGGTTTGCCAAGCTATAGACATAAACATGGGATCTCTCATGGAGCATTCTAAGGTTGAGAGAACAAACATATTCAATTTTGTGCCTATTGAGAGTGTGGGTGAGTGGGGCAAACGTTGGGTGGAATGTAACTTAATATGTAACAAGGATTCATAGTTCACAAAACAAAGTGTGTATACTATAACTTGATATGTTCATCTTCTAAATTTGGGATTATTATGCAAAGATACTATATTTACCATATTGAATATAATTGAAAAGTTTTCTTTTTGGATATGGATTAATGGAGAAAGAATCTTTGATGTGAGTTGCACTACAAGGATATAGGGACATAGCGATGGGCAGTTGCGATGCATATTAGTGGCATCGCTTTGCGACACAAATAGTGATAGAACTCGGAGAAAAAAAGCGAGAAAAACCCGAGCACGACATATATGCCGCAAAGAGTGAAAGAGAGCGTGCCTTTGGGGAGGGAGAGGGAGAGGAAGAGAGAAAGAGAGAGAAGGAGCGCTTCTCACTGCCATCGCTACCACCGTCGCCGTTCACGAAAAAGAGGAGGAAGTGGACGAAGAAAGAAGAGGGGCTGTCGCAAAGAGGAGACGAAGAATCCATCCTCAGGCCTTTGTAGTGAGTACTTTGCCCCCTCTTAGTTTGTTCTTATTCTTTCTTCTTTTCTTTTGTTTGTTTTTGTTGAGAATGAGGTGTATTGAGGGTGAAAGAGAGGAAATGAGAGAGGGAGAAGAAGAAAGGAAAATGAAGAGAGCACGAGAGAGAGAGAGAGAGAGAGAGAGAGAGAGAGAGAGAGAGAGAGAGAGAGAGAGAGAGAGAGAGAGAGAGAGAGAGAGAGAGAGAGAGAGAGAGAGAGAGAGAGAGAGAGAGAGAGAGAGAGAGAGAGAGAGAGAGAGAGAATAAACATGAAGGATACCAATGAATGTAAGAAAGAGAGAGAGGGAGGGAGGGAGAGAGGAGAATGAGTGAGAAGATACGAGGTGTTGGAGAAAAATAAAGAGAGGGTTTGTCACGAAGAGGAGATGAATAATCCACCCTCCTCTTGGTTTGTTCTTGTCCTTTCTTCTTTTTTTTGTTTGTTTTTTTTGAGAATGAGGTGCATTGAGGGAGAAAGAGAGGAAATGATAGAGGGAGAAGAAGAAAGGAAAAGAAAGAGAGAGCGAGAGAGAGAGAGAGGTTTGTATAATTTAGAGATATAGATTTATAGATTTATCTATTAGTTAGTTAGTTTAGTTAGATACTTTGCTTTAAATTGTTTAGATTATTGATCAATGATTAAGAGAGAAAGAAAGAAAGAAAGAAAGTTATATTAACGTCTACAAAAGGCCAAGTTGGCCTATGAGACCAAAAGGTTACATACCAAATGTTTGGGAAGTTTTCCAAGTCTCAATAAAGCTGCTATCTGGTGTTATGGTGAACTAGGTGAGTAGGTACAAAATCGTATACAAACTCGATACAATCTAGATGAACTTCAAGTGTAGTGTGGAACTGCTCATGGAGCGTGGTCATCTTCACAGAGAGAGAGAGAGAGAGAGAGAGAGAGAGAGAGAGAGAGAGAGAGAGAGAGAGAGAGAGAGAGAGAGAGAGAGAGAGAGAGAGAGAGAGAGGTTTGTATTGTTTAAATTATTATATATTTAAATAATTGATTAGTAAGGTAGTAAGTTTGTTTACAATTAGTAAGTTTAGATTTATAGATTTCTAGCCATGATTTCTAGCTAATTTAAAGAGAGAGAGAGAGGGAGGGAGAGAGGAGAATGAGTGAGAAAACACAAGGGGATGATAGATTTATAGATTTATCTATTAGTTAGTTAGTTTAGTTAGATACTTTGCTTTAAATTGTTTGGATTACTGATCAATGTGAGAGAGAGAGAGAGAGAGAGAGAGAGAGAGAGAGAGAGAGAGAGAGAGAGAGAGAGAGAGAGAGAGAGAGAGAGAGAGAGAGAGAGAGAGAGAGAGAGAGAGAGAGAGAGAGAGAGAGAGAGAGAGAGAGAGAGAGAGAGAGAGAGAGAGAGAGAGAGAGAGATTTGTATTGTTTACATTGTTATCTAATTAAATAATTGATTAGTAAATTATTAGGTTTGTTTACAATTAGTAAGTTTAGATTTATAAATTTTTAGCCATGATTTCTAGCCAATTTAAAGAGAGAGAGAGAGAGAGGGAGGGAGAGAGGAAAATGAGCGAGAAAACACGAGGGGTGGGAGAGAAACAAAGAGAGGTTTGTCGCAAAAAGGAGAGATGAATAATCCATCGTCCTCTTGGTTTGTTCTTGTTCTTTCTTCTTCTTTTTTGGTTTTTTTTTCTTGAGAATGAGGTGCATTGAGGGAGAAAGAGAGGAAATGAGAAAGGGAGAAGAAGAAAGGAAAATGAGAGAGAGAGAGAGAATAAACATGAAAGATAACAAAGAAATGGGAAAAGAGAGAGAGAGCGGGGGAGGGAGAGTGGAGAATGAGTGAGAAAACACGAGGGGGTGGAGACAACATAAAACGAAGAATACAAAGAAAGGTGCAAAGAAAAGGGGAGAAAACCAAGACTTTAGTTGACATTAATTTTATTGAGTTACAAGAGAAGAAATCCATTCTCAAATAAATTAAGAAAGAAAAAGAGAATGAGAACAAAAACCAATTGTTTGTCGTAACATAGATAAAATGGAATATGGTCGTGATGTTTAAGATGGCAAGGCGTATCTTAATTAGTGTGTCCTATGTCCTTGCTCTCAATGCAAGTTGGCAATCAGACGAAAGCGTCGCTTGTCTATAGAACATGTACGACGCTTCGGTGAGTTTCAATCGGATATCATTGATCAAGAGATCTCAGACTTTGAGCAAATGGTAAGAAAAATGTGTATCAATCATGCCTTATATTATTTTTGCAAACTAATTGAATATCATATACAAAAACATTAGACGTGGTTGTAATATTTATACAGGGAGGTGACGCCTCATCCCAAGGAGGAATGCACCTATTGCGGACAATTAGAAGAGTTCATGGGTGTGCGATGGATGGAGTGCCTAAGCCAATCTACCACTTGGAAGGCACGACCCAGTCTATACTGTCAATAGCAGAGAAGATACGTAGCGTTTTAGACTTTTCCACAATCTTGGAGCCTGAGATGGAGGCAATGATCGATGCGTTGATACCCATTGATGCCGAGATATCTGATCCACTAAGAGAGGAAGCATCCATACCATTATATGATGGGTGTTGAGTATCTCACATGAAGACGCTACTTGCACTCCTAAGTGTGCAAGAAAAATACCGATGGAGCGATGCGAGTATGATTAAGTTGTTTAGGTACGCTTTGTTGATTTCTTTTTGGCACCATTATAAAAAAAAGTACTATGCTTTTTCAAGGTGTTTTATGATATCTTTTCAGGTTGCTAAAGTATCATATATTGCCATTTGAAAATACCATGCCTGAGTCTCATGATGATGAGGACATGTTTTACAAAAGCTTGGCATGGACTACAATAGCACCCATGCACGTGTCAACGATTGTGTGTTGTTTCGAGGAGAGTACGAGACTATGGAGACATGTCCAAAGTGTGGTGCTCACAGGTATCGACAAGACTTGTAAGGGCAAACCATCATTCAGAAAGTTCTTAGACACTTTCAACTTATCCCCCGTATACGTCACATGTTTCGTACGTTGGACATGGCGAGCTTGACAATGTGGCATGCGTAGAATAGATCGATAGATGGAGTCCAACGAATATCAACGGACTCATGCACATGGAGCCACATTGACTCTGCTTTTCCAGGCTTTGCACAAGAGCCAAGGAAGCTTTGGCTCAGTCTTGCTATGGATGGTGTGAACCCATTTGGTCTCCGTTCAACTTCTTACAATGTGTGGCATGTAGTCCTTGTTAACTACAACATCCCGCCATGGCTTTCTATGAAGAAAGGACACCTGATGCTCGTTCTTGGCCGCTACAAAGTCAAGAATATGGATGTCTATCTCCATCTATTAGTCGATAAGCTTAAGATTTACTGGGAGGAGGGGGTTGCCATGGAAGATATGAGCAAGTGTGATGGTCGACGGTCTGCTAATATGCCAGCCATTCTCATGTGGTTCATGCATGACTTTTCGGGATTCGAGGAGTGCTCAGGTAAGTAGGCTTCCATTCTCGTTGGTCATATCTATCATAGCTCATTCAAGTTTATGTTCACTAAATAGAGGTATTGGGATAGGTCTGGTCATCTCAAGTTATCATACATGTCCATTGTGTAGGTCACAGTTAGACTCCCAAAGGTCACGAGCCATGAAGAAGATGGTATAGTAAGGACACACCTCTTTCTTGTCGGAGGGTCATGAATTGAGGGAAGGTTTTCTTGGACGACCTCCAGCATGAATGAAGGCCCAAAGCTGGTATGAGTTGAAAATGGTCTACATGGAGTTGCATCCAAACAGAATGCAATGGTTCTTGATTTTCTACAAGTTGCCGTATTAGACCCACTTACAGATCAAACATTGTTGAATCCCATGCATATTTTTAAGAATGTGGGTAGCTTACTATGGGACCACATCACAGGAAGGAGAGAAACTGTAGGGGTATGAATGGATTTGAAGAAGGCAAGATGGAGGTGCTTTGGCCATAGTTGAGTGCTGATGGTTGCTTGCAATTACCTCTCGCTCCTTGGGTTTTGTCCACTAAAGAAGAGCACATTGTGAAGCAAATTATTAGGTCTACGACGGGTATGATGCGTTCTCTCAGATCCACTTTTTCTAAAGACGACCAACTATTAGGGCTATAATCCCATGATTGGCATAAGATATGTTAGGTTTATACTACAAATGGATTATAAGTGGCTTACATATTTTGCTATTTGAAGTCTACTCGATATTCGTAATGCTTCTTCATTTGTGGCAGTTTATACTATCGATCGCGATCGTAGGATGCCTCACTCTAGAAATACATGGGGTGATTTACAGGTGTCAAATTTAGTGCAATGAATCTCATAGAAGGAGATCAAGACATCCTCTATTGAATTCACAAGGCGGTAGGGAGTAGTGGAGACGGTTTGTCTCTTTGAGAAGTACATGCACACCAGTATGCTCATGATACAAACCCACCTCCTAGTGCATCTTGTAGATGAAGTGAAGATTGCCAGAGATGTTCATACATGATGGATGTTCTTCTTAGAGTGCTTCATGAAAACCCTAAAAGGCTTTGTGTGACAACGAGCTCGACCAGAAGGTAACATGGATGAAGGTTGGTTGGTGTTTGAGGTATTAGTGCATATTTCATAGTGTCTTCCAATGGTGGACTTAGACAAAGTATGCTATGGTTGATGAAGGACGATGATAGACTGATGTGGTGGTTGTAAATGGGGTAGAAAAAAAGATGGATGCTGCAATGGAGGAGAGAGTGAATCGTTTTTGTATATTGCACCATGGATCCATGGAGATGTGGCTTGATATAGGTATGAGCAAGCCAAGAAAGATCGGAAAGAAGCGCGATCAGAATTTTGACACAGTAAGCGCCATTGATCGATTCGATTTCCTGAGGGCATGGAGGAGATGCCGCGGTTTATGTCTATGCGATGGTTACATGGAGCTTTGATCGTAGCCTCTTGCGAAGGGGTGGAGGTCTCTATTGAGGAGTTAGTATATATTTCATAGTGGCTTCCAATGGTGGATTTAGACAAAGTATGCTATGGTTGATGAAGGACGATGATAGACTGATGTGGTGGTTGTAAATGGGGTAGAAAAAAAGATGGATGCTGCAATGGAGGAGAGAGTGAATCGTTTTTGTATATTGCACCATGGATCCATGGAGATGTGGCTTGATATAGGCATGAGCAAGCGAGGAAAGATCGGAAAGAAGTGCGATCGGAATTTTGACATAGTAAGCGCCATTGATCGATTCGATTTCCTGAGGGCATGGAGGAAATGCCGGGTTTATGTCTATGCGATGGTTACATGGAGCTTTGATCGTAGCCTCTTGCGAAGGGGTGGAGGTCTCTATTGAGGAGTGGGAATTCTCGAGGGGATGTAGCCCAAATGTGATAGTGTGGCATGGTCGCATGGGTGACATTTTCGTGTCGAGCACATCGACAAAATGCACTCCACAATGGATTGTAGTGTCATGGAAAAGTTCAAGCAAGAGAGCCGAGGGTGAGCCACAGATCCAAACACTGTTATAGATGAGATGGAGTATTTTTGGAAACTTGCAAAGTGTTATCATGATGGACTAACGTAACTTCTCCATGATCATATTCGATGTGCAGTGGTTCAAAGTTGTACTGGAAGGAGCTGAGGCAACTGTTTGATGAGGTCCATCTAGATTTCTTGAAATAAATTTCAAAAAAATATTGACGGATATGCACGATACATTTGTCTTGATGGCCCGTTGTGAATAGGTGCATGAACTATTTTTTAAAATTTTATTACAATATGATATATGTCACAAATGTTGAATCTCTCTTATATGCAATTTTAAGCATGTAATTTTCTATCCAAACCCCCGACAACCTTGATGGTGCTATGTTGTGCCTTCACCTCCCCTAAGTGCAAGAGTGTATGATGAAAGCAATGTTCCCATCATAGATAAGGACAATATGCAGATGGAGGGGTTGATATTGCAAGGGGTGGAGATCAAAGATGGCTTGGAGTGTGTAGAGGAGGCAGAATCGAGTAATGATGAGGGAAAGACAAGAGGCCAAGAATTATTTGAGAATGAGGTGGACTCATCCTTTTGTGGTGACTTGTCTATCCACCTTCTAGTCTATGCGGAGTTGTGCTAGGAAATTGACATGGGACCATAGGCTACGTCATACTTGCAGCATCCACCTACACAATTCATTGATGAATCACTGATAAGGGTACTCTAGAATATGCATTTTAAGTAACATCATTTTTTTCAGAGTTATATTACCGTGCTTTGCTTGAATCTTTATATTGACTATGCTAACATCACTTTTTGTCTGTGTGCAGGTTACCTTTGACGGTATTTTGGAGAGCACAATGAGTCGAGGGATAAGCGACAAGGAGTTGCATGATATATTTACATATCTCGAGATCAGATGGCTCAATTCAAAGATATGGCAGACTAGGAGTCTCGGACACTATCAAGCCATTCCGTTAGATCTACATCGGCATGCTCTAATGCTTTGATTTTCAATAGATGAGGTCAATGCTTCAGACTTGGGATGGACAAAGGGAATGGTTCTGGGGGATGCTACAGAGACGTGGATGCGGTGAGCCCACGGTCGGCTCAAGATACATGTGCTACTCCGCACTCTCGTGCAGATTCAAGAGAGGGTGACTCAGGTGGTTGTTGTGGAGGCACCGATGCAGTGCCTCTGTCTCGTCGTTCTAGTGGAGTTACATCACTCGTAGCATTTGACTCACAGCCGTCTGCAGGTGGCACCCCTATGGGTGCTACTCCAAGAGATACCACCTCCATGGGTACACTAGATGTATAGGGGTCTCCTGGTTATGCTCAAGAGTGCGGTCATAGGTGGGAGAGGACACATCTTAGACATAATTCAGAGGGATATGGATACTTTGTAGATGACATGATAAGAGCCGTGATCATGAATGATGAGGGGAGGAGGGTGATGATTCATATGAGAGAGTTGTGCAAACAAGTATATTGGCACAACGTCTTAGGCCATTGGAAGAACATACCCAAGGGGAGCAAGGACTACATAATAGCATCCTTTCATGAGAAGTTTTCGATACCCATTGCAGCAGATAGGTTTTTCACGGGCGCTGAATGATGGAGTGCATTTTGCATACATGTCACACAGACGATCAAACGCACTCAAGGAACTTAAGAGTGTCGCGTCAAAGCCCAAGTGGCTAGATGCAGATGAGTGGCGCAAACTCAGGGAGGAGGCTACAGATTCTCCAAGACATTAGAGACAGTAGCGCGAGGCAGCAAGGGCATGACTGGATAGGGGTGGTTCATCATGTTGGGAGTGGCGGCCACATGACTTATTTGGAGGACTTTGTAAGTTTTTCTTTTGTTATTTTTTTGCAATATTGCTTCTATTGACAATCATATTTCTAGAAGTTGTATTTTATTTTCTTTGCAGCACTCCATTACAAACTGTGATCCCACCGGCCTAGAGACTTGATATGTAGAGAGACACGATCTCACTACATTGATCGATAGACATATGCACATGGCGGCCCAGTAAGTCACTCATCTTTCTTGTGCGTAGTTACTAGGTTTATAAAAATGCATTATTTATGGTGGATTAATGTGTAGTTGTTTTTTTTTTGTAGAGTCCTTTTGATGCTCCTTTGCATTGGGATGAGCTTTCGGATGGCGAGGATCTATAGCTCGCGCTTGGATTCATGGAGCACATAGCCTCTTCCTTTTTGATCCTGTGATTTATGTAGGAATTTTCTATGCACTATGTTATTATCATTTCCTTTGTATCTTGCTGTGATTCCATGAGCTTTCATTCAGCGATCTTGTATTTATTTTATGTATCAGTTTTGTGGGTTTAAGTACATTTTGCCTTCATTTTACGATCATTATACACTTTACATGTAATCCATTTGTAGAATGTAAATATAGCACATAGTGGTACACTGCCCTACCATCATTTTTTTCTCTTTGTAACCATCACTATTAACATCGCAAATTTATTGCACGCGTCGCTATTGTCGTCGCAATGTGTGCCGCAAACCGTCGCTATTTGTGTCGTTATTTGCATCGCAAACTGTCGCTATTTGCGTCATTATTCACAAATAATGATGGAAGCAATGCAAATAACGATCCAAGCGATGCAAATAACGATGCAAATAGCAATGCTAATAATGATGCAAATATCGACAGTTCTATGGAAATGCTAATACCGACATGTTTAGCAATGACGGGATTAATTTTTTGGATGAACATTTTCGTCGCTTTGAACGTCGGTATGATGCCTATATCTTGTAGTGTTGTATTTCACATTAGGTCTTCCAAGTAAATATCTCGGCTTCAATTGGTTGCATGGGGCTTTGTCCTTTGCCTCAAATTACCAGTCAAGCCAAGGGCAATTTATTGGGCCAATGTATTTTCTTGGAAGATCTAATGGGAACAATATACACATCGATGACTCTTGTTTGATTAATCAACATGTGGAAAGATAGCTTCTCATAGGGAATAAGATGTGTGTTGAAGACCAGTAGATGAATACGAAATGTTGCTACTTCTTTAGATAGAGATGTGATCTTTCATGTAAGGTTTGTCTTTCTTTCAACAAGGTGTTATTTCTCAAAATTGTTTGGTAGTACTAATATTCCTACTATAAACCAATCTACAACATCAAGATTGTGTAGTAATATTGATGCTAATGCTATAGAGTGCAAGAGTTTCTATATGTATCTTTCTCTCAATTGGAGGACTCCTCTATCTACTGTTTGTCTATCTCTCTCTCGCACGTGTGTGACACATGCACACGCACGTGCGTGTGCATGCACACCCACATGAGCATGTGCACACACACATGCGCGCGCGCACGTGCGCGCGCGCGCGCACACACACACACACACACACACACACACAATGGAACATTAAATATAGAAATACAATTTATTTCCTCTAGTTCATTTACATCATGTAGTTTCTTGTCTCATCCTCTTGAGCGGTTTTGTTAAGGATTAGTTTAGATATGCCTATGTTTTTCTTACTGCTAAATATGTGTTAAAGCTTATCTATAGTAGTCTTACATTGAGGAAAAAGATCTATAAGTAAGGGTATGTTATTGCCATGAAATGAGCACCCCTTGGTGGCCCACAAATACTATGAATAAGGGTGCTATTGCCATTTCCAAAGCTCACTATTCAAGATTTGTATGTATCCATCAATATCAATTTATAGTGCAAATAAAGCTTGAACTTGTCTATGGTTGAACAATTTTATTGCCATTAACTTTGTTGTGAATTGGCATATCCTTTCATGTTCTATTGATTGTCTTTTTCATTTCTTTTCCTGTCTCTTCTTTTATGGTATTAGTATGCTTGGTATTGTAGAATGATAGCATTACTATGAGCAAGATGGGGTTTTTATGGTCAAGTCCAGTGATAGTCAACGAGAGTGATAGTAGAGAAATTGTGCAATCACTCCATTATTGTAAGCAATGTAACTAGACTACTTGCCTTCATAGAAGGCAAATCGAGGAAAACTACGCACACTCTAAAAGTATAATGTCTTTGAGCGACTTATTACACATGCAATTGCAACTTAATATCAATATTTATAATTGTTTTTATTTTTCCAAAATAATAATATTATTTTAAAAAAGTTAGAAATTAATTTCATATGTAATAAAATAAAAATGCTCTCTTACACAAAAGCATCTCATAGCGTTCCATCTATTATCTTTATTAGAGGTCTTTAGTAGAATTGTTTCATAATCTCTCTCATAAAGATGCAATGTGTTGATGAAATTCCATTAGCTTCTCTCTCTCAATCACTCTTACAATCGTCCTCTCTCATGAATATTATAGAATGATACAAATAATATCATTCTTTGGTTGTGGAGTCTCATATATAAGAAATATGTCATGGTATGAAAGGACACCAAGGTCAGTACACCTTCACAACTACTACTAACATTGTCACTTGAGTATTTAAATGAGTTTTCAAGAAGCTTCTAATTTAGCTTGGATAGCTAGAAAAAACCTCAATTGAAATTTTGAAGGATAAAAAATACTCTTGAGCTTCCCATCCCACATATAGAAGTATATAGAAGCACATCAGAGACTTACAAAAGTACACAGAACCAAACAGAAGTAAACATTATCATAACCAAAACCTTCAAAACCCATATAAATTGATAAAAATCATAATAGAAAAGAAAACCAATGCTCAAACTCATAGACCTACATCATTTTCTCTTATAACAAAACAATATAATATCTCATAGAAGCAATATAAAACTATATAGACCCAATTAGGACTCAACAAAACACTACAATAGCAAACAAAATCAATTTCTAAAACCAAATGAGCTTGCAATTAGAACCAAAAATATCTCCAATCATCCCGTAGATGTCGAATCAGGTCAAATATCAATGAAAATTTCTAAAAAATCTCAAAAATACATTTTAAGCTCACAAAACATAAAAAATAGTAAACAATCAATTATATCATACACAATGACCCTTGGCTACAACATCTTGTCTTTTTCTTTTTCCACTTTTTATTCATGGGATTATAGTTGGTGGGATGCTATATTTACAATATTTAAAGAATTCATCTCCCACCATCTCCTTTTCTTGAGCAAATGGAAGCAAAATAAGGTTTATTACTTCATGGATGTTGGTAAACTTGCTTACCTAGACAACAATTTGAAGGTTATAAACTAGATGAAAATGATAAATTTGGTCTACATGTTTTGAGAGACAAAAGTTAGATCTATCTTAGTTATTAAAAGTCAACCCAACACTCAAAATTTTGTGTATATGATATGTAATTGAAACGTCCCTTCCAATAGGATATTTGTACCTCGGAGACATAGGTGGAATAACTTATAACAAGAGGACTTCCACAATTATCAACTTGGTATACAATCCTTGATGTAATGGAGGGGAATACTTAGAGTCAGGTTGACCTAAGTATAAAAGGTGTAAGGGACATTGCATAGGCACCAATTTATGAATATACATCTGTCCTTTCACCTTCTTCACCTTCTCTCCTGTCCTTCCATGGTGGCTGCCAGCCATTTCTCTCTCCTCTTCTCTTCTTTCTCTCTCTACTCCTAGTCTTTCTCTCTCCTTGTCACCCTCTTTCTCTCTCCTTCTCTCCTCTCTATAGTATTTCTCTCTCTTCCTGCACCTCTTCTCTCTCTTCTGCAGTCCCTCTCTCTCTTCTTTCTCTCTCTCTCTTGTCCTCTCTCTTACAGTGGTATCAGAGCTCTAGTTTTGATCCATTTAGTTACTTTACATGCTCAGTTACCATCATTTTCAGTTTTAAAATCCAAGAAGCTTCAGGTACACAGTGAGAGGCATAAAAATGGAGGAGTACTGAAGAGCCATAGGTTAAGGACCAAGAGGACAATAGTCAGGAGAATTAATGGAGTCCTTGGACCAAGATTGGAGGCTAGAACACCACATTTAGTAGGTCATGGGTCATTTTTGGCCAATTTTGAAGGTATTTTCCTAAAAGACAATGGTAAATGGAGTAGAAGATGGTAAAGTTCTAGTTACTTTTCAAAGGAAGAGTCTTCTCTCTCTTCATTTTCAAGCTTCAGCCAAGATTCCATGGAGAAATCTTTCCCACCTCCATTGATCAGATGGCTTCTACGAGAGCTTCCCAGGGACCTTGAGATTCATTCTAAGTAGTAATTTGGCTATTTTCACTTTGCCTTTGCTCTTGATCTTCCAGATCTAGTCTTGTCACTTCTATCCTCATCTTCTTCTTTGACAGATTCCTTTTGCCATGATCTGCCCATGCATGAATTTCCTTCTCATTATGCTCAGCATGCACAAGTCAGTTGAATGAGGCACGAGCAGTGTAAACAAGCTCGAGGAAGAAGGCCTCCGAACCTACTCCTGTCGCCTGTCTCATTTGCTAGAAGACAAAGCCCACACTTTCACACCAGTGGAGAGCCTTCTATTGGCGTTCCAACAAGTCTGTGATCTGCTCATTACCGATATCTAAGAAGGAACACGGCATTGATACTGCAGCTGCTCGTCAATGGATGGATCCATTGAAGCTGCTGGAGGAGAGATCAAGCTATTGCAAGAGAGGCCAGGCGGAGAAGTCCAAAGAGCTCATTCGAACCTGATTCAGAACACTTTTTCCTATCTCATTGTCTGCAACTGCAGACCTCTGCAAGGTTTTCTTGGCCAAGCTAATTAAATGATCACACTCCTTGTCCGTCAAGAAACCCTTGTAAAGAAAGGCTCTAGGTTTCCATGAAAGGTTGATGACCTTGGTAGGATCGACCACAAAATCGTGAGCAGAGGTGGATTTTCTGTGCGCTACCGACTTGATTTTCTACTCCCCTAAGAATCAACTACAAATCAGAGCCATTGTTGTTGTTGTTTTGGTTAGAGATTCACCGAATCTGATCGAAGATGTGCTTCATAGTTGAAGGTCATCAATAAGTTATGCAAGCTGCAAAGCGCCTGCTAAAGACAATACAGATGTTGTGTGTTTGGCTATTGATGTTAGAGAGCATCTTGCTCCTCGTCCTACACAGTTACAGCTGGGGTGATCGTTGCGAAACTTGGACCACCGGCACCAAAACTACCAGAGCCTGAAGGCACCACTGCATGAGGCGCATTACCAATAGCTGTGTCTAGTTTAAACTAAGGAGGGTACTTCATTGATCCAGCAAGAGGATAAGGAGGGGCATCCACGTTTGCTGTTGTTGATCCATGCTGAGTGAGGAATGAGTAGGCTCTCGAGTGTTAAACAAAGGTAGCTAGCATTCGCTGGCACTATGGCTCAAGGTCTCATCCAGCTGAGTTGACTGCAGGGTACCACAACACACATCCACTTTGTAAAGTGTGCTCCTCTCCGACATCATTAGGCCTTGAGTTCAGTGAGGACACGCAAATGGTTGCACAATCATTTGCATCAATCGCCCACTTTAGGAAATTTTGAAGTGAGTTGTTTTAGAAGGGAGGATGAAAGCGACACTGGAGATCTATGGATGTTGGAAACTGAAGGTAAAGGCAAGGTTTGGATGAGGGACCAAAAGTTCTGATTCCAACACATTGATACAGGAGTTCTCCTTCACAGTCATGAAAGGGTCCACACACGGATAGCAGTAGGACAACAAGAGGTATGTGCTCTCAAAAAAGAGAACAACTGAGAATATCTGGCTTGTAGCCGAAGGAGTTTATCTGCTTGCAAACAAAAAGGCTACAGTATAAAAAGGCCAATATGATTAGCTAAAGTGGCTGATCATGGGATATATAGCCTGGATAGCAACAAGAGAAAATACACTGAATCTTTAGTGATTGTGTTGCTCAGGCAAAAGAATTTTGTGAGCTCATTTTCCTGGCAGGGAAGACCCTTGATTGAGACGCATCGAGCACTGTGCCAAGGGGTATTTGAAATTTCCTGATTGGTTTGATCTTTTCAAGTCCTTCAGAAGGTTGAAATTGAGTTTTTGAGAATATGGAGCTCCTCAACAACTTGCATGTAAACAACACTTGAGCTCTACATCTGATTTATGGTTGCTGCAAGTGCTCAACTCTTAATGCACCTTGCCTCTGATCTCACTTGTCCTAGATTGATTGATATGAATGATGGTGGTTAGTGGTAGAGGATGAAGAGTTAACCAGCAGCCAACCAACTGATCTTAGTTCTGGGCCAACGAATACCCAGGGCATCCAATATGAGGCAGAGCATCTAATGATTATTTGTGGATGTTGATATAGAAACAATGTACATTAAAGAGATGATGATGATGAGCTTGAACTGCCATCACATTTTTATGCAATCCACTCTCCGTTTCTGAATTCAAGTTACTGGGAGCACTTGATTGTCGTGTTGTTGTGATATTTACAAAGCCTGCTGTGCATTCCTTCATGCAAGTTTGTCATTGGCCATTTGAGTAGAATTGCTTGAGGAAGCCAAAGCAACAGTATTGACATACAGTTATATATCACAGCTGATTGCCTTGCTATGGGGTTGCAACTTGTCAGTGTGTTAAAGGTCCAAAATGAAGTTTGAAACCGAGGATGCTTCAGAGACAAGCTTTGCAGGCACTATCATAGGGATTGAGGACATGGATGCTACAAGCTGACCTGGGTTCCCAAGCTCATTCGGGGTTGTTAGGTTATGCTGTGTCACATAGCTGTTGTTTTTATTCCTCCAAAGTCTGCAGTTGAGTTTGAGCATTATCTTGTGGGAGATTTTATCTGCAGGTAACAGGGTCTCATTCAAGGTCTTGTGATGCGCCAACTGACATAAATGCATACCTGAGTATGGAGCCAGAAACATACTTGAGAAATTGGGACTTTGCACAGCTAGGATCACCAACACTGGCACTACCTACAAGAGCCATTGCAGCGATTAGTTTGATCATACAAGATGTCCAGCTGTAGATCAACAAAACCTCCAGCAAGGGTATTACCATGTGGCTTTGATAGATCACTTTTCGACTAAATTAAAGCAAGCTCCCACCCTGTAGCTCCATTACTATTTGCAACAGCCTGACTACCATTCCTTGCTCCAGCCTTGGTCACTGCCCTCAAAACAGAGGATTCAATTTACTACCTCTAGATTGAGGCCTCTTGCAGGTGCATGTGGGTGGGGTAAGAAGTGTCACAAATAGCATCAGGATGTAGACTGTTCACAGCTGCAGTAAATGCATGTGCTTGTGGTTGTATGGTCACTACTGAAGCAAAAGAAGTAAACACATTGACCTGCTGTTAACTTGCCCACAAACCACTTAGAACCACTCAAAGTTCACAACTTGATTCATAGTAGTAAAACCAGCTGGACATATACCCAAGTTATCATACCAAGGTGGAATGAAGTGCTAAATGCATTTGTGACTGTGGTTGCAGCTCATTTGTGACTATGGGTAGGAGCCCACCCTGATGCATTGACTGGCAGGAGACTACCAGATAGACAACAGTAGCATATTTGGCTTGTTGATCTTTTGATTTTGACTATGGATCTCCCAAGGCGAGATAAGAAGAAACAAGAGTTTAACATGAATCATGCTTCTGAATTTTCAGCATAGTGTGTACTTTGTGAGAGTGGCATAGAGTGGGAAATTTCCAGTAGCAGCGAGCAACAACCAAACTAGAGCAGCAATAATAAAGCCTGATTCAGTAGCAAGTAATCAGTAATCATTACCCAACAGTATTGAGCAGCAGATTCTCTAACTCTAAAGCATTTACTTCAACTGCCTCAGACTAGGATATCATGGATGTTGAAGAGCATTCACCAGATATATGATAGTCCTCAACGCCCTTAAACACACTCTATGTTTACATGAGAGGAGGCAGGCTGAACGACATGTAGCTGTAATGGCCAATCACAAAAAAATGATGGGTGAAATGCTCAAACTGAGAGCTACCATGAACAACCTCGGTCTTCAAATCTCGCAATGGATGAAGTCTCAAGTGAATGGGCAAGTAGATCATGGGCAACATGTTGAAGACCATGGAGATCATGTGACTCTTGCAGATCATGTCCAGCATGACAGAGATCATGGGCAGCATATTGATCAGATTCAAGATCATGAGTAGATTGCTGATCAAGTGGACATTCCACTGCAGCCCCATGAGGAGACCCTTCTGTCCAAGGATGTTGTGTTTGTATGCCCGGTAATTGCCAAGAATGCTGGGATCATGGACATGCAACACATCGGGAATGATGCAGGAAAATTTTCAAAGTATGCAGTAATGTATGTTTTCAACATCATCCATGCACATGCCAAGTTTAATCATATGATGCTCATCAGAGACTTGATGCAAAAGTCAATAGTCATGATCATTCCAGCTTCACTCATGAATGATAATCCACTACATGGAAGGGATCACCACTTTTCTTTTGATCCCGGTGGCAGTGCAAAGACCCACGTTTGTATGGATGACCTGCACGCTGGTGATGCTTACCATGCAGGTTATCCATTTGATCCCGGGGTTTGGAATTAGTGATCATCTTGTACTGAGACACCTTCCCTCATGCTCACACTGCATACATGATTTCAGCCCTGCCTCCCCCCCCCAACTATCTTTTTCCACTTGTAACGATGTACAAAGTAGTACTCTGTAGCCCACTACCTGGCCATACTACCTGGCCATACCAATAAGTCCAATCTTTGTTTTTGAGGACAAAAACTTTATTTTGAGTGGGGATGGATTGTAATGGAGGGGAATACTTAATGTCAGGTTGACCTAAGTATAAAAGGTGTAAGGGACACTGCATAGGCACCAATTTATGAATATACATCTGTTCTTTCACCTTCTTCACCTTCTCTCCTGTCCTTCCATGGTGGCTGCCAGCCATTTCTCTCTCCTGTCCTCTTCTTTCTCTCTCTACTCCTAGTATTTCTCTCTCCTCATCACCCTCTTTCTCTCTCCTTCTCTCCTCTCTATAGTCTTTCTCTCTCTTCCTGCACCTCTTCTCTCTCTTCTGCAGTCCCTCTCTCTCTTCTTTCTCTCTCTCTCCTGTCCTCTCTCTTACACTTGACTTCTTTCATAATCCACCTATTTAATGTATAATTGATGCATCAAAATTTCTTGGGGGACTCACAATATGTATCCAATCTATATCACATGTATTCAAAGCTTGTTTATAAATACCCTTCCTTGTGATTTTTTTGCTAAATTAAAAACACCCCTTTCCTATTCAATCTGTAAATATAACCCCTTTATGTGGCACCCTTTTGTATGTAAAAATGTGCAAAATGGTATTTTTTCTTTAAAAAAATCCATTTCTATTAAATATATAAAGAATCCCTTTATAAAGCATATAGCATTTCTTCCTGCTTCTCTTCCTCTTCAGCACTCGACGACGCTCAGGTCATGGAACTGCGGCGGCTATTCGTGATTCCTGAGTATCTGAGAACCGCCATGGCTGCCTCAGTGAGAAGGCGTCAATTGGCTAAACTTGAAGAAGTTGCCAGGCCATCACAGGATGATGATCAGCAGCCGTCCCCATACCCTCTCATTGTCATCATCAACAACAAGAGTGGAGGTCACAAAGGGCCTGCTCACTGTTGCATACCTTAGAGTCTTTGGATGTGTCTGTTATGTTCATGTTCCGGATGTTTTGAGAAAGAAGATGGAATCTAAGGTTGCAAAATGCATTTTCCTTGGATATCCTGACGAGAAGAAGGGATACAAATGCTATGATCCACTGAGTAAGGAAGTATACATAAGTAGGGATGTTAGATTCAGTGAATATGAATCATGGTACAAGCCCAAAATTGCAGTGGATGTTGATTCCTATGAAAGCAATGATGATGATGGCTATGGAATGAAAATTTCAGCAAACAATAAGGCTGAAAATCAGCATGTGGAAGATGCTGCAGGACCTCAAGAGAATGTGGAAAGTAGTGGCAGCTATAGTCCATGGAGTGGTAGATTGAGAAATGCACAAAGGAGTGCAGAAGTTGCAAAAGGAAAGAGACCTATGATTGAAAGTTCAGAAGATGAATCTATAGATGACGAGTATGGCATTCCATATGTTAAAACACCTAGCACTAGAAGTGTAGGAAAGTATATGCTACCACATGCTAGCCAGAGACAGAAGCAGATGCAGAAGCAAACGCAGAGGCAGAGGATTTGTTCTTCTCCTATAGAGCCTCTACAGAAGCAGAGACAGAGCCTCCAGAGGAAGAGTATAAAAATGATGAGGAAGAAAACAAAGCAGGTTATGAAATGCAAACGAAGTTCTTCTGATAGCGGACGATCTTGTTGATGTCCCTAGAGAGACCTTAGAGCCGAAGATCTCAGGGTGTTAGACGGAATGATCATGGTTCCATTTGGATTGATCAATGGACCACAAAGTATGCAGAATCTGCATAAGCAATGGATCAAAGGCATAAAAATTAAGTTCACCAGTGGCTCTTGTCACCCTGACCAGTCATTCTGGAGAAAAGATGATGATGATGCCCCTTGTCAACAGAAGACAGAGACATCAGAGCCATGGCTTATAGAAGGTTCATGCTATGTGACATTCCTGGATGCATCCTCTGAAGATGAATCCCTAAGTCCAAACAAAATCACCAATCACACAGAAGCAAATAAAGCTCTGATACCCTTCCAGCAATCTCAACAGACAAATGAGTCATCTATTCAGAAGGAATACATTGGTTCTAGTGGAACATCAGACGACGACACTACTCCCTTGAAGGAGTCAGACTTCTATCCAGAAGCAATCCATGGGACATTTATCCATGAAGTGGAAGGTGAAAGGCAAGTGACATTCTTGGATACTGATGGTACTAAACGTCACTTGAAAGTGGGTCTAAATCTTCCAGAAGAAGAACTAGTGGTCATGCGAGACCTACTAAAGGAGAACTTAGACATGTTTGCTTGGTCATATAAAGATCTAAAGGGGATTGATCCCATAGTATACCAATATCACATTGACCTAGAGCCTGATGCCAAACCTGTGAGTCAGAGACAAAGGCATATGAATCCTAATTATTCAGCTATGGTGAAGGCCAAATTATTGAAGCTTCTTGAAGCCGAGTTCATTTATCCTATGGCTAATAGTGAATGGGTTTCGCCCATTGTAGTAGTACCCAAGAAGAACGGGAAACTTTGAATATGTGTGGACTTTCCAAAGCTGAACTCAAAGACGAAGAAGGATCATTTCCCTATCCCTTTCACAGACCAATTGCTTGACATAGTGGCATGCCATGAGCTCTATTCCCTCTTGGATGGATTCAGTGGATATAGCCAAGTCCAAATCGCAGAAGAGGACCAATCCAAAACAACCTTCATCATAGAATGGGGGACCTATGCCTATATAGTGATGTTGTTTGGGCTCTGTAATGCTCCTGCCACCTTCCAACGAGTAATGATGGCTGCCTTCCAGAATCATTTGCATGATTTCATTGAGATGTATCTCGATGACTTCTGTGTCTATAGCTTAATCCGTGAGCATTGGGGACACCTAGAGCAATGCTTTGACAGATGCCGAGAGTATGGGATTTCTCTCAACCCTGACAAATGTGTCTTTGGCATCTCATCAGGAGTTCTTTTGGGCCATATTGTATTTGCACAAGGGATTGCAATAGCCACGGCGAAGATTGAAAAGATTGCCGCCTTGACAGCACCAACAAACCTCAAGCAACTGAGAGGATTTCTTGGCCATGTGGGCTACTACAAAAGATTTATTGCACATTTTGAAACCAAGGCAACCCCTATGCACAAGCTCCTAAGGAAAGATGCGGATTTCCTTTGGACTGATGACTGCGAAGAAGCCTTTAATACCCTAAAACAGTGCCTTATCCAAGCACCTATCTTGCAGCTTCCTGATTGGATGAAGGAGTTCCATGTGCACATAGATGTATTAGTTGAAGGGCTAGGTGCTGTCCTATGTCAAAAGGGCCCCTCTATATTAGATCAACCAATATAATATGCAAGATAGAGAGTGGAACTACACAGTGACATAGCTTGAGTGCTTAGCAATGGTGTTTGCACTGGAGAAGTTTCGACACTACATCCAAATGTGGCTTTCATGGAAGCTATATAAATAGACTCTCCAATACTAAGTGGATAGTTTAGGTCTAGCTTAGTGATTGTTAAATAAATAAGGCTATTCATAATCCTTCTATACACAGTGACATCCTTATCACATCACCCTCATGTACATCAAGCTTATCATTGACATCAAGAGATATTGAGATTGTCTTATAATTAGTTGTACCATACTTTTTTCAATATATCCAAAGTATACTATCTCCATGACAATCATATACCCTCAGGAGTCTTGATTTTTATATCTATACTAAGAAAATGGTATAGTTCTCTCAAAATCTTCATTTCAAACTTGACCTTAATAAGACTCTTCACATGGTCAATCCAGAATAATCAAGTCATCTACATACATAATAATGAATACAATACCCAATTTGCTATGATATACATAAAGTTGGAGTGATTGTCTACTACTTTGCAAAATCCAATGCTAATAAGGTATTTTTCAATCCTATCATGCTATGCCTTGGGTTCTTGCTTTATCCCATAGAAGGCCTTAGAAAGCTTGCATACATAATTAAGACGGCCATCATCTGTCAAGGCATTTTTAACATGCATTTGATGCATGATCCATCCCTCTAATGCAGTCATTGATAAGACAACCCTCATAGTAGCCATTTTAGCCACTGGAGTTAAATTCCTCTCATAATTAATGCCATGAGTCTAGACATACCCTTTGGCAATGAATCTTGCCTTATAGTGCTCAATAGATTTATCACACTTATGCTTCATCTTGCAAACACATTTGAAACCAATAACTTTCTTGCCTTCTTGTAAAAGGACAAAATTCCATGTGTCATTTATCTTAAGTGCAACTACTTCTTCATCCATAGCATTATTCCAATTCTCATTACTCATTGTATCCTCAAAGCTAGTGGGCTCTACATTTTGTGTAAACTTGGCCATGTATGCATAATGATGAGCCACATAACTATCATAAATCAACTATTTAAGCACTTTGTGCTCATCAAGTTTCATTGAATTGTAATCATGTGAGTCTTAATGCTAGAAGATAACCACACACCGATGTTTAAAGCGATACAAAATATTCATAAAAAAATTACCTCCATTGTTACTAAAATCATTGGTATATATGTCTCTATAGATGCATTGCTATTAGCATCACTTTTGGGGCACTAATTTTTATGAAGCTCCCTTTTTCTCTCTTTCTTCTTTCTCCCCCTCTCTATTTTTATCTTTCCTCCCTCTCTACTCTCTCTCTCCCTCTGTTTATCTCTCTTTATCTCCCTCTCTTTATCTTAAAAAACCAAGAAACTGAAAAAAATCTCTCTTTATCTCCCTCTCTTTATGTTAGAAAATAAGAAACTAACCACATATTCAAGATTTTGGAAAATTTTATAAAGCTTGGAAATTCCTAATGTGAGTAATATTTGGACACATGGTCAAATCTTATCCCCTTACTTGAAGGTGAAATTTTCCTTGGATACTATATAAGTAATCCCACTAAGTACCACTCTCAAATATGGGATTAAGATTTAGCCACTTCATCAAATCTTTATTTCTTATTTAAAAGTGAAATTGGGAAGATTTCCAAATTCTCTAATATGGTATTAACTTAAAAAACAAAGAAATGGAAAGCAATGTCTCCCTCCCTCTCGTTATCTCTCTCTCTCCCCTCTCTTTCTCTAATTTTCTCTCTTTTCCCTTTCTCTCATTTTCTCATTGTTCCCCTATTTTTCTCTCTCTCTCTCTCTCTCTCTCTCTCTCTCTCGCTCTCTATTTTTATTTTCCCTTAATTTCTATTTTTCTCTCTCTTTCCCCCTCTCTCTCTCTTCTCTTTTTCTCCATTGCTTTATTTGTATCTCCCTCCCTCCCTCCGGGCTCCCTCCCTCTTTGTCTCTTCTCTTTTTCTCCATTGCATTATCTTTCTGTGTGTGTGTGTGTGTGTGTGTGTGTGTGTGTCTGTGCTTCGCCCTTCTTTTCTATCTCCTCCCTCTCTCTTCCTTCCTTCCTTCTCTCTCCCTCTCTCTATTTTTATCTCTCCTCCCTCTCTATTTCTCCATTTCCTCTCTCCCTTTATTTTCTCTCCCCTCTCTATTTTTATCTCTCCTCCCTCTCTATTTCTCTCCCCACCTCTATTTCTCTCTTTCTTTCTCTTTCTTTGTTTCCTCTTTCTTTATTTCTCCCTCCTTGCTCTCTCCCTCATTGTTTCTCTCACTCACCCTCCTCTCTCCCTCCCTTCATCTCTCTATTTCTCTCTTTCTTTTCCTCTTTGTTTCCTTTCTCCCCTTTCTCTCCCTCTTTCTCTCTTCTTCTCCTCCTTTTTTCTCCATTCCTGCCTCCCTCTCTTCCTCTCTCTCAACACATCTCTCCACAAACAAAACAAAGAAAAAAAGAAAACACAAAAACAAAGCAAGAAGAGGCAATGTACCTACCTTAAAGGCTCAAAGATAAAACCCTTTGTGCCTTGCTTTCTCGGCTTCCATCCCTTCTCATTTGCACCTTTCTTCTTCTTTAGGTATACGACAGTGGTGGTGGTGGCACTAGTGGTGATGAGCTCTCTCTCTCTCTCTCTCTCTCTCTCTCTCTCTCTCTCTCTCTCTCTCTCTCTCTCTCTCTCTCTCTCTCTCTCTCTCTCTCTAAGCTTTGAGCTCTCACACACTCTCTTTTGTTCTCTTTCACAAATGCTTTTGACAAATGCTACGCTCGGGTTTTCGACACTTTTTTTTCCCCAGAGCAAGGTCGCTAATAGTGTTGCTATTAGTGTCACAAACATAAAGTAGTGATGCTAATAGTGATGCAATTAGCGATGCAAATATTTTTTGTCAAAATGGGCCATCATTATCGTCCCATTCCATGTAGTGCAAGAGCCTTATATTCCAAGGAAAATGAGACAAGATGAAAGAGCTTTTTACCCATTGTATTTGCTTGCTTACTTGTAATCTTTTGATTAAGATTCATGAAGCTATAAGATGGCTCTAACACTCTAAATAGACAAGAGGAGGGGAGAGATGAAGCTATCAAGATCATACATACAAGGAGAGCTAAAATCTTCTCCTTCATCCTTCTTCTTCTTCCACATAGAAGACGTAATCTACAATAAGATAAAAGACTAATATCAAAATACAATATGTGTATATATGTTTATTAATTATAAACCTACTAAGGATAGTTGAGGTGGCACAATGAATGTGCCATAACCAAGAGTGGACTATATGGGTGTAGTCCAGCTATAGAACCATTGGTATATTCTCCATGTTGATCACATGACACAAATGTGTGAGTAAAGTTCTACCACATCACTAAGGCATATAGTGGATGCTAGCTCATGAGGAGCTTGACATCTCAACAAATCCCATTAATTATGTCAATTGAAGAAATCAAACTTTAATGAATATGAACATAGAGTGTATTTCTTTGTATATGTCATAACAAGAGAGTCATATCTATCATAAATTTCTTTGACATTGAATCTTGACCTCTATATTTCATTGCAATAACACAACTAGGGTTAGAACAAGCATTAGATCCATATTATATGAATACACTTGAATTTATAATTACATCCACTCTAAATGAACATGTGAAATGTTTAAGTTGACTATGTTGTGCAGTTCTTGAAAAAAAAAGAATCCTCTAATTGAGATAATGTAGCCATCACGATCTATATCAAAGTGAAGCCATATTTCATAGTGTAGGTGGTGTAACGTGGAGAATAACCCAAACCAAACATATAAATAAATGTTGAAGAAATGCAAGAGACAATTAAAAAAGAATAAGCTAAAAAAATATGGATGGGAAGGTAGAGGTTATTGCTCCTTAAAACACAAGTACAGGAGGCATACTAGAGTAGACATATGAGATGTAGTCTTTGCAACAAAACAAGTACTACCAGAGACTGAGAACTATCAATCCTTTGCCTATGCACTTATTGATGTGTACACAGAGAAGAGGAAAACCATTTTCCAAGCAAAGATTCTATTCGTCTATCCTTATAATTCAAGTTAAGCTAAAGAGGAGCAAGATGTTCTTGCTCAATGAGAACAAGAGAGGTTCTTAAGTATATCAAGCATTTCTAGAGTGTAATTCAATCATGCTTTATGGAAGAAGGATCTAAATATATCTACCACGGTGAATTCATATATTTCTTCAACATTATGTTATGCTTGAAGGTGAATATACTTAAGCTAATTACCTTGATTGATTCTATCTCTTTAGCCCATGATGTTGAATAAATAATACCAAAGAATAAAGGTCATGACAATAATGTTAATCTCATGGAAAATTTCCTTCAAATTTTTTTGGTGCTACTAATGATTTTGATTGCTTATTGACCTTAGATCTATCCATCACTAAGTATGGACTACTGCTCTTGACTCTATAAGATAGTTTTGAAGATCTAACTTAGTTAATATGAGCTTTAATCATGCCCTTTGGTTCAACTAACACTCCAACTACTTTTAGTGATACAATGAACCACATTTTCTTCAAAATTTAGCATTGTTTCATTCGGGGTTTGATTTTTTTCTTTGATGATAATTTGGTTTTCAGTAAAACTAAAGAGGAACACAGAGAGAACTTATATTTAATATTGAATTTACTATAATAAAACTAGTTTTATGTGAACCTAGAAAATAATAATGTCTATCAATCCAAAATTGAGTACATAGATAATTTAGTTTCAAAAGGAGGAATTAAATGTAATCTTGAAAGATAGAAGTAATTTTCAATTGGCCAAAGTACAAAGGCGCATGAAGTTCAATCTTGTCAAGGATTGGCTACCTTTTTTGCAATTTGTTCACCGTTTTTGTTTTCTTGCTTGCCTTTGACAATGTTGTTAAACAAAGGAATTACTTTTTTTTGGAGTGAAAATCAATAGAAATTATGGAAGCATGCACTAACCCATGCTTCTATTCTATAATTGGCTGATTTTAGTTGTCCACTCCTTTTAGTTTTTATAGATACACATGGTTCAAGTCTTGGCACCATTTTAATACAAGTTTCTCATTGAATTGTTTTTTTCACTTGTAAACTTAAATTTTCTAAGTTTAAGTATAGCACATATGACAAGGAGGTATGGTTGTAATTCATGCATTGTATATGTCACAAAATTATTTAATAGAATCTAAATTCATGATTAAAACTTATGAATACAAAAGCTGAAACAAGTTATTTCTCAATCACATATGCTTTGGTTGCTCAACTTAACTTAGATCTTTATCAGACGGATGTCAAGATAGCTTTTCTTCATATTCTCATCCACCTATTCAATATTAGACTGGTCATGAAAATGTTTTTCTTAATACTTCAAGTCACCATCATAATATTCCTATTATTTCTTCTATTTTATTTGATTCTATGAAGAATCCTCATTTGAACAATCCTTATTTTCAAGATACTTGCTTTCACATATCAAATAACACTTGGATTCCTATTGAAATTTTCACCTATGCTGATGGTTATTTTACTTGAGAAACATCTTTTACAAGTTAGAAGCTCAAGCTTATTTTTTATTTGACTTTCATGATGTACTTAACTTTGTGGGTTAAGATTGGATGAGTAATATAGATTGACTAGAAGGAGTTGGATCAAAGAGAGGGGGTTAGCTTTCTTGAGCCTTAACTATTGCACATAGGGGAACAAGGGTCCCATGCACCTCACTACACTTATTTCTTTTACACTACTGTACTAGGGATTCTTATACCCCTTCCTCATCAACAACTTCCATGTGAATGGGGGCAGGGTGATGCATTGAATATCACTATTTTAGGCACTAGAATGGCATGCAGTCTACTAAGGCTATACTCAAGTAAAACTTAGATGCATGCACCTTTAATCGAGTTCACACACTTGATGCAACAAATGGGAAAGTTGGCACTCACTAGGAACCCTAGGGAGAGGAAGCAAGAAGAAAAGTGAGTTAAGGGTTATAGAGAACTAGAAAAATTTGAGCTAGGGTCCTTTGGACTATTTATATCCTTGTTGAGTGTTTGTGAGTGGGGGTGTAGCAAAGCATTCTATTTCCTTGAGCTCGTCAACAGAAAGGTCGTCTTACCACAGGTAACTGTGTTGTTGTGACGCAGACTTGTGCCGGTTGGAAGGGTGCATTCTTGAAGACCTATCAATTCCAACTTCCTCTTCATCCTTTCCATTGAGTCCTTGCCTTCATCTTGGGTGATGTTCAGCACCATGCTCAAGAAGGCTTGTCTCTGAGCATTTGAGCACACTTTGGTGGCCTCTGCTCTTAATTCCACGAACATTCTTTTGCATTCACTCACCATCAGGCATTCTGTTAGTCCATGCACTCTTTCAAAGTTGTGCTGCTCCCATTGTTGTGCCCTTTCTTCCATCTTTTTCCTCCCCTCCTCCATTTCTTGAGACAACATCATTACCACCTATTGCTGCTCATTCACTAAGTCTAGCATCTGCGTCTTCTCCTTATTGTAGCGGTTCAGCTGCTCTTTGGCTATTTTCCTTCCTTGTTCCGCAATGGTAAATTGCAATTCTTCCTGTGCGAACCTCTTCGATAGCTCTTCCCGGATCTTCTCGCGGCTTTCTAACTTTGCAAGTGCAGTCTTCTTCTGTTATCACCATAGCCATGAGGGCTTCCACATTGCTTTTTGTGTTTTCCAAGTCATCTTTCAGCTCCTGTGTGCTTCTTCCTGTGGCATCCTACCTTTGTTGCTCTAGGGCTTGGATCTCTCTTTCTAGTCTTCCTTGCTCCTCTATTTCATACCATAATCGAAACACCAGGGCATACTCTTGCTCTTGTCGTTTCTCTTCTGACTCCTGGCCTTCTTCCTGCCAGTGCGCCTCCAAGCGAGCGATCCTTTCCATTAGCTCATTATACTATTGAATTAAAATTTTTTGATTGTTTAGAAGGGCTAGTGCATCCTATTCTTCCTCCTCTAGCCTTCGCCTCAGATGATCCTCACTCTCTTGAGCTTCCTTGGGTCGTCTTGGAGTCCAACTGTTCTTTTAGAGCCTTAAGCTCTTTTTGATGAGCTGCACCCTGGTTGGACACTTTGAGCCTCAAAGCTGCCGAGGCCTCCATTTCGACAACCGGCTCTACCAAGGCTGCTTTCTTCTCCTCTCTGGCCTGGCTCAACTGAGTGAGGAGTTCAGCCATGTATGAGTCGTAGTCTGTTTTGCTGGTGGCAGTGTAGGAGGGGCCGTAGTGGTCGATGCTTCTAGCTTCTGCTGCTTAGGGTCTCACCGTGATTCTACATCTGCTGTGGTTGGCCTCTTTGTCTTTGGGGGCAATCTCCGCCACTTTGTTAGCCAGGAGTTGTATCATTGCCATTAATTGAGCCGTGCCCATAGGTGGCACCGACTCCTGTGTCATGGTGGGTGTGGTCTAGGAGTGGCACAAGGGAAGAGGGGAGGGGGTGCAGTGGGACCTTGCCCTTTCCTACAACCACCGGGGCTGTTTCTACACTGCCACTAACTCCAGCCTCATGAGGCAGGCTTAGTGGACTCATGGATCCCCCTCCATGGATCTCTTCTACAGACCTGTGAGTTTCCTCTGCCAAGTCCGCAGCTTCCTTCCTCCTCATTTCTTCAGCTTCATCTTCTACTCTCCTCTTCCTCTCCTTGGCTCTTCTTGACTCTTCTCTGATTCTTTCAAATTGTTCCTCTTCCTTTATCCTTATTCCTCCTTCATTCTCTTGGACTCCTCTTGTGCTCTTTTCAACTCAAATTTCTCGTCTTTACTTATCTTTTCCTTACTCTGTTTTTGGATTTTGGCAGTCTTCGCCTTTCCTTGTGCCCTAGCTTCGGCTTGTGTGTATGGTGCTTCGGGCACTTCTCTGTCACTCATGGTGCGTTCACTCGATCTGTCTTCCTCATGGGGCAGTGGTTGGGAGGGTGCGGCTATCTCTTCAATTCCCCCTGCTTCCTTGGTGGCCTTGTGAATAATGGCCATTAGTACACCACTATATCTGATGGTAGAAGCCTTGGTTGAGGATTTCTTGCGGGCTGATCTCATTGTAGAGGATGGGGACTCTCCTCTAGTTGCTGCTACGCCTGTAGTAGCAAGGGCCTTTGTTGATTTCTCGATGGTCTTTATGACAAACCCGTTCCAATCCACTTCTTGAGGGGACCCTACCACTATGCTTTCCAACACCGAGACACTGATCCTGTTCATCAAAGCATTGTACCTTTGTCCTGAGAAGAGGGCGTGGACCATCTTTGCTTGCATCTTCACTCTCGGGTTTGGGATGTCTGCCAATCTTACTCCATCCATTGTGCGCACCTCACTCTTGTTCATCCCCAGCATGGCATATACGTCTCTCCTATGATGCTTTACCGCCTTGGGGGCCAAGCCAAGGGCCTTCTCCACCACTTCCGCACTAAATAATACCTCCATCTGGTGGACAACACCCCCTCTTCTTACTGTCACTGTGCCATAGTTCCTACGAGCATCAAAACTTCTCAGGAATTCTGTGCAAGCACTGTAATCCACTGCTTGTTCCACTTTCTCCACATACTTTCGGAGAGCACGCTTGTCTACCAGCAGTTGCTTTACTGCTGGCTCCCCTAGGATGGCTTCATCCAAGTTTAGAGTGAGCTTGAAGGTAAACTCTTCTTTCATGAACGGAAGCTTACCGCCTTTTTCCTATCCTGCCTTGTGGGTACCTGCCATGCGACATTACTCATAATTAGTGTTGATGGGGTAGGCAATACCGAGTTATGGCATTATGAAATATTTGAACAATTAGAAAAACTGCACAAGAACGTGAAATTTCAGAAATAACACACTGGAAGAGAATACATGAATTTTCCAAGCGCGCTTTGCTCTCAAGTTTTTATGCGTAGCTCACTCTTCATTATGTTTTTCCTTTGTGTTATGTTTCCATGATCACCTTACCCCCTCCTTACCCCCTCCCCCTCGCGGGAGATGAAGATCCTTCCTAGGATTGAATAGAATGAGGCAAGGACGTTAAAGCATAGCATGTTGTATTTAATTTGACAACAGCCATTGGTAGAAATTTGGGTTGTATTCCAATTGGGCATGACGGTCAAGCTCATGCGGTCTAATGGATGCTTGCGTGATGTATGTTAGGACATCGTGGAGCACATCGCCAGATTCGAGGTGGCTAGCAATGTGTAGCTCTTCGTCTGTAAGGACTTGGTTGATGTAGGGATGGGCCAATAAATGGTCTTCAAGCAGTTTGTTACGTAGGATGGCCATAACCCTAAAAGAAGTAGGAGCTACGTATGTCGGGTCATATTCTGCAGCCTTGATTGCACGTCTTTGCTCGGCATTCATCATAATTTGGCAACCTTTTCACTCTCATTGGAGGCGTAAGGCATACCATCGCTGTAAGAATGAAGAGGTAGAGTTTGCTAGACTCAGGAGCTCTTCCAGCTCTTAGATTGGTGTAGAGCTGGTAGGCTTTCAGTAGGAGGTCAGCATCCTGCCGATGATTGCTTGCTTTTTTGAGACTTCATCACTAGCAATAAGCTTAGCTGCAACGTGATACTCTTCCCAGGTGCAAGGTAAGGTACGGACTTCAGAAGCAAGTGGCTCATGAAGAAGGCCAAGGTCTAGGCCAAATACCTTAGGAACCATACCAAGATCCAAGTGGCACTATAGCTAAACATCAACCTTGATATAAAATTACTAGATACAAGGTATTATTGGATATGAGTAGGGAAAATTGAGTGCTACCTTACTTTCCAATTAACTCACCTTAATCTCCCTCCAGTTAGAACAACTATTGAAGCAAAGCCCTATGCTTTGGGAAGCACAAAAAAAACTAGATAGAGTGTATAATGTAATCAAAAATAGGAATCATGCAAGGTCATGAAACTAGTACATATATGTTCAACTTAACCCCAAACCCTATGTTAAGAAATTTATAGGTCAATCGATTTTGGGAGGAAACAAAGATGCACATAGTTCTCCTTGTCACTGTGTTGGTAACCTAAAAATGAATTGTTGACACACAGGTAGGTAGGCTTGTGGCAATTGACCTATAGAAATTGCATGCACTGATCTTATTTTCGTCAATGGAAGGAAAATCAAGCCTTCTATGGTAGTGAAAGACTAGCCCATCAAGATTGTAGGAATTTAGTTCTCAAAAAATTTCATTATTATGAAAGAAATGGACTATGATATCTTGCTCGGTCGACATGGATGAGAAATCCACATGAAATTGAGGATCCAAGCAATGGAAATATATTAATTGGCAATCACATATAAGCACTCAAGATTGAGATGGACACATATCAAGACCTCACCCATCTACCTAGATGTCATCTTTGCCTTGTTGAAAGGAAATACTAAAACCACACCAAACTATGGCCCGCTTACAAAATACATCCCTTGTCCAAACCGTGAGTGAGACTCAATTTATATTCTTACAAACATTGAATCAAATTTCTCAGATAACTAGGATGACTACAAATAAGTAGTTGATAGAGAGTGAGTAACAACCCGGGAAAGCAAGAAAAGGTGATGGACTCCTTGAGCCAAGCCCCACCTTCAATCCCAATTTTTATGATAGCAAGAAGTACAAAAGTAGCTCCTTGCATGATCTATTATATGTTTATTCACAAATTAGAGTTGATGAAAAAATAAATTAAAATAACTCTCTTGAAGGAGCTTTTGGAAGCTCAATGGTGGAAGTAATGTCTAAGGATGAATTTTCTGATTAGGGAGATACAAAAAGTGCTTACAATGATTGTGAATCCAAGGGAGAAGTCTCAATTGTAAATCTTGAAACAATTAGCTATGACACCAACATGCAATAAGGAAAATTATTATTGATTCTAAACCTAGAGAGACAAATGCATTGCTTGTCAATGGGGTAGTCAAAGTGGACAGATAGAACTTGGTTGGAATATCTTGATGTGTTAGACAATGAGCAATGAGAGCAAGACTTAGCCAAGTAGATCTAGTGGCATTGTATGAAATTAGGGTCAAATTTGAGCTACAACTACTAGGAGAAACACCCTTGTCTAGTGAAGCAAGCAACATGAACTTAGAATTAGAGTTCAACTATGATATCGATCCAAAATTCCATCCCCTTGAGACTTAATGCACAAAAGGAAATCTTCCAATCCACTTATGGTGCAAAAGGTTGAAGAAGGGAAGGAAAAAAAATCTAACAATTCAGATATGGTGAATGATAAGAAAAACCCTAAGATCTTCTTAAATATTTAATGAAGTTCAAAAAAGGGGATTGGATACTAGTGTTCCTAGGTGCAAAACATCAAGGATAGACTAGCAAACTGATGAAGGGACCCACCAAAGTAAATGAATTTGATCTAGTTGAAGAGGGAAAAAAACCTTGACCTACCTTTGTAGATGAAGATGCTATTGAGAGAACAAGAAATAAATCTTGTGAATCTCTTATGGCAATTAAAAGACGTATTTGCCTCTGGTCAATAGAAGAACTCGAAGGAATAAATCCCAGAATTGCCACGCATAATTTTTCCATGGTGCCAACTCTACTAGCTTTACAACTTTCTTGATGGATTTTTGAGCTACAATCAAGTGTAACTTTATCCTAAAAATAGATACATTCATAACCAAATGGGGAGTGTTTGCATACATAATGATATCCTTCTCACTCCAAGCATTGCTGTTACCACTTTTCAAAACAAATTATGCATAGCATCTTTAAGGATATGCTCCATAAATGATTGGAGGTGTTTGTGGATGATCTCAAGGTGCACACCAATTGGATTGGACATCTGGAAAAGCTTTGATTTATTTGTAGACAATATGATCCTCTCCTTGAATCCCTTGAAGTACCAGTTTGGGTAAAGCATAATTATATTCTAGGACATGTAGTTTCTAAGAATGACATGCAATTGAATTCTCAAAGGTTAGAGTTATTGTTGATCTACTATCACCAATAAACTACAAGGGAGTTCAATATTTTCTTGGCTATACGATATATTATTGATGGTTCGTGCCAAACTCCATGCTAATTGCTTAATCTTTGTACAAGCTATTGATTGTTTTCAAGTGGACCAAGGAATGTAACCAAGCCTACAAGGCAGTAAAGAAAACTCTAGCATCAATATCAATTCTATGATCCTCAGAATGGAATGTAACTTTTCATGTGCACATTGATGCATTAAAGTTTGCAGTGGGGATAGTTCTATGCTAGCTTGGAGAGCCACAATTTGGATCACCTGATGAGCTTCACTACTTGATAGTTCATAGACACATAAATGGACTATTCTACCACTGAGAGAAAAGGACTGATGGCTTTTTCATCGAGAAAATTTTCCATTACTTGTTAGAAAGATAGTTCATCTTCTTCATGAGCCATCAAGCTTTGTTATACCTAGTGAATAAATGCTAACTCCATCACAAATTAGATGCAAAGGAAGAAGCAAGGGAATGCCTAATCATGGGAAGGATTATTATTTTTGATTTTTTTTTTCCACATCAACAAATGTAAGTTGAATAATCTAATCTATAAAAGTTGATATTTGAGCTCACTCCCATGGGCATTGTAATTTTTGTGAGTTAAGTCCCATGTAGCTCCTAATACCATGTGCCCAAGGGAGCATAAAGGGTGGAAACCCTCAAAAGGAGATATAAAAAGAAGGAAAGATAATGAAACATGTCATTTGAGTATATGCTTACTTTGTGTGAGCTTCCTTTCTTCAAGTTTTTGCTTCTATTGCTTGGACTGCTTGAGTGTTGTTGAGAGAGGGAAGTTGAGAGAGGGAGTGTGAGAGTGAGGGAGAGAGTGTAATTGTAAGAGTATGAGGGACATGGCATTCATCACTTGGTGGTTCTCTTCTCTTCTTTTCTCTTATCTCGGCATTCTTCTTACATTCTTCTCATGATGGAAACTTGAGGCTTGTGGTGGTAAACACATTAGATCAATAGCTTGCAAAACAAAACAGTTGCACAAGGATCCTGAGGGACCCTTGTAAGAAGCTAGGAAGAATAGGGATTTAGTGTGTATTGCCATATCACATTGACATTGGTATAAAAGGAGAGAACATGTAATTTTTCCTATTATCTTTTTGACACATTAAAACATTACTGTCCTTCTCTCCCATCTTGGTCACAGCTTCGATGGCTTCTTTCTCTTTCCTATCTTTCTCTCTCCAATTCTAGTATTTCTCTCTCCTCGTCACTCTCTTTCTCTCTCTTCCTGCAATATTTCTCTCTCTTTTGCACACTCTCTCTCCTCTTTCTCTCTCTCCAGTCCACTTCTTGACAAGTGGTATCAGAGCATTGGTCTTTGATCCATTTTTTTTCCCTTCTATTTTCAGTCCTAATTTCTCCATCAAAAATCAATTTCGGACAAGTACTTGGTAAAGGCAGTGACTAGTGGAGGGTTGCAGACCATCTACAGTTAGCAAGAGGCTACATTTGAATATCTTCAAGGTCAGATATGGTGGAAGAAAGCTAAAATAGCAGGTCGTCATCAAAATTTCATGCAATTTTGAGGTAACTAGGTTAAATGGCAGTTAACCGGGCTTAGTTGAGGGTTAAACTCTAGTTACTTTTCAAAAGGGAGCTTCTCTTCTCTCTCTTCCAAGATTTTTCCTGAAGCTTCAATGGTGGCTGCTAAGAAACCCTTCAATAACCTTTTCTACTGACCATTTTTCTCAGCCAAATTATGGGGCAAAGATTCCCTATCTCTTGCTTATCAGATGGAGCACCATTATTGAAGAGGCTTTAGAGAGAAAACTTTCCTTCTTCTTATTCTTCAAGGGTTCCTTCCAGCATCTTTGGTGTTTTCAACAACCTCTCCTCACGAGTATTTTGTTCTTCTTGAAACCCTAAAGACGGCAGGCAACATTGAAGACTTATCTGAAGCTGGAGGCTAAAATGGAAGAAGATTTTGGATAGTTTTTTCCTGCGTAATTTTTTTTTCCCTAGTAACTTCAGAAGATACTTTTGGGGCATTTGTGGATATAGCAGAGTTGAAGACACAAGCACACCAGTTTTTTTGTAGAGGATCTTTGGATTGTAAGCCACAGATTAGTGGATTTGGCCAAATTTGTCTTTGCATTAGCTCAGTGATGACCGTGCGCTCAACTATAGCTTGGCTTGCCCTTCAGGATCTTTGTGCTTTCTACGCGTCTCCTTTGGAAGAAGCTCCCTAGAGTTATAGGCGAGACAGCAGGGGTTTAATCGAGATCTCATGATAGCACTGTGATCATGTCCTGCTCGATAATATGTCGTCTTCAGCTACAGTACCTGTTGAGTTTTCTTATTGCTTCATAACCTTGATATTTTTCTCAGCCACCACATTGAGCACTTGGCTTGCTTCATCAGACATCAAGTCTGCCAGACTTGAGCCAGCAAGATTCCGCTCCGCAACATCCCTCCTGCCATTAGTGGAAACTAAATTCGTTGATGCCATACTCTTCCTGATGCATACTCGAAATTCATCAATTTGTGTATGATGCAAGCGCCAAATATGTTGCTCAACATCATGTGATTCAGCTTGCTCATTACTGCCCAAGCTGGACCTGCTGTACTACCACTATATCTTCTGCAAAAGACAAGAAGGTTCGAAAAATCTTGCAAAAGAATGGGGGATCTCATTGACAGTTGCTTTTGGTCCATTATTCTGAAGATAAAGCTAATGCTTAAGATCACAGACAAAGTTGATGCTTGAGATCATAGACAAGGTAGCTTGCAGGGCAGCATGACTCATGATCAGTGCAGCAAACCATTTTCCATAGATTGTCTTTATTGAGTTCAAACAGTGGATCCTTGCTGTACTAAACAAGTTAGCCACATGAGACAAATTTGATTAGACGCTTCGGGATAAAACTGGTTGAGGCCAATGTAGCAGAAGTAGGTTTGGGGGCTTCAAATAGGTAGATCTGAGTCGTCTTCAGCTAGCAAAAACAGGTTTCAGGGCTTCAGATAGGCAGATCTAAGTCATCTTCAGCTCTTACCTCAATTAAGGGCATGGTTAGATAGTTTCCTAGGGATTCTACTTTTACTGCTATGCCCGACTTCTGCAAGTAGAGAACGGGAGGAAACAACCTTAAATCCTAAAGCAACAACCACAACAAAAGGATCCGATGACTAAGAGCATTCCGAACAGCAACAGACTCACATGAGTGACCAGGCAGATTTGGGAAACAAGATCATGCTAAAGGTAGCGTTAGAGGATCTTGCCGTTATTTGAACTGAGGTCAAGTGAAGAAGGTATCAACATTGGAGGTTGTTCTGCTGGATAAAGTATTTGGCCATCTACTTCAAATTTTGGCACCTCTATTTGTATCTGCAGATCGTATTATTTGCTTTGGTGGTACTACCGGTCTCTCACAAGGATTTTTCTAATATTCAGTATTGAAAGCACTTTGGAGTGCTGGCTCTACATCATGTAGCATGCTTCCCATCAATAAAATGAAGAGATCTCTTTTCTATAATTTGTGCACCTAGAGCTGTTGATGTTATAAGGACAGTTGTACTACTGAGCTTTCCAGGCATTGCAAATCATTTACCACAAATGTTGCAAGCAAGTTAGATATTGTAGAAGAGCTGAATGGACTCTCTGATATTTGCTTCAATTTAGAAGCAACATCTTGGGGCTCTGATAGCAACAAGTTGGAAACTCATTACTCTTTCCTGAGCTATTGCATGTTGGAGCAAGGAATGGTACATGGATTATACTGATGTCATATTTGTGGTAGCAGGGGATCTTCAGTTAGCCGCTTAAATGCTTATGTTGATATCTCTACAACAATTTTTTGCTATTGTTGGCAGCAATGATAAGATGATGTTCACATAGTCATTGCAAACGGCCATGCCGGCATTAGTTGATTCATCTTGGTAGTGATTCAATTCATACAATGATTTCAGGACATTACTCCTTCATTGCAGTCACTAAAATGGATGGTATGGGACTTTGTTTACATCTTATTGATCATGAATTGATGTCTTGGTACCCTACAAAGTGCCTTCAGTTCTATTTGTGAGTATTCAAAGGTTCAACAAGGTCAAAGTTGGATCTATAGACCTCTTATATATTCATTCAAAATAGGACAGATTGTAGACAGTTTCAGTCAGCCAACATTGGGCTATCATATCTTTTTCTCACATGCTCTGAAATTTGCTGTTAAGTGCTCTGTTCAAAGAGGAAAGTGTTAGCTTCAATTTGAATAAGAAAGTTTTCAATTGGAGCTTCCAGTCAAAAGTTATGGCTGATTTAGTACCTATAGGTACTGCAGGACTGCATTTTCCACAGACAAGGAAATAGAGTATTATGGGTCTAATTAGAGTTGTTGTTTCTAAGAGGTTGGATATTCCTTTGATAGACATTATGAGTACTTTGGCACATGCTTTTATGGCTTATGATTACTAAAATGGCATTGGAAGAGATAGATGTGAGTCTGGTTGAGCAAGTACTTATCCATTAGTTGCAACCACATACCTCTCAGTTGGTTCAACAAGGTGTAATGCAGGATCTTATCAATCTCTGTGATAACAATATCTTACAAGAATGTATATGCAATGTTGAAGCTAAATGCAGGTTGTTGGGATTGCTAACCATGGAGAAAGTGGAGTCTCAAGCTGATTTGTGGGCATCAATGAAGTATTTTTGCAGCAATGATACTACTCTTTTGCAGTCTTTTCAAGGCAAGGATGTATTACATTGGTTGACATCATTGCTTAATCAATTGTCTCATCAACAATTAGAATATGCATTAGTATTGCTTTCTACTCTCTTTGCTGAGATTGATGATAATTAGTGGGCTACGATGGTTCATACACCTCCATTGGTTAGTAAGAAATCAGGGAATTCATTAGAAGGACATTTAGCATGGAAAATCTTTGAGGTTGAAATGAATTCATTGGTCAAACTTCTTGGAAAATGTTCTACCAAGCTAAAGGAATATGCTACTTTCATCCTGATTTGTCTCTGTATTTACCATGAGGATATTTGCCATTGTGTAAAGATGGCTATTCATCTTTTGCTGAAACATGCTTCATGGAAAAAGAAAATGCTTACAGTAATTGCTACTTGGTGCAATGACTTCAAGGATAGTCCGCCTACTCTACAAGATGTGATTCTTTCTTTTGAATACTTTGATGTTGCTCTTATGTCTAAATCTGTAGAAATAAATCATGGAAAGCAAGTATACTTTGTACAAAGCCAGGATGAAAAGGATTATTCCATAGATCTTGGATAGCAAATCAATGGGAATCAACCAACTACAATGCTGAACTCTTTGTCTCTTCAAGGTAATGATGATGCTGAAGTGGATAATGGGTTCTATGATGGGAAAGAGGACGAACATGAAGAGGTAAATAACCAAGATGAAGATTATGAAGGTCAATCATATGAAGAAGACCAACCTGATCAACAAGTTGATGCTGTAGTTGAAGCCAATGTATATGAAGATCACTTGGTAAGTGATCAGCCTTTTGTACCATTTGAGGAGGAGTAGGCGCATGTTGAAAATGAAGACTTTACAATTCTTGATCATGATTATGATGGATTAGTTGAGGATATGCATCAGTTCACACTCAATCAAGAACTACATCAACTAGAAGAGGAGTTGGATGCATATGATCATGGTTATGAAAACTTGGATAATGATTTTGATGATTGGTATGCTGATAATGAGGATGTACATGAGATTCATGATGGTTATAATATGATGGATGATGGATATTCTTATGGTGATGATTATGGGGATCTTTCTTCCTACCCATTTGACCCGGGTGGTCAAGATTATGAGTTTGATGACAAATCTTCTCCTCTTGATCATTATTTTGATGGTATATCTTTTGATCTAGGAGGTTCTGAGCAAGATTTTGCACCTTTATTAGGCCAACATCCATATTGGGGTTCAAAATCTTTCTCTTTTAGAGAAGAGAAATACTTATATGGGCTGTAAGTATATCATATGAGCTTTCTTTTGACTCATAGCACACTTGATTTGGATGTGCCCATCATAAGATATCTTAATTTTACTACAACAGGTTCTATAGTAGACAACAAGTTGCCTATTGTTTGCATAAGAAGCTGAGAAGAATAGGGATTTAGTGTGTGTTGCCATGTCACACTGACATTGGTATAAAAGGAGAGGACATGTAATTTTTCTTATTATCTTTTTGATACATTAATACATTACTATCCTTCTCTCCCATCTTGCTCACAGCTTCTATGGCTTCTTTCTCTTTCATGTATTTTTCTCTTCAATTCTAGTATTTCTCTCCTCGTCACTCTCTTTCTCTCTCTTCATGCAGTCTTTCTCTCTCTTCTGCACTCTCTCTCCTCTTTCTCTCTCTCTCTCTCTCTCTCTCTCTCCAGTCCACTTCTTGACAACCTACAATGACAAGCAAGCTCCAGGTGTGTCTTCTACAATATCAATATTATTGGTTGTTGTTACTACTTGTGGGGGTAGCCAATAGTTTTGAGAGAGAGGTGAGAGACTAGGTGAGAGCTAGTCTACATTGGATGGTGAAATCCTGAAACAAAAGGAGCTCCACACTTGTCCCACCATTGAGCATAGCTCAACATTTTTTTTTCATTGCCAGTACGATAGAATCAACAATCTAAGGCATTCACTCCTCTATTGTGCATATGAATAGGAAACATTTTCTGAGGGGGAGTAAGAGATTGATGGATGATTGATTTTTTGCTTACACGATAGTGGTTTCTGAAACATGTGTGGTTAGTTAGGAGAAGAAGAGAGTTGTGTTGATGTATTCTTTGTTTGCAGTAGATTGTGGTAGTGTTTGAAAGAAGCCTTGGGAGGACATAGAATAGGGTTAGGTTTTAGATGCATGATGAATTTGTTTGAGAGATCCTAGAGAATGACTCAATGTGTAGGGGAGTGAACATAAGAGAAATGAATTTTGCCAAGACAAAACTTGCATTTAAATGTAAGCATTTGAGTGTAATAGACACTTGAATGGGAGAGAACAAGAGGAAACAAATAATATTAAAAATAAACAATAAAGAGTTAAAAAAAACATAAAAGACAAAAACAAGGCAAGGAAGATGACAATGAATTTTTTTTAAATGAGAGAGGGATTTTTTTTGAGAGGGAGTCAGGTGTCAAGGAGGTGGTTGAGCCTAGAGGAATGTTGTTACAACTACCTAGAGAAAGAGAGACAACGTGAGTAAGTAAAAGAGTATCTGATCATGAGAGCCAAGAATTGAGGTTAGTTGGTTTTGCAACTAGTCCACAAATATAAGTACTTAGATCACTAAGCAAGGATGGTCCTACAAAGTGATTGGAAATGTATAATTCCTCTATAATCAAAATTCATCAAGCAATGGATGATAATTTGACTTTTATGGAAATGCTAGATTCCAAGAGAGGATGATAGAGTGCAAGGAAGTGGTCTCATAGTAAGTTGGGTTATATTGAATTGTATAGACTGTACATCACTGCTTAGCCATTATAATAAGATTACTACCATCACAAGCAAGTTCAAGTTGATGAGAAAACCACTTCTACAAGAATGGACTTGAGGAATTGCAATTTTTATGAAGCTCATCAAGTACTGTCTAGTCATTGATTTTGGTCACAAAAGCATAAGAGGAAATAAGTTGGCATGATTGTAAGTGCTTTTGAGGAACAATCTTTGAATATTCATCTTGAACCAAGAGAATTTTGTGGTGGAGGTGTTCACTCTCTACCCAAGTGGGATGTCATTTAGGAGCAACTTGTATCACCTCATCATCATTTAGCAAGGCCTAAATCAATCATTGTGGATAGCTTGGGATAAGTAATGAATATGGTATCAAATTGGAGTAAGCATTTTGTTTCAGAGAAATTGAATCTCTTTTCCAAATGAGTAGTCGTGGTGCTTCATGTCGATTGACAAGCAAAGGTTGGAGGCCAAAAGGAGGGTGGGTCAAATTTAGTAGGGCTAATCTAGAAATGAGATTAGGTAACCTTCTATGGGATATCGTGGGATTTAGTTGGCTCAACTTGGACTAACTACTGGGTTGGGTTAGGAGAGACATCAATAGCTTTAGGCTCAAGATCTCGAGTCTCAAGCACATTGCTTTTAGCCATTGTATTGTTGTTAGTAGAAGTTTTATGTACATAGCTTGGGTTTACATGATTTGATGAACATCCAGTGTGTGGTAGCAAAAGTAGAGGAAAGATGAGGTTCTGTATCACTCAACCTTTGATTAAACTATTTGTAGAAGTTACAATTATACTGAAGAGAAGCATAAGTATCAAGAATTTGTGGGTCATGGGAAAGGTAGAAGATATATCTAATGATATCAATCATCATGTTGCTTTGTCCCAATCGACTTGCAATGCATAGCTCTTCCTCTAAAAGGTAGTTTAATTCCTCTATTTTTTTCTAAGGTTTCAATTATAGGCTTAGAGCTTGGGTATTTTCCACTTTCACATATAAAAAAAGGGGACCAAATAGGCTCAATCCATACTCTACCAAGTGTAATGTAGTAGGAACAACACTCGGAACAACATCATTCAAACCAAATGAATAATCCATATATATATGCTTATAAAGTTTTCATGTTTATCCTAAAAAATCATATGACAAAAATGACAATGAATAAGTATTTGTCTCAGGTGGAAAATTGGCACAAGGATAAGTAACCATGGATTACAAATACTACCTCATGCAAAAGATTGGTATTTGATTAAAACCATAATGTATTTGTGAGTGGTAGGCATAAATTTGATCAGCATCACAAGTTTGAGAAAGAGATGTTTTTTGAATCCATTAGGATTCTTCGATTAAATGATTCTTATATTTGACTTAATACCCATGGTATTTATGAGAAATATGAGTAGTAATTTTATCATGGTCAAGAATGATCTCAGGGGTTAAAATCTCAGTTTCTTTCTCAAGCAGTGGTGGATCATCAACCATTAGGGTAATAGGCGGATTGCCTTTAAAGGGTTTTAGTAAACTAATATGAAAAGAGCTATGGATTTGCTAATGAGGAGTGATGCCTAAATGAAAAAAAATATCACTAATCTTGTGAAAAATCCTAAAGGATCCATAATATATTGAAGTAAATTTAATTTTGGAATTCAACTATACATTTTGATCTTCCTTTCTCAATTTGAAGCCATATCAAATTATTTTATTTGAATGCCATAACTTTATGTTCTTTATTTTCTTGGGCAGTATAATGTAATTCTGTTTGTTGAATCTTCATAAAAATTTTCATATGGTTATTGATTAATGAATTAGTTGTGGTGGTGGGAATATTAGTGGAAATGAAGAACATGGGTGTAGGTAATTTCATCCCATAGATGACCTTAAAATGTGCATGACTAATAGATGAATGAGATATATTATTATAGGGAAAGTTGAAGGATAGATAAATGTTAATCCTAATTTGCAAGTTGGACAATAGTAGAAGATCTAAGAAGATTGAGGATGATATTATTAGTTGTTTTAGTTTAGCCATTACTCTCAAGGTGAAAAATGGATGTAAAATCCAATTTTTTGTCTAAATTTTTGAAGAGAGAAAACATAAAATCATTGTAGAATTCGTCATCTTGTCAATAAGGATAATCTTAGGAAAACCATGATAAGGAAAGATGGTATAAATGAATAGTTGAGTAGCTTGAGATGTGGATATATGTTGCTAGCATTCACTACACAATAGCCAATAATTGATAGAAAAATGTGAAGTTAAAATTACACAAGAGAAAATAATTTCACAAAACTTGCACAACACAAGATTGGGTACAACCTCCCTCCATGCACGAGTGAGCAGCTCCCCCATGCATGCATTTCTAATATTCAATTAAGATTTTGTGCTCAAAATATATTGAAAGAATCCCTTTTGAGTTCTTGCTTTTCCTTTCTTTGCATGACTTGCTTTTGTGCAAATAAATCAAAGACACCTTATCTTAAATAGATTTATAATTAAAAATCATATTTTATATCTTCGAATAAATACATCCAAAATAAATCTATTGTGCATATGTAGATGCAAAGTCCTTGAGCTTATACAAGCATACAAAATATAATATTTCTAATAACATTTTTCCATGCTATAAAGTGTATCAATTCCACATATTAAAATGCGTACTCCAAAATAATAATTATACATAAATCCGTCTAATAATTAATTGAGCACAATACAAATTCACAGCTCATGCAACAAATAAACAAAGTTCACAATAATCAAAATCTTCTAAACTTTATAAATTTTGGAAAATATAAAATGAATATAATATGATGGGGTTAAAAAGAAAGTATTCCCAATTGATAACTCAAAGAAAAAAATGCAAGGGTGGCCAACCACATGTAGGTGTTGACTCTTGCAGTGGTGAATCTACACTATAAACTTATAACTAGTGTTGTCTCCTACGACAAATCTAAACTTGAAAGTTCCATGGATTTTATACGAAATACTGCCTCTATCGTTTCAACAAAATAATATGAAAAGAAATATGTATTTGCTAGTGAAGAGGGATGCCCATTTTAAAGGAATTTCATGAATCTTGTGAGCAATACAGAATGGGCTATAATATCTTGGTGTTAATTGAATTTTTGGATGCCATCCGATGGATTTCAACATTCTCTTTTCAATTCTCAACTAGATTAAATCGTTGTCTTGAAGTTTAATTGCATTTCTCTTTTTATTAGCTTAAGATGTATACCCCAATTGGAGTTGCTTAATCTTTTTGGTGACTTCCTCTAAAATGGTTGTCATAGGGATGTGCAATTTCTTTCCATAAACTACCTCAAAAGGAGCTTTACTAGTAGCAAAATGTGCAGTGTTATTGTAAGCAATATGAAGGATATGCAGATATTGGTCCCAACTATTAGGTTTATTAATAATGTAGGATCTAGGAAGATCAATAATAGTATTTTTGGTTGCTTCAATCTTGACCATTACTCTTAGGGTGGAAAGCTAAAGTGAAATCTTTCTTAGAACCTATATTTTTAAATTAAGCTACCCAGAAATGATTATAGAATAATCTATCATGATCATATAATATAACCTTTGGAAATTTGTGATGAGAAAATATGGAGTTAATGAATATGTTATAAGCTTGTGGGGCGGACAAGGTCTTTTACAAGAAATAAAGTATGCCATCTTTCAGGAAGAACCCATATGCATTTCTTTTAATCCTTCCTCTTTTGACCACTCATCTTTATTGGACAATAATTTGAGATATACTATCCCATTTTCAGCCATTCACATGCATATAAGTCCTTCAAAAACACCTCCATAGCTGAAACATAACACTTGTAATGTTTTCTTATTGCCGTCCAAACTTTGGCAATTGTTGGATATACTTTATTTCCTACTGAATTTACTATTATAGTAGTAGTCCCAATCATTTGACCTATTGTACTTGCTATGTTTAATGTTGTACATGCATTTATGATAGCCATACTTGTAGATTTAGCAATTGCCACTCCATTTTATGTAGTAAACAATGTATTTTCAATAAAAAATTCACCCTCCTCTTCACCTTCCATAATCCCCTCTTCATCCTCAAAGCATGCTCTTGACAACATGTCAGTAATTGGATTGCTACTCTTTGTAATATGTTGCAACTCAAGATTATGTGACTTTATATAAGTAATTTACCGTAGCATAGCAACATATGAAGTTATAGAATTATCAATCATCCCCAAAAATGGTAAGCAATCTATTATTATAACCATAGGTGCACCAATAAAGTACTCTTGGTCACACTTGAGGGCTATTACAACCCCCCATAACTCTCTTTTCACATGCGGATACCTTGTTTGCCTCTCATTTAGTACCCATGCTTGAGCTTTTCTTGCATCAAAATTGATAGCATATCTATTACCCTCTTCATCATCTTGTCCCACCACCACCAAATACCAATTGAGCTTGTGTCAAAACTGTAAGGATAATAGGTATTCCTTTCAAATAAATAGCCTTCCTCAAAGTCGGTGTAGAATTTAGCAACCTCTTCAACTTCTTCATTGCTTTATTGTGCTTCTTTTCCCAATGAAGCTTCTACACTTTCCTCAATAATTGATAGAGATCATTAGCTACATGAGTAAAGTGAAGAATCCATATAATAAAAATTCATGCACCTAAAAACCTCATGACCTCTAACTCATTGGAGCAAGCATTTTGCAACTTGTCAATACCATTAATCTTTGTTGCTTGTGGAGGCTTCCTGCCATAGGGTCCGCACATATGTCCTACAATCAATACCTCAACACCAAATACAAACTTTTGATCCAATAGAGTTAAATGCACTTCTTCTAACCGAGCCAACATCTTTTCACAATTAGTAATATGTTTCGCAACAAACAACTAGCAACCATTGTCATCCAACTCCTCAATCTTTTCTTCTACTCCATAGCCTTTAATTGGCACATAATCAAGAAATGATATAGTAAGTTGAGGTAAATAGTCTCTCAAAACCTTTTTCATTGCATCCATCATGTGGTCTATAGAGTTTCCCCCCTGTGAAAGGGTACACATCCAAACTGATGCCAATGGTGTCTCCATGGTAGTGATGTCTCTACTTTCCACTACCGATTGGAAGTGACCATAGCTTGAGTACAAATCCCCCAATGAATAAATAGCCCGTCTAACAAATACCTATGTAGACTCACCTACTACAGGCCCTGCACCAACATTTTGTATTGTCACTTCATTGACTAGTTACATATCCTAAATAAATTGCAACACACCATTTTTCTTAGGCATAGTAAACCAATTATTTGAATATGGAGCTTAGGATGGCTACAATATTTCATCTTGATCCTCTCATTTATTAATAACTCCATCAGTGACACAAGTACGCTTGAGGCAAAGGAATCAACCTCAAATTCCATGGAACATGTGGCACTAAAAATCACCATTGGGGCCACAAAACTTGGGTAACACAACCAATTTAAGCAAGATGAAATGCCAAAACCTTTCCATGCTTTGCTAACATCAACATAAAAGAATCCCTTTCTATTGGTAAGAGAAGCCCATCACACCCAATCTTTGATTCTTTCAATATCTCTATAGTAAACTTATATCCACCACTCCTTGGATCTCTTAGAGTTGGCTATTTTGACACTATCTCATACATCTCATCACTGCTAAAGGGGTAAAGTCATAACAATTGACCTTTTTGTCCACTAATTTGTACTTTGTCTCCACAAGTGCTTCAACCCATTCTTGCTGAAATTTACATTCTTGTTGGAGCAAATTTTTCAATGACCAAATGTATCTAGGGTACATACATGTAGGACATAATTTTCAACCATATTTTTTTTGCATTAATTATTGCTATAATTTCAGCCATAATATCTACAAATATAAGCCCATTATTCAGCTTGGAAATGCATTCATATTTAGCCACAATACCACATTTTTAAAGCTCTTTTTCATCTTTCACTAGACACATCCTTTTACCCTTCACATGACTTCAATCCTCTTGTACCTAAACTATTTGTTGTCCATACATGAAAACTAGCTCTAAATAGGTTTTTGCGAAAGCTATGTAGTAAGTCACTAGGTTCATGCAAGCATAAATAGTTGATAGGCAAAGGAGAGAGGTTGAAATAACTAGCTCCAGCACATCTTAGCATTCATAGAAAGAGCTAGAACATGAGCAAATATTGATAGGGAAAGAGCCCTAAAGTTGAACTCTTGACCAAGCATCAGCTGTGTTGGATAATTTAGCCAATGAGTGAAGTAGCACAATATTAGATATGCTTCAATCCTAACCAAGTTAGGAATAGCATTCAATATTAGGAACCAAAAAAAATCCCTTATAATCATAAAATAGATTGAGACGTACAAAGTAAGAGATGATCATTATAGCTTTATGTAGTAGTTCAAATAGGTATGTGAGACTAATAACCTCTTGGACTCTAGCCAAGATGCACAAGTTTTCATATTGTGTTTAGGAAAAAAAGGTTGAGCTTGATTTGTGAGCCTGGATGATGAAGAATGCAATGACTTTGATATGCTTAAAGATCTTTTCATCAAGAGATTTTTTGAAGCAGGGTATGTAGATAACTTGCTTGTTAAACTCATGAATGTATGTCAAAAGAAAAAAGAAGAAATTTACGATTGTATCATCAACCTTTGGTGTCTCTGCAAGAGGATCCAAATAGCTAAACACCACTCAGAAAGCACTCTCCACTATGTTCATTTATAGATTTAAGAATGAGGAACTCTATAAAATACTAGCAAGTTATTCAAGTTTGCAAAAAGATGAACTAGCCAAAATTTTTGAAGAAGTGATATGTGCTGATAACCTGTTCAAGGAGAGGAATGCAAAGGTGTTTTAGCTAGTAGCCCTCATTACCATTCACAATAAGAGATCCATAATCTGTACATTGAGAAACCTACCTCTAATATTCAAGATAAGGAAAATGGGCTTGGACCTTACGTATTAAATTTTGGGCCTTAAGCTAGAGATCACTAAGATTTAGGACATATTAATACGACCCATAAAACTACACATTTAGTGCATCCATTGTGGTAGTACCTATCTCCTACTGGAGTGCTCCAATTTATGACCATGCACGTATACCAATTTTGCTAGGTTCGGTCATGAGGTCATTGATTGTTGTTGATTGCCTAAGAGGTAGGCATATTATCAGCCCTATCCTCAACCATTCTATCAAATGAGCAAAAAACTCAACTACAGAAGAGGGGCACCATTACCAATGTTAGCATCAAATGAATAAAGACATGTAGCTATTAAGTATTGCAATGATGGTATTTTTAGTAGTTTTTGTTGATTTTGAATGGTTTTTGGTTGATACGAGGGTGTTTTGATTGAATCTTGATGACTTTATAAGTATTTTGGGATATTTTGAGTATGTTTGGTTTCTATTTATGAGGTTGAGATAGTGAATAATTATTTTGAGGAATTATTGAGAATATGTTGAATGGTTTTGGAAGGTTTGAAGTGGTTTTGGTTGAAGCTGCATGGTTTTTATGCCTTCTGTTGAGCTTCTTTAGAGCCTCTTTCTCTGCTTTGTTTTTCTTTTGTTTGCTCTATGAATGTTTTGTGGGATGGAAGTTTAGCTTGGAAATGTTTTTTAATATTAGAAGAGGAATAATGAAAGCTCAAAATAGCTCGAAGAAGCAACTGAAGAAGACTTGAAGTGAAGACTGCAGTGACAGACAGGACACTGTAGTGGCTCTGGTGACTCTTCATATTAGACATGCCTCTTGGGAGGGGTATCCAAAACCAAGAAAGATTATTGATTGTAACTCCAATGTAATATTAAGTGCCGATGTGGTGTGTGAGAGATAGTCATTTCTATGCTGAAAAACATTGTATCTATATGAGAGATTGAGAGGAGACTATGAGTAAATTGAAGATAAATACTATGTGATGAAATTCCATTCAAAATGGAGCATTATTTTGTGCCTTTGTGGTTCTTTGATGGATTCTAATAAGAGTATGAAGAATGTGATTGATTTTCTTAAAGATAAAGCCGTGGGAGATTCTTTATATGATGTTGTGGGAAGTTTTGTTGTGCATGGTGTTCTTTTTCCGATTGTGGTTACATAAAGGATGAAAACAAGCTTGTTGATGAATACAATATATATTTTCTTGTAGTAAGATCCTTGTTTTCTTGGTGTTCTCTTGAGAGCTCCAATAGCCCCTAGGATAGATATAATATTGATAGGAATACCCAAACCACCTAGAACCATTCTCACTCATCCACCTAGTGACACTATTACACACTTTTTGGAGGAGCCATTGGAAGAGAAAACATACATGAATTATTATATTAGCTATGATGAAGAGGAATATCTAGTCTTTATGGATATTAGTCAAATTCCACTTATGAATTTGGGCAGGGGGCAAGGCTGAGGTATAGGAGGAAACCAACCATAATAACCTCTCACCTATTGGATGACCTTTGGTGCCACTTAGGGTATTTTTCATTGAGATGTCTTGAAAGGAAATAGGATAACAAAGACAGTGCTAACTTGAGATGCCTAGAGTGTGGAGTCACACATCTATATGCCAATTTCCCTAAATGAAAGCCTTCCACTATCTTGGAAATCATGCCATTAGTACCATTGAGGCTTTTTAATCTTGAGATACTAGATGATGATGCCACCCCAATTCCCTTGAATGTGATGAGCTCAATAAAAATAGGCTAGTATTTTAGTACATGGGTCTACTAACTTGGATGCATTATCCATAGGTAAAAAGAATAGGAAGAAGAGGAAGAAAAGAACTTATGTAAAACTTTCACTTAAGACAGATAATGTTATAATGCTAACTAAAGGCAAGAAAATATTTGATGTACAAGAAGAAACATCTTCTCCAAAGAGGAAGGAGAAAGGAAGTGCAAAAATTAGAGAATACCCTAATTTGAAGAAAAAACTAGAAATAGTAGATAAGGTTTGAAGCTAGGTGAAGGAGGCACAAGTGCATCTCCATGGTGCAAAAATAATAGTAGAAGAGGAGTTACATGACTTCTTGAGTGTGAGTCCATGCACTTCTCCTACCTACATTGGCTCCACAAAGACCATATTACAAAAAAAGATACAAGAGGAGATGCATTTGGTGTGACATTTTACAGCATGAAAACCAAGACTATATAGCCTACCATGAAGTGAAAGTGAAAAGGTTTGTCTTTTGGAAAGATGGAAAAATACATGCAACAAAAACTAGTCTTCCAATAGAGCCAAATTTTGGAAATGGTGGCATGCAGAAGATGGAAGAGACGGCAGCAATGACAACAAGAGATGGCAACATTTGTTGCTATAGGTGCAGCCACATATGGGTTGAGAATTGAAAGGACCAAAGAAGCTCATAAAGGAGGCATGGCTAAACCAAAATCTCACATTTGGATGCAGGCATTAGATTGCATGGAAAAAGGAAAAACAACAAAGTATGAATTGGTTGATGCAAGTCAGAGTATATAAGGGAGAACAAGATGGAGTGTACTAGTGGATTCATTTTTAGCCTATGCTTATTTGGTTGAGATTCATAATCAAGAAGCTCTTGTGGAAGAAAAGAGAAGAAGAGATGAGGACACTGCTGGTCCTTCCTCTTCACGCCCATCTAAACGCATAATACGAAGTAAAATGGAGCAGCAGAAAGAGGCTGAAAAATCCATACCTAAGCATGTTATGGAGCATGCATCTCAAGAGAAGAAATAAGAAAGGAAGGCAAGCAGTTTGGTTACACGTTACAAGAATCGGATCTTAGACTGCCACAAACCTTAAAAACATCCTGAAACAATTCTTAGGAAATTTGACTTGCGATTAGAACTCGCCAAACTTGTTCTAAGAAGTGGTAATACTATTTTGTGATTTAGGCACAAAACCATGCGACGTTGCAACTTGTTGCATGAGATAGGCATCAACACTTGTGGGATTATTTCTCCTATCACATGATATTTCTTGGTCAAGAATACTTTTGGTCAAGATGTAGGGTTTGGGAGTCCTATTGACCCAATCCAAAACCTTGACCCTACTAGGCTGATAGTCGTTTTGGCCCTAGGGTTCCTAAATTCCTTGTGGAGGTTTAGTATTTGGTCAACTGATCCTGAGGGTAGGAACCCTAGATCATTCTTGTATGGCGATTAGATAATCCTAACATTTCGTGGATGTGGGTAGGACCTTTGAGATTGGAAGTCTTAAATCGGCATTCCAAGTGCGATACTAGGCAGAATTTTATCATAGCTTAGCCCTACCTAGCACATTGAGGTGATCGTCATAAACTAACTAATCATACCTTTATGATTCTCATGTAAGCTATAAAATTATACGCAAATTACTTAGTTGATCTAACCAACCCACGATTTAAGATGATCTTTCCTTTTTAAAGATGCAAATACTTTCTTCTAAATTTGCAACTACTTTCCCCTAAAAGATGCAAGTAACTGCAAGATGCAACATTCCATGCAAATATGCGATTTCAAGACCATAGACATTTTCCTTCTATGCAGCTATAAGATCTACAATGATCGTTTCTTTTCTTGCCCTAAACGGTATTAGTTGACATCCAGAACTACTTCTTGTAAATCCCACGTATATGCATCAAATTCAAAGCTTTAGTATTTTAATGAAAATGCATCCTTTCACAATTTTAAACTTTGATAAAAGAGCTTCATGCATGAGCGAATGCCCTGAGTCCATCATTGATTTTAATCCGTCCTCTATCACTTAACCCAACCTAGAATGTAACTACCATCGCATGCAATTTGCGTGGTTCATAAATCTTTTTCATGCATTGCAACTACTCGGACATCATTTAATGGGCGTCTACGATTATCCTATACATGAGTCGCAACTATGCATTATGTGTTATATGTGCTGTTCTTTGCACGATGCAACAAGGATGCCTTTAGACAAATCCACCTTTTGACTTATGCAATATGCATTCAAGAATGCAATGACCCTTGACCATGCAAGTACTCGTCATGCGACTTTAATTCAAGTGAATATATAAATTTTCCAATGAATTCAAACTTGGCTATGAGAATTAAACATGCCTAATGCATCCTTTCCTTGCGGAATTAATTTTCGGAACCTGGGTATTCAAAGTTGGGGCGTTGTCCACTCTTGTACTCGGGGTGGAAGCTCCCGCGTGTGCTCCTCTTGTCTTTTACTTGGGAGCCATTGACGCAGTAGATTTCGATTCAGCAAACTTTCCCTTGGCCCTCTTACGCGTTACGAAGTCACTTTTGCCCGAAATTACCTCCCTTTGTAGAAATTGGGCCTTGCAAGTCATAGTTAAAAAAGAAATCGAGGAAGGCATGGGTGACGGGGCCTATGGAAGCTTCCAAGCTCTGAACACAGATAGATAACGTGGATGGGGAGATGATGAAGATCACGATGAGGGAGACGACGATGACGACGACGACGACGACAATGATGATGATGATGATGATGATGAGGAGCTTGGCGGCGACAGCAGCACGATGATGGCAGCAGCAACGGGCAGCACAATCTCCTTCCTCTCCTCCCTCTAGCTTGGGAAGGGGGGGTTCATATATAGTGTGAAGAGGGGGGGGATAGCCACACAAGTGGCAGGCAGCATGTTTCCCCTCCCGATGCTCCTCCCTACTCCACATATACTCCCTCTCCTTGCCATGCAACGGGTGAAGGAGAGGGAGTTAAATTTTTTTTGCAAAAATTACCCTTTTTTTTTCTCGTGAAGGGGGTGTTCCTGCGGTGGACTACATTTTTGAGCCATGGCTTCCCATACACGATGCGGGGCTGGTGATTATTGATGCATGTGGAGGAAGCACTTAGTCCAAGGTTTTTTGTTGTTGCGAGAAGTTACTTTGAATCACTTTTGCGCGATTTCTAGGGTCTTCAATATCTCGTTGCGGAAATATTACATTCTCTCCCCCTTAGAGTAATCGAGATGTCCTCATCTTGAGAAAACCTGGGGGTATTGTTGGTTGAGAGTGCTTTCATTCGTTCAAGTGGCATCCTCTTCAAGGTAATCTTTCCACTGGATGAGGTATTCTTTCAGGGTCCTGGATCTCAAATGCCTCTCCCTAACATCTATGATCCTGTCAGGCTGTAGCTCTAGGACTCCTTGGCTTGGCATTACAACTTGTTTATCATCAAGCACGTGACTAGGGTTAGGCACATACTTTTTCAATAGGCTGATATGGAATACATCATGAACTTTTAGGTTTTCGGGGAGTTTCAATCTGTAAGCATTAGGCCCTAGGCACTTGAGAATCTTGTAGGGTCCATAATACCTTGGACTTAGCTTTTTGTATTCACCCAAGGATAGGGAACTCTTCTTTGGGCGTATGCGAATGAAGACCATATCACCTTCAATGAAGGATCTGTCTTGACGTTTCAGGTCTGCGTAAGCCTTCTGTCTATCCTTGGCGGCTTGGATATCCTATATTATTGACTTGATTTGGTCATCCATGTCTTCCAGCATCTACTTTGAAGCTTCAACCCTCAAGGTTGGATCCGAAAAGCTTAAAGGATTACGACAATCGTGCCCATACAATGCTTGAAAAGGGGTCATCTGAATGCTTTGTTGGTAAGAAGCATTGTAGGCAAACTCAACCAGTGGTGGAAAATATTGAATCCACTTTTTGGGTTCACGACAGCAGTGTGCCCTAAGCGTATCTTCAATGACTTGGTTGACTCATTCCGTTTGACCATCGGTTTAGGGATGATAAGCTGTACTGAAACAAAGTTGAGTCCCAATGGCCTCGAAGATAGCCCTCTAGAAGTGTAAGGTGAAGAAAGAGTCACAATCACTAAGGTAAATTTGTTATCCAGCAAGTAGTGTCTCCAAAGTTTGAGAGCACGGATGACAGCCAACAGCTCCAGATCATGGGTAGCATAGTTCCTTTCATGGCTCTTCAGTTTCCTTGAAGAGTATGCTACGGGGTGACCTTCTTTTATAAGCACACGCCCTAAGGCAAGTGCACTAGCATCAGTTATCACTTCAAACTCCTTACTAAGATCTGAAAGTTTTAGGATGGGTGCTGATACCAAGCTTTGCTTTAGTTTGTCAAAGCTGGACTGTTCAATAGGTGACCATACAATTCATACTTGCTTCTTTAGTAGATCAGTCAGAGAGGCGTTGCAATCAAAGCATAGTTTTTGATAAAGACCCTGAACCATCCTATCAATCCAAGAAAACTACGTATTTCTTTGACGAAATTTGGTGTTGGCCACTCCAAAACATCTCTCACCTTGACCGGATCTACTGAAATTCCTTCTGCTGATACAATGAATCCCAGATATTCAATCTGTTGCTTGAAAAATGCACACTTCTTCTTCTTGGCATAAAGCTTGTGTGCCCTCATTGTCTCAAGGACGATGCAAAGCTAGCGTTCATGATCTTCTTCCTGCTTAGAGTAGACTAGGGTATTGTCAAAGAAGGCGAGTATGAAGTCATCAAGATAGGGCCTAAAGATATCCTGCATTAACTCATTGAAGGTAGCAGGAGTATTTGTCAGCCCGAATGACATGACTAGGAATTCAAAGTGTCCATACCTTGTGCTGAATGCAGTCTTCGAGATATCTTCTTCCTTGATCCTTATCTGATAATATCCAGACCTGAGATCTATCTTAGAGAAGATCTTCGCACCTTGAAGATGGTCAAGAAGTTCATCTATTCTTGGAATAGGGTATTTGTTCTTAATGGTTGATTGATTCAATCCTCTGTAATCAATGCAAAGCCGAAGCGTTCCATCTTTCTTCTTCTGGAATAGCACTGGAGCTCCCCATGGTGAACTGCTAGGACGGATGTAGCCTTGGTCTAACAGTTGCTTCAGTTCCTCCTTCAGCTCAATCGCTTCCGGGATGGACATCCTATATGGTTTTTTTGCGATTGGTGTAGCTCCTGGCACTAGCTTGATTTCATGATCGACTTCCCTTTGAGGAGGAAGTTCTGTCAGCAAAAAATCGTGGACACCTAGGTTCATTCCGAGCAAACACTCGTGGACACCTAGGTTCATTACCCTGAATCTGACTGAAGTCGACTTTCCACCTAGTAGGAATTTCACCTTAGCAGTTTGCCTGGTACAAGAGACCTCACGACCATTTGCTAATTCCACAAGTAAGGTAGGTGCATCTTTTGTGGCTATTCCTAATCTTCTTGCACAGACTGGTGAAATGAAGAAATGTGTACTGCCACAATCAATCAAGGTTTTGAAGCTTTTACCTTGATAATCTGATGGAGTTTGAATCACCGAGAATTGGGGATTCGGGCCTTTCTTGTGAAGAGCGGCATGAACCGTTGCCCTTTCAATGTCAGCTTCCATGGTTGGATCTTCTTCATCACCGAGCTCCTTGTTGGCAACACTGGAGGTTCTCCCTCTGGCCCTAACGGTGGCTCCTTGTCCATGGGCGGCTCCTTGGACTGCCCCTTGATGTTGTCCTCTGCTAAGCTTGGGACATTGCCTCTTGAAGTGACCAGGCTCATTGCAATGGAAGCGACGGAGATTGCAGCCATTACCTTGGGTAGGAACAAAATTGTTGACATTGTTGGCTCTAGCTTTCTTCCTTTGTCCTTGATTTTAGCCCTGCGCTCTCTTAGCCTGAGACCTATACACTCCCTTGTTCTGATCCTTATAAGACCAAGTCCTATTATTTCTTGGCTTGGTCTGCACCTCTTGTATTATGGGTATAGCTCGAATGAGTATGTCTTGAAGGTCCGTTGGGCACATTGACTCCAAGCGGGTGTTTATGGGTGGGTTTAATCTGGCACAAAACTTTGACACCTATTGTGTCATATCCATTTGTGGTGCATACTTTAAGAGAGAGACGAATTTTGAATAGTATGCATCAAGGGATAGACTAAGCTACTTCAGTTCATAGAACTCGTTCATCTTCTCTGTGCGGTAGGCAGGTGGTAAATATCTCCCTCGCACAGCTTTTTTAAGCTTCTCCCAAGTAACTGACCCTTCCGAGATCCCTTGGTCTCTACACCATTGCTTCACCGGTAAGCTTCAATTTGGTGAGCATTGCTTGGTTAGCGGGTGCAGTACCTGCTGCTTCGAAATAATCCTCCATGGATTCGATCCAGACCTCGGCGTAAGTTTGGACGGTCCTTCCCTTACCATCGAATTCAAGCGGCTTGATTTGTTTGAGAAGGAACTTCTTCTCTTGAATTATAGCCATATTTAGTGTAGGTGTTGGACTAGGAATCTACACTTGAGGTTGTGCCTGGGCAATAAGATTCTTTACGTTAATTACTTACTAAACGTTTCTCACATTACATTACATGCCCAGTTCACCTAAGTGACCTAATCACTTAACTCCTTTACCAACACTTACAGCCATGACAGATAGTGATAAAAATCTTATTCATTCATGTGGATATAGCCCTTTTTGAGTACATTTATTTTGGGAGGGTAGAACAAGCTGATTGGCACATTAGTTTGGGGAGAATAAGATTGTGTTACATTCGACTACGGGAACTGAGTAATAATATGGAGTGGGGTCATGAATTTTTAGGAATCGATAGGTCATAGGAAGCTTGGGGTATCCCTTCCTTTGATACCCGTTCTTCTCATAACGTCCCAACACCTTGATTCTGTCGACAGGGATTATTCGAGTCACTTCCTCATACACATATTTGTTCTGCTTGACCTTTCAACCGCCGACATGTAGGGTTGTGTTTGCATGAGCCTTGACAAAGATGAACAGCTTCACGATCTTTAAATCCTCCATCCACTTGACTCTCTTCAAGTTGGTATGAAGGTATGCAAGTTGGTGGGCAACTATGTAATAAATTCCTAATTCACTTGTCCATCTCCATTCCACGTACAGGGGTGATTCATCATGCCTAGCCTTCGTCGATAATCAGAAGCATCCATTGCAGTCATAAACATGACCTAGAACACCAAGAATTTGTTCCATGCTTCGCGACTCTGTAGGCGCCAGCATTGGTAAGTAAGTAAGGAAATGTTCTTAACGGCAACATTACTCTACTTCCCGTCATTAAGTTTTCTTGTAAATGTTAGATTCCATTGGTTCGCTCTGATACCAACTATAACGTGTCCCTCTGTCTACTTGTAGGACACGTCTTAGCAGCCCATCGAGAAGAGAGTCTAGAAAGCGCCGCCCCCCGCAACACTCCCAAGGAATGTCACAGGGTTTGCGATCTAGATCTTCCTGAGTCTGCCACGAAGCAGAAGCATTCTAGCCGTTCCCACTTAGGACCGACTTGAATCAGGGTTTTCCTAATGGTCAAGTTCCTAGAAGGTAACTAGCATCGAGCCCCAGACGAACTACTTGTGCAGAAACATCAGGGTCGAAGCGGATTTATACTGCACTTGGTTCAAGGAGAATGGGAAACAAGAGGGATATGAAGCTCGACCTCTCTGTGTTAGATTGCATGGAAGCAAGAAGGAGAGCAACACGGTGTGAAGCAACTTACTTGCTCTCTCTATTCTTCTTCTTATTCATTTAGCACACACATCGTGCATATACAACCTAAGGTCATAAAGACCATTCACACTAGAAGTAACACTGACTTATTTAATATACCTAACTGATCTAGCCAGACTAGCTTGATATTCTAACACACATGTACGAGCTTGATATTCTAACACTCCCCCTCAAGCTCAAGACAGCATATGTACTCCAAGCAACTGTCTAAAACCACAAAACTTATATTTACCCAAGGACTTGGTAAAGATATCCGCTACCTGTTCATCAGTCTTCACATGCATAAGATCAACTTGTCCTGCAAGAACCATCTCTCTGATGAAATGGTAGTGTGCCTCTATGTGTTTCATCCTGGCATGATAGACTGGATTCATAGCCAGGAGTACACTACTCAGATTGTCACATAGTAACTTCACTGGAGCATCTACCTGTATGTCCAAATCAGCCATAAGCTTGAGCAGCCATGAAATCTCGCATGCTGCCAATGCAGCACCCATGTACTCTGCCTCAGTACTCGACAAAGCAACCGTAGGCTACTTCTTGCTGCTCCAGCTAATCATGCCGCTACCAAATCCAAATGCATATCCACTCGTAGATCTACGATCATATGAGAAACCTGCCCAATCTGCATCCGTGTATCCAGTCAATATCAAGGGCTTATCTCTGACATAGAACAACCCATACTCTACAGTGGATTTAACATATCTCATAATGCGTCTAACTGCATCCAAGTGCGGCTTTCTAGTCTTCTACATAAACTGGCTTATGGGCCCTACAGCATAGCTCAAGTCAGGCCTAGTTATGGTCAAGTAAATCAAACTACCAACCATCTGCCTGTACATAGTCACATCCTCTACTTCAGCCCCAGTGTTCATGTCTAGCTTGACATTCTGATCAAGAGGTGTATCAGCGGTTTGCATTCAGCCATGCCATACTTCTTCAGCATCTCTATGGCATAGTGCTTCTGCATCAGCCATAACCCATTTTTAGTTGGAATTACCTCAATGCCTAAGAAATATTTCAGTTCTCCCAGGTCTTTCATGTCAAATTCAGATTTTAGCATCTTCATTACATGCTGTATGCCCAAGTCATCATCACCAGTGATTATCAAATCATCAATGTATATGACCAGCACTACTAAACCATTGCCAGTCTTCTTTGTAAATAGGCTATGATCAGCCCTGCCAACAACAAAACCCAATCTCTGCAAGTAGTTACTGATCCTAGCATGCCAAGCTCTCGGAGCGTGTTTCAGCCCGTACACTGCCTTTTTCAGCCGGCATACATAATGCTGAAAATCAGGGTGAACATACCCTTCCGGCTGAACCTTATAAACATCCTCTGCTAGGTCACCGTTAAGAAATGCATTCTTAACATCCATCTGCTGCAATTTCCAGCCTTTAGCAGCAGCCAATGCAATCACAGTGCGTATAGTTGCCATCTTGGCAACAGGGCTGAATGTTTCCTCATAATCAAGTCCATATTGTTGGGCATACCCCTTTGCAACCAGCCTGGCTTTGTATCTCTCCACACTGCCATCTCACTTGCATTTGATTTTGTAGACCCATTTGCAGCCAATGGTCTTTTTCCCTTCAGGCAGTGGTACTAAATCCCATGTTTTATTTTCAGCCAAGGCATTCATTTCTTCATCCATGGCTACACACCAATTCTCATCTTTCACTGCTTCAGCATATGTACTTGGTTCTTTGACCTCCATCACTTTTGTCTTGTACGCATAATGCTTTGCAGAGTAGCCACTGTATGTCAACCTGTCAACAGGGTATCTGACCCTCTGCGAGCGTCTAAGCTGTGGTGCACTACTCGATTCCCCTCTCTCATGAGGCGGAATATACCTGCTCTACCTTGTGCCAGGCGTATAGACAGTCGGAATACCAAGTTCATTGTCTAAAGTATCACTAGACTCATAGCCTGAAGTCATTCTGCCAGGTGTCATCATACCAGATGCATCCTCAATAACTTTCTCTTTTCCTTTGCTGTCCAAGACATCATGTCTCCCCTCACTGACATACCAGTGTCAGTGGACGGCAAGCTCCTCAATCTCCCTGTCCATGGGGATACTGTCTGACTACGAGGTCCTGTCATAACAGTACTCTGCTGTAAATCAATTGTAGAGACATGAGTGGAAGAAGTATCCGCTGGCAATGCAACTAGTGATATATACTAAGAACCCATCTCATCAAAGATAACATCCCTGCTTACCAAAGTCTCCATGGTAGAGGGATCATAGCATTTGTATGCCTTCTTCTCCTGCGAATATCCAATGAAAACACACTTATGTGCTTTGGGATCCAACTTCTTCCTTTTCTCATCTGGAATATGCACATAAGCAAGACAGCCAAAGACTTTCATGTGACTTACATTCGGCTTATAGCCATACAACTTCTCAAATGGTGTCATCTCATGAATACCTGCAGTGGGAGTCCTGTTCAAAATGTATACGGCTGTCATAACAGCCTCTGCCCAATAGTAAAGTGGCATATGATTTTCATTCATCGTAGCCCTAGCAGCTTCCATCAGAATTCTATTCTTCCTTTCAGCTACTCCGTTTTGCTGCAGAGTGTAGCTGCATGTGAGCTGCCTACGAATGCCATTTTCAGCCAAGAAATCATCAAATTCATTTGATACATACTCCCCACCACTATCAGATCTCAAGCAAGAGATGTAGCATTCAACCTCCTTCTCAACCTGTGCTTTAAATTTCTGAAAAACAGCAAAGACCTCATCTTTTATTTTCAATATGTAAAGCCAGGTATATCGACTGTAGTCATCAATGAAGGATACATAATATTTGGAACCTCCCATAGATACATTATGAGCTAGCCCCCAAACATCAGAGTGCACTAAGTGCAATGGAGGTGTATTCTGTCGTACATGCCTGACAAATGGCAATCATGACTGCTTACCGAACTGGCAAGCCTCGCATACATGGCCAATATCTGAATATTGGAACTTCGGTAACCCTGTAACCAACTGTTTCTTTTGAATAATTTGCAGCCTTTGCAAATTGACATGCCCCACTCTCTTGTGCCATATTTCCAAATCCCTAACAGTGCCAAAACCATGGGCAAACATAGCTGAATTCAGCTCTGGCAAAGAAGCATCAAGAGTAAACATTCTGCCATTCCTGTGACCACGAGCTATCAACTTGTAGCCATTGCCAAATTCTTCAATAAAGCAGCCATGCTTATTGAATCTAACCTGCAAGTTCTGCTCCGTCATCTAACCAACAGATAACAAGTTCTTCGTAATTGAAGGGACATGCAAGACATCGTGCAAATTTTTCTTTCCGCCATTATGAACCACAAGAGGCACTTTGCATTTATGCTCAATGCTATGGTGCGTGTCATCACCTGTGCATACATAGCCATGCTTTTCAGCCACCATATCCATGAATCAATCACCGTGAGGGGTCATGTGATTCGACGCCCCCGAGTCAATGTACCACACTACATCATCAGATGATTTTTCAGCAGCCTTATCTTTGACATACTGCATGGTAAACAGTCTATCACCAGAGTCATCTGTCTGACTGGACGTAGCATAATGTCCATGCTGCTTGCCCTTCTGGTTTCCCTGCTTCTTCCAGCAGTCCTTTGCAATATGCCCATACTTTCCACAGTAGTGACAATCCTTATCTTTATTTGGATTGTCTGACTGACGCTGCTGCTGCCATGAGCCTCTGCCACGGGAGTTAGATCTCCCCCTGCCTCGAAAGTTTCCACCACCTCTTGCATTTGATGACTGCTGATTGCTATTACTATAGGATGCATTCTGGTGGCCTCCTCTACCAGATCCATAGCCTCTACCATGGCTACCACGACCACGCTGATTCGAGTAAAAAACTGCATCCTTATTCTTTGAGCTGCTTGACCCTGTAGCTAAGCCAAGCTTTACCTCTTCATGAATCAATAATGCAACCAGCTTATTAAAGTCAGGCATCTCAGCCCGCACAGATACTGAAGTGTCAAAAGACTTGTAATCCGGATCCAAGCCATTTAAGGTCACTGCAACCATATCCTCATCTTCTACTTGTGAGCCAACAGATGCCAGCTGATCTGCTATGGTCTTAACCTCTGTGACATAATCTTGTATGGATACGTTCTTCCTCTCCATGTTATTGAATTTTTGCTTCGGTTGTATCTTCCTTGCACTTGTAGTTGTGCCATAGTATTTGACCAATATATTCCATGCATCTGCTGGGGATTTACAGTTCATGATCTACATCACCATAGCATCCGAGATACATAATGACAACCAATGTAAAACCCTGCGAGCTCTTTCCGTCCAAGCTCGATGCGCTCGTCTTTGATCAGTTGTAGGATTCCTATCTGGAACTTCAGGTTCAGCCTTAACACCTGTCACTAAGTCCCAATATCCTTTGCCTATCAGAAAGTTCTCCATGCGAAACTTCCATATTGCATAATTGTTGCTATCAAGCTTTTCTCCCACAATCTGGGTTACATTATCAGTTCTATCAGCATTTGCCATGTTGTAGACCTTGCCTGACTACCTGCAAACCAAGATCTTCTTAACAGTTCAACTTCAGCCCGAAACTGTTTATGACAGTTTTCTGCAATTAATTGCAGTAAAAAACCAAGGTATTTCAGCCCACTGACAGTCCAAAACAGCTCATAACCAAGTGGCTTAACCTGTGAGTAAAGCAGTCAGTGCAAATACTATGTATTCACTTCGGTTTGAACTCCTACAACCTCACTGCCAGGGTACATATATGCAGTCTGAAAACTGTAATTCTGTGAGTGACCAGCAGTGATTTCAAGCCCAAAACTGAGTAGTATACATGGCACACATGTCCCAAACCTTCGTAGACATCTGCTAGTACATGTAGCAATCTGAGGAAATAACCAATGAGGCACAAATCAGTGCATAGATAGCAGGTATAAGTATCAAGCCTTCTGCTTACAAATTGCAATTAGCAACTTCTCAGTAAACCACAATCAGTCCAGCTCCAAAACATCCTCAAATCATGTCAGACATTCACTTTGAAGTGTTAGGTTCAATACATGAGCATTCGGGTAACTATAGGCATCCTGTCTTCATGAATCCAATTCATATATTGCATTTACTACTTGTAACCACTGAGACAATGTCACTGCAGTAATCACCGGCCTTAGAATTCAACTTCCATGATCCCTTGATGCTCAACCCAATCCATAAACCTTCAGCATACATATCCCATGTCATACATATAATAAATCCCAGCCAAGTGTCATGTAATGCTTCAGTGAAAGCTAATGCTTGCTGCTCACTATTTTGAGACAGGTTTCCAGCCTGTTTACATTTCCAGATCTGAGTATTTTCTTCAAGGAACTTCAGCTCAAAGGCATGAGAACTGATACATATATCTTCCAGAGTGCTCCTAGGCTCCAATGAGGTCCATAAAGCATGTTAGAGAGCTTCAAGGCTCTTCCAAAGTATTGCATATGCTGTATATACACTGTATACAACAGTTCAGCCTTGTGTCCCAGGTCTGTGTACTCTGATTTTAGCTCATAACAGAGCTCCAACACAAGCAATGGCTTCTTGTAACCCTGAACTACCTTCCAATATATGCTCACTAGCATTTGATGACTTCTTGTACAGTGCTCATGTCAATTTTGCTTCAGCAGAAGCCATGCCTTCATCAGGCGCAAACATGCTGTCGTATTGCTGCGCATTCGAGGTGTGAAAACCACCCAAAAGTTGTGTGTGGGATTTGATACTTTGTACATATCTAGTTGTTGTGTTTATACTTTTGTTCTGCGTGGAAGAGGGTTTGGAGCAAGAGGAACTTATCAATAATGCTCTAGTTGGTATGTCTTGTCAAGTGGTCGAGGAGGTTTTGATCAACCAACTGCTCCTTTCTTATCTATTTACCATCTGGATGAGGTGGATCCTGTTTTCCCCAAGTTTGATGTCTTGGGTGCTATACAACATCTTACTAAAGCTATGCGGACAGAACCAAACAGCTCCTTGCAACAATGCATCTACTACAACCGAGCTCAGAAATTGTCTATTTCAATCTCACTAGGGTATGCTGTCCAAGTCTATCCTTACATCCTTCTTCCAAGGGATTTACAAAGATCAGAAATCACCTTCAAGGCTTGGAATTCAAGAGATAGTGGAACTGATTTTCATGTGGACACAAGAAGGTCCTTGAGGTCAATCTGCAATAGTTCGTTCATTTTCTTCTTGGAAGACATAGTCATGGAAAAGAATCAGTGTGGTAGAGAAGAACAAGAACCATTTGCATTGACACCAGATGTGATAATGCACTTGCTTCGCCTCCATAGGTGTCATGTGCAGAGATTTGCACAAACGAACAGAGAGAGAAGGTCCACCATTATGGACCAGGAAATGGATGATGACGAGATTCATTATGGGGATGACTATTTTTTAAATGTGGCTTTTTGGAGGGAAGAAAAAAAAAGGAGTTGCTTTTTTGGTTGAAAGGAAGGAAGTTTAAAAAAAGGAGGATGAAGGAGAGGAAGGCGGACGACGCTGGAAAAAGAGACGATTGGCGGAAGAAAACGGAGGGGAAGAGGGAACGAAAGGAGGCTGGGAAAAAGCATTCAGAGTGAAAGAGGAGGAAGGACTTAACAGAGATGGCCAAACAAGGGAAGACATGAAGGAGACGATTCAGAAGTCGTATGATCGTGTTATGGATTTGCAGGAGAGTATAATAATCCAGAATTGTAATCCGGCCTGGAACCAGGAAATTGCGCGATGCTGTTAATCGGTTTGATGCACAAGGATGAGGCCATGAAACTTCTTGTGTAGATATCACAAACACTGTAGCAACAACGATGTGGACGCTGGCAGCCTCATCAAGCACTGTGTCAATGATGAATTGCAACACACTTCTGCGAAAGCTACCTTTGCAATGGACTTGGAGATCTGCCGCTATCACACATTTTAGTACAGGAACAAAGATTCCCCTTCCTTGTTAATGTCCATAATTGGAATCGACTTTTCGGCAACATGGATGGCATCTTGTGAGCGTTAAAAAATTCAAAGAGTACGTGCACTGTACACAACGATCATGCAGAAGGATGGGGGTTTTTGACCATGGCCTTGTTCAGAAGTTCAACATCATGATGCTGCTGAAGGGAGTGCTTTCGAGATTGATTTTTGTAAACCCATGAGTGAAACAAAAGTCAGCAATTCAGAAGACGTACCTCAGTCTGTGAACACAGAAAAGTCTCATGCACTTCGGCAATGTGACTATACAGCTACTGCTGTGACTGAAAGCCTGCAAGTGCAGGTGCTGCAATTGCATCACAAGTTGTAAATAATTATTATACTAATCTAGCAAAAGCTGGTATTTCTGCAATCAATAAGGATCCTGTGTTAAAATCGCTCGACTCTGGGTAAAATTGGGATGGGTCCAGAAAAAGAAAGTGCAGCAAATCAAAGCTGGTCAAGAGTTTTGCCTTTCTTGTTAAAGGCTCAGAAGATGCTTCTTGAGCTTGAAAATCGCATATCAAAGCACGGCGAGCACGGATTTGTCCTGCTTTTCCTATGAGAGCTTTCTTTGAGGTGCAATGAACTTCTGCAACTCTTCCTAATGCCAGGTCTCTCTCTGTCAACGTCAAAGTCATGATGGAAGGAGCTTCAGATCTTGATTATCACAGCAGCTACATGTGCATCACATCTCTCGGCACTATTGCGACATCCTGAAAACATTGTCTCGTTCCACTACGTGGAAGGTCTAAGCTCCAATTGCTATGACTAGCCTGACTAGATCGGGTGCCATGGGGGGGGAAAGCCTAAGTTACAGGGATGAAAAAGATTTCCTGTCCTGAGAGGACCTGTGCATCCTGCTGAATTCGAAGTATTGAATCGGATGTGCGTTTGCTGATGATGACAAAAGATTGAACAGAGACCCTGGTGTACAGAATTCAGCTGTGCAGAATTCAAAATATGAGCTTTCAAATGTTTATTAGGCAGGGAAAGACGGGCTTTCAGAAATCCATTGAGCTCTTCTTTGTAAACTTCTCCATTGACTAGCTCAGGATGCAGTCTCGATTTTGACCAAGAGGAGGATATGGAAGACTCGCCTACAGAATGGTTCCATGACACCTACACCATCATCTGCTCCTATGCCTGCTTCTATCCCTGTTATTTCTTCTCTTCCTCAGCCAGTTTCTTGGCCTATGACAGTGCCTACTGTTTCCACTCCTCCTATTCCTCCTGTTCCACGATCGATGCCTGTACCTTCTGCTCCAAAACCATCCATTCCGTCAGTGCCTACCTCTCTTGATGACATAATCAAAGGCATAACAGATTTGACACTGGAGTCAGTCAAAGTGGAGTTGGTGGGAAAGTTGAAAGAGCAGTTTGCTTCGACTGCGCCTACTACTTCTTCTAGTGCTCCTACCACACCTAGGAGTACTCCTAGTGCAACTAGGAGAGATCGGAGATGTATTTGGTGCGATAGTACGGACCATTAGCATTGCAGGGATTGTGAATCTTTTCAGGATGCAAGGAGGAAGAATGTGGTATATTGGGGACAAGATGGTAAGATTTGGTTGACTGAGACAGGAGCTCCACTTGCTACCAACTTTGGTAAAGGTGGAATGAAGAAGTTAGTGGATGACATGGCTGTGCGTACTTCTTATGTGACAGCTAGAGGTGATGCTTCTGCATATGGAGTCCAGATTGAGAAGGGATCAGAGACTTAGTCAGCATTATGGACTTATGCTATGGAGATTGCAAACAAGGGGAAAATTCAGCAAACTGTTTTGACTAGTGCAGGCTCTAGCATCAGATCAGAGACAGGTTGGGACTCGCCCGTTGACAGGTACTCTATTTATGCTTATTTGGCTAAGTCTCAGGGAGCAGATGTACTTGTTGAGGAGAAGCGTAAGAGGGATGAAGAAAATCCAAGTGCAGCTAAGAAGACTAGAGGGGGTGAGTTTGTTATTCCACCTATTGTAGGATCGTCTTCAAGACCAGGGCCAGATCGACAGATGGAAGATGCTCAAAAGAGAGAAAAGAGGCAAGAGCCTAGAGAGAGAAAGCAGCCAGGGTTTAGATTGATGTCCGATATTGAGAGATCTACAGACATGAAGAAAATCTTTAATGACAAGATACTTGGCAGTGAGGTGACTTTCACTATCTCTGAGATTTTGGGCATCTCGAAAAGAGAGTTTCAGGATCAGTTTCAGGAGGTTTTGAAGAGGAAAAGACATGCATTGTCTACCACTGATACACAGGGAGTTTTGATTGGGGAGTTGGATGAGGATGAGGATGAGGTTATGGTTGATAATGCTTCTGTTTTTCCGCAGGTAGAGAAGAGGGTTCAGCCTATGCATTATGCTGAAATTGATGAGCCTGTCTTGATACCGTGTAGTCACTTTTCACGGAGCCATTGGGCTAGGGCAACTACAGAGACGATGGTAAAGATTGGAGAGAAACATGTGCCTTATGTTGCATTGGTGGATCATGGTTCAGAGATTAATCTCATAGTTCGTGGAGTTTATAAGAGTAACAGATGGCCTATGGATGTAGAGCATGGGTGGCGTATGAGAGCTGCCAATAACACTGCAGGTGATTTGTATGCTGCCTGTCCTAGTGTCAGGGTTTCTATTGGTGATGTAGAGGAGAATTTTCATTTCTTTGTGCAGGATTCATGCTCTTATCCTATAATTCTTGGATAGCCATTCATCACAGAGATGCGCATGGAAACAAAGGTCATGGATGATGGATCTGCTTATGCACGGATTCGCAGTAAAGATGGTATGAGAGCAGTTTAGTTTATGACTGTATGTGTGAACCATGTTAGAAACAGGGATACTCTCAGAGATGCACCTTTGCCCACTGTGAGGGATTCGGGTTTTCATTAGGTACCGCCGTTTCGCGAGACGACGGTGGTACAGAGCAGAGGAGATTGGAGTTCTCGCCTCCTGGCAGCAGTGTTTTCTCCTCCGGTTTTGTTGGGATTTCAGCAAACAGTTCAATGAGCTATCAGAAGACTTCTAGGTTGCCTAGAGCTGCCAGGCAATATATATGCAGGAAGGAGAAAAATTTGAAAAATGCAAGAATTTTGGAGGATGATGAGCACATAGATGGGATGTATGACAGTGTGATTTGTGCAGATACGATGGAAGAGATGGAAGATATGCTGAAAACTGATATGCAGAATTGTCACAGTAATGTATTAGTGCAGTCCCTGGACATGTTTCATGAAATTGCAGATTTTGTGTCACAGATTGAGTCAGAGGCTGAGGTAACTCAGCAAAGAGTGTTGAGTACTGAAGAAATTCAGCAAACAGAGTTTCCAGCTGGTTATGATCAGCTTTCAGAGACACAGAGGGCTGAAAAATTTCAGCCAACAGAGTTTACTGCTGAAATATTTCAGCATCCAGAGTTTAGGGCTGTTTCTATGCAGTCCATAGAGTAGAGGGCTGAGGATATTCAGCCATTGGAGTGCAGAATTGCTAATTTACAGCAAGACTTGAGTAATGCAGAAGAGCATAATGAAGCCAGGGTTGACACGAAATACAAAACTGTGGATAAGAAGGTGAAGCCGGTTGCTGTACCACTTCCACCTGACAGTGATCAGCAAATAGAAAAGGCTGCTAAACAGCCAATTTTGAGGAATCCGGAGCATATTGGTCATAAATTTTCAGCAGAGACTCTTGCTAAATTGAAAATTGGAAATGGTGATTTCTTGCTACTCATAGAGAAGCAATGCTTTCAGGAGATGCTTGAGCGACATGGAAGGGGATTTGCTTTTTTCCCGCATGAGATTGGATGTGTGAATCCTGATATTGTTGCCTAAAGCACACTTGCCAAAGCTGATTGATTTATTGAATGAGAAAATCGGGATGGGAATTCTTGAGCCTTCATCTGCACCATACTCAAACAGGTGGTTTACAGTTCCAAAGAAGAATGGTACTCTCCGATTTATTCAGGATATGCAGCCAGTGAACAGAGTTACTATTAGGAATGTTGGTATAGGTCCAGTTGTGGATGAGTTTGCAGAGGCATTTGCTGGACGTGCCATTTGTTCTTTAGGCGATTTGTATTCAGGATATGATAAGTTTCAGCTGGCTTTGGAAAGCAGGGACATAACCACCATGAGAACTCCTATTGGGCTTGTCAGGATGTGTACCTTGCCTCAAGGTGCCACTAATTCTGTTGCGCATATGATGAATGCCATGCATAAGGTCCTTCGTGATTATATACCTCAGCTTACTATGCCTTTCTTGGATGATGTGCCCATTAAGGGGTGTGCAGAAGAAGAGAAAAATGAGAGTCTAAATGAGCAGGGATGCAGATCCTTTGTGGCTGATCATATTTCAGCATGTGAGAAGATTTTGGCCAGGTTAGAAGAAGTGAACTTGACACTTTCAGGGCAAAAATCTGTTTTTGGAGTGAATGAGGTTGTTATTGTTGGACATATGTGTGGATATTATGGCAGGAAACCCTCACCTGATAAGGTGAATGCTATAGGCAAGATTGCGGAGTATTTTTCTACCACTTCAGAGGTACGGAGATTCATTGGAGCTTGTGTGTTTTATATGATTTGGATACCTCATTTTGCACACATAGCAGATTGTTTATATCAGCTGCTTTGAAAGGGGCAGAAATTCTATTGGGATGAGAGCCACACTAGAGCCATGCGGAAATTGAAGAAGTTATTGCAGAATGCTCCTACTCTCAGGAAAGCGGATTATAATTGTGAAAGGCCTATTGTATTGACAGTTGACACTAGTCCAATTGGCATAGGTTGGGCTGTGGGTCAAGATGATGCAGATGGAAATAGGTATGCTATTCGGTTTGGGGCGAAAGTCCTAAACGAGAGACAGAGGAGATATCCGCAAATCAAAAGCGAGCTACTGGGGATTGTCACGGCTCTCAAATGTGACAAGGAGTACTTTATTGGAGCTTCAGTTGTGGTAGAGACAGATTGCTTGCCATTGATTGGTATGATCACGAGTTGCTCTACTTTGGATATAGCCATGTTGAGATGGATTGCATACATCAAGTCATTAAATCCGGAATTTAAACACATAGCAGGGAAGGATAATCCAGTGGCAGATATGTTGTCTAGAGCCAGATATGATGATGAGGAGACTCTACTTGCAGAAGAGGATGATGCAGAAATTTCAGCCACTATGGTTGATCATGTTTGTCATGTCTATGATATTGTGGCTTTCATAGAAGAACTCTATATTGGAGATTGGTTGCAGATTGGTAGGTACCTTAGTACACTAAGCAAAAGAGATGAATGGATAGATGAAGAGTTTAAGAAGATCAGAAGGAAAGCCTATGGTTATTTTCTCAAGGACGGATTTCTTTGGAAGCATCCGAAGAAAAGAGGTGGATTATCTTTGCGGGTTGTCTGCGATAGAGAGACACAGTTACAGGTGATGAGGGAGTTTCATGAGAGTCCTTGGGCTGGTCATAGAGGAGTGTGGGCTACTTATGAGAAAATTAAGGAGAAATATTGGTGGAAAGGCATGTACATAGATGTTTCTCACTTTGTTGAGACTTGCAGAGACTGCTAGATGTATTCGGTAGTGCGTCATCGAGATGAGCTTCATCCGACCTATCCGCTATGCATTCATTATAAGTGGGTAGTTGATTTGGTTACTATGCCTATGGGTCTATGGCAGATGAGATACATTGTTTTGGCTAGAGAGGATCTTACCAATCATGTTGAGGGCAGATCTTTGAGAATGAAGACCACTAGTGTAGTGTGTAAGTTCTTATTGAAGGAAATTTTCTGCAGGTATGGTTGTGTGGGTAAGATCACTGCGGATCGTGGTGAATTGGATGCAGATGAAGCTAGGGAGTTTTTCTCTCAGCTAGGAATCAAGTTGGCTCTAACCACAGCATACAATCCAGAGGGAAATGGGAAGAGTGAAAGAGGGCATCCGCCGATAGTGAAAGCATTAGCCAAAGCATGCAGAGGACGGATTGGAGAATGGCCGAGACTTCTACCATTGGCTTTGTGGGCTGATCGTACGACTCATAGTGTTACCACAGGATATATGCCTGCATAGTTGATGTATGGTCAGAAACCTATTATGCCGACTGAGACTTGTGCTTTGACTTGGTCAGTTTTACCTTGGCAGGAGGATTTGACGAGAGAGGAGCTCTTAGCTCTTCGGATTCGACAGTTGGAGAGGAGACCTGAGGATATTCAGCTAGCTATTGACAGGTTGAAGGTTGCTAGACTAAGGAATAAGGACAGGTTTGATAGTCGGCATCGCTTGCGGCCTAGAGCAATAGAAGAGGGAGATTGGGTATTGGTCTTTGATAGCAGCCTTGAAAATCAGCATACTGCACTTCGGAAGATGGTGAAAAGATGGTTTGGGCCGTACATAGTCAGACATGTCTCTGATAATGCAACATATGAGCTGACAGAATTGGATGGGACAGTGCTTAGAGTGCCTATTGCTGGAAAAAGAATCAAGATTTTTAAGAAAAGAAATGATGAAGATTATTCATTGGAAGAATTTGCAAGAGAACAACGAGAAGAAACTCCAATGGAAGAGACAGATGATATGACAGATAATCTTGTTGATCTACCGGAAATGCATAATGAAGAGATTAATCTGTTTGTGGATCTTGATGATAACGATCATGGGTAGTTGGCCCATCCGGAGGATGCGCAGGATTAGAGGGGGTGGATGTCGTATTGCTGCGGATTCCAGGTGTGAAAACCACCCAAAAGTTGTGTGTGGGATTTGATACTTTGTACATATCTAGTTGTTGTGTTTATACTTTTGTTCTGTGTGGAAGAGGGTTTGGAGCAAGAGGAACTTATCAATAATGCTCTAGTTGGTATGTCTTGTCAAGTGGTCGAGGAGGTTTTGATCAACCAACTGCTCCTTTCTTATCTATTTACCATCTGGATGAGGTGGATCCTGTTTTCCCCAAGTTTGATGTCTTGGGTGCTATACAACATCTTACTAAAGCTATGCGGACAGAACCAAACAGCTGCTTGCAACAATGCATTTGCTACAACCGAGCTCAGAAACTGTCTATTTCAATCTCACTAGGGTATGCTGTCCAAGTCTATCCTTACATCCTTCTTCCAAGGGATTTACAAAGATCAGAAATCACCTTCAAGGCTTGGAATTCAAGAGATAGTGGAACTGATTTTGATGTGGACATAAGAAGGTCCTTGAGGTCAATCTGCAACAGTTCGTTTGTTTTCTTCTTGGAAGACATAGTCATGGAAAAGAATCAGTGTGGTAGAGAAGAACAAGAACCATTTGCATTGACACCAGATGTGATAATGCACTTGCTTCACCTCCATAGGTGTCATGTGCAGAGATTTGCACAAAGGAACAGAGAGAGAAGGTCCACCATTATGGACTAGGAAATGGATGATGACGAGATTCATTATGGGGATGACTATTTTTTAAATGTGGCTTTTTGGAGGGAAGAAAAAAAAAGGAGTGGCTTTTCTGGTTGAAAGGGAGGAAGTTTAAAAAAAGGAGGATGAAGGCGAGGAAGGCGGACGACGCTGGAAAAAGACGATTGGCGGAAGAAAACGGAGGGGAAGAGGGAACGAAAGGAGGTTGGGAAAAAGCATTCAGAGTGACAGAGGAGGAAGGACTTAACAGAGATGGCCAAACAAGGGAAAACATGAAGGAGATGATTCAGAAGTTGTATGATCGTGTTATGGATTTGCAGGAGAGTATAGTAATCCAGAATTGTAATCCGGCCTGGAACGAGGAAATTGCGCGATGCTGTTAATCGGTTTGATGCACAAGGATGAGGCCATGAAACTTCTTGTGTAGATATCACAAACACTGTAGCAACAGTGATGTGGACGCTGGCAGTCTCATCAAGCACTATGTCAATGATGAATTGCAACACACTTCTGCGAAAGCTACCTTTGCAACGGACTTGGAGATCTGCCGCTATCACACATTTCAGTACAGGAACAGAGATTCCCCTTCCTTGTTAATGTCCATAATTGGAATCTACTTTTCGGCAACATGGATGGCATCTTGTGAGCATTAAAAAATTCAAAGAGTACGTGCACTGTACACAGCGATCATGCCAGAAGGATGGGGGTTTTCGACCATGGCCTGGTTCGGAAGTTCAACATCATGATGCTGCTGAAGGGAGTGCTTTCGAGATTGATTTTTGTAAACCCATGAGTGAAACAGAAGTCAGCAGTTCAGAAGACGTACCTCAGTCTGTGAACACAGAAAAGTCTCATGCACTTCGGCAATGTGACTGTACAGCTGCTGCTGTGACTGAAAGCCTGCAAGTGCAGGTGCTGCAATTGCATCACAAGTTGTAAATAATTATTGTACTAATCTAGCAAAAGCTGGTATTTCTGCAATCAATAAGGATCCTGTGTTAAAATCGCTTGACTCTGGGTAAAATTGGGATGGGTCCAGAAAAAGAAAGTGCAGCAAATCAAAGCTGGTCAAGAGTTTTGCCTTTCTTGTTAAAGGCTCAGAAGATGCTTCTTGAGCTTGAAAATCGCATATCAAAGCACGGCGAGCACGGATTTGTCCTGCTTTTCCTATGAGAGCTTTCTTTGAGGTGCAATGAACTTCTGCAACTCTTCCTAATGCCAGGTCTCTCTCTGTCAACGTCAAAGTCATGATGGAAGGAGCTTCAGATCTTGATTATCACAGCAGCTACATGTGCATCACATCTCTCAGCACTATCGCGACATCCTGAAAACATTGTCTCGTTCCACTACGTGGAAGGTCTAAGCTCCAATTGCTATGACTAGCCTGACCAGATCGGGTGCCATGGGGGGGGAAAGCCTAAGTTACAGGGATGAAAAAGATTTCCTGTCCTGAGAGGACCTGTGCATCCTGCTGAATTCGAAGTATTGAATCGGATGTGCATTTGTTGATGATGACAAAAGATTGAACAGAGACCCTGGTGTACAGAATTCAGCTGTGCAGAATTCAAAATATGAGCTTTCAAATGTTTATTAGGCAGGGAAAGACGGGCTTTCAGAAATCCATTGAGCTCTTCTTTGTAAACTTCTCCATTGACTAAAGATCAATGACCCAATGCCTAACTGGATTGATGCTGAATTATGAACCACGAATCTTTTGTAAAATTATGGAGCTACTTGGAAACATATAGAAAACTTGAAGACAGTTTGATTACAGAATTGGAATGCTATCCTATCTGAATAAGAATGCTATTTCTCTCTAAAATATCAAGAGTCCAGTCTTCTGCATACAAATTATCTTGGTGTTTCTTATACAGTACTAAGCAGCGGATTTCTTTTTGAAATAGCAAGAAGGGACGTGAAGAACTTCAGTTTTTGAATAACCAGTTTATAAATAAGATTTGATTACTTTGTGAAGCTGAAGATGTTGATTAAGGTTGTAAATGTCACACTTGATTGATCTTCTATCCTGAAATTTAACAAGGACTTCTGAAGTTGCGACATTGCTTTCGAAACCCTTCGACAACGCAAGTCTGCCAGGAGTGTACAGCAGCACCATTTGATGATAATAATCATGATAGGGCCCACACTAATACTCAATCAAGCCTTTGAAGGCTCCTCAGCAAGCTACAACTCCTCCTTCAAGCAGTAGGAATCCAATGCTTCACAGTACATACCTCTGTGTGACCATTGATGGAAATGACAGTCAGTCCTCTTCCTTTTCCAGCTCTTCAGGTCACTCTTCAAGTCTTCTTCTTGAGTGCATTCCACCAATGAGCCCATTCATGGCTCTGATACCATGTTAGATTGCATGGAAGCAGGAAGGAGAGCAACACGGAGTGAAGCAACTTGCTTCCTCTCTCTATTCTTCTTCTTATTCATTTAGCACACACATCGTGCATATACAACCTAAGGTCATAAAGACCATTCACTCTAGAAGTAACACCGACTTATTTAATATACCTAACTGATCTAGCCAGACTACCTGTGTCCAGCTCATGTCGGTCAAACACACATGTACGAGCTTGATATTCTAACACTCTGCCCATAAGGCATAGTCCCATTCTGTTCCCCTAAAACAGCACAAATCGAGACTCTAGCTCTAAAGATTCTAGGTCATTGTTTACCTTGCTGTCAATTCCTTTGAGAAAAGTTCCCGGCCAACCAGGACCACCCTTTCGTAGGACAGACCCAGGGTCACATCCACCGCACTTTCCTCGGGTTGCTTTAGTTATCTAATTATCTACCACATTTAGTTTGACAAGCAAAAATAGCTTCTTTAATTAACCAATTAATCACTAGTTCCTTCACGTAACTTAGGCACTGACATATAAAAATAATGTCAAGCAAGTTTCTTTTCAACATTTGATCTTTATTTATCTGTCTTTGGAATACATCATATAATCCTGCCCGAAGGCTATACCAGCAATCCTCAGGGATCGCTTTTCCAAGTTCCACCCGTTGACTAGTATGTAAGCCTTGAGATCCAATCTCGAGTCACATCGGCCTCTTCTGCAAGATTTGAAGGCAAGGGACTTATGGCCAGAGCCTCCCCTGGCACCCAAGCGTCCTCCTCCTCCAAGCAGTACCCACGAAGAGACCTCTCGCAGCAGGTTTGGTCCATGTACTCGGCGCGGCTAACAACCCCCTTGGATAGGGTCAGGCAGACAGTCGGAGGTAACTGATACTGCCTCTCCCTTCAGGCTTTCAACTTGAAGCATTAGTTATTTTTTCGGCATTAGTTCCTTGAGCAAAGAAGTACAAACAGTGCTCCTAAGTCTACAATCACGAGCATTCCAGTGGTCGTTTATACGGCCAACTGCTAAGGTGTAAATTCCTTCTCCTCGAATACTTCCAGCATTCGATTCGGGATCAATCGCGACTTGGCAAGATCCCCAAGGTTTCGTAAGCTGAGTTGCTTGTATACCCTCTTTCCTTGGGTTAGGGTTTATACCCTGTTGACCCAAATTGTCACTACCTTAGGTATCCTTAAATTATAGACAATAAATCTTGGGCAACCTCGTCGCCCTAACTTAGTTGGTCAATTGCTTTCCTTGGCAATTCATTGCTACCTTGGCTTGACAAATCAGTCTTCAAGGAAGAGTGTTGAAGCAGGATGTCTTCTCAATTCTTAGAAAATTTGACTTGCGATTAGAATTGTTCTAAGGAGTGGTAATACTATTTTGTGATTTAGGCACAAAACCATGCGACGTTGCAACTTGTTGCATGAGATAGGTGTCAGCACCTAACTTGTGGGATTATTTCTCCCATCACATGGTATTCCTTGGTCAAGATGTAGGGTTTGGGAGTCCTATTGACCCAATCCAAAACCTTGACCCTACTAGGCTGATAGTCATTTTGGCCCTAGGGTTCCTAAATTCCTTGCGGAGGTCTAGTATTTGGTCAACTGATCCTGAGGGAAGGAACCCTAGATCATTCTTGTACGGCGATTAGATAATCCTAACATTTCATGGATGTGGGTAGGACTTTTGAGATTGGAGGTCTTAAATCGACATCCCAAGTGCGATACTAGGCAGAATTTTATCATAACTTAGCCCTACCTAGCACATTGAGGTGATCGTCATAAACTAACTAATCATACCTTTATGATTCTCATGTAAGCTATTCAATTATACGCGAATTACGTAGTTGATCTAACCAACCCACGATTTAAGATGATCTTTCCTTTTTAAAGATGCAAATACTTTCTTCTAAATTTGCAATTACTTTCCCCTAAAAGATGTAAGTAACTGCAAGATGTAATATTCCATGTAAATATGCGATTTCAAGACCATAGACCTTTTCCTTCTATGCAGCTATAAGATCTACAACGATCATTTCTTTTCCTTGCCCTAAACGGTATTAGTCGACATCCAGAACTACTTCTTGTAAATCCCATGTATATGCATCAAATTCAAAGCTTTAGTATTTTAATGAAAATGCATCCTTTCACAATTTCAAACTTTGATAAAAGAGCTTCATGCATGAGCGAATGCCCTGAGTCTATCATTGATTTTAATCCGTCCTCTATCACTTAACCCAACCTAGAATGTAACTACCATCGCATGCAATTTGCGTGGTTCATAAATCTTTTTCATGCATTGCAACTACTCGGACATCATTTAATGGGCGTCTACGATTATCCTATACACGAGTCACAACTATGCATTATGTGTTATATGCACTGTTCTTTGCGCGATGCAACAAGGATGCCTTTAGACAAATCCACCTTTTGACTTATGCAATATGCATTCAAGAATGCAATGACCCTTGACCATGCAAGTACTCGTCATGCGACTTAACTTGGTAATTCGAGTGAGTATATAAATTTTCCAATGAATTCAAACTTGCCTATGAGAATTAAACATGCTTAATGCATCATTTCCTTGCAGAATTAATTTTTGGAACCTGGGTATTCAAAGTCAGGGCGTTGTCCACTCTTGTACTCGGGGTGGAAGCTCCCGCGTGTGCTCCTCTCGTCTTTTGCTTGGGAGCCATTAACACAGCAGATTTCGATTCAGCAAACTTCCCCTTGGCCCTCTTACGCGTTATGAAGTCACTTCTGCCCGAAATTACCTCCATGCATAGAAATTGGGCCTTGTAAGACATGGTTTTAAAAAAAATCGAGGAAGGCACGAGTGAACGGGGCCTATGGAAGCTTCCATAGAAGGTTCCAAGCTCTGAACACAAACAAATGAGGTGGATAGGGAGATGATGAAGATCACGATGAGGGAGATGACGATGATGGTGATGATGATGATGATGATGATGAGGCGCTGCAGCCTGGCGACGTGGCCTGGCAGCAACAGTAGCACGATGATGGCAGCAACAACGGGCAACACAATCTCCTTCCTCTCCTCCCTTCAGCTTGGAGAGGGGGGGTTCATATATAGTGTGAAGGGGAGGGATAGCCACACAACTAGCAGGCAGCATGTTTCCCCTCCCCATGCTCCTCCCTACTCCACACATACTCCCTCTCCCTGCCATGCAATGGGTGAAGGAGAGGGAGTTAAAAAATTTTGCAAAAATTATCCCTTTTTTTTTCCCCATGAAGGGGTGTTCCCGCGGTGGACTATGTTTTTGAGCCATGGCTTCCCATACACGATGCGGGGCTGGTGATTATTGATGCACGCGGAGGGAGCATTTAGCCCAATGTTTTTTTTTTGTTGCGAGAAGTTAGTTTGAATTGCTTTTGTGCGAGATCTAGGGTCTTCAATATTTTGTTGCAGAAATATTACATGAAATTGGATGTGTTGATCTGCGACCATAGTTGCACCTATGGTGAACTTTACAGTACCTCATGTGCCATGGAATTTAAAGCCTATTCCAGTGACTCGAGTATATTTTCCTAAGCTGCTGGAGCTTTTGAACAAGAAGATTAGAATGCAGGTTTTGAAGCCTTCCTTCAGCTCCATATTCAAATAGGTGGTTTATTGTTCCAAAGAAGAATGGTGCTTTGAGGTTTATACATGATTTACAACCAATTAATAAAGTCACCATAAGGAATATTGGATCAGGCCTGACAATGGATGAATTTGTAGAAGCATTTGCAAGCAAGGCAATTTACATTATCAGTTTTGGCTTGCATTGGAAAGCCCGGGATATCACTACCATAAAGACACCGCTTGGATTGGTTAGGATGTGTATGCTTCCATAGGGAGCAACCAATTTAGTGGCACATATGATGAATATTATGCATAAAGTTTTGAGGGAGTATATTCTTCAGTTGACCTTACCCTTTCTTGATGATGTGCCGATCAAAGGATGTGATATCTATGAGAAGGATAAAGAGTTGAATGAGCATGGATGTAGAAGATTTGTGGTTGATCATATTGCTGATTGTGACAGGATTTTGAGCCATCTTGAAGAAGTGCATTTGACTATGTCAAGAGAAAAGTCATTTTTTGGAGTGGAGAAAGTATTAGTTGTTGGGCACATGTGTGGACCATATGGGAGAAAGCCCTCACCAGTAAAGATTGATGCCATAAGCAGGATACAAGAGACATGTTCGAATGTATCCGAGGTGAGAAAATTTTTGAGTGCATGTGTCTTTTACTTGAAATGGATTCCGCATTTTGCTCATGTGGCTGAAAGTTTATATCAGCTCTTGAGAAAAGGACAAAAGTTTTGGTGGGGTAAACAACATATGAAAGCAGTTAAGAAGTTAAAGAGTTTATTAATTTCAATCCCAATACTAAAGAGAGAAAATTATGAGAATGGGCAACCTATTATTCTCACTGTGGATATAAGCCCAATTGGCATTGGTTGGCTAGTGGGTCAGGATGATGCTGATGGGAATATGTATGCTATTCGGTTTGGAGCAAAGGTCCTTAATGAATGATAACAGTGATATTCTCAATTCAAAAGAGAGCTTTGGGGTGTAGTGATAGCCCTTAAGTGTGATAAGGATTATTTTATGGGAGCTCATGTAGTGGTAGAAACTAATTATCTACCTCTATTGGGCATGATAGTAAATTTCTCAACTCTCGATATTGCCATGTTATGGTGGATTGCATATATAAAGTCACTTAACCCTAATTTTTAGTATATTACAGGTAGAGAAAACCTCGTGGCTGACATGATTTCATGAGCAAGGTTTGAAGATGAAGAGGAGCTTATGGAAGATGAAGAGGATGATGTGATAGGTGCTGAAAATGACTTTATGACATAGCATGGAATGAGTACATCTGTATGAAGGTACATTTGTCATCATCACTAATGTAGGTATAACTATCATAACAGCAAATACAGTAGATACAACTATTGTAACAGGGTTTTCAGCAATAAGAAAAGAACTTATAACCATGGAGAAGAGATGGGCAGTAGAGAGAAAGCATCATCAGTGTTATGCTTCAGTGAGAACACAATTTTTGGAAGAGTTGTATGAGGATGATTAGCTAAAAATAGGCCAATATCTCAGCCTCATAACAAAGAAGACTTAGTGGTTTGAAGCTAAATTCAAAAGGATTAAAAGAAAAGCTTTTGGATTTTTCTTGAAAGATAGATATTTATGGAAGCATGCAAAGGAAAAGAGAGGAGCTCTAGTGTGTGTATTGGGAGATAGGGCTTCTCAATAAACATGTGATGAAGGAGTTTCATGAAAGTTTATGGGCTGGACATAGGGGATTTTGGGGCACATCGGCTAAGATTAAAGAAAAGTATTGGTGGTAGAACATGTATAAAGATGTGGAGAATTATGTGGAATCATGCATGTATTCCATGGTAAAGCATAGATATGGGTTGCAACCGACTTACATTGCCTATGCATTACAAATGGATAGTTGTTTTGGTTACCATGCCTACAAGTTTATGGAATATGAGATATCTTGTGCTTACATGAGAAGACTTGACAAATCAAGTGGAAGGTCAAGCTCTTAGTGCAAAGACTACTCAAGCATTTTGCAGATTCTTATTTGAAGAAGTCTTTTGTAGGTATGGTTGTGTTGGTAAAGTGGTTGCAGATAGAGGAGAATTGGATGCGGATGAGGCTCGTGACTTCTTTTCACAATTGGATATCAAGCTAGGTTTAACTTCAGCCTACAATCTTGAAGAAAATGGAAAAAGTGAAAGAGGTCATCAGCCTATTATTAAGGCATTAGCAAATTCATGCAAGGGCAGGATGAAAGAGTGGCCAAAAATGTTACCCTTTGCTTTATGGGTTGATAGGACCACTCATAGTGCAGTTATAAGGTATATGCCTTGCTGAATTAATGTGTAGATAATAGCCAATCATGCCTATTGAGGAGTGTTCCACCATGGGAAGAGGGTTTGAATAAAGAAGAGTTATTGGTCCTATGCATTAGATAGTTAAAAAGAAGGCATGAAGACATTGAGACAGCCACAAAAAAGTTGAAGACTACAAGGATCAAGAACAAGAAGAGGTTTGAGTGAGCATATGAATTGAAGGAGTTAGATACTAAGTATGAACATGAGAATATGAAAGAAGAAGAGGTAGAAGATGAAGACATTGACATGGCAGAGGATACTTCTTCTAACACTGCAGATCCATAAGACTTTGGTACATACCGAAGAATGTGTAGGTTAAGAGGGGGTGGATGTCGTATCGCTACGCGGACACTGTGTGAAAAACTCTAAAGTGCATCATCATTTGTATTTCTTATTGATCTAGAGAGTCAGTGTCATATTAGTCATTAGTGTCAGTGTTTGTAGTGTGGATGGTTCAAAAATACTTTGGACAAGTTTGGCCTATTTTTGATATTTTTGATATTATTTCTTGTAAATATCCAAAATTTGTAGAAAACTTCTAGAATAAGATGTCATGTAAAAAAAAAGTAAGTGACTTTTAGCCATTTTTTGGGGATTTTATGGAAAAAGAAGGATTGGCGAAATCGTGCGACACGCAATTGCAGTTTACAAGCAGCAACCAAATAGTACTCCGAACTAGAAGAAGAGGAAGGAGTGATGTGGGAGAATTCTAATCAGGTGTCTTGGTATTTTATCCCCCTTTCAGACCCAATGGAAGCATCAGATTGGTGGTCTTGGCAGCAGAGAAGAAGCTACTGTTTGATGCACGTTTTTGGTCTAAAAGGGATTTATCTTCTCAGGATGCAAAAATAAATTGACAAGCTTCACCTCTATGAGTATTCTTCTACATCTTCTATTTCTTCGAACCCCTTCTCTTTCATCAGTTGCTCTCCTTGAATCTCCCTTCACCCTATGGTCTCTTACCCCTGTGGTAGACTTTCAACCCAAACACTTTGACATGGTGCATCTCATGTTTACACATATAGTGTCCTAACCTATAGATTTGACCGGCTCTATCAACTGTTGATAGGGTTGTATCTCGAGACTAAGTCAGCTAAGCCGAGCCTTTTTGATAGGTCTCTCCAGTAGTCTATGCTCTAGTACTTGGACTATGTCATCCACCTAGTATGGCATCAAGTCAACTCTAAACAAGTCCTTTTTGCTAGACAAGTTAAAGAGATGTAATCAGGTAAGTCATCTATTATGCCCTATCCAGCGATTTCTCCCATGGGTATGCGGGACTAGCCAATATGCCTTTGATCCTACGAGTGTAGTGATGAGCGTACCTTGATGCCTGAATGAGTAGCCCTCTCCCTCAAGCACTCTGGTAGCTCCACAATCCGTGATGCAAGCTCAAGCAAGCTCAACCCTCCAGTGTCAAGCTCCATCCACCATAGCCGCACACGCGAGGCAAGAGGAGAGGAGCGAAGAGAAGAGAAGAGGAGAAGATGAAGAGCTTCTCCACCATGGTTCCTCACCCTCACACTCTCACACTCCCTCTCTCAAGCACAAGCACAAGTACAAGCAAGAGAAAAATAAGAGAGCTACTTTTTCCACACACCAGGAATGAGCTTCTTCTTCACTTTTTAAGTTTATATACAAGCCCTAAATCCCTTGGACACCCATCTTTTTTTTATGTGATCGGGTGTCTTGTCAAGGTCCTCCTTTCTGTTGAGTAATAAAAAATGATGTATGCTCCAGGAAGAGATGTCCTGAATCCCATATGCACAGTGAGGAGAGTGTCAAGATTGTGGGAGAGAAGGAAGGAGTCTCACTTGTAGCTTTCTCGCTTGCACAATGGGGGAATACACACAAAGGTGGAGGCTGAAAACAGTTTTCCTCTTCTTAGTTGTGTAAGCCAAAAGAACTCAAGTACAAAGAAATAAAAGAACCCTATATATGGGTCTCAAACCAAACTCAACTAACTAAGGTGGCATACTAACTGAGCCACGAACTAGAGTAGATAAGGATAGCTGTCATCTAGCTATTATTCATGGGCGGTGTACCAACCGCATCTGCAACTGACACGTCGGTGACATAAATGCACAACGGTCACCCTGGCATATCACGAGTGGAGCTCGATATCTCAACACTCCCCCTCGAGCTCAATCCCAATTCCTGCACAGCAAGCAGGTCTCTGAACTTATGCAGCTTCTCTGTGCCCAATGCCTTCGTAAATATGTCAGCTACCTGATCCTCTGTGCTGACATAAACTAGATCAATAAGACCTAGTAAAACCCTCTTCTGCACATAGTGATAATGCACCTCAATGTGCTTTGTTCTAGCATGATAGACTGGGTTATTTACCAAGTGTATACTACTCATGTTGTCACAATAAATGACAACTGGCCCATATGTAGGCTGATGCATATCATAAAGTAGCTTATGCAACCAAGCTACCTCACATGCAGCTTGCTGTGCCCCTGTACTCAGCCTCTGTGCTAGATAAGGCAACTATAGGCTGTTTCTTGCTGCTCCAAGTGACTGCAGCACTCCCAAAAGAGAACACATATCCACTGGTAGATCGTCTATCAGAAATGCTACCAGCCCAATCAGCATCAGTGTATCCATGCAACTGTATCTGAACCCCAGTCTCATAAAATAGTCCATACTGCAATGTGGACTTCACATACTTGAGTATGCGTCTAGCCACATCCAAATGCGGTTTCCTTGGAGCCTGCATAAACTGACTTACCAATCCAATAGCATAGCTCAAATCTGGCATGGTAATAGTCATATAAATCAAGCTTCCTACTATGCGTCTGTACATAGTAGGGTCTTCCAGAAGCTCACCTACATCTGCGCTCAGCTTCACATTCTACTCCAAAGGAACTGAAATAGGCTTACAGCCTGTCATCCCATATTTGGATAGCATGTCCAATCCATACTGCCTCTGCAAGAGCTGTATCCCACTTGGTGATCTAATCACCTCAATGCCCAAGAAATAACGCAACTCTCCCAAATCCTTCATCTCAAACTTCTGCTTCAATAGCATTTTCACATGAAGGATATCTTCATCACTATCACCTGTCATAATCAAATCATCAACATAAATGACAAGTAGCATAATACCTTTCTCTGTTTTTCTCACATAAAGTGAGAAATCTGCCTTGGAAATCTAAAAGCCAATAGTGACAAGATACTGTCCTATCTTGTCAGACCATACTCTAGGTGCTTGCTTCAATCCATACAAGGCTTTCTTCAACCTGCAAACAGACTCAGGATGAACAACATGCACATAACCTGGTGGCTGCTCCATATAGACCTCTTCTTGCAAATCACCATGCAAGAAGGCATTCTTTATATCCATCTGATGTAAAGACCATCCCTTTGATGCAGCCATAGCAATGACTGCTCTTACGGTTGCCATCCTTGCAACCAGACTGAATGTTTCTTTATAGTCAATGCCATATGTTTGTGCATACCCCTTGACTACTAATCTTGCCTTGTATCTGTTCACAGAACCATCTGCATTGTGCTTCACCTTATAAACCCACTTACAGCCAATTGCATTCTTACCTTTAGGCAAAGGTACCAACTCCCATGTAGCATTTGCTTCCAAGGCATCCATTTCTTCATCCATGGCTTTCTCCCATTTTTCTTTTCCCATAGCTTGCTCAAAAGAAGTGGGTTCTGGTTCCTGTATCACTTTGACCATATATGCATAGTGAATGGCTGTAAATCCATCATATTTCAGCCTATCCACAGGATACCTAGCTCTGGTAGACCTGCGCAAAGTAGGTTCACTCCCAGGTGCTCTCAAAACATCCCTGGTCTTCCTTACTCCAGGTGTAACAATAGAAGGAATACCCAACTCATCATCAATGCTCTGTTCTGAGCCACTGGATTCACCATCCACATAAGAGTGACCTGCATTCACATCAAACATGGGCTGATCTACCTTCTCTTTTCCTTTTCGTGAAACCTGCATACCACTATCTGCATTATTTTGAGGAGATTCTCTTGATCTCAATCTGCCTGTCCATGGCAAAGAATATGAACCACTGCTAGAGGACACTCCAGGTCCACTAATATTTTGTGACTGCTGCTGTGAATTCTGTGCTGCATTACCATTTTGTACATCTACATCATCAATCACATTTACTGGTTTATACCAGCTACTCATCTCATAAAAAACAACATCTCTGCTCACTGTAAACTTACGAGTAGAATGGTTATAGCATCTATACCCTTTCTGCTGTGCAGAGAGTAACCAATAAAGATGCACTTCTCAGCTTTTGGATCCAACTTGGATCTCAACTCATCTGGCACATGAACATAGGCAATGCAACAAAAAATCTTCAAATGAGAAATATCTGGTTTCCTACCAGTATACCTCTCCTCTGGAGTCATCCCATGTATTGCTGCAATGGGAGTCATGTTCATTATGTAGACTGCTGTAGCAACTGCTTCAGCCCAGTAAAAATCTGGCAAGTCTTTTTCGTTGAGCATGGCACGAGATACCTCTCTAATATGCCTGTTTTTCCTTTCTGCAATTCCATTTTGTTGTGGGGTATGACTGCATGAATATTGCTGCTTTATGCCATGCTCCTGCAGGAACCTTGCAAACTCATTTGAGAGGTACTCTCCCCCTCCATCTGACCTTAGGCATTTTATTTGCAGGCCTGTTTCTTTTTCAACCATAGCTTTAAGAGTTTTGAAATGCCCAAAAACTTCACTTTTCTTTTTCATAAAATACACCCAAACTTTTCTGCTATAGTCATCAATAAAAGTGACAAAATAATGACAGCCTCCAAAAGATGCAGCTTTAGTAGTCCACACATCAGAGTGGATTAATTCCAATGGCTTCTCACTCTCTTGAACATGTCTAGGAAATGGTTTCCTTGCCTGTTTTCCAAATTGGCAGGCTTCACATACCTTATGCATTTCTGCAACCTTGAATTTAGGCAATCCTGCAACAATATTTTGGGCTTGCATTGATTTAAGTCGCTGTACATTAACATGACCAATGCGTTTATGCCAGATATCAATATCTGCAACAACTACACCGGTCCCATGTGCAAACATTGCTGCACTCAATTCAGACATGTCTGCATCCAACGTAAACATTCTGCCCTTCTTCTTTCCTTTTGCTATCAAGCGACCTTTATTTTTCATATCCTCAACAAAGCATCCATGAGAATTAAATCTGACCTGCAAGCCCTGCTCAACCATTTGACCAACAGAAACCAGGTTCTTGGTGATATTCGGGACATGAAATACATCCGACAGGTTTTTTTTTCCCATCCCGCATAGACAAAGGAATTTTTCAAATCTGCACAATAGGATGTGCAGTATCATCACCAGTCTCCACAAATCTTGGTTTTTCCATTTTCCTTGCATCGTGCATCCATTCTGCATGACCTGTCATGTGGTTTGATGCACCTGAGTCAACATACCACACATCATTTCTTTCTTCTGCACTTGTCACAGAATTGGTCATGTGCTGCACCATAAACAAATGCTCATTTCTGTCATCACCCTGTCTACTAGAAGATGCATAATTCCCTTGTTGCAATTTTCCATTCATGATGTCATTCTGCTTTTTATAGCAGTCTTTAGCCATATGACCCATTTTACCCCGTAGTAGCATTTAACATTGTTGTTTGCATTTTGGCCTCTTTGCCATCCACCACGACCTCTTTTGCTCCCCCTGCCTCTAGAGTTACCACGTCTCCTCCAAAGGACTGGTTTTCTTGAGTTTGTTGCATATTCTGATTTCTGCCACGGCCTCCAGATCGGCCTCCTCTACCTCTGCCTCTACCTCTTCCAACATTTGAGTAGAAGACAGCTTCTTTTGAAGTTCCTCCTGAAGATGATGCACCACCATTTCTCTGCTCCTCAGAAATTAGAAGAGAATCAACTCCTCAAAATCAGGAAATCTTTCACGGACGGAAATGGATGTTCGAAAATGTGCATAATCCTTTCCTAGACCATTCAAGGTCACAGAAACTAAATCATCATCTTCCACTGGCGACCCAATGGAAGCAAGTGCATCTGCAATCTTCTTCACCTTCATATGGTAGTCATTGATGCTCATACTTTCTCTTTGCACATTGTGCAACTCTTGCTTGAGCTGCATTTTCCTGGCTTGCGTATTTGTGCTATACATTTTTGACAAAGTATCCCATGCCTCCTTTGGCGTACTTGCATCCTGAATATGCACAATCATAGAGTCTGAAATGCTGATAGACAGCCAGTACATAACTTTCCTGGCTCTCTCATGCCATGCTTTAAATGCCTACATTTTCTGTTGATTGGGAACATTAGGAAGAACTGGTTCTTCTTCATTTCCTGCAACAAATTCCCAATATCCTACCCTCTTGCTTCACCGCGAAGGGCGTCTCAACCTGAGACAATGCACTCTTGCAATTTTTGGTTGTGCTACCTGCATAGATCTGCTCCCAAAACAGAAAATGAAAGCAACACTGCTCCTCTTACCAGAACACCGCGAGCTTGGCTTGCTTTCTTGAGCTCCTTACCACGAACAAGGCTCTGATACCATGTCAAGATTGTGGGAGAGAAGGAAGGAGTCTCACTTGTAGCTTTCTCGCTTGCACAATGGGGGAATACATACAAAGGTGGAGGCTGAAAACAGTTTTCCTCTTCTTAGTTGTGTAAGCCAAAAGAACTCAAGTACAAAGAAAGAGAAGAACCCTATATATGGGTCTCAAACCAAACTCAACTAACTAAGGTGGCATACTAATTGAGCCACGAACTAGAGTAGATAAGGATAACTGTCATCTAGCTATTATTCATGGGCAGTGTACCAACCGCATCTCAACTGACACGTCGGTGACATATATGCACAACGGACACCCTGGCATATCACGAGTGGAGCTCGATATCTCAACAGAGAGTGGAGAAGCTGAAAAGCTATAAAGACATGTACTTGGTTCACTTTTCAATGCAATGCTATTTGTACTTTGTACTTCATTCTGTGTGTCTGTCATGGTCAGCTCAAGATTTTGTTTATGAGTCCAAGCCTACATCTTGGAACCTAATTCACTTGAGCAATTGTTTGTCTTCTTTTCTATGTTACTATGAGTCTTGTTACCAACTTCCATCCTCCATAGTCAAAGTGCTATGCTCTAGATCCATATTTCCTCACATGGTATCAAAGCCTAGTTAGGCATGGCACTACTCTTCCAACTTCATTTCACTCTTATCTAGCTCACCTTGAGCTCAAACCAACTCAGGATAAGTTTGGAACCCTGATTCCTACTCTTTCTTCTCACTACCCTGCTTGGCAGCCATAACCAGACTGCACCTACCTTCAGTTGAGCACTTAGATCTCATCATATAGGCTGCTTTAGCTCTTTCCTTCTTCATCAAAGTTTCTTCTCAGCTTAAGGCACTCCCTGCTATCACATCAAACGACGACATTACCCCCTGTAGAACACGACATTGTGCATTTATTGAAAACCGTATAGCTTAGAATGTTGCAACGGTCCGTACAACTGTGCACGCAGCGTAAGGCACAATCCAGGCAGCCATCATAGGGAAATTGAATCCCAGTACCTAAGCTCTCTTCTCATCAAAAAACCTCTAAAAATAATGGTGTATACAGCCCACACATAGTGAAAAACCATGCCCATGTTCTGGAACCCTAACTGGCAACCATAGCTAAAGCTTGGAAACTTAATTTTTTTTCTCACTCTTCCTCCTCACTAAATCCTCTTCCAATCAAACCTACTCAAATTCCAATAAGATTTCCTCTCCAAGCCAACAAGAAAAAGCTTCAAGAAGAAGATTAAGCATCAATGCCCAACATTGAGCTCCAATATAGTATCTCCTTGATACTCATGCAGTGTTGTTAAACACTAATCATCCTGTGTCTCTTGACACACTGAGATACAACTTCTTTCCTGGTTATTTGAAGCTGATTGCTACTGGTCAAAAATGTTAGAGCTTGAGCAAATAGGAAAGTTTAATGGGGAAGGATTTCATCCCTAGAAGAAGAAGACCATGTACCACCTTATGTGGAAAGATTTGTGGGACTTGTTTGAAGATGAAGAAGAAGATGTAGATGACAAGAAAGAAGATGTTGTAGAAGACCAGCCTAAAACAAAGGCATGGAAGAAGATGAACAACAAAGCTCTAGGTATTATTGCCTGGGGTCTATCAGATGATGTATTACACCACATCTCTGGTATCAAGGATGCAAAGAAGGTATGGGAAGAAAGTCTTGACAAGATCTTTGGTACACAAGCAAAGAACTCGAAGGTAAAATTACTTATGCAATTTTATAACTTGGATGTAAAAGACAGTTCATCTATGGCTATACACATCAATAAGTTCAAGAGCCTTAAAAATCAGCTAGCAACTCTTAAAAAGAACATTGATGAGGATGAGGAAATAGCAGTGCTACTTGCCAGTGTTAATCATGAAATGTATGAGAACCTTGTTTCAACACTAAGTAATGTTCCCAATCTCTCACTCAAATACATTGAGGACTCATTGCTTGATGGAGAAAGCAAATTTAAAAGCAAATATGTGAAAGAGACCATCTCAAGGGAAAATCTCTTATACACCAAAGGAGCTATTGGACCCAAGGGAAGAGGTTGAGGATTCAACACCGACAACAAAATTTCGATGGCATGTCATTATTGTGGTAAGATTGGCCATATTGCTAGTGAATGTTTCCACAAGAAAAGAGCACAGCAGATGCAGAATGACCACCACCAAAGTCAATTCATGAATGAAGAAGAAGAAGAATATGCTTCCACTACCATCAACAACTCTGACATATTGTTCTAAGGAATTTGTTCCCATAGTGGATTTTCTTTGTAAAAACCCTTGCCAAAGATGTAAAGTCTCAAGCTTTAACTTGACTAGGCTACCTATGAGCTAGTATCCCAGGCCATGTTATCATGTAGGGGGGGCAAAAGTCAGCAAGTGTAGGGACTCATCATTTGAGGGGGGGTGTTGAGAAATAATAAATGATGTATGCTCCAGGAAGAGATGTCCTGAATCCCATATGTACAATGAGAAGAGTGTAGAAGCTAAAAAGCTATAAAGACATGTACTTGGTTTACTTTTCAATGCAATGCTATTTGTACTTTGTACTTCATTCTGTGTCTCTGTCATGGTCAACTCAAGATTGTGTTTATGAGTCCAAGCCTACATCTTGGAACCTAATTCACTTGAGCAATAATTTGTATTATTTTCTATGTCACTATGAGTCTTGTTACCGACTTCCATCCTCCATAGTTAGTGCTATGCTCTAGATCCATACTTTCTCGCACTTTCTTATTCCCTTCCCTTTACATTATCCCTTCTCCTATGCCCATCTAGACTTTACAATTTGCACAGGAGGGAGCCTATCACTCTTTTACCAAATTTTAGGGGTGTCTTTCCTTGTGTCTTTTGCCTTTTGCATTTTTCTAGGATTGCTTTTGTGCTTTTTCCTTTTCTCCTTCTTGTTGACTTCATTGGGTCCGCATTTCCACATTAACAACAACTCTTAATTTATCCTATCATACTCCCATATAGTCTTTAAGACATAATCAGCTTTCATTTTTCATACCAAATACTAATCATGATATTCTATATACTATGTAAGTTTTATTAAATGGATACATTGTCTTATGCCCATGTCATCTTCTTTTGCTTCTTCTTTTTCTCTACTAGCTTCTTGAATTGTTGGTGTACTTGGTGGTGGATGCAAAAAAGCAACAACATCAAATCGTATTGCTTGGGTCATGGAACCATCTTTGAGCTTTCAAGCTTTTGGATTGCAATGTGGGAAGGTAAGATAAGTGAGTTCACTTCAAAGCTACATGGTTAGTTAGAATGTAGTATCAAGAGACAAGGTGAGAAATAATCACCAAAGTGAGTTGCAACTCTTAAAAGATTAGAATTCCATCTAATGTCCTGATTGTTATGCATTTATCATAATATTTTGGTTTCATTGTTGGGACCAACAATTGTACAATTGTCAAGGTTCTCACATTCATACCATGTGGCAGAATAGGAGGCTTGTACATGAGTGTATATGGGATCGGTGGGACGATCATCTTTGTTTGTGGCTAGCATACTCTAAAACCCATGTGGCTAGTTTAGGAAGGCCAAATTGAAAGGAACCCGTTTGTTGGATTGAGATTGGAAAGATTGGATTTGTTAGACTAGATGAAAATTCAAAACTCAAACTCAAAAGTACAATAAAACTAAAAAAAAATACAAAAATACAAAACGTAAAACTCAAAACTCAAACTTGCCTTGCTTAAACAAATTCTATAACATTATTGTGGATTAAAGTTACATCATGATTGCCATACTTGTTAGGTTGTGTGTGCATAAAAGTAAAAATAGCACAAAAATGCATTGTAAAATATTACACGGCGCAGCGAACAGAATCTGAGAAAGAGATAGAGAGTACACAACAGATAAGAAGAGAATCAGTAAATTCATTAACTCCAAACAACTGATACAAAGATGGCTCTGTCCACCCGTGCGCTTCCATTGTGTGAAGCTTAGATGGCGATCTAGACATAAGATAGGTGAAGAGCTTAAGGCTAGCTGGAACAACAACTCTGACTCGGTGAAAGATGAGTGCTAGATGGCTGTGAAGGGATTTAGCTTTTATAGCCCGCGAAGGCTACTAGGTCGGCCTGACCGACCTACCATATGAGCCTCCACTAGTCGGCCAGGGAATATTCCAAGGAATATTCCCTTTACCATCGGGCTGGGGGTGCTGTTCCCGAACCCTCGCCAGGGGGGCCGCTGCCCAGCCAGGGGCCGCTTCCACAGTCCCCAGACCCCAAAATAGGGGCCCCTCTTAACTCCCTTACACCGCAACTCGATGCAATGCGCCTCGAGTTGCTACCAGCTTAACCACTCTATCTAACCCAAAGATTAGACCCACAACGGTCACCTTTTTGCCATCCGGTCACATAGACCTCATCTGATATACAAGTCAGGACTCAACCAATGTCCAGGCTCACATTTGGCTTCTCCTCATAATGGGGGCCTTACAACTCTGAGTACCATGGATCATTGCTAGCACCTAATGAGGGTGGGGCATTGATCATATCTAACACCCCCTCAATGTCCACCCATAGGTGAACTATCTCCTCGGCCCAATGCCGAGTCTGTGAAGATGAACTTGAAGCAGATCCTTCGTAAGTTCTTTGGTGAAGATATCTGCTCCATTCTCCTCTGTTGGACAGTAGACTAGTTCCACTATCCCATCCTCCATCAAATCACGCACATAGTGATATTGGATCTCTATATGTTTGGTGCGTGCATGAAACATTGGATTTTTGGCAATGGCAATGCAACTCTGATTGTCACATCTCAGCACAGTTGGTTCTTCATCCTGCACTCCCATATGCCATAGAATCCTTCTCAACCATACGGCTTCACATGCAGCAAAACAAGCTACCTTGTACTCTGCTTCAGTAGAAGACAATGCCATTGTTGGCTGCTTCTTACTAATCCAAGAGAAAATTTCTGAATCCAAAGAGAAACAATAACCAGAAACTGACTTCCTGGAATCACTGTCTCCTGCCCAATCCGAGTCACAGTTCCCCACAAGAGAAGTTCCGAAACTGTATGTGATACCATAGTCAAGAGTTTTCTTCAAGTATCTGAGTGCCCGCATCCCAGCCTTCCAATGACTCTCATGAGGTTTGTTTGAGAACCTGCTCAAAACACCAACAACAAAACTGATATCTGGTCTGGTGTTATACAAGTAGATCAGGCTGCCGACCAACCTCCTATACCTCCCAATGTCTACTAGTGCTGATGTATCCTCAACGGATAACTTTGCATTCACCTCTATAGGTGTAGCTATCTCCTTGCACTCGGTCATGCCAAATGCCTTCAAGATCTCCCATGCATACTTCTTCTGAGAGATGAAGATCTTTCCTAGCTCTTGCCAGACTTCAATCCCCAAACAATAGTGCAGCAAGCCCAAGTCTGTCATTTCAAACTCAGAACTCAAAGCCTTTCGAGTTTGATTGATCATATCTTCATAGTCACCTGTAATAAGAAGGTCGTCCACATATAGGACAATCACTACAGACTTTTTACCATCCCTGTAAACATACAAGTTAGCATCTGAGGCACATCTTTTGAAGTTTAGGTTTAAAAAGAACTTATCTATCTGCTGGTACCATGCTCTGGGGGCTTGTTTCAGCCCATATAATGCCTTCTTCAGCTTACACACTTTGTTCTCAAAATGGGGGGCCTCAAACCCTGGTGGCTGAGCCACGTACACCTCCTCCTTGAGGTCACCATTTAAGAACGCTGACTTAACATCCATTTGGTATACTGGCCACTTCTTGTGGGCAGCCACTGCAAGTAGCGTGCGAATAGTGGTCATTCTAGCAGTTGGGGCAAATGACTCTTGAAAATCAAACCCTTCAACTTGTGAAAATCCTTGGGCAACCAGTCTAGCTTTGTACTTTTCTAAGGTATCATCAGCCTTGTACTTTACCTTCCAGATCCACTTGGTGCCAACAATCTTCCGCTTTGCTGGTTGATCCACTAGCTCCCAAGTGTCATTCTTCATTATGCTATCATACTCCGCCTGCATAGCAGCCTTCCATGATGGATCTGCAAGTGCTTCTTCTAAGTCAGTTGGCTCCTTTACTTCTCTCAAAATCTCAACCATCAAGGCCATATTGACTATGTGAGCAAAAGCCCTCCTTTGCTCCTCTATTCTCTGAGACCTCCTTGGTCCGTCTGCCTTCTCCTCAACAGATGCAGGCATAGGATTATTGTGGTCATAGAGCTGCTTCACCCAGCACAGCAATGGCTTTTCCGGTGGGGTGATGTCAGGTTGGTGAACTTTTTCCTCATCATCTGAAGATGATGCTTCCTCCTCCTTAAGGATAGGGATAGCTCTCGAGACAGGTTCATAGTGGACTACTTCTTCGCTTGATGATAAAGTGGAAGAACTTGCCTTCTCCTCCTCCACTGTATGCGGCTCCTCCTTGAACACCACATCATGGCTCGCGATGATCTTCTTTGCCTCTTGGTCATATAATTTGTAAGCCTTCTGCTCATCACTATAACCCAAGAAGATACATTTTCTACTTTTTGGTTTTAACTTGTTTCTCTTCTCATCTGGAACATGTGCATAACATTCACATCCAAAAATTCCGGAATGTGAGACAGATGGTTTCTTACCAGTGTAAGCCTCATGAGGTGTTTTTCCCTTGAGAGCCTTTGTGTAGCTCCGATTTAGAATCTAGACTGTAGTATTAATAGCTTCAGCCCAAAAATGGTTAGGCAATCCCTTGCCCTTTAGCATGCATCTTGCCATCTCCACAATGGTGCGATTCCTGTGTTCCACAACACCGTTCTGCTGAGGTGTGTGAGGCGTCGTCAATTGACGCTTGATCCCTTTGCTCTTGCAAAAGCCTTCAAACTCCTTTGAGTTGAACTCACCACCACCATCTGCTCTAAATTTCTTCACACTTTTCCCTGTTTTATTCTCAACAAGTTTTAGCCATTCTTTAAACTTACCAAAAGCTTGAGCCTTATCACGAAGGAAGTACACCCACATCTTCCTACTTTAGTCGTCGACAATCAACATAAAATAAGAAGATCCCCCCAAGGCCTGTGTAGGCATCTTACCACACAAGTCAGCATGCACCAACTCTAGAGGAGCCTGTGCTCTATTCTTGCTTTCTTGTGGAAATGCCTTTCTCTGTTGCTTGCCCATCATACAAGCTTCACATGGTTCCTTCAATTTAGTTATTGTAGGTAGGTGAGCAACCATACCTTGCTTTTGCATCTCCTTCAACACTGCAAATCCGATGTGTCCAAACCTTTCATGCCAAAGCTTACTTGTGCCCGCCCACTCCAGCGGTGGCTATAAGAGCACTTAGCTCATACAGGTTGTTCCTTCTTTCTCCTTTGCCAACAATTGTGCCAGTACTATCAAGAATTTTTGCACCTGTCTTCTTGAACCTTACTTAATGACCAAGATCAGTTATGGTAGCAAACTGATAAGAGATTTCTCCTGATTTCGGGAACATACAACACATTTGAAAGCTTTTTGACTTCACCATTTGCAGCAACAAAAGAAATAGTACCTGTGCCCGCAGCAGGGCATTTAGCATCATTTCCAACCGTCATAATGATGGATTCTTGTAGAGGCTACATAGAACTGTATAGACCTTTCTTGTTGGTCATGTGACAGGAGGCCCCACTATCCAACACCCATGAGTCAGTAGTAGATTCTTCTTGTGCCGAGGAGCACACTTCCTCAATGGTCGCCATGAATAATTCTAGCTCTGCTTCAGCCGTATTGGCTTTCTCTTTCCCTTTACTTTTAAGGGTACCATTCTTTTCATCTGCCTTCTTGACACGACAATCTACAATTGCATGTCCTTTCTTCTTACAGTAGAAGCACTCTCCTTGAAACTTCTTCTTTTTGTCACCATCATTTTTGGTGGAGGAACCACCTTTGCCTTTTGCATTGGCAGAGAATGCAGCATCTCCATTGTTGCTTCCTTCTCGGGTTTTCAGCCTCAACTCCTCCTCCATTAATAATGCACAAAACTCCTCAAAAGTCAAAGGTTGAGGTCGCACCTGAGTATTAAGGGTAATTACTAGTCCATCAAACTTTTGTGGACAAATCCGAAGACACCTCCGAGCTAGCTCTTCGCTAGTCTTTTGTATCCCAGCGCTAGCCATCTGGTCGTGCAAATTCTTAATCCGAGTGATGAATGCTTCAACCGTCTCTCCTTCAGCAAACTTCTCCGCTGCTAGTTGATTCTCCAAGTTTTGAATCCTTGTTTGGTTTCATGTTTCATACTGACTCCTTAGTACATTCCAAGCCTCTGACGCTTTGGTTGTATACTGAATCAAAGTCAGAACACTGTCAGAACAGCTTGTAACTAAGGCACACAATGCATCTGCATTCCTTCGTTTCCAAGCTCCTAGAAGAACTGCATTTGGAGGAATCATCACACTAGGATTTGATGGGTCGGGGGTAGGCTGTGGTTCTATGTCAGTCCCCAGCACAGTCTCTAGAAGCTCATAAGAATCAAGGATAGTTATAATTTTGAACTTCCACAAGGTGTAGTTTGTACCATCTAACTTGCCTTCGCTGAAGGTTAGTGGACGAATCCTCAGTGTTTGAATAGCCGGTACAGCAACACCACCTCCTGCACCGCTTCCTGATGCGCCAGAACTACTTTCGGAAGTCGACATAGTTTCTCTTTGCTATTGAAGCCTTTGCTTCTTGCACACTCTCCGATCTCTAGAGCCCCTTGGGCTCTGATATCATGTAAAATATTACACGGTGCAGCGAATAGAATCTAAGAAAGAGATAGAGAGTACACAACAGATAAGAGGAGAATCAGTAAATTCTTTAACTCCAAACAACTGATACAAAGATGGCTCTGTCCACCCGTGCGCTTCCACTGTGTGAAGCTTAGATGGCAATCTAGACAGAAGATAGGTGAAGAGCTTAAGGCTAGCTGGAACAACAACTCTAACTGGGTGAAAGATGAGTGATAGATGGCTATCAAGGGATTTAACTTTTATAGCCCGCGAAGGCTACTAGGTAAGCCTGACCGACCTACCATATGAGCCTCCACTAGTCGACCAGGGAATATTCGAGGGAATATTCCCTTTACCATCGGTCCGGGGCGCTTCCGTGGCCCCCGGACCCCAAAATAGGGGCCCCTCTTAACTCCCTTACACCGCAACTCAATGCAATGCGCCTCGAGTTGCTATCAGCTTAACCACTCCATCTAACCCAAAGATTAGACCCACAACGGTCACCTTTTTGCCATCTGGTCACATAGACCTCATCTGATATACAAGTCAGGACTCAACCAATGTCCAGGCTCACATTTGGCTTCTCCTCATAATGGGGGCCTTACAACTTTGAGCACCATGGATCATTGGTGGCACCTAATGAGGGTGGGGCATTGATCATATCTAACATGCCTAACACAAAATGCAAAACGCAAAACATAAAACCCACTCTTCTTTCTTGAACAATCCATGTATCAATATTGTAAATGTAAAATTTTTATTATGGATGATTGACAATGTGAGTATTAAAAGAAGAAGAGTGAGTAAAACTTAAAAAGCACAAAATTGAAAACTCAAAATACAAAAGGTAAGGTAAAAACTTTAAACTCAAACTTATCTTACGTGAACAATTTATGTGACACTGTTATGGATTGAAACTCCATCATCATGCTTGGCATAGTTGTTTGGTTGTATTTGCATTGAAGGAAGGGAAATCAATAATCAAAAAATAGAAAAATCACAATGTCAGGCCATTGTTTCATTGTTTGATCGGTTGTTGATTGTTGCCATTTCATACTTAGGATCCTTCACACCTAAGTTTAGAGTTTCTTTGCACTGAAATATCATTCTTATCATAGTTCATTCTCACTGTAAGTTTACTCATCATATTTCACTCTCACTAGAGTTCATGCCCATCAAGGTCACTCATTAGGTTTACTCATATCAAGTTTATTCATATCTAGTTCAATTCTATCAAGTTCACTCATCTTGAGCATTCACTCATATTGATTCACTTATATCAAGTTCATTTACTCAAATCAAGCTCACTTATATACTTCACTCATATCTAGTTATCACTCACCTTAAAAGTTCACTCATATCAAGTTCACTCTTATTGATTCACTCATATCAAGTCCACTCATCTTGAAAGTTCACTCATATCAAGTTCAATCTCGTATTTAAATCTCGCCAATTCATTCTTGAGAGTTCACTCGCATGAATTCACTGGTGAGATCATTCTCATCAATTCACTCTCACCAGTCCACTTTTCTTGCACCATGCATCCCTGCACTTCCCATTAGGCCAACATTGACTCATTAACCTTTAATGATGATGTCACCCTATGATATTTCTTACATATATGCATTGTGAATTTGAAAGTAGAAAAACTTAATTTTGCACATCTCACTCTTGTATCTTTAAAGTGTCTCAAGTGTCTTGAAGACTCTATGTTTTGAAATCAATTTTTTGGAAGAAGCATTTAAGTGCCTTGTAAATTCACTAAGAAGCTTGTAAAAACCAGGGTTAAGAGGCCTAGAAAACACTTTGCCATATCACAAGGACCTGGCACACCTAGCACATAAGCAATACACATGATTTTAACATCACCTAGGGACATTTAGGATCATAGTACACAACCACAACAATCATTTCCACATTTAGGCATAGGACACACTACAAGTCGAGGGGGGAAATCATCCAACCAAGTTGCCATGAAGTGCTCATTTCCAATGATTGTATGGGACTAACAAGTAAGGTGCTATTAACCAAGTTGTCAAGAGCCCTAAGAAAAATTTGAATCATTTCAAGTCTTAGAGTGCAAAAAGACTGAAGCAATTGAGAGAGAAACCCACCCACTAAGCCCATAACGTCAACACTTTTACTTAGTGCATGATCACAAGGAAGATTGACCAAAGAGAGACAAATTTAAAAGATAGGAACTCCAAGAAACAAATTTGAGAGATCTAAGAAGAGTTTATAATTTTAGAGATTACAAATTATAAAAGCACACACAAGGTAGCACAAGACCTTGACTTAGCAAGAAGAGTAAAAGAGTTTGCCATCTAGCTATTAAGAGCCTTATACTTAGTTGACATCTCAACTAAGTTACTCTCATGAATATAGGTGTGCATCACATGGGTTCAAAATAAGGTATTTTTAAAATACCATTTTCATACATTTTTTACATTACAAAAGGGTGTTATATAAAGGGATTATTTAAAATTGAATAAAAAAGGGTTATGTTTTATTCAAAAAAATCCACAAATAAGGATATTTATAAATAGGCCCCTTGAATGCACATGATGTAGAGGATATACATACAGTAACTTCCCTGAGGTTGACATGATTAATAGTGAACTAGACTATAAAGTCTATGAGTCCTAAACCTTTAGGAGTCAACTAAGAGTGTGCATTTCCATCCAAATGTCCATGGACAAGATGACTAAGCTAATAACCCAAGAGCCAAGGCCACATCTAGTGAATCAAATGGTGATAGATAATTTCCCAAAGACTGACCTTAGATGCATTGAGTATGGCATCACTCATATGTATCATGACCATTAACATGCAAGGCATCCCATCATACCCTCATGCAATCTACTGAGCCTACCATCTGAAATGTCAAAGCCAAAAAAATTGGCTACAAAGATAAAGAGCTCATTGCATATATTAGGGTCAGTGAGAGCTCAGCATTGATGCTCTCATAGACAAAGACTAAAATTACAACATCCTCACCTACAATGTATGGACTCAGATCATTATACACCCTAAACTCGTCCCAAAAAATGCAACCATCAAACCATATGAAGAAGTGCCATATTCTCTCCTAGGAAGATGCAAATTTCTTTTGACTATAGAGACTAAAAACTTGCCCATTGTTTTCTATTTGCTTCCAATCCAAGAAGACATGGGCAAAGAAGTCTTGATTGCAGGAAGGTCCCTCAAGCATGAAACCAAATGCATTATGGACTATGAAGCACATCAAATACACTTGAGCTTACATGAAGTTAAGTTGTCACTACTTTTAGTAAAGGCAACCTTGCCTCTTCTTTAGGGAAGGACAAGTAGCTTGCCTCAAAGTCAAATAAGAACCCTAGTGATGGTGGCCAAAGAGTTCTAAAGGAACTCCTCAAGGCACAAGTAGACAAGAGGGAACCACTCTCGGGTAAGTTACTCATGAATATATGTGTGCATCACGTGGGTTCAAAATAATGTATTTTTAAAATACCATTTTTATACATTTTTTACATACAGAAGGGTGTAATATAAAGGGGTTATGTATAGATTGAATAGAAAAGGGTTATGCTTTATTTAGGAAAAATTCATAGATAAGGATATTTATAAATAAGTCTTGAACGCGTGTGATGTAGAGGATGTACATATAGTAACTTCCCCGAGGAACCACTCAATAGGAATCCTCCTGGAACCAAAGGAAAGAGAAAAGTTGCTAGAAACACTATAACATCTTCTTAAGTCTTGGAAATAGAACTACATTCAGAAGTAGTAGAAGACCTAAGGCATGGAAGAAGCATCAATGGAGAGCTAGCATAAAGTTGCAATAGGTTCAAATGTATTGATACACACTCAAGGGTTTTATGTGGGAAATTGCTAGATATGGTTGCAAGACCCACCCGCACAACCATCTCCATTCACCATAGTCATAGTCCAAGTCCTAACAAAATCAAAGAGAGAGAAAAAGACCCAAACATAAATCTTAGTCAAGGTCCAAATCAAATGAGGAGGAAAAAATACCCCCATCAAAGGCCACAAAACTCATCTTACAAATTGAGCTAAAACTTGACTATCTAGCAAAGGCTCCTCAGCCTCCAATTGTAACAAAGTAACTACGTGATGTAGTTATTACTAATCTACAGGAGGAACCTAGGGTTTTTGAGAAATTTTTGAGTCAAGGGGAGAAGATTGAGCAACCACTTCCTAGTGATGCTAGTCATGTTGAAATAGAAACTCCAAATAAGGAAATGATAGAGCCCTCAAGCATTGCCAAGCAACTACCCTACGATGTTGCTAGTCCCCATCCTCTTGGTCAAAGTCTCCCAAGAACAAAGAACCTTGTCACCCAATATCAAATTGAAAATCTAGCAACAATATTCTAATCATGTTACTCAATCCTAGAAAATGGATCCACAATGGATAGTGAAGAAAATGTCAAAGGATCAACAACCTCCCTCTATGAGCATTGTCACAAACAAATTTGGCAAGACCAAGACTACTTCCCATCAATCAAAGGATCCTAGTGCACAATCATCTTTGACTAACGCAATTGAGAAATCCATTGAATCAAATGTTACTTCTTCCAATTCGCATGTGTAGAATCCTTACAGTCATAGCCTTTAGTGCGTAAAACTATGATTGCCACTTTAGCTAAGGAACAAGCCTCTAGTAATTTAGCCCCACAACAGTTAAGAGATTTCTCATGGAGGCTTTAGAAAATATGGCACAACAAAAGAATCAGTCCAAGGTTATAGTTCCAAGGAACTAGATGAAATACTATTGACTTCACTCACTCATGCACATGTTCATGATACTGGCATTAGAATTCAGGCTTCCGAGGATGAGAAGCTCTTAGAAAGGCCTCTGACATGGTCAAAGCAATCACAAATTTGTTGGCATTATCAAGTAATCGTAGGAGAACCTTGAAGAAAATGACCAAGGTAGAGCAAGAGCAACATTTCTTGATTCCTATGTTCCACCCTAGGCAGTGTCAAGCAAAAAAGGAGAAAGTTGCAACCTTAGCCAAGAAAGCTAAAGGAAGAAGTGAGTTCGAAATACAATGCATTCTCATCAGGGTCCAGATACAAGTTATGGTAGCCATCTAATAACTATTTCTTAGCAATGAAAGGCACTCTAGACTTCCTTGCATGATCACACATGTAGCCCCTACATCTCTGAGAGTGCTTGTGACTATTAGAGTGTTAACATTTCTAAACTTGTTAAAATAGATCCCTTATGTAAAACAAGGTGATATTTTGGGAAGGAAGTGTGAATTAGGAATAGAATGGTGTACAATTAGTATGAATTTTGGATATCAAAGAGACCAAAATGTGGATAGCATGTGCCTCAGTGGGAGGAGAATATGGAGTATTGAAAAGAGAGATGGGAGAGAAAAGACATATAAAGGTTATAAATTGTCAACAAGCAATGCTAGTTTGAGATAAGAGAGCTTACAATAATGGTCTTAAACATGAGAGCTCTCCATAAACACAAACATGTATGATCTTATATATACATGACTATTCTTGAGCATGATAATCATAGATGATTTTAAGAGAAAATGTATACTTTCATGGTATAGAATATGCGGTGAAACTTGTATTTTAGACTTTTGAAAGTGCTAAACCATCGGTTGGAAATTTTTCTTCTATCTTATCTTTTGTCTTGCTCATTCCCAAAAACCCCCATGGTTTGTGGCTAAACACACTACCCCCGATGGTGTGGGAGACAAAGTCTATGAAGAGGAGATTGATGTCCATGTTACAACCAGCTAGGCGACATCTCCAGGTGCTAAACACCTTGTGCTTACTATTCTACAGTGTAAATGCAACCTATTTTTCCCCACCTTCCCTACTGCATTTTGAGCTAGACCACAATACACAGCTATGTTTGATCCAACGGACCCTTTCTACTCATTGGATAGTGCCTAGGCTATCAAAGGGATTTATGTCTATGGCATGAAATCATATTGACCATTGTGTTTTGAGTATGTCAATGGTCTACATACGGGATTGTGAAATACAAGTTCTAGAAGACACTGCAGTAGATTGCCCATACAAAAACTGAAAAATGTTGATCATGCTATGTTGGGGAAGGACTCAAGTAAGTCAAGAAGTGGGGTTTTCATGCATGAGACTGGAATTAGGTGGACAAGGGGGACTTAACTAAGCCTCAATAGCCTAACTTTAGAGAAAAAAACAACGAGTTTTATTTGAACCGGAGTAGTGTATTCAAAAGGAAAAAAAAACAAAAGAGCACCATTGTGGGAGGAGCATGCAATCCTAGATGTCTTCGGGAGAACCCTTTTGCAAATTAAACCTGCTATGATCAATCTCCTACATTTATATTTTGTCCATGATGGAAGATATGAGAGAAGTGTCACCGCTAGGTCCTTCAAAGAAATATCCGTACTAAGGGATGAAAGCTCATCCCAAATCTTCTCCATTCTATGGATGTGATCCCGCATTGTAGGGAAATTTGCAACAGAAAGTTGTCATAGCTTCAAATCAAGAGATAATTGATACCCAAATGTCTAGATCCAAAAGAGAGATGCCAATATCTTCCAAACCTCTGTGGAAGTGCCGATACGTCTAACATGCATGAGCACAAAATCTGCATAACTCAAAAAGAGAAAAGTGTCAAGAATCATGTGGTGGGAGGACTTGTTTGAGCTGCTGTGCCAAACACACACTATATATACAAGAGGAGGCTCACTCAAGAATACAAGAAGAGAAATGGAGGCCAAAAAACTTTCTTGCTGATTTCTTCTTCTTCTTTCACACACTATACAATGTACACAAAGTATAGATAAGATACACCATAAAGGAAAGTGGCCTACTAAGTCAAACAGTGCATAACAGACTACACTAATTGACTAGCCCTATATCTTTGCCAGCTGTAGGTAGGTGTAACAAACTAAATATAATAAGTGATAAGTCAGTAGCCATGTGAGTATCATAATGACCACCAACGTGCTAAGTGTAGACGTGCGGACCCATCTAGCTAGGTGGTCCATCATCAATGTCTGCATGTGTTGAGCTTTCCATCTCAACACTCCCCCTCAAGCTCAACTCTATCTCTACAACTCCAAGAAAGCTTTTGAACTTTCAAAGCTTCTCTGCACCCAATGCCTTTGTGAAAATGTCAGCTATCTAATCCTATGTGCTGACATATACCAAGTCAATCTCTCTTGAAAGTACCTTCTCTCTCACAAAGTGGTAGTGCACCTCAATGTGTTTTGTCCTAGCATGGAACACTAGATTCCTAGCTAACTGTATGCTACTCATGTTGTCATAATGAATGACAATTGGACCATCTCCTTGTTGAGATATCGAGCTCCACTCATGATATGCCAGGGTGACCGTTGTGCATTTATGTCACCAACTTGTTAGTTGCAGATGCGGTTGGTACACCGCCCATGAATAATAGCCAGATGACAGCTATCCTTATCTACTCTAGTTCGTGGCTTAGTTAGTATGCCACCTTAGTTAGTTGAGTTTGGTTTGAGACCCATATATAGGGTTCTTCTATTTCTATGTATGAGAGTTCTTTTTGGCTTACACAACTAAGAAGAGGAAAACTGTTTTTCAGCCTCCACCTTTATGTGTATTCCCCCATTGTGCAAGCAAGAAAGCTACAAGTGAGACTCCTTCCTTCTGTCCCACAATCTTGACATGGTATCAAAGCCTTGTTCATGGTAAGGAGCTCAAGAAAGCAAACCAAGTTCGCGATGTTCTGGTAAGAGGACCAGTGTTGCTTTCATTTTTCTGTTTTGGGAGCAAGTCTTTGCAGGTAGCACAGCCGGAAAGTTCAAGAGTGCACGGAAAGTGCAAGAGTACATTTTCTGAGATTGAGACGCCCTTCACGGTGTAGCAAGAGGGCAGTATATGCTACGGGAGAGGGCTTTAGGCCTTAGGTGCTCTGTTTTTTTGATTTGAGGCCATTTCGGGGCCTGTTTTGGAGGCGGAAGTTTTCTGCACGCACTCAAGAAAAGGCCCTGTTTTATGCTGTGCGACCACCGTTCTACAAGTTGGTGAAAAGTTATTGTAGAAATTGCATCGTATGTCTGTGTGCAGAGACATTGGGAGTTACACAATCATCCCTGTTGCCCGTTGATGCAAAATCGTCACTAGGAAGTGACAGTGTGGTCAAATACCACTTTCGTCAGTTTTGCAGATTTGCCCTTGTGAGGCTGAAGCTGTGTTTTTTACAGTGACAGAATTTTTTGCAGTGTTCTGTAATGGCGTCTGATTCTCTTTCACAGATTGTCACTGAAAAGCTTGACAAGAACAACTTCCAAGCATGGAAGTTTAGAATGACGAATTTCCTTATGGGAAAAGGATATTGGGAATTTGTTGCAGGAAATGAAGAAGAACCAGTTCTTCCTGATGTTCCCAATCAACAACAAATGCAGGCATTTAAAGGATGGCATGAGAGAGCCAGAAAAGTTATGTACTGTCTATCTATCAGTATTTCAGACTCTATGATTGTGCATATTCAGGATGCAAGTATGCCAAAGGAGGCATGGGATACTTTGTCAAAAATGTATAGCACAAATACGCAAGCCAGGAAAATGCAGCTCAAGCAAGAGTTGCACAATGTGCAAAGAGAAAGTATGAGCATCAATGACTACCATATGAAGGTGAAGAAGATTGCAGATGCACTTGCTTCCATTGAGTCGCCAGTGGAAGATGATGATTTAGTTTCTGTGACCTTAAATGGTCTAGGAAAGGATTATGCACAGTTCCGAACATCCATTTCTGTCCGTGAAAGATTTCCTGATTTTGAGGAGTTGATTGCTCTTCTAATTTCTGAGGAGCAGAGAAATGGTGGTGCATCATCTTCAGGAGGAGCTTTAAAAGAAGCTGTTTTCTACTCAAATGTTGGAAGAGGTAGAGGCAGAGGTAGAGGAGGCCGATCTGGAGGCCGTGGCAGAAATTAGAATATGCAACAAACTCAAGAAAACAAGTCCTTTGGAGGAGGACGTGGTAACTCTAGAGGCAGGGGGAGCGAAAGAGGTCGTGGTGGATGGCAAAGAGGCCAAAATGCAAACAACAATGTTGAATGCTACTACGGGGTAAAATGGGTCATATGGCTAAAGACTGCTATAAAAAGCAGAATGACATCATGAATGGAAAATTGCAACAAGAGAATTATGCATCTTCTAGTAGACAGGGTGATGACAGAAATGAGCATTTGTTTATGGTGTAGCACATGACCAATTCTGTGACAAGTGTAGAAGAAAGAAATGATGTGTGGTATGTTGACTCAGGTGCATCAAACCACATGACAGGTCATGCAGAATGGATGCACGATGCAAGGAAAATGGAAAAACCAAGATTTGTGGAGACTGGTGATGATGCTGCACATCCTATTGTGCAGATTTGAAAAATTCCTTTGTCTATGCGGGATGGGAAAAAAAAAACCTGTCGGATGTATTTCATGTCCCGAATATCACCAAGAACCTAGTTTCTGTTGGTCAAATGGTTGAGCAGGGCTTGCAGGTCAGATTTAATTCTCATGGATGCTTTGTTGAGGATATGAAAAATAAAGATCGCTTGATAGCAAAAGGAAAGAAGAAGGGCAGAATGTTTACGTTGGATGCAGACATGCTTGAATTGAGTGGAGCAATGTTTGCACATGGGACCGGTGTAGTTGCAGATATTGATATCTGGCATAAACGCATTGGTCATGTTAATATACAGTGACTTAAATCAATGCAAGCCCAAAATATTGTTGCAGGATTGCCTAAATTCAATGTTGCAGAAATGCATAAGGTATGTGAAGCCTGTCAATTTGGAAAACAGGCAAGGAAACCATTTCCGAGACATGTTCAAGAGAGTAAGAAGCCATTAGAATTAATCCACTCTGATGTGTGGACTACTAAAGCTGCATCTCTTGGAGGCTGTCATTATTTTGTCACTTTTATTGATGACTATAGCAGAAAAGTTTGGGTGTATTTTATGAAAAAGAAAAGTGAAGTTTTTGGGCATTTCAAAACTCTTAAAGCTATGGTTGAAAAAGAAATAGGCCTGCAAATAAAATGTCTAAGGTCAGATGGAGGGGGAGAGTACCTCTCAAATGAGTTTGCAAGGTTCTTGCAGGAGCATGACATAAAGCAGCAATATTCATGTAGTCATATCCCACAACAAAATGGAATTGCAGAAAGAAAAAATAGGCATATTGGAGAGGTATCTTGTGCCATGCTCAACAAAAAAGACTTGCCAGATTTTTACTGGGCTGAAGCAGTTGCTACAACAGTCTACATAATGAACAGGACTCCCACTGGAGCAATACATGCGATGACTCCAGAGGAGAGGTATACTGGTAGGAAACCAGATATTTCTCATTTGAAGATTTTTGGTTGCATTGCCTATGTTCATGTGTCGGATGAGTTGAGATCCAAGTTGGATCCAGAAGCTGAGAAGTACATCTTTATTGGTTACTCTCTGCATGTAGAAAGGGTATAGATGCTATAACCCTTCTACTCGTAAGTTTACAATGATCAGAGATGTTGTTTTTGATGAGATGAGTAGCTGGTATAAACTAGTAAATGTGATTGATAATGTAGATGCACAAAATGGTAATGCTGCACAGCATTCACAGCAGCAGTCACAAGATATTAGTGGACATGGAGCGTCCTCTAGCAGTGGTTCACATTCTTCGCCATGGATAGGCAGATTGAGATCAAGAGAATCTTCTCAAAGCAATGTAGATAGTGGTATGCAGGTATCACGAAAAGGAAAAGAGAAGGTAGATCAGCCCATGTTTGATGTGAATGCAGGTCACTCTTATGTGGATGGTGAATCTAGTGGCTCAGAACAGAGCATTGATGATGAGTTGGGTATTCCTTCTATTGTTACACCTAGAATAAGGAAGACCAGGGATGTTTTGAGAGCACGTGGAAGTGAACCTACTTTGCACAGGTCTACCAAAGCTAGGTATCCTGTGGACAGGCTGAAATATGATGGATTTACAGCCATTCACTATGCCTATATGGTCAAAGTGATACAGGAACCAGAACCCACTTCTTTTGAGCAAGCCATGGGAAAAGAAAAATGGGAGAAAGCCATGGATGAAGAAATGGATGCCTTGGAAGCAAATGCTACATGGAAATTGGTACCTTTACCTAAAGGTAAGAATGCAATTGGTTGTAAGTGGGTCTATAAGGTGAAGCACAATGCAGATGGTTTTGTGAACAGATACAAGGCAAGATTAGTAATCAAGGGGTATGCACAAACATATGGCATTGATTATGAAGAAACATTCAGTCCGATTGCGAGGATGGCAACCGTAAGAACAGTCATTGCTATGGTTGCATCAAAGGAATGGTCTTTACATCAGATGGATGTAAAGAATGCCTTCTTGCATGGTGATTTGCAAGAAGAGGTATATATGGAGCAGCCACTAGGTTATGTGCATGTTGTTCATCCTGAGTTTGTTTGCAGGTTGAAGAAAGCCTTGTATGGCTTGAAGCAAGCACCTAGAGCATGGTCTGACAAGATAGGACAATATCTTGTCACTATTGGCTTTCAGATTTCCAAGGCAGATTTCTCACTTTATGTGAGAAAAACAGAGAAAGGTATTATGCTACTTGTCATTTATGTTGATGATTTGATTATCACAGGTGATAGTGATGAAGATATCCTTCATGTGAAAATGCTATTGAAGCAGAAGTTTGAGATGAAGGATTTGGGAGATCTGCGTTATTTCTTGGTCATTGAGGTGATTAGATCACCAAGTGGGATACGGCTCTTGTAGAGGCAGTATGGATTGGACATGCTGTCCAAATATGGGATGACAGGCTGTAAGCCTATTTCAGTTCCTTTGGAGCAGAATGTGAAGTTGAGCGCAGATGCAGGTAAGCTTCTCGAAGACCCTACTATGTACAGACGCATAGTAGGAAGTTTGATTTATATGACTATTACCAGGCCAGATTTGAGCTATGCTATTGGATTGGTAAGTCAGTTTATGCAGGCTCCAAGGAAACCACATTTGGATGTGGCTAGAGGCATACTCAGGTATGTGAAGTCCACATTGCAGTATGGACTATTTTATGAGACTGGGGTTCAGATACAGTTGCATGGATACACTAATGCTGATTGGGTTGGTAGTATCTCTGATAGACGATCTACCAGTGGATATGTGTTCTCTTTTGGGAGTGCTGCAGTCACTTGGAGCAGCAAGAAACAACCTACAGTTGCCTTGTCGAGCACAGAGGCTGAGTACAGGGGTGTAGCAATGGCTGCATGTGAGGTAGCTTGGTTGCATAAGCTACTTTATGATATGCATCAGCCTACATATGGGTCAGTTGTCATTTATTCTGACAACATGAGTAGTATACACTTGGCAAATAACCCAGTCTATCATGCTAGAACAAAGCACATTGAGGTGCATTATCACTATGTGCGAGAGAGGGTTTTACTAGGTCTTATTGATCTAGTTTATGTCAGCACAGAGGATCAGGTAGCTGACATATTCACGAAGGCATTGGGCGCAGAGAAGCTGTGCAAGTTCAGAGACTTGCTTGGTGTGCAGGAATTGGGATTGAGCTTGAGGGGGAGTGTTGAGATATCGAGCTCCACTCGTGATATTCCAGGGTGACCGTTGTGCATTTATGTCACCGACTTGTTAGTTGCAGATGCGCTTGGTACACCGCCCATGAATAATAGCCAGATGACAGCTATCCTTATCTACTCTAGTTCATGGCTCAGTTAGTATGCCACCTTAGCTAGTTGAGTTTGGTTTGAGACCCATATATAGGGTTCTTCTATTTCTATGTATGAGAGTTTTTTTGGCTTACACAACTAAGAAGAGGAAAACTGTTTTTCAGCCTCCACCTTTGTGTATATTCCCCCATTGTGCAAGCAAGAAAGCTACAAGTGAGACTCCTTCATTCTCTCCCACAATCTTGACACTCCCTACACATCCAAATCACCTAATAACTTTTGCAGCCATACCACCTCACATGCTGCCATAGCAGCACCTCTATACTTAGCCTCTGTACTCAATAAAGCAATTGTAGGTTGCTTTTTGCTACTCCATGTAACTGCTGCATTGCCAAGGGAAAACATGAATCCACTAGTAGATATTTTGTCTGACATGCTACGAGCCCAATCTGTATCTGTGTATCCAAAGACCTGTACATCTTTACCTGCCTCATAAAAAGTCCATAATGTAAAGTGGACTTCACATATCTCAATATATGTCTAACTGCATCCAAATGAGGCTTTCTAGGCATCTACATAAAATGACTAACAAGGCCAACAACATAGCTTAAGTCTAGCCTTGTGATAGTCATGTAAATCAAACTCCCTACCATCTTCCTGAACATAGTAGGGTCTTCTATCTCATCCCCAACATCGGCACTCAACTTCACATTTTGCTTCAATGGTACTGAAAGAGGCTTGCATGCTATCATACCATATTGGATAACATATCCAAGGCATAGTGCCTTTGTGATAGCCATATACCATCATCACATCTGATCACCTCAATACCAAGAAAGTATCTCAACTCACCCAAATCCTTCATCTCAAATTTCTTCTTTAAGAAGTCCTTAACTTCAGTAATCCCATTGTCACTGTCACCTGTTATAATCAAGTCATTCATATAGATGACTATGATGATCAAACCTACATCTCCCTTTCTCACATAAAGTGAGTGATTAGCATCAGAAATACAAAATCCAATATTGACAAGATACTCTCCAATCTTGTTAGACCATGCTCTAGGTGCTTGCTTCACCCCATAGAGTGCCTTCTTTAACCTGCACACATATGTGGGATGCTCTAAATCCTCACAACCTACTAGTTGCTCCATATACACTTCTTCTTGTAATTCACCATGCAAGAAGGCATTCTTAACATCCATTTTCTGCAAACTCCAAACATTGGCTACTACCAAGGCAATCACACACCTAACAGCTGCCATCCTAGCAACTGGATTGAATGTCTCTTCATAGTCTATGCCATATGTTTGAGCATAGCCTTTTGCAACCAGCCTAGCCTTATACTTGCTAACTAAACCATCTGCATTATGCTTAACTTTGTAAACCCACTTACAACCAATAGCTTTCTTACCCTTAGGCAAGGGTACCAAATCCCAAGTCTTATTGGCTTCTAATGTAGCTATATCCTCATCCATTGCTGCATCCCAATGAGCATGACCAACACCATCCTAAAAACAAGTGGGCCCAACATCCTCAACTAGTTTCACCATATAAGCATAATGGTGAGCTCTATAACCTTCAAAGCCAAATCTTTTAACAGGGTATCTGACCCTGCTAGATCTGCGTACCACTGGATCACTCAATGGAGCCTTTACATTACTATGAGCTCTTTGTACACCTAGTGTCCTGACTGAAGGAATACCAAGCTCATCATCCAAACTCTCTGAACCACTAGAATCTCCATCAAATCCCAAATGACTAGTAGATGCATCATTACCATCTAGTACTTTCTTCTTTCCTCTGTCTTTGCCTGCAACACTTATAGATACACCTGAAGATGTGGGGCTACTCCTTAGTCTCCTAGACCAAGGGCTCACTATAGGTGTAGTACCAAATGATGTTTCTGGTCCACTAAGTCTCTGTGATTCTTGCTTTTCTTTCTGCACATAGCTATCATGATCATTATCATCATCTAATACATCACTAGCAGGTGCATACCAACTATTCATCTCATAAAAAATAACATCCCTGCTCTCTTTGAACTCACCTGTGATAGGGTTATAACAATGATACCCTTTCTACTCTAAAGAGTATCCAATAAAAATACATTTTTCAGCCTTTGGATCAATCTTCTTCTGTAGCTCATCTGGTACATGAACATATGCAACACATCCAAATACCTTCAAGTGTGATAAGTCAGGCTTCTTGCTAGTAAAGCATTCTTCAGGAGTCATCCCATGAACTGCAGTTGTGGGGGTTCTATTCATAATATAGATAATAGTATGAACAACTTCAGACCATTGGCATATTCTTTTCAGCCATTAATGCTCGTGCAACTTCTGCAATATGCCTATTTTTTCTTTATGCAACCCCATTTTGCTGTGGGGTATACTTGCAAGTAAATTGCCTTTTTATCCCATGAGTCCTCAAGAAGCCAATAAACTCATTAAAGAGGTACTCTCCCGCTCCATCTGATCTCAAGCACTTCACTTTCAAGTCTGTTTCAGTTTCAATAACTGCCTTGCAAGATTTGAAGTGCTCAAATATATCACTCTTTTCCTTCATAAAATATACCCATAGCTTCCTTGAACAGTCATCAATAAATGTGACAAAGTATTTACTACCACCAATAGATACATTCTGTGTAGGCTCCCAAACATCTGTATGCACTACATCAAGTATATTTCTGCTCACTTCTTTGTCATACAAGAAGGGTTGTTTGGCTTGCTTACCAAACCGGCATGCTTCACAGACTTTATGAAATTCTACAACTCTAAAAGAAGACAAACCTGTAACCAATCCTCTGGATTGCATTGATTTTAGCCTTTGCATATTTGCATGTCCAATATGTTTATGCCATTTTTCAATGTTTGCAACCACTCCTTTTCCTTTAGCATACATAACAACATCCATTGCAAGAATTCCAACATCCTAAGGAAGAGACTATTGGCTGACATATTTGGTGGTCAAACCAAATTCTTATGGGACTTCATACCCTCTGCTATTGGGAAGACCTTGGCTTTTTGAAGCAAGAGCCAACACAGATTGGTTCAAAAGAACTCTAACCCTAGGCAGACGACCCAATAAAGCGGTGTTAAAGCTGTATGGATTGCAAAAAGACAATGGATCCACATCCATTGAAGTCATAACTGGCTTCTCTAACGAGGCAACAGATGGTACATCAGGAGATGAAGAAGCTATTAAGCAAATCTTTCCTAAGAAAACAGAGGCATAGTCCCTAACAGTGGGCACTGTAAGCCAACTGCCAAGGGAAGTAAAATCCTTGTCCATGGGAGAATACCTCCTGCCTCAACTAGAATTAACTTCTGAAATCACCTCTAACAGTGAAATAGAAGCATGGATGTACTGTTCTCCTTGTTACATGACAGTTGCAGAGACAGAGCAGAGACAGTACAGTTATAGAGCAAAGACAGTATAGAGGCAGAACAGATACAGAGCGGCTACAGAACAGAGACACAGCGGATACAGAGACAGTTACAGAGATAGTAACAGATATAGAGCCAGAGCTAGAGGCAAAAGCAGAGTCAGAACTGGTGACAGAAGCAAAAGCATATGCAGAGACAGAATATCTGTTCTTCTCCTACAGAGCCTCTACAGAAGCAGAGTTAGAGCCTCCAGAGGATGAGGATGAAACTGATGAGGAAGAAAATGAAGTAGGCTATGAAAGTGCAGATGAAGAATTCCCTCTAAGAGAGGATAATCTGGTTGATGTCCCTACAGAGACCTCAGAGGCCGAATATCTCAGGGTACTGGATGGAATGACCATGGTTCCGTTTGGGTTGGTCAATGGACCACAAAGTATGCAGAATCTGTATAAGCAATGGATTAAAAGCATAAAAATTAAGTTCACCAGTGGCTCATGTCGCCCTGACTGTTCAGTCCAAAGAAAAGATGATGATGATGCTCCCTGCCAACAGAAGCCCAAGCCCTCAAAGCCACGGCCTCTAGCAAGTCCGTGCTATGTGATATTCCTGGACACATTCTCTGAAGATGAAGCCTTGAGTCTTGAAGAGGTCACCACTCAAACAAAAGCAAACAAAGCTCTGATACCCTTCCAGCAACTTAAACAGACAAATGAGTCATCTGTTTAGAAGGAGGACACTAGTTCTAGTGGGACATTAGATGAGGATACGACTCTCTTGAAAGAGTCAAACCTCTACCCAGAAGCAATCTGTGGGGCATTTATCCGTGAAGTGGAAGGTGAAAGACAAGTAACGTTTTTGGATGTTGAGGGTACTGAACATCACCTGAAAGTGGGTCTCAATCTTCCAGAAGAGGAATTAGTGGTCCTTCGAGACCTACTCAAAGAGAACTTAGACGTGTTTGCTTGGTCATACAAAGACCTAAAAGGGATTGATCCCACAGTATGCCAACATCACATTGACCTAGAGCCCGATGCCAAACCTGTAAGGCAAAGACAAAGACGGATGAATCCTAATTATTTTGCTCTGGTGAAGGCCGAATTATTGAAACTCCTTGAAGCCAAGTTCATTTATCCCGTGGCTAACAGTGAATGGGTTTCACCCATTGTGGTAGTACCCAAGAAGAACGCGAAACTTCGAATATGTGTCGACTTTCGAAAGCTCAATTCGAAGATGAAGGAGGATCATTTTCCTATCCCTTTTACAGACCAACTGTTGGACACAGTGGCAGGCCATGAGCTGTATTCCCTCTTGGATGGATTCAGTGAATATAACCAAGTCCAAATCGCAGAAGAGGACCAATCCAAAACAACCTTCACCACAAAATGGGGGACCTATGCCTACAGAGTGATGCCATTTGGGCTCTATAATGCTCCTGTTTCACCTTCCAACGAGTAATGATGGGTGCCTTCCAGAATCATGTGCATGATTTCATTGAGGTGTATCTTGATGACTTCTGTGTCTATAGTTTGGTCCGTGAGCACTGGGGACACCTAGAGGAATGTTTTGACAGATGCCGAGAGTATGGGATTTCTCTCAACCCCGAAAAATGTGTCTTTGGCATCTCCTCAGGAGTTATGTTGGGCCATATTGTCTCTGCACAAGGGATTGCGACAGACCCAGCAAAGATTGAAAAGATTGCCGCCTTAACAGCACCAACAAATCTCAAGCAATTGAGAGGATTTCTTGGCCATGTGGGCTATTGCAGAAGATTTATTGCACATTTTGCAACCAAGGCAGCCCCTCTACACAAGCTTCTAAGGAAAGAAGCTGATTTCCTTTAGACGGATGACTGTGAAGAGGCCTTTAATACCCTAAAACAGTGCCTTATCCGAGCACCTATTTTACAGCCTCCTCATTGGACGAAGGAGTTCCATGTACACACCGATGCATCAGTTGAAGGGCTAGGTGCTGTCCTATGTCAAAAGGGCTCCTCTAAATTAGATCAACCGATATATTATGGAAGTCGAAAGGTCACTGATAGGGAACGGAACTACACAGTGACAGAGCTTGAGTGCTTGGCAATGGTGTTTGCACTAGAGAAGTTTCGACACTATCTATTGTCAACGCATTTCAAGTTCTATATGGATCATGAAGCCCTGTCCTTTTTTATGAACAAAGTAGATGTTAAAGGACAATTGATGAGATGGTTGCTCCTATTCCAAGAGTTCGACTTCGAAGTAGTCACTAAGCCTGGCCGTTCCCATCTCTTAGCCGATCATCTATCATGGATCCCTCAAACAGAAGAAGAGGAGCAGGATGATCCAGACCTTCCCGATGCTTCCTTATTTCTAGTTGAAACATTTACTCCCTGGTATGGAGACATAGCCAATCTCCTAGCAACTCAATAGTATCCTCCTGGCATCTCAAGTTGTGAGAGGAAGAAGCTTCTCTTAGAATCAACTCCCTACACTTTGCTAGGCGGTGCACTGTACAAGAAAGGCAAAGATGAAGTGTTGCAAAGATGTGTTGCAGGAGATGAAATTGGCATAGTATTGAAAGCATGCCATGACGAACCATGTGGTGGACACTTTGCAGGAGAAGCGACAACCAGGAAGGTTTTGTTAGCAGGATACTGGTGGCGGACCCTCCACAAGGATGCATATGATTACTATAAAAGATGTGATGCTTGTTAGAGAATGGGCAAACCCACAAAAAGAAGTGCCTCCTCCACACGCCGTTTCTCCTCCTCCTCATGGCCCTCCTCCACGCGCCTCCGCCGCCTTCGCTCCCAGTGGCCACCTCGTCCTCCTCACGGCCACTCCGACGCCCCAGCAGCCCTCTCGTCCTCCTCCGCCCTCTCCGCCTACAGCAGCGCTGCCCACGCTTCCTCCTCCTCTCTTCCTCCTCCTCCCTCCCCCCTCCTCCTCCTCCTCCTCCTTCTCCTCCTCCTCCTCCTCCTCCTCCTCCTCCTCCTCCTCCTCCTCCTCCTCCTCCTCCTAACTGTCCCCAACGGTTAGTTCCACTAACCTTCCTTAGGTTAACTAACCTTAATTAAGTTACACTAACCTTCATTAAGTTAAACTCACCTTAATTAGGTTAACTAACCTTAATTAGGTTAATCTAACCTTACTTAGGTTAATTAACCCTAGACTAGTTAATCTAACCCTAGTTTAGTTAACTAACCCTAAACTAGTTAACCTCACCCTAGTTTAGTTAATTAACCCTAGACTAGTTAACCTAACCTTAGTTTAGTTAGTTCACTCTAGTCTAGTTAACTAACCTTAGTTTAGTCAATTAACCCTAGTCTAATTAACCTAACCTTAATTTACCTAACCTACCTCAGGTTAGTCCCCACCTTACTAACTAACCCTAGGTGAGTTAGCCTGATCTAGGTTAGTTAGACTTGACTTAGCTTACCTAACTAACCTAGACTAACCCAGACTAACCTAGTCCCCCTTGACTAACCTGACTTGACTTAGTCTGACTTACCTGATTTACCCAGACTAACAGGACTTAGTTGACTTGATTTGACCCTACTTACCAAACTAAGCTGATTTTCCTAATTTAATTGATTTAGTTCATTTATAAATTCATTTCAACTCAGAAAAATTTTAGAAAATTTTCTAAAAATTCCATTATCTTTCTGCAAATTTTTGGAAATTTGTCAGGTGGAAATTTCCACCACTAAAACTATAGAAAATTAAATATTTGACAATTTATTCACAATTACCTAAAAAATACAAAAAAATTAGTAAAAAATACAAAAAAATTCAAAAAATTCTAGAAAATTCCACCCATCCCCTGACCCTTTTCCATTCATTTTTCACTTTACAATATTTTCATACAAGGCACTAATAATTTTATTTTTAGAAAAAACAAACAAACAAAACAGATTAAACATAAAAATCCAAATCTTATTTTCATTATATAAATTGTGGATGTTTCCTAAATGGTTGCACTTGTATTTTTCCTTCATCACATATCCATATTTAATTATTATTCCTTTTGAAAATAAATAAAACAATCAAACAACCACATACAATTTATTACAAAACACAAACAGAAAAACACGCATAACCCAAACCATCACACATAATAAAATAAATTAACCACACCACCCTATAAAACCACAACAAATACACCTTAAAAACTTACCTAATTTTTTTTAAAAAAATAAATTTAAAAAAATTACAAATAAACATACAAATACATTACAAATTATCAAACCCACTAAGGTGTTGTCTTTGTTGTTCAGTCAGTGGTCTTTGATTTTGTTTGACTAGATTCATTGCTTTTGGGGAACTCTTTCGTGCGCCTTCAGGCCATTGCATACACACACCTACCACGTATTTATTTTGTGAGCTTTATTTATTTTCATTATCCTCTTAATCACAAATTAATTATTAAAATGAACTATTTATTCACCCACATTTTCCACGTGCATTCGCGCTAAACACACAATTTCATAATTTAAAAATCAACCAGCCGTTCACTTTGCACGCGCTACGCGTGCTTAAGAGACACTTTAATTTGTAATAAAAATGAACTAGCCGTCACAAGAGCACGCGTTGGCAAAAAAGCGCTCCACATCACTCTTAATTTTTAATTAAGGAATTTGCATTTAGAGACCCAGTCTGGGTATCGTAGTCCGAGTTGCATTAAAGCACCGGTTCACCATAATAATTTGTAATTAAAATTTTACAAAGGAACCGTCGTTTTCTTATTAAGGTTTATAACCTAATAAACTATCACCCATTATTAATAACTTATTAAAATGAACCCTTCATTAAACTAATTCCCCCTCAGTGCACTTATTTTTCCCTTTTTAATAAACACGCTTCGTGGGATGGGTGCGTACAAGTCTATTAGTTGACACTGATGGTCCAAGTTATGGTCAAGTCTTGATGTACATTTTTATGGTAGTCTGATTTTTCCATGTGTTTCGATTACGGGTACGGTGTGTAGTTTTTTCTTTCTTGCCTGATACGGGGATTTGGGTGCTTGAATGTTGCATCGCATGAAGCTTTCAGTCGCATATGTGTAGAGGTCATGCCGAAATTTTTCTAGGCTATGTATTGTCTGGGGTGGTAACTGGGTTAGTTACGTCTATGTCTGTATGTGTGTCCTTCTTTTTTGGATTGATTCCTTTTTTATAGCCCTTTGGTTGTTTTGCAGGCATTCTTTGTGACTGTTTGTGTTGTGATGTGTGTGTTTACCATCTGAATGGCACCTCACGCTCCTCCCCCTATCCAGTATGTCCCACTGGTCAGTAGGGATTACTCTTCCCTACTCACTTTTAAGCCTCTCACGAAGGCGGGACTCGTGACTTTCGTGGCTGCCTCCTTTCCCTTGATTCCAAAAGATCCATCCATGTGTGATGAGTTCCTTGCCTCCTACAGTAAGAAGTCAGGACTGGTCCATGGTACTTCCATGACTTTGACACCTTGAGGGTTAGGGAAGGCTCTATCTCTTCCCTACAAAGGAGAGCCGTTTATTATAGCTCGCCAGCTCTTCTCTAACGATGAGATTTTGAAGCTGTTACAAAAACAGAGCAAGGAAATTCTGGATGTTAAGAAAGTGATCAACACTTCAGGAGTCTCCTTTTCCATGATCATTGATCTTGTATGGAAGTTAGTCTGCCAGTTCCTCCAATACAAGTTTATGCCTGCCAAGACACCATCCCATTACTTGTCTCAAAAGAGCTCTTTATAGCTTCAAGGATGGTGTTAAAAGGAGTAGCTATTGATTGGAGCACTTATCTACTCAGTAAGATGGATCAACATTTCGTTAAAGTAACGAGGGGCAATGCTACCAATGTCACCTATGGATCCTACCTGTCTGCCTTCTTGACCTACTCAAGTTTAAAGAAAAGTGTGCCTCCGCCTCCTCCATCTAATCCAGTACCTCCCCCTCCACCTTCAGAAGAGTCAGAACCAATTGATATAGAGGATCTGGATTCTCCTCTTCCCCTGGTCATACAGCGCAAACACTTGAAGCGGGTGGCAGATAAAACTCCTTCAGTTCTTCCTTTCGTTACAATTCCTGCTACATCTGGCAGTGATCTCTCTGCATATCTCACATGTAACAACCTGTTCAGAGCACATCGAGAAGGTTCCTTGGACATATCAGTCCCTTCACTGAACAGTCTGGTATCGGGAGATGCCATTCCATTCCTATGTAAAGACATATAGAGTTCAATTGAATTGTCAATGACAGCTTGTATTCAATAGTTGTATGCTTCCTTTTATGAAGAATTGATGCAGTCTAAAGACCAGTTGCATAAGGCAACATCCGAGTTAGCCTCTGCTAAAGATACCCTAGTAGATTTGTTTAAGCAGATGGAGCAACAAACCCACCTGATTGAAACCCAAAGAGATGAGATATCTTCTTTGAAGATTCAGTTAACAGAGGCTCAATCAGAGGTCACTAGAATCTTAGAGGAGAAGGAGCGGATGTCCACCGAAGCGCAAGAGTTTCAAACTCTCTTCTTCTCTCTCCTCATTCAAAAACCCTTTTTCAACCAAGTTTTAAAAAAGGAGATAGTTATGGGAGTGTGGTGCTTGATTTTCAATGTAAAACGATTAGTAGATACAAAGCAATTGATATTTCAATCGAAAATGAGAAAAATGAAAATTTGAAAGTTCTTTTAAAGATATTTTAGGGATTTTTTATATCCTAGATTTTGGTTAAAAAACAAATATGTTGGTCAATTTTCTCATTTTTTGGATATGTTTTTGGAGGTAAATTTGAAATTTCTGAAATCATGAGCTTCATCTGCATCTAGCTCACCCCTATATATAGTAATTTTTTCCACATAGCCATACCAACACCTTACAGACTGCTAATGACACAATGGAATCACAAGCTTTCCAAATCAAGCAGTTGTAAGACCAACTGGCGCAGTCACGGTTTGTTCCTCCAAGCCCTAATGTTCCCTTGATCCCTTCTCTCTCATAGCAAGACTTGGTAGTTCTCCAAAGACAGGCTACCTTGTGTCCTTTATTCCAAGATAAAGTGGAAAGATTGCAGTCCAGGATGGATCTGCTATGGTCTACCTTTGAGCATTTCCAGGAATATGTTTCTCCGGATCATTCTTTCTTTGTCCACTATCAATTACAGAAGTTGGCCTTTTACATGAAGCTTTCAACGATGGATCTTCCTCTTCCAGAGGATGGTTGGAGTGGGGCTTGGTCTCCTGAGTTGCTGATAGAAGTGGTCCGTATGGTGTTTGAAGATTCTATCACGACAGATACCATGTTGCTATCATATATGTATCTACGAGGAGACTAGTTGATTCCAGATGAAGTGGATATGGCCTGGTATGTGGGAGATGTGGTTTTACAAGTTGTTTTATATGTCAACTATTTGGAGTTGCGAATAGATGACATGTTTCAGAGTTAATCCTCAAAAGTAACTACTTGCCCTAATAATTCCTGGCACTCCATGATTGATTCTATGGTCCTCAATCAACGACATAACACAGCTTCTACCTATGTATAGAGTACTAACCAACTGAGGGTGGATCTCTTAGCTCATCTTTCCAAAAATAATCCATTTGATTCAACCTTTTTTTATGCCTATCAAAGAAGATCTATATTAGGTCCCTCTGTTCCTAGCCTACTGTATTACCAACACATGGCTCACCATTATGATACGTATCTTTCCCTGTATCAAACCAATTCAACAACAATCTTACCCCTTCTTTTCCAACCTCAATCTTTTCCTCAAATTTCCATATTTACATATTACTCTTTTATCGAAGATTGAGTATTTTTCCCTTCTCCACCATGCCCTTCTCCATCCATCCATGTACCTTCTACCTTTCCTATTTATCAATTAACACCCTTCCTAACTGATTCCCTAAAATTTTCAGCCACTCCTTCTTTAACCTATTCCTCCTTTTATGATTTTTCCTACCCATCTCTTCATCCACTTTTACTTATTCCACTTCCATCTCCTTCCACTTCTATCTCTCAACCCCCTCAATTGGTTAGTGAATATGAAGGGTTTGATCAACAGATTCCAAGAAGAAGAGGATGGAGCTTGAGTGATTCTCTTACAGGACCTCAAATAAACTGGCCAATAATTCTAGGAGATTGGACAATTGCCAGTCAAGCATACTAGAACTACCTTCATTTTACTCACCAATATTCACAATCTCTAGATCCTTCGGTGAGATTGACAGCTCATTTTGCTTGGTATCTAGCATACATGCATAGGCATTCCCATAATGATCAAAAGGCCATTCCCAAAATTTATATGAATGTCAATGTGAACATTGACTCCCACCAGTTGGATGTCCTGTATTTTCATGCCCTATGTCTCCCTAGTAGATACATTGTCTTGCTAGAAAGGATGTGCTGCTTGCAGTTCTTTCAAAATCCTCCAAAGACATTTATAGATGAATCCTTCTCCATGGATCGCTTTCCAAACCATCAAGCCTTTAAAAGGGATCATCTTCATTGATGCCTTTGCAATGTATCTTGGATGATTCTTAATGATATATCTCTTTTTGGAGGTGTCATTCACATGGTTGTGTTAGTGTCTATGTGTGTGTTGTCTTAATTGTATATGATGAGTTCGTGTTGATTGCGAATAACTTATTCGAGAGCTCTTTTTAAAATATTGCTGGTCGATGACAAGCCTATGGTGGAAAGCTGAAGAGAACCTCTTATATCCTTTACAAATTTTTTATGGCTTTTAAATCATTAATCAGAAGAGTTAATGAATAATGGAAGTTTTCCTTTAGTAGTATTTTCTCTCAGATACAGGTGATAAGTTGGGTCGTGTTTTGGCAAGATTATTGAAGATCTTAAAGAAGATAACATTGAGCTCTTTAGTGAACTTATATTCTTCTTTTCCTTAGGTCGCGAGGACGCTTCCTTTCTAAGTTTCAGGATATGTTGAGAGTGGAAAAAGACTGAATTTTTGACTGATTTTTGTTGTTTTTGAGGACTGAATGATTGATTTTTTATGGATTTAAAGTGATGTATGATTGTTAATGGAAGTATTTGAGAGTGTTTTGGATGATATTGATTATGTTTTAGAAGTTCATGATGATTCTCAATGGAGATATAAGGCTATGTGATGTTCTAATAGGTTCTGATTGGTTCTGTATACCTTTTGTATAGCTTTTGTTTTGTTCTGATTATCTTCTGTATGAAGCATGGATTGATGATTGATGAAGATTGAGATCTGTCTTTGCTCTGTCTTTGCTTTGTCTCTGTACTGTAACTGTACTGTAGCTGTTCTGGTGATGTACTGTGACTGTTCTGTAGACCTTCTGTAAGTGTTTTGTAAAATGTATGTGTGACTTTGGGAAAGTTTTCTAACCTTTGGAAAGGATGAATCTAAGTTCAAAAGAGCTAAAACAAGTGGAAGAAACAACTGTTGAAGACTGAAGAGAAGACTAAGTGACAGTGACAGTAGTGAGCTGTGAAAAGACACTGCAGTGGCTCTGGTGACTCTTCATATCAGACATACCTCTTGGGAGGTGCATCCACGACCTAAGAAGGATTATTTGGGGTTATTATGAGAGCATTGTAGTGAGGATATGATGTATTATTGATAGAGAGAGAGAGAGAGAGCCAGAGATAGTCAATTTTATCAAAACAGTGTAACTGTGTATGAGAGATTGAGAGAGAGAACTATGAAGACATTGAAGATGAATAATATGTGATTGATTTCCATTCAAAGATGGTGTATTCTCTTGTGTTCTTTGTTACATTGAAGAATTTTGTGAAGATGTTGAAGATTATGGTTGATTCTATCAAATCCGTGGGAGAAATCTACTATGATGCTGCGTGAAGAATTGTTGTTTTCTTTGTTTTGATGATTAAAAGAATGAGATAAAAGCTTGTTGATGTTACAATATAGATTTTCTTGCAAGAGAATTCCCTTTTTCCTTCGTGTTCCTCTTGGGGCTCCAAGGCATTACAACTTGTTGGTCATCAAGTACATGGCCATGATTAGGTACATACTTCTTCAATAGGCTGATATGGAATACATTATGAACCTTTAGGTCCTCAGGGAGTTGCAGTCTATAAGAATTAGGTCCTAGGCACTTGAGGATCTTGTATGGTCCACAATACCTTGGACATAGCTTCTTGAAATCTCCTAAGGATAGAGAACTCTTCTTTGGGCATACATGAATGAAGACCATGTCTCCTTCCTCGAAGATTCTATCTTGACGCTTCAAATCCGCGTATGCCTTCTGTCTATCCTTGGCAGCTTGGATGTTCTGTCTTATTGACTTTATTTGGTCATCTATCTCTTCCAACATCTGCCTTGAAGCTTCAACCCTCAAGGTTGGATCTGAGAAGTTTAGGGGACTTCGACAGTCATGACTATATAATGCTTGAAAAGGGGTCATCTGAATGCTTTGTTGGTAAGAAGCATTGTAGACAAATTCAACCAAAGGCAAGTATTGAATCCACCTTTTTGGTTCACGATAGCAGTATGCCCTAAGCATATCCTCGATGACTTGATTGACTCGCTCTATTTGGCCATCCATTTGGGGATGGTAAGCTGTGCTGAAACAGAGTTGAGTCCCAATGGCTTCAAAGATGGCTCTCCAGAAGTGTGATGTGAAGAGAGAGTCACGATCACTAATGATTCTTATGGGTAGCCCATGTAGCTTGAATATCTCCTTGATAAATAACCTTGCAATGTCTGAGGCTTTATAGTTTGTCTTTACCGGAATAAGGTGTGCAACCTTAGTAATCATGTCAACCACAACCATGATGGAGTTGTATCCTCCCTGAACTTGGGGTAGGCCAACAACAAAGTCCATACTAATGAATTCCCATTTCATTTGGGGAATGTCAAGTGGTTGCAACTTCCCTAGTATCTTGACATGTTCGGCTTTGATACGGCAACTTCCAACTCGACCAAATTGGAAGTAGGTTCTTGTATCTTCTGTTGGCTATCGTTGGCATTGGCCTTTACAGGGGCTGGACTGGGATAGTCCTTTGCGGTGTGGCCTTCACCTTTGCATCCATTGCATAAGGTCTTGTAATCCACTGATCGTCTAGGGTTTGGACAATTTGGGGAGATATGCCCCTTTTCTCCACACCTATAACGTTCCACCTCTGATCTCTGACCACCGTCGGACTGTCATCCTCTGTAACTTTGAGAGGGAAACCTCCTTGGACCAAAATTAGGACCAAACTCCCTAGGCTTTGGTCCAATATCCTGTGTTGTCATTTTAGATTCCAGCAAGTTGAATCTTGCATTTTCATCCTTCTGTTTTCGTTCATGCATCTCTTTCAGAGAGCAAATATCCTCTGTATGGTTCTTCCGCAAACAGTAGGAAAAGAATGCTGCAAGAATGGTTGGTTTCCGAGTACATTAAGTGGCTAAATGTCCCCTTGATGACACTTTCCACACCATGTATTAGAGCGCATCACATCTCTTCCAACTCCCGCAAGAGTGGCTATATCGGCAGTATTCACCTTCAGCGTCTGTAGCTGCTCTGTAATCACATCCAAAAGCTCTTTCTTGATACTTGCAACTAAGTTGGATAAGTAATCCTTCAAATTTTCACCTCCTGAAGTACTTGTGGTAGGGTTTTGGGAAGCTTCTGTAATTACTGCATACACTGGTTGGGTCGATCCAAAAGGTCCTCTGTTCTGGCTCTGATTCAGAGCTCCTGTTGAGACTTGGGGTTGTTGACTCCAGTTGGTAGGACTCCACTATTGTTGAGTTGCCATTGGAGGAACTGTTTGAGGCCACTGTTGTTGTGGTTGAACCATCATTTGAGGCACTGTCATTTGCGATGACCACACTGGATTAGGTGCACTATACTACGGCACTGTTTGCATATGGGGATAAGGGTAGGGAACTATCCCTGGGACTGCATTTGGTGGGTATACCATTCCAGGCATAGGAGGATGTAAGACTCCCCTTCCTAGAGTCATTGACAGCCTTGCTTCAACTTCATCATACAATCTTACACCTTCCACTGTAGCTTGCAGATTGACTGTTCTTCTCAATTCCACGAACTTACGAACTTCTGGTTCCCTGAGAAACACTCCTTTCTGGATACCTTCATCCAAATGATGGTTAGTCCATCTCTTCAAGATGGATTCCATTCGCGAGACATAAGCTTCTACTCTTTCTCCAAAGGACTGGACTTAGGTTCATGAACTCCTCTCGCATTCGCTCTTCAAAACCTTCTCGCCTGAATTTAGTGAGGAAGGCCAACTTCAAGTTGTCCCATGTGCCAAAAGTTCCTGCTGCTTGTCTCTCATACCACTGCAATGCCGCGCCCTTGAAAGTCACGGGGAAGATTGCTAACCAATGCTCAGGGGTTCTGGCATTGTTAGACACACATGCTACCATAAACTCTGCTACATGAAGATAAGGGTCTTCATTGTACTCTCCCTTAAAAACTGGCAATGGGACTACATTTGCTGGCTTGTCATCAATATTTCTAGGATGAATCTGACTAGAAAGGGGACCTTGAGTCGCCATGGGGACTTCTGTAAAGAGTGCTTTTAGGGCATCAAAGGAGGCTTCTACTGCGTGTTAGAATATCAAGCTCTTTCATGTTTGTTTGACCGCCCGACATGAGCTGGACACAGCTAGTCTGGCTAGATCAATTAGGTACATTAAATAAGTCTTTGGTGTGAATAGTCTTTATGATCTTAGGTTGTATATGCACTAAAGTGTGTGTTGAATGAATATGAGAAGAATGGAGAGAGGAAGCATGTTGCTTCAATTTGGGTTGCTCTCTTTTCTGCATCCATGAAAAGGAACATGGTATCAGAGCCATGAATGGACTCACTAGTGGAATGCACTAAAGAAGAAGACTTGAAGACTGACTTGAAGGGCTGGAAAAAGAAGAGGACTGACTGTCATTTCCATCAATGGTCACATAGAGGTATGTATTGTTGAGCATTGGATTCCTATTGCTTGAAGGAGGAGTTGTGGCTTGTTGAGGAACCTTCCAAGGCTTGATTGAGTATTAGTGTGAGCCCTATCATGATCATTATCATTGAATGGTGCTGCTGTACACTCCTGATAGACCTGCGTGTTTGCGCCTGATGAAGGCATGACTCTTGCTGAAGCCAAATCGACATGAGTGCTATATAAGAAGTCATCAAATGCTTGTGAGCATACATTGGAAGGTAGTTCAAGGTTACAAGAAGCCATTGATTGTGTTGGAGCTTTGTTATGAGCTAAAATTAGAGTACACAGACCTGGGACAGAAGGTTGAACTGCTATATACAGAGTATACATAGCATATGCAACACTTTGGAAGAGTCTTGAAGCTCTCTAACATGCTTTATGGACCTCATTGGAGCCTAGGAGCACTCTAGAAGACATATGTATTAGTTCTCATGCCTTTGAGCTGAAATTCCTTGAAGAAAATACTCAGATCTGGAAGTGTAAACAGGTTGGAAACCTGTCTGAAAACAGTGGGCAGCAAGCATTAGCTTCCATTGAAGCATTACATAACACTTGGCTGGCATTTGTCATATGTATGACATGGGCTATGTCTGCTGGAGGTTTTATGGATTGAGTTGAGCATTAAGTGATCATGGAAGTTGAAGTCTAAGGCTGGTAATTACTGCAGTGACATTGTCTTAGTGGTTGCAAGTAGTAAATGCAATTTATGACTTGGATTCATGAAGACAGGATGCCTATAGTTACTCGAATGTTCATGTATTGAACCTAACACTTCAAAGTGAATGTCTGACATGATTTGAGGCTGTTTTGGAGCTGGATAGACTTTGATTTACTGAGAAGTTGCTGATTGCAATCTGTAAGCAGAAGGTTTGACACTTATGCCTCCTATCTATGCACTGACTTGTGCCCCGTTGGTTATGCTTGGACTGCTACATGTACTAGCACATGTCTATGAAGGTTTGGGACATGTATGACATGTATATCACTCAGTTTTGGGCTTAAAATCACTGCTGGTCATTCATAGAATTATAATTTTCAGACTGCATGTATGTATCGTGGCAGTGAGGTTGGAAGAGTTTCAACTGAAGTAAATACATTGCATCTGTATTGACTGTTTTGCCTACAGGTTAGGCCACTTGGTTGTGAGCTGTTTTGGATTGTCAATGGGCTGAAATACCCTGTTTTTTTACTGCAATTACTTGCAGAAAACTTTCATAAATAGTTGCGGGCTGAAGTCAGTCAAGTTGACTTATTGGTTTGCAGGTAGTCAGGCAATGTCTATAAAATTGCAAATGCAAATAGAACTGATAACATTACCCATATTGTGGGAGAAAAGCTTGATAGCAACAATTATGCAATATGGAAGTTCCGCATGGAGAACTTTCTGATAGGCAAGGGATACTGGGACTTAGTGACAGGTGTTGAGGCTGAACCTGAAGTTCCAGAAAGGAACCCTACAATTGATCAAAGATGAGCACATCGAGCTTGGACGGAAAGAGCTCACAGAGTTTTACATTGGCTCTCATTATGTAACTCGGATGCTATGGTGATGCAGATCATGAACTGTAAGAGCCCAGCAGATGCATGGAACATATTGGTCAAATACTATGGCACAACCACAAGTGCCAGGAAGATACAGTTGAAGCAGAAATTCAACAACAGGTTTGGACACATCGGATTTGCAGTATTGAAGGAGATGCAAAAGCAAGGTATGGTTGCTCACCTACCTACAATAACTGAATTGAAGGAACCATGTGAAGCTTGTATGATGGGCAAGCAACATAGAAAGGCATTTCCACAAGAAAGCAAGAATAGAGCACATGCTCCTCTAGAGTTGGTGCATGCTGACTTGTGTGGTAAGATGCCTACACAGGCCTTGGGGGGATCTTCTTATTTTATGTTGATTGTCGACGACTACAATAGGAAGATGTGGGTGTACTTCCTTTGTGATAAGGCTCAAGCTTTTGGTAAGTTTAAAGAATGGCTAATACTTGTTGAGAATGAAACAGGGAAAAGTGTGAAGAAATTTAGAACAGATGGTGGTGGTGAGTTCAACTCAAAGGAGTTTGAAGGCTTTTGCAAGAGCAAAGGGATCAAGCGTCAATTGACGACGCCTCACACACCTCAGCAGAACGGTGTTGTGGAACGCAGGAATCGCACCATTGTGGAGATGGCAAGATGCATGCTAAAGGGCAAGGGATTGCCTAACCATTTTTGGGCTGAAGCTGTTAATATTGCAGTCTACATTCTAAATCGGAGCTATACAAAGGCTCTCAAGGGAAAAACACCTCATGAGGCTTACACTGGTAAGAAACCATCTGTCTCACATTTCAGAATTTTTGGATGTGAATGTTATGCACATGTTCCAGATGAGAAGATAAACAAGTTACAACCAAAAAGCAGAAAATGTATCTTCTTGGGTTATAGTGATGAGCAGAAGGCTTACAAATTATATGACCAAGAGGCAAAGAAGATCATCGCAAGCCGTGATGTGGTGTTCAAGGAGGAGCCGCATACAGTGGAGGAGAAGAAGGCAAGTTCTTCCACTTTATCATCAAGCGAAGAAGTAGTCCACTATGAACCTGTCCCAAGAGCTATCCCTATCCTTAAGGAGGAGGAAGCATCATATTTAGATGATGAGGAAAAAGTTCACCAACCTGACATCACCCCACCGGAAAAGCCATTGTCACGCTGGGTGAAGCAGCTCTATGACCACAATAATCCTATGCCTGCATCTGTTGAGAGGAGAAGGCAGATGGACCAAGGAGGTCTAAGAGAATAGAGGAGCAAAGGAGGGCTTCTGCTCACATAGTCAATATGGCCTTGATGGTTGAGATTATGAGAGAAGTAAAGGAGCCAACTGACTTAGAAGAAGCACTTGCAGATCCATCATGGAAGGCTGCTATGCAGGTGGAGTATGACAGCATAATGAAGAATGACACTTGGGAGCTAGTGGATCGACCAGCAAAGCGGAAGGTTATTGGCACCAAGTGGATCTATGAATCCAGTCTATCATGCCAGGACGAAACACATAGAGGTACACTACCATTTCATTAGAGAGATGGTTCTTGCAGGACGAGTTGATCTTATGCATGTAAAGACAGATGACCAGGTTGCGGATATCTTTACCAAGTCCTTGGGTAAAGATAAGTTATGTGGTTTTAGACAACTGCTTGGAGTACAGAGTCTTGAGCTTGAGGGGGAGTGTTAGAATATCAAGCTCTTTCATGTGTGTTTGACTGGACACAGCTAGTCTGGCTAGATCAGTTAGGTACATTAAATAAGTCGATTCTACTTCTGGTGTGAATAGTCTTTATGATCTTAGGTTGTATATGCACTAAAGTGTGTGTTGAATGAATATGAGAAGAATGGAGAGAGGAAGCATGTCGCTTCACTCTGGGTTGCTCTCTTTTCTGCATCCATGAAAATGAACACTGCGAGCTCGTTCTCAGCTTTGATTTTTGCCTTCTCTCTTCTCACGTACCTCTGGAATTGTTCCAACGCTTGCCTCTTTATTGCATCATTCATCAGGGGATTGGCTTCAACCAGTTGGTCTGGAATCAACAGGATAGTATGAGAGGGGGTTTCAATCTCTGATAGATTCTCTGGCCAACATCTCTTCTACTTTCTTCTTCTCAACATCTCTAAATTTAGCTTTCAAACCATTATAGAGGGGAAGATATTCTATTCTGAAAGTATCAAAACTCATTCTCCTTAGGATTGTTGTTGCGTCATTATAATAATGCCAGCTTCTGAGGGTTTCAACAGTGTATATTGTGAAAAACACTCTGTCTACCAACTTCCAATGGGTTGCTAATTGGACAAACAGAAGATTATCAGTGCACCAAGAATCCCACGTATCTTGCTGTTGAGCATCCACGAACAAATTCTAACTTTTTTCCTTCTTGTCTTCGTGAATCTCTACAGACCAAGACTCCTGAAGCTTCTTCACAATCTCCCACTTGATGATGTTTGGAAACTTCTCAATGAATGCCAAATCTTCCATGGATGGTCATTCTCTCTGTTTCTGCTCTTCAGTTTGTTCCCAAACAGTTTGCCACCAAGATGCAAGTTTCTGCTGCTTCAACAAGAAGAGGAAACAATCCACCACATAGAGCATGCATCGTGATGGTGATATGTTTCCGCCATTGTGGGATGAACTTCTTGTGGAAAGTGGCTTTGATTATGAGAAATTCCAAGAAGGAACTTTACAAACATCCATTGAATTCTTCTCTTCTTGGCAATGCCCTTTCCTTCATTTTCAGCCTCTTCTGGTGCTTGTTGATGGCAAGTTCCCCGGCTGCGCACCAAAAACATGGAGCCCCAAGAAGAACACCAAGGAAAAAGGGAATTCTCTTGCAAGAAAATCTATCTTGTAACATCAACAAGCTTTTATTTCATTCTTTTAATAATCAAAACAAAGAAAACAACAATTCTTCACGCAACATCATAGTAGATTTTTCCCACGGATTTGATAGAATCAACCATAATCTTCAACATCTTCACAAAATTCTTCAATGTAACAAAGAACACAAGAGAATACACCACCTTTGAATGGAAATCAATCACATATTATTCATCTGCAATGTCTTCATAGTTCTCTCTCTCAATCTCTCATATACAGTTACACTGTTTTGATAAAATTGACTATCTCTGGCTCTCTCTCTCTCTATCAATAATACATCACATCCTCACTACAATGCTCTCATAATAACCCTCAATAATCCTTCTTAGGTCGTGGATGCACCTCCCAAGAGGTATGTCTGATATGAAGAGTCACCAAAGCCACTATAGTGTCTTTTCACAGCTCACTACTGTCACTGTCACTTAGTCTTCTCTTTAGTCTTCAGCAGCTGTTTCTTCCACTTGTTTTAGCTCTTTTGAACTTAGATTCATCCTTTCCAAAAGGTTAGACAACTTTCCCAAAGTCACACATATATTCTATAGAACACTTACAGAAGGTCTACAGAACAGTCATAGTACAACACTAGAACAACTACAGTACAGTTATAGTATAGAGACAGAGCAGAGACAGAGCAGAGACAAAGGCTCTACAGAAGGTCATCAGAACCTCATAACTCATACTCCAACCATTCCAAACTATAAAAAACTATTCAATAAGCTTTCAAAAGATCTCAATATTCATCAATCATCAATCCATGCTTCATACAGAAGACAATCAGAACAAAACAGAAGCTATACACAAGGTATACATAACCAATCAGAACCTATTACAACATCACAGAATCTTATATCTCCACTAAGAATCATCATGAAATTCTAAAACATAATAAATATAATCCAAAACACTCTCAAATACTTCCATTAACAATCATACATCACTCTAAATCCATCAAAAATCAATCATTCAGTCCTAAAAAACAACAAAAATCAATCATTTAGTCCTCAAAAACAACAAAAATCAGTCAAAAATTCAGTCTTTTTCCACTCTCAACATGCCTAGTCAAGGAGTCCTTGAACTAAGGCCTGACAGGATCTTAGATGTTAGGGAGAGACAACTGAGATCCAGAACCTTGAGAGAATGCCTCGTCCAGTGGAAAGATTATCCCGAGGAGGATGCCACTTGGATAGATGAAAAGACTCTCAAACATCAATATCCCCAGTTTATCTCGAGATGAGGACATCTTGATTCCTCCAAGGGGGAGAGAATGTAATATTTCCGTGATAATATTTCTAAACCCCATGATACTCACGCGAGGGAATACTGGCATTGTGGTCACGGAAAGTACGGTCTCCACGGGCCAATTGACTTAGGACTATGGGTTAAATAAAAACCCGTGCTCTTCATAAGAACCTCCTCTTAGGAGGCCAAAAGGATAATTTTTTTGAATAATGGTAAATTTTTTTAACTATCCCTCTCTCCCCCAACCGACGGTCATGCTGGAGGAGAGGGAGGGGAGGCGGGATGACTGAACATCCTTGCTGGAGCTCATGGGAAGGTGAAATCCATGCGTAAGGCTACGTGGGGGAGGGAGATCCCCTCCCGTTAGCTATAAAAGCCTGTGGGAGGGGAGTAGGAAGGGGGGGAGCCATCACACTACTGACGCTGTCGTAGAGAAGGAGGAAAAAAATAAGGCCATCACGCTGCAGTTGAGGAGGGGAGAGGGTCGTGAGGATACTGCACTGCTGCCGCCATTGAAGGGGAGAAGAGAGCCGCCAACTGCTGCAACAGTGCCGCCGAAGCCATCATCTTGGCCCTGGCCACCAGCAAGCCGCCGTCGAAACATCTTTCTTCTCCTCCACATGTTGGATGCACGCTTGCAAAAGCTTCCAAGAAGCTTCTTGGAAGCTTCTAAGGGGAGGAGCTAAGCCCCCCTTCCTGTGGCTTCCTTAAAACCTTCCTCTAGAAGGTTATTTTAACCCCTTTCCCCCCCTTTTTTCCACCAAGTCCATGTTAATAAACCCTCTCCCCCCCCCCACCCCCGGGATCCAAAGTCCCTTCTCGTGGGCCTTTCCTATTGCCCTTTCAAGTAGGGTTTAATAACCTTTTTTTTCCCCACAAAATTCCTTAAAGGTCATTAAATCCCTTCCTATGAGGCTTTCATAAGGCCCTTTCCTTGTATTTTGTTTACATATAACCCCCGAGAATTAAGCCCCTTGTCCCCCTTTTTATTCCATTAGCTGGGTTTTTAGACGCCCTTTCCGTGGACTCTTTTCCCTTTACCCTTACAAAGCGGTTTTTACAAACCAATAACTTAAGCATCCTTTCACCTTGCATCCTCGAAAATTGAGAACTTTCCCTTAGCTTTTCCACAAAGTCATTTCCGTCTCCCATTGCATTCCTACACAAGTTTTTTTTTAAACCATTTCGTGAAATCCCTACTTCAAGGACAAAACCTATAAAGCCTTCTAAATCCAACTCCCAAAGATGGTGCAAGCGGTCACAAAGGGAGCTTTGCGTTCGAATGAGACGAGCCAAGATCATAAGTCCGCAACCAAGGCGAGAAGGTTGAAGTCTTGATGGCTCCTAAGAAGGCACAAGGTGCAACCGTAGGAGGACCATCTCCTAGCATCCATGTGGATATTTCACCACAAGTCCAGGTTTTCTTCCTAGTTTTGTTTTATGTCGTAATATTTCAATTGTGCATGATTCATTTACAAAAATTAGGATGCACTTTTTTGATTGAAATACTTTGGCTAAATTAAAGTAAATAAACATTGATCAAGGAATCAATCATTTGTATTTTTCCAATGGAACGAATGAAAGGACATGAGACATCTATGCATTCTTAGCAATTTGTTATATGCATTACAAGTAACGAATTTAGATAAATTAAAGATCATCTTTATAAATTCGAAATTATTATCGTGCACTTCGATTAGGCATGGGAGTATAAATCGCATGTCGCATTATTAGTTATAGAAAGTTGCTAATAATCCATAGGAATTTGCAAGGCATGAAATGGTTCCTGAGATGCATAACTCTAGTCAATTGGTATAAATATCGTTTCAACTGCGTAATTGTTAGAAAAGGCTGCATGGTTCAAACATAAAACCCTAAAACTTAGTAGCATGAAACTTGACTGCATGTTATAGAAGGATCACTAGGAATTATGCCATAACTTAACTTACGCTTTGATTTTAGTTGGAAAAGTTAGGGATTGTAAAACTATTCATAAATAGACAATACATCATGTGGTTCTGAAAATGGTATCGTAAATATCTTCAAGAATAGACAAGTAAATTGGTTTAAACCTAAACACCTAAAAATCGCGAGGGACTCGTTTAGGAAGGGTTAATTCAATGCAACATATCCCAGAGAGCTAACTAGGGTTTAGCACGTTGAGGATAGGACCTAATTGCTCTTATTACCAAAACTGAAACTCTTATACCTTAAAGACTTGCCACATTCATGGAATGTAGGGAGAATAGTACATAATTGCAAGAACCGACCTAGGGTTTCTACCCTAAGGATCGCTCGCTAACAGGATGAAACTCGGTTTGAATTTGGAACCTTAGGACTGACAATGTCGGCCTAGTGCAATCAGGATCGGATTGTTATGAAAACACCCTTACCCTGTTTCCTATCTAATCATGATATCGTGATTAGAAGACGCCATTGATGGGTAAATTAGTCCCATGGCTTAGATGCGACACTCGTGCAACAAGTTGCAATATCGCATGATCTTGTGATTTGATCACAAGGGAATGGCCAATTCCTCGAAATGAGATTGGCAGATTCTTACGCAAGTTTATCTTGCAAGAGGATAAATAATCGTCCTGATATAGTACCTTTCTTGGGTAAAGTGACCAAGATACAGGGATTAGATATTTGCTTGGAAGCAAAAGATCAATCAGTAAATTGGAATAACATATTTACTGCTAATAGAACTTAAGGTTTTGACTAAGTTGGGTTAATAGGGTATGGCCCTAACCCAAGGATATAAGGGTTAACAGACAAACCCTTGGGGATCTTGCCAAGTCGCAATTGATCCCAGATCGAGTGTTGGATACATTTAGAAAGAAGGATTCACTCCTTAGAAGTTGGCAAAAAATAACGACCAATGGAATTGATTGTGCTTGTAACAGCTTTAAGAGCACTGTTTTGCTTTGTTTGCTCAAAGAATTAAAGGATGAAAAGATATCTAATGCTTTAGGTTGAAGGCCTGAAGGGAGAGGCATCTTCAGTTACCCTCGACTGCCTGCCTGACCCTAACCAAAGGGGTTGTTAACCGTGCCGGGAAGGTGGACCGAACCCGCCATGAGAGGTCTCTCCATTGAGCGCTACTTGGAGCAGGAGGACGCTTGGGTGCCAGAGGGGGCTCTGGCCGTAAATCCCTCGCCTTCCGAGCCCTGGCACAAGAGGCCAACGTGACTCGGGATTGGATCTCGAGGCCCACATACTAGTCTATGGGCGGGATCTTGGATTAGTAATCCCTGTGGATTACTGGATAGCCTTTAGGCGGATTATGGATAAGCCTACGGGCTGGACTTTGTAAATGTATTTCAAAGATAAATATGATAAGCTGTTGAAAAGTAACTTGTTTGACATTTCTTTTCTATGTCAAGTGCTATGATTACGTGAAGTAACCAGTGCCTAACGGGCTAATTAAGGAAGCTGATTGATGCATGTCCAACTAAATGTAGTAGGTAATTAAATAACTAAAACAACCCGAGGAAAGTGCGGTGGATGTGGCCATGGGTCCATTCTATGGATGGGTGGTCTCAGTTGGCCAGAAACTTTTCTCAATCATGATGGACAGCAAGAAGATCATTCAAAGAACGCGAATAACAAGAGCGTTGACCTAGAGTCTAAGTTACAACAATCTCGGTTTATGCTGTTTTAGGGGAACGGAATGGGACTATGCCTTATGGCAGAGAGGTCGAGCATTGCATCCCTCTCGTTTACTATTCTCCTTGAACCAAGTGCAGCATGAATCCGTTTCGGACCTGGCGTTTCTGCATAAAGTAGTTTTCTTGGGTTCGACACTAGTTGCCGTTTAGGAAATGACCAATAGGGAAAACCCTGATTCAGGTCGGTCCTAAGTGGGAACGGCTAGAATACTTCTACTATGTGGCAGACGCGGAAAGTCCTAGATCGCAAACCCCGTAACATTCCATGGGAGTGCCAGGCGGAGCTTTCTAGACATCCTTTCCGATGGCATGCTAAGACATGTCTTGAAGATTACAGGCGGACATGTTACATAAGCTCACTCAAGAATACAAGAAGAGTGATGGAGGCCAAAACATTTTCTTGCTGGTTTCTTCTTCTTCTTTCACATACTATATAATGTACACAAAGTATAGATAAGATACAACATAAAGAAAAGTGGCCTTCTAAGTCAAACAGTGCATAACTGACTACACTAATCAACTGGCATTATATCTTTTCCAGCTGTAGGTAGGTGTAACAAACTAAATATAATAAGTGATAAGTCAGTGGTCATGTGAGTGTCATAATGACCACCAATGTGCTAAGTGTAGACATGGGGACCCATCTAGCCAGGCGGTTCATCATCAATGTCCGCACGTGTTGAGCTTGCCATCTCAACATCCTCTAGGCACTAGTTTGATTTCATAGTCATTTCTTGCATTTGAGGAAACACATCAACATATTCCTTAAGCAATTAGGATTATTTCTTGTTCATTGTCATGAGCAAGCTAATCATAGATTCCAAGTAGCATAACTCTAAATGTGTTCTAAGAGATTGGTAGACTCGTTCCTAGTTGAGATTACATTCTTGACCACTCTAGTTAAAAGAGTCTACTTCTCATTATCCAAATTTGCTAATAATTTTATAGCTAGTTTTGACTTTACTTCCTAACACAATTAGGTCAGAGTGATGATTCAGTACTCCTACAATTTATTAACATTTGGATTGGTATGCCTTTGTAGGCAACAAAAGTTTGAATGATACACTATTGACATCTCACTCTAATTTTCAATAGTTGCATGAATAGCACCCCTTTCAACTTCTTGTTCAAGAGAAGACCTAGTTGTATCATTATTGTCATCACAACCTTGTACTATAGTAACATGGCTTTATCCATATATATAGCTCGCGTGATTGAAATTTCCCACTCTCTAGGTTTCCTTTGTGCATTCATGGTAGTGTTTCCACCTTTTTTTCACACATGCACTCAAAAATATCCATGTTGATTTCATTGGAAGCACCTTCTTTAGTTATCATGATTATTTTCATTGTTGTGGTTGGTTGAAGTACTTGACTGGTTATCATGATTATTGTTATTATTGTGGTTGGTGGAAGTAGTTGAATGATTACTATAGGTCTTTTCATGGTCCCCATCCTGATAATTCAACTGGGATCTGTTAAAGAAAATCACTTGATCATCCGTCTCATTGGAATGTGAGCATCCTTCGTCGATTGCTTTGTTAAAAGACTTATCCAATCGAGATGTCCTAGAGTTTTACATCCCTTCTAACTAAAAATGTATTAATGGATTCAACCCTTGATAAAAATGAACTATCTACTAGAAAATGGTCATATATTTTTCCTCAAGGGGTGCACTTCAAAAAAGTAAGTGTACTATGTGTGATCAATAGAAGGGTTATAGATTCACAAGAATTTATAGGATTACATTTACAAAAGGGATATTTACAAATGTAGTGTGAAATAGCCCCATAAGTTTCTTAAGCAAAAGGGGCCATTTTATTATCTTATAACATGGGAATAAATGTATATTTTAATACCCTTCTGATTTCAACATTATATAGATGGTTTGGTAAAGTTCCACTACCTTATACTTTTGCAAAGTTACAAAATGAGAGTAGTAGGATTCAAGTGATAAGCCAAAATATCAAAGGTTGAAGAACTCATCATGTTTATATGTTGGAATGAAGGTGGTAAATATTTTCCTTTGACAGCTTTCATAATTTTCTTCCATGTTTGCGAAGCCTCAAAGACTTCGTTATCATGATACCATTGATTTCATCATATCATAATCTCATCAATTAGACATAGATTAGCTATAACAGCTTGATTTGTAATATAGTCTTAACCACTAAAAAATAGTACTCCATAGTTTTGATCTAGACTCCAGTGTTTGGTTTCACCCCTCTTCATTAGACTTTAGAGTTTTCACCTAAATAAAGAGGAAAATCCTTTCTTTCACTATAGTCAGACTGCTAAGAGTTGGGGATACCTTGTTCATTGAATTTTCTTAGAGAGAGGAACGCTAAAAACATTGATCAAATCATGAAGTTGAACTTTGATTACAAAAAGTGATATATAACTCATTCAAGCATGAAATTTTGTTTAAGGGCTATTTATAAATATATATGTATATCATGTGGGCTCAACTTAAGGGATTTTTATATGTTCTTTACATACAAAAGGATGCTTTATAAAGGGGTTATTTATATATTTAATAGAAAAGGGGTTTTAAAAAAATAAAAAATACCATTTTGCACATTTTTTACATACAAAAGGGTGCCACATAAATGGGTTATATTTATAGATTGAACAGGAAAGGGGTGTTTTTAATTTTAAAGGAAAAATTCACAAGGAAGGGTATTTATAAACAAGCTTTGAATACATGTGATATAGATTGCATACATATAGTGAGTCCCCCAAGAAATTTTGATGCATCAATCATACATTAAATAGGTGGATTATGAAAGAAGTCAAGGACTGTATACCAAGTTGATAATTGTGGAAGTCCTCTTGTTATAAGTTATTCCACCTATGTCTCCGAGGTACAAATATCCTATTGGAAGGGAAGTTTCAATTACATATCATATACACAAATTTTTGAGTGTTGGGTTGACTTTTAATAACTAAGATAGATCTAACTTTTGTCTCTCAAAACATGTAGACCAAATTTATCATTTTCATCTAGTTTATAACCTTCAAATTGTTGTCTAGGTAAGCAAGTTTACCAACATCCATGAAGTAATAAACCTTATTTTGCTTCCATTTGCTCAAGAAAAGGAGATGATGGGAGATGAATTATTTAAATATTGTAAATATAGCATCCCACCAACTATAATCCCATGAATAAAAAGTGGAAAAAGAAAAAGACAAGATGTTGTAGCCAAGGGTCATTGTGTATGATATAATTGATTGTTTACTATTTTTTATGTTTTGTGAGCTGAAAATGTATCTTTGAGAGTTTTGAGAAATTTTCATTGATATTTGACATGATTGGACATCTATGGGATGATTGGAGATATTTTTTGTTCTAATTGCAAGCTCATTTGGTTTAGAAATTGATTTTGTTTGCTATTGTAGTGTTTTGTTGAGTCCTAATTGGGTCTATATAGTTTTATACTGCTTCTATGAGATATTATCTTGTTTTGTTATAAGAGCAAATGATGTAGGCCTATGAGTTTGAGCATTGGTTTTCTTTTCTATTATGATTTTTATCAATTTATATGGGTTTTGAAGGTTTTGGTTATGATAATGTTTGTCTACTTCTGTTTGGTTATGTGTACTTTTGTAAGTCTCTAATGTGCTTATATATACTTCTGTATGTGGGATGGGAAGCTCAAGAGTATTTTTTATCCTTCAAATTTTCAATTGAGTTTCTTTTCTAGCTATCCAAGCTAAATTAGAAGCTTCTTGAAAACTCATTTAAATACTCAAGTGACAATGTTAGTAGTAGTTGTGAAGGTGTACTGACCTTGGTGTCCTTTCATACCATGACATATTTCTTATATATGAGACTCCACAACCAAAGAATGATATTATTTGTATCATTCTATAATATTCATGAGAGAGGATGATTGTAAGAGTGATTGAGAGAGAGAAGCTAATGGAATTTCATCAACACATTGCATCTTTATGAGAGAGATTATGAAACAATTCTACTGAAGACCTCTAATAAAGATAATAGATGGAACGCTATGAGATGCTTTTGTGTAAGAGAGCATTTTTCTTTTATTACATATGAAATTAATTTCTCAAAATTTTTAAAAATAATAATATTATTTTGGAAAAATAAAAAAATTATAAATATTGATATTAAGTTGCAATTGCATGTGTAATAAGTCGCTCAAAGACATTATACTTTTAGAATGTGCGTAGTTTTCCTCGATTTGCCTTCTATGAAGGCAAGTAGTCTAGTTACATTGCTTACTATAATGGAGTGATTGCACAATTTCTCTATTATCACTCTCGTTGACTATCGCTGGACTTTACCATAAAAAGCCCATCTTGCTCATAGTAATGCTATCATTCTACAATACCAAGCATACTAATACCATAAAACGAGAGACAGGAAAAGAAGTGAAAAAGATAATCAATAGAACATGAAAGGATATGCCAATTCATAACAAAGTTAATGGCAATAAAATTGTTCAACCATAGACAAGTTCAAGCTTTATTTGTACTATAAATTGATATTGATGGATACATACAATTCTTGAATAGTGAGCTTTGGAAATGGCGATAGCACCCTTATTCATAGTATTTGTGGGCCACCAAGGGGTCCTCATTTCATGGCAATAACATACCCTTACTTATAGATCTTTTCCCTCAACATAAGACTACTATAAATAAGCTTTTACAAGTGCACCTACGTGCACATTTATACACGTGTTTATTTGCATGTTCAAACTAAATTTTATATGTGGTTATAGATATGCACTTTGTTTAAAAAAAATTAGTCAAGTTTGGGCTTGGGCTTCATTGCTCAAAAAATGGGAAAGCAAAGCAACAAAGCAAATAAACAACAAAACTTTTCAATAAAGGAGGGAGGGAGGGCACACACACACACATGCACATGCACACACACACACACACACCCACCCACCCACATGCACACACGCATGCACACATTCACACACACACACACACACGCTCTCTCTCTCTCTCTCTCTCTCATCCAAGAGACAAGAGTTTGTGCAATACCCAAGCAAAACATCTTCTCGACTCGCATGTTATGGCTTCCTTTCTTTGTTTTCATAGTTTATGATTTTCATAATAGTTCCTTTGTTTAGGGTTCAGGTTTCATTACAAGAAAATAGAGCTATAGGTGGGAGAATATACATGTTTTGTGCACTTTTCACGTGGTTATAAATGTATATTTAAATGAGCTCATACATCCATCACTTGATAGCAAGAAAAAACCCAAGAAGATACCAATTGCAAAATTATGACTTTAGCCACAATACTACAGCCAACAGTGTTTGCCCCTCCCCTCTCCTTCTACACAATGCATAGCTTATAAAGGTATGTACATCAACTTCCCAAGGTAGAAAGATCTATGGAATATTTCCAAGCTTGGAGAGAATGTATGGAATGAGGAAATCTAGGAAATGTTGAATGAGTGTCTATTTTTTGCGATGAACCTCATTCTCAATGACCAATGCCTTTCTAACATCACCATGCCACTTATGGTCTCAAGCTTTATTCATTACAAGATTTAGAAAAATTGTGAATTTTAATTAAAATTTACCCTTGAATTTTGACAAGATGAGGGAGTAAGGCATGTCCTCTTGCATGCAATTTTCTGTAGACTATGAAAGCGATGGAGGGATCACAAACTGCCACCCAATGCATCTAGATAATTCATCCAAGGCGAAGTCATAACAATGAAATAGATATGTAATGGCTTCAATCCTAGATCTTACATATCATAGAGAGGCCACACTTAACCTTATAGATGGTTCCACTTTGCTCAAAGGTAGAAGCAAATGAGAAAAATAACTCTCTTTAGCTTAACATATATGAGAGTGACTCCTCAAGCTTAAACTTATATTTAGTAGTAAGAAAAACACAGGCATATCTAAACTAATCCTTAACAAAGCCGCTCAAGAGGATGAGACAAGAAACTACATGATATAAATGCACTAGAGGAAATAAATTGTATTTCCATATTTCGTATTCCACTGTGTGTGTGTGTGTGCGTGCGTGTGCACCTGTGCACATGCGCATGTGGGTGTGCATGCACATGCACGTGCATGTGCATGTGTCACACACATGCGAGAGAGAGACAGACAAATAGACAAATAGAGGAGTCCTCCAATTGAGAGAAAGATACATATAGAAACTCTTGCACTCTATAGCATTAGCATCAATATTACTACACAATCTTGATGTTGTAGATTGGTTTATAGTAGGAATATTAGTACTACCAAACAATTTTGAGAAATAACACCTTGTTGAAAGAAAGACAAACCTTACATGAAATATCACATCTCTATCTAAAGAAGTAGCAACATTTCGTATTCATCTAGTGGTCTTCAACACAAATCTTATTCCCTATGAGAAGCTATCTTTCCACATGTTGATTAATCAAACAAGAGTCATCGATGTGTATATTGTTCCCATTAGATCTTCCAAGCAAATACATTGGCCCAATGAATTGACCTTGGCTTGACTGGTAATTTGAGGTAAAGGACAAAGCCCCATGCAACCAATTGAAGCCGAGATATTTACTTGGAAGACCTAATGTGAAATACAACACTACAAGATATAGGCCTCATATTGACGTTCAAAGCGACGAAAATGTTCATCCAAAAAATTACTCCCGTCATCGCTAAACATGTTGATATTAGGGTTTCCATAGAACTGTCGATATTTTCATCATTATTAGCATTGCTATTTGCCTCGTTATTTGCATCGCTTGCATCATTATTTGCATTGCTTGCATCATTATTTGCGAATAATGATGCAAATAGCGATGGTTTGCGATGCAAATAATGACACAAATAGTGACGGTTTGCGGCACACATTGCGATGACAATAGCAACGCGTGCAATAAATTTGCAATGTTAATAGTGATGGTTACAAAGGGGAAAAAATTATGGCAAGGAAGTGTATCACTATGTGCTATATTTACATTCTACAAATCGGTCAATGGCGCATACTGTGTCAAAATTCTGATTACGCTTCTTTCCGATCTTTCCTAGCTTGCTCATACCTATAGCAAGCCACATCTCCATGGATCCATGGTGCAATATACAAAAACAATTCACTCTCTTCTCCATTGCAGTATTAATCCTTTTTTCTACCCCATTTCCAACCACCACATCAGTCTATCATCATCTTTCAGAAACCATAGCATACTTTGTCTGAATCCACCATTGGAAGCCACTGTGAAATATGCACTAATGCCTCAAACACCAACCAACCTTCATCCATGCTACCTTCTGGTTGAGCTCGTTGTCACACAAAGACTTTTAGGGTTTTCATGAAGCACTCTAAGAAAAACATCCATCATGTATGAACATGTCCAACAATCTTCACTTCATCTACAAGATGCACTAGGAGGTGGGTTTGTATCATGACCATACTGGTGAGCATGTACTTATCAAAGAGACAAACTGTCTCCATTGCTCCCTGCCTTGCAAATTCAATAGAGGATGTCTTGATCTCCTTCTATGAGGTTCATTGCACTAAATTTGACACCTGTAAATCACCTCGTGTATTTTTGGAGTGAGGCATCCTGCGATCGCGATCGGTAGTATAAACTGCCACAAATGAAGCAGCATTACGAACATCGAATAGACTCCAAATAGCAAAATATGCAGGCCAATTATAATCCATTTATAGTACAAACCTAACATATCTTATGCTAATCATGGGATTTTAGCCCTCATAGTTGGTCGTCTTTAGAAAAAGTGGATCTGAGAAAACGCATCATACCCGTCAGAGTGTGGATAGACCTCATAATTTGCTTCACAATGTGCTCTTCTTTAGTGGACAAAACCCAAGGAGTGAGAGGTAATTTCAAGCAACCATCAACACTCAACTATGGCCAAAGCACCTCCATCTTGCCTTCCTCCTTCAAATCCATTCATGCCCCTATAGTGTCTCTCTTTCCTATGATGTGGTCCCATAGTAAGCTATCCACATTCTTAAAATTATGCATGGGATTCAACAATGGTTGATCTATAAGTGGGTCTAATACGGAAACTTGTAGAAAATCGAGAACCATTACATTCTGTTTGGATGCAACTCCGTGTAGACCATTTTCAACTCGTACTAGCTTTGCGCATTCATTCGTGCTGGAGATCGTCCAAGAAAACCTTCCCTCATTTCATGACCCTCTGACAAGAAAGAGGTGTGTCCTTAATATACCATCTTCTTCATGGTTCGTGACCTTCGAGAGTCTAATTGTGACCTACACAATGGACATGTATGATAACCTGAGGTAACCAGACCTATCCCAATACCTCTATTTAGTGAACATAAGCTTGAATAAGCTATGATAGATATGACCAATGAGAATGGGAGCCTACTTACTTGAGCACTCCTCGAATCCTGAAAATTCATGCATGAACCACATGAGAATGGCTGGTATATTAGCGGACTGTCGACCATCACACTTGCTCATATCTTCCACAGCGACCCCCTCCTCCTAGAAAATCTTAAGCTTATCGACTAATGGACGGAGATAGACATCCATATTCTTGACTTTGTAGCAGCCACGAACGAGCATCAAGTGTCCTTTCTTTGTAGAAAGCCATGGCGGGATGTTGTAGTTAACAAGGACTACATGTCATACATTGTAAGAAGTTGAGCAGAGACCGAATGGGTTCACGGCATCCATAGCAAGACTGAGCCAAAGATTCCTTGGCTCTTGTGCAAATCCTGGAAAGGCAGAGCCAATGTGGCTCCATGTGCGTGAATCTGTTGATATTCGTTGGACTCCATCTATGGATCTATTCTATGCATGCCACATTGTCAAGCTTGCCATGTCCAACGTACGAAACATGTGACGTATATGGGGATAAGTTGAAAGTGTCTAAGAACTTTCTGAATGATGGTTTGCCCTTACAAGTCCTGTCGATACCTATGAGCACCACACTTTGGACATGTCTCCATAGTCTCATACTCTCCTCGAAACAACACACAATCGTTGACACATGCATGGATGCTATTGTAGTCCATGCCAAGCTTTCGTAAAACATGTCCTCATCATCACGAGACTTAGGCATGGTATTTTCAAGTGGCAATATATGATACTTTAGCAATCTGAGAAGATATCATAAAACACCTTGAAAAAGCATATTTTTTTTTAAATGGTGCCAAAGAGAAATCAACAAAGCGTACCTAAACAACTTGATCATACTCGCATCGCTCCACCCATATTTTTCTTTTTAGGAGTGCAAGCAGCGTCTTCATGTGAGATACTCAGCATCCATCATATAATGCTATGGATCCTTCCTCTCTTAGCGGATTAGATATCTCAACATCAATGGGTATCAATGCATGGATCATTGCCTCCATCTCAGGCTCCAAGATTGTGGGAAAGTCTAAAACGCTATGTATCTTCTCTGGTATTGATAGTACAAACTGGGTTGTGCTTTTCGAGTGGTGGATTGGCTTAGGCACTCCATCCATCGCACACCCACAGGCTCTTCTAATTGGCCACAATAGGTGCATTCCTCCTTTGGATGAGGCGTCACCTCCCTGTATAAATATTACAACCACGTCTAATGTTTTTGTATATGATATTCAATTAGTTTGCGAAAATAATATAAGGCATGATTGATACACATTTTTCTTACCGTTTGCTCAAAGTCTGAGATCTCTTGATCAATGATATCCAATTGAAACTCACCGAAGCGTCGTACATGTTCTATAGAGAAGCCACACTTTCATCTGATTGCCAACTTGCATTGAGAGCAAGGACATATGACACACTAATTAAGATACACCTCGCGATCTTGAACATCGCGACCATATTCCATTTTGTCTACATTACGACAAACAATTGGGAGAATGGATTTCTTCTCTTGTAACTCAACAAAATTAACGTCAACTAAAGTCTTGGTTTTCTCCCCTTTTCTTTTGGTGCACAGATCGGATGTCGTAAGCGCACGTAGTGAGTGTCAGAAGGTCCCCAAGAACAAAAGAACTCTACTTTTTGCACACAATTTAATGTAGAAAGCATGCACGACATGAACAAGAGACCAATTGGGTGCAATCTCCCCCCATGCCTTGTGTGAGTGCTCCACAAAGCATGTATTTCATATATTAATAATCTTCAAGCTCAAATAATAGCCCAAATTACAAAATAGCATGCTTTAGCTTTTGAGTTTGCTTTTGTGCCAATAAAGAAATAAAGCTAATGGGCGCCCAAGAAGTTAGGCGTATCCAAATACAATGTCCAAATACAAATATCTAAATCGTGTGCCCATGGGCATACAAAAATAATAAATAAATATCAAGCGCCTTAATAAATAAGCGCGACAAAATATAGACGCCATGCCTAAGACACGCGTCCATCAAAATATTGACGATAAATTTGAATACACGCTATCCTCCAATGCTTTCCACTTCCACCGCTGCTATCTCTACACATCAACTGAAGCATTCACAATTGTTAGTAAAATAATACAATTAAACCAACAAAAGTGAATACCTAGCAGTCTTCAGCTACATAAATAAATTGGTTAGAAATCAATCCTAACCTTAATTTATCACAAGTGTGCACTCTAAACTCATAAACGTTTATTAATTTAAATATGTATTTTGCGGAATCACCCATGTACACACTAAATAAACAAAATGCCCGAAAAGGATAGGCGTCCCCATCAACTTCTCGCACAAAGAATCCACTTTCTGTATGAGCCCCAGTAATAAAAGTTTACGGAATCCACCGTAAAACATCATGGAATCCACCGTGGCACGGAATCCACCGTGTAATATGCCTCCTCGAATCATACCCCTCGGGTGGGATAGCAATTGACCTCAATTGCTATTAGTGGAGCTAACAGAGTGGGGAAAGCATTAAAGTTTGTAGCATGCATCCATTGGGCCTCTTCAGCAGGATGGTTTTTAAACTTGACCAAATAGCTAGAATATCTACGGCCAGTTCTAGTGGTCATAAAGTTAGTATCTATAATAATTTTAGGCTCAAGGATTTCAATCTTTTCATCTAACAAAGGTGGGTTTTCATAGACAGGGTGTACAGGTAATTGGTCTCTAAAAGGTCGTAATAAACTAATATGAAAGGTGTTGTGAATTTTCCATGGTTGTGGTAATTCTAGTTTAAATGCATTGTCATTGATTTTGTGTAGGATCTTGAATGGTCCATAGAATCTAGGTGCTAATTTCACAACCGGGTGTTTATCTACACTTTGTAATCTACGTTTTTCTATACGTAACCAAACATAATCATCAACTTTGAAATTCATGGCCTGTCTTTTCTTATTTGCTTGTTTTGTATATGATTGCTGGGCTTTGGCAATCATATCTTTAACTTCATAAAAAATAGTAGCATGCATGTTAGCAATATCATCAGCAGTTTGAATTTTGTTTGATAATGATGTAACAGGTGTAGGCAATCTATAACCATAAATAACTTCAAATGGTGCTTTCTTTGTAGTTGTGTGTGGTGTATTGTTATATGCAAACTGAAGTAAATGTAGATATGTATCCCATGTGTGTGGTTTTGAAATAGTGTAAGCACGCAAAAGATCTAAAATAGTACTGTTAGTAGCTTTTGTCTGACCGTTAGTTTCAAGATGAAATGCTAATGAAAAATCAATCTTTGTTCCTAAGTTAGCAAACAAAGTAATCCAAAAATTATTACAAAATCTAGAATCACGATAAGAAATAATAATTTTTGGTAAACCATGATTAGTAAACACAGTTTTCAAAAACAATTGAGCTGCTTGAGATGCAGTTAAAGTTTTCTTGCATGGAATGAAATATGCTTGTTTGCTAAACCTGTCTACAACAGTCCAAATCATATCATGGTTAGCTTTAATGTTAGGTAAACCAATAATAAAATCCATTGAAATTTGTTCCCATGGTCATGATGGAATAGATAATGGCATTAGTAAACCATACTGTTTACCAGGGTGTCTTTTAACTCGTTGAGAAACTGAACATTCAGAAACAAAGTTAGATACATCAGTGTCCATATGTGGCCAATAAAAATCTTCAGTCAATGTATGCACAATAGATATAATACCTCTATGACCTTGATATGGAGGACAATGAATCTCATTCAAAACAAATGATCTAAATGGAACTGTCACACATAATCTCTTTTCATAAAACATGAATCCATTATTGTAAGACAGTGAATCAATAGGAATCCAATTATTTGCAACTAATTTATTCCAATCAGCTTGAAAAGTAAGATCCTGATGATAAGTATCTTTCATAGGGATAAGGGAATCAAATGATATCACGGAAATATTATGAATTGTTGGTCTTCTACTTAAAGCATCAGCTACAATATTCTCTTTTCCTGGTTGATATTGTATAAGGGGATGAAAACTCTGAATGAAAGCTACCCATTTAATATGTCTGTCAAATATTTGGGGTTGACTAAGGAGATGTCTAATGCTTTGTTCGTCAGTTTTAATCATAAACTCAGAACCCATTAAGTAATGTTTCCATTGACGTAAGGCTTGTACTACAGCTAGCAACTCTTTATCATAGGTAGAATATTTAAGTTCAGATGGTTCAAGTTTACAGCTAGAATAGGCTATAGGATGATTATCTTGCATAAGGACGGCTCCTATTCCAGATCCACTAGCATCAGTAACTACTAAAAAGAATGGTCTATTGAAATCAGGTAGTTGTAATACAGGAGCATTGGTTAATGCATGTTTCAATAAATCAAAAGATTTTTATTGATTGTCAGTCCAATTATACACAATACCCTTCTTTAAAAGTTTAGTCAAAGGTAATGCAACTAATGAAAAATTTCGCACAAACTTTCTGTAAAAACTAGCAAGACCTAGAAAAAAATGTAACTCGTGCACATTTTTGGATATGGGCCAATTTAAAATTGCTTTTATCTTTTTAGGGTCAACCTTAATACCTTCTGATGAAACAATGTGTCCCACTACAACAAAAAGGCCTCATAGATGCACATTTAGATGCGATTTTTGAATATAGAGAAATTCTTACGGGCGCATCTATCCGCCCGTCTATTTGCGCGTCTACCATTTCACGTCTATAATCGCATGTATCAATGAATTTACACGCACAAATAGACACGCAATAGACGCACATATACACGTGCATATAGACACACTGGTAGACGTGCTTTTACAAGCACTAGTAGATGTGAACGAAAAACAAAAAATGTCCTTTAAAAAAAAGATATTTAATTTCTTTTTTAAATTTGAATTATGAAGCGCGTGTATAAGCGCGTGTAGTCTACATTATAGACGCACATATAAACACGAATTATCTGTAATTTAGACGCGCGGATAGACGCACAAAACAGAACTGGAAAAAAAAACTAGAGAACATGCTCTCTGGTTTTTTTTCCCCTCCCATACATCAGATTGTGTATTTGGGAAAAAGACAATGTATCTTACAGTCATGAGAATTGAAAATAAAAGTCCATGTATTCATTATATATCAAAAGCATTTACAAGGGAAGTTTAAGTGCTTGCGACCTAAAGCGTGGCCGCAAGCAGTAGGCTCAAAGAGATATCATACATATACAAGAAAAGAAGGCCTCATGAGGAGGTATGGTGCTCCTCTACGAATCTGAAGAGGAAACATCTTCGCTAGTACCACCATGGCTACTAGCATCGCTATCCCCCTCCTCGCTATGCTCCACATCCGGGTTCGCCTACACATGAACCAGGATACGACATTTGCAAAAAAAACATAGGAAAAAGACAAATTTATTTGCATATAAAAAATCATACATTACCTACATTTTCAAAGAGCTTTCTTTAGACATTGAGCATAACACTTAAGTGCTAATGCTTCTCTTAAAGAAGAAAATTGATAAACACAAACATGGGATTGGTCACATTCATCATTGCAAAAATATATTGTTTACTGTCAGAAATGGGAGACCTGACACGTGTATCCCCGCGTCTAAATTGCAAGTTAGACGCGCCCTCAGACGCGCTCTAGAGTGAACCTTCTGTCCAGTGCGTCTATTTGCGCATCTAAGATGCAGCATAGACGCACTGTTAGACGCACATTCCAGGTCAATGCGGGTGTATAATCGCATGTAGACTACAGGTCAACCTTCTATGCAGCGCGTGTATCATCGCGTGTACACTGCAGAGCACACGCGCCAGCACACGCGCACTAAGATGCGCCCTCAGACGCTATGAGAGGAAATATTTTTCACGTCTATATCTGCATCTACACTGAGATGTAGACGTGCTATCAGACGCGCTCCGTCGGCTGATTTTAGGCCGACGACCGCAATTGATGATTTACAAAATGCAATACATAATGGAATCACAAATCCTAAATACACAGACAGAGCAGAGAGAGGAAGAGAGAAACAGAGAGAGAGAGAGAGAGAGAGAGAGAGAGAGAGAGAGAGAGAGAGAGAGAGAGAGAGACTCACCTTGGGTGTTTGGTGTGGCGGGTGGTGGCGCTTCTTCCTTCTCCTTCTAGTTACCCTCCCTTGATGCTTGCTTGCTGCTTCTTCTTGTTCTCCTCTTTCTTGTTCTCTCTTTCTTCCTCTCCTTGGCTTTCCTTTTTCCCTTCTTGTGTGTTTGAAATGAAAGAAGAGGTGAGTCATGAGGAGGTGAGGCATGAAGAGACTGCATGTCGGCTAAACTCAAGCTTCAGAACCGCAAAAAACACAGGAAAGGAAAGGCACAGTTTGAAAAGAAATGATTTAAGTATGTTTTAAATTTTGACGTGTGCGTTTATTTTTGCGTGTATATGCGCGTCTATTGTTCAAATAGACGCGAATATAGACGCGAACATAGACGCGAAAATAGACCGCACATAGACGCGAACATAGACGCGGATATAGACGCGCATTTGGGCTTCATCATAATTTTTTGTTTTTAAGATAAGTTTTGATAGTGAATTCTTATCATAAGTTTTAATGTATTTATGATGATTTTTGTGTATTTAAAATTGAGATCTTATGTAAACATATGAATGATAAATATTTTGATGTTGTCATGAATTAGGTTTAATCATGTCGACGTCATCATCACCTAGTGCGGTGCAAGCTGATGAGTCAATGAGCACATCCTCAAGTGAGGATGAAACATTGCGTCTTCATAATCGAGATGCATGGCTACGACGAAAAATTAAATGCATCTGTGATCGTTGTCGAGGATGTATTTTTCGAGCACGTCGAATTGTAATGTCACACCTCAGCTTGTATGGAGAATGGGACCGAGAAAAATCATCAGTATTCATTTTTTTTTTTTACCACTAAGATTGCATGTCTATGTTACGGGAATTATATATCAACGTACATGAAACTCCCTTTTGTGGTTGAGCAAGATGCGGTGCCACATCCTCAGATGCTCCCTCCCGGGCGTCGAGAGGCTGCAAAACGTTGATGTGAGGAGGCAGAGTCTTCAAGAAGAGTAGAGACTGACGACCATGATAGTAGCCCTCATGAAATGCCCCATCAAGTCGTAGAGGATGAGATTTTGGACAACATGGTACACCATCTATTTTCACAACCGGTTCAAGGAGAAGGTCACTCTATGAAGCCAGATGATCCACTACATGTAGCATCATCTACTCCGTTGTATGAAGGTTGTACGTACTCCGTTCTTCGTGTGTCCCTCGAGATAACTTGCAAACAATTTATGGATGGAGTAATGTCAATTTGGATGCGTTATTGAAGTAGGTATCAATTCAGTTTGTCTTATGAATCATAATATTAATTGTTCTATTTTGAAATCAGACAGAAATATATGTTGGTGGTTTTTTAACTCACTTTTAAAAATATATGTAGGTTATTATCACAAATGCTTCCAAAAGGAAACAAATTGCCAACTAAGAGAGAGCAAGCAAGACATTACTTGACATCTCTGGGAGGCCTCGATTATGTCAAGATCCATGCATGTGTCAATGATTGTGTCTTATTTCGTGGGATTCATGAGTTCGCACGAGAGTGTCCTGTTTGTGGCAAATCAAGATACGAAGTGGAGATGAAGTCAATGGATGTGCCTCGTAAGGTCTTGCGACATTTTCCGATTGTTCCATGTATAAAAATTATGTTCAAGTGTAAGTCTATTGGAAAGCTCATGTCATGGCATGCTAGTCATCGTTCAAGTGATGGAAAATGGAGGATCCCTACAGACACACGAGCATGGCAACATATAGATAATTTGTGGCCCATTTTCAAAGAAGAGCCAAGAAATTTGAGATTTGGTTTAGGTATGGATGGAATCAATCCATTTGGCATCAAAACCACATCATACAGTGTATGGCCAATGATATTGGTGAACTATAATATTCCTCCATCCATGGAAATTAAAAAGGGACATGTAATGTTGTCCCTTCTGATTCCTGGAAAGCACAAGGTAAAAAACATGGACATTTACTTAGAGCCTTTGATTGAAGAGTTAGAAATGTTATGGGAAGGTATTGAGGTGCAAGATACAAGTGCATCTGCATCCTCTAGAGATTTCACATTGAAGGCCATGTTGTTGTGGACCATGCACGACTTTCCAGGATACGGAGAGTGTTCAGGTACATGTATATAACTCTATATTTGAAATTCAAGACTTGAATCAATTGCATTTTATTAATTCACTTGTTTTTTCAGGTTTATCCATGTCAGGATATCATGCATGTCCTATTTGCGGTCCCCCTCTAGTTTCCTCTAGGCCGGCACGTTTAAAGAAGGTTATCTACGACAATCATCATCGATTTCTTCCTATTGACCATCCCAAATATGTTCTCCCTACTAATGGAATGACTCTGCAATCTCTAACCATTCGAGATTGGAAGGAGAGATGGATTAATGCCGACAGCCACCCTCCACTCGGCATGAGTCGGTAAGAAGTGCATTTCTCTCGATTGACTTTAAAGTATTTAGCATGATGAATTGCTTACATAATATATTGTTTGTTTGTTAGATTCTCTATATTTTTTCATCTTCCGTACTGGACTGAACTCAAGATCAATCACCTATTGGACCCCATGCACATATTCAAAAATGTTGTATCTACATTATGGGATCACTTGATAGGGGCTCGTGATTCAGTTAATGTAAGGGAGGATTTACGTAACATTGGTCGCATGAGACGACCCTGGCCACGCATTGGACCCAGAGGAAAGATTGAGCTATCCCATGCACCTTGGATGTTGTCAAAGAACAAGGAAAAAATAGTGAAGGAACAAATATATAGCTTTCGAACACCCACAGGATGTATGAGATGTCTCAAGGGAGCCTTCATAAAGAAAAAGAAAAGAGGTGTGGAGCAACTATCTAGTTTGAAGTCCCACGATTGGCACAAAATGATTCAAGTAAGGGTATCTCTAACCATGAATATAGTAATTAGTGGAGTAACTATGTGTAAACTTTGGGGTATGATGACTTTTTCCTCAACTAATCATTAGATCTATGAATATTGTTTACATTCAGTTCGTACTTCCTACTAGCATTTCCCATTGTGTATCGAAAGATGTATGTGATATCATTTACAAGATGGGAGAGCTTGTGAGGTGTGTATACATTGTATTTTTTTATTATATATCTTTGAATTTATACACAAAAATAAACAAGCACATCATTCATCTTGACAGATACGTGAGCTCGAAGGAAATTGATCCAAACACATTGCAAGATGCTCGAGTATTATCTGTTAAGGTGGTTTGTTTGGTGGAGGAAAATTTTCCTCGATCCATTTTAACTACTCAATTACATTTACTCATACATTTGATTGATGAGATCGCACTTTATGGGGCAGTTCATGTAAGGTCAATGTTTTTTCTTGAGCGCTTCATGAAAACCTTGAAAGATTTTGTGAGGCAAAAAGCACGGCCTGAGGGAAGCATGGCTGAGGGTTGGTTAGTGCAATCATCCCTTGTTTATATCTCTGAATATCTTGCTGAAGTGGATCCCTCTCAACCACGACTATGGAAAGATGATGAAGACTTGAGGATGACCTCTATAGTACCTCAAGGAAAAGGAATGAGTAAAGTGCTAACAAAAGAAGAACTTCGTAAGTTAAATAGTTTTTGTGTGCTCAATAGTGATGTAATGAGCAAATGGGTGACACTATATAATAAAGCAAGGGCAAGAAGAAAAAGCGAAAGACAAGCATTTTGCACCAGATATGGACGTAATGTCTCATTTCCAGATCATCTAAATGCGCTCCCACGTCATATTGATATAGATTGGTTACATGAGGAAATGGAGAGAATGGAAAAAGAGGAGGAAATTATTATATCTCAAGAAGAGTGGGAATACGCACAAGGTTGCTTATCAAAGGTGAGATATACTATCAATTAATTTGTTTCTATAAGTTTTATTTTATATAAATAATTGACATGTTTGATCTTTTATCTTTTACTACTAGTGCACATTATTCAATGCACTTTGGTGTGAGAGTAAACATCTTTGAACTCAACGTATAGATGGAAAGAGAAATACCCAAGATTGTGGTGTCCTTGCTCACTTCGAGGATGCCAATGGTACCATGGAAGGTTATTGTGGCTTGATCCAAGATATTCTGAAGCTTGACTTCAGACGATTCTTTATATATGTACTAGATGTGAAGTGGTTTAAAGAAGTGGTAACAAATGGTGAGCATTGCACAATCAGACGTCATCCAAGTGGTTTTGTAATAATTGACTCTACAAAATTTCACCAAAATAAGAATGACACATTAGTACTACCTCAACAATGCGAGCAGGTATATATGCAAAGGCTAATTTTTTTATATGTATACATGTGATACATATACACAATATAATAAGTACTTAAGTTTTTTGCTTTTGTTTTTCAAATATAGGTTGTGTATCATCCAATGGTAAACAATAACCGATGCTGGTATGTCATCCCTATATCTAATCGTTCAAAACCAATATATGGTAATATTACCGACATGGAGATAGTAGATGACAATCCAACAATTAATGATGATGTGCATGATGACACCATAATGGATGATATGTGTGATATAGTACAAGATGAACATCGCGAGGATGTTCAAGGAAACACAGAAGAAGACAATAATGTGATTGTCGATGATATTGATGAAGTTATTGAGCAATATAGCAACACATCTGATAGTGGGATAGACTTATTTGTTTCGTTACCTCTTGGTAACATAGACCTAGAAGTAGATAGTTTAGCAATGGCTGATCTCATTGAAGATGAGATGGATCATTCACTGTAACATACTTAATTTGCTTATTGATTCAATGTGTATTCCTAATTCTATGGTTTTAATCATGCGCACACGTGCATACTCAAGAATCAATAGTCAATTTTAAAGCTAAATTGAATTTTCCATAATAAAAAGAAAGTATCTTTTATCATCTTCAAGTACGCAGAGAAATTACGAGATACATATTGCAATGCTTGCTACTAATTGTAAGGTTTCTATCGCTTGCCGCTAATTACTTATATCATGCTTGTCAACTGGAGGAACTGCCATTCATTAGAGAGCAATGAAAAAGTAATTATTAACTCTATTTTTTTAATTCAATGATTCAATGTGTATTCTTAATTCTATCGTTTTTATCATGCGCACATGTGCATGCTCAAGAATCAATTTCAGGTGGTTAAATAATTATTAACTTTGGTTTTTTAATTATGTGAATTGCTAATTTTAGGTGGTTAAATAATTGTGCATCTGTTGGCGCGTCTATATTAGCATCTATTTGCGTGGATATATAGACGCGAAATTCGCGTCTATTTACACGCACGTTTACACACACTTATAGACGCTGTGATAGATGCGCCCGACTTTGTGCGTCTAACATGCGCGTCTATGCCTCGTTTTTGTTGTAGTGTCCTAGATATTCAATTTCTGTTTGAAAAAATTCACTCTTTTTTGGATTAGCATACAATTGATTGTCTTTTAACAACTTGAAAACTAAAGACATGTTCATAATGCTCATTCTCATTTTTACTGAATACTAATATATCATCAAAGAATACTATAACACAATGCTGATATTTCAAAAATATGCGATTCATCATGCGACTGAATGTAGCTGGTGCATTAGTTAGATGGAAAGGCATCACTAGAAATTCATAGTGTCCAAATTGTATTCTAAATGCAGTTTTGAATATATCAGATTTATCCAATCTTACTTGATGATAACGAGATTTAAGATCTATCTTACTGAATATGGCAGAACCTTGTAGTTTATCCATAAGATCATCTATCCTAGGAATTGGATATCTATTCTTAACAGTAATTTTATTTAGGGCACGATAATCAATGCAGATGCGATAAGTATTATTATTCTTCTTTACTAATAAGACAGGTGCGCCAAATGGAGAACTACTAGGTCTAATTAATCCTCTGTTAAACAATTCCTCTACTTGATTTTGAATCTCTTTCTTTTAAATTTGGTTATGCCTATATGGTGCTTTACATGGTGGTTGTGTACTAGGAATTAAATCTATTTTGTGGTCTTCAGGTCGTGAAGGTGGTAGTCCAGGTGGTAAATCATCAACAAAACAATCTTTAAAGTGAGCAAGAAATTGTGTATGCCTAGGATGCATATGTTTTTCTTTAGCTTGAAGTTCATTCACCCATATTAAATAAGATTTGCTACTTTTACGTAATGCATGTTTAGCTTGAGTATGAGTAAGCAGTGAAAAATTATTAGAAGCGTGCATACCATGCAATGTGATTTGTTTTCCTTGAAAATAAATTTTAATTGAATGTGTAGAATAATCTATGTCAGGATTATACTGATGACGCCAAGGCATACTTAAGATAATATCACTAGACTCCAAAGGTACAACTAGAAAATTTCTTCATTCAATATATTCACCAATTTTAATTTCTAAGTTATGCACCTCTTGTGTTCCATTATATCTTATGCCTAGGAATGCTACTTTAATGTGATAATGTGTAGAAAGAGTTTGTAAATTCAATTCTTTAACTAACTTTACAGAAATAAAATCATGTGTGCTACCATCATTATGTAAAATAATCTTTTCTTTACCATGCATAAAACATTTCATTGTTAACAAAGAATGTGGAGTTGGCATACTTGGTAAAGTATCCGAAGTAGTACCAATGTCGTCATCATCTTCCGTAAAATTAGGCATTTCCTCACGTTCTTCTTCTTTCATTGCTCCAAGATAATTGATATAAATAGGTGGCTTTTTCGATTGACAATTGGCTGCTAGATGTCCAGGTTGATGGCATTTGTAACAAACTATGGGTTTGGCTTTAGATACATTGTTAGTAATGGCAGGAAGTTTAGGAATATTGGGATTTGGCTGTGAGGATGGCTTAAGGTTTGGATTGTTATTTGATGGCAAAGCAGGTGGTCATGTCCAAGACTTACGGAAAGAAGATGGAAGAAAACGATTTTGATTGAATCTTCTAAAATTTGAATTGAATTGCTTGGAACCATAGTTACTATTAGTTTGAAATTGTTGTGGACGCTTGCCTTTTCCGCGAATCTTGTCTTCAGTATCATGAGCCAAGGAAATTGCATCTTCAAGGGTTGTTGGCTTGAACATATTGACTTCAGCATAATAATGTCCAAGTAAGCCGGACATAAACTTGCATTTGTGAGTTGCTTCAGGTACATCTTCAAGCATGCGTAGTTGTAGTAAGGCATTCCAAAAACGTTCAGTGTATTGGGAAATAGGTTCATGACCTCTTTGCTGTAGAAGATCCCATTGTTTTTTTCATGGAATTGAGGAGGAAGGAAATTCTGCAAAAACTTCTTTTGGAAACTCTCCCAGGTAGTGGGACATGCAATGCTCTTGCGAATCACAGTCCACCATAGAGATGCTCGATCGACTAAATGGTTAGTGACACATTTAATTTTGTCTTTCTCAGCATATGTCTCTTCATGAAAGTAATCATCAAACTGACTGATAAATGCAAGTACAATCTTTTCATCTCGAGATCCATTGAAAGTATGAAATTTGAAGTTTCTTTTACTTATCTTTGTTTCTTCGCGGATGGATTGGGCTTCGAGCGTCGCATCGGCTTCAAGCGTCGCATCGATGGTACGTCGTATAAGATCTTCGGGTTGTGGTCCATCTTTGTCGGTGGTAGATCGTTGCGAATTGGCCAAATGAACTTGCAAAGCTTATCGCGCTCTTCGTTCTTCATCAAGCTACATCATAATCAAATCCAATTTTTGTTTCATCGTTGGTTCGGGTAAATCACCTTCAGCCATTAAATCGTCCATATTTTGTTCCGTCGTCCTGTAAAATCCAAAAGACCTCACACTCTCGAAATCTAATTAGTGAGATGAGCGTAGCTCAAAGTCGGGTATACAACGCTTATATATTTTGTTTGGCTTTTATAGTCTTTGTCTTTTGCAATTGCGATATTCGTTGTCTTCGTAGAAGTTACGTATAATCTTCGTATGACCTATGTATGACCTTCTGCGTTTGCTGAAACTGGTTCAGCAAGTCTGCAAATAGGAAAAGGGTCTTCCAGAGAGCAATAAACGGTTTCTGTGCTTCTGCGTGTGAACAGTCTTTATGGGAATAGTTGGATAAGTTTGTTTTGAACCTCTGTGACTTGCACGACTTGCAGAAATAAGGAAACTTGAAAGACTTAGATGATTAAGCTTCTTTAAAGCTTAATTGACTTAAGCTTTAGAAGACTTAAGCTGACTGTCAACGAATTTGATTTCAGGATGGGGGGGGCGTTTTTCGCCATCGTTGCTGACGTCGAGATGCCACGGCCCTAGATCATTGAATTTCGTAGTTGAAGCTTTAATAAGCTTCTTATAAAGCTTATTACTAAGGTTACTTAAGCTTTTTAAACTTTTTTGGATATGGAAGCTTACTGTCACTCTGGTTCAAAATGACTTGAAGAAGGAGATGTTTATGTGGTCCTCCGCCTCCTCAGGCCGGTCCTTCACGATCAGAGGATGCAGATAGGGGTTCTTGACCGCCAGGAAGTCACCGATATTGACCGTTCGCAATGAAACTGACTGTAGAGCTCGTTCGTTCCAGGAGCTCCGCCTTCGCGCAAGATGGTAAGCGATTGGAAGCTCTCGATCTCAGTTTCGCTCTGATACCACTGGTGCACAGATTGGATGCCGTAAGCACGCGTAGTGAGCATCAAAAGGTCCCCAAGAACAAAAGAACTCTAATTTTTGCATGTGTGAGCGCTCCACAAAGCATGTATTTCATATATTAATCATCTTCAAGCTCAAATAATAGCCCAAATTACAAAATAGCATGCTTTAGCTTTTGAGTTTGCTTTTGTGCCAATAAAGAAATAAAGCTAATGGGCGCCCAAGAAGTCAGGCGTACCCAAATACAATGTCCAAATACAAATATCTAAATCGTGCGCCCATGCGCATACAAAAATAATAAATAAATATCAAGTGCCTTAACAAATAAGCGCGACAAAATATAGGCGCCATGCCTAAGACACGCGCCCATCAAAATATTGACGATAAATTTGAATACACGCTATCGTCCAATGCTTTCCACTGCCACCACTGCTATCTCTACACATCAACTGAAGCATTCACAATCGTTAGTAAAATAATACAATTAAACCGACAAAAGTGAATACCTAACAGTCTTCAGCTACATAAATAAATTGGTTAGAAATCAATCCTAACCTTAATTTATCACGAGTGCGCACTCTAAACTCATAAACGTTTATTAATTTAAATATGTATTTTGTGGAATCACCCGCTATGGAATCACCCATGTACACACTAAATTAACAAAACGCCCGAAAAGGATAGGCATCCCCATCAACTTCTCGCACAAAGAATCCACTTTGTGTATGAGCCCCGGTAATAAAAGTTTACGGAATCCACCGTGGCACGAAATCCACCGTGTAATATGCCTCCTGGCATCATCTTTGCACCTTTCTTTGTATTCTTCATTTTATGTCATCTCCACCCCCTCGTGTTTTCTCACTCATTCTCCTCTCTCCCTCCCCCGCTCTCTCTCTATTTTCCCATTTCTTTGTTATCTTTCATGTTTATTCTCTCTCTCTCTCTGTCTCTCTCTCTCTCTCTCTCTCTCTCTCTCTCTCTCTCTCTCTCTCTCTCTCTCTCTCTCTCTCTCTCTCTCTCTCTCTCTCTCTCTCTCTCTCTCTCTCTCTCTCTCTCTCTCTCTCTCTTTCGTTTTCTTTTCATTTTCCTTTCTTCTTCTCCCTTTCTCATTTCCTCTCTTTCTCCCTCACAATGCACCTCATTCTCAAGAAAAAAAAAAACCAAAAAGAAGAAGAAAGAACAAGAATAAACCAAGAGGAGGATGGATTATTTGTCTCTCCTTTGCGACAAACCTCTCTTTGTTTCTCTCCCACCCCTTGTGTTTTCTCACTCATTTTCCTCTCTCCCTCCCTCCCTCTCTCTCTCTCTCTCTCTTTAAATTGGCTAGAAATCATGGCTAAAAATTTATAAATCTAAAAAACTTACTACTTGATCAGTAATCTAAACAATTTAAAGCAAAGTATCTAAATAAACTAACTAACCAATAGATAAATCTATAAATCAATCACCCCCTTGTGTTTTCTCACTCATTCTCCTCTCTCCCTCCCTCCCTCTCTCTCTCTCTCTCTTTAAATCAGCTAGAAATCATGGCTAGAAATCTATAAATCTAAACTTACTAATTGTAAATAAACGTACTAACTTACTAATCAATTATTTAAATAGATAATAATTTAAACAATAAAAACCTCTGTGTGTGTGTGTGTGTATGTGTGTGTGTGTGAAGATGACCACACTGCATGAGCAGTTCCACACTAGACTTGAAGTGCATCTAGATTGTATCGAGTCTGTATACCATTTTGTACCTACTCACCTAGTTCACCATAACACCAGATAATAGCTTTATTGGGACTTGGAAAACTTCCCAAACATTTGGTATGTAACCTTTTGGTCTCATAGACCAACTTGGCCTTTTTTAGATGTTAATATAACTTTCTTGCTTTCTTTCTTTCTCTCTTAATGATTGATCAGTAATCTAAACAATTTAAAGCAAAGTATCTAACTAAACTAACTAACTAATAGATAAATCTATATATCTATATCTCTAAATTATACAAACCTCTCTCTCTCTCTCTCTCTCTCTCTCTCTCTCTCTCTCTCTTTCTTTTCCTTTCTTCTTCTCCCTCTATCATCTCCTCTCTGTCTCCCTGAATGCATCTCATTCTTTAAAAAAATAAACAAAAAGAAGAAGAAAGAAAAAGAACAAACCAAGAGGAGGATGGATTGTTTGTCTCCTCTTCATGACAAACCCTCTCTTTACTTTTCTCCAACACCTCGTGTCTTCTCACTCATTCTCTTCTCTCCCTCCCTCCCTCTCTCTCTTTCTTACATTCTTTGGTATCTTTCATGTTTTCTCTCTCTCTCTCTCTCTCTCTCTCTCTCTCTCTCTCTCTCTCTCTCTCGTGCTCTCTTCATTTTCCTTTCTTCTTCTCCCTCTCTCATTTCCTCTCTCTCACCCTCAATGCATCTCATTCTCAATAAAAACAAACAAAAGAAAATAAGAAAGAACAAGAACAAACCAAGAGGGGGCAAAGTACTCACCGTAAAGGCCTGAGGATGAATTTTTCATCTCCTCTTTGGGACAACCTCTCTTCTTTCTTCGTCCACTTCCTCCTCTTCTTTATGAATGGCGGCAGCGGTGGCAATGGTGGTGAGAAGCGCCCATTCTCTCTCTTTTCTCTCTTCCTCTCCCTCCCTCCCAAAGGCACGCTCTCTTCTGATCTCTCTTTCACTCTTTGCGACAAAATATCGTGCTCAGGTTTCGCCTGCTTTTTTTTTTCCGAGTACCGTCACTATTTGTGTCACAAAGCGATGCCACTAATATGTGTCGCAACTGCCCATCGCTATGCCCCTATATCCTTGTAGTGCAACTCACATCAAAGATTCTTCCTCCATTAATCCATATCCAAAAAGAAAACTTTTCAATTATATTCAATATGGTAAATATATTATCTTTGCATAATAATCCCAAATTTAGAAGATGAACATATCAAGTTATAGTATACCCACTTTGTTTTGTGAACTACGAATCCTTGCTACATATTAAGTTACATTCCACCCAAGGTTTGCCCCACTCACCCACACTCTCAATAGGCACAAAATTGAATATGGTTGTTTTCTCAACCTTAGAATGCTCCATGAGAGAACCCATGTTTATTTCTATAGCTTGGCAAACCTCACCACACTCAGTCATACTAGATATAATTGCACTACATTGCTTTGTACTTTCATGTATTATGTAGTGATCAAAATTAAGCTTGTGCACAACCAAAATTTTAATAATCATTGTGTGTAAAAGTGCACACAATGTCTTTGTATTTGTATTTTCATGTATTATCTAGTGATAAAAATTAAGCTTGTGCACAACCAAAATTTTAATAATCATTGTGTGCAAAAGTGCACACAATGTCTTTATCTTTCCATACTCATAAACTCACATAAAGATCTACCAAGTAGTGCACTTATTACATATATTTTCTAATACAAAAACATACATACAAATTTATGACCAAGTTTTTGCAATCATTCTACACCTAGTGTGTTTATGATCACATATACACCATGCCACAATTATAGGATCATTTACACTAAATTTTCACAAAGAAAATACGAACTAAAGTCATAAGCCTAAACCACAAGCTCTAAATACATCAATTTGGCCTTATAAACTCTGTGTGTGTGTGTGTGTGTGTGTTTTCCCATACAACTCCACAACACCTAGAAACATATCCTCAACTCATATGTGCGATGTGTGATATGCTTACCTCTTTGTACTACAGCTTTTGGTAGCATTGTGAACACATAAATATCATGAAGCTATGAGCCATGATAGATTTCCGTCAGCTTTGCCAAATAAGAAGATTTTATATTCATGTGTATTCACTTACCTTATCATGCATCAAAGCATTGATTTGGAACACATCCTTAGTTACTCTGATAATGATCTTTTCTCCCTCAAGCACAGTATTGCACAGATCAGATGTTGTATGCTTACGTAGCGAGCGCGGGAATGTTCCCAATCACAAAATAACTTTACTTTTGCACAAAAAATAAGAGAGAAGACTTGCACAACATGAAGCAAAAGACTAATTGAGTATAATCTCCCCCCATGCCTTGTGTGAGTGCTCTACAAAGCATATATTTGATATATTATTAATCTCTAAGCTCAAAAAATAGCGCAATTTACAATTAGCATGCTTTAGCTTTTGTGTTTGCTTTTGTCCCACTAAAGAATTAAAGCGATTGGGTGCCCAAAGAGTCGGATTGTGCCCAAATACAATGTCCAATAACAAATATTTAAATTGTGCGTCCATGCGCATATAAAATAATAAATAAATATCAGGCACTTCAATAAATAAGTGTGTCAAAATAAATATTGGTGCCACGCCTAAGATGCGCGTCCATCAAAAATGTTAATTTCTTCTAAATAACTTGAATACACGCTATCGCCCAGTGCTTTCCAACACCACTGCTGCCTGCTCTACAAATCAACTGAAGCATTCACAATTTTTAGAAAATAATAAAATTAAATCGACAAAAGTAAATACCTAGCAGTCTTCAGCTACAAAATAAATAAATTGGTTAGAACTCAATCCTAACCTTAATTTATTACGAGTGCGTACTCTAAACTCATAAACGTCCATTAATTTAAATATGTATTTTACGAAATCACCCACTTGCACATTAAATTAACAAGACGCCCGAAAAGGACACGCGTCCCCATCGACTTTTCGCACAAGGAATCCATCTTGTATATGAGCCCCAGCAATAAATATAATTTTATGGAATCCACCGCAAAACCTCACAGAATCCACCATGGAATATGCCTCTTGGCATTATACCCCTGGGGTGGGATAGCAATTATCCTTAATCGCTATTAGCTCAATGTGGAGCCAGCAATGAAGGGTAAGAACTTAGGTCTTGAGCGTGCATCCATTGGGCCTATTCAACAGGATGATTTTTAAACTTAACGAGATATCTAGAATATCTACGGCCAGTTCTAGTGGTCATGAAGGCAATATCTAGAATAGTTTTAGGTTCAAGGATTTCAGTTTCTTCTTCTAGCAAAGGAGCGTTTTCATAGACAGGATGTACAGGTAATTGGCCTCTAAAAGGTCGTAATAAACTAATATAAAAAGTGTTGTGGATTTTCCAGTGTTGTGGTAATTCTAGTTTAAATGCATTGTCATTGATTTTGTGAATGATCTTGAAAGGTCCATAAAATCGAGGAGCTAACTTTACAACAGGGTGTTTGTCAATGCTTTGTAATCTTCGCTTTTCAATACGTAACCAAACATAATCATCAACTTTGAAACTCATAGCTTTTCTTTTCTTGTTGGCTTGTTTTGTGTATGATTGTTGGGCTTTTCCAATCATATCTTTAACTTCATAAAAATTAGTAGCATACATGTTAGCAATATCATCAACGGCTTGAACTTTGTTTGACAATGATGTAACAGGTGTAGGCAATCTATATCCATAAATAATTTCAAATGGTGCTTTCTATGTAGCTATACGTGGTGTGTTATTGTATGCAAATTGAAGTAAATATAAATGTGTATCCCATGTTTGTGGTTTTGAAATTGTATATGCACACAAAAGATCTAAAATGGTATTGATAGTAGCTTCTGTTTGTCCATTTGTTTCAGGATGAAATGCAGTTGAAAAATCAATCTTTGTTCCTAAATTAGCAAACAAAGTAATCCAAAAATTATTGCAGAATCTAGAATCATGATCATAAATAATAACTTTTGGCAAACCATGATGAGTGAAAACAGTTTTAAAAAATAATTGAGCAGCTTGAGATGCAATTAATGTTTTCTTGCATGGAATGAAATATGCTTGTTTGTTAAACCTAGTTCTGGAATTGGTAAAGGCATTAATAAACCATATTGTTTACCATGGTGTCGTTTAACTCTTTGGCAAATTAAACATTCAGATACAAAGTTAGATACATCAGATTCCATGTGTGGCCAATAAAAATCTTGAATTAGTGTATGCAAAGTAGAAATAATTCCTCTATGGCCTTGGTATGGGGGACAATGAATTTCATGCAAAACAAATGATTGAAATGGTAAAGTTATACATAATCTTTTTTCATAGAATATAAATCCATCAGCGTAAGACAATGAATCAATTGGAATCCACTTATTTGCAACTAATTTATTCCAGTCAACTTGAAAAGTAGGGTCTTGGTCGTAGGTATCTTTCTTAGGGAGAAGAGAGTCAAAAGATACACCATAACAGAAACGAGGCATAGACGCACATGTTAGACGCGCAAAGTCGGGCGTGTCTATATGCACGTGTAAAAGAGCATGTAAATAGACGTGAATTTTGCGTCTATATATCCGCGCAGATAGACACGTTTTAAGACGCGTAATTATTTAACCACCTGAAATTGGACTTAATATAATAAAAAAACTAGAGTTAATAATTATTTTTGCATTGCTCTCTAATGAATGGCAGTTCCTCGAGTTGACAAGCCCGATATAAGTAATTAGTGGCAAGCGACACAAACCTTATTATACAATTAGTAGCAAGCATTGCATGTATCTCGTAATTTCTTTACTTGAAGATGATAAAAAATGCTTTCTTTTTATTATGAAAAATTCAATTTAGCTTTAAACTTGACAATTGATTCTTGAGTATGCACATGTGCGTATGATATTTTCCATAGAATTAAGAATACACATTGAATCATTAAGCGAATTAAGTATGTTACAGTGAATGATCCATCTCATCTTCAATGAGATCAGCCCTTGCTAAACTATCTACTTCTATGTCTATGTTACCAAGAGGTAATGAAACAAATAAGTCTATCCCACTATTAGATGTGTTGCTATATTGCTCAATAACTTCATCATCATCAACCACATTATTGTCCTCTTCTGCCTTTTCTTGAACATCCTCACGAGGTTCATCTTGTACTATATCACGCATATCATCCATTATGGTGTCATCATGTACATTATCATTAATTGTTGGATTGTCATCTACTATCTCTATGTCGGTAATATTACCATATATTGGTTTTGAATGATTAGATATAGGGATGACATACCACCATCGGTTATTGTTTACCATTGGATGATCCTGTATTTGAAAAACAAAAGTAAAAAACTTAAATACTTATTATATTGTGTATATGTATCACATGTATACATATAAAAAAATTAGCTTTTACATATATACTTGCTCGCATTGTTGAGGTAGTACTAATGTGTCATTCTTGTTTTGGTGAAATTTTGTAGAGTCAATGATTACAAAACTACTTGGATGACGTCTGATTGTGCAATGCTCACCATTTGTTAACACTTCTTTAAACCACTTCACATCCAGTACATATATAAAGAATCATCTGAAGTCAAGCTTCAGAATATCTTGGATCAAGCCACAATAACCTTCCATGGTACCATTGGCATCCTCGAAGTGAGCAAGGACACCACAATCTTGGGTATTTCTCTTTTCATCTATACGTTGAGTTTGAAGATGTTTACCCTCACACCAAGTAGCATTGAATAATGTACACTAGTAGTAAAAGATTAAGATCAAACATGTCAATTTATTATATAAAATATAACTAGAAACAAATTAATTGATAGTATGTCTTACCTTTGATAAGCAACCTCGTGTGTATTCCCACTCTTCTTGAGATATATTAATTTCCTTCTCTTTTTCCATTCTCTCCATTTCCTCATGTAACCAATCTATATCAATATGATGTGGGAGTGCATTTAGATGATCTGGAAATGAGACATTATGTCCATATCTGGTGTGAAATGCTTGTCTTTCCCTTTTTCTTCTTGCCCTTGCTTCATTATATAGTGTCACCCATTTGCTCATTACATCACTATTGAGCACACAAAAACTATTTAACTTACGAAGTTCTTCTTTTATTAGCACTTTACTCATTCCTTTTCCTTGAGGTATTATAGAGGTCATCCTCAAGTCTTCATCGTCTTTCCATAGTCGTGGTTGAGAGGGGTCCACTTCAGCAAGATATTCAGAGATATAAACAAGGGATGATTGTACTAATCAACCCTCAGCCATGCTTCCCTCAGGCTGTGCTTTTTGCCTCACAAAATCTTTCAAGGTTTTCATGAAGCGCTCAAGAAAAAACATCCACCTTGCATGAACTGCCCCACAAAGTGCGATCTCATCAATAAAATGTACGAGTAAATGTAATTGAGTAGTCAAAATGGAGCGAGGAAAAATTTTCTCCACCAAACAAACCACCTCAACAGATAATACTCGAGCATCTTGCAATGTGTTTGGATCAAATTCCTTCGAGCTCACGTATCTGTCAGGATGTATTTGACAATTGTTTATTTTTGTGTAGAAATTCAAAGAGGCTCACTACATGATGTATGCAATATATAATGAAAAAATACAATGTATACACACCTCACAAGATCTCCCATCTTGTAAATGATATCATGTACATCTTTGGATACACAATGGGATATGCTAGTAGGAAGTACGAACTAAATGTACATAATATTCATAGATCAAATGATTAGTTGAGGAAAAAGTCATCATATCCCCAAGTTTACACATAGTTACTCCACTAATTACTATATTCATGGTTAGAGATACCCTTACTTGAATCATTTTTTGCCAATCGTGGGACTTCAAACCAGATAGTTGCTCCACATCTCTTTTCTTTTTCTTTATGAAGGCTCCCTTGAGACATCTCATACGTCCTGTGGGTGTTCGAAAGCTACATATTTGTTCCTTCACTATTTTTTCCTCATTCTTTGACAACATCCAAGGTGCATGGGGTAGCTCAATCTTTTCTCTAGGTCCAATGCGTGGCCAGGCTCGTCTCATGCGACTAATGTTACGTAAATCCTCCCTTACATTAACTGAATCACGAGCCCCTATCAAGTGATTCCATAATGTAGATACAACATTTTTGAATATGTGCATGGGGTATAACATGTGATTGATATTGTGTTTAGTCCAATATGAAAGACGAAAAAATATAGAGAACCTAACAAACAAACAATATATTATGTAAACAATTCATCATGCTAAATACTTTAAAGTCAATCGAGAGAAATATACTTCTTACCGACTCATGTCGAGTGGAGGGTGGCTGTCGGCATTAATCCATCTCTCCTTCCAATCTCAAATGGTTAGAGATTGTGGAGTCATTCCATTAATAGGGATAATATATTTGGGATGGTCAATAGGAAGAAATCGATGATTATTGTCATAGATAACCTTCTTTAAACATGCCGGCCTAGAGGAAACTAGAGAGGGACCGCAAATAGGACATGCATGATATCCTGATGTGGTTAAACCTGAACAAACAAGTGAATTAATAACATGCAATTGATTCAAGTCTTGCATTTCAAATATAGAGTTATATACATGTACCTGAACACTCTCCATATCCTGGAAAGTCATGCATGGTCCACAACAACATGGCCTTCAACGTGAAATCTCTAGAGGATGTAGATGCAGTTGTATCTTGCATCTCAATACCTTCCCATAACATTTCTAACTCTTCAGTCAAAAGCTCTAAGTAAATGTCCATGTTTTTTACCTTGTGCTTTCCAAGAATCAGAAGGGACAACATTACATGTCCCTTTTTAATTGCCATGGATGGAGGAATATTATAGTTCACCAATACCACTGGCCATACACTGTATAATGTGCTTTTGATACCAAATGGATTGATTCCATCCATACCTAAACCAAATCTCAAATTTCTTGGCTCTTCTTTGAAAACGGGCCACAAATTGTCTATATGTTGTCATGCCGGTATGTCTGCAGGGATTCTCCATTTTCCATCACTTGAACGATGACTAGCATGCCATGACATGATCTTTTCAATAGACTTATTACACTTGAACATAAGTTGAATATGTGGAACAATCGAAAAATGTTGCAAAACCTTACGAGGCACATCCATTGACTTCATCTCCACTTCGTATCTTGATTCGCCACAAACAGGACACTCTCGTGCAAACTCATGAATCCCACGAAATAAGACACAATCATTGACACATGCATGGATCTTGACATAATCGAGGCCTCCCAGAGATGTCAAGTAATGTCTTGCTTGCTCTCCCTTAATTGGCAATTTGTTTTCTTTTGGAAGCATTTGTGATAATAACCTACATATATATTTAAAAGTGAGTTAAAAAAACATCAACATATATTTGTGTCTGATTTCAAAATAGAAAAAGTAATATTAAGATTCATAAGCCAAACTGAATTGATACCTACTTCAATAACGCATTCAAACTGACATTACTCTATCCATAAATTGTTTGCAAGTTAAGTATCTCGAGGGATGCACGAAGAACGGAGTACGTACAACCTTCATACAACAGAGTAGATGACGCTACGTATAGTGGGTCATCTGGCTTCGTAGAGTGACCTTCTCCCCGAACCGGTTGCCAAAATAGATCGTGTACCATGTTGTCCAAAATCTCATCCTCTACAACTTGATGGGGCATTTCATGAGGGCTACTATCATGGTCGTCAGTCTCCACTCTTCTTGAAGACTCCGCCTCCTCGCGTTGACGTTTTGCAGCCTCTCGATGCCTGGGAGGAAGCATCTGAGGATGTGGGACCGCATCCTGCTCAACCACAAAAGGGAGTTACATGTACGTTGATATATATTGAGTAACATAGACTAGAAATCTCATAGACTAGCAATGTTGGTGTTAAAAACAATGAATACCAGTGATTTTTCTCGGTCCCATTCTCCATACATGCTGAGGTGTGACATTGCAACTCGACGTGCTAAAAAAATACACCCTCAACAACGATCACATATGCATTTAATTTTTTATCGTAGCCATGCATCTCGATTATAAAGACGTAATGTTTCATCCTCACTTGAGGATGTGCTCGTTGAATCATCAACATGCACCGCACTAGGTGATGATGACGACATGGTTAAACCTAATTCATGACAACATCAAATTTGTTATTCATATGTTTACATAAAAACTTCAAGGCGTATTAATTATTCTAAGATCTCAATTTTAAATACATAAAACTTATCATAAATACATAAAAACTTATGATAAGAACTTATTATCAAAACTTATCTTAAATACAAAAACTCATGATAAAAATGCAAGTGCACTAAATGCACGTCTATACCTGCATCTAACTACGCGTCTAAATATGTGTCTATCTGTACGTCTAAATCCGCGTCTATAAGTGCATTTAGGTAAACTTAGACGCGCATATACACGCAAAAATATACGCAAAAGTCAAAATTCAAAAGATACTTGAATCATTTCTTTTCAAACTGCGCCTTTCCTGCATTTTTTGTGCGTTCTAAAGCTCGAGTTCAACCGACATACAGTTTACCTCCACTAGTCTCTTCATGACTCACCTCCTCATGACTCACCTCTTCTTTCACTTCAAAGAGACAAGAGGGGAAAGAAGAAAGCCAAGGAGAGGAAGAAAGAGAGAATAAAAGAGAGGAGAACAAGAGGAACAAGAAGCAAAGAGAGGAGACAACAAGCAGCAAGCATCAAGGGAGAATACCTCACCAAGGAGAGAAAGAAGGGGAAGGAAGCAACGCCACCACCCGTCCACACTAAAGACCGAAGGTGAGTCCTCTCTCTCTCTCTCTCTCTCTCTCTCTCTCTCCCTCTCTCTCTCTCTCTCTCTCTCTCTCTCTTTCTGTATTAGGATCTATGATTGAAGTTCTTATATCACAAATAAATCATGGATGGTGGTTGTCGGATTGAGAGCAGCCGACTTAGCGCGTTTGACAGCGCGTGTAGATTTTAGTGTAGACACAGACATAGACGCGTAGCTATGTTTGCTGTTGCCGCGTCTGCAGTCGCGTCTCCAAGCGCGTGTATTCTGCATCTCAAACGTGAGAATATACGCGCTCTGCCCAGAAGCTTTGACTTTAGAGACGTGTCTGAGAGCGCGTCTATTCTGCATCTCAGACGCGAATATACATACGCTCACCCAGAAGCTTTGACTTCTGGGACGTGTCTGAGAGTACGTCTATTCTACATCTCAAACGCAAATATACACGCGCTCTGACCAGAAGGTTTAAGGAAAGCGTCTGAGAGCGTGTCTATTCTGCATCTCAGACGCGATTATACATGCGCCACCTCTGATAAAAAAACAATTTTTTATTTCTGGAATCGTACGAATATGTTACACAATAGTACAGTTTACACAATATTACAGTTTAGCAAATTTGTCTTATTCCTGTGTTTTGTTTGCAGATGTCGCATCCTGGTTCATCTAGCAATGACCCAGATTTGGACCGCATGAATGATACATTAGGCTTGTTCAGCAGAGGGGTCAATGCTTTTTTTGGAGGTTTTTCTAGTAAGGAAGACTTCATGGGAGAGATGACTAGACACCTTGGCCGCTCTCCCACAGCAGACGAGGTGTTCAACGTCATGTCTAGAACGCCTCTGACGTCTTTGCCTGGCAATGCTTCCCAAATACCAAATGTCCAAAGTCCAATTGCAGGTACTCCACGTGTAGCACCTGTACATGCATCGGCTGAAGCACAAGTGTCAACCGACGCGCGTGCATTTGCAGAAGCACGTGTATCTAGCGAGGCAGTGGGTAGTCGACAGAGAGGGAGGAGGGAGAGTCAAGGGGGAGGACGAGGCTTGTGTGGGGGTTGCCTAGGAGGTGGCGAGTGATCACCCTCACCAGAAGATCACGTAGAGGATCCAGTACACCAGTACTATAGAGTTACAGATACTGGTGGCATCTTCCATGATGATGAAGGAAGCACTACAACACAATGCCGCCATACACGCGTCCATTACACGTGAAAAGTTACGGGCGCGTGTATGGTCGTTTATACTTACAGCAATATCGGGCGCGTGTATACATGCATGTAACAGCGCGTGTATATGCGCCAAGTTACGAGCGCGTGTATGGTCGTGTATAGTTACAGCAGTATCAGGCGCGTGTATAATTGCATGTGAGGGCGCGTGTATTTGCGCGTTAAGTCTGTCATAATACACGCTCTGTTACACGCGACACAGAGCCTAACTACAGAAATCCATTTCTTTTCAAAACAGAAAACCATTAAGTTTTAAAAATGTCATTGTGCATTGCAGTGTTTACAAACCATTACAAAATCCCACTACATGCACTTACAACAACGTAATATATTGAAAAATATATCTTCATATGGTTATTGAAAGACAAAGTATACAATAGAAATGTCATGAATTTGGAACAATACAGTGATGGATTGGTTAGGGTTCGATCTCATCTTCAATAAGATCCATCCTTGCCAAACGATCAACATCAATATCCATTTGATCAATTTGTAAGGCTACGATTAAATTTATTCTACTATCGCTATTTTGCCCATTGATAATGGTACCGATGCCTTGATCATTCTCATCATCATCACCATCATCCTCAATGGAAGGGTCATCCTCATGATCATGAGAAATGGCACGCTCATCCTCATTATCATGATCATCTACATTGGCATGTTCGACATCATCTTCTTTGCGGCTTGCCACATCCTCCATATGCTCCATATCAGTGAATGTATTATACATTACTTTGGAACGTGGTGCAATAGGGATGACATACCACCATTTACTGTCATGCACCATTGGCAGATAGATAACCTGCTCAAATACACATAATTCATTAATTAATTAGCATATCAAAAGTCAAGGGGTGCGCGAGCTTAGATATATATGTACATGAAATACATTTGTAAAAAAATGCATACCTGCTCACATTGTTGTGGCAATACGAGCCTATCTTTCTTTGTTTGCCAAAACTTTGTAGAGTCAATAGTTACATAGCCACTTGCATGGCGTTTTATCGTTGCGTTAGGCCCTTTTTCCACCACGTTCATTTGCCATTTGACATCCAAAACATACACAAAGAAGCGGCGAAAGTCAAGTCTGTATATGTCTTGGATTGTGCCACAATAATCATCCATTTTTCCATTGGCTCCCTCAAAGCTACTAATGACACCGCAATCTTGTGTATTCCTCTTTTCATCTATTCTTTGTGTTCGAAAATGCTTGCCTTCACACCATATAGCATTGAACATAGTGCACTGGACCAAAATATAAGCAATATCTATGTAAGCAATTAATGTGAATAAATATGAAAAGCCAATCACTTACAAAGAATGCAAATTTACATTTGTTCTATGTACCTTTAACATGCATCCTCGTGCATACTCCCATTCTTCCGCCGTGATATGCAGCCCCTCATCTCTCTCTGCTCTCTCCATTTCCTCATGCAACCAATCAACATGAATATCATTCGGAAGTGTTGCTAGATGCTTAGGGTACGCCTTACGAGAGCCATGTTGCCTCCGAAAGAGAGCTCTGTCTGCTTGCCTTTTTGTCTTTGCATCCTCGTATCTTGTAACCCATCTGCTCATCACATCACTATTAAGGATGCAAGTGAAATTAAGATCATCAATCAATGTTCTCTCAATTACTTTGCTCTGTCCTTTTCCTTGAGGCACAATAGACGTCATCCTCAAGTCCTCTTCATTGCTCCATAGTCGCGGCAAAGAGCTATCCACCTGATCAAGAAATTCTGATATATATACAAGAGACTCTTGTATCAACCAACCCTCAGCCATGCTTCCTTCGGGCCTTGCACTTTGCCTCACAAAGTCTTTTAAGGTCTTCATGAAGCGCTCTAGGAAGAACATCCAATGGGCATGCACAGTGCCACATAAAGTAATTTCATCCACTAAATGCACAATGAGATGTAGTTGACTTGTGAGAATGGTTCGCGGAAAAGTCTCCTCTACCATACAAACCACCTCCACTGCCATAACACGCGCATCATCCAATGTGGCTGGATCAATTGCTTTGGAACTAACATATCTGAAAAATAAATGCACAGTACGTTATACCTCATGCACATTCATTTTGCAAGGTATAATGAAGGGTGATCTTACATGGGATTTACATACCTCACAAGCTCGCCCATCTTATAAATACATCTTTTCAAACTCGTGTCTGCACAATGGTCGATGCTAGTAGGTAGTATGAACTGCGCACATAAGAGCACATGTATATTTGGGTTAGGGCATTACAAAATTTAATTTCAACCTACAATAATTGGAAAACACTTACTTGGAGCATCTTGTGCCAATCGTGGGACTTCAACCCATGTAGTTGCTCAACCCCTCTTTTCTTAGTGGTTGTAAACGCTCCCTTCAACGATCTCATGCATCCAGTGGGAGTACGCAAAGTGGTGATGGCTTGCTTTACCTGCTTCTCCTCCTTCTTTGATATAATCCAGGGAGCAGGCGGAAGACGAACGTGCCCACCCTCCTCTCGTGGCCAAGCTTGACGCATACGTCCTGCGACCTGCAAGTCCTCCCGTACGCTAACATTGTCTCTTTTACCAATAACATGTTCCCAAATACTAGATCCCACATTCTTGAAGATGTGCATGGGATCAAGAAGATGGTTGATCTTGAGATGGGTCCAATATGGTAGCCGGAAAAAAATGGAGTACCTACACAAGGGATTGCAGACTGTCATCTTTATTCCAACTTTAGAGACTACACAAAACAAGATTGAAAACAATGGAGATGTACCTGTTCATGCCATCTGGAGGAAGAACATTTGAAGACTCCCAAATACGCTTCCAATCTTTTGCACGAAGTGTCTGTGGATGAATGTTCCTCTTACTAGGAGCATATTTAGGGTGATCTGATGGGAGAAATCGATGATGATTATCGAATATGGTCTTACACAAACCATCAGCATACTCATGTACCAATGAAGGGCCACATATAGGACATGCATGTTTACCCAATGTCCTCAAACCTGTTAAAATAAAAAAAAAGTTAGAATAATAAAGTCAATAGTTATAATTGATATAGCTAGTAGTATTAGAGTCGGGAGGTAGTTAGAATTCTTACCAGAACAATCGCTGTATCCTGGAAAGTCATGCATTGTCCACATCAACACTGCTTTTAAGTCGAAGTGTCGAGAGGAGGGAGGCCTACTAATGTCCACTACCGCAACACCTCTCCATAGTTCCTCCAACTCATCAATCAACGGTTCAAGATAAACATCCATATGCTTGACTTTATGTTTCCCTGGAATCAGAAGGGATAACATAAGATGTCCCTTCTTGATCGCCATTGATGGTGGAAGGTTGTAATTCACCAACACAACCGGCCACACGCTGTATGCGGTTCTCTTGAAACCAAACGGATTCACTCCATCCATACCTAGGCCAAGTCTCAAGTTTCTGGGCTCTGTTTTAAAGCTGGGCCACTCATCTTCAATATGCTTCCAAGCAGGAGTGTCTACAGGAATTCTCCACATGCCATCATCCGATCGATGCAAGGAATGCCATGACATGAGCTCTACTATGGATTTGCACTTGAACATGTGTTTGATGTGAGGAATTATAGGAAAGTGTCACAAGACTTTACGAGGTACATCAAAACTCTTCACATCTGTTCTATACCTTGCTTCACCACAAGTGGGACACTGTCGAGCCTCCTTATGCATCCCACGAAAGAGAATGCAATCATTGACGCATGCATGTATGCGATCATAATCCAATCCTCCAAGAGATGTCACATAGCGCCTCGCTTTGTCTCTTGAGGTGGGTAGTCTATTCCCCTTTGGAAGCATGTTTGATAATAGCCTGCATCCAATATCATCAATTAGCCCATAACCCTAAACCCTATACTGTAAACCAAAAACCACTAACTCAAATTTGCAAGTTACAATGCTTACTTCAATAATGCGTCAAGACTTGCATTGCTCCATCCATAAACTGTTTGTATATTGAGCAGTTCAAGTGAAGCACGTAAAATAGAGAATGTGCACCCTTCAAAAACCGGTGTCGATGAAGCGTTGTAGAGATGCTCTTGTTCCATATCATTGCCGTCCACACCTTTGCGATCATCCCTAAAAAGATTCCGCACCATGTCATCAAACACTTCCTCTTCCACAACTTCGTGGGGTGCAGGGCTATTGTCATCCCTTTCCCACTCATCTCCGACAACAGATCCCGAAGCTCCAGCATCATCTCGTCGACGCTTTGCATGCTCTCGCCGTGCGTATGGCACCATGTTAGGGTGTGGTACTGCATCCTGCTTCAATCACAGTATATATATTACAACGCGCTCCATTAATTTGCACACCATGAGTTATTTTAATACTTTCAATTCACATCTTCTCACCTCTAAACCTGTTTGAATCCATTCTCCATACATCGAGATGTGATTCAATGTAATTCGACGCGCTCGTACAATGCACCCTTGACATCGATTACACGTACACTTGATCCTTTGTGCCAGCCACACGTCGCGATCACGATGACGCATTGTCTCATCCTCACCAGAACTGCTTGAAGAGGATGATGACATGCTATGTCCAAAATAACCAATACAGAAGTAGGATCAGTTTTTAGTGAAATCATACACATCCTATGCACAAAACAATGGATACACAAGAACAATCAGTTTTTAAAAAAAGTATAAACAGTCTCTGTGTCGCGTGTACAGGCGCGTCTACAATGTATTCTGCTGCGCTTTTACACACGCTTTTACACGCGTGCTTTTTGCGTTTACCTACCGCGCGCGTCGCTTTCTTTCTTTCAAAAGCCCTCTTTCAAAACACTTCTTCTTCTTCTTTCTTTGTCGCTACAGTACCTCTGCCTCCAGCTCTTCCAAACCCCCGAACCTGCCTCTTCCAACCAGCCTTCTCCCTCTTGGACTACCCAAAAGAAGCAAAGGGTGCAGACAACACAGAAAGGGAGAGAGAAGCAAGAATCAACGAACTCACTTTTCAAAGACTTTTCAAAGAGGTTGGTTGTCGTTTGTTTGTTTTGGCAAATCTGTCGCTTTCTTTCTTTCCACCCGTGCTATGTGTACTTGAAAGCGACAGAGGATAGAATTCACACACATTGTATATGTGCTTAACTATTTATTTCTTGACAAACGACATCCGTCAAGATAGAGGAAAGAGAGAAGAAGGAACCCTTGTGTATGTGTTTAGTCATTTCTCCCTTGATGGACAATGTCCGTCAAGATAGAGGAAAGAGTTTTTGTTTTTCATGAATTTCGTCACTAATTCGAAATGAACTTCTTCTTTTGGCTTATGATCTTCTACTAATTCGATGTTTGGTATTGTAAGAGATATGTTTATTTTCTAGAATGGTAGATATATGTTGTAGGTTATATATTGTAGGAGATATATTGAGGAGATATATTGTAGGAGATATGTTTATTTTTTATATGCATGTTTTGCTTGGTTCATTGAGGCGGAATTTCGACGCTTTGCAGATTCTTCATGGATCCAGGCTCTTCCTCCGATCCGTGGGCATACGCCACTTGGATGATGGAGATGATAAACCATTTTGGGCGCCATCCTAATCCAGTGGAGCTGACAGAGTATATGTATGCCCATCGTCCTCCTAGACTCCCAGGTCACACCGCGCCCCCAAGTACACAAGCCTCTCCACTGCCGTCTATGCCTGCGAGTCCGGCGAGACGTACCCCTGCGCATACACGCTCACCGAGGAGACACACCCCTGCACGGACACACTCACGCACACCCTCCTCTGTACCGTCACGTGAGGGCTCACGGCCACCATCATGTGCTCCCTCACAGCCACAGTCACGTACACAGTCACGTGCAGCCACCCCTAGTCATGGCTACTCCCGCAGTACAGATGAGAGCCGACGCCGCAGTAGGGAGAGCGGGAGTGGAGGATTATGCGGCGGGTGCTTTGGTGGGGGGGATAGTAGGGCACGCGGTGAGAGAGGGCATGGAGGGAGGCATGTACGAGGAGACAGTGAGGAGTCGGAGGAGGCGAGAGAGGTGGAGGGAGAGATTTTCTACGATGTTACGGATAGGGGCAGGGTAGTCATGGATGCGAGAGGGAAAGAGGTGATGGAGTATATGCGGGGGGTAGTTTCAAACATGTATAGAAACTGTTTTGTAAAATTTAAAGATCAGGATAGCCGGTTAGTTAGGGAGGTCCTAGATAGTGTACATAGTCGGTACCCCAATCCCCCACGAGCGACATTCTTGGATGTATGGGGAAGGACGCGAATAAGGGAGATCTTAAGTAATAAAAGATCTCACCTTAAGAAACTCGCGTACGATGATGGGGTGAATGTAGCTGCGGGTGGCTATCCTTGTGAGAAACCTACCACTGCCCACAAACACGAGTGGAAGGAGGCAAAGAAGCGCGCAGAGGGAGGCATGAAGAGCAGGCAGCATGTGGAGGCACGACGGATCCAGATGGAGACCATTGGATCGTCGCATTTCGAATCTGGCGGCGTCGAGTCGTGGGAGGCAGAGTTCGTAAGTAACTTGCCTCTTTATTTGATTGTTTGCCAAATTCATTGATTCTATGATTGTTTTGATCTTACAAACTATCTTGATTATGTTACAGCGACGGGTTATGGGGAGGAGGCCCACAGCCCACGAGACTGGGTATGCTCGCCGCAATAGCAGACGTGACACGTGGGCCATCTTCAGAAACGAGGGACGTATTACGGATGCGCAGTTTGACGCGGCCATGAGACCATACGGTCGACAGGTACTTGAAAACTCTAAATGAATGATTTCGGTTTATTTAATTGCATATATATGTATACTTACATACGGTATATTTCTTGAACAGGCACAAGCTGCTGATGCTCCTGCCCCTGATGATCCAGCCGCCACTGCTGATGTTCGTGCCACTGCTCCTGGTGGAGGCGAGCACCACTCATCGGAATATACCGATGCGAGCTCCTCTGATCATGGAGAGAGCACAGGGTCCTCATCATCCTCTGATTAGCTTTCAGAATACTGTAGGATGTGGTTGTACAAAAAAATTTTGTAACTGAAGCCATGGGCTTTTTTGCACCTAGCTCCCTATTTGACTTTGTATATATTTGTTCCTAATTAAAGCCATGGGCTATTTTGACATATGGACTCCCTTGTACACAAATGTATCATGTATTGACAATGTATTGAATCGTGAGTCTTGAGTCGTGTATTAAGTTTTAGATAGTAATATTGAATCGTGTATTCATAGAGAGTGAGTCTTGATTCGTGTCTTGAAATCTAAATCGCTCTTTTTTTATGGTGCAATGCACCAAAAAAAAATCCAGAGAGTGCCTTTGGGTGGCTGGATGTTGGAACAGCATCCAGGGACCCAAAAGCACTCTCTGGATTTTTTTTTTCCCTCTGTAATCGCGTGTATAAGCGCGTGTCATCTGTCAAAATCGCGTATATTTGCGCGGATAGTCTGTTAGATTCGCGTGTAAATTTGCAGCAAAACTGCGCAGAACGCGTGTATGGGGTCGTGTATTCGCGCGACTGGCTGTCACTGTACACGCGCTTTTACACGCATGTCTCTGGCCGCGATGATACACGTGCTATTACACGGGCCCGACACTTTTTTTCCCAAGTCATTTTGTGCGGCTAGGAGCGCGGGTATGAGCCCGATCCCTTGTAGTGAAGGGATGTAATGGCGTACATGAGGAGCGTTGTGTATGTGACGTATAAAGATTGTTTCGTTTACTTTAAGAAGCAGAAAAGCGGCTTGTGGAAGGAGGTATTGAGGGCAGTCCATGGGAGGTACCCAAATCAAGAGGGTTAGCGATTCTCAGATGATTGGGGACACATAAAAGTGAGGGATTTGCTTCATAACAAAAGATCCCACCTCATGACACGCACCAGGGAGTCACTGGGGAGACAGGAGGAGGGGCGTGGAGCCTATAGCGAACCACCTATGTGCCACCACATAGAGTGGAAGAAAGCAAAGAAGAAAGCAGCAGAGAAAGTGAAGAGTCGCCAGCATGCAGAGACGCGACGCATCCAAATGGAAACCATGGGATCATCGCATTACAGATCGGGCAGCAGAGAGTCGTGGAAGGCAAAGTTTGTAAGTATATTTTGATTTCTAGTTTTTTTAAATTTATATTTTTTTCAATTCTTTATATAATTTGTTCTAATACATTGTGTCTCATAATTTTTTGTATATATCATAATTGTTTTGCAGACTACTATCATTGGTAGGATACCTACTCCTAGAGAGGTAGGTTACCATCGAGACCATAACCTTGCAGCCACATGGCTATACTTCTATAAGGAGGGTCTCATCACTGAGGAACAATACAACCGGGCTATGAGGATTTGACAGCTAGAGAAGGTATGTTTTTCTTACTTTCCTATTAAAAGTATAGCTAATTATAACTTTTTTTTTTTGCAATTGTACGTAAGCAACCTTGATCTTTTGTGTGTGTAGGCGAACCCCGATGTGGAGCATAGCGAGGAGGGGGATAGCAATGCTAGTAGCGATGGTGGTACTAGCGAATATGTTTCTTCTTCAGATTCGTAGAGGAGCACCATACCTCCTCTATGGCCTTGTTTCCTTATATATCTATTATCCATCTTTGAGTCTACTACTTGTGGCCACGCCTTAGGTCGCAAGCACTTAAACTCCCCATATAAATGCGTTTTATATATAATGAATACATGGATTTTTGTTTTCAATTCTCGTGCCTTTAGATCCATTGTGTTTTTTCCAAATGCACAATTTGATGTATGGGAGGGGAAAAGAAAACCAAAGAGCATGTGGTTGCTTTGCAACCACATGCTCTCTGGTTTATTTTTTCCAATTCTGTGCTTTGCGTCTATTTGCGCGTCTATACTCGCGTCTAAAATGCAGAATACATATGCCCATATATGCGCTATATAATTCAAATTAATAAAAAGAAATTAAATATCTTTTAAAAAAATGAGATTTTTGATTTTGCGTTCGTGTCTACAAGCGCATATAAAAGCGCGTCTATGAACGTGTCTATGTGCTTGTCTAATTTTCCATGTAGACGCGCTTGTAGACGCACAAAAGAAATTAAATAAATAACAATTTTGGTTTCCGTATGTGCTTGTATTTATGCGTGTATATGCACGTCTAAAGCGCGTCTATTGGTGCGTGTGGATTTTCTCATACATGCGACTATAGATGCGAAATGATAGACGAACAAATAGACGGGCTTATAGACGCACCCATAAGATTTTCTCTCAATTCAAAAATCGCGTCTAGACGTGCATCTAGGAGGCCTTTTTGTGGTAGTGATATCACAGATATATTATGAATAGTCGGTCTTCTACTTAAAGCATTGGCAACAACATTCTCTTTTTCGGGTTGATATTGTATGAGTGGATGAAAACTTTGAATAAAAGCAACCCATTTAATGTCTTGGTCAGATATTTGTGGTTGACTAAGGAGATGTTTAATGCTTTGTTGGTTAGTTTTGATCATGATTTCAGATCCCATTAAATAGTGTTTCCATTGACGTAAAGCTTGTACTACAGCTAGCAATTCCTTATCATAAGTAGAATACTTAAGTTTAGAGTGTTTAAGTTTGCAGAGCTAGAGTAGGCTATGGGATGGGAATCTTGCATAAGGACTCCTCCTATTCCAAATCCACTAGCGTCAATGACTACTAGGAAAAATGGTCTATTGAAATCAGGTAATTGCAATATATGAGCATGAGTTAAAGCATGTTTTAGTAAATCAAAGGACTTTTGTTGATTGTCGGACCAATGATACACAATGCCTTTCTTTAATAATTTTGTCAAAGGTAATGCAAGCAATGAAAAATTTCTCACAAATTTTCTGTAAAAGCTAGCAAGACCTAATAAAGAACATTATTCGTGCACATTTTTAGATATCGGCCAATTCGAAATTGCTTCTATATTTTTAGGGTCAACTTTAATACCTTTAAATGAAACAATATGTCCTAGGTATTCAATTTGTGTTTGGAAAAATTCACTCTTTTTTGAATTAGCATATAATTGATTCTCTTTCAATAATTTGAAAACCAAAGATAAATTTTCATAATGCTCGTTTTCATTCTTACTGAAAACCAATATGTCATCAAAGAAAACAATGACACAATGCTGACGCTTCAAAAATATGTGATTCATCATACGACTAAATGTGGCTGGTGCATTAGTTAAACCAAAAGGCATAACAAGGAATTCATAGTGTCCAAATTGTGTTCTAAATGCAGTTTTGAATATATCATATGTGTCCAGTTGTACTTGATGGTATCCAGATTTAAGATCTATCTTGCTAAATATTGTAGATCCTTGTAGTTTGTCCATAAGATCATCTACCCTAGGAATCGAATATCTATTCTTAACAGTGATCTTATTTAGGGCACGATAATCAATGCACATCCTATAGGTATTGTTTTTCTTCTTCACTAATAGAACAGGTGCACCAAATGGAGAACTACAGGGTCTAATGAGTCCTTGGATTAACAATTCTTCAACTTGGGCTTGAATTTCTTTCTCTTCAATTTGGTTATGTCTATATGGTGCTTTACATGATGGTTGTGATCCAGGAATTAAGTCTATTTTGTGATCTTCAGGACGTATAGGTGGTAAGCCAGGTGGTAAGTCAGCAGCAAAACAATCTTGAAATTGTGAAAGAAATTGTGTGTGCCTAGGATACATTTGATTTTCTTTAGCTTCAATTTCATTCACCCATATTAAGTAGGATTTGCTACCTTTTCGTAATGCACGTTTAGCCTGTGTATGACTAAGCAATGGAAAATTATCGAAAGTGTGCATACCATGCAATGTGATTTGTTTCCCATTAGAATGAATCTTCATTAAATGCGTGGAATAATCTATATCGGGATTATACTGATGACGCCAAGGCATTCCTAAGATAATGTCACTAGATTGTAAAGGTACAACTAAGAAATTTCTTATACGTTCAACATAGTCACCAATTTTAATTTCTAAGTCATGCACTTGTGTTCCATTGTATCTAGTGCCTAAGAATGTAGCCTTGATGCGATAATGAGTAGAAACAGTATGTAAATTCAATTCTTTCACCAATTTTGCAAAAATAAAGTCGTATGTGCTTCTATCATCATGTAAAATAATCTTTTTTTTTACTATGCACAAGACATTTCATCGTTAATAAAGAATGGGGATTTGGCATACCTGGTAAAGTATCTGAAGTAGTACCAATATCGTCATCATCCTCCGTGAAATCTGTCATTTCTTCATATTCGTCATCTTCTGTTGCTCCCAAATAGTTGATGTGAACAGTTGGCTTTTTGGATTGACAATTCGCCGTGCTAGATATCCAGGTTGATGACATTTCTAACAGACTATGGGTTTGGCCTTAGACACATTATTGGTAATAGTTGGAAGTTTAAGAATGTTGGGATTTGGCTGGAAAGATGGCTTAGGGTTTGGATTTGTGTTTGATGGTAAATAAGGGGGTCGTGTCCAAGATTTATAGAATGAAGATGGAAGGAAACGATTTTGATGGAATCTTTGAAAATTTGAATTGAATTTTTTTGAACCAAAGTTACCATTAGTTTGAAATTGCATCTTCGAGAGTCGTTGGCTTGAACATGTTCACCTTCGCATAAAAATGTCCAAGTAAGCCAGACATAAACTTGTGTTTATGGGTTGCCTCAAGTACATCTTCGAGCATTCGAAGTTGCAATAAAGCATTCCAAAAACACTCGGTATATTGTAAAATAGGCTCATGATCCCTCTGTTGCAAAAGATCCCATTGCTTGATTGCTTTTTCATGGAATTGGGGTGAAAGAAAATTCTGCAAAAATTTCTTTTGGAAAGTCTCCCAAGTAGTAGGACAATCAATGCTTTTGCGGACAACAGTCCACCATAGGGATGCTCTGTCCACTAGATGATTAGTAATACATTTAATTTTGTCTTTCTCAGCATACTGTTCTTCATGGAAATAATCATCAAATTGATTGATAAAAGCAAGTACAATCTTTCCATCACGTGACCCATTGAAAGTATGAAATTTGAAATTTCTTTTACTTATCTTTGTTTCTTTCCGAATAGATTGCGCTTCAAGTGTTGCATCGATCATACATTGTATAAGATCTTGAGATTGCGGTCCATCTTGATTGGCGGTAGATTGTTGCAGATTGGCCAATTGAGCTTGCAAAGTTTGGCGTGCTCTTCGTTCCTCTTGAAGCTGCATCATAATCAAATCCAGTTTTTGCTCCATCGTTGGTTCCGGTAGATCACCTTCGACCATAAAATCTTTCATGGTTTGATCGGACATCCTGCAAAATTTCAAAAGACCTCACACACACGAAATCTTGTTAGTGGGATGAGCATAGCTCAAAGTCGGGTTTACAAGACTTATTTCTCTTTTTTTTTTAAATGGATTTTTACACTATTCCTTCTTTGTGGATGTGTTGAATTTGATATCACGGTCTTCTTCCAAGAGGATACTTCATGTGTGTAGTCTACGTGTAGCAATCTTGTTTGCTGGAATTGAACTCTGTCAGTCCACAGGTGTGAATAGGGGCTTGCAGGGAAGTTGAAAATCTGTTTGAGACTAGCTGTGTATGAACACCCACTATGGGAGAGCTTGAAACTTAAGAATTGGTAACCTTAGTAGCTTTAAAATTTAAAACTCTTAGTTTTATTTAAAAAAAACTAATCGTTTGTTGTCGTCGTGAGAAGAGGGGCTTTTTTCTGACGCCGTCGTTCGTGATGACATACTCCTGTTGAAAGATCAAAATCTCAAGAGCTTTAAGCTCTTATAAGCTTTTAAAAATTATCTCTAACTTAAATAATGATAATTAACTTCTTCTCTTATCTGTGAATAGGCGACTTGATGTTGGATTTTGTCTACTGGTCCTTCGCCTGTAGAGGCTAGTCCTTCACGATCCAACAGCGTAGTAGGGGGTTCTTCACTGCCAGGAACACGCTATTATTGATGGATTGCTGTGAGACTGACTGTAGAGCTCAATCGCTCCAAGAGCTCTGCCTTCGCGTGAGATGGTAAGCGATTGGAAGCCCTCGATCTTAGCTTCGCTCTGATACCATTGCTACACAAATCGGATGTTGTATGCGTACGTAGCGAGCGGCGGAAGGTCCCCAAGAACAAAAGAACTCTACTTTTGCACAAAAAACAAGAGAGAAGACTTACACGACATGAAGCAAAAGACTAATTGGGTACAATCTCCCCCCATGCCTTGTGTGAGCGCTCTTCAAAGCATGTATTTGATATATTATTCATCTCCAAGCTCAAAAAATAGCCCAATTTACAATTAGCACGCTTTAGCTTTTGTGTTTGCTTTTTTCCCACTAAAGAATTAAAGCGATTGGGCACCCAAAGAGTCGAGATGTGCCCAAATACAATGTCCAATAACAAATATTTAAATCGTGCTCCTATGCACATACAAAATAATAAATAAATGTCAGGCGCTTCAATAAATAAGCGCGTCAAAATAAATATTGGTGCCACGCCTAAGATGCGCGCCCATAAAAAATGATAATTTATTCTAAATAACTTGAATACTCGCTATCGCCCAGTGCTTCCCAACGCCACCGCTGCCTGCTCGACACATCAAGTGAAGCATTCACAATTGTTAGAAAATAATAAAGTTAAACCGACAAAAGTGAATACCTAGCAGTCTTTAGCTACAAAATAAATAATATCGTTAGAACTCAATCCTAACCTTAATTTAGTACGAGTGCACACTCTAAACTCATAAACATCCATTAAGTTAAATATGTATTTTACGAAATCACCCGCTATGGAATCACCCACTTGCACCTTAAATTAACAAGACAGCCAAAAAGGATAGGCGTCCCCATCGACTTTTCGCACAAGGAATCCACCTTGTGTATGAGCCCCGGCAATAAATATAATTTTACGAAATCCACCACAAAACCTCACGGAATCCACCGTGGAATATGTCTCCTGGCATCACACATACTGCAAATATACATTATTTTCTCAATACAAAAGATAAGGCTTCTATGCATGCATATCATTAACACCTCACTCATAGAGGTGATGGAAGAGATGCCAAACTCCATCATTGCTATAACAAACGAGTTCGTCAAAAAATAGCCACTATATAGCTTAAGAAAGCCTCCTATATTATAAGATCAAGACAAAAGTCTAGTAGCAACTAGCAATTAGTACTACTAGGTAGGGCAATTTCCATAGTCATGTCCAAGAATCAACAACTCAATAATAAAAGGCTATTGAAGAATGTGGCTGCAATTTCCTAGAGCCAAGCATAAAAATTTAGGAAATAAAATATTATTGAAGGATAGAAAGAGTAGGCCCCTTGCAAAAGTACATGCTATACAACAAAACACCAAACAAGGATGTATACAATGAATACGTTTATAAGAACTATCCATGGATTTGAGAAGTAAGCTTAACTCACTTGATTAAAGAGACAAGCCACATATTTTCTTTGAAAAATCATTGATCTCATCATCTTCATAAGAATTCATTTAACTAAATGCAATATCACCACCTTCTATAATTCTCATGTACCATCCAACTAGGCCATCATATCTGCATCTTTGGGAGTCCCTAGTTCCTTGCCACTCCAATCTAGCCTAGTTTTTTGTTCCTCTGAGATAAATGCCCTCATCTTTTTTCTCATCTCGATTTGTAGTAGCATGAGAGGTGTCAACCTCCACTAAGGAATCTGATACAACCTCTCCTCCCTCCACATCATCAAATAGGTCAACATAGCACTAGACAAAGAACCTCCATCAGTCTCAAAATGGGCATCAAAGCTACTTTAACATGCTTCTTTTGTTCTCTTTTGCTCACCTTTTGTTAGATCAATTTTCGTTTTCCCTTGAATATAAAGATCAAAGATTTTGGACACTCTAAATCTTTGGCCTTTATGGGTGTCAATCAAAACTTAGTTTTCCATAAACATGAACCTTGCAAGCAATTGATAAGAATTCCTCCTATAATCTACTATGCTTGGAAAAGAAAGCATGCACCTATTGTGTCAATCAAAAGTTAGTTTTCCATAAATATGAACCTTGCAAGAAATTGATAAGAATTCCCCCTATAGTCTACTATGCTTGGAAAAGAAAGCATGCACCTATTGGCTCTAATGAGTAAGTACTAGATTTTTGCATGCAATCAAAGTCAGCACTTGTAATATGAAAACAACAAGTATGCTGCAATGCATATGTAGCATGTGAGATACCCTTGAAATTGTAGTTGCCAATTCATAGGTGCCCTTTGTCTTTGGCATGTTGCTCCAATAACATTTGAAAAATGTATCAATTGATCAATGTAACCGTCCAAGTTCTCACTAGGTAAAGGCAAATCATTGTGAGCTCCTCACAACCATGTATACAATGTAGCCTCTCTAACAAACCTTGTTCTATGATAGATGTAGCATATGTTGTAGCAACATGTTTTAGAGGGCAACATGTCTTCAATGTTGAATAGTCATAGCATGCAAGTGCACTCCATGTCAGTAGAAATTGAGGTTTTGTCCCTTAGAGTCAATTTTCCAACCATTTATTTGTTTAGCATGTGGTTACCTTCTCTACAAAGTTGCAATACTCTAGGTGCCCTTTGGACTCTACCATCCTTTTGAGTTCCCCACCCTTAAGCCACTCATGATATACTATCATCAAACATCTGATGCATGCCAATTGGCAAGCCTCCTCTTTCACATACACCACATGACAAGAGAGAGAGAGAGAGAGAGAGAGAGAGAGAGATAATAATCATGGTTTCTCTATATCTAAATTTAAAATTATTTTTATTCAATAGTATTTATGTATAATTACAATTTGATTTATATATATCTTAAAATTTTTAATATTCAAAAAAGAATAAAGATTAATAGTAGTATAAGGATTATGATTTATTCATCATTGAAATATATTATTAAATATTATTAAGATAAAAATATGATTCAAATTTTTTTAGAATCCCTTAATTTGAATAAGCAAAACCCTTTAAAACGCTCTTAGGATTATGATTAGGAGAGAAATTAGGATAGTGAGGCCAAGGTTAGAGAGGATAGATAGGTTACATGTAAAACACATATACATACATATATACACACTCATGCACGCACAATAAGTGGTAGGAGAAGATTATCGCTCATTACATGCTTTTGTCAAATTTACGATACATGCCAATTATTGCCAATCCTCCCCTTTCACACACACCACACAACAAAAGAGAGAGAGATAGAGTGAGATGGGGGGGTGCTGCCAAAAAGAGAAACAATTACATTTACCTGACCCCACTTGGCCATAAGGAACATGAAGATTTTCTCACAACCCTACATCTCTCATACCAAGAGGATATGACCAAAAGAGATGAAGGCCATGCATCTCTAATATCCATACATCTCTCATAATTCTACTAATTTAGGCCACTTTTGCTTAATTTTGTTGTGTATATTTAATTGTTTCAATCTATGTTATTTCATGTCATACTTTGTTAAGAAGGGGCAATAAAAAACTAGGGAAGTTCTAGGTAGGTTTGCAACCAATAACTCCCTCATTTTTATCCTTTTTTTGCATAGAGCATATTTATAGTGGCATTAAATGGTGTGTGAAAATTGTAGATGCATCATGTTTAAAATTTAATGACCATTTATGTTTTTGTGAAAATTATAGATGAATGTGTTTACAAGTGTGTAAAAGATCGTGCTTATAGTTTGTAAAGCAAATGTGACTTTCGACATAGGTCTCTTGACACACTCGTAACCATGACCTAAGATGCACCCATAAGGTTTTTCTAAGTTCAAAAACTACATCAATATGATCCTCTACGAGCATAATCCCTTGTAGTGTATCATGAACCTCCACAAAGAACCATCAACATCAATGGTCTCATACATTGTCCTCTTACATTTAATTGACATTGCTAAATCCAACCCTCTAGCCCTAATAGAAACATTCCACTCTCCATTGACTACAATAGCTACCATTCCTCCTACAAATTACTAGCAGGTATGGCTCTTGCTCATTATCATTTGGCATCCAGTCAAGTACCATTGACTACTATAACAACTACCATTTCTCCTACAGATTACTAACACCTATGGCTCTCCCTTATTGTAAACTGACATCCACGTAAGTACCAAGGGACTAGCACTCATCTAGGAGATAGATAGTATCAACCCTTAGCAGAAAGAAATAATTATCATAAGTTTCCACTTTTAATTTTGTTATAACATTGTGCAAGTTTTAAACAATCATGGGAGTAGCAAGGTAATTGATTTTGTGAGAGCTAGGCTCACTCACGTGCAAGTTATAACATCTCTATATACAAGAATAGGTAGGTCCATTAATAACTAAATTAGAGGGTCCCCACAACTAAGGATTAAGTTTAAAAGGAGATTGATTTCGAAAGCCTTAAAAGGGGATATGTTTCCTAAATTCAAAGACATCCTAAAATTATAATTATATATATACATATATATATATGAGTGAGAAAAGGGCAACATAAGCTCACTCTAGTGTGTGCCAGCTTGTGTTCGGGCTTTCTCTTGCTCCTACTTTTTCTCTACTTGTATGCTATTGAGAGAGAAAGAGAAAGTGTATATACGTGAGGAAGGGAGTGAGTATTAACTTGAGAGTTTAAGGGAAAAGAGGCGAATTAGTCGAATTACAAGTCCATCATCTTCCTCTTCTTCTCCTTATCATTTTACTTCTCCTTACTCTTGCAATGATGGTTCAAGCTTGGAGAAGGTTCGAGAGTGTGGATTGAGGGCTTGGAGCAGAGGCAACATGAGGATCATGAGGCCATCTCCAACTTTGAATTGAAACTTTAAAGAATGGAATGATTGAGGTGTGTATACTATAATCTTGACTAAGAGAGAGCTAGGCTACCATGGATGGATGAGCTACTCACATCCAATTGTGAGAGCATAAAAGTCTCAACAATCCTTTGACAAATTTGGCATTTAGAAACAAAAGTCTCAACATTGACACACATTTGGCTAATAGAGGAAACTCTTTCTGATATGCACAGTCAAGAAACTATGGAGCATCAGTAGGACGAAGCGAGTTAGTGCTCGACTCTATTTGCTTGACCTCAAACATCATTGTTTGACAGGATGAGGATTTATGCCAGGAGGAAAGCGGAGGTGTAACAACTTCTTTGTCCACAAATAGCATGAGAATAACTTGCAACTAACATGAAAGTCCCAAGGGAAATGACTAGCATGGCTCAACGCAAGAGTCTATACTTAACCTTTATACCCTATCTTGAATATCAAAAGGTACTCTTGTCACCCCCTCTCAAAGTTTTTCTCGACGCTATTAAAGGTCTTCAATAATAACTACACAAGTCAAAAATATCAAGCCCTCAACTGATGTTAAGGAAGATAACGTTATATCTTTCAACGTGAAAGGGTTCTCTCACTTTTTCTCTCTCTTAGCACACTAACAAGTTCCAATCATGATAAACACTAAGCATTCATTATCATCTCAATGGGACTTCTTTATGCATGATCCCTTTCAACATTGTCTATGAGAGTGCTATAGCAACAAACTATCGACTTCCCCATAGTAGCATCAACCTCTTGGGCTCTCCCTTTTCAAGTGCGACCTTTACAGTAGGCCTAGAGCTCCAAAAACGACGTGCTTCTTTGGAAAGGAAAGACCACCTCTACACCTAGCATGCACTCTTGGTCACTTCTAATCTAGCCACTGCCATCCATCAATCTTGAGCTGGATAGTAGTCATCTCTCGATCAGTTTGCCACATGACATTAGATCAATCTTAATATAATTGCTCTCTGCCTCGGCTATGCTGAAGCTTATGCAGCCCTCATTTTGTTCCAAAGTGTTGTCACTTTTGTAATCTCTCTCAGTGTCTCACTCTTCTAGTCAACTCGTCTAGCTGTATCTGCCTCCCTCATTAAGTAGTTGCACCGCTGCAGCTGCCTCTCTATTAAATAAGTTCCGTCTCTTATGGCACGGACAATATTTATATGTTCTTTCTTGCTTTTACTGAGCCATTCAATGGCTGGCACTGCAAGCTCCTTAATTCCGGCCAGCTCTGACCAATTATGAACCTTTGATGTACACCATCCCCAAGCTGCAAATCAGGCCCACCCGACTAGCTAGAGTCTACTCATAGGTGCTTGTATATTTCGAGTCATGATAGCTCCTAAAACTGTAACAAGTCCCCTTGAAAGCTCAACACCCTCTGATGGAAACGGCAAGGGGATTGAAGTCTGATGAGAGATCCCGCTGAAATCGATCTTCAGGAGTTTTTCTTTGCAGTTGCAATGAGCTCAAACCAGAGCATCAAATTCCCACAGGTCAGGAGCTAACCGTTAGATTACGGGTTGAGCTACAACGCAGGTGTAGGGTGGCGGACACGTTTTGCAGATAGCAAGAGAGAAAAAGGATAGCAGCCCACCAAAGATTAAGGGATCGTTATGGGAAAAAAGTGAGGCAATGGATTGTTGAAGAAGTTATAATAGCTAGAGAAATACAACTGCTAAACTGTTTCGAGGAGATCCAAGAGGATCGCTGGCGGGTGAGAAGGCACATTCTGAAAACAGGGCGGACGTGATTTAAGCCCAGGGTGCCGCGAGATAACAACAAGCCGTGAGCAAACGATAGGTTGCAAGTTGCAACCATCCTTTCTCTTGTTGCCCCCCGGCCTCTTCCTTGACAAGACCATTGTTATGGCGTAAGCTGGCTCCCCCTGCTCAAATCTTGATCACGCCTTGTAGCATAAATTAGAAGAACAAACAGCTGTTCTACTCTTTACTAACAGCCTCCTTTTCCTTTCATAGATCTCAGATGGTCTTGTCTTGCATCTTTTAGAAAGGCGGCCCTTCAAAATCTCCCCGAGCGCTCACGCTGTTTCGTCTCGGCCTTGAGGCAGCCTCCTTAGCAGGGACAACTCGGTACCTACTAACCTCTCTTTGCTCAGTGTGATGGGGATAAGCTCTTGAAGCCCTCTATTTGACAGGCTTCGGAAGTTCGTCCATTTCTCTCCCTCCAAACCCATTAACATCCTATTTTCTTGCTTAGGGCCGAGACGCACCTAAGTGTATCGACTTGGGTACTCGACCTGATAGGTTTCGTATCAGGGAAATGTCTTGTCTAATCACTATCCTTTGATTTTGGAAATGACACACCGACCTGTTCACGCCTGTAAGGCTCTCCTGGCTCATTTGCCTATTTCTGTCAATCAATCCTTTCTGCTGCAAAATCAGTTTTTGAAATGTATTCAGCAATTAATTGATTCCTTTCGTTCTACGGTCCTATGAGAAGAACGAATGGAAGCATGGGCTGTTTTTAGGGATAATGTGTAGTCGTTATCCCAACAGTATGGTATTCAGCATGCTTCCTTTTTACGTGCTAAATTGAAGTATGCACAATCTTTGTTGTCCCATTTATTGTCTCTGTGTCAATTGGGGGATACCATTGATGACTTACTTACATGCATTGAATGGTTGAAAGGCCAAGTTCAATCTCTACAAGAAGAGGAATATGCTAAATGCAAATTGATGTCCAGAGTGGAAGCTTTGCGCGAAAATAACTATCAATCTCATCAAGTCTTTGCTCGATTACATCATAAATACTCTCGAGAAAATTTTGTGCGCTTGAAGAATGAGCAAGGTGCTATGGTGATAGATCCTGCATCCATCATTCAGATGTGTGTAGATTTTTATAAATCATTGTTTGGCCCTCAAGAGATTCTTTCTGATGTTGTACACTCACTTTGCAGATGCATTTGTGATTTGGTTTGTAATCAAGTTCAGCCAGAATGGGTAGCCTTAATGGAGGCTAATATTTCGAAGGATGAAGTGGAAGAGTTGTTGTCCCATTTGCCTAGAAGAAAAAGCCCTGGTTGGGATGGCCTTTCTAATGAGTTGTTTTCAACCAATGTTGAATAGTTTAAGGATCCGCTAACTCGCATGTGTTAGCAAGTTTGGATTTCTAGTGTCATGCCTTCGGACTAGAAGATTGCAATCATTCGGTTATTGCCTAAGGTTCCCTCTCCTACCTCTTTGAAACAATGGAGACCCATTTTTGTTATGGGCTCTTTATACAAAATCTTCTCAGAAATCATTGCCAACAGATTGCAGAAAGTATTTCCGCATTTGGTTCATCCACATCAATACGGTTTCATTAAAGGTCGAAATATAATGCACAACAGTTTGAATGTTCAGCAACTGGGGATTGACTTTGCAAAAGCTTCGGGCCAACAGATTGTTATGCTTGAACTTGATATTGAAATGGCATTTGATCATATAAGCTGGTCTTTTTTGAAGCAGCTAATGTTCACCCTGGGATTTGGGCCACGTATGGTTTCTCTTGTGGATACTATTAGTCATGGAAGTGTTGAGATGGCAAGCTCAACACGTGCCGACATTGATGATGGACCGCCTGGCTAGATGAGTCCGCACGTCTACACTTAGCACGTTGATGGTCATTATGATACTCACATGGCCACTTACTTATCACTTATTATATTTAGTTTGTTACACCTACCTACAGCACCTACCTACAGCTGGAAAAGATATAATGCCAATCAATTAGTGTTAGTTAGTTATGCATTGTTTGACTTAGAAGGCTACTTTCCTTTATGTTGTATCTTATCTATACTTTGTGTACATTGTATTGTGTGTGGAAGAAGAAGAAAAATTAGCAAGAAAATGTTTTGGCCTCCATCTCTCTTCTTGTGTTCTTAAGTGAGCTTCCTCTTGTGTATACAGTGTGTGTTTGGCACAATAGCTCAAGCACATCCCCCCATCACACGATTCTTGACAAGGACAGTGGCCCGTATTGCACTTAATGGAGGGATCAATTATGAAATTGCCTTATCTCGGTCCCTTCGGCAAGGCTATCCTCTCAGCCCTTTGTTGTTTGCATTGGTCACTCACCCAATGCTTTCTTTGTTGGATAAGTTGGCCAATCAAGGTGAGATCGTTGGTTTGTCTTTTCCCAATGGAGCCTAACTTGTGGGTCAATATTTGCCAAATGATTCCTTTATGCTTCTTAAGGCAAATCACTCGAATATTGATTAGGCAATGGTAGCATGGAAAATTTTTGCTATGGCATTGAAACTTCATATTAATGCTCAAAAATCCACTCTGCTCTCTTGTCCAAAAAATGATTTGCAGGCTTTGGGTTGGAATGGTATTGTGATCCCTAGGGAAAATATAACTAGACATTTGGGTTATCCTATTGGTGTGGAGGTAGCTCCTCATGCCTTGTTGGATTAGATGGCTTCCCGTATTCATGATCAATTTATGTACTGGAAGTCTCAAGGCTGGCCTCTCCATGTGAGACTTAAAGTTTCTCAATGCATTATGATCAGCATGATTTCCTTTTTTTGGCCATTACTTCATTGGACTAAGAAGTCCTTATTAGAATTAGTTCAGCCATGTTATGAAAAAAGAAAGGAAATTGCCAGGGCCAGGTGTGGATATCACGGTAACATGTGACTACTCCTAAAAGGATGGGGGGAGCAGCTCTTTTGTATGTTAATTTTCATATGGTTGCTTTGAGGTTAGCTCTTCTACAGGCACTCTGTGTTGAGAGTCATCCTTGGATAGATGTAGCAAAAAAATTTATAGAAAGAACTAGCATTTCTCATGGTAGCACGGTTATTCATGCTTCTTGGTGGCATATGCTTAGCTCTACAAGATCTATTAAAGTCTCCCAGTCTTTTCTCCTTTTCCATATGATCCCATCTTGGTAGGTAATATTACGTTTTGCAGTTTGGCGCTCTCTTAATTTTTGTAAGGAGAAGAATTACTTGCTAGGAGAAGTACTGGCACTACAAGGGTACACACATATAGCGACACTAAGTAGCGACATTTTTTTTCAACGTCGGTATTAGCGTCGCTAAAAACGTTGCTATTTGCGTCGCTATTAGCGTCGCTATCTGCGTCACTAAAAACGTCGCTCGCAGATAGTGACTCTAATAGCGACGACTTACTGCGGTAACATTTCGCGAAAACCCGAACGTTTCTTTCAAATGAGCGCGCGAAGGCGGAGAGAAAGAGAAAGGGAGGTGAGCAAGAGAAGGAGGTGAGCAAGGGAGGTGAGCAAGGAAGCAAGCTGCGAGCCGCACGCGAGGAGAGGAGCGTCATCCACATGAAGAGGTCATGGAAGAAGAAGAGAGCACGACGGTATGCCCTGTTTTAGTTTCTTTACAATCTTTGTTTTGCTTTGCAATGTAGATTAGAAAGTGTTGGTTTCTCTTCGATCTTTATGTTGCTTTGCAATGTCGGTTAGGAAGTGTTGAAAGAGAGAGAAATGGAAGTGAGTGTTTTCAAATTTTTTCTTGTGTTGGTTTTTATTCTTTGCAATGTAGGTACGAAAATGTATGTGTGTGAGCATAGTTTAGAGTCGACCTCAAAGATAGATAAGTTTAGAGCTGAACGTAAAGAGATAGGTACGAAAATTTTAAAAAAAAGACCTGAAATATATATAGTGGAGTGGTCCCAATATATAATATAGAATCATTATTAAATTATCATTCCATTACATCGCAGTCAAGATGTCTAGCACTCACGACCAACATGGTGGTGATCGTGAGGCTTGGCTCAATCAACATGTCCCCTGTCCATGCACTCAATGCAAATTGGCCATTCGTCGGAAACATCGTTTATCCATAGAGCATGTGCAACGGTATGGAGAGTTTCGAGTTGAGATAATCGACCAAGCAGTCTTGAATTACGAGATTGTGGTAATTTCTCTCTCATTACATACTATATGACATGTAATTGATTTAAGTATAACAGTTTGGGGTTATCTTAGAAGTTAGCTCCTTAACATCCTTTACAGGGTCAGGGCCATGTCGATACATTGCAGTCCGCAGATCTCTTGTGTCCAGTAAGACGGGTTCGCCCGCGCTCTATACAAATGCCGTCCGAGATAACTAACTGTCTCATAGAAGGTGATAACTCTCAACCCCCCTCTATGGGTAAGAATGCTGGAGACATGGACGATCCTCCTGCTTTTTTGGAGCCCGAGTTAGAGGACATGATTGAATCATTGCTTCCGACGGACTCAGAATCCCAAGATCCTTTAATTGCGGAGGCTGCCATTCCATTGTATGATGGGAGTTGGGTATCCCGTTTGAAGACACTTATTGCATTGTTGAGCATACAAACAAAGTATAGATGGAGCGATGCGAGTGTGACAAAGCTATTCAGGTATATTATGATGTGTATGATTCTTTATTGAAAGCCATTAAAATGTGCTATGTAGTACTCTAATAACGTGCTTCATTGCAATTTGTAGAACGTTGAAATCTTACATTTTTCTTACCCAAAACACGATGCCTGAGTCTCGTGATGATGCAAGACAAGTGCTGCGAAAGCTAGGCATGGATTATAATTGCATTCATGCTTGCCCCAAAGATTGTGTTCTCTTCCGGGGAGAGTTTGAATTGTTGGCCACATGTCCCAAGTGCAGTGCAGACAGGTATCAAAATGACTTGCAAGGACACACTCCCCAGAAGGTTTTGAGGCACTTTCCACTGATATCGCGTATTCGTCACATTTTTCGGACCAAGAGTTTTGCAAATTTGACTACATGGCATGCGGAAAATCGATCCACTGATGGTGTACAATGTACACTAGCTGACTCAGAAGCATGGCATCACATTGACAAGACTTTCCCTGACTTTGAAAAGGAGGCGAGGAATCTACGATTCGGTCTTGCCATGGATGGGGTAAATCCTTTTGATTTACGTTCCACCTCCTATAGTGTATGGCCCGTGGTCCTTATTAACTACAATATACCGCCATGGCTTTCCACCAAGAAAGGACACCTTTTGCTCAGCTTGCTTGTGCCTGGACGATACAAAGTCAAGAATATGGATGTCTACCTCTCTCCACTGATTGATGAGCTAAAGGAGTTGTGGGAGGGAATTGTAGTGGAGGACATGAGCAAATATATTGGTAGGCGATCCGCAACTATAAGGGCAATTCTTATGTGGACCATGCATGACTTTCTAGGTTACGGAGAATGCTTTGGTAAAGCGTGTTTTCTTATTTTGCTAGTTTTCTTTGAGCGATGTTGGTGTTATGACATGCCTCATTGTACATGTTTGTTCTACAGGGCTAGTCACGTTAGGTTACCATGCATGTCCTCTATGTGGACCAAGGTTGGATTCTCGTATGTCAAAATCTATGAAGAAGATGGTATTTGAGAGACATCGGGCTTTTTTGCTAGAGGGTCATGTCATGAGAGAAGGATTTCTTGGTCGCCCTCCTGCGAGAATGAACGCACTGAGCTGGTTTGATCGCATGATGGTGGACCAAGACTCGCTTCCCAGTGGAATGCGACGCTTCTCAATTTTCAATGAGCTAACTTATTGGAAAAAACTGAAAATTAACCACCTTTTTGATCCCATGCACATTTTTAAGAATGTGGGTAGCTTGCTATGGGACCACCTCACTGGGCAGCGAGACACACTAGGAGCAAGGATGGATTTGAAAGTAGTGGGAAAGATGGAACCATATTGGCCTGTAAGTGGCATCGACGGTCGAGTGCAATTGCTGCGCGCTCCTTGGGTTTTGTCTGGCAATGAAGTGCAACGAGTAAAGGAAAACTTCAAGTCCTTTCGCACGCCGACTAGCCTAATGCGTTCTCTCAAGACAGCATTCACAAAGGATGACCAACTGACAGGACTCAAAGCCCATGATTGGCATAAGATGTGTCAGGTATGTACGGTATGAGGCTGCATATGGCATGATTCTGCATATTATATTTCAGAATCTCCGTTTGTTTATACACAATATTAATTACATGGTTTTCACAGTTCGTATTTCCGATCGCAATCGCGGGGTCTCTGACATCGGAGGTACGGACAACCATTTACAAATTGTCCGAGTTGGTTCAATTTGTCTCCCAAAAAGAGATTCACACATCATCGATTGAATCCACGAAATGCATGGCAGTAGAGACTGCTTGTCTTTTGGAGAAGTATCTTCCCACTAGCATACTCACGATACAAACCCATCTTCTAGTACATATTGTAGATGAATTGCAGGTTGCAGGTCCAGTCCATAGTCGATGGATGTTTTTCCTTGAACGGTTCATGAAGACCTTAAAGGGATTTCTGCGACAACGGGCTCGTCCTGAGGGTAGCATGGCTGAAGGTTGGTTAGTGTGGAAGGCCTTGGTGTACATTTCTGAGTGGTTGTCCACTATGGAGACCGGTGGGACAAAGGCTTGATATGGTCACTTAAGGAGGATGATCGTCTGAATGGAGATGTCCTAGTGGGAAATGGAATAGAGAAGAAGATGGACGTATCCATGGAGTCCAAGGTGAACCGATTTTGTATGCTGCATAGCACTACGATGGAGAAGTGGCTACAACGGTATGAGGATGCTCGAGCTGAGCGAGAGTCTGCAAGATCTGACTTTCGACGGAGTACGCGGCAATGGCCCATTCGATATCTGAAGGGCTTAGAGGAGATGCCTCTACTCATGTCCACTAGATGGCTACATGAGGCCCTAACCAAAGCATCTCAAGATGGAGAAACAGTTACTGAAGAAGAGTGGGACTTCTCACGTGGATGCAATCCTAAGGTATGCAATCCCAAGAAATTACAATCTATACTGCAAATCGCAACTAATTTACTTGTTCTTCTCCCAGTATAAGGTCCATAGTGCAGCATGGTCATGTGGACGACATTTCAGAGTAGAGCACATCGACAAGTTACGCTTGACAATGGACTGTGGAGTGATGGCAATGTTTGAGCAGGAAAGCCGACGACGTGCCACAGATCCAAACCGTGTAGTTGCAGAGATGGAGTATTTCGAATGTTTACAGAGTATCCTTGTAGTGGACTATCGAAGTTTCTCTGTGACCATATTTGATGTGCAATGGTTCAAGGTTACTCTCGAAGGAGCAGGTGCAACTGTTCGGCGAGGGCCAAGTGGCTTTGCTGAGATTAACTCAATGAAGAAGTGGACCGATTTGAGTGATACATTTGTTTTGCCAAATCACTATGAGCAGGTAAGAGTCCCTAATACTTGACGCGCTTTAGCAATCTCAAAGTGGACTTTTATACTAATCGTAATATGGATCAGGTCGTCTTTTTCCCTAATCCTCAACAACCTCAATGGTGGTATGTCATTCCCATGACATCTAGGAGTATCCCCGTGTTTGCCAGAACCCCCATATCGATCGTAGAAGAGACACCTTTAATAGCGGCAAGGACAGAAGGCATACAAGAAACTAGGATGAACCGCCTAGAGGACCAAGACATCTCACTATGGAGATAGAGGAGATAGAGGATGGGTTTTTTGAAAATGAAGCAGAGTCCTCATTTTGTGGAGAATTTTGTATAGATCTCCCAGTGTATATTGAGCTATGTCAAGATGAGATTGTGGAACCCTAAACAAAAGTCACTCGATCAAAACGTTCCTCCCACTATAGCAATGCTACTTTTTGCAAATCGGTTAGGACAATTTGTATGTTTTTGGAGTATGGTGTTTTGTATTATCTAATTTTTTTATTATTTTAAAATGAAGTCTTGCAAATTAAGTCTTAGTTTTATTATGTCTTGCAATTCATTATCTAATTGACTTATTTTTCCTTGTATGTGCAGGTTTAGGATTTGGGCACGGATGGCAGGATGAGTCGGGATTTTATAGATGATGACATTGACGCGATACTAGCGCGTTTCTCACTGGAGCATCTAGCACGGGTCAGAGATAGAGCCGATGCACAGCTTTCCTGTTCCACCTCAGCACGATCGGCAGACTCTAGACGGTCCGATGCTTCGGTCTCCAATAGACGTAGTCGCAGGTCTCGCTTTGCTTCAGAGTCACATAGTCGAGGAGGAGGTAGCTCCTGTTGTGGGGATACAGATGTAGTCTCTCCCACTCGCACTGCCACCAGGGAGTCGACACCGTCTTTCACTGGCGGTGGGGTAGGCAGACGTCTACTGCTCCCACTTTTTCACACACCCCACCGATCACTCCCAGGGCCAACAAGAAGTACACAAAACCCATTCCTCCAGGTATGTATTTTCATATCCTTTTTCGCAGTAGCACTTATCAATTCAAGTTGTGTTTGACACATTTGTATTAATGTCATGAAAGTATCCGTTTGCAAAATCTTGCAGGTTACTCGTATCTCATAGATAAGGTCTCTGGCCATTTATACATGAATGATGATGGAAAAGCTGTCATCTCTAGGATGCATGAGTTGTGCCAACAAGTATTTCGGCACAACATTACAAACAAGTGGAAGGAGATCCCAGATGCCAGCAAGGAGTACATAATCGATACATTGTATCGAGAGTTCCCTCAGCCCTCTAGCAATGATAGATTTTCGAGAGGGTGGATGATGATGCGTATGCGTGACTATCAGTCGCATAGGCGGTCTGATGCACACGAAGCAGTCAAGCAGGGCAAATCGAAGCTGGAGTGGTTGGATACAGAGGACTAGAGTAATCTCCAGGATGAGGCGACATCCACTCCAGACAAGTGGAAGCAGCAGAAGGACGCAGCAAAGGCATGCTTGGATGCAGGATCGGTGCATCACCTTGGTAGCGGCGGCCATTCCTGGCAAATTTTGTAAGTATTAATAGGGTAGAGTACTCTAATTTAATGACATCCATGTTGATGTATGTATTTCGAACATGAATCTCAAGTATGTTGTTTTTCAATGTTTGTGTGCCACAGCAAGGTTTTACAAATCGCGACCCGACTGCACTAGAGGTGACATACGGGGAGAAGCATGGCTTGAGTGCCCTGATCGAGAAGCTCTATGCTCGTGGAGGACTGGTAAGTAGTAATAAATATCATTCCTAATTTGAGAAATCTGTCATTATATGTCAGTTTGTATTTGGTACTCACAATTATATATGTATTTACTGTTGCAGACTCCCTTCGATATGCCACTACAGCGAGAGGAGTTTTCTAATGCGGATGAGTCGTAGAGAGCAGATTAGGCTACATAGGATTACTCCCCATCTTGTATTATATAAAGCCTTATGGCCTCTATCCTCCATATGTAATAGCAAAGTATATATGATTCAGACTTCTATGTTGTAGCATGACTCCATATTTGCTTTGTCGCAGTAGCACTTATCAATTTAAGTTCTGTTATTTTCTTTATCAATGCAGTGCACATTTGTGTTAATTAATGTCATGAAAGTACTTGTTTGCAAAGTCTTGTCATTATTTGGGATCGATTGTCTAACTTCTTTGACAGCAGGAATTGTCTCTTAGCCCTGTGTGACTCTAACTGTGGCAGGGTTGCATCTGCAGCTCTACCACAAAAAAAAAATTATTCTCTACAACCGTCGGTATCAGCATTCGAAAATAATTTTGCAATTGTCGGTATTCGCGTCGGAAATTCCTTTGTAACCGTCGCTAATTTCGTCGGTATTAGCGTCGCTAAATAGCAATGCTAATATCGACGAAAATAGCGAGGCAAATAGTGACCGTTTTGTAGCGACGCTAATACCGATGACGGGGATATTTTTTATATATAAAGAAAATGTCGTTATAAACGTCGTTATAGCATGTATATGTTGTAGTGTGGCTACCTCCAAGTTGTTAGATTGGCATGATAAAGATCTACAGTGAGACAAGTTCAATCAGATGGTTCTTTTGGGGTTTCAGACAGTCTTGGATGGTGTCATTCCTGGGCAGGCCCATCTTTATTCTTTTTGCTGTATTCGTAAGCATTTTTGGGTGCCTAGAGGATATCATGATATTTTTTTGGCCATACATGATAGACTTTTGAGGTACTATTCTTTGCCTAGATCACACCTATTGACTCCCTGGGGTGATTGGATGTTTGTGATTCCTGATGATTTTGAGAAAAGGTCAACTAACCAGATATATCATCAGATGGTGGAGGCCAAGAGATGGGTCACGGATAAGGCTAATAAAGTATGGCATATTTGGGATAGCAAAAAGAAATGGCAGGATAGATTCATGTAGCTATGAAAATCTAAGGTTTCGTATCATGGAAAAGTGTTTATATGGAGGGTACTTATTGGGGCTCTTCCTATTGAGAATGTGCTCTGTGCTCGTAAGATCTCTGCTGATTGATGTGTATTTTGTACTACATGTGATGAGACAGTGCTTCATATTTTTGCCTCTTGCCCTATTGCGAGACAAGTTTGGAGTTTTGTTTCCCATGTATGGTTCTTGTTGACTCAGCACTAGATATCAGGTCGTTCTTGGATTATGGAAAAGATGACCTCCATGACCTCTTTGCATTTAGATTATTCTTGCCTGTTCCATTTCCTTAGATGGACTACCTTGTGGCATTTTTGGCGTACTCAGAATGCCTTCATTTTTTATTCAATATCTGGCATTCATGATCATGTGGCCCGAATTCATGATTTAGTGTTGTGGCAAATCTTCTCTATGGTGTCTGATGATCTAGTGTCTCCTGACATTGCTATTCCCTGGCTAGATATTATTCACTCCACACCAGCTGTTCTTTTAGTGTGACATTTCTATGTTAGAGTATGTGTAGACTTTCCTTTATGTATGTTATTTTTAATGGTGATCTGGTGGTATGATGTAAATATTTACTACTTAATTCAATTATCTTCACGAGAGAGAGAGAGAGAGAGAGAGAGAGTCTAAATTTCAGGAAAGAGAGTTGAGTAGAGGAGAGAGAATGTAGAAAAGAACAGACGAGATCACTCCAAACCAATGAATGCATACCACATCATCGTTACTTTGGCAAGTGAAAAATGCCCTCAAAAAATTTTAAGGTACTCTATTCACTAGAATAAGTTTATTTTTTTAAGGAGAATAAGTTAAATTAGGTACGTATGTAAGTCACTGTTACCAGCAACAGTGAAAAGCAGGAAAATAGAAAAATCTGAGAAGCAAGAAAAGGTGTAGGGCAGGCATGGAGAAGGCGCCCAGAAGAATAATAAGTACGGAAAAATTCCAAAAGCATGGGAACAACCACCAAAAGTCCAAGGCGCAGCCACCGAAGCCTAGAGGAGTTAAAAGCAAGAAAGTGTGCCTTTAAATCAGGCACTCTCAAATCCTTGTAAAAGAGCACCAGGATCTCTCCTGTGCAAATTGTGAACTTAGAAGGGTGGTAGGACCAGCTAGGAAGGGAAAATATAGAGAAATAAGGCCTAGGCCATGGTCGGCCATGTAAAAATTGAGGTTGACCGCCTGTGGGAAGTGGGGCATGTATATAAAGTTGAAAAGTGAATGAGAAACTCATTCTTGTGTTCGGCAAAAAGCTTCTTCTTCTTCTTCTCTTCTTCTTGCCTTCTTTCTTGTGCTTGAGAGAGGGAGTTAGTGAGGATCAGGGAGTGAGGGAGTGAGTGTGAGAGAGTGAAGGATCAAGGAGAAGAAGCTCCCCATCTCCTCTCTTCATCTTCTTCTCTTCTCTATTCTTCTCTTGTCTCGCACGGCTATGGAGGATGGAGCTTGTTGGAGAGGGATTGAGGTTTCTTGAGCTTGTCTCAAGGATCGTGGAGCTACCGGCGTGCATGGGAGAGGTGGGTACTCAATCGAGCATCAAGGTAAGCTCACTACCCCCCATAGGTAGGGAGGGCACATCCGCTATGTGAGAGGTAGCCATGGCCGCTCAACTTGAAATGCTTGACCAATAAGCGGTCCGTAGGTATTGAGGGTTGAGCTTGAAGCTCCCTTCATTTTGGTTTCATTGTTGGGATAGACGGAATCGAGCCGTGAGTGCTGCGCGCTTTGAATCGAGCATAGAAGTAGGGTTTTAAGCCCAAACCAGTGATTGAGATATATAGGAGATTTAGGTGGTTTGATCTTCCAAACAAGTAAGTATTTTGTTTTTTTTTTAGTAGGCAAGTAGGTAAATAAACCTCATACACTATTTTTGATTTTTGCTGCGTTAGGGTAGGATTAGGACCAAGGAAACATGGAAAATAGAAGGGCTTTCTATTGCTGAAAATAGGCTAAAAACTAGGAGAAAAGGGCATAAAATCTAAATCTTCAGTAGATGGGTACAAGAGGGGTAACCATAAGGTTGAAGCAGACTTGAGCAGGGCAATAAGAGGCTCAAAAGGTCAGGGGAATCCTCATTTTGCAGTCAGAGCTTGAGAGAGAGACTGTGAGTGCAAGTGTATAAGGGATTCGATCCGGTCATTTTGTTATCGCTCAACCATCCGAGGTATTCCTTAACCTTCTATGAGTTTTTTGCTTGTTGGATCTGGAAAGTTGGAGCTTGTTCCAGGACCCCCACATGTTGCATTCATCATTCGCGCCCTCGCAACTGCGCCACGACAAACGGAATCAGACCACTCTCCAGGTGTCGGAGACTCTTCGAGTCAGACCGTCTTGGACTACCCGACTTAGGCACACCACCTTAGAGTTGGACCACCCCGTCTGATCGGACCAACTATATGACCTGATGGTTCGACCCTGCCAATCGGATCCAACCACATGGCAGTAGACCCATTTTGAGTAGGACCCATTTTGAGGCCTGGACCACCTGGTCCAATCGGATAGTCCAACTCACAGTCAAACCAACTCACAGTCGAATCAACTAGACTCAGACGGTCGGACTCCCAGAATCGAACCACCAAGGCAGAACATTGTAAAATTGGTAAGTGAGCCACTACCTCAGGCCAAGGCCGCTCCGAACCCATCTCCAAACATCTCTGAGTACTGGACCCAGCTCTCAAAAGCCAAAGATTGAAGAAACTACACTTGGGAAGCCTAGAATCAATCTCTAAAAGTAGACCATAGAACATGTGAGACTTAGAGCTGAAACTGACCCTCAGATTCCAATCAGGCCTTGACGGAGTATAGAGTGTGCAGCATAGACCCTAGACAATACAAGGGGACAACCAGAAAATGCACTTAGAGCCATGTTAGGCTACGAACAAAAGGGGGAAGAGCGGAAACTACATTGGTCATTTTCCATTCTCACCCCACACTGATTTCATCATTTAAGGTGCACTAAAAGGAAGAAAGCCTAATTTAGCATTGTGCATTGGAAAGCACTAAGCACGTGTGAATAAAATTGATAGCTGCTTTCAATAACAATGAATTCACATAGAATCATAATAATACAAAGAACACACCAGTAGGAGCAGACCTTGAGGCATAACTGGGTGCCACAGAGCCCTGTTAATAGGACCTTAAAGACCCCGAAGAGTTCGAAAACGACAGGATTGAGGGCAAGTCACTGCCCGAGCTAATTGGACTGATCGAAAACCTAGTCGAGCGAGAGGCTCCAGAAATGTCAGGAGTAGATGCAGACCGAGAGGATGACCGAATGGACTTGGGCGAATTTCCACTCGAATTGCAGCGTATGGTTGATCAATATGATCAGCTAACAAGGACCGTGATCCATGGCAGACCGATCAAGGAAGTAGTTATAAGCCTTGAGGAAGAGAGGAGGGCAGCTAGGAAAGCGCTATAGAGTATCACGGCGTATAACCATGAGGAAAGGATGAGGAAATTGCGGCAAGACTTAGAGGTGCATGTGACACGATGCATTATAGCCTTAGCTCGTAAGGCCACGATAGGGCCAAATGTAGAGAGGGAGAGGGAGCTAGAGATAGACTTGACACTGAGCGAGCTTGTCAAGTCTACTTGACACTGAGGGAGAGGGAGCTAGAGGTAGACTTGACACTGAGCGAGCTTGTCACCAAGTGGCTCATAAACAACACAACTGCAGAACAGAGTGCAACTGCGCTAGCCACCTCTTTACTCACATGCTTAGGAGTCACGCAAGGGGCAAGAAGCCACAACAAGATCCCTGCAGTGGCCAAGCAGCTGGATAAGTACTAGCTTAGCAACGACCCCTATAGCTTTGTGGAGCAGTTCGAGCAGGTTTGTGAATCCAACGGTCTCACAGACCTCGCCCAATGCTCGCAGGTTTTCGGGCTCTCCTTGGGTAATAAGGGAAGGACATGGTACACCAGTCTAGACGTAGCAGAGCGAATAGATTTCAATCGCCTGAAGGATCTCTTCATCAAGAGATTTTTAGAGACATGGTACTCAGACAACTTCATGATCCGACTGATGAATGTCAGTCAAAAGGACAAAGTGGATATTAGAGACTACGTCACTCATGTGCATAGCTTGTTTAAGAGAATCCCTACCAACGAATGACCAAACGAGAGATTGGTCTCTACTGTCTTTGTAAACGGAATCCACATGGAGGAACTTTACAAGGCGCTGGCAAGAAACTCGAGCTTGCAGAGAGATGTGCTCGCTAGGGTTTTCGATGAGACAATAAGGGTGGATGACCAACTTAGGGAGAGAAGCGCTAGAAGCTCGAATCGAGATGGCTCTAGCCAAAGAACCACAGAGAGAGACACAACCTATAGCAAGAGATCAGCCCTTGACATGCAGGACAAGGGTAAGAGCACATCATAAGACCAAGAGCTAGCCGAAGTCAGGATAGTGTGTGTACTATGGAGGCAACCACATCCCTGTCGAGTGCCAGGATCCAAGATCTAGGCCTTGTGCAAATTGCGAAAGGTTTGGCCACGACGCAATGCATTGTCGATTGCCAAGAAGGCTTCTTTACGCACAACAATACAACTCACCATACTACGGGAATAGGGCGCCTAACTTCTTTGGAAGAGAAGCCCCATTGGCCCTTCCAGCACCTAATGTGTTGAGTGTTGAAATGATCTATTTTTTGGCTGATTTTTGTTGTTTTTGAGAGCTGAATGGTTGATTTTATGAGATAATTGATTGGTTTGGAAGTGGTTTGAGAGTGTTTTGGATAGGTTGGAATGGTTTTATTAAGCTCATGATGTTTATTAGTAGAGATGTGAAGTTCTGATGATGTTTTGATATGTTCTGTTTGGTCCTGATAGCTTCTGTTGAGCTTCTGTTTTGTTTTGTTTTCTCTTTGTAAGGAAGGATGGAGTATTGATTGATAGGGTTTGAGATTGTTTGAAAGCTTATTGAGTGATTTTTGATGGTTTGGAATGGTTTTGATATGAGTTATGTGGTTCTGATGCTTTCTGTTGACCATCTGTAACTTTCTGATGAGTTTCTGTAGACCTTTTGTATGCTTCTGTATGTGTTCTGTTGGATGAGAGTGTAGCTTGGGAAAGTTTTCTAGCTTTGGAAAGAGGTGAATACAAGTGCAAAAGAGCTAAAAGAAGTCAAAGAAGTAGCTGCTGAAGACTCAAGTAAAGGTTGGAGTGAAGTGACAGTGGTGAGCTATGAAAAGACACTGTAGTGGCTCTGGTGCCTCTTCATATCAGACATACCTCTTGGGAGGTGCATCCACGACCTAAGAAGGATTATTGAGGGTTATTATTGAGTGATTGTAGTGAGGATATGATGTACTATTGAGAGAGAGAGAGAGAGAGAGAGAGAGAGAGAGAGAGAGAGAGAGAGTCAGAGATAGTCAATTCTATCAAAACAGTGGGATTGTATATGAGAGATTGAGAGAGAAGATTATGAAGATATTGAAGATGAATACTATGTGATGTATTTCCATTCAAAGATGGTGTATTCCTTTTCTTTATTTTTTCTATTGATGGATTTTGTGAAGATATTGAAGAATATGGTTGATTCTATCAAATCCATGGGAGGTCTACATGATGCTACATGAAGATTTGTTGTGCATGGTGTTCTTTTCTTCATTGTGATCATATAAACCCTAATAAAAAAGCTTGTTGATGTTACAAGATAGATTTTCTTGCAAGATAATTCATTTTTCCTTGGTGTTCCTCTTGGGGCTCCATGTTTTTGGTGTGCAGACGGGGAAGCTTGCCATCAACAAGCACCAGAAGAGGCCGAAAATGAAGGAAATGGCATTGCCAAGAAGAGAAGAATTCAATGGATGTTTGTAAAGTTTCTTCTTCCACTGAAGAGTTGGAATTACTCATAATCAAAGCCACTTTCCACAAGAAGTTCATCCCACAATGGTGGAAACACATCACCATCATGATGCATGCTCTATGTGGTGGACAGTTTTCTCTTCCTGTTGAAGCAACATAAACTTGCATCTTGGTGGCAATCTATTTGGGAACAAACTGAAGAGCAGAAACAGAGAGAATGACCATCTATGGAAGATTTGGCATTCATTGAGAAGTTTCCAGAAATTATTAAGTGAGAGATTGTGAAGAAGCTTCAGGAGTCTTGGTCTGTGGAGGTTCACAAAGACAAGAAGGAAAAAAGTTGGAATTTGTTCGTGGATGCTCAACAGCAAGATACATGGGATGCTTGGTGTACTAATAATCTTCTGTTTGTTCAATTGGCAACCCACTGGAAGTTGGTAGACAGAGTGTTTTTCACAACGTACACTGTTGAAACCATCAAAAGCTGGCATTACTATGATAATGGCACCACCACAATGCTTAGACGTATGCATTTTGACACCTTCAGAACCGAATACCTTCCTCTGTGCAGTGGCATGAAAGCAGAATTCAGAGACGTTGAAAAGGAAGAAGTAGAAGAAATGTTGGCAAGAGAGTCCTCCAGAGACTGAAGCCTTCTGTTATCCCTCTGTGGAGCACTAACGACATAGTGGATCCAACCCCCTGATGAATGACGCAATAAAGAGGCAAGCATTAGAACGAGTCGGGAGGTACGTGAGAAGAGAGAAAGCAAAAATCAAAGCTGAGAACAAGCTCACAACAGAAGCCGCCTTTGACGCCCTTGCGAAACTCTTTACAGAAGTCCCAATGGCACATCAATCCCTTCCTCCTCCTGCTGGAGGCCCACTTCCAAGCCAGATCCATCCTGGAAATATTGATGGACAGGCCAGCGAATGTAGTTCCATTGCCAGTTTTTAAGGGAGAGTACAATGAAGACCCCAATCTTCATGTAGCAGAGTTTATGGTAGCATGTGTGGCTAACAATGCCAGAACCCCTGAGCATTGGTTAGCAATATTCTCCGCCACTTTCAAGGGCGCGGCGTTTCAGTGGTATGAGAGACAAGCAGCAGGAAATTTTGGCACATGGGACGACCTAAAGTTGGCCTTCCTCACTAAATTCAGGCGTGAAGGTTTTGAAGAGCAGATGCGAGAGGAATTTATGAATTTTAAGTCAGTCCTCTGAAGAAAGAGTAGAAGCTTATGTCTCACGAATGGAATCCATCCTGAAGAGATGGACTAACCATAATCTAGTTGATGGCATTCAGAAGGGGGTGTTTCTCAGAGGATTACAACCATAAGTCTGTAAGTTTGTGGAGCTGCAAAGACTAGCCACACTGCAAGCTGCAATAGAAGGTGCAAGACTGTACGATGAAGTGGAAGCTAGATTGGCGATGAATCCAGGAAGAGGAGTCCTACCTCCTCTAATGCCAAGAATGATGTACCCACCAAATGCAGTCCCAGGGATAGTCCCCTACCCCTACCAACAGATGCCCCCAATATCACAGTACAGTGCACCAAATCCACAGTGGCCACAATCAATGCCGCAAATGATGGTCCAACCACAACAACAATGGTCCCAACCAATTTCCCCAATGCCAAATCAGCAGCAACAGTGGAACCCTACCAACTGGAGCCAATAGCCAACAGTTCAAACAGGAGCTCTGAATCAGAATCAGAACAGAGACCCCTCTGCACCAGCCCAACCTGTTTATGCAGTGATTACAGAGACTCCTCAAAACCCTACTGCTAGTGCCTCAAGAGGAGAAAGCTTGAAGGATTATTTATCCAACTCAGTTGCAAATATAAAAAAGGAGTTGATGGATGTGATTACAGAGCAGCTATAGACACTGAAAGTGGATACCGCTAGCATATCCAATGTGGCAGGAGCAGGAAGAGATGTGATGCGGTCAAATAATTGGTGTGGTAAGTGTCATCAAGCAGGCCATTTAGCCACTGAATGTACACGAAAACCAACCATCCCTAGAGCTTTCTGTTCCTACTGTTTGTGGAAGAACCATACAGAGGATATTTGCTCTCTGAAGGAGATGCATGATAGGAGAAGGAAGGAAGAAGACGCAAGATTCAACTTGCTGGAATCCAAAATGACAACACAGGATATTGGACCCAAGCCTAGAGAGTTTGGTCCTAATTTTGGTCCAAGGAGATTTCCCTCCCAAAATTACAGAGGAAGACAGTCTGGCGGTGGTTAGAGATCAGAAGTGGAGTGTTACAGATGCGGAAAAAAGGGACACATTTCACCAAATTGTCCAAATCCCAAAAGGTCAGTGGATTACAAGCCCTTACGCAGTCAACGCAAAGGAGAAGGCCACACTGCAAAAGACTGTCCAAGCCCAGTCCCAGTGAAAAACAGTGCTACTGATAGTCCGCGGCCAAGGCCCAAGAGCCTACCTCCAATTTAGTGGAATTGGAAGTTGCTGCCATCACGCGTGCAAAGAAGAAGGAACCACCTATCCAGAAAGAAAATAATCCTCCTGCCAGAACAGTGAAGTTCAATCTTCCACAAGAAGAACAGAACAGAACAGAGCCTGATAGTGCCGTACAGAGCACTACAGTGCCATAGAGAGTCACAGAGATAGTTCCAGAGACAGGACCAGAGCTCCAGGAGATACAAGAGGAGGAAGTGCCACAAGTGGTAGAAGAAGTCCCCATGATGCCCCTGTTGGAAGAAAAAAGGAAAATGAAAATGGGTGTTGCCCCATTCCCTAACCGGTTAGAGAAGCCAGTGGATCCTATTAAGGAATACGATCTGGTCAGAGATCTAGATACCTTTAAACCAAACCTCACATTCCGACAATTATTGATGTTGTCTCCCAGTTGCCGAAAAATGTTCAAAAGTATACTGACAAGAAGACGTGGCTTAAGGATTGCTCCCCAATCAGCAACAAAGTCCAACAAAGCTCTAAAGCCTGTAAAAGAAGTGGACGTGGCTAACGCCTTCCTAGATCCGGGTACCCCAGAGACTGGTGTGTGGATAGAATGCTGCTTTATTGCAAATGCACTGATTGATGGTGGTTCATCAGTGAACATTATGACGGATGTGACAATGAAGGATCTAGGCCTACAAGGTGTGCAACCAACCCAATGGCTCATCAGATTGGCGGATCAAAGCAGAATCAAGCCTTTGGGCATTCTCCCATATGTGAAGACTACAGTGGCTGGAAAAGATTATTGGCTAACCTATCTGGTGGTGAAGCCAAACTCTTATGGTACATCCTACCCTCTGTTACTGGGCAGACCATGGCTTTTTGAAGCCAGAGCAATGATGGATTGGTTCAAAGGAACCTTGACCTTGGGTAGAGGAGCCAACAAAGTGGTGCTGAAGCTATATGGTGCTAAAAAAGGACATGGATCCACCTCCTTGGAATTATCTTCTGACTCCCCTACTGAGGCTACAGATGGAACATCAACAGACAAAAATGCTGTCAAACAGATCCTTCCCAAGAAAACAGTGTCATGTTCCTTAACAGTGGATACTGTAAGCCAACTCCCAAAAGATGCAAAGTCCCTGTCAATAGGTGAATACTTCCTGCCTGAACCAGGAACAATTTCCGAAATCACTTCTGACAGTGAGATAGAAGCATGGATGTACTGCTCTCATTGTTACATGGCCATAGTAGACAGAGGCAGCAGATGAAACAGAGAACCTGTTCTTCTCTTACAGAGCTCTTACAGAGACAGAGACAGAGACAGAGACAGAGACAGAGACAGAGACAGAGACAGAGACAGAGACAAAGGCAGAGATAGAGACAGAGACAGAAGAGGATGAAGATGATATTAAAGAAGAAGGTTATGAAAGCGAGACGGAAGAGTCTATCCCACCTGAAGAGGATATATATGAGGAAGAAGTTCCAGAAGCATCGGAAGCAGACGAGCTTATGCTGTGGGACAGAATGGCGATGGTACCATTTGGTCTGGTAAATGGATCTTCTCATATGCAAAATCTTTATAAGAAATGGATTAAGAAGAATAAGCCGTCTTTCAGCAGTGGCTCTTGCTGTTCTCACCTACCTTTTCCAAGAAAAGATGATGATGATGCACCGTGCCAACAAGCACCAGTCTCACGATTCCAACAAGCATCAGAGGGTCCCTGTTACGTGATGTTCCTGGACGTGTCATCAGAAGATGAGTCTTCCATCCAAGAGGTAACTAATCTTGAAACCAAACCCGAAACGGCTCTAATACCATTTCAACATCTCAAGGAGCAACCTAAGTCTCCACCAAAAGAAGAAGTTGGGTCTAGTGGAACATCAGAAGAGGACACCACCCCCTTGAATGAGTCGGATCTGTATCCAGAAGCAGTCCGTGGGACCTTCATCCGTGAAGTAGAAGGTGAAAGGCAGTTCACTTTTGTGGATGAAGATAGCACTGAATGCCATTTGAAGGTGGGTAGCAGCCTACCAGAGGAGGAGTTGTCAACTTTGTACAACTTGTTGAAAGAGAATTTGGACGTGTTTGCTTGGTCCTACAAAGACTTAAAGGGGATTGATCCCAAAATATGTCAGCATTATATTGATTTGGAGCCTGATACCAAGCCAATACGGCAACGACAGAGGCGAATGAATCCAAATGATTCCACATTGGTGAAAGCAGAACTGCTGAAGCTTCTGGAAGCCGAGTTCATCTATCCAGTGGCAAATAGTGAATGGGTCTCACCCATCGTGGTTGTACCCAAGAAGAATGGCAAGCTTCGTATATGTGTGGATTTCTGCAAGTTGAATTCCAAGACGAAGAAGGATCACTTTCCTATCCCTTTCACAGACCAACTGTTGGACACAGTGGTAGGACATGAGCTTTATTCCCTTCTGGTGGATTCAATGGATATAACCAAGTGCAGATAGCAGAAGAAGACCAATCCAAAACAACCTTCACCACAGAATGGGGAACCTACGCTTACCGAGTAATGCCGTTTGGGCTCTGCAATGCCCCTACTACCTTCCAGTGAGTCATGATGACCGCATTCCAAAATCATCTACATGACTTTATTGAGGTATATTTTGATGACTTCTGTGTCTATAGTTTGATCCGTGAACACTGGGGATATTTGGAACAATGCTTTGACCAATGCCAGGAGTATGGGATTTCCCTCAACCCTGACAAATGCATCTTTGGGGTCTCTTATGGAGTTCTGTTGGGCCACATTGTCTCTGCACAAGGGATATCAACAGACCTTGCAAAGATCGAAAAGATTGCAGCTCTGACAGCACCCACCAACCTCAAACAGTTGAGGGGATTCCTAGGCCATGTGGGTTACTACAAAAGGTTCATAGCCCATTTTGCAACAAAGGCAATCTCCTTGTACAAGCTTCTGAGGAAAGATGCAGATTTTATTTGGACGGAAGAATGTGACACAGCCTTCAACACTCTGAAGCAGTGTCTGATTGAGGCACCCATTCTGCAGCCTCCTGATTGGACGAAGGAGTTTCATGTACACACTGATGCATCAGTTGAAGGGCTAGGTGCTGTCCTATGTCAAAAGGGCCCCTCCAAATTAGATCAACCGATCTATTACGCAAGCCGAAAAGTCACTGATAGAGAGTAGAACTATACAATGACAGAGCTGGAGTGCTTGGCAATGGTGTTTGCCCTAGAAAAGTTTCGCCACTATCTGTTGTCCACCCACTTTAAATTTTATGTGGATCACGAGGCCCTGTCCTTCCTGATGAACAAAGCAGACGTGAAAGGACGAATGATGAGATGGCTCCTTCTATTTCAAGAATTTGACTTTGAGGTAATTACCAAACCTGGTCGTTCCCATGTTCTGGCTGATCATCTGTCGCGTATCCCACAGACTGCAGACGAGGAGCAGGATAATCCAGACCTCCCTGATGCTTCCCTATTCCTGGTAGAAACTGTAACCCCGTGGTATGCAGACATTGCCAATCTGCTGGCAACCCAACAGTACTCTCCTGACATTTCTAGTCAGGAAAGGAAGAAGCTTATGTTAGAATCAGCCCCCTACACCCTGTTAGGCGGTGCACTGTATAAGAAAGGCAAATATGAACTGCTCAGAAGATGTGTCGTAGGAGATGAGATTGGGATTGTTCTGAAGGCTTGCCATGACGAGCCATGTGGAGGCCACTTTGCAGGAGAAGCCACAGCCAGGAAGGCTTCGCGGGATACTGGTGACCGACCATTCATAAGGATGCCTATGATTACTGTAAAAGATGTGATGCTTGTCAGCGAATGGGGAAACCTACCAAGACAAGTGCTATGCCATTGCAACCTATTCTTCCTTTGAAGCCGTTTGAGAAGTGGGGCATCGACTTCGTAGGCCCAATCGATCCTCCCACCAAAAGGAAACAGAATAGATACATCTTGGTATGTACAGATTATGTCACAAAGTGGTGTGAAGCTAAAGCCCTAAAGCGGGACGATGGTAACAGCGTGGCCCTGTTCATGTACGAGAAGATCATCACCCGTTTTGGCAGTCCCTTAGAGCTGGTAAGTGACAGAGGCACTCATTTCATTAATAAAGTCATGGAAGAGTTGACAGAGCTGTATAAGATCCGCCATCGCAAGTCCACTCGTTACTACCCCAGAGCCAACGGCCAAGTCGAAGTCACCAATCGCATCCTCTGCTCAATCCTGACAAGAACGATTGCTGCACATCATCAGGATTGGGATGATCGACTTACAGAGGCCCGTTGGGCGTACAGAACCTCCCATAAAGCAGCAACAGGACAAACACCCTTCCAGCTATTGTATGGTACAGAAGCTGTTTTCCCTGTTGAACTGGAATTTCCCTCTTTGCGAGTGGCTATCAAAGAGCGTTTGGGGGACGATGATTCACTGCAACGCCGTCTCTTACACCTGGAATGTTTGGACGAAACTTGCAGGATGGCTCTACAGTGCATGGAAGCCACGCAAGCTCGCCATAAGGCTTACCATGACAGCTTCATCAAGCACAAGGAGTTCAGAGAAGGTGATTTGGTCCTAGCCTATGATTCACGATTTGGCAATTTTCCTGGCAAGCTCCAACAGCAGTGGATGGGCCCATATAAGGTACTTGTTGTCAACCCTAATGGCTCTGTCCAAGTGCAGACCGTTGATGCCTCTGATGATCCCTTCCTAATCAATGGATATCGCCTGAAGAAGTACTTCCCTCCTTGGGGATCTTGACAATCACGGTCACCTGATTGTTTCCCCCGTTGGCGTGGCACTGTCACTCTTATGATGCTACTTCTGATAGCTGTTCTTCAGCCACTCCTGATGAAGTGGACACAATCCTCTGTCCCCTCAGCCCCACCTTCCAGCTTTGATCTCTTATCCTCTATTTTCCACCGACTGTGGTGGCGAGGTTGGTTCTGACATATGGTCTTTCTACCATTCCTTTCCTAATGAAAAAAAAAAGAGAGAGAGAGAAAAAAAGAAAAAATATCGATCATGGGAGACAAGGACTTCGGTCCCTGTCATGCCCACCTATTCTTCGAGAAAAGGTGGAGACACCCTCGGGAATAGGAGGAAAAAAAAAACAACAACAAAACAAGAAAAAAAAAAGAAAAACAAATCTGTTATGGGAGAAAAGGAAGAAATTCCCTGTCATAGCAGGCCTCGCTCCAAGAAAAGGTGTTTAACACTCTTGGGCGGGACGCTAGCTGTGGAAAAGGTGGTAACACCCTGCAGTTCACGATAACTGTCTCACCAGCCGAAAATGGTCCAGAAGCAATTTGAAGCCACCTCCCTTGGTGTGCTGTCTCTGCAACTTCATTAGTCTGTCTGCCCCTTTTCGCAGACGATATTTTCTTCAACCAATTGAAGTACCAGATTTGATGGCTATCTCCCTGGTTATGCCTCTTCAACAACAGACACAACGATCTTCATCGACAAACAATCGAGTGACGCGAGCTTTCATCCTAACCGGATGGGGAAGTGAGTATGGTTGCCCTCTGTAACTATCAACAAAGAGTGAGACAGAGGGTGGGGCGAGTGACCAGTCCTTCCCTTTCAAATCAAATGAGAGGTACGCTATGTGAATGAAGTGTTACATGCACGGGATGGGCCTCTCAATGCACAAAGCACAATTTGTTTCTGTGCACTGCACCATAAGGCTCCCTGGCCTTCCTTCTCGCACTGTATGCCGGCACAGGGCAGGATGCACAATTGCACCATCAAATGCGCACAAGGCATACAACCTCTACACAAGTGATCGTGAGGATAACATCAATGGGTTTCAGGACATGGTTGCCCTCCTATATCTATCAACAGAGTGTGAGACAGAGGGTGGACTGAGTGTGACTGGAGTTTCTTCCATCAATTCTCGAGAGGTGAGATTGCGGGACGTTACGACACTTGGAGTCAGGTACGTTCCTGTTTCCTTATGCACCCACAAGGTGGGTCTCTACCGTCATCACAGGACACGTCACCCTGTTCTGTACACTGGACTGCAAGGCTCCCTTGCCTTCCTCCTTGCACTTATGCCAGACGGGTTGGACGCACTAATGCACCATCAACTGTGCACCCTGGCATACTCCCTCTACACCATCCCCCTTGTCGATTTCTAAACCGGGTGTGAGATATGAGTTTCAATCATTATTCCTCGAGTGATATTAGTCATGGGGTGAGTGATTGCTCTTTCATTCTATATGAGTGATTGTGAGTTGAGTGTAATATTCCTCGCCATCGGTGACTTTCCTGCGATTTCTTCAACTAGCTACCTCCTTGGGTGCTGCTATGTGGTCCCTGCTACGAAGGACGTATGCTGTGAAGATACCTTGGTACCTCCTGCAGCAGCATAGGACGTGCCATCGACAATCAACCTTGATTCTCTACAATATGGGCCACGTTTTTCTAACCCTACACCTTCTGTTTCTCAGTGACGTTCATATTTTAAGTGTGGGGACATTCGTGGTTGGCTTGTTTAGTGGTATTAGGTTCCTGTTGCTTGGTTAACCCTATCCGTTAAGGTCTTAAGTGTGGGGACGCGTCCCTGCGCGTCTACATTGCATACCCCTCTGCATATGCCTCAACCTGCTCATGCATCTATGCCATGACTTGCTTTTACCCTGATGAGGTCCCTTCTCGCCCATCCGTCCATTTTCCACCCACCCTCGGGGCTGTTCCCTTGTAGTTTTCCTTCATTTCCTGATTTTGTTGTCCTGCCATGTGCACGTACCCTACATTCACTGAAATCCACATCCAACCTTATAACCCTGTTCATCCCTTTGAACTGACCATTTTTCCTTTTTACCTACCCCTGTTCCGGTGCATGGTTCTCGAGTTATTAATTTTTGACGCATTTTGCGCAAATTCGTCGGTTTTCCATGTGAACGCACTTTGCTTGCTTCGGAACCGTGATCTAATGTCATAGCCCTGACAACCACTTTTCCCCTAACATTTTTTTTTTTACTCCGTATCCTTCCGATGCACGGTTTGTCCAATATTAATTTTGCGGTTTCTCGAGACTTTTTCGTGCTTCTTTTTGACATTTTTCCATGTGAACCTGGCCTGTTTGCATCGGAATTCCAATTTGATTTGACAACCCTGTCCATTGCCCCTTCCCCCATCTTTTTCCTTTTTCCTCCACCCTCTTTCGACTTTTGGATTTTTAATTATTAATTTTTAAATGTGTTTTCGGGAGTATTTTTGGTGTTTTTTGCATGTGAATCCCTCCTACTTCCGCCAGAACTACGTTCTAATGTAACAACCCTGTGCCATCCCTTCCTGCGGACATTTTTCCTTTTTACTGCATGACATTCCGGCAAGCGGTTCGTCCAATATTAATTTCCGATCCCCTTTTCGGGTCTGTTTTTTGGGTTTTTCCCATGTGAACGCATCTTATCTCAGTCGGAACCATGTTTTGACGTTATAGAATTGTCGGCCACGCCTTTTTGCACATTTTTCCTTTTTCTACACCTCGTTCCGATGCACGGATCTTCCGATATTAATTTTTATTTGTGTTTTGGGACCCTTTTTTTACGTTTTTTGCATGTGAACGCCTTGTCTTCCCCCCGGAACCCCCGTTGCGTTTTTTCCCTGTCTTCCCCCTACCGTCTTGCCCAATTTTTGTTTTTACGACATTTCGTTTTGATGCCCGGCTTGGGAGATATTAATTTTTCTTTATTTTTAACGTGGTTTGCACGACTCGTCCCGCACGTGAACGCGCTCGTTTTCGATTTTACGCACCTCAACATGCCCCGATCGCGTCCGCGTGCCCCGTACCGACATCGTGGCGCTATTTCGATCCTGTCACGGCAAATTTTTTTACCCTGCCCCGCGCACGCGCGCGGGACGGGGGCACGCCTTTCTTTTCTGGCAGGTACCCTTTCCCCATGGGCACCCTCCTCCCCCGGACCCCCCATGGGCAAACCTCTTGGGCACCCCCCACATCCATGGGCACCCCCCCACTCCCATGGGCACCTCCCCGCCCCCTCCCATGGGCACCCTCCCATGGGCACCACCCCCCGGGCACCCTTTCACCCCCCCCACCCCCCGGGCACCCTCCCCTATCCCCCCCACCCCCACCTTTCTCTCTCCCCGACCCCTTCCCCCCAACCACCTCCATCTCCCTCTCTCCCTGCGTGCCCCTCTCCCTCCTCTTCTCCATCTCCACCTCCCTCTCCCTTCGTTCTTCCTCCTCATTTCCCTTCTCCTCCTCTTCTCCTCCCTCCCTCCTCTCCTACCCCCTGCGCCCCTACCGCCCATGCCTGGATGCCGCGCCCGCCCTGTCGTCTGGTGCCCCGCTGCTGGCCACCCCCTCCCTCTTCTCCCCTGGCGCTACTGGCCGCCCTGCCTGAGCCTGTCGCCTGACACTCCGCCCGCCACCCTCCAGCAGTTGCGCCCTGTCTGCCGCCTTCTCCCTGTCCTGCCGCCGCCGAGCGCCCTGTATGCCTTCGGTGCCCTGTCGCTGGCACGCCCCGCCCGCTGCCGGATCCGCGCCTCCACGTGCTATACCACCCCACCCCCCTCCAAGCCCCCCTTCTACACCCCAACCCCCTCCAAGCCCCCCTCCAACCCCTTCTTAAGCCCCCCTTCTCACCCTCTTACGCCCCGTTCCCCCCGTCGTGACCTCCCCAACGACCACCCGCACAAACCAGCAGCAACCAACCGAAAACCGCAGACATTGCAGCCCCTATTTTCAGCCCCCTGACACACGCACGGGTGTGTGTGCGTGTGGTTGTTCGGGTTCGTGTGCGGGAGTCCGCTAGCGCGACTGTTCACGCGCGGGACGCGCGTTAACTGGTCCGTGCGGTGGTGTGCACCAGCCGGCTGTTCACACGCAGCTGACACGCAGTCCATTCCTGGGTATATTCCCGGATTTTTAATTTCCAAAATCCGAAAACCTTAAAAATACACTGAAATATTAAACAAAAATCATTAAAAATCAATTAAAATTCAAAAAAATTATAGAAAAATCTTGAAAAATTCCCAATCTTTCTGCACTAAATTGCAATATTTTTTCTAAACTGAAAATTTTAGAAAAAAATTTAGAAACATTTTAAAATTAAAAATTATTTTAAAAATACACACAAAATGAAACAAAATTCATTAAAAATGGTAAAAATTCCAATTTAATTGCAAAAAATTTCCTGAAAACTCCATTAACTTTTTTTGCTTATTTTTGGAATATTTTCTAAGCTGAAAATGATGTGTCATTTTATTCCATTATTATTTTATGGTAAAAATACTTCATTAAATGTCTAAATTTATGAAAAATCCTCTTTAATTCCAAACACAATCTGAAATTTCTAGAAAAATCCAGATACCTTGGTTCTTTTTGGATTGCTGGCCTATATTTTGGGGATTGAAAATTACGCATTTATTGCATACACATACACCTACTTCTAGGTATTTTTTCTTTTATATTTTTTATTTTTTTCGCTACCCCAAAATTCACGTTTAGTTTTTAACATGAATCCTAAATACCACCATGGCACACGCGCTTACGCCAAACACACCTTTTTCTAATTAAAATCAACCCGCCGTTCACTTAGCACATGCTAAGTGCGCTTAAGAGGCACTTTAATATTTTTAATAAAAATGAACGAGCCGTCACACGAGCACGCGCTGGCAAAAAAGCGCTTCACATCACCTAATATTTTAATAAATGAATTTGCATTTAGAGACCCAGTCTGGGTATCGAAGTCCGGGATTCGGATTAATGCACCACTCCAACCTAATAATTTGTAATTAAAATTTTAAGAAGGAACCGCCGTTTTCTTGTTAAGGTTTATCACTTAATAAAAATTCACCCATTTCTTAATAATTCATAAAATGAACCTTTCATTAAATTAATTCCCCCTCACTGCACTTATTTCCCCTTTTTAATGAACTCGTTTCGCGGGATGGGTACGTGAAGTCTTCGGAGTTGTCTCCATGGTTAAACCTGATTATCCAAGTTGTGGTCATGATATGTGTGGGTTGTTGTTATGTTTTGGTTCAGTTTCTTTGATACGGTTAAGGGTACGGTGTGTAGTTTTTTTCTTTATTGCTTGATACGGGAATTTGGGTGTTTGCATGTTGCATAGCATGAAGCTTTCGGTCGCATATATGTAGAGGTCATGTCTAATTTTTTCTAGGCTGTGGTTTGCTTGGGGATAGTTGGTCGAGTCACGTTTTACCATCTTGGTTGATATCTTATCCTTGGTTTTCGTCTGTTGCTTTGCAGGCATTCTCTTTGTTTGTCTGTGTTTCTGGTGTGTGTGTGTAACCATTTGAATGGCGCCCTCTCGTACTCCTCCCCCGATCCAGTATGTTCCTTTGGCTGTACATGATTATTCTTTGTTACTGGATTCGGACATTGTTGCTAAAGCGGGCTTGTCAAGTTTGTCAGCCTGTCTTTCCTACTGGTTCCAGATGATCCTACCATTTGTGACGAGTTTTTAACCTCTTATAGTAAGAGGTATGGTCCAGTTTGTGGCACTACTGTTCTTCTGACACCGAAGAGTCTAGGCAAGGCTCTTGGTCTGCCATATCGTGGGGAGTCCGTCCCTGCCGCCAGACAATTGTTCACCAATGATGATATTTTGAAGCTGTTGCAGAAATAGACTCAAGATGTTCTTGATCCGAAGAAGGTCATTACCACGTCAGGAGTGGGTGTCTCCATGATTTCTAATCCCTTATGGAAACAACTATGCCAATTCCTTCAGGACAGGTTCATGCTTGCAAAATCCCCATCTCATTATCTTTCCAAGGAGTTGTTTACAGCTTCACGAATGATTTTGAAAGGCATAACTATTGATTGGAGTACTTACCTCCTCTCCAAGATGGATCACCATTTTATCCGAGTTACTCGAGGAAATGTGACTAATGTTACATTTGGGTCCTTCCTCTATGTCTTCTTCCTACATGCTGCCCCTGTAAAGAAAGTTCCTTTACCTCCAATTGATCCTCTAGAAGTTCCTCCTCTGCCTCATAATGAAGATGATGATGTGATAATTGAGGATGATAATTCTCCTCTTCCCCTGGTCATTCAGAGAAAACGCCTCAAGAGGGTGGCTGAGTCAGTGCCTATTCCTCCTCCTCCAGTTCCAGTGACAATTCCTGCCCAGTCTTGCAGCAGCTTGGCTGCATTCCTTCAGGCGCCAAATCTTTTCAGAGCCCATAGAGATGGGATGCTAGAACCTACTATTCCTTATGTTCACCACCTGGTAACAGGAGATGCTATTCTGTTCCTGTGCAAGGATATCCAGAGTTCTATTGAACTTTCGATGACTGCTTGTATCCAACAATTATATTCTTCATTTTATGATGAAGTTCAACAGTCTAAGGAGGAACTGAATAAGACCACTACTGAGTTAGCCTCTGCTCAGGAGAAATTCTTTGACCTTTGTACGCAAATGGAGCAGCAGACTAAGCTCGTGGATACTCAGAAAGCTGAAATCTCTAAGTTGAAAGCTGAGTTGGCAGAAGCTAGGTCTCAAGTGGTTGCTGTAACAGAGGAGAGGGATAAGTTACAGAAGGAGAGTCAAGAGATGAAGGAGGTGATAGCTACCCAAGCAGAGAAGTTTAAATCCACCACAGCTATTTTAGACCAGGGCAATGCTCAAATCCAGCAACTCAAAGATCAGTTGGCTCAGTCTCGGTCTAATACACAGAGTCCTGTGCAACCAGTTTCTCTTTTATCCCCTGCAGACTTGGCAGCTCTTCAGAGACAGGCTACCTTATGTCCTTTATTTCAGGCGAAGGTGGAAAGATTGCAATCTCGTATGGATTTGTTATGGTCTTCTTTTGAGCAGTATCAAGAATATGTTCCACCAGTTCATTCCTTTTTTGTCCATTATCAACAACAAAAGTTAGCCTTCTATGTAAAACTTTCCACGATGGATTTACCTATTCCAGAGGATGGATGGAGTGGGGCCTGGTCACCAGATTTGTTGATAGAAGTAGTGAGGATGGTTTTTGAAGACTCAGTCACTCCAGATATGATGCTTCTGTCCTATATGTATTTGAGGGGCGATTTATTGATTCTAGATGATGAAGATCTGGCTTAGTATGTCGGAGATGTGGTATTGCAAGCTTCTTTGTATGTCCGACATTTGGAGTTGAGGATTGATGAGATGTTCCAGGGATATTCTTCAAAGGTGGCTGAGTGTCCTGAGTTTTCATGGCACACTATAGTTGATGGTGTCGTTTTGAATCACCGTCAGGTCAAAGCTTCAGCTCATGCCCAGAACATTAACCAACTGAGGGTGGATCTTTTAGCCTATCTTTCCAACCAACCCCCATTTGATACTTCTTTCTTTGAAGCCTATCATCGTCGATCAGCTTTAGGTCCGTCCTTACCCTGCTTAACTCATTATCAACAAATGGCTCATAGGTATGATGCTTATATTTTCCTTTTTCAATCTAACCCAAAAGTCATTTTACCCCTTCTTTTCCAACCTCAAGGATCTCCTCAAATTCCTATTTTTACCCATTGTTCTTTTATTGAAGATCGAGTTTTTCTACCTCCTGATCCTTGTCCTTCCCCATCCCCTGACATTCTATCAACTTTTCCTGCTTATCTTTTAATGCCTTTCTTAATAGAATCTCCTCAATTTTCAGCAAACCCATCTTTAATCCATTCTTCATTTTATGATTTTACCTATCCATTGCTTCATCCTCTTTCATTAGTCCCTCTTCCGTCTCCTAACACTTCTATTCCTAATCCTCCTCAGTTGGTTAGTGGGTATCCAGGTTTTGATCAGAAGATTCTTTGAAGAAGAGGCTGGAGTTCAAATGATTCCCTTACTGGACCTCAAATCAATTGGCCATTGATCCTAGGAGAATGGATAAGTGCTAGTCAGGCTTATAAGAATTATCAGCATTTTGCTCAGCATTATTCTCAGTCTGGAGATCCTTCTGTGCGCTTAACTACTCATTTTACTTGGTACCTGGCGTATATGCATAGGCATTCTCATAATAATTCAAAGCCTATTCCAAAGTTGTGCATGAATGTCAATGTGAGCATTGATTCCCAGCAAACTGGATGTCTTGTACTTTCATGCCCTCTGTTTGCCTAGCAGATACCTTGTCTTGTTGGAAAGGATGTGCTGCCTTCACTTTTTTCAGAATCCTCCCAAGACATTTGTAGATGAATCCTTGTCCATGGATCGTTTTCGAAATCACCAATCTTTCAAAAGGGATCATCTTCATTGATACCTTTGCCATGTACGGTGGATGATTTTTAATGATAAATCTCTCTTTTTTGGAGGAGTCATTCAGATGGTTGTGTTGTGTGTAGTGTTTGTGTTGTGGGTTAATTTATGTAATAAGATCGTGGTGGTTGCCTATTCGATTTGCTTTCGTGCGAGTTACATTTTTGGAGAATTGTGGTGATGGTGTTGCTGGTTGGATAGTTGAAGATGCTGATGCAGAAGAAGACAAAACCTCTTATATCCTTTACAAGTTTGTTGTAATTTCCAGTTTGATAAGAAGTGTTAATGTATAAAGGGTTTTCCTTTCGTTGTATTCTTTATATCAGATACAGGTTATAAGTTGGGGTCGTGGTTGGATGGACTGTTTTTGAAGATTTATTGAAGATCAAAGTTGAGCTTTTGAATGAACTTGTATTCCCTTTTTCCTGGGTCGCGAGGACGCTTCCTTATTAAGTGTGGGGATATGTTGAGTGTTGAAATGATCTATTTTTTGGCTGATTTTTGTTGTTTTTGAGAGCTGAATGGTTGATTTTATGAGATGATTGATTGGTTTGAAAGTGGTTTGAGAGTGCTTTGGATAGGTTGGAATGGTTTTATTAAGCTCATGATGTTTATTAGTAGAGATGTGAAGTTCTGATGATGTTCTGATATGTTCTGTTTGGTCTTGATAGCTTCTATTGAGCTTCTGTTTTGTTCTGTTTTCTCTCTGTAAGGAAGGATGGAGTATTGATTGATAGGGTTTGAGATTGTTTGAAAGCTTATTGAGTGATTTTTGATGGTTTGGAATGGTTTTGGTATGAGTTATGTGGTTCTGATGCTTTCTGTTGACCTTCAGTAACTCTCTGATGAGTTTTTGTAGACCTTCTGTATGCTTCTGTATATGTTCTGTTGGATGAGAGTGTAGCTTGGGAAAGTTTTCTAGCCTTGGAAAGAGATGAATACAAGTGCAAAAGAGCTAAAAGAAGTCAAAGAAGTAGCTGCTGAAGACTCAAGTAAAGACTGGAGTGAAGTGATAGTGGTGAGCTATGAAAAGACACTGTAGTGGCTCTGGTGCCTCTTCATATCAGACATACCTCTTGGGAGGTGCATCCACGACCTAAGAAGGATTATTGAGGGTTATTATTGAGTGATTTTAGTGAGGATATGATGTACTATTGAGAGAGAGAGAGAGAGAGAGAGAGAGAGAGAGAGTCAGAGATAGTCAATTCTATCAAAATAGTGTGATTGTATATGAGAGATTGAGAGAGAAGATTATGAAGATATTGAAGATGAATACTATGTGATGTATTTCCATTCAAAGATGGTGTATTACTTTGCTTTATTTGTTCTATTGATGGATTTTGTGAAGCTATTGAATAATATGGTTGATTCTATCAAATCCGTGGGAGATCTACATGATGCTGCACGAAGATTTGTTGTGCCTGGTGTTCTTTTCTTCATTGTGATCATATAAACCCTAATAAAAAAGCTTGTTGATGTTACAAAATAGATTTTCTTGCAAGAGAATTCCTTTTTCCTTGATGTTCCTCTTAGGGCTTCATAATGATGCAAAGCCGACCATTCCTAGGTTAGAGATCAATCCCATTGGCATACCCAGACCGCCTGGACCCTTCGTGACACATCCACTGAGTGAAGCTCCCATCCACTACGTGGACGAGCCCAATGACGAGGAGTCATATGTGAACCCTTACATCTCATATGATGAAGAGGATAATTTGGTCATCATGGACTATCAACAAGTGCCGATGATGGCATCAGGAAGGGGAAGAGGCAGAGGTTTTTTAGGGCCAACCCAAGATTGAGTTGCGTACCGAACTTTTGGTCACATTGGTCACATATTGACGCGATGCCTAGAAAAAGAGCAGGCTAATATGGAGAGAGTTGACCTTAGGTGTGCCAAGTGCTGCATCACCCATCTCTTAAAGGAATGCCCTAGACAAAAGCCGTCCTCAAGGTCAAGAAATGTACCATCGGCACCTTTGGGGTTGTTTGGCATTGAGACATTTGACAGTAAGGATACACCCATCCTACTGCATGTGGTGACACGTGCACAAATGCGATAGGCCGGCATATGCCTGGGCCTAGCAACCTATACGCTGCCTCGATAGGGGAGAAGATTCGTAGGTAGAGAAAGAAGAAAACCGATGCTAAGATCACTCTCAAGACTAATAGAGAGATGACTCTAGTTAGTGGCAGGAAGGTAACTAATGCTGAGGTTGAGACCACTTCTCCAAAAACAACAGAGAAAGGGAATGCCAAGGTAGGGGAGAACCCTTGCCCAAAGCACCAATTAGAAGCGATTGACAAGGTCAAGGAGTGGGTAAAGGAAGCCTAAGAGAACCTGAAGGATGCTGAGGCCATCATGGAAAATGGAACTGAGGATTTCTCTAGTGTGAGCACCCCAGTCTCACCCTCTCGACTAAGGTCAATAGATGCGCCTATGCCACACAGAGCACCACCCAAGAGAAGCTTGGGAGCCACAGGCTAGCAAAACACCCCAAGCCAATGGCCTAGAGGTGTGGGAATGGAGGAGAGGCAAATGATGAGTAACCTCATCACAACATTAGTAACCACCCTAGTAACCCTGAGCCTAGGAGACCTACTTAGGCAGCATCCGATCCTTTGGCTGAAACTGAAGCACTAGGTGGAGGAGCCAATGACGCAGATTGTGGCTGACCTACATGAGCATAATGCAGTCACACAGATACTGAGCTTGACACTGCACTCAGTACCTAAATCTCTACATGTAAATGCTTTTTGGGAGGGCACCGAGATGCATACAATGCTACCTATCGTGGCCCTAGGAGATATGGCATGGAAAGGAATCGTAGACATGAGTGCAGGGGTTAGTGTCTTGAGCCACACAATCTTGTAGACCTAGGGAAACCCTCCTGTTGAGACTGCTAGGTTGAATGTCACAGTAGTAGCAAATGGAATGAAGGTAAGACCATTCAGAGGTTTAAAGAATTGGCCAGTGAAGATTGCAGGTGTCCAATTCTCTGTGCACTTCAATGTTATGAAGGGATCAGACTATGATATCCTACTAGGCCAATCCTAGATGAGGAATGCACAAGTCATCGAGGACTGGGGCAACGGTCTAATCTTCTTAGGGAATCAGAAGGAAGCAGTAAGGGTGGAGATGGATACCTGGAAGACAACAATTATTGATCTGAATGCCATCTCAGCCACATTGAGGGGCGACACGCAACCAACCACATCGTATGGACCGCTAACCAAGTATATCCCTTGCCCTGAGGATGAGCGAGATTGGATGCAGGTCCTTGCAACCATTGATCTCCCATTCTCAGACGATGAGGAGGAGTATAAGCAAGCTGCACAAGCCATGTGCACGCCAAATGAGGAACACTCAGTACCACTCTGCATGATGACAGGGAGTGCGTGTGGTCGGCCCAAACCTGTCACTTTCCATGTCCCAAGTAATAAACTAGAACTCCACGAAACCCTAGAGTATTTGACATGCAGATTGGAGGGCAATCCTGCCGCTAATCTCGTGCCCCTCAAAGACCTCCTAGGTGAGCGCAAGTGAAAGTGGACCAAAATTCAGGACCTGAACTCGCTGCACAATTGAGCTCTAGTCATCGATGAGAAAGAGGCTAGAAAGGAGGACCCACGAGATGACGAGCAGCTAGGGAGTGATAGTTCTGATAATGAATATGAGGATTCTTCCTCCATCAGTGAGGAGACGAAGGAGAAAATGGGTACCGTGGAGTACGATACTGATGGAAGGGTGATAGAGAAGATAAGAGCAGACTCCAGGCCCCAAGAAAGGAATGCATATGAGATCAATAGACGAGCTGTGAGATTGGATTGTGATCGCTCTTGGTTGGAACATATAGAGGCAGTGGATTATGAGCAGGCTCGAATTGCCCAACCACCAATGGTACCTGTGTTTAGGACAGACGCACCTACTAAACTACAACCACCTGGGGAGACTCCTTCCTCTAGTAAGGATTATGAGTTCAACTCGGAGTCTGAAGCTAGTACAGAGAGCGACCCTGAAATACCCATGCCATCCAAAACCAAATGGACCAAGGGAGACTTGCCGGTCCACCTAAGGCGCAATCGATAAAAGGAGGAAAGAAAGAAATGAACAAAAAGGCCAAACACAGAACGACAGAGTAAACCGCAGGACCTACCCAAGTGCTTCACTAAGTTCAAGAAGGGTGACAGAGTGGACATCTTGTTGGGGGCAAAGAGGCAATGCCAGACCAGCGAGCCTATCGAGGGACCCGCCAAAGTCAAGGAAGTCAACCTCGTAGGGGAAGATGAGAGGCCTCGACCGATATTCATAGCACATGACCTGACCAAGGATGAGGAGGCTAACCTTGTTGCTCTCCTATGAGAGTACGTGGACGTGTTTGCCTGGTCTCTAGATGAACTTAAGGGGGTTGACCCTAGAGTTGTGATCTGCAACATCCCTATGGTCCCTGACATTGTTCCTGTAAAACAATGCCCTTACCCCATGAATCCAAAGCATGCCCATGTAGTAAAAGAGGAGATTGATAAACTCATGAGAGTAGGATTCATCTACAAAATAGAGCACATGGACTGGGTATCACCAATAGTGATCGTTATGAAGAAAAATGGAAAGATCTGAGTGTGCATCAACTACAAGAAAATCAATGTCGCTACGAAAAGAGATAACTACCCATTGCCATACACCAAACACATGCTTGAGAGGGTGGCAAGTAAAGAAGCCTACAGTTTCCTGGACAATTTCTCGGGTTACAATCAATTGCAAGTACACCCTGATGACAGGCACAAGACTTTCTTCGCTACAGAGTGGGGGGTATTCACTTATATCGTTATGCCCTTTGGGCTAATGAACCCACTTGCAACCTTCCAACGCCTGATGTGCAAGATCTTCAAAGACATGCTCAAATGCGAGCTAGAGGTGTTTATGGACGATTTGTGCATACACTCTAGCTGGGAGGAACACTTAGAACACTTAGAGAAACTATGGGCAGTCTTTGAGCGGTGTGGACTTTATAATCTCTCATTCAAACCCCCTGAAGTGACAATTTTGGGTAAACCATGCATGTATCCTAGGGCACATGGTGTCCAAGAATGGCATTGCCACGGATTTCTCGAAGATCAGGGCTATTGTCGACTTGCCACCACCCAACAATTATAAGGGTGTCTAGTGCTTCTTAGGTCACATGGGGTACTATCAGTGTTTTGTAATAAATTATGCACTAATCGCAAGACCACTGTACAAGCTACTAATTGTGTTTGAGTGGACCGAAGAATGCCAGTGTGCTTATGAAGAATTGAAAAAGGTTCTTACCAATGCACCCATCTTACGAGCCCCTGATTGGACCAGAACGTTCCATGTGCATATAGATGTATCTAAGTTTGCCATTGGAGCTTTTCTGTGCCAACCTAGCAAACATAATCTAGATTACCCAGTGAGCTTTGCTAGCAGGCAGTTCACTGACATGGAGATGAACTATTCCACTACGGAAAGGGAGGGGTTGGCCATGGTGTTTGCCATTAAGAAATTTAGACATTACCTTTTGGCCACACCTTTCACCTTGACCATCAAGCATTGCTCTATCTAGTGAACAAACCTTGGATTACAGGATGGATTGCACGATGGTTGTTGCTTCTTCTGGAGTTTGAATTCTCTGTGGTTGTATGCAAAGGGAAGCAACATTACATGGCATATCACATGTCTGGCATACCCACAGGTGAAGCCGCTGGACAAGGAATAATGGATGACCTTCCAGACGCACATCTCTTTGACCTGTCTAGTGACAAGGAATTATCCAGGGCTGATTTAATTCCATACTAGGCTGACGATGTCGTCCACGTGCTGGAACACGGTCTACCCGATAGACCTATCGAGAAGGCCAAGCTTAGGAGGCTTATTGTGAAGATCCAACCCTATCAACTGATTGCCGTCCAACTCTATAGGTTGGGGCAAGACGGGTTGCTATGCACGTGTGTATGCGAACATTAAATGCATGACACGTTGAAAGAGATACATGCCTGAATTGCTGGGGGGCATTTTAGTGGAGACACGACAACCCACAAGGTGCTGCAGTCTCAACTATGGTGGCCCTTGCTATTCCGTGATACAGCTAGATTTGCCAAGCACTGTGATGAGTGCCAAAGGACCAAGGTCCCTGCATGGAAGAACAAAATGGAATTGATCCCTGTAATAGCACGACAACCTTTCAAGAATTAATGGGGCACTAACTTCATCGGACCCATTAGTCTTGCGACCCAGTATTCACATGCTCGATATATCATTGTAGCGACTAATTATTTGACGAAATGAGTTGAAGCAAGAGCCACCAGGAAGAATGACGCAAGGACCACAACGAAGTTCTTATGGGAGTAGGTCATCTTGAGATTTGGGTGCCCTTTTGAGAAAGTGAGCGACCAGGGAACCCACTTCATCAATGAGGTGATTGCCCACCTGCTGTCAAGCTTCTTGATCATCCATAGCAAATCCTTACCGTACTATCCCCAAGCCAATGGCCAAATAGAATCAAGGAATAAGATTTTGGTCAATATGCTCACAAAGGTGGTATCCACTTCTCGGAGCGACTGGGATAACACGCTCATGGCAGCTTGATGGGCCTATCAAACAGCCTATAAAACGGCTGTGGGAAAAACGCCCTTTAGGCTGACATATGGAACGGAGGCTATCCTGTCTTTAGAAATTTTTATCCCTATATTGAGGATAGTAGTGCACGAGCGCTGGGAAGGAAAAGGGGCTTGGACTAACCATCTTATCAAGTTGGAACGCCTCACTGAAACTAGACTCATCGCCACCCATGCTCTAATTTGTGAAAATGTGCAAAGAAAGACGTGGTTTGACAAGCATGTCAAACAACATAATTTTGACCAAGGCAACCTTGTGTTGTTGTACTTTCTGAAGGGCCATAAACAGAAAATGAAGTTCCAAGGGTTAGGACCTTTTAGAGTGTGGGCCATCAGCAGGATGGGCAACGTCAAACTTGAAACACTGGAAGGCAAGGGCATAGGATTTTTCAATGGAAGTCGTATGAAGAAGTACTACTACCCTCCCACATATCCTTTGCATGAGCCCTCTACGATAGAGGCCCTTGTCCATGTTTGCATCACAACCATCACCAAGATAGAGGATGATGGGGAAGTTGTTGCTCCAGCTTATTTACGAATCATGGCCACAGCCCAAAAGACAAATTCATTTGATGCTTTGATTGATGAGGGAGCTGACATCAATATCCTAACCCTGCTCATTGGGTTGTTGCTGACCCTTCTCTTCTACCTTACCATCCAACTTTTCATCCTTTGTATAGATTTCTGTCAAATTTAACCTCACATCACACATGCCTTTGATTAATTCATCCACAATATCACCTTTAAGAGTCGGACCAACATGTATAGATGGTTGTTCAGCCATAGCACATGCACCTTGGGTGCAATTTCATCCCCCTTCTGAGCACTAGCAGGTGTGATGCCTATACCCTATCTAAATTTCATCAGTTTTCTCTTTACCAACATATACACTGCCTCAATTACATTAGCCCAATTTGATTTCAGTTTCGTTTAAGAAGAGATATCTTCTAAATGATCAATCAGCTTCTCCTATAAGACATGATCTACAACCTTTAGAAACAAAATAATTTTTCGACTCTCCAATGATTGCTACTTATTAGCATACAACTGTGCATATTGACTTTCAAATTCATGGAGAAAAGCTATAATAGCCAACCCTTTATTGGGATTTTCAATCCAATGTGTAAATATCTTTTTGGTTACCAATCCTGCATCTTCCAGGAAAAACGCTTCTCTCAAAGCTTTCTTAAAAGCTTCCCAATCAGCATCTCTTCTATGTAGTTCATCAATCCAATCATGCAATGCATGCATGGCCAAACAAGAGAAATGTTGACTCCATGCATACCGTGGTACCCCATGAAACAACATATTTTCTTCATACAACCAGATGAAGGCCAAAACATTTTGACCCTTAAACTACTTCAATCCCAGTCCCACTCCCTGCAATGTATTCACAGCTAAGGAATCAATTCTTTTTGCTTCCTTCCAAGTTTGCATTTGCTTTTGTAACAACAATAATATTGTTGTTATTGCTGCAACAAAGCAATCATCTATTGTAAAGCATCACCACTACTTAAACCTGTAGAATCCCCCATCTTTACACACCTGTTGTGCCGACTTTCACATTGGGTTCACCACCCACTATTGGAGCATTTGGGATCGAAAGTCTACCATGGGGGTATGAGATAGTAGGGTGAAGGGAGATTCAAGGAGAGAAATTGATGAAAGAGAAGGGACTCGAAGAAATAGAAGATGTAGAAAAATACTCATAGAGGTGAAGCCTATCAATTTATTTATGAATTTTGAGAAGATAAATCTCTTGTAGACCAAAAACATGCATCAAATAGTAGCTTCTTCTCTACTGCCTAGACCGCCAATTTGATGCTTCCATTGGCTCTGAAAGGGGGATAAAATACCTGGAAATCTAATTAGAATTCTCCCAGATCACACCTTCTTCTTCTCTGAGTTTGAAGTGTTGTTTTGCTGACAGTAAATTGCGATCGTGCATCACAACATTTTGCCAATCCTTTTTTTTGCATAAAATCCCCTAAAATTGATTGAAAGGCACTTGCTTTTTTTTTACATGTCATCCTATTTTAGAAGTTGTCTAAAACTTTTGGATATTTACAAAAAATAATATCCAGAATATCAAAATAGGCTAAACTTGTCCAAAAATCTAGTATTTTGGAACCATCCACACTAAAACATTGATACTAATGACTAATATGGCATTGACTCTCTAGATCAATAAGAAAGCTAAATGACAATGTAATTTAAAGGCAAGGAAGACGTTATCCTCCAAGGCCTCAACCATAGGATTTGGTGGGGTGTTGATGGCCATTATCCAGGAGGTAGTAGGAGAGGTGTCAAGCGAAGAGCAAGTTGGGGAGACACCGGATAGGTCACCTTTTAGTGATCAAGCACAATCCTGCAAGAGAACGGTGAGTGAGGAAGGAGAGAACGAGGCACAATCCAAGGGGCTATGAAAAAGAAGGAGATGACTCCCCAAAAGAAGGTGGAAGAAGAGAGAAGGAAGAAAGAAAACATCGACTTCCTCAAGGTGCAAAGGGAGTCCAAGAAGGCCAAAGAGGAGAGAAAGAGAAATGCAGATGAAGAGGTTGAGGATCTTAGAAGGAGAGAAGAAGAGGACATAGCTAGGGACATCCGCATGTTAGTAGAGCTGCTCTCGAGGGAGGAGGAGTTGATTTCCATGAGCCTTCTTAGAGAAGAACGCCCAAGAACTAGTTTCCAAATGTTGGACAACATACCACCCCCGATAGCATAAGGCAAGGGCAAGGGCTTTACTTCACCCAATCTCCCCGGCATTTGTGTCGCCTACCCTAACTACCACAACCACCCAGAGCATGACACCCAAAGTAGATGCTAGCAATCTCATGACCTGGGTATAGTTCCTGGTGGACAAGGCATAGGACACAACAAATCTAGATGTAAGTACAGGAACCCAAGTGATCAGAACCAAGAGATCAATAGCCGCGGATGCTGAGTTGAGAGAGGACCCCAAGAGGCAAAAGATAGAGGCCTCCACCACTTCCATTCCCATTGCTGTGCAACCTTCTATAGGCTACAATGAATGCATCAAAGATCTTCTCTCGCAACTAGAGATAGCAAAGGAGGATAAGAAGATAGGGATAGCTAAGTTGGAGGCTGAGAATGAGACACTAGCAGCCTACCAACTCGAGAAAACATGCCAAGTGGCAAGGTACACGAAAAAAATAAGTGAGCTAAAAGTAGAACTCAAGGCTAAGGAAGGAGAAGAAGGCAAGTGGTGGAAGGGGCTTCTTGTGGTTTGATCACAAGAGAATGGCCAATTCCTCAGAGTAAGATTGGCATATTCTTACGCAAGTTTATCTTGCAAGAGGATGAGTAGTCATCCTGATATAGTACCTTTCTTGGGAAAAGTGACCAAGATAAGGGGATTAGATATTTGCTTGGAAGCAAAGGACCAATCAATAATTTGGAGCAACATATTTTCTGTTAATAGAACTTAAGGTATTGGTTAAGTTGGGTTAATAGGGTACGGCCCTAACCCAAGGACATAAGGATTAACAAACAAACCCTTGGGGATCTTTCCAAGTCGCAATTGATCCCGGATTGAGTGTTGGATGCATTTGGAGAGAAGGATTCACTCCTTAGCAGTTGGCTAAATAACGACCGCTGGAAATGATTGTGCTTGTAATAGTTTAAAGAGCACTGTTTGCTTTGTTTGCTCAAGGAATTAAAGGATGAAAAGATATCTAATGCTTCAGGTTGAAGGCCTGAAGGGAGAGACAGCCTCAGTTACCCCCGACTGTCTGCCTGACCCTAACCAAGAGGGTTGTTAACCGTGCCGGGAAGGTGGACCGAAGCCACCGCAAGAGGTCTCTCTGTTGAGCGCTACTTGGAGCAGGAGGACGCTTGGGTGCCAGGGGGGGCTCTGGCCGTAAATCCCTCGCCTTCCAGGCCCTGCACAAGAGGCCAACGTGACTCGGGATTGGATCTCGAGGCCTTCATACTAGTCTACGGGCGGAATCTTGGATTAGTAATCCCTGTGGATTGCTGGATAGCCTTTGGGTGGATTATGGATAAGCCTACGGGCTGGACTTTATGAATGTATTCCAAAGATAAATATGATAACCTGTTACAAAGGAACTTGTTGGACACTCTTTTTCTATGTCAAGTTCTAAGATTATGTGAAAGAACCAGTGCCTAACGGGCTAATTAAGGAAGCTGCTTGATGTATGTCCAACTAAATGTGGTAGGTAATTAGATAACTAAAACAACCTGAGGAAAGTGCGGTGGATGTGGCCATGGGTCTGTCCTACGGATGGGTGGTCTCAGTTGGCCGAGAACTTTTCTCAATCATAATGGACAACAAGAAGATCATTTCAGAGGATATGAACAACAAGGGCATTGACCTAGAGTCTAGGTTATAATAATCCCAATTTACGCTATTTTAGGGGAACGGAATGGGTCTATGCCTTATGGTAGAGAGGTCGAGCCTTGCATCCCTCTCGTTTCCCATTCTCCTTGAACCAAGTGCAGCGTGAATCTCCTTTGGCCCTGGCGTTTCTACGTAAAGTTATTCACTTGGGGTTCGATGCTAGTTGCCATTTCGAAAATGACCATTAAGGGAAACCCTGATTCAGGTCGGTCCTAAGTGGGAACGGCCAGAATACTTGCGCTACATGGCAGACGCGGGAAGTCCTAGATCGCAAACCCCGTAACATTCCATGGGAGTGCCAGGCGAAGCTTTCTAGATCTTCTTTCCGATGGACTGCTAAGACGTGTCCTGAAGGGAACAGGTGGACACATTACAGTTGGTATCAGAGCGAACCAACAAAGGATTTGTTTTTTTAAAGAAGTCTTAATAAGAAGAAGTAAAGCAAATGTTGTTGTTTAGAACATTTCCTTACTTTCAATGCTGTCTTGTAGAATTATGAAGCATTGAACATGTTCTTAATGTTTTGAGTCATGTTTATGACCGCAATGCATTCCCCGGATTATCGACAAAGGATCGATATGATGAACATCCTAGACCTCATTTACAATCCATCGCCTCTGTACATGGAATGGAGATGGATGGATGTTTCAGGGATCTATTACATTGCTGCCCACCGACTTGCATACCTTTGAATCAACGTGAAAAGAATCAAGTGGATGGAGGACTTAAAGATCGTGAAGCTGTTCGTCCTTGTTGAGGCTCACGCGAATGCGACCCTACAGGTTGGAGGTCGAAGGGTTAATTAGAATAAGTATGTATACGGGGAAGTGACTCGAGTAATCCCCGCCGACCAAATAAAGGTATTGGGACGTCATGAGAAGAACCGATATCAAAGGAAAAGATACCCTAATCTTCCAATGACCTATCGATTCCTGAAAATCGATGACCCCAATCCCTACTATTACTCAATTCTAGTAGCTGAATGCAACAAAATATTATTCTCCTCGAATTAATGTAATACCTTGTTCCATCGGCCCAAGAATAATTGAACTTCGAAAGGGCTATGCCCATATGAATGGAATAAGACTTCTTTTTATCAATGACTGTGAATATTGATAAAGAAGTAAAGTGATTTGGTCACTTGGCTAAAAGCTGAAGTATATATGTAATGTGGAATTCTTTCTGGGAGGAAAGATGACTTCGATCAAATTCAGAGTCATGAACCTAGGTATCCATGAGTGTCTACTCGGAATGGATTGGCTTAAACCTAATGACGCCCACATTCATTGTGGAAAGGGCCAAATTTCCTTTCGGAACTCTGAAGGGGAATTGGCCACAACTCAAGGTGAGGCTGGAAAGCCGAAAATTCAATTGGCCAAAGCATCTTGGATTATAAAGGGAGTCAGGAAGGGACTACATGTCTACTTGATTAAGCTCAATAAGTTAGATCAGAAGTAGGACCTTCATGGCTAAAGGAATACACGAACGTATTTCCTAAAGAGTTGACAGAACTCCCACCTCTAAGAGAAGTGGATCATGAGATCAAGCTAGTGCCAGGAGCTGCGCCAATTGCAAAGAGACCTTATAGAATGTTCATTCCAGAAGCAATTGAGCTGAAGGAACAACTTAAGCAACTACTAGATTAGGCTACATCCATCCTAGTAGTTCATCATGAGGAGCTCTAGTACTATTCTAGAAAAAGAAAGATGGAACGCTTCAATTGTGTATTGATTACAGAGGGTTGAATCAATCAACTGTCAAGAACAAGTACCCTATTCCCAGAATAGATGAGCTTCTTGATCGTCTTGAGGGTGTGAAGATCTTCTCCAAGATTGATCTCAGATCTGGTTACTATCAGATAAGGATCAAGGAAGAAGATATCCCAAAGATGGCCTTTAACACAAGATATGGACACTTTGAGTTTCTAGTTATGTCATTCGGACTCATGAATGCGCCTGCCACCTTCAACAGGTTAATGCACGATATCTTTAGGCCATATCTTGATGACTTCATGCTCGTCTTCTTCCATGGTACTTTAGTCTATTCCAAATAGGAAGAAGATCATGAACCCCAACTTCGGATTGTCCTTGAGACAATGAGAGCACATAAGCTCTATGCTAAGATGAAGAAGTGTTCATTCTTCAAATGTCAGATTGAATATCTGGGATTTATCGCATCAGCAGAAGAAATCTCAGAGGATCCAGCCAAAGTTAGAGATGTTCTAGAATGGCCAATACCAACAACTGTCAAAGAAATACGCATTTTTCTTGGTTTGACAGGATGGTATTTGATTGCAGCACCTCTGACGGACTTATTGAAGAAGCAAACATCCTTTGCATGGTCAACTGCCGAACAAACCAGCTTTGATAGATTGAAGCAAAGTTTGGTACCAGCACCTATTCTAAAACTTCTGGACTCAGTAGTAAGGATTTCGAGGTAGTAACTGATGCTAGCACGCTTGCCTTAGGATATGTGCTCATGCAGGAAGGTTATCCTGTAGCATACTCTTCAAGGAAACTGAAGAGCCATGAGAAGAATTATGCTACCCATGATCTAGAACTGTTAGCTGTCATCCATGCTCTAAAGCTTTGGAGACACTACCTGTTAGGTAACAAGTTTACTCTAGTGACTGATCATAAGAGTCTCAAGTGGATCTTTACCCAGAACAAGCTCAACATGAGGCAACGTCGATGGATTGAAGTGCTGGAGGAGTATGATTTTAAAATCAAGTACCGACCGGGAAAGGAAAATGTAGTTGCCGATGCACTCAGCTGCAAGGCATTCCTTAATTCCCTAATCTTACAAAACCCATCAACAGCTAGATCTCTAGCCACAAAGGTGTCCATGCCAAACAACCCAATACTTGAACTACCTAGAGAAGAAGCATGCCATGGCCCAGTCTGTCAAGGATCAAGACCAAAAGCTACAGGCTAAGTATCATGAATTCTTTATCAATAGTGGACTTGTCTACTATAAAATGAGAGTATGTATACCGGCAAGCTAGTCACTTAAGCAGAAAATATTGTGGGAAGCTCATGATTTCCCTTTCTTAGGACATCCAAGCCGCCAAGGACTCTTCATTTGCGTACGCCCAAAGAAGAGTTCCTTATCCTTAGGAGATTGCAAGAAGCTAAGTCCAAGGTATTGTGGACCATACAAGATCCTCAAGTGCCTAGGACCTAATGCTTATAGACTACAACTTCCTGAGAACCTAAAGGTTCATAATGTATTCCATATCAGCCTATTGAAGAAGTATGTACCTAATCCTAGTCATGTACTTGATGACCAACAAGTTGTAATGCCTAGTCAAGGAGTCCTTGAACTACGGCCTGACAGGATCTTAGATGTTAGGGAGAGACAACTGAGATCCAAAACCTTGAGAGAATGCCTCGTCCAGTGGAAAGATTATCCTGAGGAGGATACCACTTTGATAGATGAAAGCACTCTCAACCATCAATATCCCCAGTTTATCTCGAGATGAGGACATCTCAATTCCTCCAAGGGGGAGACAATGTAATATTTCTGTTGAAAAATATTACGAGCCGCGTGAGTCTCATGCAATGACAATTCCGGCATTGAAGATACGGACGGTGCGATCTTTATGTTGTACACAACATGACCCTCCACTGGCAAAAATTGAGACTAAGGTTTAAAGAAACCCGCATATCTATATGTGAACCTCCTCTTGGGAGGAGGTCAAGAGGATAATATTATAATTATTGCAAATTTTTTTAATCCACTTCCCCCCAGCCAAAGCGTGGCTGAGGGAAGAGGATGGGGCTATGATGGAAAATTGTAGAGGTGGAAGAAGAGGAGCCATGCAAGACAACACGAGGGAGGGAGCCCTTACCCCCCCTCTTCCTATAAATACCCCCCCTCTAAGCGGTGAAAGGAGGGGAGTCGTGAGGCTATCAGACAGGAGAGAAGCTGAGGAAACTTGTGAGGAGGGAGTCGTGAAGGCACTGTGTGCCATGTTGCCGTCGTCTGTAGCGTGAAGCCGCCGCCTGGGCTCATGAAGCCGCCACCTGCTGGACGCCGCCAACTGCCAAATCGGCCACCTTCATCCCTTCGTCCACGTGATCTTCATCACGTCCCCCCCATAAGCTTCCTGGAAGCTTCTTGGAAGCTTCTAAGGGCCTTTCTTTAAAGCCCCCCTTCCTATGGACTTCTATAAGTCCCTTTTCCACGTTGGATCCTTCACAAGCGGGTTTTTACAACCCCGGGATTAAACCTCCTTTCCTCCCCTTGCATTCCACAAGCTATTTTACCCTTCCCACACTAGCCAGTTTTCAAAACCTTTCCATAGCATTTCCACAAAGCCTCTTTACCCCCGGTTTCCTTTTAAAAACCTTCCCACTCAAGTCTCTTAAATCCATTTTATCCCTTCCCGTGAAGGCTATTTTATATCCGAAATTTTCAAGTTCCCTTTCCCTTGAATCTCCCAAAAGCCATTTTTGTCGGTTGTAAAAGTCCTGCCCGTGGTGTCCCTATTAAAAGTCCATTGCAACCCAGAATTTAAAGGTCTTTTTCATTGCATCCGTCACAAGGCCAAATCTCCTTGCCTAGTTTAAGGGCTTTCCCATTGAACCCTCCTAAAGATAACTTCTCTTTCCTCCAAGCTTCGAGGAGGAAGCCTATAAGGTCTTCCAAATCCCAATTCCACAAGATGGTGCATCGGTCAAGGAAGCCGAATCTCAAAGGGAATTGGGCGTGCGAGGGAGGCGGGCCAAGATTATAAGTCTGTGGCCAAGGCAAGAAGGTCAAAGTCTGGATGGCCCCTAAAAAGGCACAAGGTGCAACCGTAGGAGGATCATCTCCTAACATTCATGTGAACATTTCACCGAACCCACAAGTCCAGGTTTTCTTCCTAATTTTGGTTTACGTCGAAATATTGCAATTGTGCATGGATAATTTATGGAATTAGGATGCACTTTGGCTATTTTAAAGGAAATAGCTCACAATCGAAGAATCGGTCATTTGTATTTTTCAAAGAAATGAATAAAACAAGGACATAAGACGTCTATGCATTCTTAACAAGTTGTTTTTATGCATTGCAAAGTAATGAATCTAGATCAACTAATGACCATCATTACAAAGTCGAAATTATTGTAATACACTTCGATTATGCATGGAAAGATTAAATCGCATGTCGCATTATTAGACATCTCTTCTTCGCAATGATTCATTAAAGAAGGTTGCTAACAACCATAGGAATTTGCAAGGCATGGAAATGATTCTAGGGCTGCATGAAGTAGATTAAACTCTAGTCAATTGGCATAAATCTCAATCAACTATGTAACTAGTTACAAAAGGTTGTGTGATGCTTATTGAGCGTATGAATATTTCATTCAAAAATGAAGTTAGGGAAAAACTGCATGGTTCATTTTAACATAAACCCTAAAAGCTAAGCAGCATGAATCGTGAATGCATCAATGAAAATTATATCGTAACTTAGCATATGCTTTGATCTTAACCAAAAAAGTTAGGGTTTGTAAATCTAATCATATGTAGGCAATGAATCATGTGATTACGAGAATGATATCATAAATATATTCTAGAATAGACAAGTAAATTGGTTTACCCTAAACACCTAAACCGCAAAGGAATCGCTTAGGAATGGTTAAATCGATGCAACATCTCCTAAGTGCTAACTAGGATATAGCACGTTGAGGATGTGACCTAGTTGTAGTTATTGCCAAGTTGAAAACTCTCATACCCTAAAGACCTGCCCACATTCAAGGAATGTAGGGACAATAGGACATACTCGCAAGAAATGAACTAGGGTTTCTACCCTAAGGATCCCTCGATTAAAAAGATGAAACTCGGATTGAGTTGGAACCCTAGGACCAATGGAATTGGCCTAGTGCAATCGGAAATGAATTGGATATGAAGACACCCTAAGCTCCATTCTTATCTAATCATGATTCCATGATTAGAAGACGTCATTTGATAGGTAAAATAGTCCCATGGATTAGATGCGACACTTGTGCAACAAGTTGCAGAGTCGCATGATCTTGTGGTTTGATCACAAGAGAATGGCCAATTCCTTAAAATAAGATTGGCATATTCTTACACAAGTTTATCTTGCAAGAGGATGAGTAGTCGTCCTGATATAGTACCTTTCTTGGGAAAAGTGACCAAGTTAAGGGGATTAGATATTTGCCTGGAAGCAAAGGACCAATCAATAATTTAGAGCAACATATTTTCTGTTAATAGAACTTAAGGTATTGGTTAAGTTGGGTTAATACGGTACGGCCCTAACCCAAGGACATAAGGTTAACAAACAAACCCTTGGGGATCTTTCCAAGTCGCAATTGATCCCGGATTGAGTGCTAGATGCATTCGGAGAGAAGGATTCACTCCTTAGCAGTTGGCCAAATAACGACCACTGGAAATGATTGTGCTTGTAATGGTTTAAAGAGCACTATTTGCTTTGTTTGCTCAAGGAATTAAAGGATGAAAATATATCTAATGCTTTAGGTTGAAGGCCTGAAGTGAGAGGCAGCATCAGTTACCCTCGATTGTCTGCCTGACCCTAACCAAGGGGGTTGTTAACCGTGCCGGGAAGGTTGACCGAAGCCGCCGCAAGAGGTCTCTCCGTTGAGTGCTGCTTGGAGCAGGAGGACGCTTGGGTGCCAGGGGGGGCTCTGGCCGTAAATCCCTCACCTTCCGAGCCCTGCACAAGAGGCCAACGTGACTCGGGATTGGATCTCAAGGCCCGCATACTAGTCTACAGGCGGAATCTTGGATTAGTAATCCCTGTGGATTGCTGGATAGCCTTTGGGTGGATTATGGATAAGCCTACGGGCTGGATTTTATGAATGTATTCCAAAGATAAATATGATAACCTGTGCTAAGATTACGTGAAAGAACCAGTGCCTAACGAGCTAATTAAGGAAGTTGCTTGATGCATGTCCAACTAAATGTAGCAAGTAATTAGATAACTAAAACAACCTGAGGAAAGTGCGGTGGATGTGGCCATGGGTCCGTCCTACAGATGGGTGGTCCTGGTTGGCTGGGAACTTTTCTCAATCATGATGGACAGCAAGAAGGTCGTTTTAGAGTACATGAACAGCAAGGGCATTGACCTAGAGTCTAGGATATAATAATCCCGGTTTACATTGTTTTAGGGGAACAGAATGGGGCTATGCCTTATGGCAGAGAGGTCGAGCCTTGCATCCCTCTCGTTTCCCATTCTCCTTGAACCAAGTGCAACGTGAATCCGCTTTGGCCCTCGCATTTTTGCATAAAGTAGTTCTCTTGGAGTTCAACGCTAGTTGCCGTTTAGGAAATGACCATTAGGAGAAACCCTTATTCAGGTTGGTCCTAAGTGGGAACGACCAGAATACTTCCGCTACGTGGCAAACATGGGAAGTCCTAGATCGCAAACCCCATAACATTCCATGGGAGTGCCGGGTGGAGCTTTCTAGATCTTCTTTCCGAGGGAACAAGTGGACACGTTACAGACTGGCCATGGTATGTACCTTTTTCCTCATTCTAGGTATCAACCAGGGTATGGGTTCCAACCAAGGAGGGGACAACAAGTGATACCACACAGAGAGAGGCTTGTTCCATGGAATCTAGGGCCTCCACCGCCAATTCAAGCTCTCCAGCATCCTTGACCACTTGCAGAGGTGCCGCCCTTGCCTGTCCAGCCATGCTAGAGAATCATGACATCAGGATGATCAGTTTGGATGAGAGTGATGTCAAAGGGAAGGCCAAAGTAGCAAAGGTTGAAGCAATGTGTTGAGTGTTGAAATGACTTGTTTTTTGGCTGATTTTTGTTGTTTTTGAGAGCTGAATGGTTGATTTTATGGGATGATTGATTGATTAGGAAGTGGTTTGAGAGTGTTTTGGATGATATTGATTGTGTTTTGGAAGTTCATGATGTTTGTTGATGGTTCTGTGATGTTCTGATAGGTTCTGAATGGTTCTGTATACCTTTTGTTTTGTTCTGTTTTGGTCTGTTTTGTTCTGATTGTCTTCTGTAAGGAGGGATGAAGTATTGATTAATGAAGAATGAGATATTGTGAAAGCTTAGTGAATGGTTTGTGAGAGTTTGGAATGGTTTGAGAGTGAGTTATGAGGTTTTGATGACCTTCTGTAACCTTCTGTAGGTCTTCTGTAGAGCTTCTGCTTCTGTTCTGTTTCTGTTCTATTCTGTACTGTAGCTGTTCTGGTACTGTTCTGTAGACTGTTCTGTAAGTGTTCTATGGAATGTATGTGTGACTTTTGGGAAAGTTTTCTAGCCTTGGAAAGAGGTGAATACAAGTGCAAAAGAGCTGAAAGAAGTGGAAGAAGTAGCTGCTGAAGATTCAAGTAAAGACTAGAGTGAAGTAACAGTAGTGAGTTGTGAAGAGACACTATAGTGGCTCTGGTGACCCTTCATATCAGACATACCTCTTGGGAGGGGTATCCACGACCTAAGAGTGATTATTGAGAGTAATTTTTGAGAGATTGTAGTGAGGATATGATGTATTATTGATGGAGTGTGTGAGAGAGAGTCAGAGATAGCCAATTCTACTCAAACAGAGTAATTGTATATGAGAGATTGAGAGAGAAGACTATGAAGATATTGAAGATGAATACTATGTGATGTATTTCCATTCAAAGATGGTGTATTTCTTTGCTTTCTTTGTTCCATTGATGGATTTTGTGAGGATGTTGAAGAATATGGTCGATTCTATTAAAACCGTGGGAGATTTACATGATGCTGCATGAAGATTTGTTGTGCCTGGTGTTCTTTTCTTCATTGTGATCATATGAAATATGAAAAACAAGCTTGTTGATGTTACAAGATAGATTTTCTTGCAAGAGAATTCCCTTTTCCTTGGTGTTCCTCTCGGGGCTCCATGTTTTTGGTGCGCAGCCGGGGAAGCTTGCCATCAACAAGCACCAAAAGAGGCTGAAAATGAAGGAATTGGCATTGCCAAGAAGAGAAGAATTCAATGGATGTTTGTAAAGTTCCTTCTTCTACGGAAGAGTTGGAATTTCTCATAATCAAAGCCACTTTTCACAAGAAGTTCATCCCACAATGGCGGAAACACATCACCATCATGATGCATGCTCTATGTGGTGGACAGTTTCCTCTTCCTGTTGAAGCAGCAGAAACTTGCATCTTGGTGGCAAACTGTTTGGGAACAAACTGAAGAGCAGAAACAGAGAGAATGACCATCCATGGAAGATTTGGCATTCATTGAGAAGTTTCCAGACAACATCAAGTGGGAGATTGTGAAGAAGCTTCAGGAGTCTTGGTCTGTAGAGGTTCACAGGGACAAGAAGGAAAAGAGTTGGAATTTGTTCGTGGATGCTCAACAGCAAGATACATGGGATGCTTGGTGTACTGATAATCTTCTGTTTGTTCAATTAGCAACCCACTGGAAGTTGGTAGACAGAGTGTTTTTCACCACATACACTATTGAAACCATCAGAAGCTGGCATTACTATGATGATGGCACCACCACAATGCTCAGATGTATGCATTTTGACACCTTCAGAACCGAATACCTTCCTCTGTGCAGTGGCATGAAAGCAGAATTTAGGGACGTTGAGAGGAAAGAAGTAGAAGAAATGTTGGCCAGAGAGTCCTCAAGAGACTGAAGCCTTCTGTTAACCCTCTGTGGAGCACTAACAACATAGTGGAGTCAACCCCCTGATGAATGACGCAATAAAAAGGCAAGCGTTAGAACGAGTCCAGAGGTACGTGAAAAGAGAGAAAGCAAGAATCCGAGCCGAGAGCGAGCTCGCAGCAGAAGCCGCCTTCGACGCCCTTGCGGAACTCTTTACAGAAGTCCCAATGGCACATCAAGCCCTTCCTCCTCCTGCTGGAGGTCCACTTCCAAGCCAGATCCGTCCTGGAAATATTGATGACAGACCAGCGAATGTAGTCCCATTGCCAGTTTTTAAGGGAGAGTACAATGAAGACCCCGATCTTCATGTAGCAGAGTTTATGGTAGCATGTGTGGCTAACAATGCCAGAACCCCTGAGCATTCGTTAGCAATATTCCCCGCCACTTTCAAGGGCGCGGCATTTCAGTGGTATGAGAGACAAGCAGCAGGAACTTTTGGCACATGGGACGACCTAAAGTTGGCCTTCCTCACTAAATTCAGGCGTGAAGGTTTTGAAGAGCGGATGAGAGAGGAATTTATGAACCTAAGTCAGTCCTCTGGAGAAAGAGTGGAAGCCTATGTCTCAAGAATGGAATCCATCCTGAAGAGATGGACTAACCATAATCTAGATGATGGCATTCAGAAGGGGGTGTTTCTCAGAGGATTACAACCAGAAGTCCGTAAGTTTGTGGAGCTGCAAAGACCAGCCACCCTGCAAGCTGCAACAGAAGGTGCCAGACTGTACGATGAAGTGGAAGCTAGATTAGCAATGAATACAGGAAGAGGAGTCCTACCTCCTTTGGTGCCAGGAATGATGTATCCACCAAATGCAGTCCCAGGGACTGTTCCCTATTCCTACCAACAGATGCCCTCAGTATCACAGTATAGTGCACCAAATCCACAATGGCCACAATCCATGCCTCAAATGATGGTTCAACCACAACAACAATGGTCCCAACCAATCTCCTCAATGCAAAATCAGCAGCAACAGTGGAATCCTACCAACTGGAGTCAACAGCCAACAGTTCAAACAGGAGCTCTGAATCAGAACCAGAACAGAGACCCCTCTGTACCAGCCCAACCAGTTTATGCAGTGATTACAGAACCTCCTCAAAACCCTCCTACCAGTACGTTCGGAGGAGAAAGCTTGAAGGATTATTTATCTAACTCAGTTGCAAACATCAAAAATGAGTTGATGGATGTGATTACAGAGCAACTACAGACGCTGAAAGTGAACACAGCGAGCATATCCAATGTTGCAGGAGCAGGAAGAGATGTGATGCGGTCAAATACTTGGTGTGGTAAGTGTCATCAAGCAGGTCATTTAGCCACTGAATGTACACGAAAACCAACCATCCCTGGAGCCTTCTGTTCCTACTGTTTGCGGAAGAACCATACAGAGGACATTTGCTCTCTGAAGGAGATGCATGATAGGAGAAGAAAGGAAGAAGACGCAAGATTTAACTTGTTGGAATCCAAAATGACAACACAAGATATTGGACCCAAGCCTAGAGAGTTTGGTCCTAATTTCGGACCCAGAAGATTTCCTTCTCAAAGTTACAGAGGCAGACAGTCTGGCGGTGGTCAGAGATCAGAAGTGGAGTGTTACAGATGCGGAGAAAAGGGCCACATCTCACCAAATTGTCCAAATCCTCGAAGGTCAGTGGATTACAAGCCCTTATGCAGTCGATGCAAAGGAGAAGGCCACACTGCAAAAGACTGTCCAAGTCCAGCCCCAGTAAAAAACAGTGCTACTGATAGTCCATCCAAGGCTCAAGAGCCTACCTCCAATTTGGTGGAATTGGAAGTTGCTGCCATCACGCGTGCAAAGCAGAAGGAACCACCTATCCAGAAAGAGAATAACCCTCCTGCCAGAACAGTGAAATTCAATCTTCCACCAGAAGAACAGAACAGAACAGAGCCTAACAGTGCCGTACAGAGCACTACAGTGCCACAGAGAGTTACAGAGACAGTTACAGAGACAGGACCAGAGGTCCAGGATACAGAAGAGGAGGAAGTGCCACAAGTGGCAGAAGAAGCTCCTGTAATTCCTCTGTTGGAAGAAAGAGGGAAAATGAAAATGGGTGTTGCCCCATTCCCTAATCGATTAGAGAAGCCAGTGGATCCTATTAAGGAATACGATTTGGTCAGAGATCTAGATACCTTTAAACCAAACCTCACATTCCGACAATTATTGATGTTGTCTCCGAGTTGCCGGAAAAGGTTCAAAAGTATACTGACAAAAAGACGTGGTTTAAGGATTGCTCCCTCAACAGTGACAAAGTCCAACAAGGCTCCAGAGCCTGTAAAAGAAGTGGATGTGGCTAATGCTTTCCTAGATCCGGGTACTCCAGAGACTGGCGTGTGGATAGAAGGTTGCTTTATTTCAAATGCACTGATTGATGGAGGTTCATCAGTGAACATTATGACGGATGTGACAATGAAGGATCTAGGCCTACAAGGTGTGCAACCAACCCAATGGCTCATCAGACTGGCGGATCAGAGTAGAATCAAGCCTTTGGGCATTCTTCCATATGTGAAGACTACAGTGGCTGGAAAAGATTATTGGCTGACCTATTTGGTGGTGAAGCCAAACTCTTATGGTACATCCTATCCTCTGTTACTAGGCAGACCATGGCTTTTTGAAGCCCGAGCAAGGACGGATTGGTTCAAAGGAACCTTGACCTTGGGTCGAGGACCCAACAAAGTGGTGTTGAAACTGTATGGTTCTCAAAAAGGACATGGATCCACCTCCTTGGAATTATCTTCTGATTCCCCTAACGAGGCTACAGATGGAACATCAGCAGACGAAGATGCTGTCAAACAGATCCTTCCTAAGAAAACAGTGGACATTCCTTAACAGTGGATACAGTAAGCCGACTTCCAAAGGATGCAAAGCCATTATCAATGGGTGAATACTTCCTGCCTGAACCGGGAATGACTTCTGAAATCACCTCTGACAGTGAGATAGAAGCATGGATGTACTGCTCTCCCTGTTATATGGCCACAGTAGAGCCAGAGACAGAGGCAGAAGAGGAGACAGAGAATCTATTCTTCTGTTACAGAGCTCCTACAGAAGCAGGAACAGAAACAGAGACAGGAACAGAAGCAGAAGCAGAGACAGAAGCAGACGCAGAGACAGAGACAGAGGCAGGAGAGGAACCAGAGAATCTGTTCTTCTGTTACAGAGCTCCTACAGAAGCAGAAGCAGAAACAGAGACAGAAGCAGAAACAGAGACAGAGACAGAAGAGGATGGATATGATATGGACGAAGAAGATTATGAAAGTGAGCCAGAAGAGTCTATCCCACTTGAAGAGGATACATTTGAAGAAGAAGTTCCAGAAGTATCAGAAGCCGATGAGCTCATGCTATGGGACAGAATGATGATGATACCATTTGGTCTGGTAAATGGATCTTCTCATATGCAAAACCTTTATAAGAAATGGATTAAGAAGAATAAGCCATCTTTCAAGTGTGGCTCCTGCCGTCCTAACCCATCCTTGCCGAAGAAAGATGATGATGATGCACCGTGCCAACAAGCACCAGTCCCACCAACCCAACAAGCATCAGAGGGTCCCTATTATGTGACGTTCCTGGATGTGTCATCTTCAGAAGAGGAGTCTTCAAGTCAAGAGGTAATTAATTTTGAAACCAAACCCGAAACAGCTCTTATCCCATTCCAACGTCTTAACGAGCAACCTAAGTCTCCACCAAAAGAAGAAGTGAGTTCTAGTGGGACATCCGAAGAGGATACCACTCCCTTGAAGGAGTCGGATCTCTACCCAGAAGCAGTCCGCGGGACCTTCATCCGTGAAGTAGAAGGTGAAAGGCAGTTAACCTTTGTGGATTCAGAAGGCACTGAACGCCACTTGAAGGTGGGTAGCAGCCTCCCAGAAGAGGAGTTGTCAACCTTGTACAACTTGTTGAAAGAAAATTTGGACGTGTTTGCGTGGTCTTACAAAGACCTAAAGGGGATTGATCCCACAATATGTCAACATCATATTGACTTGGAGCCTGATGCCAAGCCAGTACGGCAACGACAGAGGCGAATGAACCCGAATTATTCTACATTGGTGAAAGCGGAGCTGTTGAAGCTTCTAGAAGCCGAGTTCATCTATCCAGTGGCAAACAGTGAATGGGTTTCACCCATCGTGGTTGTACCCAAGAAGAATGGCAAATTGCGAATATGTGTGGATTTCCGAAAACTTAATTCCAAGACAAAGAAGGATCACTTTCCAATCCCTTTCACAGACCAACTGTTGGACACAGTGGCAGGACATGAACTTTATTCTCTTCTGGATGGATTCAGCGGATACAACCAAGTCCAGATCGCAGAAGAAGACCAATCCAAAACAACCTTCACCACAGAATGGGGGACCTACGCTTATCGAGTGATGCCATTTGGGCTCTGCAATGCCCCTGCTACTTTCCAACGAGTCATGATGGCCGCATTTCAAAATCATTTGCACGACTTTATTGAGGTATATTTGGATGACTTTTGTGTCTATAGTTTGATCAGTGAACACTGGGGACATTTGGAACAATGCTTTGACCGATGCCGGGAGTATGGGATTTCCCTCAACCCCGACAAATGCATCTTTGGGATCTCTTCTGGAGTTCTGTTGGGCCACATTGTCTCTGCACAAGGGATATCAACAGACCCTGCAAAGATCGAAAAGATTGCAGCTCTGACAGCACCCACCAACCTCAAACAGTTGAGGGGATTCCTAGGCCATGTGGGTTACTACAGAAGGTTCATAGCCCATTTTGCGACAAAGGCAACTTCCTTGCACAAGCTTTTGAGGAAAGATGCAGAGTTTACTTGGACGGAAGAATGTGACAAAGCCTTCCACACTCTGAAGCAGTGTCTGATTGAGGCACCCATTCTGCAACCTCCTGATTGGACGAAAGAGTTTCACGTACACACTGATGCGTCAATTGAAGGCTTAGGTGCTGTCCTCTGCCAAAAGGGCTCCTCAAAGTTGGATCAACCGATCTATTATGCAAGCCGAAAAGTCACTGATAGGGAACGGAACTATACAGTGACCGAGCTGGAGTGCTTGGCAATGGTGTTTGCCCTGGAGAAGTTTCGCCATTACCTCCTATCTACCCACTTTAAATTTTATGTGGATCATGAGGCCCTGTCCTTCTTGATGAACAAAGCAGATGTGAAAGAACGAATGATGAGATGGCTCCTTTTATTCCAGGAGTTCGACTTTGAGGTGATTACTAAGCCTGGTCGTTCCCATGTTCTAGCTGATCATCTGTCGCGTATCCCACAAACTGCAGACGAGGAGCAGGATGATCCAGACCTCCCTGATGCTTCCCTATTCTTGGTGGAAACTGTAACTCCCTGGTATGCAGACATTGCTAATCTGCTGGCAACCCAACAATACCCTCCTGGTATTTCTAGTCGGGAAAGGAAGAAGCTCATGCTAGAATCAGCCCCATACACCCTGCTAGGCGGTGCACTGTACAAGAAAGGGAAAGATGAGGTGCTCAGATGATGTGTTGCAGGAGATGAGATTGGGATTGTTTTGAAGGCTTGCCATGACGAGCCATGTGGAGGTCACTTTGCAGGAGAAGCTACAGCCAGAAAGGCTCTGCTAGCAGGATATTGGTGGCCTACCATCCACAAAGATTCCTATGATTACTGTAAAAGATGTGATGCTTGTCAAAGAATGGGAAAATCCACGAAGACAAGTGCCATGCCACTGCAACCTATCCTTCCTTTGAAGCCGTTTGAGAAGTGGGGCATTGACTTCGTAGGTCCAATCGATCCTCCCACTAGAAGGAAACAGAACAGATACATCCTCGTATATACGGATTATGTCACAAAGTGGTGTGAAGCTAAAGCCCTCAAGCGGGACGATGGTAACAGCGTGGCCCTGTTCATGTATGAGAATATCATCACCCGTTTTGGCAGTCCCTTAGAGCTGGTAAGTGACAGAGGCACTCATTTCCTTAACAAAGTCATGGACGAGTTGACAGAGTTGTATAAGATCCGCCATCGCAAGTCCACTCCCTATTACCCCAGAGCCAACGGCCAAGTCGAAGTCACCAATCGCATCCTCTGCTCGATTCTGACAAGAACGATCGCTGCACATCGTCGTGATTGGGACGATCGACTTACAGAGGCCCTCTGGGCGTACAGAACCTCCCATAAAGCAGCAACGGGACAGACACCTTTCCAGCTGGTGTATGGTACAGAAGCAGTTTTTCCTGTTGAACTGGAACTACCCTCTTTGAGAGTGGCGATTAAAGAGCGTTTGGGGGATGATGATTCACTGCAACGCCGTCTCCTGCACTTGGAATGTTCGGACGAAATTCGTCCGATGGCTCTACAGTGCATGGAAGCCACGCAAGCTCGACGTAAGGCTTACCATGACAGTTTCATCAAGCACAAAGAGTTCAAAGAAGGTGATTTGGTCCTAGCCTATGATTCACGCTTTGGCAAGTTTCCTGGCAAGCTCCAACAGCGGTGGATGGGCCCCTATAAGGTACTTGCAGTCAACCCTAATGGTTCTGTTCAAGTGCAGACCGTTGATGCCTCTGATGATCCCTTTCTGATCAATGGATATCGCCTGAAGAAGTACTTCCCTCCTTGGGGATCTTGACAATTACGGACACTTGATCCTTTCCCTCATTGGCGCGGCACTGTACTTCTTATGATGCTACTTCTGATAGCCGTTCTTCAATCACTCCTGATGAAGTGGGCGCAACCCTCTGTCCCCTCAAAACCCCCTTCTAGCCTTGATCTCTTATCCTCTATTTTCCACCAGCATCAGTGGCGAGGTGGGTTCTGACAAATGGTAGTTCTACCATTCTCTTGCTCGATTCGAAAAAAAAAAAAAAAAGAGAGAAGAAAAGAAAAGAAAGAAAGAAAGAAAAAGAAAGAAAACATGGAGCCCCGAGAGGAACACCAAGGAAAAGGGAATTCTCTTGCAAGAAAATCTATCTTGTAACATCAACAAGCTTGTTTTTCATATTTCATATGATCACAATGAAGAAAAGAACACCAGGCACAACAAATCTTCATGCAGCATCATGTAAATCTCCCACGGTTTTAATAGAATCGACCATATTCTTCAACATCCTCACAAAATCCATCAATGGAACAAAGAAATCAAAGAAATACACCATCTTTGAATGGAAATACATCACATAGTATTCATCTTCAATATCTTCATAGTCTTCTCTCTCAATCTCTCATATACAATCACTCTGTTTCAGTAGAATTGGCTATCTCTGACTCTCTCTCACACACTCCATCAATAATACATCATATCCTCTCTACAATCTCTCAAAATTACTCTCAATAATCACTCTTAGGTCGTGGATACCCCTCCCAAGAGGCATGTCTGATATGAAGGGTCACCAGAGCCACTACAGTGTCCTTTCATAGCTCACTACTGTCACTTCACTCCAGTCTTCACTTGAGTCTTCAGCAGCTACTTCTTCCACTTCCTTCAGCTCTTTTGCACTTGTATTCACTTCTTTCCAAGGCTAGAAAACTTTTCCAAAGTCACACATACATTCCACAGAACACTTACAGAAGCATACATAACAGTTTACAGAACAGTTACAGTACAGAACAGAAGCAGAACAGAACAGAAACAGAAGCTCTACAGAAGACCTACAGAAGGTTACAGAAGGTCATCAAAACCTCATAACTCACTCTCAAACCATTCCAAACTCTCACAAACCATTCAATAAACTTTCACAATATCTCATTCTTCATCAATCAATACTCCATCCCTCCTTACAGAAGACAATCAGAACAAAACAGACCAAAACAGAACAAAACAGAAGGTATACAGAACCTATCAGAACCTATCAGAACATCACAGAACCATCAACAAACATCATGAACTTCCAAAACACAATCAATATCATCCAAAACACTCTCAATCCACTTCTAAACCAACCAATCATCCCATAAAATCAACCATTCAGCTCTCAAAAACAACAAAAATCAGCCAAAAAACAAGTCATTTCAACACTCAACATATCCCCACACTTAATAAGGAAGCGTCCTCGCGACCCAGGAAAAAGGGAATACAAGTTCAGGGAAAAGCTCAACTTTGATCTTCAATATCTCTTCAAAAAGAATCCATCCACCACGACCCCAACTTATAACCTGTTTCTGATATAAAAATACAAAGAAAGGAAAACCCTTTTGAAATTAACACCTCTTATCAAACTAAAAATCACAACAAATTTGTAAAGGATATAAGAGTTTGCTTCTTCTTCATCAGCATCAGCTTCAACTCTCCAACCACGACCCCATCTCGACAAATCTCCAAAACAGAGCTCGTACACAAAATCCAATAGGAAACCACCACGTTCGTTTGACATAAATGAACTTACAACACAAACACTAATACACAACACAACCATCTGAATGACTTCTTCAAAAAGAAGAGTTTGGCATTAAAAGCTTCCACCATACATTGGAAAGGCATCAATGAAGATGATCCCTCTTAAAAGATTGATGTTGTCGGAATCGATCCATAGATAAGGATTCATCTACAAAGTTTTTAGGAGGATTTTGAAAAAATTGGAGACAGCACATCCTTTCCAACAGGACCAAGTATCTGCTAGGTAAACAGAGGGCATGAAAATACAGTATCTCCAGCTGTTGGGAATCAATGCTAACATTGACATTCATGCACAATTTTGGAATAGGCTTTGAATCAGTATGAGAGTGCCTATGCATATACGCCAGGTACCAAGCAAAGTGAGCAGTTAATCTCACTGAGGGATCTGCAGACTGTGAATATTGTTGGGCAAAATGAACATAGTTTTGATAAGCTTGACTGGAAGCTGTCCATTCTCCTGGAATTACTGGCCAATTAATCTGCGGTCCTGTAAGGCAATCATCCGAACTCCATCCCCTTCTTCTGGAAATCTGATTATCAAACCCGTCACAGTCACTAACCAACTGAGGTGGTTGAGATATGGAAGTGTTAGGAGAGGGTAATGGAATAAGGGAAAGTGGATGTAGGGAAGGATAGGAAAAATCATAAAAGGAAGAAAAGGTTAAAGAAGGAGTGGCAGAAATTTGTAAGGAATCACTAAGGAACGGTGTTAACTGATAAATAGGAAATGTGGAGGGTACATTAATGAGGGGTGAAGGACAGGGTGGAGAAGGGGAAAATACCCTATCCTCAATAAAGGAACAGTAAGTGAAAATAGGAATTTGAGGGAAATTGGAAGGTTGGAAAAGAAGTGGTAAAATTATTGTGGAATTAGTTTGACAAAGGGAAATATATATAGCATAGCGGTGAGCCAATTGTTGGTAATAGAGGAGGGTAGGAACAGAAGGTCCCAAGAGAGATCGTCTATGATAGGCATCAAAGAAGGTAGCATCAAATGGATTATGTTTGGAAAGATAGGTTAAGAGATCCATCCTCAGTTGGTTAGTACTCTGGTTAAAGGTAGGAGCTGTATTTTGTCTTTGATTGAGGACCACCGAATCAATCATGGGATGCCACGAACTATCCTGACAATCAGCTACTTTGGAGGAATAACTCTGAAACATATCAACTATGCGCAACTCCAAATGATTGACATATAGAACAGCCTGTAAGACCACATCCCCCACATACCATGCCATATCTACCTCATCTGGAATTAACAAATCTCCTCGGAGATACATGTATGACATCAGCATGGTGTCTGGCGTGACAGAATCTTCAAAAACCATTCTGACTACCTTTGTCAACAACTCAGCAGACCAAGTCCCACTCCAGCCATCCTCTGGAAAAGGTAAATCCATCGTGGAAAGCTTCATATAGAAGACCAACTTCTGTAAGTGGTAGTGGACAAAGAAAGAATGGTCTGGTAAGACATATTCCTGAAACTGCTCAAAGGTAGACCATAACAAGTCCATTCTGGACTGCAATCTTTCCACTTTATCTTGGAATAGAGGGCACAAAGTAGCCTGTCTCTGTAGGGCAGCCAAGTCCTGCTGTGAAAGAGAAAGAATTAATGGAACATGAGGGCTTGGAGGAACAGAGCGGGACTTTGCAAGCTGATCTTGCAATTGCTGGATTTGGGAGGCTTGGTTGGCCAGTGTGTCATTAGCCATCTGTAAAGCTGAAAGCTTGTCATCTAAAAGAACTTGGAATTCTTTCGCTTCGCTGGACATCCTCTCCTTCTCTTCTGAAAGGCTAGTAACTTGGGAGTGAGCCTCTAGTAACTGGGTCTTCAATGAAAAAACAGAAGAAAAGAAAAACAAAAAAAAACAAAACAAATCTGTTATGAGAGAAAAGGAAGCAATTCCCTGTCATAGCAGGCCTCGTTCCAAGAAAAGGTGGTAAACACCCTTGGGCGGGAAGCTGGCTGTGGAAAAGGTGGTAACACCCAGCAGTCCAAAAAGTGGATTCATTAATTGATATCCCTAGGATCCAATTCCGACGCTGCCTCCCTTGGTACGCTGTGTCCTGGGTCTCTTTGCAAAGTGACTACCTGTCCTCTAGCAGACGACATATTCCTATCCAACACAATGTTCGATTTGATGGCTACCTCCCTGGGTACGCCTCTTCAACAACTGATGATGCGATCTTCCTCGACAACCCCTTGAGTGATGTGAGCTTTCATCCTAACCGGATGGGGAAGTGAGTATAGGCTGCCCCTCTGTATCTATCAACCGGGAGTGAGACAGAGGGTGGGGCGAGAGACCAATCTTTTCCCTTCAAATCAAATGAGAGGTGAGAAGTGTGAATGAAGTGTTGCACCCACGGGATGGGCCTCTCAAAGCACAAAGCACAATTCGTTCTGTGCACTGCACCATAAGGCTCCCTGGCCTTCCTTCTCGCACCGTATGCCGGCACAGGGCAGGATGCACTGTTGCACCATCAAATGCGCACAAGGCATACAACCTTTGCACAAGTGCTTGTGAGGATTACATCAATGGGTTTCAGGAAAATGCTGCCCTTCTGTATTTATCAACAGAGAGTGAGACAGAGGGTGGGTTGAGTGTGACTAGAGTTTCTTCAATCAATTACCGAGAGGTGAGATTGAGGGACGTTACGACACTTGGAGTCAGGTATGTTCCAGTTTCCCTATGCACCCACGGGATGGGTTTTTACCGTCATCACAAGACACATCACCCTGTTCTGTACACGGCACTGTAAGGCTCCCTTGCCTTTCTTCTTGCACCTATGCCAGACGGGTTGGACGCACTAATGCACCATCAACTGTGCACCCTGGCATACTCCTTTCTACACCATTCCCCCCTTGTCGATTCCTCAACCGGGTATGAGATACGGGTTTCAATCCTTTTTCCTTAAGTGATATTAGTCATGGGGCGAATGACTGTTCTTTCATTCCAATTGAGTGACTGTGAGTTGAGTGTAATATCCCTCATCATCGACAACGAATTTCCTACGATTCCTTCCATCAGCTACCTCCCTGGGTACTGCTGCGTGGTCCCTGCCATGACGAACGTGTGCTGAGAAGATGTCTTGGTCCCTCCAGCGCCGACAACAACACCGGACGTGCCGTCGACATTCAACCTTGATTCTTGACGAAACGGGCCAAGTTTTTCTAACCCTACACTTTGGTTTCTTCGTGCTGGTCATGTTTTAAGTGTGGGGAAGTTAGTGGATGGTCTGTGGCATGGTCCTAGGTCCCTGTTGCTCGGTTAACCCTATCTGTTAAGGTCTTAAGTGTGGGGACGCGTCCCTGCGCGTCTACATTGCATACTCATCTGCATATGCCTTATTTTGCTCATGCATGTATGCCATGACTTGCTTTTATCCTAATGGGATCCCTTTCCACCCACCCTTGGGGCTGTTTCCTTGCAGTTTTCCTTCATTCCCTGATTTTGAGGTCTTGCTATGTGAATGCCTCTTACGTTCACCAAAATCCAAATCCAACCTTATAGCCCTGTTCCTCCCATTGAACGGTCCATTTTTCCTTTTTACCTACCCCTATTCCGGTGCACGGTTTTTGAGTTATTAATTTTTGAAGCATTTTACGCGAATTAGCCGGTTTTCCATGTGAATGCGCTTTTCTTGCTTCGAAACCGTGATCTGACATCATAGCCCTGACCAACGCTTTTTCCCTGACATTTTTCCTTTTTATTCCGCATCATTTCGATACATGGTTTGTCCGTTATTAATTTTCCGGGTTTTTCACGACTTTTTCGTGCGTATTTTTGACATCTTTCCATGTGAACCTGCCCTGTTTGCATCGGAATTCCAATTTGATTTGACAGCTGTGTCCCCCGTGCCTTCCCCTACCTTTTTCCTTTTTCCTCCACGCTTTTTCGACTTCTGGATTTTTACTTATTAATTTTTAAATGAGTTTTCGGGAGTCTTTTTGGAGTTTTTCACATGCGAACCCCTCCTATTTCCGCCGGAACTGCGTTTTAACATGATAACCCTGTGCCACCCCTTCCTACGGACATTTTTCCTTCTTACTGCATGTCATTCCGGTCAATGGTTTGTCCGATATTAATTTCCGATCCCATTTTCGGGTTTATTTTTTGGGTTTTTTCCATGTGAACGTGTCTTATCTTAGTCGGAATTATGTTTTGACATGATAGGATTGTCGGGCACAACTTTCTGCACAGTTTTCCTTTTTTCCGCACTTCATTCCGATGCACGAATGTTTCGATATTAATTTTTAAATAGCGTTTTTGCTTCGTTTTTTGTGTTTTTTGCACGTGAACGCCCTTTACCCCTCCCAGAACCCCCGTCCCGTATTTTTCTTGTTTCCCCCCTGTCGTCCTGCCCACTTTTCGTTTTTACGATATTTCGTTTTGACGTCCGGATTGGGAGTTATTAATTTTTCTTTCTTTTTACGTGTATTCGCGCGCCCGTTTTGCGCGTGAACGCGCCCTTTTTCGATTTTACGAATCTCCACGCGCCTTGGTTATGTCCGCGTGCTCCGTTCCTGTATCCGAGTGCCCTTTCCCTTCCGTCACCGCAAATTTTTTTACCCCCGCCCCGCGCATGCGCGCGGGACAGGGGCGTCTTCCCTTTCCCTCTTTTCTTTTTTTTTACATTAATTAATTACCTTATTTTTTATTTAAAAAAAACTAAAATACAATTTTTTTTACCCCACCCATCCCCCCAACGGACACCCTTTCCCCCCCGAATCCCAACCGTCTTCCCCCACTCTCTCTCTCTCTTTTTCTTTCTCTCTCTCTCTCTCTCTCTCTCTCCCTCTCTGCGCGTACCTTCTTCCTCTTCTCCCTCCATCTCCACCTTCTCTCCTTCTATCTCCTTCCTCTCCCTCCTCCCTCTTCTCCCTCCATCTCCACCTTCTCTCCGTCTCTCTCCTTCCACCCCCACTCCATCTCCTCCTTCCACTTCTCCCTCCCTCTCAGCAGCGCCACTTCCAGCGCCCTTCTCTCTTCTCCCTCTCCTCCCACTCCTCCTCCTCTCCCTTTCCTCCTTCTCCTCTCTGCGCCTTCCCCAATCCTTCTTCCTCCTTCCTCCTCCCTTCACCTCCTGTCTCCGCCCTCCATCGCCTCTCCCATTCCTTCTCTTCCCCCCATTCCTTCTCCTCCCCCCAGTTCGCCTCCTCCTCCCTCCTCCTTCGCCTCCATACTTCCCCCCACCCCGCCTTCTACTCCCTCCTGCGCTCCACCTCCTTCTTCTCCTACCCAGCGCCGCGCCTCCTCGCCCGGATCGCCCGACGCCACCTCCAGATCGCCTGGTCGCCGCCACGACCGCCGCCGCAGCGCCACCTCGCCGCCGGCGCCACCTCCACCTCCCCTCGCCTCCCTCCAACCTCCACCTCCTCCACCACCTCCCTCCCAGGTTAACACTAACCTAGTTGTAGTTAACACTAATCTAGTTTAGTTAAAACTAAACCTAACCTACCTAACTAACCCTAGTTAGGTTACAAACTAACCCTAACCCCACCCCCTAACCCTAACTTACCCAAAGTTAGGTTAGTGTTTCCCTAACTATAGTTAACCTCGACTAACCTAATCCTACCCTCACTTAATTAACTAACCCTCACTTAGTTGATTTGCCTTAGGTTAACTAACCTAACTTAGTTGTTTTGACTTACCAGACTAACCTAGGTTGACTTACCAGACTAACCTAGGTAGACTTACCAGACTAGCCTTAGGTAGACTAACCTGACTTACTCCTACTAACCTGACTAACCTGACTTATGTCTAATGTGACTAATGTGATTAATGTGACTTAATTAATCACTTCATTAATTTTTCCATAAAAAATTTTAGAAAAATTTCTAAAAATTCCTTTTGCCAGTTGCCAATTTTTGGACCTTTGTCTGCTCAGAATTGCCTTTCCTATAATTACAGAAAATCCATCTTTCCTAAAATTACCCCTAAATTGCCAAAAAAATATGGAAAAATCATTTTAAAAATTGTAAAAAATTCTAAAAAATTCTAAAAACATTCTAAAAAATTCCCCTCACCTCCCTTGCTCATTTTCCATTTATTCAACAATAAATAATCACAACTAAAAATAAAAAAATAAAATAAATAAAAATAACAAACCAACACAAACCAACTTAACACATCTGCTAAGGTGTTCATTGTTGTTTCATCAGTGCTTTTTGCTTTTCCTTTACTGGGATTCTTCCGTGCGCTTTCCTGCATTACATACACACCCCTTCCAGGTATTTATTTTATGTTATTTATTTATTTATTTTTCCCCTTAATCACAATTAATTGTTAAAATAAATTCTTTAATTCACCCACAGTTTCCACGCGCATTCGCGCTAAACACACATTTTTTTAAATTAAAATAAACCAGCCGTTCACTTAGCACGCGCTACGTGCGCTAAAGAGGCACTTTAAAATTTTAATTAAAATCAACCAGCCGTCACTTGAGCACGCGCTGGCAAAAAAGCGCTCCACATCACCTTAAATTATAATCAATGAATTGCATTTAGAGACCCAGTCGGGAATCGAAGTCCGGGACTCGTATAACTGCACCGCTTAACCTAATAATTGGTAAATAAATTTATAATAAGGAACCGCCGTTTTCTTATTAAGGTTTATCACCTAATAAAAATTCACCCATTTTTAATAATTGATTAAAATCAACCCTTCATTAAATTAATTCCCCCCTCACTGCACTTAATCCCCTTTTTAATGAAGCGTTTCGTGGGATGGGTATACGCAGTCATTAGTGTTGTTTTCCATGGTCCAGTCTTGGTTCTATCATAGATGTCGTATTGATATATGTTGGATATGGTCTGGTTTTGGTTTCCTATCTTAGTTACGGTTACGGGTACGGTATGCAGTTTTTTTCTTTTGTTGCCTGATACGGGGTTCAGGGTGTTTGTCTGCTGCATCGCATGAAGCTTTCGGTCGCATTTGTCTCAAGGTCATGTCAAATTTTTTCTAGGATGTGGTTTGCTTGGGGTTAGTAGGTCGGGTCACGTTTGATTGGTAAATCTCTTATCCTTGGTTTTTGTCTGTTGGTTTGCAGGCATTCTCTTTGATTGTCTGTGTTTGTGGTGTGTGTGTAACCATCTGAATGGCGCCTTCTCATGCTCCTCCCCCTATCCAGTACGTCCCACTAGTTAGTAGGGATTACTCGTCCCTACTTACTTTTGAGCCCCTCACGAAGGCAGGACTTGCTGCTTTTGTGGCCACTCCTTTTCCATTACTTCCAGAGGATCCGTCCTTATGTGATGAGTTCCTGGCCTCTTACAGCAAGAAGACAGGAGTAGTCCAAGGCATGTCTATGACATTGACGTCTCGAGGCTTAGGGAAGGCTCTGTCCTTACCCTTCAAAGGAGAACCTTTTGTGACCACTCGTCAGCTCTTCTCTAATGAAGAGATTCTCAAGCTGTTGCAGAAGCAGACAAGGGAAGTCCTTGATGTTAAGAAAGTGATAAACTCTTCAGGAGTTTCGTTTTCTATGATTACTGATCCCGTATGGAAGACGATGTGTCAGTTCCTTCAAGACAGGTTCATGCCTGCCAAAACGCCATCCCACTATTTGTCCAAAGAGCTTTTCACAGCTTCCAGGATGGTGCTAAAAGGAGTTGCCATTGATTGGAGCACATACCTCCTTACTAAGATGGATCAGCATTTTGTTAAAGTCACGAGGGGTAATGTTACCAATGTTACCTATGGATCATATTTGTCTGCCTTCTTGACCTATTCAGGTTTACAGAAGACTGTGCCTCCACCTCCTCCATCAGATCCAGTACCTCCTCCTCCACCTTCAGAAGAGTCAGCACCTATTGACATTGAGGATGATGATTCTCCGCCTCCCCTAGTCATACAGCGCAAACGCTTGAAGAGGGTAGCGGATAAAGCCCCTGCTGTACTTCCCTCAGTGCCTATCCCTGCTACTTCTGGCAGTGAACTCCCTGGGTATCTCATTTGCAATAACCTGTTCAGAGCACATCGAGAAGGATCCTTAGAGATCTCAGTTCCTTCCCTGAACAGTCTCGTTTCAGGAGATGCCATTCCTTTCCTCTGCAAGGATATTCAAAGTTCCATTGAGTTGTCAGTGACAGCCTGTGTTCAGCAGCTGTACGCATCTTTCTATGAGGAGCTCATGCAGTCCAAAGACTAGTTGCATAAGGCAACATCTGAGTTAGCTTCTGCTAAGGATACCCTAGCAGATCTATTTAAGCAAATGGAACAGCAAACCCAACTGGTTGCCACTCAAAGTGATGAGATTTCTTCATTGAAGACCCAGTTACTAGAGGCCCACTCCCAAGTTACTAGCCTTTCAGAAGAGAAGGAGAGGATGTCCAGCGAAGCGAAAGAATTCCAAGTTCTTTTAGATGACAAGCTTTCAGCTTTACAGATGGCTAATGACACACTGGCCAACCAAGCCTCCCAAATCCAGCAGTTGCAAGATCAGCTTGCAAAGTCCCGCTCTGTTCCTCCAAGCCCTCCTGTTCCATTAATTCTTTCTCTTTCACAGCAGGACTTGGCTGCCCTACAGAGACAGGCTACTTTGTGCCCTCTATTCCAAGACAAAGTGGAAAGATTGCAGTCCAGAATGGACTTGTTATGGTCTACCTTTGAAAAGTTTCAGGACTGTGTCTTACCAGACCATTCTTTCTTTGTCCACTACCACTTGCAGAAGCTGGTCTTCTATATGAAGCTTTCCACGATGGATTTACCTTTTCCAGAGGATGGCTGGAGTGGGACTTGGTCTGCTGAGTTGTTGACAGAGGTAGTCAAAATGCTCTTTGAAGATTCTGTCACACCAGACACCATGCTGATGTCATACATGTATCTCCGAGGAGATTTGTTAATTCCAGATGAGGTAGATATGGCATGGTATGTGGGGGATGTGGTCTTACAGAATGTTTTATATGTCAATCATTTGGAGTTGCGCATAGCCGATATGTTCCAGAGTTATTCCTCCAAAGTAGCTGATTGTCAGGATAATTTGTGGCATCCCATGATTGATTCGGTGGTCCTCAATCAAAGACAAAATACAGCTCCTACCTTTGTACAGAGTACTAACCAACTGAGGATGGATCTCTTAACCTATCTTTCCAAACATAATCCATTTGATGCTACCTTCTTTGATGCCTATCATAGACGATCTCTCTTAGGACCTTCTGTTCCTACCCTCCTCTATTACCAACAATTGGCTCACCGCTATGCTGTATATATTTCCCTTTCTCAAACAAATTCCACAGTAATTTTACCACTTCTTTTCCAACCTTCAAATTTCCCTCAAATTCCTATTTTCACTTACTGTTCCTTTATTGAGGATAGGGTATTTTCCCCTTCTCCACCCTGTCCTTCACCCCTCATCAATGTACCCTCCACATTTCCTATTTATCAGTTAACACCGTTCCTTAGTGATTCCTTCCAAATTTCTGCCATTCCTTCTTTAACCTTTTCTTCCTTTTATGATTTTTCCTATCCTTCCCTACATCCACTTTCCCTTATTCCATTACCCTCTCCTAACACTTCCATATCTCAATCACCTCAGTTGGTTAGTGACTGTGACGGTTTTGATACTCAGATTTCCAGAAGAAGGGGATGGAGTTCGGATGATTGCCTTACAGGACCGCAGATTAATTGGCCAGTAATTCCAGGGGAATGGACAGCTTCCAGTCAAGCTTATCAAAACTATGTTCATTTTGCCCAACAATATTCACAGTCTGCAGATCCCTCAGTGAGATTAACTGCTCACTTTGCTTGGTACCTGGCGTATATGCATAGGCACTCTCATACTAATTCAAAGCCTATTCCAAAGTTGTGCATGAATGTCAATGTTAGCATTGATTCCCAACAGCTGGAGATACTGTATTTTCATGCCCTCTGTTTACCTAGCAGATACTTGGTCCTGTTGGAAAGGATGTGCTGTCTCCAATTTTTTCAAAATCCTCCTAAAAACTTTGTAGATGAATCCTTATCTATGGATCGATTCCGACAACATCAATCTTTTAAGAGGGATCATCTTCATTGATGCCTTTCCAATGTATGGTGCAAGCTTTTTAATGCCAAACTCTTCTTTTTGAAGAAGTCATTCAGATGGTTGTGTTGTGTATTAGTGTTTGTGTTGTAAGTTCATTTATGTCAAACGAACGTGGTGGTTTCCTATTGGATTTTGTGTACGAGCTCTGTTTTGGAGATTTGTCGAGATGGGGTCGTGGTTGGAGAGTTGAAGAAGATGAAGATGAAAAAGAAGAAGCAAACTCTTATATCCTTTACAAATTTGTGGTGATTTTTAGTTTAATAAGAGGTGTTAATTTCAAAAGAGTTTTCCTTTCTTTGTATTTTTATATCAGAAACAGGTTATAAGATGAGGTCGTGGTGGATGGATTCTTTTTGCAAAGATAATGAAGATCACAGTGAAGCTTTTCAATGAACTTGTATTACCTTTTTCCTGGGTCGCGAGGATGCTTCCTTATTAAGTGTGGGGATATGTTGAGTGTTGAAATGACTTGTTTTTTGGCTGATTTTTGTTGTTTTTGAGAGCTGAATGGTTGATTTTATGGGATGATTGATTGATTAGGAAGTGGTTTGAGAGTGTTTTGGATGATATTGATTGTGTTTTGGAAGTTCATGATGTTTGTTGATGGTTCTGTGATGTTCTGATAGGTTCTGAATGGTTCTGTATACCTTCTGTTTTGTTCTGTTTTGGTCTGTTTTGTTCTGATTGTCTTCTGTAAGGAGGGATGAAGTATTGATTAATGAAGAATGAGATATTGTGAAAGCTTAGTGAATGGTTTGTGAGAGTTTGGAATGGTTTGAGAGTGAGTTATGAGGTTTTGATGACCTTCTGTAACCTTCTGTAGGTCTTCTGTAGAGCTTCTGCTTCTGTTCTGTTTCTGTTCTGTTCTGTACTGTAGCTGTTCTGGTACTGTTCTGTAGACTGTTCTATAAGTGTTCTGTGGAATGTATGTGTGACTTTTGGGAAAGTTTTCTAGCCTTGGAAAGAGGTGAATACAAGTGCAAAAGAGCTGAAAGAAGTGGAAGAAGTAGCTGCTGAAGATTCAAGTAAAGACTAGAGTGAAGTAACAGTAGTGAGTTGTGAAGAGACACTGTAGTGGCTCTAGTGACCCTTCATATCAGACATACCTCTTGGGAGGGGTATCCACGACCTAAGAGTGATTATTGAGAGTAATTTTTGAGAGATTGTAGTGAGGATATGATGTATTATTGATGGAGTGTGTGAGAGAGAGTCAGAGATAGCCAATTCTACTCAAACAGAGTGATTGTATATGAGAGATTGAGAGAGAAGACTATGAAGATATTGAAGATGAATACTATGTGATGTATTTCCATTCAAAGATGGTGTATTTCTTTGCTTTCTTTGTTCCATTGATGGATTTTGTGAGGATGTTGAAGAATATGGTCGATTCTATTAAAACCGTGGGAGATTTACATGATGCTGCATGAAGATTTGTTGTGCCTGGTGTTCTTTTCTTCATTGTGATCATATGAAATATGAAAAACAAGCTTGTTGATGTTACAAGATAGATTTTCTTGCAAGAGAATTCCCTTTTCCTTGGTGTTCCTCTCGGGGCTCCACAATGCTGGTGAAGAAAACCCGTAGATTTGAGAAGATGGAGCCTACACCACGAGAGGAGGTTGAAAATATGGAAGAAGAGGAAGAGTCTTCTAAGGCTCCAAAGACACGCGGCAGTAAAAAGAGGAGGCTCGCTCACGCCGATGCATTGAGCTAAATGATTTTTCCCTGGGTAAAGGTACTAGAGCTTATGATTTTCTCGTTGATGTGAGAGATCAAGGGCAAAAAATTTCATAGCCACAATTACTGCATCTATCTCCAACAGTGCAGCGACAATGCTCAAAGATGGTAAGTATTAGACCCATGAAGAATAGACATGTGAAAGCAATCAAGGCTAGAAAGACGAAAGATATTGTGCCTCTAGTGGAAGCCGAAATCAATGGGCAGAGAGTACAAAGACATATGTGGATTGAGGTGTAGAAATTTGTGTCATGACATAAAAGTTGATGTATCGTTTGGGATTAGAGGTAAGTGAAACTACTAAATTTGGGGCCAAAATGGCTAACAATGTAGTAGTAAATTGTTTGGGAGTTATAAAGAAAGTCAAGGTAAAGATGTATGGAGTGCAATTGGAGCTTGACATGTATGTGATGCTAGTGAAGGGGGACGGATATCCACTCATTCTTGGATGACCATGGCTAATGGGAATGAAAGCCAGACAAGATTGCAAGATAGGGGCTTTAGAGCTAAGGCCATAGAAGGGGTTGCAGAAAAAATGGAAGGGCGCTATCTATAACATGAAGGAGGGCCGACAGGAGGATCTTGCATTAGAGACCACTGCTGAGAAATGGAGTTGAGGATTGGTCATCTACTATAGAGAGCAAGTCTTCTAATGAGGAGGAAGAAAGCTCTCTAGAAGTGATGAGGATTACATTGAAAGGGCCTTGTAGTAGTGAAATTCCACAGCAGCTTCCAAAGGTCGAGAAGGAGTGGTTAGAAACAATGTTGGCTAAGGATCTATCAGCTGAGGAGAAGGTAGCCTACATGAAAGTGGTGATAAAACACTCCGAACTTTTTATTTCTGATTATGAACACATCACAGGTGTGACGGAAGTACAACATCACATTAATCTAAAAGATGGAGCAAGGCCAGTGCTACAATGGCCACGACAGTTGGGAGTAGTTCAACAAAACACTCTACTCACTGAGGTGTAGCGACTTTTGAAGGCATGCTTCATCTATCCAGTAGGGGACTTAGAGTGGGTTTCACCTATAATGGTGACACCCAAGAAGAACGACAAATGGCAGATTTGTGTAGACTACAAGCTGCTAAATGTTGCAACAAAGAGAGATCACTTCCCTCTTCCTTTTCAGGATGAAATACTCAATAAGGTGGCCGGGCATGAGAGATACATTGTTTGTGATGGGTATTCAGGTTATTTCCAAATTCGAATAGCTAAGGAGGATCAAAAGAAGACCACCTTCATCACGCCTTGGGGGTGTTTTGCTTACAATTTAATGCCATTTGGATTAACAAATGCCCCACCTACCTTCAAGCAATTCATGAAATATGTCTTCTAGCCATATTTTGGTAAGTCCATCAAGGTCTTTATTGATGATTTTTGTATTTATAGTTCTAAGATTCTATATCTAGGAAAAGTGGATGAAGGTTTCAATCGCCTTGCACAAATGGGGGGTAGCTAAACCACGAGAAGTGTCATATTGGCGAAAGTAGTGTAACTTTGTTAGGGTATGTTGTAAGTGAGAGGGGCATTGAAGCGGATCCAAACAAAAGTAAGGCCCTATTGGTGGTTCCGTCACAATCTTCTATGAAGCAACTAACCTCTTTCATTCAGAAGGTGTAATATATGGGGCGGTTCATTCATCTCCTCTCCCAATTAGTGTTTCCCTTGCAACAGTTGACCCACTCTGAGGAGCTCTTGTGGAGTGACGAAAGTGAAAGGTGCTTTCACGAGGTGAAGAAGGTTCTCAGCACCCTTCCCATCATTTTACAGCCTTGTTGGGATTAAGAGTTTTTTGTGAACCCGAGTTTTGGGAAAGATGCTCTAAGGGCAGCACTAATACAAAAGGATGCTAAAACTAGCATGATGAGGCCGGTTTACTTTTCTAGCAAAGTAATGACAATATTAGAATGGTGGAGGTGATGGTTTTGTCTCTGATGTTTTCTATAAGTAAGTTTCGCCCTTATCTTCTCCCTAGGTCGTTCATAGTGATCACAGCAAAAGAGCATTTTCCCTATGCCTTACAACAAATGGATGTTTAAGCTAGAATCACTAAGTGGGTGATAAAACTCCAAGAGTTTGACTACACCTTCAAGATGGAGGACTCTACTTGATCCTGTCTAGCTAATTTGTTGACCCATAGATGCCATCAAAAGAAGGAAAAAGAGAAGGGAAAGGTAAAAGAGGAGACACCTCCTCTTGAGGACCCACCAACAGGTGAAGAATGCCCATGCCCTCTACTTTGATGGGACCTACAAGTGTATTAAAGATAGAGTGGTAGCAAGAATAGTGGTGTTCAATCTCGAAGGTGACAAACTTTATGGAGAAGGTATCAGTTTGGAGGATGTCCATTCTAATAATGAGGTAGAATATCAAGCCTTGCTTTTAGGTTTGAGGTGGTGTCTCTCACATGGTGTCACTCGACTTAATGTTTTTGGGGATTCTATGCTAATTTAAGCAAATGAAAGAAATTTGGGCTTGTAAAAATGATAACTTAGCAGTGAAAATGAGAGAAGCTAAAACTCTCATGAGGAAGCTACAGAAAGCCCAGATCTATTTTGTGCCAAGTCGCATAAACGACGACGCAGATGCTCCAGCTGAAAATTTGAAAGAGATAATGGTGGGCATCATTGTAGTAAAGCTCCCCTTGTTTCAGGAAAAGGATGCAGTGCTTAGAAGGGTGCCAACAACAAAGGAGATTATGGATGTGATTAAGAGCTGCCATGAGGGGGTTTGTGGTGGACATTTTTCTCAATAAATAACCAACAAAAAGATACTCCAAGCGGGTTTTGTGTGGCCTAGTCTGCATCGAGATGTGCAACATTGGTGTCGCACTTGTGATGCTTACCAAAAGGACAAACCAAGGAAGATAATGCATGAGGAAAAAAATCCCATAACTACATATGGCCCATTTGAGAAATTGGGGATTGATACAATAGGGCCACTTCCACGAACTCAGTCTGGCAAGGAATATATCATAATGGGTGTAGACTACATGACAAGGTGGGCTGAGGCTTTAGCAACTAGTAGGATCACAGCCCAAGAAGTGGAAAATTTTATGTTTGAAAATATTTTTTGCAGGTTTGGCACACCTTTAGAAATTATCTCTAACCGAGGTCCTTGTTTTAGGGCTAATCTAGTGGGGGAGATAATGGAAAAGCTAAAAATCAAGCACATGCATTCTACTCCCTACTACCCACAGTGTAATGGTTTGGTCGAAAAGGTGAATGGACTAATTTGTAAGATAATTACCAAGCAAGTACACATGCACCCCAAGCAGTGGGATAAAAAATTGAGTGCAGCTCTTTGGGCCTACAAGACTTCATTCAGAACCTCACTAGGCTATACTCCATTTCACCTCGTTTATGGCCAAGACGCTTTGCCTCCTATAGAGGTAGAACTGACCAGCTTACGTGTTTTAGTAGCCAGTCGAGAGAAGAATCAAGATGAGAAGTTAAAGGAAAGGATTTTTTATCTAGAGAGGTTGGAGTTAGATAGAGAAGAAATAGTCCAGCACTATTCTATGCAGACTAAAAAGAGGAGGAAGACATTTAATAAGAAGCTGGCTAGTAAACACATAAGGGAATGATCACTTGTGCTATGCTATGATAACCACTTTGATAAAAGAAAGGATGCTAAACTTGTGTTCAAGTGGGAAGGGCCATTCATGGTCATAAGGAGATATCCAAAATGGCAGCTATAAGCTAGGTGACATGGATGGGAGGGTTCATAAGACAAGGGTAAATGGATGCTGACTCAAGCCTTATTTTCAAAGAATTAGGGACACTTTAGAGTAGTCATTTGACAAAGAGCAACCAATGAGGGGGTACCGCCCTCCCTGCTTTATTGGACCATCATTAGCAAGCTAGAGGCATGAATGCCTCTAGCCTAAGGGGAGGTCTAATGATCCAGGTTTTTTACAAACTAGATTTCTACCACAAAATTTGGTCAAAACCCCTATCAAGAGCCTTACATATAACTTAAACCCTATATCTTATCACTTTGGGTTTACTCTTCAAGCACTAAGTATGCGACATTGCTTCTCAGTTATGATAACTCCAAGTGGAGAAACAAGTTCTTAGGAGGGATGTCAATGGAAAGGGTAAAAGGGATGGGTTATCTTAGTAAAGATTGAAATGGATTACACCTAGGGGTTGAGTGAGTACATATATTTTTTCAAAGGAGTAGCCTCCAACTACACTTGGGTTCAACCTGCATTACCAAGATTTGGGATCTATCACCATCATTCGAGGATACCTCACCCTTGTACACAAGTCAATGTCCACATCATGGTCTCATTTGGATCTTACATAAAAGTTTACAAGCATGGACCCCCTTTGTCACATGCTTATATGTATATATATATATATATATATATGTATATACATATATATATATGTATATACATATATATATATGTATATACATATATATATATATATATATATATAAGAAATTAAAGTCAAAGCAGCTTTTAGAAGTTATTTTTAATACTTTAATAAATCCTAAGGAAAATTTAATTTCAAGAAAATTCCCATATCACCCGACCAGTTTTAACCTGGTCTACAAAGTTGCAGAAGAAACTTTTTTCGAATTCTTCACCGATTTGAAGTTACAAAGGTACAGATTGCTGGCTGTAGGCAATTTTCTTCTCTCTTTCACCCTCATCACATCAACTTTCCATTTTATCCTTCTTGTAAATATATTATAATAATGTACTTTGGGCACCCACCTATTGTAATCTAGCTCTCTTTCTCTAGCTTGTCTATCACCACCCTTGGCTTCTTGCATGATGACCAAGGTGGGAACTTGTCCCATCCACTATTTTCCATATTATCAAAGATGCCATAAATAATCTAAGATTATGTTAATCAAGAAGATTAGCTTAATATAATCCCTCATGGATGCTATATAAGGTGCCCATGGAGATGTAAAGACACAATCACAAGCACATGAGAGTACTCTAGATCACCAAGCCCAAAAGGGAGCCACTAAGAGCACATTATGCAACACCCTCATGCTAGTCCATCTCTTTGAGGTAAAATATGAGTGAGTGTATTTTTTTTAATGTAGCATTCCATGAATACATAATGGCAAGCTTCCTCTACCTCTTCTCCTCTTGTCTCCCTCTCTTCTCATCTCTCTCGCTCTCTCTCATATTCTAATATGGTGTCTAGATCATATGTACTCTCTTCTAATTCTCCCTCTACATTCATACTTAAACTTATTAGGTAAGATATGCCATATGCTCTATTGGTGGGGAATCCTTATGTCCTCATTATATATATATGTTCACGGGAGAAATTAAGAGCCATCACCTCTCGTAACCCCCTCCTCTTATTTTCCTACCATTCTTCTCTCTTACTCTTCTTCTTCTTTCCTCCTACCTTCTGCTTCTTCTTCTCTCCCTCTCACTCCTCCTATCTTCTTCTCATACCTCTTCCTTCTTCTTCTCTTTCTCTCACTCCTCCTATCTTCTTCTCCTTCTCCTTCTTCTCCTTCTCTCTCTCTCTCTCTCTCTCTCTCTCTCTCTCTCTCTCTAGTGTGGCGGTGGGTAAGGAAGAAAAACCATCTTTGTAAGTGCCTTCACTAAGGCTTTATAAGCCATAAAGCCTTATTTAAGGCTAAGTGTTACATATGTGATGACATGGAGTTTGGTGATGCTAATGAAGGTTGCACAATACTTATCATGTAGTGATGATCTTGAGAGCAAATGCAAGTCACACAATATTTGAAGTTTGATCTCAATGATGACAACACGATCGAGAGAAGGTGGTAGCATTCATGAAAAAATCAAGTGATTTATTAGACACTTCATTTTCAATTTCTTTTCTTTTTTCTTTTCTAAGGCTTATAATATTTATTAACCTTCCCCCTTTAAGCCCCCTTCACGCCTAAGTTTTCAAGGTCCTTATATCCTTTCCCCCTTAGAGGAATCGAGATGTCTGAAGTTGTGTTTTGGTTCTTTCCATTCACTCACGAAAGGGATGTCCTACCCCATCCTCCCAAGTTTGGCTAGGTGATTTCCATATTTAGCTCTCTTAGTGAGGATTGGAGGTTGGGTGGGTAAGAGGCAACCCACTCATCGTTTTAACTCTTACCATTATTGTGGGAAAGCCTGACACATATGTCCACAATGCCATAAGATACGCGAGGACAAGTGCAAAGAAAAGGGGAAAGAGAAAGTGCAAGAGAAATCCAATGATCGCAGTATTATACTTGTAAAGTCCAGCGTAAAGATTGAGGAGAAAAATATCATATAGTCTGAGGAGTCAAATGCTGAGACTACATCTTAGCAGCCTCTTCATGTGATGCCTCTCAATTGACCGAGGCTCATCAGTCTATGCATGAACAAGTTAGCTCTTGGATTTGAGTGCATCTTTTCATGTGACTCCCTTGGCGAGTAGTTTCATACCTATCACAATGTATCTAGTTCTGTGAGCTTAGGTGATTATCGATTTCTTGCTATTGTTGGCCTTGGTGATGTCATTCTATAGTTTCCCTCTTTCGTAGCACTTTTATTCTACATTATGTACGTCACGTACCTGCACTGACTAAAATCCTGATGTTTGCTGGGCAACTTGATAATGTAGGTTATAATATATGCTTTGGTGATTCTACATGGAAGATAACTTGTGACAAGCTTGTTCTTGCAAAAGGTGCCAATGTTTTGTCAGTGGGTTCTATCCCACATGTATCTCTTTGCTCATCTTGGATATATATTGCTTAAGGGAATGAAAATGCTTAGTACTTTGCAGTATCTTCTGCATTTTGACTACTCGCATTTTGAGTCATGTGATCGATGTCTATATGGCAGGTAGACTAGGAATTTGTATAAAAAGTATGGTATTCCACTCATGGGTGAGCCTTTGGCTCTTATGCATTTAGACATATGTGGGCCCATGCCTTGTCAGTCCTTAGGGGGTGCGAAGTACTTGGTTACATTTATTGATGATTATTCACATAAGGTTTGGGCTTATCCCATAAAGCAAAAATATAATGTCTTGGTCATCTTTCGGCATTGGCTTACTCTAGCAGAGAACTAGTCTAGGCATAGGCTGAAATGCCTATGGACAGATAATGGGGGTGAGTATGTCTCACGTTCTTTTGAGTAGTTTTGTGATGATCGGAGTATTAAGTGTTAGTTGACCACCCCTTACACCCCTCACTAGAATGATATGGCTGAGCACATGAACGGAAGTATCTAGGAGAGTCCATAGCATGCTTAGCCATGCTCGAATACCACAACATTTTTGGGCTAAGGCAGTTGCTAGTGCAGTACATATCATTAATAGGTTGCTTGCAGTGGTATTGAATTCTAAGTTGCAGAGGAGATGGACAAGAAAGCCTCCCTCATATGCTCATTTGCGTATCTTTGGATGTGAGGCCTTTTGCCATGTGCCCAAGGACAAACACAATTAGCTAGATCCTAAAAGTGTGAAATGCATTTTGCCTAGCTATGGAGATGCAAAGGTGAGATGGGATATCATCTTTGGGATCCACAAGGTGCAAAAAGTGATATGTAGCCATGATGTTGTGTTCCATGAGGAAAAAATGCTGTTAGGATCCAAAATGGGTTTGACACTGACTCTCTAGGCAATAATTGTGCCTCTCTACACTTAAAGAACACACCCTCTCAACCTCATGGCCAGGAGCGTCTAAGGGACACACTGTCATAACTTCTATCGTAAAATTTGTGCTTGTTTTGGATTGAAATCCAACGGTTAAGCCTTCCCCACACTCCTTAGAGGGAGTCCCTACACATATCGGTGTAAAAAACCATGCAAGCAGCGACAGAGGAGGCACCCCTCAATTGAATGCCACAGTCCCACTGTGGCTCTTCTACACCTCGAGGATTGACCCCTCGATGCGCCACTAACACAAATAGCACATACGCCACAAACTTCACTCTTTTTTTCAAACATGTCAGGAGATATAGATATTTTTCTCAATAAATAGTCCCAAAGGAAACTAATCGTCTAAATATACACTTAGGATATCTCACATACTCAACGTAGGTCATATGCATGTTGCAAAATACATCCCAAGACTTAAGTAAAGTGCCAAAAGTAGAAACAAATGATGCAGATTATCCTGAAACTCAATACCCTGTTGAAGCAGATTCTTCATGATAGAATGAAAGTGACTAAACTGAGTAGACAATAGGATCCCCTCCCTCATGTAGATATCCATTAACTATTTAAGCGAATATATTTGTGAAGTAGGGCTCTGCTTTGCATAAAATTCCTAAATCTTTTCCCATAGATTTCATGAACTCTAATATAAATCTTCAATAACATTATTGTGGATCTATTCAAAGAGCAATTAAATGATAGTAGACTTGCATAATGCATCTAAATTAGCCCAATCATCATCATCCATGTTCTCGGGTTCAATACCCTTGTTTCTTAATAGCCTATATGCAATTTTTGCACCAAACCTTACCGTATTTAAGGCTTCTAGTAGCCATAGTTGGTGCCATAGTTGGTGCCATCCAACTTGGCAATGCCAAACAAGTCAAACAAAGCTATATCTTTGAGATGACTAGCCATAATGAGTTAAATAGAGGCAGACTATGCGAAAAAAAAGCTTGTTGTAATTGGTAGTAAATAGGCCAAAACCATTGCCAAAACAAGTTGAAAATAAGAGAAACTACTAAAATGACCAGTTGTCCACCAAATAGTACCAAAAGTACATCAAAATGACGTAATTGAGCTCAGTAAATACATCACAAATTGTATAAAATAGCTTGTTGTAATAAATCATAACATTGAGAAAAAGAGAGTAAACAATAAGCTAACAGTGATCTAAAGTCAAGTATGATTGCCAAGTCAGATCCTGCATCAAACGGCATGTAACAAACACTATAGTAGCCAAGAAACATGAGCTAAACACCCAAGTATGTCGTCAAAGCAATTGATATCAATAGGAGGATACAACCCGTGGCATAAAGAACTTAGAGAGTAAGCCAAGCTAAGTGTATGCTTGATGACTGCTTATTTTGTGCCATTTTTACACTATTTTTTGGCAAAACTAAAGGACTTTGGCTCTGTATTATGCATTGTTTTTCATAAAATTTAATTAAAAATAAGGTTGTAAGGTCGTATTTAAACTATGCTGAGGTGAAATTAGAAGTTGAGAGTCGGAGTATTTTTAGATGAATAATTTAGAAAGTGAAAAAATAATAAGTGATAAAATGCGAATAAATGAAAATTTTTAGTGAAAAGCATAGATATTTTGGAGATGGGTAGAAATACGACTATAATTTAGCATGTGTACATAGAGTTTGGGTCAAGAAGCTGTGGGCAGGGACTGCAGCGAAGCGAAACACGTGGCGAATCTAGCAAATCAAATCTCAATCATAAACAAAGAATTTAGTGGAAAAATATAATAAATCAAACATCTCAACTATTGAATACAAACAACATTATAATACATAAGATTATTTGAATAACTCAATAGATTGAGAAAGACAAGAGAAAAACATACGATTGGGCCTAACCTCCCCAGTGGCAAAAACCATGGTTTGCCATCCTTAATTATATATTATAGTTTTACATGGATATTTGCATACATATCTTACATATAATTACAAAGAAAGTACAAATCTCAATTGAAATACAGAGTTTTAAGAGCTAATAGGTATTTTGTAACATGCTGCAATTGCTGCAGAAAATTCTGTGCTCTGAATCTTGACGTTTTGACATCATGATTGCATCTAAAGCGTGCCAAAACCCCCAAAACGACTCTTGAAGCTCTGAATTCCGATTCCGAGTGAGGGAGAAACGAAAAAACTAAGTTTTCACCATGTTTTGCTGTTTTGCGCGCGATCCTGTTGCTTTTATAAAGAAAGCTAGAAAAGCCTTTTAAACTTAACCACATTAAGAAAATAACAAGTATTCTATAAAGAAAGCTTATTTCAATAAAACCATATCTTAAATCTCATATTCTAAAATAATCTATATTAAAAAATAAATAAATTAATAGTACTAAGAATAATGATCTAATTATTACTAAAGAAGTTTAAACTTATAACTTATAAATAGAGTAATAATTTTAATAATGAAATTACGCTTGGACTTACGCTAACGCCCAGTGCTACCCAAAGTCATTGGTGCGCCTACTCTACATATCAACTGAAGCATTCACAATTGTTTATGAATAAAATAAACAAACAATAGTGAATACCTAGTAGTCTTCAGCTACAAAATAAATAAATAGGTTGGAACTTTGTCCTAACCTTAATTTAATACGAGTGCACTCTAAACTCATAAACATCTATTAATTTAAATATGTATTTTGCAGAATCACTCGTTGTGGAGTCACCCACGTGCACATTAAATTAACATGACGTCCGAAAAGGACAGGCGTCCCCGTCAACTTCTCGCACAAAGGACTCCACCTTGTGTACGAGCCCCGACAAATAAATATAGTTTTACGGAATCCACCGCAAAACCTCACGGAATCCACCGTGGAATATGCCTCCTGGCATCAGGGACAAATTAGGTCTAGAGATGTGAAGAGATGTCAAAGAAACTAGTTCAGGTGAAAAACTATCATTTTTTGAAAAGAGGTTATTCAAGAAGTTGAGGGGGGGACTATCATGTGAAGAAGGGAGTTGAAGAGAGAGAAAGAAGATAAGAAAAAATGGGCGCCATCATTTTGGGAGTTTTTTGCTAATTAGCTGTAGATGTTGTCTCATTTTCAGCATTGATTGGTTGCATTTGATCCTCTCTTACATCTCCTTCAACCTCATACCATTCTTATTCATGATTAAGGAGAGATTAGTGTGTATTAGTGGGAGAAGCAAAAGATTAAGGATTTCGAAGATTGTTGGAAGAAGTGAAGGGAGAGGAGGAGCAAACACTAGCGCTCTCAAATACGATGAATCATGCTTAATTATCTTCTTAATCAAGTATAAATGTTTTCATTAAAAAGTGAATAAGAAATGGATAGAATGTATGATTTATGGTTGTATGCATTCATTTTATGATCTTTAAAGGTAAAATGACACATATGAATTAAACTTCTTGCATTAGTTGCATTGAAATGATAGAGAAATTACTAAAATTATGATAAAATTGTATTTTTAGGCCATAATTAAAAAAAATAAGAGTTTTGTATAATATTGATGAGAAATAAATCAAAATAGACTTAGAATGCATTGAAAGCAACCTAAAAATAAAGTTTAATATACTAGAGATAAATCTACTAAAAGATATATGTATTTTAGTATAAAAATGATAATTTTTTACTGTAATTGATGATAATTAAATGTATTAGTGAAATATTAATGATGAAGATCCAAAAAAAATTCAATTAGGTCATGATGGATTTATCTATTCAATTTTAGTTTGAATGGACTTTTAAAATTAAAGGTATTGAATTTTAATGGTGAAAATAATAGTTTTTGGGTATTTTTGGGTAGTAATTAGTAAATACTAAGAGTAAATGAAAACGTTTATGGATGGAAATTGGTACTCAAACTACATTAAATATAAGATATTTTTAGAAAATATATTTTGATGTATTATGATCAGATGTAATTATTATAAATATTTTTACTTTTTTGGATAGTAGTAATGAAAAATCAATAACTTTTGATAATGAGTAAGTTAGAAGAAATATTAAAAAGAGACTGTAGTTTATTTATTTTTTAGAATTTTCTCATAAAATTATATTAAGAATGAACTTCATTTGTGTGTATTTCCTTTGTTAAATATAGTTCTGGACTAAAATAGTAATTAGTAAATATTAGCGATAGTATTAAATTACTAGTAGAAATTAAGTATGGATTAAGGCTTTTTAAGTTATTTATTTCTCTAGTAGAAATCTAGAAGATGATGGAATTTATTTATTATAGGTTGTAGTTCAAAATGAGAGTTAAATAATGATATTTAGTCAATTGTAAATATGCAAAGAAGGTTATTAGTTTGACTACTAAGAAACATGATAATATGACTTCTGTGTTGATAAATTAAAGATGAAGAATATATAAATATCCACCTTAAAACTTAATTAATACAATGTCTTTACACACAGCCATTTTGTCTGCGTATTTGGGGGTTTTCTAGGGGGACTGTCAATGCCGAACTAAGAAGACCTAATAAAGGTCAGTGCATGATCAACGGATCAAATCAGCCCAAAATCATCCAATGTAGACAAAGTGTCTATCAAGGGCATAGACATGTAAGAGATCCCTTTCTCATATACTCAAGAAGCTCAAGTGCATAACCCACAAGCTCTTTGTAATATCCAAAGATAGGGTGAAGCTCCCACTGGTGGCAGAAAGATTGATGTCAATTAATAAACCAAACTTAAAGATAGTATGTGAATACACAAAACATCATGTAGCCAAGACCTTATATCAACGGAGCATCCAGAGCAAGGGATCGGTCAATCATCACTTATAGCATCGAGTACATCATGTAACAGTCAATGTCAAATATCTAACAACCAAATAAGTATTCAAGAGCTCCAAAGTATGCAAATGAAAGGCTGGATAAAGCTCAAAGTGGAAATCAAACAGGGACAATGTAAGGAGCATGCATTTCTAACATATCCTTCAAAGCATATATCGAAGGGTCAAGCATAGACCATAGGCATAATAACTATCACAAAGCATGCCACTATAGATCAATTTCAATCAAATACCAATTAAGATAGAGCTTGATCAAAGCTCAAAAGGCATTCGAGAGCAATACAAGACATGTGCCAACCTTTGTATACATCCGTGTAGTCATATGAATCACCTAGGAAGCACTTGTGACCAATATAGTAAGGCAAAGCATAAAGTGACCAAATAAGCTTCAACCCTAGTGTATTAGAGCAATAAAATCACTACTAATCTAAGATAAAATAGATTCAAAATCATCTCCAAATCATTCCCATAGCATATTCATAGCATTTCCTAACATTTGGGGCATCAATCGGGTACCAAATGGCATCAGTAACTAGTGCTAACCATGCATAAACATCAAATGCTAATGTAACATTGCATGTGAACTACCTGTGGACTATTATAAGAGTCTTGGAACTAATTTATATTAGTTCAAACCCAATGCCAATGATCAAACCCTTCAATGCCAAGCTCTAGGCATGTTTGTATGCATTAGATGAACCCTTTTCAAGTGCCAAGGCCTAGGAGAGCTACTCAGGACTAAGTTGAAGTTGAAATGTGACCTCTGAGAAGCCATGCTACTAACACCTTTAGTTGTGGAAGGGTTGGAGCTGCAACAAGACTTTGGCTAGATATGGGGGTTCCCCAAGAACCTAGGGACGCTCCCATTTGAAGGGTAAATGCAACAGGAAGGTGTATGCTTCATAAGAACCAATGAGGCATGGCCACTCTATTGTTCATACCCTATTAACTGAAGTAAAGTAACAAAAGAAAACTATAGAATCTTCAAATGAATGCTCTGAGGGTGCCCAAGAATCCCCAATGCAAGTTAGAGAAGGATGAGACCCCGACTGGAAGCTCGAAGGTGCGACTAAAACCACTTGTAGAACTTTTATCTAAAATCCTAGTGGCCCAATATGCATTCATGTAACCATGCAAGTCTAATGGTGCACTTGCACCATTGAATAATGTTAGTAAAGTATATACTTGACATAACACAATGTGCACAACACTCCATCCAAATGTGGCTTTCATGGAAGCTATATAAACAGACTCTCCATTACTAAGTGGATAGTTTAGGTCTAGCTTAGTGATTGTCAAATAAATAAGGCTACCCATAATCTTTCTCTACACACACTGACATCCTTATCACATCACCCTCATGTACATCAAGCTTATCATTGACATCAAGAGATTTTGAGATTGGCTTATAATTGATTGTACCATACTTTTTTCAACACATCCAAAGTATACTATCTCCATGACAATCATATACCCTTAGGAGTCTTGATTTTATCTCTATACTAAGAACATGATATATCTCTCCCAAAATCTTCATTTCATTCTCAACCTTAATAAGACTCTTCACATGGTCAAAGTTTATCTCACTATCATCCATAATAATCAAGTCATCTACACACATAATAATGAACACAATATCCACATCACTTTGATGTATATAAAGTTAGAGTGATTGTTTACTACTTTGCAAAATCCAATGCTAATAAGGTATTTTAGTTTTAGTGTTAGGTAGACCAGTGATAAAATCCATTGAAATATGTTCCCATGGTCGTGATGGAATGGATAATGGCATTAGTAAACCATATTGTTTACCATGATGTCTTTTAACTCGTTGACAAATTAAGCATTCAGATACAAAGTTAGATACATTAGTGTCCATATGTGGCCAATAAAAATCTTCAATCAATGTACGCAAAGTAGATATAATTCCTCTATGACCTTGATATGGAGGGCAATGAATTTCATGCAAAACAAGTGATCGAAATGGAACAGTCACACATTTTTTTTTCATAAAACATAAATCCATTAGTATAAGACAGTGAATCAATAGGAATCCAATTATTTGCAACTAGTTTATTCCAATCAGCTTGAAAAGTAGGATCCTAATGATAAGTATCTTTCATAGGAATAAGGGAATCAAATGATATCACAGAAATATTTTGAATTGTCGGTCTTCTACTCAAAGCATCAGCAACAACATTCTCTTTTCCAGCTTGATATTGTATAAGGGGATGAAAACTTTGAATAAAAGCAGCCCATTTAATATGTCAGTCAAATATTTGTGGTTGACTAAGGAGATGTCTAATGCTTTGTTGGTCAGTCTTGATCATGAATTCAGATCCCATTAAATAATGTTTCCATTGACGTAAAGCTTGTACTACGGCTAACAATTCCTTATCATAGGTAGAATATTTAAGTTCAAATGGTTTGAGTTTACAGCTAGAGTAAGCTATGGGATGAGAATCTTGCATAAGGACTACTCCTATTCCAGATCCACTAGCGTCAGTAACTACTAAGAAGAATGGTCTATTGAAGTCAGGTAATTGTAATACAGGAGCATGAGTTAAAGCATGTTTCAGCAAATCAAAGGACTTTTGTTGATTGTCAGACCAGTTATACACAATACCCTTCTTTAAGAGTTATGTCAAAGGTAATGCAAGTAATGAGAAATCCCTCACAAATTTTCTGTAAAAGCTAGCAAGACCTAGAAAAGAACGCAATTCATGCACATTTTTGGATATGGGCCAATTTAAAATTGCTTCTATCTTTTTAGGGTCGACTTTAATACCTTATGATGAAATAATATGTCCTAGATATTCAATTCCTGTTTGGAAGAATTCACTCTTTTCGGGGTTAGCATATAATTGATTGTCTTTTAACTACTTAAAAACTAAAGACAAATGTTCATAATGCTCATTCTTATTTTTACTGAAAACTAATATGTCATCAAAGAAAACAATGACACAATGCTGATGTTTCAGAAATATGCGGTTCATCATACGATTGAATGTGGCTGGTGCATTAGTTAAACCGAAAGGCATAACCAGAAATTCATAGTGTCCAATTGTGTTCTAAATGCAGTTTTGAATATATCAGATTTGTCCAATCTTACTTGATGATATCCGGATTTAAGATCTATCTTACTGAATATGGCAGATCCTTGTAGCTTATCCATAAGATCATCTACCCTAGGAATCGGGTATCTATTCTTAACAGTAATTTTATTTAGGGCATGATAATCAATGCACATGCGATAAGTATTATTTTTCTTCTTCACTAATAAGACAGGTGCACCAAATGGAGAACTACTAGGTCTAATTAATCCTCTGTTAAGCAATTCTTCTATTTGGTTTTGAATTTCTTTCTGTCCAATTTCGTTATGTCTATATGGTGCTTTACATGGTGGTTGTGTTCCAAGAATTAAATCTATCTTATGATCTTCAGGACGTGAAGGTGGTAATCCAAGTGGTAAATCGGTAGCAAAATAATCTTGGAATTAGGCAAGAAATTGTGCATGCCTAGGATGCATCTGTTTTTCTTTAGCTTGAAGTTCATTCACCCATATTAAATAGGATTTGTTACTTTTACGTAATGCACGTTTAGCCTGAGTACAAGTAAGCAATGAAAAATTATTGGAAGCGTACATACTATGCAGTGTGATTTGTTTTCCTTGAAAATAATTTTTAATTGAATGCGTAGAATAATCTATATCAGGATTGTATTGATGACGCCAGGGCATTCCTAAGATAATGTCACTAGACTGCAAAGGTACAACTAAGAAATTTCTTCGTTCAATATATTCACCAATTTTAATTTCTAAATTATGCACCTCTTGTGTTCCATTATATCTCGTTCCTAAGAATGCAGTCTTGATGCGATAATGTATAGAAATAGTGTGTAAATTCAATTCTTTGACTAATGTTGCAGAAATAAAGTCATGTGTGCTCCCATCATCATGTAAAATAGTATTTTCTTTACCATGCACAAAACATTTCATTGTTAATAAGGAATGGGGAGTTGGCATACCTGGCAAAGTATCCGAAGTAGTACCAATGTCGTCATCTTCTTCCGTAAAGTCCGGCATTTCCTCACGTTCTTCATCTTCTATTGTTCCCAGATAGTTGATATGGACGGATGGCTTTTTGGATTGACAATTGACTGCTAGATGTCCAGGTTGATGACATTTATAACAAACTATGGGTTTTGCTTTGGATACATTATTGGTAATGGCAGGAAGTTTAGGAATGTTGGGATTTGATGAGAGAGATGGCTTAGGATTTGGATTTGTGTTTGATGGCAATGCAGGTGGTTGTGTCCAAGATTTATGGAATGAAGATGGAAGAAAACGACTTTGATTGAATCTTCAAAAATTTGAATTGAATTGTTTGGAACCATAATTACCATTAGTTTGAAATTGTTGTGGTCGCTTGTCTCGTTAGCAAATTTTGTATTCAGTGTCATGGGCCAAGGAAATTGCATCTTCAAGGATTGTTGGCTTGAACATATTGACTTCTGCATAAAAATGTCCAAGTAGGCCAGACATAAACTTGTGTTTATGAGTTGCTTCAGGTACATCTTCGAGCATACGTAGTTGCAATAGGGCATTCCAGAAATGTTCAATACATTAGGAAATAGGTTTGTGATCCCTTTGTTGTAGAAGATCCCATTGCTTGATTGGTTTTTCGTGGAATTGAGGAGGAAGGAAATTCTGCAAAAATTTCTTTTGGAAAGTCTCCCAAGTAGTGAGACAATCAACGCTCTTGCGGACCACAGTCCACCATAAAGATGCTCGGTCAACTAAATGGTTAGTGACACATTTAATTTTGTCTTTCTAAGCATATGTTTCTTCATGGAAGTAATCATCAAATTGACTGATAAAAGAAAGAATAGTCTTTCCATCGCGTGATCCATTGAAAGTACGAAATTTGAAGTTTCTTTTACTTATCTTTGTTTCTTTGCGAATAGATTGGGCTTCAAGTGTTGCATTGATGGTACGTCGTATAAGATCTTCAGGTTGCGATCCATCTTGATCGGTGGTAGTTTGTTGCAGATTGGCCAATTGAGCTTGCAAAGCTTGTCGTGCTCTTCATTCCTTTTGTAGCTCCATCATAATCAAATCCAACTTTTGCTCCATTGTTGGTTCGGGTAGATCACCTTCAGCCATAAAATCTTCCATGTTTTGATCAGTCATCCTGCAAAAATTCCAAAAGACCTCACACACTCAAAACCTTGTTACAGGATGAGGGTATCTCAAAGGCAGGTTTACAAGGCTTGTATATATATATATATATTAGTTTGGCTTTTGTAGTATCTCTCCTTCACGATTGCGATATTCAACGTCACAATCATCTTCCAAGAAAATAGTGTTGCGTATAGACTGCGTATAGTCTGCGTATGAACTTCTGCTTTTGCTAAAACTGGTTCAGCAAGACGGCAAGTGTGAACAGGGACTTCCAGAGTGAGTCGTGTATTGCTGAATACGAACTGCCACTATGGTAATCATTGAAGACGACATGTAGGACCTTGATGACTTGGGCAACTTAGAGAACTTAGAGTTTTAAACTTTAATGACTAAGCTTGGTTTTCGTGGACCAAAGGACGTTTTCGGCGGAATCGACAGCAACCAGTTCATACTGCCGCCACAGGCGGAATAAAACGACTAATGAAGCTTTTAATAAGCTTCTTTTTTGAAGCTTATAAGCTTATTACTTAAGCTTGAAAGGCTGTGACTAAAATTTCTTATCTGTATCAATGACTTGATGAAGGAACTATCCGCATGGTCCTCCACCCGCCCCGCAGAGGCCGGTTCCTTGTGATTTGAGTGTACAGCAGGGGGTTCTTAACTGCCAGGAACACGCTGGTATCGACTGTTTTCCACGAGACTGACTGTAGAGCTCGACCATTCCAAGAGCTTCGCCTTTGCGCGAGATGGTAAGCGATTGGAAGCTCTCGATCTCAGCTTCGCTCTGATACCACTGGTACAGAGATCGGTCACTGTATGCGCGCGTAGTGAGCATCAAAAGGTTCCCAAGAACAAAAGAACTCTACTTTTTACACAAAAATCAATGAAGAAAGCTTGCACAACATGAACAAGAGATCAATTGGGTGTAATCTTCCCCCATGCCTTGTGTGAGCGCTCCACAAAGCATGTATTTTATATATTATTCATCTTCAAGCTCAAATAATAGCCCAATTTACAAAATAGCACGCTTTAGCTTTTGTGTTTGTTTTTGTGCCACTAAAGAATTAAAGCTATTGGGCACCCAAGAAGTCAGGCGGTACCCAAATACAATGTCCAATACAAATATTTAAATCGTTCGCCCATGCACATACAAAAGTAATAAATAAATATCAAGTGCTTTAATAAATAAGTGCGACAAAATATAGGCGCCATGTCTAAGATACGCACCCATCAAAAATTGATGATAATTTGAATACACGCTATCCTCCAATGCTTCCCAATACCACCGCTGCTTGCTCTACACATCAACTGAAGCATTCACAATTGTTAGAAAAATAATACAATTAAACCGACAAAAGTGAATACCTAGCAGTTTTCAGCAACAAACATGAATTGGTTAAAAAATAATCCTAAGCTTAATTTATTACGAGTGCGTACCCAAAACTCATAAATGTTTATTAATTTAAATATGTATTTTGCAAAATCACCCGCTATGGAATCACCCACTTATGCATTAAATTAACAAAACGCCCGAAAAGGATAGGCGTCCCCATCGACTTCTCGCACAAAGAATCCACTTTGTGTATGAGCCTCGGTAATAAAATTTTATGAAATCCACCACAAAACCTCACTGAATCCACCGTGGAATATGCCTCCTGGCATCACCATGCCCCTCTTGGGTATGCTTAAGATGTATTCTCTCCCACCTGTGACCACGCTCATGGGCATATCCAGGAGATCCTTGTACATTTGGTATACCTATGTGGATAGTATTTCTTGGAGTAGCACCCATAGGGGTGCCACCTGTGGCGGACGACTGAGAAAAAGCTAGAGTGATTGGAGTAGACGTTCCCACAGGTGTGACAAATCCCATAGGTGATACAACTCTAGCAGAACAAGGAGACGCAGACATTATGTCGGTATCTCCACAACAACCACTTGAGCCACGCTCTCTCGAACCTGCGTGAGAGTGAGGAGTAGCACTTGTATCCTGAGCCAACTGTGGGCTCACTACATCCACATCTCAAGAGCATCCCCCAAAACCACTCCTTCCGTCTGGCCCAAGTCTAGAGCATCGACCTCATCTATTGGAAATCGAAGCATCAGAGTGCACCGAAGTGGATCTAATAGAACGGCTTGATGGTATCCAAGATAGCCCCTGGTCTACCATATCTCTAAATCGAGCCATCTGATCTGGAGACATATGTGTAAAGTTCTTCTATAGCTCATCCTTGCTCATCCCTCAACTCATCGTGTGGATCCAAATATCCACAAAGATCACCTACACATACAAAAATTGATGTTAGCATAATCAATATAAATCAAGCAAAGAACGATAACATAAATCTTAAAAAAATGATCTTAATTAAAACGCATATCTTATGTATCCTTATAAGTGATTCATCAATAAATTGAGTAGGTGGATGCTCCAAGTATGAAGTACCCTATGGTCCCATATCAATCTCCTCACATAACTCCGCATACACTGGAAGGTCGATAGACAGGTCACCACAAAAGGATGAGTCCACCTCATTCTCAAAGAACTCTTGGACTCCTGTATTTTCATCATTGTTACCCAATTCTGGCTCCTCTACATGTTCCAAGGATCGACCTCTCTATTTGCATACTGTCCTCATCTACGTTGTCGAAGGGTTTTCGAAAGCAAAGTCGCGTCCACAGAAGACCTTGACGAATTTCAAGATAGAAGATCAATCATGTGAATAATCCAATGTTAGAGATTGGTCTCATCATCAACTGGTTCAAGCCTCCAGCTTCTTGAAATGTGGCATTCAAACTTGAATGTATGCAAAACAAGTCCTCATTAAGGACAAACTCTAAATCAAATAATTTTGGCAGCCACAAGGCAATCTCAGAACACAGTCAATAAAGTCTACCTGAGCAAAAGTAGTTGTAAATTTTGCTATCCAGTGCGTAAGGTTTAAAAATGGCAACTAAGCCAATCTTGAATATATTCAAGGCCACAGCTCACTCAGCGTGAGTTACAACCAGAAAAGCAGTCCATCTGATTGCTAGTTATTTCCTCTCATGGTGGCATGAATAGGATCGCTAGCTTGCATACAATTCTGAATGAAATAAATAGCTTCCACTCTTCAGCAACATTGATGTTCATACATTGCAATATCACTTTATGGACAGGTTTCTGTTCAGATGGTGCATTCTAAGTACACAGAATAGATCGGAGTCAAGAATGCTATTGTCATGACAGTCATCAACTACCAATTAGTGATCAGCATGCCTATTGATAAGATCATAGCCTCTAGCAGCGTCTTGACAATTGTAGGAATTCCTCTTTCAATACATGCTTTTATCTTCTAGTAATTGTATATCTAGAATGCATGCCTTGCAGTCATAGGGGCATCCCGATCCAAGCACGTCGATATGTACACGAGAGACCTGGTTCTTCACAGCTTCTTCGATAAGGCACTTCGTGTCAATGAAGACCACATACAAAGGGGTAGTGCGGTTGCCTTGGTTGTTGGTGATCATCTTCACCCAAACATGCTGACAGATGCCGACGCAGGAATAGGTAGTCCCAAGGTCAATCTCAATGGCACTGATCCCTTTAGGACAGCTTCTGTGTCCTATGTGCAAACTCCTCGTTCATTAGCTTTGTGTCAGCTTCTAGTCCATCCTAGCAGACGACTACGTATGGAACACTCGAATTCAGTCGCGCTGTCAGTTCGTCACTGCAGTCCTCTTCTCCTTCTGCTTACTCGGGATGCAATGCCTTCTTCTTGTTGTGCCCACTCAATCGCAGAATGAGTCATGATTCTACATCGCTTCTGCTGCCTTCACAACACAATGATTTAGCCGACTAGCTCTCCTCTGGATGCATCAATTGTTGTTCAGTTTCGATAGATATGCACCATAGATCGACTCCTACAGTTGCATCCATCTCTAAATTATCAGCAACAGTGTGAGAAAGATTTTACGGCACCGGGTGATGGATATGGTCGTTGTTGACACAAAGGTCCTGTTGTTGCGGTATCTGTGGCTTTAGGCTGCACACCTTTCAGACCAACACCCTAGCCTCCTCGAGGTGCATCAGAATAGGAACTAAGATCCATGGGTCTAGCTCTTCGGTATCAGATGTCACCCTGTCTCTCTTCCCCTCTCCCCTGTTTTCACAGCAGTTGCCTACTCTTCCCCCAGGCCTGATTTTTTTGCACTCAGAAAAGCGGCCCCTTTACTATATCAGTAGAAAGCTTTTTCAATTCTATTTTGCCCACTCCAGTGAGTCCCATAAACATAAAATTGGTGATAGGACAGTTCAGATCAGAAATCACAACTTGTGACCTCCAAATTGCATCTGCCACTGCTTTCACTGCTTACCTGATCTTGTCCAACAACCCTCTTGTGAACTTCCTCATCAAGGGAAAATAATTTTTCTCGTTCAGACTGTTTGAGCTTTGATACAGAAATGCCTGCAGCTCTCGACACCAGCCCCATTCCACTAGCCAATGTCGTTGTTTCTATGTCCTGTTCAACTAAAGTGACTAAGCATGACAAGCAATAACTAGGCCCTTTGTTGAAAACCAAGTGCTGCTTGATGGCTTGTGGAAATTTGAAAAGCCCTGTGGGAGTTCCCCAAACCTTACTCATGATAGATTCAAGATCAATAAAATGATCATCTGAAAACCCACTATCTTCCTCACTCAGAATACTGCCTTTAGCCTTCAAGATATGCCATGTTTACAAATCTTTATCCAGTACATAGCCCTTTGCCTTCAATAACGTCTCCCAATAGCATATTGCAGTTGTTTATCCATCACATAGATATGCACATATCTCCAACTTACTCTTTAACAAGGAGAGGCTTGATTTTGAAAAGCATCCCAACTTGATAAAAATGCCAAGGGAGTAAAATGTGGAGATCCATTCATTCTTTTCGCCCAGAATCGGAAGCCATAGAAGACATTGCATGCCCACCATTGTTGAAGAAGGATCTATCAGGTGCAACCCTAGCTAAAAGGAAAGGCAGCAGAAGACCTCTCTCTCTACTATACTGCCCATGCAAAACAAAATGCAAACACAACAACTAAATATGTACAAAATAACAAATATCACACACACAACTTTTTGGTGGATTTCACACCTCGGATACACAGCAATATGACAACGTTAGGAACATTGCTTTCATCATATACTCTCGCACTTCGGGGAGCTGAAGGTACAACATACCACCATTGAGGTTGTTGGGGGTTTGGATAGAAAGTTACATGTTCAAAATCATGTACAAGAGAGATTTAACTTTTGTGACATGTACCATGTCGTAATAAAATTTTAAAACACATGAGTTCATGCACCTGTTCACAATGGGTTGGCAATACAAATGTGTCGCACAAATCCGTCCATCCCTTTTCAAAATCTATTTCGAGAAATCTAGATGGACCTCGTCGAATTGTTTTCCTAGTTCCTTCAGGTACCACTTTGAACCACTGCACATCGAGTAGGATCATGGATAAGCTACGGTAATCCACCATGATAATACTTTGCAAGTTTCCAAAATACTCCATCTAATCCATAATGGTGTTTGGATCTATTTCTCGTTGTCGGCTCTCTTGCTCAAACTTTGCCAGGATACCACAATCTATTGTGAAGTGCATTTTGTCAATACGCTCCATGCGGAAATGCCGTCCATGCAACCACACCACACTGTATACTTTATACTATACATTGAAACAACTAATTAGTTGTTGCATATAAAATCTAAATACAACAAACCCTAAACATGTCATCACCTTTGGACTACATTCCCTCGAGAATTCCCACAACACAATATTAGTAAGTTTGGGAATCTCCTAATTCCCATTTTTTGAATCCTAAAAAGGTGGCATCCGAATAACATGCCCATAATTTTCTTAAAACCATATGATGTGACCTATCATTGGAAAGCGCTTGAAAAATGCAATCTATTGAGCTATAGAACACTCGATTTTGAGTTATAGTGTTCAAGTTATAAAAAATACAAAGATTTGACCATGTGTCCCAAACTTATGGAAAATTCCCATATTCCCCAATATGGTGTTCCACTCTTTAGTTGAGACGTCCACCCCTTTGCAAGATGATGCGGTCAAAGCTCCATGCAATCATTGTGTTGACATAAACCGCAACATCTCCTCCATGCCCTTGGGATATCAAATAGATCGATGGCACGTACTATATCAAAATTTAGATCACGCTTCTTTCCGATCTTTCATGGCTTGCTCGTACCTAGCAAGCCACGTCTCCTTGGAGGAATGGTGCAACATACAAAAACAATTCACTTTCTTCTCCATTACAACATCCATTCTTTTTTCTAACCCATTTCCAACCACCAAAACTCTGGTCAATCTATCATCGTCCTTCATTGACCATAGCATACTATTGTCTAAATCCACTGTTGGTAGCCATTGTGAAATATGCACTAACGCCATAGACACCAACCAACCTTCAGCCATACTACCTTCTAGCCAAGCTCCTTGTCGCACAATGCCTTTCATGGTTTTCATGAAGCGCTCCAAGAAGAACATCCATCGCGTATGGACATGTCCCGCAATCTCCACTTCCTCTACAGGATGCACCAGGAGGTGGGTTTGTATCGTGAGTATGCTCGTGGACAAATAATTCTCAAAGAGAAAGACAATCTCCATTGCTTCCCACCTTGAAATTCAATAGACGATGTCTTTATCTCCTTCTATGCGATCCATTACACTAAATTTGACAACCTATAAATCACCTCGCATATTTTTGGAGTAAGGCATCCCGTAATCATGATCGGTAGTACAAACTGCCACAAATGAAGAAGCATTATGAACAATGACTAGAATCCAAATAGAAAAATATGCAAGCCACTTACAATCCATTCATAATACAAACCTGACATATCTTATGCTAATCATGGGATTTTAGCCTTGATAATTGGTCATCTTTAGAAAACGCCAACCTGAGAGAATGCATCATACCTGTCGGAGTGCGGATAGACTTGATAATTTACTTCGCAATGTGATCTTATTTAGTGGACAAAATCCAAGGAGCATGAGGTAGATGCAAGCGACCATCAGCACTCGATTGTAGCCAAAGCGCCTCCATCTTGCCTACCTTCTTCAAATCCATTCATGCCCTTGTAGTGTCTCTCTTTCTTGTGATGTGGTCCCATAGTAAGCTGCCCACATTCTTGAAAATATACATGGGATCCAATAAGTGGTTGACCTATAAGTGGGTCCAATATGGCAACTCGTAGAAAACTAAGAACCATCACATTTCCTTTGGATGTGACTCTGTATGGACCATTTTTAGCTTGTACCAGCTTTGGGCATTCATTTGTGTTGGAGGTCGTCCAAGAAAACCTTCCCTCAATTCATGACCTCTGGCAAGAAAGTGGCATGTCCTTGATATACCATCTTCTTCATGGTTTGTGACCTTCGGGAGTCTAGCTGTGGCCAACAGAATAGACATGCATAATAAACTAAGGTACCTGAGCACTCCCTAAATCCCAGAAAGTCATGCATGTTCCACATGAGGATGGCTTGTATATTGGTGGACCGTCGACCATCGTGCTTCCTCATATCTTCCATGGTGATCCCCTCCTCCCACAAAATCTTAAGCTCATCGACTAATGGATGAAGATACACGTCCATATTCTTGATTTTGTAGTGGCCAAGAATGAGCAAGTTAAGGATGAGGTGTCTCTTCTTCGTAGAAAGCCATGGAGTGATGTTGTAGTTAACAAGGACTACATGCCACACATTGTAAGAAGTTAAGCGCAGACAGAATGGGTTCACACCATCCATAGCAAGACCGAGCCGAAGATTCCTTGGCTCTTGAGCAAAGTCTCAAAATGTAGAGTCAATGTGGCTCCATGCGCATGAATCCGCTAATATTCATTGGACTCCAATCTATGGATCTATTCTCCGCATGCCACGTTGTCAAGCTTGCCATGTCAGGTGTACGAAACATGTGTTGTATACGAGCGATAAGTAGAAAGTGTCTAAGAAATTTTTGAGGGATGATTTTCCCTTGCAAGTCCTATTGATACTACTTTGGACATGTCTCTATAGTCTCGTATTCTCCTCAAAATAGTACATAATCATTAATACATGCATGGATGCTATTGTAGTCCATACCAAGCTTTCGTAAAATATGTCACGCATCATCACAAGACTCAGGCATGGTATTTGCAAGTGGTAATATATGATACTTTAGTAACTTGAAAAGAAATCATAAAACACCTCGAAGAATCATAATTGTTTTTTATGATGGTGCTAAAAAGAAATCAATGAAGCATACGTAGAAGGTACCTGAACAACTCATTCACTCGCATCGCTCCACTTGTATTTTGCTTGCACACTTAGGAGTGCAAGCAATGTCTTCAGGCGAGATACTTGGCACCCATTATATAAAGGTATGGATGGTTCCTCTCTAAGTGGATCAGATGTCTCAACATCCATGGGCATCAATGTATCAATGATTGCCTTCATCTCAGGCTCCAAGATTATAGGAAAGTTTGGAAGGTTGCATGTCTCTGATATCGTTGATATAGATTAGGTAGTGCCTTCCAAGTTGTGGATTGGGTAGTGCCTTCCACCCACCTACGAAATTAACGTATGCAAAGTCTCTACCCACCTACGAACGGACGTACAGTATGTAAAGTCTCTCTCTCTCTCTCTCTCTCTCTCTCTCTCTCTCTCTCTCTCTCTCTCTCTCTCTCTCTCTCTCTCTCTCTCTCTCTCTCTCTCTCTACCACCACCACTACTCGCCTTCCTGAAGTATCAAACACACCCAAGGTGCACCTTTAACAAAACATATCTTTCTCTCTCTCTACTACTACTACTACTACAAACAAGAAAAGAAGAAATTAAAGAACAAGATCTTACCCTCTCTTTGTTTTTTATCCATTCATTCTCCTCTCTCCCTCCCTCTCTCTCTCTTTCTCTCTTTCTTTATTATGTTTCATGTTTATTCCCTCTCTCTCTCATTCTTTCTTTCTTTTTCTCTCTTCCTCTCCCTCTCATTTCCTCTCTTTCTCTCTCACTACACATAATTTTTAACAAAAACAAACAAAAGAAAATAAGAAAAAAAAAAACAAACCAAGAGGGAGCAATGCACTCACCGCAAAGGCATGAGGATGGATTCGGGGAACTCTTTCGCAAACAGCAGCAGTGGGGGTGAGAAGCTCCCATTCTCCCTCTTTCTCTCTTTCTCTCCCTCTCCCTCCCAAAGCACGATGTAGTTCACTCTCTCTTTTGCTCTATTGCGGAAAATGCCACTCCTAACAGGTTTCGGCCCGCTTTTTTTTGTCTAAGTATCGTCGCTATTTATCGAGCCACTAATTTGCGTCAAAAATGGCCGTCGATGTTCCCCTATATCCTTGTAGTGCATGTAGGAGATGCCAAGAATTTGAAGCTCCTTCCAAGCGCTATAGCAAATAAGAGTTCCTAAAATGTATCGAGTGGGATGAAACAAAAGATTCCAAGGGTATATCACATGCCGCATTGCAGCATACTTGTTGTTTTCATATTACATGTGTTGACTTTGATTGTGTGCAGAAATCTAGTGCTTACTCATTACAGCCAATATGTGCATGCTCTCTTTTCCAAGCATAGGAGACTACAGGGGGACTTCTTATTAGTTGCTTGCAAGGTTCATGCTTATGGAAAACTAACTTTTGACTAACACCCACAAAGGCCAAAGATTTGGAGGGTCCAAAATCTTTGATCTTTATATTCAAGGGAAAAGAAAAATTGATGTAACAAAAGGTGGGCAAAAGAGAACAAATGAAGCATGTTAAAGTAGCTTTGATGCCCATTTTGAGGCTGATGGAGGTTCTTTGCCTAGTGCTATGTTGAACTTTTTGACGATGTGGAGGAAGGAGAGGTTTTATCAGATTCCTTAGTGGAGGTTGACACCTCTAATGCTTCTACAAATCAAGAGGAGCAAAAAGATGAGGGAATTTATCGAGGAGGAACAAAAAGCTAGGCTAGATTGGAGTGGCGAGGAACTCAGGACTCCCAAAGATGCAAAGATGATGGCCTACTTGGATGGCACATGAGAAGTATAGAAGGTACTTTTGCAAGGGGCCTACTCTTTCTATCCTTCAATAAGATTTCGTTTCCTAAATTTTTATGCTTGGCTCTAGGAAATTGCAACCACATTCTTCAATAGCCTTTTATTATTGAGTTGTTGATTCTTAGACATGACTATGAAGATGGCCCTACCTTCTAGTAATATTGATTTCTAGTTGCCACGAGATTTTTGTCTCGATCATATAATATAGGAGGTTTTCTTAAGCTATATAGTGGCTATTTTTTTATGAACTCATTTTTTATAGCAATGATGGAGTTTGGCATCTCTTCCATCACCTCTATGAGTGAGGTGTTAATGATAGGCATGCATAGAAGCTTTGTCTTTTGTGCTATGAAAATAATGTATGTTTCTAGCATGTGCTTGAGTGACAAAATATCATAATAAGAGGAACTATGAATGCGTTCCAAATCAAATCTTTAATGCATGATAAGGCAAATGAATACACATGAAGATAAAATCTATTTCTTTGGCAAAGCCAATTGAAATCTATTGTGGCTCACAACTTCATGATGTTTGTGTATTCATAATGCTTTTAAAAGCTGTAGCAAAATTCTTTTCTTTCCCTGAACACTTCTGCTATTGGTGAGCAATATGATTGACTACTAGAGTTATGCATGGTGTTGAATGAGATATCAATGAGGCTTTGACTTGGTTATATCTAAATGGAGATCTAGGGATATGGCTACCTCAAAATGTAAGGGCTTTGTTTGTCTAGTGGAAACACTTCATGGAAATAAAGTTTAACTATTTAAAGACTGGGATATATGTTAAGGAACTGCACTTCCATAGTCATTGGAAGCTATATTAATCGTTCATACACTTGTTCTTGTAGTTGCTCATTGCTGATAGAGTAAAAATGGTATAAGCGGCCATGTTGTTTTTGATTTTCTCTAGTTGGGTATTACTTGTGTGATTCACACATTCTCCCTTTTTTATTCTTTATTGTGCATTCAAATTGTTTGCACTCTTGTGGGAGCTTACACTCAACTATCAAGACCCACGGACCTCTTATTGCTCAATCATTTCAAGCCGAATGCTAATGGCTACCTCTCACATCACCATACCTACTCTCAAGCCTACAAGTGTAGTGAGCTTATCTCAATGCCGATTGAGTATCCTCCTATCTCAAGCACACTGATAGCTCCACGATCTGAGATACAAGATCAAGCAAGCTCAATCTTCCCCCTTCAAGCTCCATTCTCCATAACCACATGTGAGATAAGAGAAGAGAACAAGAGAGGAGGAAATAGAGAGCTTCTCCACCGCTGTCGTGTTGCTATGCACACACCGTGTAAGAAAAAAAATCTAGAGTGTGGCTTTCTTATTTTTTTAAAGAGCCAATGCCATTTGAGACATTAGTATTAACAAAATATTAGTGAGTTTGGGAATTTTCCAACTCCCATTTTTTAAGTACTAAAAAGATGGCACTCGGATAACATGCCCATAAGTTTCTCAAAACCATATGATGTGACCTATTATTGGAAAGCACTTGAAAAATGGAATCTATTGAGCTACAGAGCGTTGGATTTGAAGTTATAGTGTTCAAGTTATGACAAATCCAAAGATTTAACCACGTGTCCCAAACTTATGGGAAATTTCCATATTCCCCAATATGGTGTCTATTAGTGTCCATGATTCAAAAATATTAGGTTTTTGGACAAGTTTTAGTCAACTGTTGATATTTTAGATATTATCTCTTATAAAAATACATAAAACGGTAGACATTAACTTCTAGATTATGATAAATATTAAAGAAATCATGTAACTTTCAGCTAATTTCTTAGCATTTTATGTAAAAAGAGAGATTGGTGAAATCGTGTGACGCACGATATTTGTTTTCAGGCAGTGAACATGACTCCAAAGTGGAAGATGAAGAAGGAGTGATCTAGCTGAAATCTGGCCAAGTGTCTTGGCATTTTACCCCCCTTTCAGAGCCAATGGAGGCATCATATTGGTGATCTGAGCAGTATAGAGGAAGGTATTATTTTATATGCATTTTTGTCTATTAGAGTTTTATCTTCTTATAATGTTGAAATAAACTGACAGGCTTCATCTCTATTAGTATTCTTCTTCATTTTCTATTTCTTTTGGGGAGTATTCTTATATATCTTCTATTTCTTCAAACCCCTTCTCTTCTATCTACTCCTCTCACTGAATCTCCCTTCACCCTACTATCTCTTATCCCTGTGGTGGACTTTTGACACCAAATGCTCCGATACCATGTTAGGGGAAGTTTATGCTATCATCAGAGGTGAATTCTGAAAGATATTTGGGCTCATTTGGGACAGAAATCTTCAGCCATATTGAGAGAATTAGCTACAGCATTGTTCTTTTAATTCATTTCTTACTTTATAGGAAATATCTTGTCAAAATATGCAAGTATTATGCATCCTTATGGTAGGGAAATGTTTGTAGATCATTCATAGATGCTTTGAGTTGAATTAAGAGGAGCTTTTTCTCTTATTTCTTGGCTGTGGCAACTCATCCTTATCAGGAACTCAATTTGAAGCTATCTTGAAGTAAGTCTCTTTGCCCTACAAGCCTTGTAATTGACTCATATGCTTTTGTCCCTAACAGTCTACAGTGAATGTAATCATGCAAAGTTGATTCATGCTATGGCATCATGTATGAATGATGGGATGCAGAGTTGTTTATGATACATGACAGCATATAGTACTTGATTTTATAATTTGTGATTGCTCTTATAGTCAAGAAAAAAAGCTTGATTTGAGTTAGAACTTATGAGATAATACTCTTGTGATCTTTGCTAAGAACATGTAGTTGGAAGCTCTATTAACATCTTCAAGAACTTGGCTTGAAACCTTCAATCCTTCTCTTATCTCTACCATCTCCGGAGTCTAAGCTCTTGAACCCCCATACATTCTTCTCTCTCAAACCCCTGTGGTTGATGGTGAAGTACCTCTTGAACCTTTAAACATTCATTGTAATTTACTTATCTCTTGAAGACACATCTCTATCTATCTTGCCCAATTTTCTTACCAAACCCCTGTGGTGACCTTCAACCCTATGCACTATGACACCACAGTCCCTCACCCTCACACACTCACTCCCTCACACTCTCACACTCCCTCTCTCAACAAGCACAAGCACAAGTAAGCAAGAATAATAATAATAATAATAATAATAAGAGTCACTTTTTCCACACACCAAGAATGATCTTCTCCATTCCCTTTTTGCCTTTTTATATATGCCCTCTTTCTCGTTGAGCACCCATCCGTTTTTACATGACTGGTTGTTTTAGCCAATGTCTTCTTTCTTTATTTTTTTTCTCTTTTGACGGTTCTTTTGCCCATGCCCGTATACATCCCATGATTTCTTTGCCAAAATATTTGGTGCACTCCTTATTGTGAACTTCCTTTTGTATTAAGGCTTTTTCTACATTTTTCTAAGCTTGTGTTTTTTCCCACATTTCTTGCTTGGGACCATCTTCTATTTTTTACTTGGGCTTTCTTGGTATTCCTTTTTGGGCTTGTATGGGCTATAACATTACCCCCTCCTACCCAAGTGTTACTCCCATGGCACTTCTCGGTAAGGGCTCGGATGACTGAAGGTTTGCCATGTGGGTTAATGATGGGGCTTTGGGAGGTTGGCTATGAAGAACAGACACATACAAGTGAAGGGAGAGTTCTGGATGCCAAGGATGGAGTGAGTGGATGATGGAGGTCTCTGCTGATGCTACTGGTTGATTGCAGGTTCCCAAATGTACCTGAAAGGAAAATGAGATACACTACTTGGGGGTGTGCCTTTCTCATCATGTAGTACATGGTGTCTGTGCCAATGGAATTGGGAGTTGGATCAAAGAACCTTAGGCACAAGCCCGAGGTGTTGTCTCACACTTGAGGACCCAATTCCTATACTAAGAAAGGTGTTGGGTGCAACTTAGGGAGGCATGTCTAACTGTAGTAGGCAAGCGGGAACTCCCTAGGCTTTTCCTGCCCTTAAGATTTGTGCGAAGTGGAATCATGTGGAAAATATCCTGCAGTTGCTGTAGAAAATTCTGTGCCCTGAATCTTGACGTTCTGACATCACCATTGTGTCCATCGCATGTCAAAACCCCCAAAATTACTCTTGAAGCTCTGAATTCCGATTCCGGATAAGGGAGCAACAAAAAAACTTACTTTTCTCCCTCTTCTCATCTTTTGCACGCTGTCGTATTGCTGCGCATTCGAGGTGTGTAAACCACCCAAAACTTGTGCATGGGATTTGGTACTTTGTACATATTTAGTTGTTGTGATTACATTTATTCTCTGCGTATGAGTATAGATGCTCACATGAAGGGCTTCACTTCAGAAGCTTTTGTTAATAGCACACTTATTAGTATCTATGGTAAATGTGGCGCTTGTAGTCCCTTGGTGGGCAACTCTCTTGTGGATATGTATGGGAAATTTGGCTCCCTTGCGGAAGCGCATCATGTTTTCAACAACTTACCCATTCGTGATGCAGTCTCTTGCCTCATTACAGGCTACTCCGAACATGGTTTTGGTGAGGAAGTGCTCACATGTTTCAAGCTTATGCAACAAGGGGGTGTGTCTGCAGATGCTGTAACTTATGTTCTTTGCTTGAAAGCATGTGGTAGTGTAGGACCACTGCCACAGATTCAGTAACAGTTCTTGCCATTTTTCAAGAACTCGGGACTGATGTGAATCTTTATGCCCATGTTTTTGGTGAATCCGTTCTGAATGATGTGGTTGCGATATCTCTTTACAGTACAGTGGTGAATGTTCGACATCATCCAGCTGCCAAGCACAGTCTTATTGGAGGATTCAGAGGGTCTAAAAAAGGAAGAAAAGCAAATGGCTATTTTTAAAAAGGGAGCTTTTTGAATCGGAAAGGAGGGAAAAATGGGCAATCGTGGAAGGGAAAAAAAACAACGATGGAAAAAGCCGGAGGAAGCTCTGAGCGCGGACGGAGGCGGAGTCGTATGGAAGAGAAAAGATTGGAGGATGGAAACAGGGGAAGAGGGAGGATAATACGGACGCTAATCTGGGAGGAAAAAAATGCGCTCTGCAATCGAAGAGATGGGGGAATTATGCTAATCTGAGAGGGGATGAAGGGGATGCTAATCGGAGGGAGCGCCTTGTCCAGATTCTGACCTGTGGCTTGGTTTTATGTGGCGAGGGAGGAAGGACTGTCGGCACAGAGGAGACTGTTGGGATACTGCAGGGCAGGAGAAGTTTGGTGGGCTTAGAGATGGTTACTATATTCATGGGCAGTGTGCTATTATTATGTTCGATGTCACAGCCAGATTGACCTACAAAAATGTGCCTACATGGCATAGGGATCCTTGCAGGGTTTGTGAGAACATACCTATTGTCCTGTGTGGCAATAAGGTTGATGTCAAGAATCGCCAGGTGAAAGCAAAGCAGGTCACTTTTCATCGGAAGAAGAATCTTCAGTATTATGAAATTTCTGCTAAAAGTAACTACAACTTTGAGAAGCCATTTCTTTATCTTGCAAGGAAGCTTGCTGGGGATCCAAATCTGCACTTTGTAGAATCGCCTGCTCTGGCACCACCTGAAGTTCAAATTGACCTGGCAGCACAACAGAAGTATGAGGCTGAACTTGCAGAAGCTGCAGCTCAACCTTTGCCTGATGATGATGATGCTGATTTTGACAGTTAACTGAAGACTTTCAGGCACTTCCTGGTCAGCAATCAGACTGCCCCAGTTTTAAGCTGGTCATCGTAGGTGATGGAGGAACGGGAAAGACTACTTTTGTGAAACGTCACTTGACTGGTGAATTTGAGAAGAGATATGAACCCACAATTGGTGTTGAAGTTCATCCACTAGATTTTTATACCAACTGTGGCAAAATACGGTACTACTGTTGGGATCAAGAGGAGAGTACAGACAAAAATTCACGGTTCACAACCCTTGAAAATTAAGTGTAGAATTTTAATTCTTTTGAAAGAAGGGAACTTTGGCTACTCAGAATGTAAGGATGATGCAGAGCCCTATTGCCTTCCAAAACTCGGAGGCTATTTCAAACTGGCATCCCTTGACCATTAAAAATATCCCATTAAGATCTCCAAAAGCCTGTATCTGTTGGTATATTTGTGCTCCTCTCAAACAAGGCGTCTTTGAAAATGCTATCAGGAATCACTGATAAGAAGGACAACTCTCTTATGCATTGCAATCTACGGACTGCATGGTCCAACACAAGGGCATATTGTCTCCTCTAGCATTGCATTTTGTCCTATACGGAGTTGTATAGAAAAGAAAAACCTGCATACAGTTTGCTGAAAACACTATATATATTTTGATATACTCAACAGAAAAATGTCTTCATGTGGATTGTAATTATTTCAGCTCATATGCAACTTGGACGAGAAGAGCAAACTGTACGATTATATTCGTAGATATATTGGTAGATATATTGGAGCTTAAAAAAAATGGACAGATTATCCTGCATAGCCTGATCTTGTTTGATTGATCTTCTATCTTGGAATTGCTCAATAACCTCTGTGGTTGCGACTTTGCTTTCGAAAACCCTTCGACATCTTTGGTGAACCCGACGTGAAAGCGTCGCAGAAATTTCAGGATGGGAGACACTTCAGCCTCTATTTCAGCTTCCTCTACAACTCCAGCTGCCTCTACTTCAGCTCCATCTATGACTGCTGCGTCAAGTACTTCAACGGAGGATCTAAAATAGATTTTGCAGAATATGTCCATGTATATGCAGCTCCAAAATCAGCAAACACAATTGTATATGCAGCAGCAACAACAATTGCATCAACAGCAGTTGTCTCAGCAAAGGCAACTCTATTCGGAGCAGGAGAATGCAAACAGCGCGACTAAGGCTATTGAAGCAGTTGAGAGTGAGAAGAAGCTATTTGACAGGCGTAATGTTTCAGCATATTTGAAGACATATGAGATCAAGATGGGGTTTTTTGGAGTTCCTGTTGGACTTATGAGTAAGTACTTCCTTCATCTTGTCACACCTGCTTTGAGGACAAAAGTGACTGATCTTTTTATTCAAAATACACATTGGCAAGATTTTAAGAAGTCCTTGAAAGAAGAATACTTCCTTGAGGACTTTGGTATGGCTACTCGACGGTCATTCCGAGAGTGGGTCTACATGCCAAACAAAGGTCTTGCTGCTTCGGAGTTGATTCGAGAATTTGAAGAGAGGTATAGTCAGCTTGATGCCATTGAACAAAGAGCATTGGATGTTGAAAAAGTTGAGCTTTTCTTGCAAGCTGCAGATCCTGCTCTTGAAGAAGAATTGGGTGAGCTTCTTGAAGATCGCACGAAGCCTATGGGTCTTAAAACTGATTGGCAGGATGCTCAGGATGCAGTCTCGACTTTGACCAAGAGGAGGATATGGAAGACTCGCCTACAGAATGGTTCCATGACACCTACACCATCATCTGCTCCTATGCCTACTTCTATCCCTGTTATTTCTTCTCCTCCTCAGCCAGTTTCTTGGCCTATGCCAGTGCCTACTATTTCCACTCCACCTATTCCTCCTGTTCCACGACCGATGCCTACACCTTCTGCTCCAAAACCATCCACTCCATCGGTGCCTACCTCTATTGATGATATAATCAAAGGCATCACAGATTTGACACTTGAGTCAGTCAAAGCGGAGTTGGTGGGTAAGTTGAAGGAGCAGTTTGCTTCGACTGTGCCTACTACTTCTTCTAGTGCTCCTACTGCACCTAGGAGTGCTCCTAGTGCACCTAGGAGAGATCGGAGATGTATTTGGTGTGATAGTACGGAGCATCAGCATTGCAGGGATTGTAACTCTTTCCAGGATGCAAGGAGGCAGAATTTGGTATATTGGGGGCAAGATGGTAAGATTTGGTTGACTGAGACAGGAGCTCCACTTGCTACCAACTTTGGTAAAGGTGGAATGAAGAAGTTAGTGGAGGACATGGCTGCGCGTACTTCTTATGTGACAGCTAGAGGTGATGCTTCTGCATATGGAGTACAGATTGAGAAGGGATCAGAGACTCAGTCTGCACTATGGACTTATGCTATGGAGACTGCAAACAAGGGGAAAATTCAGCAAACTGTTTTGACTAGTGCAGGCTCTAGCATCAGATCAGAGACAGGTTGGGACTCGCCTGTTGACAGGTATTCTATTTATGCTTATTTGGCTAAATCTCATGGTGCAGATGTATTTGTTGAGGAGAAGCGTAAGAGGGATGAAGAAAATCCAAGTGCAGCTAAGAAGACTAGAGGGGGTGAGTTTGTTACTCCACCTACTGCAGGACCATCTTCAAGACCAGGGCCAGATCGACAGATGGAGGATGCTCAAAAGAGAGAAAAGAGGCAAGAGCCTAGAGAGAGAAAGCAGCCAGGATTCAGATTGATGTCCGATATTGAGACATCTACAGACATGAAGAAAATCTTTAATGATAAGATACTTGGCAGTGAGGTGACTTTCACTATTTTTGAGATTTTGGGCATCTCAAAAAGAGAGTTTCAGGATCAGTTTCAGGAGGTCCTGAAGAGGAAAAGACATGCATTGTCTACCACTGATACACAGAGAGTTTTGATTGGAGAGTTGGATGATGATGATGATGAGGTTATGGTTGATAATGCTTCTGTTTTGCCGCAGGTAGAGAAGAGGGTTCAGCCTATGCATTATGCTGAAATTGATGAGCCTGTTTTGATACCGCGTAGTCACTTCTCGCGGAGCCATTGGGCTAGGGCAACTACAGAGACGATGGTAAAGGTTGGAGAAAAACAGGTGCCTTATGTTGCATTGGTTGATCATGGTTCAGAGATTAATCTCATTGTTCGTGGAGTTTATGAGAGTAACAGATGGCCTATGGATGTAGAGCATGGGTGGCGTATGAGAGCCGCCAATAACACTGCAGGTGATTTATATGCTGCTTGCCCTAGTGTCAGGGTTTCTATTGGTGATGTAGAGGAGGATTTTCATTTCTTTGTGCAGGATTCATGCTCTTATCCCATAATTCTTGGTCAGCCATTCATTACAGAGATGCGCATGGAAACAAAGGTCATGGATGATGGATCTGCTTATGCACGGATTCGCAGTAAAGATGGTATGAGAGCAGTTCAGTTTATGACTGTATGTGTAAACCATGTTAGAAACAGGGATACTCTCAGAGATGCACCCTTACCCACTGTGAGGGATTCGGGTTTTCATTAGGTACCGCCGTTTCGCGAGACGACGGTGGTACAGAGCAGAGGAGATTGGAGTTCTCGCCTCCTGGCAGTGATGTTTTCTCCTCCGGTTATGTTGGGATTTCAGCAAACAGTTCGATGAGTTATCAGAAGACTTCTAGGTTGCCTAGAGCTGCGAGGCAGTATATATGCAGGAAGGAGAAAAATTTGAAAAATGCAGGAATTTTGGAGGATGATGAGCACATAGATGGAATGTATGACAGTGTGATTTGTGCAGATACGATGACAGAAATGGGAGATATGCTGAAAACTGATATGCTGAATTGTCATGGTAATGTATTAGTGCAGTCCCTGGACATGTTTCATGAAATTGCAGATTTTATGTCACAGATTGAGTCAGAGGCTGAGGTAACTCAGCAAAGAGTGTTGAGTGCTGAAGAAATTCAGCAAACAGAGTTTCCAGCTGGTTATGATCAGCTTTCAGAGAGACAGAGGGCTGAAAATTTTCAGCCAACAGAGTTTACTGCTGAAATATTTCAGCATTCAGAGTTTGGGGCTGTTTCTATGCAGTCCATAGAGCAGCGGGCTGAGAATATTCAGCCATTGGAGTGCAGAATTGCTGATTTATAGCAAGGTTTATGTAATGCAGAAGAGCATAATGAAGCCAGGGTTGACACGAAATACAAAACTGTGGATAAGAAGGTGAAGCCGGTTGCTGTACCGCTTCCATCTGACAGTGATCAGCAAATAGAGAGGGCTGCTAAACAGCAAATTTTGAGGAATCCGGAGCATATTGGTCATAAGTTTTCAGCAGAGACACTTGCTGAATTGAAAATTGGAAATGGAGATTTCTTGTTACCCATGGAGAAGCAATGCTTTCAGGATATGCTTGAGCGTCATGGAAGGGGATTTGCTTTTGTCCCACATGAGATTGGATGTGTGAATCCTGATATTGTTGCTCCTATGGTCATTTTTACTATTCCTCATATCCCATGGAATCTCCGACCTATTCCAGTGCCTAAAGCACACTTGCCAAAGCTGATTGATTTATTGAATGAGAAAATCAGGATGGGAATCCTTGAGCCTTCATCTGCACCATACTCAAACAGGTGGTTTACAGTTCCAAAGAAGAATGGTACTCTCCGATTTATTCAGGATATGCAACCAGTGAATAGAGTTACTATCAGGAATGTTGGTATAGGTCCAGTTGTGGATGAGTTTGCAGAGGCATTTGCTGGACGTGCCATCTATTCTTTGGGTGATTTGTATTCAGGGTATGATCAGTTTCAGCTGGCTTTGGAAAGCAGGGACATAACCACCATGAGAACTCCTATTGGGCTTGTGAGGATGTGTACCTTGCCTCAAGGTGCCACTAATTCTGTTGCGCATATGATGAATGCCATGCATAAGGTCCTTCGTGATTACATACCTCAGCTTACTATGCCTTTCTTGGATGATGTGCCCATTAAGGGGTGTGCAGAAGAAGAGAAGAATGAGAGCCTAAATGAACAGGGATGCAGATACTTTGTGGCTGATCATATTTCAGCATGTGAGAAGATTTTGGCGAGGTTAGAAGAAGTGAACTTGACACTTTCAGGGCAAAAATCTGTTTTTGGAGTGAATGAGGTTGTCATTGTTGGGCATATGTGTGGATATTATGGCAGGAAACCCTCACCTGATAAGGTGAATGCTATAGGCAAGATTGCAGAGTATTGTTCTACTACTTCGGAGGTACGGAGATTCATTGGTGCTTGTGTGTTTTATATGATTTGGATACCTCATTTTGCACACATAGCAGATTGTTTGTATCAGCTGCTTCGAAAGGGGCAGAAATTTTATTGGGATGAGAGCCACACTAGAGCCATGCGGAAATTAAAGAAGTTATTGCAGAATGCTCCTACTCTCAGGAAAGCGGATTATAATTGTGATAGGCCTATTGTATTGACAGTTGACACTAGTCCAATTGGCATAGGTTGGGCTGTGGGTCAAGATGATGCAGATGGAAATAGGTATGCTATTCGGTTTGGGGCGAAAGTCCTAAACGAGAGATAAAGGAGATATCCACAAATCAAGAGGGAATTATTGGGGATTGTCACGGCTCTCAAATGTGACAAGGAGTACTTTATTGGGGCTTCAGTTGTGGTAGAGACAGATTGCTTGCCATTGATTGGTATGATCACGAGTTGCTCTACTCCGGATATAGCCATGTTGAGATGGATTGCATACATCAAGTCATTAAATCCGGAATTTAGACACATAGCAGGAAAGGATAACCCATCAGGAATCACTGATAAGAAGGACAACTCTCTTATGCATTGCAATCTACGGACTGCATGGTCCAACACAAGGGCATATTGTCTCCTCTAGCATTGCATTTTTTCCTATACGGAGTTGTACAGAAAAGAAAAACCTGCGTACAGTTTGCTGAAAACACTATATATATTTTGATATACTCAACAGAAAAATGTCTTCATGTGGATTGTAATTATTTCAGCTCATATGCAACTTGGACGAGAAGAGCAAACTGTACGATTATATTCGTAGATATATTGGTAGATATATTGGAGCTTAAAAAAAATGGACAGATTATCCTGCATAGCCTGATCTTGTTTGATTGATCTTCTATCTTGGAATTGCTCAATAACCTCTGTGGTTGCGACTTTGCTTTCGAAAACCCTTCGACAACGCGATCCTGTTGCTTTTGTAAAGAAAGCTAGAAAAGCCTTCTAAACTTAACCACATTAAGAAAATAGCAAGGTATTCCATAAAGAAAGCTTATTTCAATAGAAGCATATCTTAAATCTCATATTCTAAAATAATCTATATTAAAAACAAATAAATTAATAGTACTAATGACAATGATCTAACTATTACTAAAGAAGTTTAAACTTATAACTTACAAATAGAGTAATAATTTTAATAATACAATATCATATAAATACATAATATTATATATTATACTTAAGATAACTAATTATAATTATGAAATTTATGCTTGGACTTATGCTATCGCCTAATGCTACTCAAAGCCACCGCTACGTGCTCTACACATCAATGGAATCATCTTCCAAGAAAAACTCTTCTCTCAAAGCTTTCTTAAAAGCTTCCCAAATAGTATCTCTTCTATGTAACTCATCAATCCGATCATGCAATGCATGCATGGCTAAAGAAGAGAAATACTAATTCCATGCATACTGTGGTACCCCATGAAATAACATATTTTCTTCATACAATCGAATGAAGGCCAAAACATTTTGACCCTTAAACTGCTTCAATTCCTGTCCCACTCCTTGCAATGTATTCATAGCTAAGGAATCAATTCTTTTTGCTTCCTTCTAAGTTTGCATCTATTGTTGTAACAACAACTACTATTGTTGTTGTTGCTGCAACAAAGCAATCATCTATTGTAAAGCATCACCACTACTTAAACCTGCAGAAATCCCCATCTTTACACACCTGTTGTGCCGACTTTCACATCGGGCTCACCACCCACTATTGGAGCATTTGGGTTCGAAAGTCTACCATGGGGGTAAGAGATAATAGGGTGAAGGGAGATTCAAAGAGAGAAATTGATGAAAGAGAAGGGATTTAAAGATATAGATGATGTAGAAGAATACTCATAGAGGTGAAGCTTGTCAATTTGTTTATGCATTTTGAGAAGATAAATCTCTTGTAGAAAAAAAAAAGCATCAAATAGTAGCTTTTTCTCTACTACCTAGACCGCTAATCTGATACTTCCGTTGGCTCCAAAAGGGTGGATAATATACCAAGAAATCTGGTTAGAATTCTCCCAAATCACACCTTCTTCTTCTCCGAGTTCGAAGTGTTGTTTGTTGACTGTAAATTGCGATCGCGCATCACTCCTTTTTTTTTGCATAAAATCCCCCAAGAAATGGTTGAAAGCCACTTGCTTTTGTTTACATGTCATCTTATTTTAGAAGTTATCTACAACTTTTGGATATTTACAAAAAATAATATCCAAAATATCAAAATAGGCTAAACTTGTCCAAAATTTTAGTATTTTTGAACCATTCACACTACGGACACTAACACTAATGACTAATATGGCATTGACTCTCTAGATCAATAAGAAAGCTAAATGATGATGCAATCTAGAGGCAAGGAAAAAGTCATCCTCCAAGGCCTCAACCATAGGATTTGGTGGGGTGTTGATGGCCATAATCCAGGAGGTAATAGGAGAGGTGTGAAGTGAAGAGCAAGTTGGGGAGACACACGATAGGTCACCTTTCCGTGAGCAAGCACAATCCTGCAAGAGAACGGTGAGTGAGGAAGGAGAGAACGAGGCACAATCCAAGGGGCTAAGAAAAAGAAGGAGATGGCTCCCTAAAAGAAGGCGGAAGAAGAGAGAAGGAAGAAAGAAAAAGTCGACTTCCTCAGGTGCAAAGGGAATCCAAGAAGGTGGAAGAGGAGAGAAAGAAGAAAGGCAGATGAAGAGGCTGAGGAGCTTAGAACGAGAGAAGAAGAGGACATAGCTAGGGCCATCCACATGTTAGTAGAGCTGCTCTCTAGGGAGGAGGAGTTGGTTTCCATGGTCCTTCTTAGAGAAGAATGCCCAAGAACTAGTGCCCAAATGCTGGACAACATACCACCCCTAGTAGTAGAAGGCAAGGGCGAGGGCTTTACTTCATCCAATCTCCTCGGTGTTTGTGTCCCCAACCCTAGCTGCTACAACCACCCAGAGCATGAAACCCAAATTAGATGCTAGCAATCTCATGGCCTGGGTATAGTTCTTGGTGGATATGGCACAAGAGACAACAACTGCAGATGTAAGTATAGGAATCCCAGTGATCAGAACCAAGAGATTGATAGCCATGGATGGTGAGTCGAGAGAGGACCCCAAGAGGCGAAAGATAGAGGCCTCCATCACTTCCATTCCCACTGTTGTGCCACCTTCTATAAGCTATGATGAATGCATCAAAGAGCTTTTCTCGCAACTATAGATAGCAAAGGAGGATAAGAAGATAGGGATAGCCAAGTTGGAGGCTGAGAACGAGACACTAGTAGCCTACCAACTCAAGAAAACATGCCAAGTGGCAAGGTACCAGAAAGAAATAAGTGAGTTAAAAGCAGAACTCAAGGCTAAGGAAGGAGAAGAAGACAAGTGGTGGAAGGGGCTTGAAGAGGAGCATTAGGAGCTGATCGGCCTACAAAGACAAACAAACTCCTCATTGTGTAGAATAAAGAACTAATAGGGCGAATGGAAAAAATCCAAGAAACCATGGATTGACTCGTAGCAGAAGAAGCAGCAAAAGCTCTAGAAGGAGAGGAGCATAAAAAACAAATGGATGAAATGATAGGTAGGCTAATGATGGAAATGGAAGAGCAAGGGAGATGAGAGAGAGAGATCGAATACTTGAAGAAGGAGAAGGACATAATAACAGAAGAGTGGAAAGAACAATAACTGACCATACTAGCCCTAGTGCAAAGATAGAGTAAAAGCCTCGAGGAGATGAAATCGAAAGACGACGAATGGGTGACAAAGAATGAGAGAGGAGTAAAAGGTGTGGTGAGTTGCCTGGCCCTTGTAGAGGGAAATAGAGTGTTAGCAGACAAGACTAGAAGCCCAACAACATGCCTTCCTTAGCACTGTATTGGATGTCTTCTAGTCAGGGGAAGAGGAGGCCGTTGAATCACTAAAAAAAATGCAAGAGATCGCCTGCATAGCCATAAGGAATTAACTGTGTGTTGAACTGCCTGTTGGAGGAATTTTTGTCGAAAGGTCATATCCATCAGGGATCAAATATGGAAGTAGAGATAGGAGATAGAAGAGAAGAAAAAGAATAGACAAAAGGTAAACACAATAAAGACAAAGCAAAATGAATCAAATTAATATGTATTGATAGAACCTAAAATCCCTTGTCTGACACTACTCAGAAGCAATCTCCAAGCATTAGATCTCTTGGAGCTTCATCGTAGACCAAAAACGTGGATAAAAAATAATAGCTTCCTCTTTGCTGCTTGGAACCCAAATCTAATGGCTCCATTGGCTCTGAAAGGGGGGTAAAACTCTAGGATACGTGGTCAGATGTCTACCTGATCACTCCTTCCTCTTCTTCCAATTCAAAGTGCTATTTTCAGACTCTTAACTGCAATCACAACGCGCACGATTTCTCCTATCTTTCTTTTTTCTAAAAAATCCCAAAATTGACTGAAAAAGTAACTTGTTTTTTGCATGCCATCCTAATCTAGAAGCTTTCCTATTCTTTAAGGATTTTTACGATAAATAAGATAAAAAATAGACTAAAATTATCCCAAAATCTAGTATTTTTGGACCATCCATGCCATGGACACTAGCACTAATGACTCAAATCACATTAACTCTCTAGATTAATAAGAAAGTTGGATGATGATGCACTCTAGAGTTTTTCACACTGTGCCCACATAGTAGCAGGACACCGCAAGGAGAAGGGACCAACCTAAGCCAACAAGCTCAAAGAGATTATTAGCTAAGGGCAGGGCTAACAAGAGAAGAAGTGGACCGACTAGGCTTCCATGAAGGAGACCCACAAGAGTCCAGGAGCAAGGGTGAAATGCAGAGGCCACTTTCAAGAGCAGGATTGGGATTTGAAATGGGATAGCCAAACGAGGAACTAGTACTGCAATGTCCCTCTCCATGACTAGAATCAGAGCAAGAGGCAAACACTACTACTTAGAGGAAAGATGAACTCAAGAAGGAAAGGATAAGGATGTTGGAGTAGACAAGGAGAAGGTTAAAGGCCCTACCAACAATAGCTCGGGAAGCACCCATTCCACCATGAGCAAATTTCTTCCTAATGCATTGGAATGCGGAACTCATAGCGTGGGAGAAAAAAGAAAATTGTTGCCAACCCTTTGACTTCACTTTTGAATTCCCCTCTACCCTACGCAGGGTGCTATCGACAAAAGTGGTGAAGGAGGTGATAAGCATGGGAGGAAGGATTAGCAATAGGTGGAAACATGAGATGGAGAAGAATTCAACATGATGGGGAATAGAAGCACCCGAATATTGGGAAAACAAAGTCATGGAGGTGCCTAGGACGGTGCAAGGCTATGAGTCCCAACCAAGGTGGAGAAGGAGAGTCTGGGATGGTAAGATGGATGCCTAAATGACATTTTGCAACATACTACCCTTCAAGAGAAATTACCACACATATATGTTATATATAAACTCAAAAAAATAATGAGAAGCTCATTCTTGGTGTGTGGAAAAAGTAGCTCTCTTCTTCTCTTGCTCGTGCTTGTGCTTGAGAGAGGGAGTGTGAGAGTGAGGGACCATGGTGGAGAAGCTCTTCATCTTCTCCTCTCCTTTCCTCTTCTATTCTCTCCTCCTGCCTCACCTTTGCGGCTATGGTGGATAGAGCTTGACAATGGAGGGTTGAACTTGCTTGAGCTTGCATCACAGATCTTGAAGCTACCTGAGTGCTTGAGGGAGGAGGCTACTCATTCGAGGTAATCTCACTACACTCGTAGAACCAAAGGCACATTGGCTAGGTGATAGATAGCCATTGGAGCTCGCTTGAAATGCTTGAAACAATAATCAGTCCATGGGTCTTGGCGGTCGAGTGTGAGCTTCCACTTCAGTTGTCGAGTGTAAGATAGAGTTTACCTATGATATACCTATCAAGTCAGTGACCATGGACTTTTCAAAGGTTGTAATTGGTTTGGACCAAAAATGTCAAGAGTAAGTGAGTGCCCAAGATAATATCCACTACTCACGGAACAAGGACAGTGTCCAAATATAGTGAACATGCAAAGGAAAAGAAGGAAAAAAGTGAAAACCTTTATGTGAAGCTAGTCATGGATAGCCAGAAAGGAAAAAACTAGCACATTTTTTCAACTCGCTTGTGAAAAAAATGTGGAGAGGTTGGGAAGGAGAGATGTGTGCTTCTTATGCTCAATAGGAAGCTCCCAAGATAGGGTAGAAAGGGAAGCCCTAAAGGCTTATGAAAAAAGGAATTAAAGGAGGGTTTCAACAGTAAATTTTGAAGTGAATACCATAGTAGAAAATTTGGGAATTTTTCAAGTTCCACTTTCAAATAGGGAGTAGAGATTTGACCGAGTGGCTAAATCGTAATCCCATATTTGAAAGTGGAACATGGGGCGATTTCTTAGATAGTATCTAGGGAAAATTTCACCTTCAAGTAAGGAAATAAGATTTGACCACATGTCCAAATATTAATCACATTAGAAGTTCCCAAATTTTATAAAAATTCCCAAATTCTTGAACATGTGGTTAGTATCTTTGCTATCCAAAACATTGTAAAATAGGGCAGCATGCTGTCCATGAAATTCATGAGCTTCAAACATATGTTTGAATGCATAATGGAGTTGACTCTTTAACACTAGAGAATGTTTGAATATAATCAAAACTCAAGTTTAGAGTGGATTTATGGATAGTGTGAGTATTTCCTTCTTGCTATGATAGAATTGGCATGTAGGACTAAAGTGGTTTTTGAAGTCCCATAATGGATAAACAATGGTTTTGATGGATTATGATTCTTGATATCACTTTGTGGAATTAATACACATAATCTAATACAGAGATTTGGATGTATGTATGGATGTATAAGGCGCATGTCTTTGATTTTGGTCTATGTACAATAAAAAACTTTATGCATGTTAGAGAATTTTGAGCTATAGTATTTGACTGTGTGTTGGGTAATTGTCCCAAGTGTGTTTGCATGCCTAGGATTTCAGCATCTTATATGGTTGTCTTGATATGTACTATTGGACCATATATGAAATAGAAGCATCAAATTGCACCTCTATTCTTATCTTTCACCTAATCTAAACACTTAATACTCTTTCCTTCTTCCTATCTTCTATTTCACTCTTTTTAAACCCTTCCATTTTATACCCTTATGGTAGACCTTCTAGCTTACATGCTTCCACAACCTAGAGCTTCGCCTTTCCATAGTCCCTCACTCAACAGAGCTCTCACTCACTCTCTCTCATTCACTCTCAACAATGGAGGTAAGATGATACAATATAAGAATAGGATAGAAAGCTTCAATAGTTGCAATAATAGAGCTTCCATAGCATGGATGCACCAAAATGATGATTACAACTGAGATCTCCCACCCTTACATAGACACAAAGTAGAGTTAGGGTTTGTTCATTTCTATAGGATGGCACACCGTTTTAGGGTTAGGGTTTGTGCTCCTTTTATGTTTTAGGGTTTGTACCCCTTGTTAACTAGAATTTGTGTCCCTTTTGCATTTTTTCTACCACTATGAAATTGAGTTTTCACCCTCTCTTGGGCACCCTACCCACTTTGTGGGACCTAGGCTAGTCATTCCCTAAGCATACTTGTCTCTTATCCTTATAAGACCATGCCTACACTAATATAATGGAAAATACATGTGTGCAACCCACACAACAATTTTGGGCATGAGAAATATGACTATTGATGATGATACAATGTGTACGAATTTGTGAGCCCGGCTATTACAAAAGAACATAATCTTGATAAAATGATGTCCACAAAATATGTAGATGTTATAAACACCCAAAAATAATCACCAAAGTGCTCTAATATATGATCTACCATCAAATAAATATGAAACTTGTGCATTGAATTTTCTCTGATCTTCTTTGACTTTAGCAATTACAAAATACTATTAACATTTACCTTCCCTTAAAAAATTTCTACATATTTACCTAGGGAGCACATTTTCACTAGTTCTAGGGATTTTTGCTCTCCGTCTATAACCTATCTAAGGTTGTAGATTTGCTATATGTTAGATTTTTGTTCCTTTCTAGTTTTTTGCTCTCCATCCATAACCTATCTATAACCTTTCTAGATTTTTGTTCCATCTATAACCTATCTGAGGATTCCCATGCCTTTCACAAAGACCTTCTCATTGACTCCTGCAATTTTCCAATGTATCTGGAAGAAAAATAGAGAATGTCATAAGAACACAAGTTGAGAGTACATAAGCTATCATATTTCATTTGTTAAAAAATTATTCATTGACTAATTCTCAAAAGAAAATGATTCCTATTTAACCCCTCCCATTCCTTAAAAATTGGCAATGCTTCATCGCTTGTTGTAGGAGAGGCGGATTTAAATATGTGATTTTTGTGTGACTCAAGAATGCTTATAAATTATGAAAGAAAAATGAAAAAAAGAAACGAATGAACTACAATGTGAATATTGTATATGTACAAGTAAGTTTAATTTAATAATATATGACCTTACTGTAGAAGCCAATCATGAAAGTTAGGATTGTTTTTCAAGGTAGCATAATGGTCCATATCACTTGACCTAATGACCACATGAGTCATGTATGTGAGGACATCTATGAGGAAATTCCCTATGCCCAAGTGGCTAGCAATGTGAAGTTTCTCCTCACTGAGTATTCAATCCAAATATGGATGTATTAAACATGGTCCTCTATTGGTAGCTTTTGTGTGATGGCTAACATGTAGAATGACTTTGGAGTAGTATAAGTGGGGTAATACTAAGTTTTTTTAATGGCATGACATTGTTTTGCATTTATCATTATCTAACAACCGAGTAGTTTGCACTATGCATGGAGAGTGAACCACTTTTGCACAAATGGGTATTCAGATTTGGCTAGATTCTCTAAGTCTGTTATTTATTCCCTTGTGGTTTCTATGAGGCTATGCTTGAAAGATGTAATCAAGTGGCCATTGACAACTTGCTCTCTATTTGTGTAGAAATTATCTCTTTAGCAGTAGAAGCATTCTTGGTGATGATGAATTTGAATACTTCCCAAGAATAAGGAATAATTCTAATTGTTGTTGCTATGCCTTCATCTAATAGTCCTAGGACAAGGCAGTCTAGCTGTGAAGTGAATAGGAAAAGGTGGTGCCACTAGACCAAGACATGATGGGGTCTCTAGAAGTTCAATACAAAATATTGATGATTGACTACACTATAAACTTTTGATCATTATGAAGCTAGGTTCAATGTACACATTATAAAAATTGAGGATTGACTTGCATAGTGAAAGCATCCAACTTCCTACATATTTTACCTTCTATATTGATGATAAACGATGCATTATCATTTGCATTGTTTATTTTGCTTTACATTCACATGATCAAAGGATTTGTTTACATAGCATTACCTCTAATTACTCTCTCTTGATGTCTTCTAGGTCCTATTAAGAAAAGAAATAAGCTTCACGTGTAAAGAGACAACAAAAAAAATGTGCATTTGCATTAGAAATCTATTAGTTAGACTTTCACACTTGTATTTGTAGAGGCTATTACGCAAGACAAACATTTTACAAGCCTTTTATACTCAAGAAATAAAATATTACTACATAAATATAACCAATAAGTTTGGAAATATAAAGCCGCCCTCCTTGATTGCAATCTTTCATCCATGTTTGCCTTATCGACATCAAATTGCCGTATGGCCTCTACCTACACTACAGAGTTCTTTCCTAGGCTTCTTCACCCTCATGCCTCCTCTCTCTCTCTCTCTCTCTCTCTCTCTCTCTCTCTCTCTCTCTCTCTCTCTCTCTCTCTCTCTCTCTCTCTCTCTCTCTCTCTCTCTCTCTCTCTCTCGACACACCTTCTCCCTACATTTCATAATTAGAGATGACAAATGTTGAAGGGTGATGACTATGAATTTTTAATATCAAAATGGGAGTACCTTTGTACATCAATATCCTACCCAAGATAAAAGTTTCAAAAATGTGAGATTTAATAGGAAATACAAGCTTGCATTATTAAAAACACTCACTTTTGGAAGTTTATATATAGACTTCAGGAGAAAAATGTGTTAAGTTACATTCTCCACCCACAACTAGCAACTTGAGTGGGATATTCTGGAACTTGCACAATCCATGTAAACATGTCATTTACAAGTTCACCCTCAAACACAAGATATTTCATGTGACATACAAGTTTTCATGTAGCTCTCAAGACATAGACCAAGTTAATTCTCTTGACAACACCTTCAAAGAAAGACTACCCTCAAAGAAGATATGTATGTACTTATTGTCGAGCTCTTCTTTCCATGGTAGCCTTTACCAATAGTATTTGAAAAATAACATGTGTTTGTACTCGCATAATACATTATCAAAGTCTAGTGATCCCTATTCAATCATCAAGCTAGATAAAAATTCCAAAGCACTTGCATCAAAACTAGGCTAGAAGAAGCTAGTGTGTATGCAAACTTTTCAAAACTTTCTAAAATGTGATTTGATCATCTTTTAGATGAGCAAGACGGTGTTTAGCACGAGCGATGATGAAAGATAAGCCCTTCTCACAACCCCTAAACATGACAATAAGGAGTGCCATTTAGGAATTGACTTTGTCGAAGAACTCAAAACAAAAAAATTTCAATGTTTCACGAACACAACTCAACCAACACATGAACAAAAATGACCAAATATGCCTCTTGTAGCCTCGAATACTCCCAAAATCAAACACAAGGTAGAGCATCAACAACATAAAAAATTGAGTCTAGGAAAACAAAATTACTTTGTACATCTTTGAGATTGTTACAACTCTTCGAGCTTCCAACATCCGAATTTCGCAAACTCAATCAACACACATGAACATCCATACACTTGTACGGTATCTTCCTCTCTCTTCTCTCTCAAGACAAAATTTGATTATGAAGGGAAGGGCAAGGGCCCCTTACATCTTCTCTCTAGCCCCTTATATAGATTTTTTCCAAGCGCTGAGTTGGGCTTTGTAAGCTTTTAGCTTTCAATTCGTTTAAGGCTTTTAATAAAGCTTAAAGAGCTTTATCATCTCTCTAAGGAACACTAATAACCTTTTAACCTTTTCCAAAAAGCTTTTGGTAAGCATTTTTATTTCTTGTTTTGGCACCCTTCACATAATTTCATGAAGCCAAACATTGAATCAGGCCGCTAGCTCATATCTAGCAAAAATCATACTTTGTAAGCCATGAGAGTACTCCATCATTGTCATTTACCATCCAAGCAAGCTACACAAATTAATGGCATCATAGTGTAGTGCATTTAACACTGGTTAAAATCTTGTGGACCTCATCATTTCACGTCGAATCTTTGTCCGCTACATTTGTATGAAAGAAGCATACTTCTGAGAGACTTGACAGAATGTAGAGAGGCAAGGAAACCTATCTTGTCATTCTTGAAAAGAGGTTGGAGCATATATTCATCAATTTACTTTCTTACTTTCCTCGGTATAAAATATTAAGGTCTCCCTTTGAGTGGTGATGTTCATTTTCTCATAAGAATTTAGCACCAATGTCAGCCACGCAACAAGGTGAGAGGGAGGGGAGTTGGTATGTCGAGCTACAGTGCCATTTCAGTAGAAAAAGATAACGAAACTCCTCTTCAAAGCACACTTTTGAGAGACTTGAAAGAATGTAGAGAGGCAAGGAAAATTATCTTGTCATTCTTGAAAAGAGCTTGGAGCATATCTTCATCAATTTTTACTACTTTCTTACTTTCCTTGGTATAACACATTAAGGTCTCCTTTTGAATGGTGATGGTCATTTTCCCATGAGAATTTAGCACCAATTTCACCCATGCAACAAGGTGAGAGGGAGGGGAGTTGGTGTGTTGAGCTACAGAGCCATTTCAGTAGAAAAAGATAATGAAACACCTCTTCAAGATCAGTAGTTTATAAAACAGACTTCAGAGAGCAAGAAGAATGTTGTTTGACGAGGCTACTTTTTCATACATTCACATCAACATCCAACAATAGCTTGTCTTGGCCCACAATAAAGATGACCTTCATTGTTGATTTCTCTGAGATTGTTGTGATTTCCTTTCTTCTACTTAGTCTTAATCTTGAACTTACCATGAGGCCAAATTGATGTTCATATAGCCTATAATTTTGGTATCATTTAGTCACAATTGTTGAAGCACCTCCTCACCAACACATATCGTAACAATGCCAATCCTCTTGTCCTTCAAAGCAAGACATGTGATGAGACTGATAATAATATAAGCTCCTATGGCAATGATAGGATTGTCGTATAGACACTACTCCACCACTAATATTCACATGATCAGACATTCGCCACATGTACATATGTACTCATACACATAGTACATACATAGACACATGTCGCATACTACTTATCATTGCTCCTTCTTTACATACTCATACACATGACTCACACACACCCCTCCACACACACACACACATTACTCAGCATTACATCTACTCTTGTATTCATACATACATATACATTATTAGAACCAAAAGATTTGAGGTACTCATGGTCCAATAACTTGAGCTAGTCAGATCTTCGAAGCATGCATCTTGAAAGTTGCAAAGCAAGATAGAGCTTCACCTAAAACCCATAAATGCTAAGGGACTTCCCCTCTTCATAGACTTGAGTACAAATAATACCTCCCTTTAAATGAATGGTTTATCCAAGAGCAAGCTAATTTGAGCAAGGTGCCAAGGACTCTCTCCACCACATCCAAGATTTTAGCAACACTCTAAGACCAATCAACAACACTCTTGGGCTCAACTTCAGCTAGCACTGAGAGATGCTTGTGGAAAAAATTAGCATATCCTAGTCATCAGTAAAGGCATATCTTTTTTCATTCTAAATAAATGTGATAGTCTCGTCATGTATATATATCCCATAGCTTATAGATACTGTGGCCAATTTTATATATTTCTTTCGATATTTGTTTCGCATGAATGGCAAAAGATCCTTCAAAATCTTGATACACCTTAGAAATGTTGGAAAATAAAAAAATTTGGAGTTATAACTCAACCTACGAGCTTCAAAAAAAAAATCCGAAAAAATAATAGTATAGCCATTTGGTGACATATAGCCACTAAAATCATCTATGGGTAGGATGCCCAAGAGAGGGTGGAAATCCTGGTTCACAGTGGTGGAAAAAATGCAAAAGGGACACAAATCCTATTTCATAGGGGTACAAATCCTAAAATACAAAAGGGACACAAACCCTTATCCTAAAATGGTGTACCACCCTGGAAAAATAAAAAATCCTAACCTTAGTTTTGGTCTATATAAGGGTGGTAGGTCTCACTTGTATTCACCCTTTTGGTGCATCTATATTGTGGAAGCTCTGTCAGTGCAACTATTGAAGTTTTCTATTCTCTTATTCTATTCAATCATCTTGCCTTCATTGTTGAGAGTGGATAAGAGAGAGAGTGTGTGAGAGGTGTGTCCAGTGTGAGGGTACGTCACCTTGTTTTCTTCTTCTTCTTCTCTACTAGCTTCTTGCCTTGTTGGTGTGCTTGGTCGTAAATCCAAAGGAGAACTAACATTGAATCATATTTATTGGATCCTCAAACCATATTCAAGCCTTTAATCTTTTTAATTACAATCTGGGAAGGTAAGATAGGTGAGTTCACTACACCTCGCAGCTAGTCTTGTATTCTTGCTTTCTTGGGATAAAGAGGAGAATATATGCTTAGTTAGAGTGAAGTGTCAAGAGATAAGGTGAGAGATTGTTGCCAAAGTGAGTTGCAACTCTTGAAAGAATAGAAGTCCATCTCAACTATTGTATATTTAGCCCAATAGCAAACCATCCCAAGTATAGATAATTTCTAACCAACTATGATCATGACAAGAGAACTAAAACAGTCACCATAAAGATATGAGAAGGCATACAAAGAGTGGAGATTCTCCTTTTTGTAAAGATCATACATAGGGATCTAGACCTATCAGAGTGGTAATTTGGGAGAGAAACTTGGGAGAAAACTAACATTGTGGCAAAATTCAAATTCACAAAGTATGAAATGGGTAACGATGGGGTTAAGTTAGACAATCCCTGATCCTGACTTGAAATTGTATGCCATGTTGATACAGACATTGTTCTCTAGCAGTTTCCATAATTCAACAATGAACAAGATCCACTTGGACTTTTTGAAGATTTGGTTATAGGATACCTATAAAATATAGATCTAAATACTTATACAAGTAGCACAATCCATGTAGTGGCCAAAGTACACAATGATTCTACTAAGTATGAGGAGGTCCTTGATGGGGAGTAAGAAACCTACAATTGCAAATGCTACAAGTAAGACTGTTATGGTCAAATTTGGAGGTATACTAACCACCATCATTGATGAAGCATTGAATTATCCTAATATAGCCAAGGAATTGAAAAAAAGTACCTAGGAAGACAGCACAATGTCCTGAGTGTTTGTACAAGATAACTTGAAAAGAAAGGGAGACTAGCAAGATAGGTAAAACATGGATAGATGCAAGAAGTAGAGTTCTCTTAGACATCACAAACTAAGAAAAGGCTACAAACTCAAAAGGAAAGGAAGATAGAAGAGGAGAGAAGGAAAATGTTTGAAGAAGTGTAGCAAGCTGAGCTAGAGGCCATTCAAAAGTAGAAAAAAAAAAAAAAGGAGAAGATACACAGAAGGATGACTAGGAGAAGAGCAAGGAGAAAGGTTCCACCAATGGAGAGAAGAAGAAGATGTTAGGAGACAAATAGACAAATAGAGGAGTCCTCCAATTGAGAGAAAGATACATATAGAAACTCTTGCACTCTATAGCATTAGCATCAATATTACTACACAATCTTGATGTTGTAGATTGGTTTATAGTAGGAATATTAGTACTACCAAACAATTTTGAGAAATAACACCTTGTTGAAAGAAAGACAAACCTTACATGAAAGATCACATCTCTATCTAAAGAAGTAGCAACATTTCGTATTCATCTAGTGGTCTTCAACACAAATCTTATTCCCTATGAGAAGCTATCTTTCCACATGTTGATTAATCAAACAAGAGTCATCGATGTGTATATTGTTCCCATTAGATCTTCCAAGCAAATACATTGGCCCAATGAATTGCCCTTGGCTTGACTGGTAATTTGAGGTAAAGGACAAAGCCCCATGCAACCAATTGAAGCCGAGATATTTACTTGGAAGACCTAATGTTAAATACAACACTACAAGATATAGGCCTCATATTGACGTTCAAAGCGACGAAAATGTTCATCCAAAAAATTACTCCCGTCGTCGCTAAACATGTTGACATTAGGGTTTCCATAGAGCTGTCGATATTTTCATCATTATTAGCATTGCTATTTTCCTCGTTATTTGCATCGCTTGCATCATTATTTGCATTGCTTGCATCATTATTTGCGAATAATGATGCAAATAGCGATGGTTTGCGATGCAAATAACGACACAAATAGTGACGGTTTGCGGCACACATTGCGATGACAATAGCAACGCGTGCAATAAATTTGCAATGTTAATAGTGATGGTTACAAAGGGGAAAAATTTATGGCAAGGAATTGTACCACTATGTGCTATATTTACATTCTACAAATCGGTCAATGGCGCGTACTGTGTCAAAATTTTGATTACGCTTCTTTCCGATCTTTCCTAGCTTGCTCATACCTATAGCAAGCCACATCTCCATGGATCCATGGTGCAATATACAAAAAAAATTCACTCTCTTCTCCATTGCAGTATTAATCCTTTTTTCTACCCCATTTCCAACCACCACATCAGTCTATCATCATCTTTCAGAAACCATAGCATACTTTGTCTGAATCCACCATTGGAAGCCACTGTGAAATATGCACTAACGCCTCAAACACCAACCAACCTTCATCCATGCTACCTTCTAGTTGAGCTCGTTGTCACACAAAGACTTTTAGGGTTTTCATGAAGCACTCTAAGAAAAACATCCATCATGTATGAACATGTCCAACAATCTTTACTTCATCTACAAGATGCACTAGGAGGTGGGTTTGTATCATGACCATACTGGTGAGCATGTACTTATCAAAGAGAAAAACTGTCTCCATTGCTCCCTGCCTTGCGAATTCAATAGAGGATGTCTTGATCTCCTTCTATGAGGTTCATTGCACTAAATTTGACACCTGTAAATCACCTCGTGTATTTCTGGAGTGAGGCATCCTGCGATCGCGATCGGTAGTATAAACTGCCACAAATGAAGCAGCATTACGAACATCGAATAGACTCCAAATAGCAAAATATGCAGGCCAACTATAATCCATTTATAGTACAAACCTAACATATCTTATGCTAATCATGGGATTCTAGCCCTCATAGTTGGTCGTCTTTAGAAAAAGTGGATCTGAGAAAACGCATCATACCCGTCAGAGTCTGGATAGACCTCATAATTTGCTTCACAATGTGCTCTTCTTTAGTGGACAAAACCCAAGGAGTGAGAGGTAATTTCAAGCAACCATCAGCACTCAACTATGGCCAAAGCACCTCCATCTTGCCTTCCTCCTTCAAATCCATTCATGCCCCTATAGTGTCTCTCTTTCCTATGATGTGGTCCCATAGTAAGCTATCCACATTCTTAAAATTATGCATGGGATTCAACAATGGTTGATCTATAAGTGGGTCTAATACGGGAACTTGTAGAAAATCGAGAACCATTACATTCTGTTTGGATGCAACTCCGTGTAGACCATTTTCAACTCGTACTAGCTTTGCGCATTCATTCGTGCTGGAGATCGTCCAAGAAAACCTTCCCTCATTTCATGACCCTCCGACAAGAAAGAGGTGTGTCCTTAATATACCATCTTCTTCATGGTTCGTGACCTTCGAGAGTCTAATTGTGACCTACACAATGGACATGTATGATAACCTGATGTAACCAGACCTATCCCAATACCTTTATTTAGTGAACATAAGCTTGAATAAGCTATGATAGATATGACCAATGAGAATGGGAGCCTACTTACTTGAGCACTCCTCGACTCCTGAAAAGTCATGCATGAACCACATGAGAATGGCTGGTATATTAGCGGACCATCAACCATCACACTTGCTCATATCTTCCACAGCGACCCCCTCCTCCTAGAAAATCTTAAGCTTATCGACTAATGGACGGAGATAGACATCCATATTCTTGACTTTGTAGCAGCCATGAATGAGCATCAGGTGTCCTTTCTTTGTAGAAAGCCATGGCGGGATGTTGTAGTTAACAAGGACTACATGTCACACATTGTAAGAAGTTGAGCAAAGACCGAATGGGTTCACGGCATCCATAGCAAGACTGAGCCAAAGATTCCTTGGCTCTTGTGCAAATCCTGGAAAGGCAGAGCCAATGTGGCTCCATGTGCGTGAATCCGTTGATATTCGTTGGACTCCATCTGTGGATCTATTCTATGCATGCCACATTGTCAAGCTCGCCATGTCCAACGTACGAAACATGTGACGTATATGGGGATAAGTTGAAAGTGTCTAAGAACTTTCTGAATGATGGTTTGCCCTTACAAGTCCTGTCGATACCTATGAGCACCACACTTTGGACATGTCTCCATAGTCTCATACTCTCCTCGAAACAACACACAATCGTTGACACATGCATGGATGCTATTGTAGTCCATGCCAAGCTTTCGTAAAACATGTCCTCATCATCACGAGACTTAGGCATGGTATTTTCAAGTGGCAATATATGATACTTTAGCAACCTGAGAAGATATCATAAAACACCTTGAAAAAGCATATTTTTTTTTAAATGGTGCCAAAGAGAAATCAACAAAGCATACCTAAACAACTTGATCATACTCGAATCACTCCACCCATATTTTTCTTTTTAGGAGTGCAAACAGTGTCTTCATGTGAGATACTCAGCATCCATCATATAATGCTATGGATGCTTCCTCTCTTAGCGGATTAGATATCTCAACATCAATGGGTATCAATGCATGGATCATTGCCTCCATCTCAGGCTCCAAGATTGTGGGAAAGTCTAAAACGCTATGTATCTTCTCTAGTATTGATAGTACAAACTGGGTTGTGCTTTTCGAGTGGTGGATTGGCTTAGGCACTCCATCCATCGCACACCCACAGGCTCTTCTAATTGGCCACAATAGGTGCATTCCTCCTTTGGATGAGGCATCACCTCCCTGTATAAATATTACAACCACGTCTAATGTTTTTGTATATGATATTCAATTAGTTTGCGAAAATAATATAAGGCATGATTGATACACATTTTTCTTACCGTTTGCTCAAAGTCTGAGATCTCTTGATCAATGATATCCAATTGAAACTCACCGAAGTGTCGTACATGTTCTATAGACAAGCCACACTTTCATCTGATGGCCAACTTGCATTGAGAGCAAGGACATATGACACACTAATTAAGATACGCCTCGCGATCTTGAACATCGCGACCATATTCCATTTTGTCTACATTACGACAAACAATTGGGAGAATGGATTTCTTCTCTTGTAACTCAACAAAATTAACGTCAACTAAAGTCTTGGTTTTCTCCCCTTTTCTTTTGGTGCACAGATCGGATGTCGTAAGCGCACGTAGTGAGTGTCAGAAGGTCCCCAAGAACAAAAGAACTTTACTTTTTGCACACAATTTTTTTAACCTAGATTTAAACAAAATTTGTGAGAATGTCCACCAAATGGCAACACTTTGTTTGCACATACTTTTTCGATTTGCATTATACCCTTTAAGAATACAGGTTATAGTTGTAGCATCCTTACCTTGCATGTGAATATCAAAGAGAACAAGCCGTGAAAGCATACAAGTAGTCCCACCTAGTATGCTAGGAGTACACTGATAGTTTGATGTAGCAACACCTTACCCTGCATGTGAATATCAAAGAGAACAAGTAGTCCAAGCATGTAGCTAGTACTACCTAGCGCATATAACTTAGAGCACTGGAACAAGGTCATCTCCCTCATAGAGATGTTGTGCTACCTCAACGATGACACACCAATCTTTCTGAACTACCACGCTAGGAAGACCATCTTGATATGACAATCATGAAGAATCTTAGGATACTGATGATGCGTGGAGTCAAGGTTGCCTGCCTAGATTCATTGCCCTGCATAAGCCTTGCATGTGAATATCAAAGAGAAGGTGTAGTCGAAGCATGCAACCAATCCCAACTAGTGTACTGGGTGTACATTAACAATCAAATGTAGCAGTGCCAGATCTCCATGTATACTAGTCAAAAGCCTCATAAGTTAGAAATAATTAAGGATATTAGTTTGTAAGGTTCTAAGCTCTTCAAAAGTTGTAAGGTTGTAAGGTCTTCAAAATTTTACTGGTAGTGTAGAAGCAGAGCCCATATGCAAGTTGGGAGATGGGATTTTTGTATAGTCTTGTGGTTTTTTAAAATTTAAGATCAAAAGAAGGTCATGGTGTTTGGATTTGCAATACCATCTTCTCTTGCTTGTGATATTGGACAACTAGTAGGGCCTGTGATAGATATGAACAATCGTAAGGAGTGTTATAAACTTACTAGCATATACAGCCCCCAACCCAAACACATGCATGCTCTTTTGATAAAGGGCATGCCTAAGCACAAGTTGTTGACATTGGCACCTTTAAATCTCAACAAGTAACCTAACAATTCATTGTTGGTATGTTCTTATAAAACTGTAGTTAACTCATCAATATTCAAGGACTCAAATAATATTTCTAATTATTATCCCGAACATATATCTACAAAATAGGCTATATCTTTGAAATAGTCTAGATCTTTCACTCAACAGACATAAGATTTGTTGATGTTGATTATTTAACCTTAAGAGATGAGTAGGTTTGTCTCTATCATTCATGGGATGCTTTATGGCTTGGCTTTTGAAATATTACTAAGAAAATAACACAAATTGAATATGAATACAAAAAATAACTAGATGTTGTAAACGTGGAGGTGAGCTTTTATTTTGACATGTAAATCCACTCACTTTTTAAGTTTTGGATCTTGTTAGAGGACATAGTTTTGTGTGCATATGGGAGCTATACATGTGTATATATGGAATTAAAGGCATATGCTATTACTTAATGGTATGCACGAGAGAGAGAGAGAGAGAGAGAGAGAGAGAGAGAGAGAGAGAGAGAGAGAGAGAGAGAGAGAGAGAGAGAGAGAGAGAGAGAGAGAGAGAGAGAGAGAGAGAGAGGTATCATGCCTCTCTCTCTCTATACAAATATTCATTTTGAATTGTGCAAGTAGACTCCTCGGTAGACACAAATTATGTTAGGGGTTCAACTCCCCTTGAGTTTATGATTACTTCTTCTTTTGTAGGTTTAATATGTGCAACCACAAAGGTTTGATTACAAATGAGCACTTGTGACTTTTGTAAATGATATTGTTAATACTTTCCTAAACTTAATAATAAGAACTTAATATAGTAAGAAGTTAAAATCTTATGATCGGTTCCTAAACTTGATAATAGGGGCTTCAAATTTTATGTGCCTCTTGAAATCAAGACTGTAAGTTGTAGGATTGTTCGGATCTACAACCTTAACTTGATATCAAATAATTAAAACTACTTGAGTCTTTAATAGCTACATAAGTTCAAAGAACACTAAGATCCACAGTCTAGACTTCACATCAAACGTTTGTGATCGAATGAGCCTGTTGGACCCGTGAATGCAAGTTAAGGAAACACTAGTAGTTTTTGTGATCTAATTATACATTGGGATGTCCTCTATATGTAGGGAGAAAATGAAAGTTGTTTTAATAAATTTATTGTACATGAAAATTGTTAGATTATATGATATTTATCATAAATAGGGACGCATCCGTCCAAGATAGTCATGCTATATGGGTCACAAGGGCATGTTGTGAGTTATTGGTTTAAAATGTAATCTAGGCGATTATACATAGGCCGATATGGCTAGTTCATGTTGCAAAATGGAGGTGCGTGGAGGTGACGTGTCAGCAAACAATGGAACCCACACAGTGCACATGAAGGGCGGATTTGGGTGAGGAAAATCCCCCACCAAGGGGAATAGTGCACAGATAAGTCATAAGAGGACAATCAATTTTCACTTTATTATCTAAAGAAATTTAGTGGATCTAAGAGGCGTTGAACCCATAATCTATTAGATGCAAGTCCCAAGCTCTTTCTAGTCAATCAAACACACATTTTTGAAATATGTAAACAAAAGCGTAGACTATTTTGACGCTGAGTGGGGGCATTTTCCTGGTGTGTAACTAGCCTCAAAGTGTTTTGCTCATGTGGGTATGTATTGCAGATTGTAAAACTAGTCATAATCTCACATGGTGGTTTGCCATTAAATGATCCAAATGTTTTATTACAATTGTGCTACACTTACTAGTTCTTATATAGACAATTAATGTAATTTCTAGTTGCAAAGGCTTCATTGTATGGCAAATGGATCTATCTATCAACAAAATTGCATTTTACTATACAAAAAAGAATAACTATATAGGAAAAGCAAAAGGTTTACTAGTTATATGTAGGATTCTTTTGAGATGTATGTAGTAAAACTCTTGGGGAGCAATTTTGCTAGTTATAACTAGCAAATCTAAGGAATTTACTACTTTGGATTAATTTCACTATATAGCAAATGGTTTAGAGTTCCTTATGATTGTTATGGCATAAGCTGGCTCCCCCTGCTCAAATCTTGATCACGCCTTGTAGCATAAATTAGAAGAACAAACAGCTGCTGTACTCTTTACTAACTGCCTCCTTTTCCTTTCATAGATCTCAGATCATCTTGTCTTGCATCTTTTAGAAAGGCGGCCCTTCAAAATCTCCCCGAGCGCTCACGCTGTTTTGTCTCGGCCATGAGGCAGCCTCCTTAGCAGGGACAACTCGGCACATACTAACCTCTCTTTGCTCACTGTGATGGGGATAAGCTCTTGAAGCCCTCCTATTTGACAGGCTTCGGCAGTTCGTCTATTTCTCTCCCTCCAAACCCATTAACATCCTCTTTCCTTGCTTAGAGCTGAGATGCGCCTAAGTGTATCGACTTGGGCACTCGACCTGATAGGTTCAGGCAACCCCTCCATGCGCAGGTAAAACAAAAGGCTATGTAGTCATCCGCTTGGAAATATGCACGTTAGGGAGAGAGAGAGAGAAAATTTGAGGGGAGAAAGTCGAGTAGAGGAGAGAGAATATGCAAAAGAAGAGACGAGATCACTCCAAACCAATGAATGCATACCACATCATAGTTACTTTGGCAAGTGAACAATGCACTCAACATTTTTTAAGGTACTCTATTCACTAGAATAAATTCATTTTTTTACGGAGGGTAAGTTAAATTAGGTAAGTATGTAAGTCACACAAGTCATTTTATCAACTTAGTTGACTCATGTAGGTCAATTGACATATGCGTGTCTTGGCTCATACTTCACCACCTTCTATTTTTTTCTCCGCATGCCCCTTCAGAAGTTGCTTTTTTAATCCTTTTGGATAGTCTCCTAATTAGTGCTATTAAAAAAAGCACACACATGTGTAAAATATTCAATAAGAATTAGAGATATATGGACAATAAACACACAACACATATACTACTTTTGCACTTCACACATATGAACCCAAACATCACCCCAATATACATGTACACATATATCATAAAGAGAATTCTCAATATATTATAAACACTATGCCCTCTTAGTAAGCCCAAAAAAGCTTTTAACAAATAATATTTTCAATACACGTTGAGCACAATGAAGTCACATATATAATAATATTCCTTGACATATTAAAAAACTCTATTCTCATCCTTGCCTCTCAAAAATGGAATAGAACCTATTCTCATTCCATGATCCCTCTCAACACTTTTTTATTCGATTTTTTTATGCCCAGTCTCTCATGTTAGGCTCATTGCACAAGAACTTTCCTCAACCTTTGTACATCCTACAAGAACAACATGCATGTGCAATTGATGAACCGAGTGCACAAAGCATATTTATGGTTTCTGAAGGAGATGCAATTAAAAAGGTCTTGCCATGCACATCATCTCATTCAATGCTCACATGAAGCAATGTAATTCAAAAGGTCTTGCCAATTAAAATCATTTAATGCTCACACAAAGAATCATTGATGCATTGAAAGATATAGTGCCTAAATTGCTTATGCTCAATGAGAAGCATATAGAGTTCTTTGATGACATTATTTCCCCTTAGCACTCATACCTCACCCCTATTTGATGAACAATTACTACTTTGCTACACCCCCACTCACAAACACTCAACAAGGTTATAAATAGTCCAAAGCACCCTAGCTCAAATTGTTCTATAACCCTCAACTCACTTTTCTTCTTGCTTCCTCTCCCTAGGGTTTCTAGCAAGTGCCAACTTTACCATTTGTTGCATCAACTATGTGAACTCAACTAAAGGTGCAGTATCTTCTTCACATGCATCTAAGTTTTACTTCAGATGAGTATAGCCTTAGTGGATTGCATTCCATTCTAGCACCTAAAATAGTGCTATTCAATGCATATCCCCCCCCCCTCCCAAATTGGCATGGAAGTTGTTGGATGAGAAAGGGGTATAAGAAGCCCTAGTGCAATGTAAAAGAAATAAGTGTATTGAGGTGCATGCAACCCTTGTTCCCTTGTGTGCGATAGTTAAGGCTCAAGAAAGCTAACCAGATTTCTTTGATCCAACTCCTTCTAGTCAATCTATATTACTCATCCAATCTTAACCCACAAAATTATGTACATCATGAAAGTCAAATAAAAAATAAGCTTGAGATGCTAACTTGTAAAAGATGTTTCTCAAAGTATAATAATCATCAGCATAGGCAAAAATTTCAATAGGAATCCAAGAGTTATTTGATATGTAAAACTAGGTATCTTGAAAATAAGGATAATTCAAATGAGGATTATTCATAGAATGAAATAAAATAGAAGAAATAATTGAAATATTATGATGGTGACTTGAAGTATCACGAAAAACATTCTCATTACTAGTGTAATATTGAATAAGTGGATGAGAAAATTGACTAAAAGCTCCCATCAATATAATAATAAAAAATATGTGATTGAGAAATAATGTGTTTCATCTTTTGTATTGATAAGTTTTAATCATGTCGAATTTAGATTCCATTAAATAATTTTGTCACGTATACAATGCATGAATTACAACCACATATACTTGTCATATGTGCTATACTTAAGTTTAGAAAATTTAAGTTTATAAGTGGAAAAAGCAATCCAATGAGAAACTTGTATTAATATAGTGCCAAGACTTGAACCATGTGTATCTATAAAAACTAAAAGAAGTGGACAATTGAAATTAGACAATTATAGAATAAAAGCATGGGTCAGTGCATGCTTCCATAATTTTTGTTGATTTTCACTCTAACAAAAAACAATTCCTTTGTTTAACAACATTTTCAAAGGCAAATCAAGAAAGCAAAAAATTACTAAAAGTAGTTGGAGTGTTAGCTAAACCAAAGGCCATGATTAAAAGCTCATAGTAGCTAAATTAGATCTTTAAAGCTATCTTGTAGATTCAAGAGTAGTAGTCCATACTTAGTGATGGATAGATCTAAGGTCAATAAGCAATCAAAATCATTAGTAGCACCAAGAAATTTTGAAGGAAATTTTCCATGAGATTAACATTATTGTCATGGCCTTTATTCTTTGGTGTTATTTTGTTCAACTTCATGGGCTAAAGAGATGTCATTAACCAAGGTAATTAGCTTAAGTATATTCATGTCCAAATATAGCATAATTTTGAAGGAATATATGAATTTACATTGGTGTATATATTTAGATACTTCTTCCATCAAGCATACTTGAAGTATACTATAGAAATGCTTGATACACTTATTAAGAACCTATCTTGTTCTCATTGAGCAAGAACATATTGCTCCTCTTTAGCTTAATTAAAAGGAAAAAAGAATAGAATATTTGCTTGGAAAGTGGTTTTTCTCTTCTTTGTGTACATCAATAAGTGCATAGACAAAGGAGTGATAGTTCTTAGCCTCTAGTAGTACTTGTTTTGTTGCAAAGACTACATCTCCTATGTCCACTCCAGAAGTGCCTCCTATACTAGTGTTTTAAGGAGCAATAACCTCTACCTTCCCAGCCATTATTTTTAGTGTATTCTTTTTAATTTTTCTCTTGCATTTTATGAACATTTCTTTATATGTTTGGTTTTGGTTACTCTCCATGTTACACCACTTGCACTATGAAATATGGCATCACTTTGATATAAATCGTGATGGCTACATCATCGCAATTAGATCACGATTCTTGTTTTTTCAAGAACTGTGCAACATAGTCAACCTAAATATTTTGCATGCTCGTTTAGAGTGGATGTAATTATAAATTCAAGTGTATTCATATAACATGAATTTAATTCTAGTGCTAATCCTATTTGTGTTACTACAATGAAATATAGAGGTCAAGATTCAATGCCAAAGAAATTTATGACAAATATGACTCTCTTGTTATGACATATACAAAAAAATACACTCTATGTTCATATTCATTTTTTATTTCTTCAATTAACATAACTAATGGGAGCTATTGAGATGTCAAGCTCCTCATCATGAGCTAGCATCCACTATATGCCTTAGTGATGTGGTAGAACTTTAGTCACACATTTGTGTCATGTGATCAACATGGAGAATATACCAATGGTTCTATAGCTGGACTACATCCATATGGTCCACTCTTGGTTATGGCACATTTATTGTGCAACCTCATATATCCTTACTCACATATTGCATTTTCATATTAGTCTTTTATGTTATTGTAGATTACGTCTTTTGTCTGGAAGAAGAAGAAAGATGAATGAGAGGATTTCAACTGTCCTTGTATATATGATCTCGATAGCTTCATCTCTCCCTCCTCTTGTCTATTTACAGTGTTAAAACCATCCCATAGCTTCATGAAGCTTAACCAAAAGTAAAGATGAAGATGACAAATAATGAAAGTAAGCAAGGAAATACAATGGATAAAAAGCTCTTTTATCTTGTCTCATTTGCCTTGGAATATAAGGCTCCTGCACTAAATGGAATGGGATGATAGGGATAGCCATTTTTTATGAAAATTATTGGCATCGCTATTTGTGTCACTAATAGCAACACTATTAGTGTCACTATATTTACGTTTAGGATGCTAATAGCGACACTTTTAGCGATGTTATTGTGAGAAAGAAAAAACATAAAAAACCAAGCATAGCATTTGTCAACAGCATTTGCTAAAGAGAACGAAAGAGAGTGAGAGAGCTAAAAGCTTTGAGAGGAAGAGGAAGAGGAAAAGGAAGAGAGAGAGGGACATGAAGAGGAAGAAGAAGAGAGAGAGCGAGAGGGAGAGGGAGAGGGAGAGCTCATCACCACCACTATTGCCACCACTGCGGCCATACTCGAAGAAGGAGAAGGGTGCAAATGAGAAGGGAGGGAAACTGCGAAAGGGAGGCACAAAGACTTTGAGCATTTAAGGTAGGTACATATGGAGGAGAGTGAAAAAAAGAGAAAGAGAGGGAGAGACAAATAAACCCATAGAGGAAAAGAGAAGAGAGAGAGAGAGAGATGGAAAGAGAGAGATAGATGAAAAAATAAAAATAGAGAGAGAGAGAGAGAGAGAGAGGGAAACAATGAGAATATAATAAGAGAGAGGGAAATGAGAGAAAAGTAGAGGGAGAGGGGGAGAGGGAGAGATAACGAGAGGGAGGGAGAATTGCTTTCCATTTCTTTGTTTTTTAAGATAAAGAGAGGGAGATAAATGGAGATAAAGAGAGATAAAGAGAGGGAGGAAATATAAAAATAGAGAGGGGGAGAAATGAGAAAGGGAGCTTCATAAAAATTAGAGAGAGGGAGAGAGAGAGAAATGATATTTGCATCGCTTTAAATATCGATGTGTGACCTATATCTTATAGTATTAAGATTCACATGGTTACAATTCAATGAAACTTGATGAGCACAAAGACCTTCAATAGTTGATTTATGATAGTTATGTCGCTCATCATTATGCATACATGGCTAAGTTTACACAGAATGTAGAGCCCACTAGCTTTGAGGATACAATGAGTAATGAGAATTGGGATAATGAAATGAAAGAAGTGGTTGCACTTAAGGCAAATGACGCATGGAATTTGGTACTTTTACCAAGAGGCAAGAAAGTTGTTGATTTCAAATGGGTTTGCAAGGTGAAGCACAAGTATGATGGATCTATTGAGCACTTTAAGGCAAGATTCATTGCCAAAGGGTATGTCTAGACTCATGGCATTGATTATGAGAGGACTTTAACTCTAGTGGCTAAAATGGCTACTATGAGGGTTGTCATAGCAGTGGCTACATTAGAGGGATGGATCATGCATCAAATGGATGTTAAAATCTCCTTGATAGATGATAGCCATCCTAATTATGTATGCAAGATTTCCAAGGCCTTCTATGGGACAAAGCAAGAACCCAAGGCATAGCATGATAGGGTTGAAAAATACCTTATTAGCATTGGATTTTGCAAAGTAGTAAACAATCACTCTAACTTTATATATATCATAGTGATGTGGATATTGTGTTCATTATTATGTGTGTACATGACTTGATCATATTTTGGATGATAGTGAGATAAAGATTGACCATGTGAAGAGTCTTATTAAGGTTGAGTTTGAAATGAAGTTTTTGGGAGAGCTATACCAAAAACTTCATTATTATGTGTGTACATGACTTGATTAATTTTGGATGATAGTGAGATAAAGATTGACCATGTGAAGAGTCTTATTAAGGTTGAGTTTGGAATGAAGTTTTTGGGAGAGCTATACCATGTTCTTAGTATAGAGATAGAAATCAAGACTCCTGAGGATATATGATTGTCACGGAGATAGTTTCGAGACTCTTATAATAGTCCATAGGTAGTTTCAATATACATTAGTTTCAAGACTCTTATAATAGTCCATAGGTAGTTCACATGTAATTTACATTAGCATTTGATGTTTATGAATGATTAGCACTAGTTATTGATGCCATTTGGTACCTGATTGATGCCCCAAATGTCAGGGAATGCTATGCATATGCTATGGGAATGATTTGGAGATGAATTTGGCCCTATTTTATCTTAGTGTAGTAGTGAGTTTACTATTGTAATACACTAGGGCTAAAGCTTATTTGGTCACTTTATGCTTTGCTTACTATATTGGTCACAAGTGCTTCCTAGGTGATTCATATGACTACACGGATGTATATGGAGGTTGGCACATGTCTTGTATTGCTTTGGAATTCCTTTTGAGCTTTGATCAAGCTTTATCTTGGTTGGCATTTGATTGAAATTGGTTTACAGTTGCATGCTTTGTGATAGTTATTATGCCTATAGTTCATGCTTGACCCTTCGATATATGCTTTGAAGGATATGTTAGAAATGCATGCTCCTTACATTTTCTCTATTTGATTTCCACTTGGAGCTTTATCCAGGCTTTCATTTGTATACTTCGGAGCTCTTGGATGCTTATTTGGTTGTTAGAGATTTGACATTGACTATTATATGATGTATTGGATGCTATAAGTGATGCTTGACCGATCCCTTACTCTGGATGCTCCGTTGATATAAGGTCTTGGCTACATGATGTCTTATATGTATTCACATACTATCTTTGAGCTTGGTTTCTCAATTGACATCAATCTTTTTGCCAATGGGAGCTTCATCCTATCTTTGGATATTGCAAAGAGCTTGTGGGTTATGCACTTGAGCTTCTTGAGTATATGAGACTGGGATCTCTTACATGTTTATGCTCTTGATAGACATTTTGTCTACATTGGATGCTTTTGGGCTGATTTGATCCATCTTCTCTTTGATCATACATCGACCTTTATTAGGTCTTCTCACTTCGGCATTGACGGCCCCCTAGAAAACCCCCAAATATGCAGGCAAAATGGCTATGTGTAAAGACATTGTATTAATTAAGGTTTAAGGTGGATATTTATATAGTTTTCATCTTTAAATTTTCAACATAAAATTCATGTTATCCTCTTTCTTAGTAGTTAAACTAATAACCTTCTTTGCATACTTACAATTCACTAAACATTAGTATTTAACTTTCAATTTGAACTACAACCTATAATAAATAAATTCCATTATCTTCCAAATTTTTACTGGAGTAATAAATCACTTAAAAACCCTTAATCCATACTTAATTTTTCCTAATACTTTAATACTATCACTAATATTCATTAATTATTATTTTAGTCTAGAACTATATTTAATAAAGGAAGTACACACAAATGAAGTCCATTCTTAATATAATTTTATGAGAGAATTTTAAATAATAAATAAACTATAGTCTCTTTTTAATATTTCTTCTAACTCACTCATTATCAAAAGTTATTGATTTTTCATTACTACTATCCAAAAAATTTAAAAATATTTATAATAATAACATCTGATCATAATACATAAAAATATATTAACCAATTTTTTTTTATAGTGAATGCAATTTGAGTATCAATTTTCATCCATATATGTTTTCATTTACTCTTAATATTTACTAATTACTACCCAAAAATACCCAAAACTATTATTTTCACCATTAAAATTCAATAAATTTAATTTCAAAAATCCATTCAAACTAATATTTAATAGATAAATCCATCATGACCTAACTTAACTTTTTTTTGGATCTTCATCATTAATATTTTACTAATAATCTTAATTATCATCAATTATAATAAAAAACTATCATTTTTACACTTAAATACATATATCTTTTAGTAGATTCATATCCAATATATTAAAATTAATTTTTAGGTCCCTTTCAATGCATTCTAAGTTTGTTTTGATTTATTTCTTATCAACATTATATAGAACTCTTAATTTTCCATAGTTATGGCCTAAAAATACAGTTTTTACCCTAATTTTATCAATTTCTCTACCATTTCAATGCAACGAATGCAAGAAGTTTAAATCTTATGTTCCATTTTCCTTCAAAGATCTTAAAATGAATGCATACAACCATAAATCATACTATCTATCCATTCCTTATTCACTTTTCAATGAAAACATTTATACTTGATTAAGAAGATAACTAAGGATGATCCATCGTATTTGAGAGTGCTAGTGCTTGCTCCTGCTCTCCCTTCACTTCTTCCAACAATCTTCAAAATCCTTAATCTTTTGCTTCTCCCACTAATACTTACTAATCTCTCCTTAATCTTGCTGAAAATTTCTCTCTACACTCAAGAATCATGATCAAGAATGGTATGAGGTTGAAGGAGATGTAAGATCAGAGCATCAAATGCAACCAATCCATGCTAGAAATGAGGCAATATTTGCAGCTAATCAGCAAAAACTCCCAAAATTATGGTGCATATTTTTTCTTATCTTCTTTTTCTCTCTTCAACTCCCTTCTTCACATGATAGTCCCCCCTCTCAACTTCTTCAATAACCTCTTTTCAAAAAATGATAGTTTTCCCATCTAAACCCGTTCCTTTGATATCTCTTTACATCTTTAGACCTAATTTGTCCCTGCCCACAACTTCTTGACCAAAACTCTATGTATGCATGCTAAATTATAGCCGTACTTCTACCTCTCTCCAAAATATCTACGCTTTTCACTAAAAATTTTCATGTATTTGCCTTTTATCACTTATTATTTTTTCGCTTTCTAAATTATTCATCTAAAAATACCCCAACTCTCAACTTCTAATTCCACCTCAGCATAGTCCAAATACGGCTCTACAACCTTATTTTTTATTAAATTTTACGAAAAATAATGCATAATACAAAGCCAAAGTCCTTTATTTTTGCCAAAAAATAGTGTAAAAATAGCACAAAATAATAAGTTATCATGTATACACTTAGCTTGGCTTACTCTCTGAGTTCTTTATACTAGGGGTTGTATCCTCCTATTGACATCGATTGCTCTGACAACATATTCAGATGTTTAGCTCATGTTTCTTGGCTACTACATTGTTTGTTACATGTTGTTTAATGTAGGATCTGACTTGGCAATCATACTTGACTTTAGATCACTATTAGATTATTGTTTGGTCTCTTTTTCTCAATGCTATGATTTATTACAACAAGCTATTTTATACAAACTGTGATGTATTTACTCAGCTCAATCATGTCATTTTGATGTACTTTTGGTACTATTTGGTGGACAACTGGTCATTTTAGTAGTTTCTCTTTTTTTCAACTTGTTTTGGCAATGGTTTTGGCCTATTTACTGCCAGTTACAACAAGTTGTTTTTTGCATAGTCCACCCCTATTTAACTCATTATGACTAGTCATCTCAAAGATACAGCTTTGTTTGGCATTGCCAAGTTGGATGGCACCAACTATGGCTACTAGAAGGCTTAAATACGGCACGGTTTGGTGCAAAATTTTCTTATCAAGCCACTAAGAAACAAGGGTATTAAACCTGAGAACATGGATAATGATGATTGGGCTACTTTAGATGCATTATGCAAGTCCACTATCATTTAATCACTCTCTAAATAGGTCCACAATAATGTTGTTGAAGATTTATATTAGAGTGTATGGAATCTATGGGAAAAGATTTAGGAACTTTATGCAAAGGAGAGCCATGCTTCGCAGATATATTGGCTCAAATAGTTGACGGATGTCCATATGAAGGAGGGGATCCTATTGTCTACTCACTTTAGTCACCTTTATTCTATCATGAAGAATCTGCTTCAACAGGGTATTGAGTTTCAGGATAATCTGCATCCTTTGTTTCTGCTTTTGGTACTTTACTTGAGTCTTGGGATGTATTTCGCACCGTGATCTGTAACCAATAAACTTGATGGGTTGAAATTGAAAGATGTAGAGTGTGCTCTTTTGACTAAAGAAATTAATAGGAAAAAAATTGATGCTTCCCACGGTTCACATGCTTTATCTATTAGAGGTGGCAGAAGTGGCAAGAAAGATTATGATTGTCGTAGGAAAGACTTTCAAAAGTCCTAGTCTAAGTCACGTGGATGTAGTAAGTCCCGTGGATGTAAGTTTGATCTTGCATGCCATTATTGTGGAAAAGCAAGACATTGTCACAACGCATAGGGTTGAAGGTCACCACATGGGTTTGGCAAGAAAGCTGGACAAGATAGATAGAGATGTGTCTTCAAGAGATAGGTAGATTACAGTGAATGTTCAAAGGTTCAAGGGGTACTTCATGGTCAATCATAGGAGTTTGAGAGAGAATAATCTATGGGGATTCAAGAGCTTAGACTCTGAAGATGGTAGAGATAAGAGAAGGGTTGAAGGATTCAAGCTAAGTTCTTAAAGATGTTGATAGAGCTTTCAACTACATGTTCTTAGCAAAGATCACAAGAGTATTATGTCATAAGTTCTAACTCAAATCAAGCTTGTTTTCTTGACTGTAAAAGAAATTTTTAAAAAATCAAGTACAATACGCTGTGATGTATCATAAACAACTCTACATCCCATCATTCATACATGATGCCATAGCATGAATCAACTTTGCATGATTACATTCAATGTAGACTATTAGGGACAAAAGCTTATGAGTCAATTATAAGGCTTTTGGGCAAAGAGACTTGCTTCAAGAGAGCTTAAAATTGAGTTCCTGATAAGGATAAGTTACCACATCCAAGAAATAAGAGAAAAAGCTCCTTTTAATTCAACTCAAAGCATCTAAACATTTCCCTGCCATAGGGGCACATAATATTTGCATATTTTGACAAGACATCTTCTGTAGAGCAAGAAATGAATTAAAAGAACACTATTGTAGCTAATTCTTTGAATATGACTGAAGATATCAGCCCAAAATCAGCCCAAATATATTCCAGAATTCACCTCTGATGATATCATAAACTTCCCCTAATACGGTGTCGGTGCATTTGGTATCGAGAGTCCACCACAAGGGTAGGAGACATTAGGGTGAAGGTAGATTCAGGGAGAGGAATGGATGGAAGATAAGGGGTTGGAAGAAGTTGAAGACGTAGAAAAATACTCCCAAATAGAAATAGAAAATGAAGAAGAATACTAACAGAGAAGAAGCCTGTTAGTTTATTTCAGCATTATGAGAAGATATAACTCTAATAGACAAAAACGTGTATAAAATAATACCTTCCTCTATGATACTCAAATCACCATTCCGATGCTTCCATTGGCTCTCAAAGGGGGGTAAAATACCAACACACCTAGCCAGGTTTTGCCAGATCACTCCTTGTTCATCTCCCCCTTTGGAGTATTGCTCACTGCCTGAAAATAGCAATCGCGCGTCACACAATTTCGTCAATCTCTCTTTTTACATAAAATCCTCTCAAATTGGTTAAAAGCTACATGCTTTCTTTTACGTGCCATCCTAATCTAGAAGTTGTCTACAATTTTATAGATGTTTACAAGAGATAATATCTAAAATATCAAAAATGGGCTAAAAATTGTCCAAAAATCTAATATTTTTGAAGCATGGACACTAACACTAATGTCTAAAATGGCATTGGCTCTCTAAATCAATAAGAAAGCCACATTCTAGATTTTTTTTACACGGTGTGCCCGTAAGCGGCACGATATCCAGGAGTGATCTGATAGAAATCTAGCCGGGCGTGCTAGTATTTTACCCCCCTAATGGAAGCATTAGATTGGCGATCTCTGAGTAGCATAGAGGAAGGTATTATTATTAGAGTAATATCTTCTCATAATGCTGAAAAAAACTAGCATGCTTCATCTTTGATAGTATTCTTCTTCATTTTCTATTTCTTTTATGGAGTATTCTTCTACGTCTTCAAATTCTTCCAACTTCTTCTCTTTCGTCTACTCATCTCCTTGAATCTACCTTCACCCTGATATTTCCTACCCCCGTGGTGGACTCTCAATACCAAACGTACTGACACCGTGTTAGGGGAAGCTTATGCTATCATCAGATGTGAATTCCAAAAGATATTTGGGCTAATTTGGGGCTGATATCTTAAGCCATATTCAGAGAATTAGCTACAACAGTGTTCTTTTAATTCATTTCTTACTCTACAAAAGATATATTGTCAAAATATGCAAGTATTATGTGCCCCTATGGCAGGGCAATATTTAGATGCTTTGAGTTGAATTAAAAGGGGCTTTTTCTCTTATTTCTTGGCTTTGATAACTTATCCTTATCAGAAACTCAATTTTAAGCTCTCTTGAAGCAATTCTCTTTGCCCTTCAAGCCTTGTAATTGACTCATAAGCTTTTGTCCCTAATAGTCTACATTGAATGTAATCATGCAAAGTTGATTCCTGCTATGGCATCATGTATGAATGATGGGATGCAAAGTTGTTTATGATACATGATAGCATATTGTACTTGATTTTTTAAATTGCTCTTACAGTCAAGAAAAAAATCTTGATTTGAGTTAGAACTTATGAGATAATACTCTTGTGATCTTTGCTAAGAACATGCAGTTGGAAGCTCTATCAACATCTTCAAGAACTTGGCTTGAAACCTTCAACCCTTCTCTTATCTCTACCATCTCTAGAGTCTAAGCTCTTGAACCCCTATACATTCTTCTATCTCAAACCCCTGTGATTGACTCTGACGTTCCTCTTGAACCTTTAAACATTAACTGTAATCTAGTTATCTTTGCAGTGCGTAGGGTTGAAGGTCACCACAGGGGTTTGGCAAGAAAACTGGACAAGATAGATGGAGATGTGTCTTCAAGAGATAAGTAGATTACAGTGAATGTTTAAAGGTTCAAGAGGAACTTTATGATCAATCACATGGGTTTGAGAGAGAAGAATGTATGGGGTTTCAAGAGCTTAGACTTTGGTGATGGTAGAGATAAGAGAAGGGTTGTGAAGGTTTCAAGCCAAGTTCTTGAAGATGTTGATAGAGCTTCCAACTGCATGTTTTCTTAACTGTAAGAGCAATAAAAAAAATCAAGTACAATATGCTATTATGTATCATAAACAACTCTACATCCCATCATTCATACATGATGCCATAGCATGAATCAACTTTGCATGATTACATTCAATGTAGACTGTTAGGGACAAAAGCTTATGAGTCAATTACAAGGCTTCTAGGGCAAAGAGACTTGCTTCAAGAGAGCTTCAAATTGATTTCTTGATAAGGATAAGTTACCACAGCCAAGAAATAAGAGAAAAAGCTCATGTTAATTCAACTCAAAGCATCTATGAATGATCTACAAACATTGCCATGCCATAGGGGCACATAATACTTGCATATTTTGACAAGATGTCTTCTATAGAGTAAGAAATGAATCAAAAGAACAATGCTGTAGCTAAATCTTTGAATATGGATGAAGATATCAACCCCAAATCAGCCCAAATATCTTTCGAAATTCACCTTTGATGATAGCATAAACTTCCCCTAACATAGTGTCGGTGCGCTTGTCGAGAGTCCACTACGGGGTAAGAGACAGCAAGGTGAAGGTAGATTTAGGGAGAGGAGTAGACGAAAGAGAAGGGGTTCGAAGAAATTCAAGACGTAGAAGAATAATCCAAAAAAGAAATAGAAAATGAAGAAGAATACTAATAGAGAAGAAGCGTGTCAGTTTATTCTAGCATTATGAGAAGATATAACTCTAATAGACAAAAACGTGTATAAAATAATACATTCCTCTATGCTACTCAATTCGCCAATCTGATGCTTCCATTGTCTCTGAAAGGAGATCCAAAAGGAAGGTAAAATACCAGCACACCTGACCGAAATTCTGCTAGATCACTCCTTCTTCATCTCCCACCACTGCTAGAAAAAACAACGATCGCGCATCGCACAATTTTGCCAATCTCTGTTTTTAGATAAAATCCTCTCAAATTGGGTGAAAGCTACATGCTTTCTTTTACATGTCATCCTAATCTAGAAGTTGTCTATAGTGACTCCACACTCTGGGCATCTCAAGTTAGCACTGTCTTTGTTCTCCTATTTCCTTTCAGGACATCTCAATGAAATATACCCTACGTGGCACCAAAAGTCATCCAATAGGTGAGAGGTTATTATGGTTGGTTTCCTCCTATGGCTCAGCCTCACCCCTGCCCAAATCCATAAGTGGAATTGGACTAAAATCCATCAAGATTGGATATCCCTCTTCATCATATCTGATATAATAATTCATGTATGTTTTCTCTTCCAATGGCTCTTCCAAAAGGTGTGCAACAGTGTCACTAGGTGGATGAGTGAGAATGGTTCTAGGTGGTTTGGGTATTCCTATCAAAATTATATCTATCCTAGGGGCTACTAGAGCTCTCAAGAGAACACCAAGGAAACAAGGATCTTACTGCAATAAAATCTATATTTTATTCATCAACAAGCTTGTTTTCATCCTTTATCTAACCGCAATAGGAAAAAGAACACCAGGCACAATAAAACTTCACGAATATAAAGAATCTCCCATAGCTTTATCTTTAAGAAAATTAATCACATTCTTCATATTCTTCTTAGAATCCATCGAATAATCACAAAAGAACAAAATAATGCTCCACTTTGAATGTAATTTCATCATATAGTATTCATCTTCAATATCTTCATAGTCTCCTCTCAATCTCTCATATAGATACAATGTTTTTCAGCATAGAAATGACTATCTCTCACACTTTATCACACACACACACATATGCACTTAATATTACATTTGAGTTACAATCAATAATTGGTGCGCAGATCGGTCGTTGTATGCTCACGTAGTGAATCCCGGAAGGTCCCCAAGAACAATGAACTCTACCTTTTTGCACAAAAAACAATGTAAAAAGCATGAACGACAAGAGCAAGAGACCAATTGGGTTCAATCTCCCCGCTTCACAAAGCATGTATTTTATGTATATTTCCATCTTCATGCTCAATAATAGCCCAATTTACAAAAATATGACAAGCTTTTAGCTTTTGAGTTTGCTTTTACAAAAATAGGAAATAAAGCTAATGGACGGTGCCCATAGAGTTTGGCACGCCCAACACAATGTCCCAAATAGAAATAACATATCCGTGTGCATAGGCGCATAAAAATAATAATAAATAATCGATGCCTCAATAGACATGACAAAATATAGGCATGGCGCCTATCAAAATATAATCCATAGGTCGAATACTCGCTAGACTCCAATGCTTTCCTCCGCCACTGTTGCTATCTCTACACATCAACTGAAGCATTCACAATCGTTAGTAAAATAATACAATTAAATCGACAAAAGTAAATACCTAGCAGTCTTCAGCTACATAAATAAATCAACTGGTTAGAAATAAATCCTAACCTTAATTTATTACAAGTGCGCACTCTAAACTCATAAACGTTTATTAATTTAATATGCATTTTGTGGAATCACCCGCTATGGAATCACCCATGTACACACTAAATTAATGAAACGCCCAAAAAGGACAGGCGTCCCCATCAACTTCTCGCACAAAGAATCCACTTTGTGTATGAGCCCCGATCATCTAAGTTTACGGAATCCACCGTAAAACCTCACGGAATCCACTGTGGCACGGAATCCACCATGAAATATGCCTCCTGGCATCATACCCCCGGGGTGGGATAGCAATTGACCTCAATTGGTATTAGCTCAATGTGGAGCTAACAGAGTAGGGAAAGCATTTAAGTCTCTAGCGTGCATCCATTGTGCTTCCTCTACAGGATGGTTCTTAAATTTAACTAGATATCTAGAATACCTTCGGTCAGTTCTAGTGGTCATAAAGTCAATGTCTATGATAGCTTCTGGTTCAAGTATTTCAGTCTCTTCCTCTAATAAAGGTGGGTTTTCATAAACAAGGTGGATAGATAATTGGCCTCTAAATGGTCTCAATAAACTAATGTGAAATGTATTGTGAATTTTCCAATGAGATGGTAATTCTAACTTGAATGCATTATCATTAATTTTATGAATGATTCTAAATGGTCCATAGAATCTAGGAGCTAGTTTGAAAACTGGATGTCTATCTACACTTTGCAGTCTACGTTTTTCTATTCTCAGCCAAACATAATCATCAACTTTGAAATTCATGGCTTGTCTTTTCTTGTTGGCTTGTTTGGTATATGATTGCTGGGCTTTAGCAATCATATCCTTAACCTCATCAAAAATACTGTTATGCATACTAGCAATATCATCAGCACTCTGAATTCTATTAGACAAAGATGCAACAGGTGTAGATAATCTATATCCATAAATGACTTCAAACGGTGCTTTCTTTGTAGATGTGTGCGATGTATTGTTATATGCAAACTGTAATAAATGCAAATGAGTGTCCCATGTCTGAGGTTTAGAGATAGTATATGCACGTAAAAGATCTAGAATGGTGTTGTTTGTGGCTTCTGTTTGTCCATTTGTTTCTGGATGAAATGCAGATGAGAAATCAATCTTTGTGCCTAGATTAGCAAACAGGGTAATCCAAAAATTGTTACAAAATCTAGAATCACGATCTGAAATGATAACTTTTGGCAATCCATGGTTAGTAAAAACAGTTTTCAAAAATAACTGTGCTGCTTGTGATGCTGTTAAAGTTTTCTTACATGGAATGAAATATGCTTGCTTACTAAATCTATCTACAACTGTCCAAATCATATCATGGTTAGATTTAGTATTTGGTAAACCAGTAATGAAATCCATAGAAATTTGTTCCCAAGGTTTAGATGGAATAGACAAAGGCATTAGTAATCCATACTGTTTACCATGATGTCTCTTAACTCTTTGACAAATCAAACATTCAGAAAAGAAATTAGATACATCTGCATCCATATGCGGCCAATAAAAATCTTCAGTTAACATACGTAATGTAGATATGATACCTCTATGACCTTGATATGGAGGACAATGAATTTCATTCAAAACAAAAGATCGGAATGGAATAGTAACACATAGTCTCTTTTCATAAAACATAAATCCATCATTATATGACAATGAATCAACAGGAATGAAATTATTTTGAATCAATTTATTCCAATCAGAATGAAAAGTAATATCCTGGTGATATGTATCTTTCATAGCAATCAAAGAATCAAAAGATTGGACAGAAATATTATGAATTGCAGGTCTTCTACTCAATGCATCAGCCACTACATTTTCTTTTCCAGGTTGGTATTGAATGATAGGATGAAAACTTTGAATAAAGGAAGCCCATTTGATATGACGGTCAGAAATTTGGGGTTGGCTAAGTAAATGTCTAATACTTTGCTGATCGGTCTTTATCATGAATTCTGAACCCATTAAGTAGTGTTTCCACTGTCTTAATGCTTGTACAACTACTAATAGTTCTTTGTCATAGGTGGAATATTTCAGCTCAGAGTGTTTCAACTTACAACTAGAATATGCTATAGGATGATTATCTTGCATTAGTACGACTCCTATTCATGATCTGCTAGCATCAGTCACAACTAGAAAGAATGGTCTATTAAAGTCAGGCAACTGTAAGACAGGGGCATTGGTTAATGCATGTTTCAGTAAGTCAAAGGATTTCTGTTGATTTTCGGTCCATTGATAAACAATTCCTTTCTTGAGAAGTTTTGTTAATGGTAAAGCAAGTAATGAAAAATTACGTACAAACTTCCTATAGAAACTAGCAAGACCAAGGAATGAGCATAACTCATGCACGTTTTTAGGAACATGCCAATGCAATATTGCATCAATTTTCTTAGGATCAACTTTAATTCCTTCAGATGATACAATATGACCTAAATACTCAATTTCTGTCTTAAAGAATTCACTCTTTTCAGGATTTGCAAACAGTTGATTTTCTTTCAATAATTGAAAAACTAATGACAAATGCTCATAATGCTCTTTCTCATTTTGACTAAACACCAAAATATCATCAAAGAAAACAATCACACAGTACTGATATTTCAGAAAGATACGGTTCATCATTCTACTAAAGGTGGCAGGTGCATTAGTCAATCCGAATGGCATGACTAAAAATTCGTAGTGACCAAACTGTGTTCTGAATGCAATCTTAAATATGTCAGATTTATCTAGCCTCACCTGATGATATCCAGACTTAAGGTCAATTTTACTAAATATAGAAGATCCTTGCAGTTTATCCATAAGGTCATCAACTCTAGGTATAGGATACCTATTCTTTACAGTGATCTTATTTAAAGCTCGATAGTCAATACACATACGATAGGTATTATTCTTTTTCTTGACTAAGAGTACAGGTGCACCGAATGGAGAACTGCTAGGTTGAATTAAACCTCTATTTAGTAATTCCTCAACTTGACTCTGGATTTCTTTTTGCTCTATTTGGTTGTGCCTATATGGTGCTTTGCAAGGTGGTTGTGTGCCAAGGATCAAATCTATCTTATGGTCTTCTAGTCGTGAAGGAGGTAAACCTGGTGGTAGGTCTTCTGCAAAACAGTCCTTAAAATATGCAAGAAATTCCTTATGCCTAGGGTGCATATGATTTTCCTTTACTTGCAATTCATTCACCCAAATGAGATATGATTTACTACTTTTGCGTAATGCACGTTTAGCTTGAGTATGCGAAAGCAGTGGAAAAACATTAGATGCATGCATACCATATAATGTAATAGATTTTTCTTGAAAATTAATATTTATAGTGTGTGTGGAATAATCTATATCTGGATTATGCTGGTGTCGCCAAGGCATTTCAAAAATAATGTCACTCGACTATAATGGAACAACTAAGAAATTTCTTCTTTCAGTGTATGAACCAATTTGAATCTCTAAATCTTGCACTTCCTGTGTACCATTATACCTAGTGCCTAAAAATGCAGCTTTTATGCGATAGTGCGTAGGTACAGTCTGTAATTTCAATTCCTTTACCAATTTTGCTGAAATAAAGTCACGAGTACTACCGTCATCATGCAAGATAGTCTTTTCCTTTCCATGCACCAAACATTTCATAGTCAATAATGAATGTGGAGTAGGCATACTTGGTTAAGTGTCGGAAGTAGTAGTGATGTCGTCCTCATCTTCAGTGAAATCAGGCATATCCTCATGTTCGTCTTCGCCCATGGCTCCAAGATAGTTAATATGAGCTGGTGGCTTCTTTGAATGACAATTTGCTGCGAGATGTCCAGGCTGGTGACATTTATAGCATACTATTGGCTTGGCTTTGGTTACATTATTTGCAATGGCGGGAAGTCTAGGTACATTTGGATTTGCTTGTGGAATAGGCTTAGGATTTGGATTGACATTGGATGGTAATGCAGGTGGTTTAGCCCAATTCTTGCGGAAAGATGATGAAGAGAAACAACCTGGATTAAATCTTCTAAAATTGGAATTGAATTATTTAGATCCATAATTACCATTGGCTTGGAATTGCTGTCGTCGTCTGTCTCTACCGCGTAACTTATCTTTAGTGTCGTGAGCTAGTGAGATGGCGTCTTCAAGGGTAGCAGGCTTGAACATGTTCACTTCAGCGTAGTAATGTCCAAGAAGTCCAGACATATACTTCCGCTTATGTGTCGTCTCTGGTACGTCTTCAAGCATGCATAGCTATAGGAGTGCATTCCAAAAACGCTCTGTATACTGAGGTATAGGCTCACGATCCCGTTGTTGAAGTAGATCCCATTGCTTGATAGCCTTCTCATGAAATTGCGGTGGAAGGAAATTCTGTATGAACTTCTTCTTGAAATCTTCCCAAGTAGCAGGACATTCTATGCTCTTGCGTACTACAGTCCACCAAAGTGATGCTCTGTCTACCAAATGATTAGTAACACACTTGATTTTATCTTTTTCTGGATAGGTTTCCTCATGGAAATAGTCATCAAACTGACTAATGAATGATAAAATAGTCTTTCCTTCTCGTATGCCATTGAAAGTGCGAAATTTGAAACTTTGTTTACTTATCTTTGATTCCTTGCAAATGGTTTGAGTTTCAAGAGTGGCGTCGATGGTACGTCGAATCAAATCTTCAGCTTGAGGTTCTTCTTTGTCGGTAGACGCTCTTTGTAATTTTGTCAATTGCGCTTGCAATGCTTGCCTAGCCCTTCATTCTTCTTCCAATTGCATCATGATTAGGTCCAGCTTTTGCTCCATCGTAGGCTCAGGTAGGTCGTCTTCAGCCATAGGATCATCCATATGTGGTTCTGTCATCCTGTAAAACTCAAAAGACCTTTCTCACTCAAAATCAGGTTAGCGGGATGAGCGTAGCTCAAATTCGGGGTTACGAGGCTATGTGTTTTTGGGTATTTCTTTCTCAATCTTCAGAAAATCTGCGATATTTCCTTCTTCATATGCTGAAAATACTTCAGCGAACCTGCGTATGGGTAGAATACTTTGGCACGAACAACTTTGCAGTTCGCAGTTTCTGCGCAGGAACAACCCTTTTAGGAGTTTTGAGCACTAGTCAGTTCTGACTCCAGTTGACTAATCTGACTTGCAGAGTTGCAGACTTAGGTGACTTGCAGAGTTGCAGACTTAGCCGACTTAGTGAACTTGTAGGACTTGATCACAGTTGACTTGCAGAACTTGATTTCAGAAGTGCAGGACCCGGAGTTGCTGACTTGCAGAGTGAAAAAGTAACTTGTCTAACTTCTTTAAGCTTAATGATTTAAGCTTAGTAGCTTAAGCTTATGGAGAGGGGGTAATCCTGGAAAAACGGCGCAGATTGTGAAGGAAGGGGCAGCCGTTTTTTTGACGTCGTGCAATTTTCGGACATCTTCTTGCAGCTCGATGACAATTTTTGTGAAGCTGGTTAAGTTCCTTAAGACTTTAAGCTTTAATACTAAGCTTTTGAAGAAGGTAGATATGGAGCTTCTTATTGTATATCCACGACTTGTTTATGGAGATGAGGGAGTCGTCCTCCGCATGTAAAGCCTGGTCCTTCACGATCTGATAGCAGAAACAGGGGTTCTTGATCGCCAGAAGTCTGCCTGTATCGACGGTTTGCGACGAGATTGACCGTAGAGCCCGATCGTTCCAGGAGCTCCGCCTTCGCACGAGATGGGTAGTGATTGGAAGCTCTTGATCTCAGCTCCGCTCTCATACAATTGGTACGCAGATCGGTCGCTGTATGCTCACGTAGTGAATCCCAGAAGGTCCCCAAGAACAATGAACTCTATCTTTTTGCACAAAAAACAATGTAAAAAGCATGAACAACAAGAGCAAGAGACCAATTGGGTTCAATCTCCCCCCATGCCTTGAGGATCGCTTCACAAAGCATGTATTTTATGTATATTTCCATCTTCATACTCAATAATAGCCCAATTTACAAAAATATGACAAGCTTTTAGCTTTTGAGTTTGCTTTTACAAAAAAAGGAAATAAAGCTAATGGACGGTGCCCGTAGAGTCTGGCACGCCCAACACAATGTCCCAAATAGAAATAACATATCCGTGCACATAGGCGCATACAAAATAATAATAAATAATTGATGCCTCAATAGACATGACAAAATATAGGCATGGCGCCTATCAAAATATAATCCATAGGTCGAATACTCGCTAGACACCAATGCTTTCCTCCGCCACTGTTGCTATCTCTACACATCAACTGAAGCATTCACAATCGTTAGTAAAATAATACAATTAAACCGACAAAAGTGAATACCTAGCAGTCTTCAGCTACATAAATAAATCAACTGGTTAGAAATAAATCCTAACCTTAATTTATTACAAGTGCGCACTCTAAACTCATAAACGTTTATTAATTTAATATGCATTTTGCGGAATCACCCGCTATGGAATCACCCATATACACACTAAATTAATGAAATGCTCGAAAAGGACAGGCGTCCCCATCAACTTCTCGCACAAAGAATCCACTTTGTGTATGAGCCCCGGTCATCTAAGTTTACGGAATCCACCGTAAAACCTCACGGAATTCACCGTGGCACGGAATCCACTGTGAAATATGCCTCCTGGCATCAATAATCTTCAATGATCCTCCCTTGGTCGTGGATACCCCTCCCAAGAGGTATGTCTGATATGAAGAGTCACCAAAGCCACTACAGTGTCCTTACTATTGTCACTATCACTGCAGTCTTCACTTCAAGTCTTCTCCAATTGCTTCTTCTGCTTCTTTGAGCTATTTTGAGCTTTCATTCTTCCTCTTCTAAGATTACAAAACATTCCCAAGCTAAAAATCCATCCCACAAAACATTCATCGAGAAAACAGAGCAGAGATAGAAGCTCAACACAGTGTCAAAACAGAAGGCATAAAAAACATGCAGCTTCAACCAAATCCACTTCAAACCTTCCAAAACCATTCAAAATATTCTCAATAATTCCTCAAAATACTTATTCACTATCTCAGCCTCACAAAAAAAAAGAATTCAAATAAAATTATAGGCAAAACAAACCTAACATGACCAAATAGACTCATCATAAAACCTATCAAAACATCAGATCTCAACCAAAATCCATCATGACTTTCCCAAACCTACTCAAAATATCCAAAATACTTCTAAAGTCATCAAGATTCAATCAACACACCCTTGTATCAACTAAAAACCATCCAAAAATCAACAAAAACTACTAAAAATACCATCATTGCAACACTAAATAGCTACATGTCTTTGTTCATTTGATGCTAGCATTGATAATGGAGCTCCTCTTCTGTAGTTTATTTGTTTTCTCATTTGATAGAATGGTTGAGGGTAGGGCTGATAATATGCCTACCTCCTAGGGAGTCAACAACAATCAATGACCCTCATGACCGAACCTAGCACAATTGGTATACATGCATGGTCATAAATTGGAGCACTCCAATAGGAGATAGTCGCTACCACAATGGATGCACTAAATGTGTAGTTTTATGGGTCATCTTTATATGTCCTAAAGCTTAGTCAGCTCTAGCTTAAGGCCCAAAATTTACTACGTAAGATCCAAGCCCCTTTTCCTTATCTTGAATATCAGAGGTAGGTTTCTCAGTGTATAGATTATGGATCTCTTATTTTGAATGGTAATGACGTCTACTAGCTAAAAGACCTTTGCATTCCTCTCCTTCAACAGGTTATCAACACATATCACTTCTTCAAAAATTTTGGCTAGTGCATCTTTTTGCAAACTTGAGTAACTTGCTAGCATTTTATAGAGTTCCTCATTCTTAATTCTATTAATGAACATAGTGGAGAGTGCTTTCTGAGTGGTGTTTGGCTATTTGGATCCTCTTGTAGAGACACCAAAAGTGGGTGATACAATCATAAATTTCTTCTTTTTTCTTTTGACATACATTCATGAGTTTAACAAGCAAATTATCTATGTACCCCGCTTCTAAAAATCTCTTGATAAAAAGGTCCTTAAGCATATCAAAGTCATTGCATTCTTCATCATCTAGGCTCACAAATCAAGCTCAACCTTTATTTCCTAAACACAATCTGAAAGCTTGTGCATCTTGGCTAGAGTCCCAGATGTTATTAGTCTCACATACCTATTTGAACTACTGTACGAAGCTATAAGAATCATCTCTTGGTTCGGATTGAAGCATCTCTAATATTGGATGCTATTCTAACTTGGTTAGGATTGAAGCATCTCTAATACTGTGTTACTTCACTTGTTGGCTAAATTATACAACACAACTGCTGCTTGGTCAAGATTTCCACTTTAGGGATCTTTCCCTATCAACATTTGCTCTTGGTCTCTTGGTCTAGCTCTTTCTATGAATGCTAATATGTGCTGGAGCTAGTTATTTCAACCTCTTTTCTTTGCCTATAAATTCTTTATGCTTGCATAAACCTAGTGACTTACTACAAAAGATATTTTCCTAGTCTCCTTTGAAAAGAGAGAGAGAGAGAGAGAGAGAGAGAGAGAGAGAGAGAGCTCTTGCAAGACATATAACACATTGGGAATGCATACAAGATAGGAGGCTGAAAACTCTTTTTCTTCTTCTTCTCCAATATAACAATCTACCAAGAATAATGAGAAAGTCATGCATGATATACAAGCAATCTACAACGTGAACACACTAATTAGGATCATGACTAAATATTTATGATATAACTTGGGTAGATGGACTCAATTCTAAAGTATGAGTGAAGTATATGTCAATGCATGTACCAACCATACAATTGATATGAATGCAGACACTATCATCTAAGTATGTGAGTGCAGATTGTGTTAAGCTTGACATCTCAACACTTGCCCTCAAGCGCAACTCCATGACCTATACTCCAACTAAGCTTCAAAATAGTTTAAGCATTTCTACTCCTAGGGCGTTGGAGAAAATATCTACAACCTACTTCTCTATGCTCACATATGTGAGATCAATGTCACCTCTACCAAGCCTTGCTCTATGGTAATGAATCTCAATATGTTTCATGCGTGCATGGAACACTAGGTTCCTTGCCAACTATATGCTGCTCATATTGTCACAATAAATGACAACTCTCCTATCTATCTATATCCCCAAATCATGAAGTATATTTTGTTACCAAGCTACCTCAAATGTTGAGGAATTCTTCATGCAAGGCTTTCTCCTCCAATACACATGACCAATAGCTTTCTCAAAACCCTCAAGTAATTTTATAGCATTTTCCACATACACATAATATGGAGCAACATTATGATCATATATTACTTGATCATGGATCTAAAATAAATGTCATGACATGCAGTCTATATGAGAATGGTAGGTGGCCAATTAATGTAGATCATGGGTGGAGAATGTTGGTTGCAAATTTCTCCACTGGAGAGCTTTACGCTGCATGTCCAAATGTCTAGGTGACAATAGGGGATATACAAGACAACCAACATTTTTTTGTACAAGAAACATGCAATTATCCAACCATATTGGGATAGCCATATATCACAACAATAAGAATGGAGACTAAAGTATTCTATGATGATTCTACATATGCTCATCTTGGGAGTAGAGATTCTTGACCATGTGTATCAATCATGTATGAAACAAAGATACTCTTAGGGATTATCCAGCCCAGTCCAATGTAAAAGAGTTTAATGGTTTTTAGAAGCCAATGATATAATGGGAGGCTATGGTAGTGCTACATGCCAGATGCTCTTGCCTGTTGGTGAATGAAAAAATGTATTTAAAGCTAGTTTTCATGTATGGACAACAAATTTTTTATGTACAAGAGGATTGAATTCATTTGAAGGGTAAAAGGATTGAAAATCACAAAAAAATATTTGTCTAACACTTTGTTGATTTTTTGTACATTTGGAGGTATGAAATAAAGAAGAGAGTGGGAACAACCTCTTGGGAAATCCAAGAAATCACTGGATGGAAATATTTCATGGACCGGTTTACCAAGGGGGGGGTGAAGAGTAAAGATCAATGGAGGAAGGTGAAGGGAAAATGTGTAATGTGAAAAGAAAAGACATGAAATGGATTTGGAGCCATCCAAAGGGCATGTGAGGCTCATAATGTCATGGCTTTGGAGCCTTATGATAATTCAAACAAATGGGACCCTTCTTGGAAGCATTAGTGGAAGAAAAATCATGAAAGCTCTTGGACTTAAGCTATGGGGGGGAGAATGGGGACAACTCACCTATGATGGAACTTGATTAAGTACAAAATTGGTCAAAAAACATCTAGATGGAGCTTCCACATTGGTGAAACTGCCTTAATGCAGCTTTGGTGGTATTAATTCCTATTCTATCTTAACCTCCTCCCTAAACATCCTCAAGGCCTATACAAAGAGGCCTTCTCCTTTGTAATTTGCAAGAGAGAGCCAAGAGGCCTTCTTCAGCCCTATTGAGCCTTCCCTATTCTCTCTCACGAGCTTATGCAATTCATTCCCTTACTATAGCTTATGCATGCTCTACAATGTAATAAGCCCATGCTATTGGTATCCATATTGTGTATATTGGTTATGTCTTAAGGGTTCTCCATCTCTTGTGCCCTCTTAAGTTTTATTGATTCATCTATTTTTTGTAGTTCTCTCTCTCTCTCTCTCTCTCTCTCTCTCAGTTTTCCTCTCTTCTCCCTCACAAGCTTCTCTCCCTGTTGCATAGCATCCTAGTCCGCTCTTCCATGACTAGGTGGTGCCCTTACCTCATTCACTTTGCGGCAGAAGGGAGTTTGGTATAGTATAGAGGCTGCCATACAGAATTTTCTTAGTCATAAATTGGTGCCCCTGCTGAGGACATTCTCATCCACATTTCTCTACCTCCTTATGCGGGATGATACAACACATAGTGGTGCATCCTCTACAACAAGTGCTCCAAGTGGCTCTTCTCCAATGCCTTCACCAACTCTTTTTGAAGCTGGTCGAAGTCCACGACTCCCAGAATGTCTCCCAAGGAAGCCCAAGAAAGGAAGTATGCATATCGGATGACGGCACGTATGTGGATAAAAGGTGTTCACCTTAGAAATTCCATTCTCTCACAATGGAAAAAATCATGTTGCCATCAATTGCTAGGTTCTCATAATTATGGTGAGTGTTTTGCAAGCAAAGTGAAGGCCCTTTCGTGAGGTCCTCGTCTCCAAATCATTAAATCCCTCTCTCTCTTTGGCGTAATCCATATCAAAGGAGGACAACTATACATGAACGGTGTGGAGTTTTGTAGAGGTGCAAAGTATGGAGACTACCCTCAATTGTTGCTAGCTCAAAGGTTAGGTGTGGTTGAAAAGGTGGCCATCACACCTTATGAAATATATGTCACAGAGGATGGACACACTAAGGCAAGAATAATCACTGGTGAGCAAATTCTCTGTATAGCAAAGCTGGTGGATTCCAGAAAGAGACACTCTGGGAAAAATCCTTTATAATTCAAGAAAGTGCATTCCCTCTACTCCCTTAAGTAGTCTCCACTTATGAATAATAATAATGGCCCGAATTTCTACACCTTCCACTTTGTACAAAACATCCGAGTTAATGTATGCATCAGCAGGAAGATTTTCTTCCAACAGCATCTTGTCATGTACTTTGGGGCTGAAAGATTAAGGGAGATTCTTATATCACGAGAACCTATAATCTTCCCAATGCTAGACTACAATGCATCCTTCAATGTACATGTCTTTATTTTATTATAATAGTTTCTCATGAATCACCACGAGTTGTATGGACCAATCCAACCTCTTGCTATGCAAACTGTGCATATTGTAGCTAGCACAAAGCTTAGATTCCAAGGCATTATTAGAAGCATACTGGGGCCTAGACGTCTTGCTAAAATCAATGCATCTGTGAACCCATTAATCCTTCCCCTCATAAAATACAACTTAAGTCTAGACGTGTTCATCTTTGTACTCTACTAAGGCAACATGGCATTTCCAAGCTTCTTTGGGCGCAATGGGGAAAATGCATGGATTTTTTGGACAACCTTGAGATGGCCTTCCTTGTCTCTAGGAGGGATGATGAAGTATTAAAGTTGAGGGCTTTTTCTTTGGTGCTCAAGGAAGAAGCTAGAATGTGGTTCCAAACTCTAAATCTGGCCCAAAGAGCTGAATGGGAGAAATTGAAGGCAGCTTTCTTATAGAGATTTCAACAAACTAACTCAGCTGAAGAGTTATGGAAATGGCTTTTGGCCCTCCATCAAAGTGATCCTTATGGTTATGCAACTTATGAGGAAGGATTTTTGAAGCTTTGGGGGTAGTGGTGGTCAGACTCACTAAATCCTGGTGAGAGAGCTCCAAACTACCTTCAAAAGGATCGATTTATTTCAGGTTTGTACTCCTTGCTCAGGGAGAAGGTAAAGGTGACATTTCCAAACACTTTTGAAGATGCTTTGAGAATCACTAGGAAAAAGAATCGAAAGATTCTCTACCAAGCCCAAGCTAGCCAAGCAGTTTTGGGAAACAACATCACAACTATGGAGGCCCCTCAAGTTCCCCCAAATGTATCTAATGCACCAGGCCTTGTTAGAGGTCAAGAAGACATGATCCAACAAATAAACAATCTTACTAATCAACTAGAGGGTTTGAGAGTGAATATTGTGTAAGGTGCAAGAAGACCTATCGAGGGGAATGGTGGGAATCAACCACAAATGCGGTGACAAGAAAGGGAGATGTTGTGTTACAACTGTGGAGAAAATGGACATGGCATGTACAATTATCCTCACCCTAGAAGATATAATCACCCTACCAAAGGTCCTCAACAACAAGTAAGCCCTCCTCGTCCTAGGACTCAAGAGCAAGAGCAGTCATGACCTGCAATTTTACAACCACCTTATGTTCAAGCTAAAACCTCTACTGTTCAACCAAATGTTAATGTCATAAAAATAGAGGAGGTGGTCAGGGATAGAATGCTCCTAGAAGAAATAGCAAGAGGTAAGATAAAGGTAGATGTAGTAGAGACCATGCCTATCAAGTGGTTATGTGTCCAAAATGAGGCAAGCAAGGAAGCAATCAATGAGGCAAGTACATCACGGGCACCGAGAGATGAAGGGAAGAAGAGAAAGACTCGAACTAGGTCTAAAATTGATATCTCCAACTTCCCTTTGGGTTCTTGGACACAACCTTATGATCTGATAGCAGATGTGAGCTCTCAAGGGCGAAAAATTACTTGGCCACAACTACTTCATGCCTCTCCAAAGCTACGAAGACAATGGTCAAAAATGGTAAGCACAAGGGCAAGGCAAGGTAAAATGGTTAGTGCAATCAAGACATATGGCCTCAAAGATATAGTGCCTTTAGTGGAGGCTCAAATCAAAGGTCAATGGATTTGAAAAACATACATCGATAGTGGAGCAGAGGTTTGTGTCATGACAGAAAATATTATGTATCAATTTGTCAAGATTGTGGGAGAGAAGGAAGGAGTCTCACTTGTAGCTTTCTTGCTTGCACAATGGGGGAATACACATAAGGGTGGAGGCTGAAAACAGTTTTCCTCTCCTTAGTTGTATAAGCCAAAAAGAACTCAAATACATAGAAATAGAAGAACCCTATATATGGGTCTCAACCAAATTCAACTAACTAAGGTGGCATACTAACTGAGCCACGAACTAGAGTAGATAAGGATAGCTGTCATCTAGCTATTATTCATGGGCGATGTACCAATCGCATTTGCAACTAACAAGTCGGTGACATAAATGCACAACGGTCACCCTGGCATATCACAAGTGGAGCTCGATATCTCAACACTCCCCCTCGAGCTCAATCCCAATTCCTGCACACCAAGCAGGTCTCTGAACTTGCGCAGCTTCTCTGCGCCCAATGCCTTCGTAAATATGTCAGCTACCTGATCCTCTGTGTTGACATGAACTAGATCAATAAGACCTAGTAAAACCCTCTCTTGCACATAGTGATAATGCACCTCAATGTACTTTGTTCTAGCATGATAGACTGGGTTATTTGCCAAGTGTATATTGCTCATGTTGTCACAATAAATGATAACTGGCCCATCTGTAGGCTGATGCATATCATAAAGTAGCTTATGCAACCAAGCTACCTCACATGCAGCCATTGATGCGCCCCTGTACTCAGCCTCTGTGCTCGATAAGGCAACTGTAGGCTATTTCTTGCTGCTCCAAGTGACTGCAGCACTCCCAAAAGAGAACACATATCCACTGGTAGATCGTCTATCAGAAATACTACCAGCCCAATTAGCATCAGTGTATCCATGCAACTGTATCTGAATCCCAGTCTCATAAAATAGTCCATACTGCAATGTGGACTTCACATACCTGAGTATGCGTCTAGCTGCATCCAAATGTGGTTTCCTTGGAGCCTGCATAAACTGACTTACCAATCCAACAGCATAGCTCAAATCTGGCCTAGTAATAGTCATATAAATCAAACTTCCTACTATGCGTCTGTACATAGTAGGGTCTTCCAGAAGCTCACCTGCATCTGCGCTCAGCTTCACATTCTGCTCCAAAGGAACTGAAATAGGCTTACAGCTTGTCATCCCATATTTGGATAGCATGTCCAATCCATACTGCCTCTACAAGAGCCGTATCCCACTTGGTGATCTAATCACCTCAATGCCCAAGAAATAACGCAGCTCTCCCAAATCCTTCATCTCAAACTTCTGCTTCAATAGCATTTTCACATGAAGGATATCTTCATCACTGTCACCTGTCATAATCAAATCATCAACATAAATGACAAGTAGCATAATACCTTTCTCTGTTTTTCTCACATAAAGTGAGAAATCTGCCTTGGAAATCTGAAAGCTAATAGTGACAAGATACTGTCCTATCTTGTCAGACCATGCTCTAGGTGCTTGCTTCAAGCCATACAATGCTTTCTTCAACCTGCAAACAAACTCAGGATGAACAACATGCACATAACCTGGTGGCTGCTCCATATATACCTCTTCTTGCAAATCACTATGCAAGAAGGCATTCTTTACATCCATTTGATGTAAAGACCATCCCTTTGATGTAGCCATAGCAATGACTGCTCTTACGGTTGCCATCCTTGCAACCGGACTGAATGTTTCTTCATAGTCAATGCCATATGTTTGTGCATACCCCTTGACTACTAATCTTGCCTTGTATCTGTTCACAGAACCATTTGCATTGTGTATCACCTTATAAACCCACTTACAACCAATTGCATTCTTATCTTTAGGCAAAGGTACCAATTCCCATGTAGCATTTGCTTCCAAGGCATCCATTTCTTCATCCATGGCTTTCTTCCATTTTTCTTTTCCCATAAAAGAAATGGGTTCTGGTTCCTGTATCACTTTGACCATATAGGCATAGTGAATGGCTGTAAATCCATCATATTTCAGCCTATCCACAGGATACCTAGCTCTGATAGACCTACGCAAAGTAGGCTCACTCCTAGGTGCTCTCAAAACATCCCTAGTCTTCCTTACTCCAGGTGTAAAAATAGAAGGAATACCCAACTCATCATCAATGCTCTGTTCTGAGCCACTAGATTCACCATCAACATAAGAGTGACCTGCATTCACATCAAACATGGGCAGATCTACCTTTTCTTTTCCTTTTCGTGATACCTGCATACCACTATCTGCATTGCTTTGAGAAGATTCTCCTGATCTCAATCTGCCTGTCCATGGTGAAGAATGTGAACCACTGCTAGAGGATGCTCCAGGTCCACTAATATTTTGTGACTGCTGCTGTGAATTCTGTGCAGCATTACCATTTTGTGCATCTACATCATCAATCACATTTACTGGTTTATACCAGCTACTCATCTCATCAAAAACAACATCTCTGCTCACTGTAAACTTACTAGTAGAACTCATCTGGCACATGAACATAGGCAATGCAACAAAAAATCTTCAAATGAGAAATATCTGGTTTCCTACCAGTATACCTCTCCTCTGGAGTCATCATGTATTGCTGCAGTGGGAGTCCTGTTCATTATGTAGACTGCTGTAGCAACTGCTTCAGCCCAGTAAAAATCTGGCAAGTCTTTTTCGTTGAGCATGGCACGAGATACCTCTCCAATATGCCTGTTTTTCCTTTCTGCAATTCTATTTTGTTGTGGGGTATGACTACATGAATATTGCTGCTTTATGCCATGCTCCTGCAAGAACCTTGCAAACTCATTTGAGAGGTACTCTCCCCCTCCATCTGACCTTAGGCATTTTATTTGTAGGCCTGTTTCTTTTTCTACCATAGCTTTAAGAGTTTTGAAATGCCCAAAAACTTCACTTTTCTTTTTATAAAATACACCCAATTTTTTTTGCTATAGTCATCAATAAAAGTGACAAAATAATGACAGCCTCCAAGAGATGCAGCTTTAGTAGTCCACACATCAGAGTGGATTAATTCCAATGGCTTCTTACTCTCTTGAACATGTCTAGGAAATGGTTTCCTTGCCTGTTTTCCAAACTGACAGGCTTCACATACCTTATGCATTTCTGCAACCTTGAATTTAAGCAATCCTGCAACAATATTTTGGGCCTGCATTGATTTAAGTTGCTGTACATTAACATGACCAATGCGTAAATGCCAGATATCAATATCTGCATCTACACCGGTCCCATGTGCAAACATTGCTGTACTCAATTCAGGCATGTCTGCATCCAACGTAAACATTCTGCCCTTCTTCTTTCCTTTTGCTATCAAGCGACCTTTATTTTTCATATCCTCAACAAAGCATCCATGAGAGTTAAATCTGACCTGCAAGCCCTGCTCAACCATTTGACCAACAGAAACTAGGTTCTTGGTGATATTCGGGACATGAAATACATCCGATAGGTATTTCTTTTTCCCATCCTGCATAGACAAAGGAATTTTTCCAATCTGCACAATAGGATGTGCAGTATCATCACCAGTCTCCACAAATCCAGGTTTTTCCATTTTCCTTGCATCCTGCATCCATTCTGCATGACCTGTCATGTGGTTTGATGCACTTGAGTCAAAATACCACACATCGTTTCTTTCTTCTGCACTTGTCATAGAATTGGTCATGTGCTGCACCATAAACAAATGCTCATTTCTGTCATCACCCTGTCTACTAGAAGATGCATAATTCCCTTGTTGTAATTTTCCATTCATGATGTCATTCTGCTTTTTATAGTAGTCCTTAGCCATATGACCCATTTTACCACAGTAGTAGCATTCAACATTGTTGTTTGCATTTTGGCCTCTTTGCCATCCACTACGACCTCTTTGGCTCCCCCTGCCTCTAGAGTTACCACGTCCTCCTCCATAGGACTGGTTTTCTTGAGTTTGCTGCATATTCTGATTTCTACCACAGCCTCTAGATCGGCCTCCTCTACCTCTGCCTCTACCTCTTCCAGCATTTGAGTAGAAGACAGCTTCTTTTGAAGTTCCTCCTGAAGAAGATGCACCACCATTTCTCTGCTCCTCAGAAATTAGAAGAGCAATCAACTCCTCAAAATCAGGAAATCTTTCACGGACGGAAATGGATGTTCGAAACTGTGCATAATCCTTTCCTAGACCATTCAAGGTCACAGAAACTAAATCATCATCTTCCACTTGGCGACCCAATGGAAGCAAGTGCATCTGCAATCTTCTTCACCTTCATGTGGTAGTCATTGATGCTCATATTTTCTCTTTGCACATTGTGCAACTCTTGCTTGAGCTGCATTTTCCTGGCTTGCGTATTTGTGCTATATATTTTTGACAAAGTATCCCATGCCTCCTTTGGCGTACTTGCATCTTGAATATGCACAATCATAGAGTCTGAAATGCTGATAGATAGCCAGTACATAACTTTCCTGGCTCTCTCATGCCATGCTTTAAATGCCTGCATTTGTTGTTGATTGGGAACATCAGGAAGAACTGGTTCTTCTTCATTTCCTGCAACAAATTCCCAATATCCTTTTCCCATAAGGAAATTCGTCATTCTAAACTTCCATACTTGGAAGTTGTTCTTGTCAAGCTTTTCAGTGACAATCTGTGAAAGAGAATCAGACGCCATTACAGAACACTGCAAAAAATTCTGTCACTGCAAAGAACACAGCTTCAGCCTCAGAAGGGCAAATCTGTAAAACTGACGAAAGTGGTATTTGACCACACAGTCACTTCCTAGTGACGATTTTGCATCAACAGGCAACAAGGATGATTTTGTAACTCCCAATGTATGTGCGCACATGCATACGATACAATTTCTATAGATACTTTTCACCGATCTGTAGAACAATGGTCACACAGCATAAAACTGGACCTTTTCCTGAGTGCGTGCAGAAAACTTCCGCCTCCCAAACAGGCTCCGAAATGGCCTCAAATCAAAAAAACAGGGTCACCGAGCTCTTCTTAGTTGTGTAAGCCAAAAAGAACTCAAATACATAGAAATAGAAGAACCCTATATATGGGTCTCAACCAAATTCAACTAACTAAGGTGGCATACTAATTGAGCCACGAACTAGAGTAGATAAGGATAGCTGTCATCTAGCTATTATTCATGGGCGGTGTACCAACCGCATTTGCAACTGACAAGTCGGTGACATAAATGCACAACGGTCACCCTGGCATATCACGAGTGGAGCTCGATATCTCAACACAATTAGGCTTAGAAGTAATGGAATCCTCAACCTTTAGGGCAAAGATGGCCAACAATGATGCGGTCACATGTGTGGGTATAGTGAAAGCTTTAAGAGTTTTTATTTTTGGAATCACTACAGTAGTGGATGTTTATGTGATGCTAGTAAAGGGAGAAGGATATCCCCTCATCCTAGGGAGACCTTGGCTTATGGGCATCGGAGCTAGGCAAGATTGGGCAACAGGGAATCTAGAGTTGAGGCCATGTAAGGTGGGTGACCACGATCAAAAGGTGGTTTACAACTTGAAGAGAGGGATATCCCCTCATCCTAGGGAGACCTTGGCTTATGGGCAATGGAGCTAGGCAAGATTGGGCAATAGGGAATCTAGAGTTGAGGCCACGGAAGGTGGGTGACCACGATCAAAAGGTGGTTTACAACTTGAAGAGTGGGAGTCAAGAGAACCTTGAACTAGAAACGTCTGTTGATGAGTGGAGCTCAAGTGGATGTTTCTCATCGGTAGAAGAGGAAGAGAGTTCAAGTGGAGAGAGTGATAGCACTCTCAAAGTTATGGACGTCACCTTAAAGGAACCTACCTCATCATAAGACAACCCAAGAATCCAAGGAGAAGATGTGTGGGATGCTAGCCTAGAGAAGATGATATCCAAGGATATAAAGGATGAAGAAAGGGAGGGTTATGTGAATGTTCTCAAGAAGCATGCATCATTGTTTATTTCTGATTATACTCACATTACAGGTATCACTATAGTGAAGCATCACATCCAACTCAAAGAAGGAAGCAAACCTGTAGTACAAAGATTGAGAAGATTGGGAGTTGTGCAACAGGATGCACTATTGACGGAGGTGAAGAGATTCTTGAATGTAGGATTCATATACCTAGTGGAAGATTTAGAATGGGTCTCCCCAGTAGTAGTGAGGCCAAAGAAAAATGGTAAGTGGCGAGTATGCATAGATTACAAGCCTGTGTGTGATGGCTGCTCTGGCTACTTCCAAATTTGCATTGCAGAGGAGGATCAAAAGAAGACCACTTTCATCACACCATGGGGTGGTTTTTCCTTTTGGGTCATGCCCTTTGGTCTCACAAATGCCCCAGCAACCTTTCAACAATTCATGAATATGGTCTTCCAACCTTACTTTGGTAAGTCCATAAGGGTTTTCATAGATGACTTTTGTATTTACAACTCAAGGAACATACATCTATGCAAGGTTGATGAAGGATTTACTCGCTTAGCTAGGTTGGGTGGAAAAAACTAAATAAGGATAAATGTCACATTGGGGAAAGCAAGGTTACACTACTAGGGCATGTAGTGTCAATTGAAGGAATTGAGGTAGATTCAAAAAAGGTAGAAACATTGCTAGCTCTACCTTCCCCAAGCTCCATAAAACAATTAGTCTCCTTCTTACAAAAGCTAAGATATTTGGGTGGATTTATACACTTACTCTCTCAGGCCATATATCCCCTGTAGCAACTGACACACCACGAAACACTTGTATGGAGTGAACAAAGTGAAGGAAATTTTAAGGAGATAAAGAAAATGTTGGGGTCACTTCCTATAATCCTCCAGCCTTGTTAGGAAGAAACATTCTTTGTAAACCCTAGCGTGGGAGAAGAGGCCATTGGTGCTGCTCTCCTACAAAAAGATCCAAAAACATCCTTCATGAGGCCTGTGTATTTTACCAGCACCTCATTAAAGCCTCAGAGAAGGCTTACACCTCCATGGAACAACTAGTGTTGGCCCTCATGTTTGTAGTAACCAAATTTTGGCCATATTTGCTTCCAAAGAGGTTTATGATCATCACTATGGAGGATATCTTTCCCTATGCACTACAACATATGGAAATCTCTGACAAAATAGCAAAGTGGGTGGTCCAACTTCAAGAGTTTGATTATACAGTGCAGGTTGAAAAAAACAACTCGAGCATGCCTGGCTGATATTTTGACAAACAGGTGCTATGAGAAAAATCTTAGGGTGAAAAGAAAGGACCTTCCACCACCCCCATCCATAAAGACTCTTGTAGATGCTTATAGCCTCTACTTTGATGGTGCATACAAGAGAACTAAGGATAAGGTAGCCACATGCATTGTTGTTTTTTATCCTTTAGGAGAGAAAATCTATGGTGAATGAATCATCTTGGAAGGTGTCCACTCTAATAATGAGGCAGAATATCAAGCTTTAATTCATGGTCTTTTTTGGTGTCTTAGTGATTCAATTGAGAGGTTGAATACTTTTGGAGACTCCATGCTATTGGTAAGGAAAATGCAAGGTACATGGGCATGCAAAAATACAAACCTCTCTAGTAAAATGAGAGAGGCCAAATCTCTTATGAGAAGATTTAGGGAGGCACAAGTACATCATGTGCCAAGAGACCAGAACAAGGATACCGACCATCTAGCATCATCAAAGCTGAATGAGTCAATGGTGGGAGCAGTGGCTATCAAACCCCCACTTCAGCAAGGCAAGGAAAACTTAGAAGATATTCTACACCTCTTAGAGCAAGGAGAAGCTCCCAAACACCTGACTACGGGAGAAAGACAGTGGCTAGCTCGGAAGGCTACAAGATATCGCATGGTAAATGATAGTTTGTATTGTCTTGGTAAGGATGGTGTGCTTAGGAAAGTGTCTTCAAAGTGGAAAATTGAAGAAATCTTAAAATCTTGCCATGATGATGTGTGTGGAGACCACTTTGCACATGACATCACAAGTAGAAAGGTTCTACAAGCCGGCTTTACTTGGCCTAGTCTACATCGAGATGTCAAATATTGGTGTCAAACATGTGAAGAATGTTAGAAGTCAGGACCACGACGGCTCATAGCAGAACCCCAAACCCCAATCAAGGTCTATGGACCCTTTGAGAAGTGGAAAATTCATGCCATAGGGCCTCTACCATACACTCCATCAGGAAAAGAGTATATTATCATGGGGGTAGATTACATGACTAGATGGGCCGAGGCTATGCCAACTAGAAGAATCACTGCTAAGGAAGTGAGTAAATTAATCTTTGACCACATTTGTTATAGGTTTGGTACCCCTCTTGAAATACTATCAGATAGAGGACCACGGTTTATAGCTAATGTGGTGGGTGAACTCATGCAAAAGCTAAATATTCAATGACGACACTCTACCCCTTACTACCCTCAATGCAATGGATTGGTGGAGAAGGTAAATGGAATGATTTGTAAATTCGTCAGCAAACAGGTACATTCAAGGCCCTAGGATTGGGACAAGCACCTGTAATGTGTCCACTAGTATCATCCAGGACACGTCTTAGTAGTCCATCGGAAAGGATGTCTAGAAAACTCCGCCCGGCACTCCCATGGAATGTTACGGGGTTGCGATCTAGGTCTTCCCGTCTCTGCCACGTAGCGGAAGTATCCTGGCCATTCCCACTTAGGATCGACCGGAATTAGGGTTTTCCTGATTGGTCATTAGCTAACAGCAACTACCGTCAGACTCGAGCGAACTACTTTACGCAGAAACGCCAGCTCCGAAGTGGATTCATGCTGCACTTGGTTCAAGGAGAATGGGAAACGAGAGGGATGCAAGGCTCAACCTCTCTGCCATAAGGCATAGTCCCATTCCGTTCCCCTAAAACACCATAAATCGGGTAAGACGTAACTCTAGGTCATCTCTCTCGTTATTCATTTTGATGATGATGATCATCCCATTGTTCTTCGAGATTTTTGAGAAAAGTTCCCGGCTAACCGGGACCACCCAACCGTGGGACGGACCCATGGCCCATCCTCCGCACTTTCCTCGGTTTGTTTTAGTTATGTAATTATCTAACACATTAATTTGACATATAACAATCAGCTTCTTTAATTAATCCTGTTAAGCACTGGTTCCTTCACGTAATCTTATCACGTGACATAGAAAAACAATATCAAGCAAGTTCTTTTTAACATTTCATCATTTTATCTTTGAAATACAAGGAGTTTCACCCGTAGGCTTGTCCATAATCCGCCCGAGGCTATCCAGTAATCCCCAGGGATCACTATTCCAAGCTTCCGCCCGTAAGCTAGTATGCGGGCCTTGAGATCCAATCCGAAGTCACGTTAGCCTCTTGTGCAGGACTCGGAAGGCAAGGGATTTACGGCCAGAGCCCCCCCTGGCACCCAAGCATCCTCCTACTCTAAGTAGAGCTCAACGGAGAGACCTCTTGCGGTGGTTTCGGTCCACGTTCCCCGTGCGGTGAACAACCCCCTTGGTTAGGGTTAGGCAGGTAGTCGGGGGTAACTGAAACTGCCTCTTCCTTCAGGCCTTTAACCTGAAGTATAAGTACTCATTTAATTTGTAATTCAATATTCAAACAAAGCCCTAAAATCTCTAGCAAGCACAAACATTTCCATTAATCAACCGTGTTGTTTGGCAAACTGCTAAGGAAGTGTTCTTTCCTTTTGAGTGTATCAGCACTCGTTCCCAAGGTGTCTTGTAAATTGGCAAGATCCTTTACATTCTAGTGTAGGGCGTACCTTATTAACCCAACTTGGTCAACCCTAAAAGTTCCTTAGATATGCTAGTTTTCGATTTACAACTTTCCTTATTTAGAAGGATATCCAAAAATACGTCTTTTTGCAAGATAACTTGCGTAGGGATCAGCCATCCTTATTGAGGGTTTTTACCCTTTCTCCTTGTGAATCAATCACAAGACTAAATGATTTCGTACTTGCTACGCAAGTCCTGCGATGGAATAATCCATTTTAGATCCTTTAAGCTGACGTATGTCGGGCCTAGGGTTTCTTTTTAAGGATCTCGGGGACAGCCCTAGTTCTTTATCTTTACGAATTTTTTTGACCCTACAATAAGGAAAGTAGTCAAGTGCTTAGGGTATGAATATTCCTATGTTTAGATTGGTTTGGATATCTTTTGGAAGGTAATATTAATCGTCTTATCACAGTTTTTCTATCCTTGTGACAATTTACTTTTTAGTCAATACAGTTCAATTTAAACTTCCTTTTTCCTTGCAGATGAACTCATGCCAAATAAAAATATTTCCCTTGCTAAGATGTGCAATTAGCAATGATAACTTTCTAGTAATTTGAGCAACGAAAGAAACCTTTCATGAATTTAATCATTTACAATGATTCATTGCAAAAGGAATAAGACTAATGGTGCAAGATATAATTTCTATACCTTTAGGATTTAACTAAAATATACTACTATAGTAAATGGATAATCTTGCTCGTAATTTATAATGCTTGATGCAATTCGAAGGAAACTAAGTTCTATACATTATCATTCATTCAAATAAGCTAAACTCCTTCATTACAAATAACTCGGATAAATATATCCTATCCCTAAACAATTTCTCTTTGCATGATCGACTTAAAACCGAATTAAAGCCAAGAAGAAAAACCTGGTTTTGGGGTGAGATATCCACATGGATACCAGGAGATGACCCTCCCGCGGCTACGCCTTGGACTTTCTTAGGAGGCATCGCAATTGTAGTTTTTGGAACGTGGAAGCAACTTTACAACTCCTCCTTAGAATTCCACCGTCGCTCCCTTGCACCGTTCGTCAAAAGTAGTTTTTTGAAAGGCTCCCTCCTTGAATTCGGGAATTTGAAAGGGTGTTTTAGAATCTTTTACAACTAAGACCCATTGAAGCCATGGGGAAGTCTGAATGGCCTTTGTAAGCTCGCACGAACGGGAATAAGAAGGTGTGGAAAAGACACAAGGTGCAAGAGAGCTCTAAGGGAAAATAATAACCGTAAAGGTTATAAGTAAGGGTCTAAGGACCCTTAGGCAATTTAGGAGAAAAGGGGCTTATGAGGGTTTACACACGGAGGGGGGAAATGATTCCGAGGCCAATGAGGAAGGGATAAAGGAAAATTTAAAAAAACAAGGGGGTTGGGTTCCAACTATAGGAAGGGGTATATAATGCTTTAAACACGGTTGGGGGGGGGGGGGGGGGGGGGTAATAAAAAGGGTTTCGTAAGGCACAAGAAGGGGGTGAAAGGGTTTTTCAAGCCCATAAGAAATGGCTTAAAGGTTAAATCACGGGGGGGGAGGGGGGGGGGGGTTCGAAGCTAGGGGAAAGGGGCTTTTAGGGATTATACACAGGGAAAAAAGTAATAAGACCCTTAAGGCCTTTGTGCTCTTGGGGGAAGTGAGTCCAAAGTGAAGGGAAGGGGTTTTAGCACGAGGGTGAAAGGGGCTTAAGTTTTTTTTTTTAAACCCGGGGGGGGAGTGTGAGATTCCAAAAAAACATAAGAAGGGGGGCCTTGGGGGTTTTTAGGACATGGGGGTGAAAGGGGGCTAAGAAAGCCCTTTAGAAGCTTCCCCCCCAGGAAGCTTGTAAAGCATTCCCACGTGGGGAGGGAAGCTCAAACGGCGACGACTGGAGGCAAGTTGGATAGGCGGCGAGGCCCGCAACTGCAGATGGCGGCGCTGGGAGGATAGGCAAGCAGAGGACAGAATTCAGGCGGCAGCGGCGGAGTGCTCCCTCAAGTCATCACGTATCAGCTTCTTCTCTCCCTCACGGCTACTATCCCTCAGCCGTGGGGTAATAACCTCTCTCTCTCTCTTATGACTGGCGGCAGCGTCCTCTTCTTGAATCCCCAGCGGCCACCCCCTTCAGCCTGCGCCCCCTTGATTTAAATAGGGGAGGGGAGGGGGATCCTCCCTCCCCTGCGTGGCATCACGCATGCCTCTCCCTCACTCCAAGCTCCACCAAGGAGCTTAATCACTCCTTCTATTCCCCTCCCCCTCCAGCTCGTCAGTCGGCTGGGGGGATAAGGGGGATAATTTAAAAAAAAAATCATTTATCCAATTTCATTTTTATTGAGGCAGTTGACGTGTGCCTTCGGGATATTACATTCTCTCCCCCTTAGAAGAATCGAGATGTCCTCATCTCGAGATAAACTGGGGATATTGATGGATGAGAGTGCCTTCATCTACCCAGGTGGCATCCTCTTTAGAATAATCTTTCCATTGGACGAGGCATTCTCTTAAGGTTCTAGATCTTAACTGTCTCTCCCTAACATCTAAGATCCTTTCCGGCCTTAGTTCAAGGACTCCTTGACTAGGCATTACAATTTGTTGGTCATCAAGTACATGATTAGGGTTGGGTACATATTTTTTCAATAGGCTGATATGGAATACATTGTGAACCTTTAGGTTCTCAGGGAGTTGTAATCTATAAGCACTGGGTCCTAGGCATTTGAGGATTTTGTACGGCCCACAATACCTTGGACTTAGCTTCTTGCATTCTCCTAGGGATAGAGAACTCTTTTTGGGGCGTACACGAATGAAGACCATGTCTCCTTCTTCGAAGACTCTTTCTTGACGTTTCAAATCTGCGTATCCCTTTTGTTTATCCTTGGCTGCTTGTATGTCTTGTCTTATTGACTTTATTTGATCATCCATGTCTTCCAACATCTGTCTTGACGCTTCAACTCTTAGGGTTGGATCAGAAAAGTTTAGGGGACTTCTGCAATCATGACCATATAATGCTTGAAAAGGGGTCATCTGAATGCTCTGCTGGTAAGAAGCATTGTAGGCAAATTCAACTAATGGCAAGTATTGAATCCACCTCTTCGGCTCTCGACAGTAGTATGCCCTAAGCATATCTTCGATGATTTGATTTACTCGCTCTATTTGGCCATCCGTTTGGGGATGGTAAGCGGTGCTAAAACAGAGTTGAGTCCCAATAGCTTCAAAGATAGCTCTCCAGAAGTGTGATGTGAAGAGAGAATCTCGATCACTAATGATTCTTCTAGGTAACCCATGTAGCTTGAATATCTCCTTGATAAACAATCTTGCAATGTCGGAGGCTTTATAGTTTGTCTTTACTGGAATTAGGTGTGCAACCTTGGTAAGCATGTCAACCACATCAGCAAATACATTCTCCTTCCCTGGTCGGTACTTGATTTCAAAATTATATTCCTCCAATACTTCAATCCACCGACGTTGCCTCATGTTGAGCTCGTTCTGGGTAAAAATCCATTTGAGACTTTGATGATCGGTTACTAGAGTAAACTTGTTACCCAACAGGTAGTGTCTCCAAAGCTTTAGAGCATGGATGACAGCTAGTAATTCCAGATCATGCGTGGCATAATTCTTTTCATGACTCTTCAATTTCCTTGAAGAGTATGCTACTGGATGACCTTCCTGCATAAGTACACACCCCAAGGCAAGAATGCTAGCATCAGTTACTACCTCGAACTCCTTATTGAGGTCAGGAAGTTTTAGAATAGGTGCTGATACCAAACTCTGCTTCAATTTGTCGAAGCTATTTTGTTCGGAAGTTGACCATGTAATGGAAGTCTGCTTCTTTAGTAAGTCTGTAAGAGGTGCTGCAATCAAAGCATAGTTTTTGATGAAGACCCTATACCATCCTGTCAATCCAAGAAAGCTACGTATCTGTTTGACGGATACTGGTATTGGCCATTCAAGCACATCTCTGACCTTGGCTGGGTCTACTGATATTCCTTCTGATGATACTATGAATCCCAGATATTCAATCTGACGCTTGAAGAAAGCACATTTCTTCATTTTTGCATACAGCTTATGAGACCTCATTGTCTCAAGGACAATCCGAAGTTGAGGTTCATGATCTTCTTCCTGTTTAGAATAGACTAAAGTGTCATCGAAGAAGACAAGCACGAAATCATCAAGATATGGTCTAAAGATATCTTGCATTAATCTATTGAAGGTGGCAGGTGCATTTGTAAGCCCAAATGATATAACCAGAAACTCAAAGTGCCCATATCTTGTATTAAAGGCCGTCTTTGGAATATCTTCTTCCTTGATCCTTATCTGATAGTAACCTGACCTGCGATCAATCTTGGAGAAGATCTTTGCACCTTGAAGACGATCAAGAAGCTCATCTATTCTAGGAATAGGATACTTGTTCTTGACTGTTGATTGATTCAACTCTCGGTAATCAATACATAGTCGAAATGTCCCATCTTTCATTTTCGAGAATAGTACTGGAGCTCCCCACGATGAGTTGCTACGCCGGATGTAACCATGATCTAACAGTTGCTTGAGTTGTTCCTTCAACTCAATTGCTTCCGGTATGGACATTCTAGAAGGTCTCTTTGCAATTGGTGCAGCTCCAGGCACTAGCCTAATCTCATGATCTACTTCTCTTTGAGGCGAAAGTTCAATCAATTCCTCAGGGAATACGTCAGCGTATTCCTTTAGCCAAGAAGGTCCTTCATGAGACTCTTGCTTTTGATCTAACTTGTTGAGTTTGATCAGGTAAACGGGTAATCCTTTTTTGACTCCTTTTATGATCCGAAATACTTTGGCTAATTGGATTCTTGGCACTCCTGCCTCACCTTGAGTTGTGACAAATTCCCTTTTAGAGTTTCGAAAGGAAACTTGACCCTTTCCACAGTGGATGTGGGCGTTGTTGGGCTTAAGCCAATCCATCCTGAGTAGACACTCATGGATACCTAAATTCATGACTCTGAATTTGACTGAAGTCTTCTTTCCTCCCAGAAATAATTCCACCTTAGCAGTTTGCCTGGTAGAAGTTACCTCACGACCGTTTGCCAACTCCACAAGCAGGGTAGGTGCTTCTACTGTGGTTATTCCTAAACTTTTTGCACATGCTGGTGAGATGAAGGAATGTGTATTGCCACAATCAATCAAGGTTTTGAAACCTTTACCTTGATAGTCCGACGGTGTCTGAATCACCGAGAAGTGGCGATTCGGCCCTTTCTTGTGTAAAGCGGCATGGACTGTCGCTTTTCCGAATTCAGCTTCCATAGTCGGATCTTCCTCTTCTTCTTCTTCGCTTCTTTGCCTATTGGAAATGCAAGCGGTTCTTCCTCTTCCATGGGTAACGGCTCCTTGACCGCGGCCTGCACCTTGGGAAGGCGTTTGACGATGTCCTCCGCTGAGCTTGGGACATTGCCTCTTGAAGTGACTGGGTTCGTTGCAGTGGAAACAACGGAGGTTTCGGCCATTACTTTGAGTAGGAACAAAGTTGTTGACGTTATTTCTCCTTGCTTTCTTCCTTTGTCCCTGATTATGACCTTGAACTCTCTTCATTTGAGGTTTGAATGCTCCTCTGTTCGGGTCACTATAGGACCAAGTTTTGTTACCCCTTGGTCTAGCTTGCACCTCCTGAATTATAGGCGCCGCTCGAATGAGTGCATCCTGAAGATCTGATGGACGCATAGATTCGAGACGGGTATTTACGGGTGGATTTAAGCCCGCACAAAATTTGGACACCTTCTGCGTCATGTCCATCTGTGGCGCATACTTTAAAAGTGAGACGAATTTAGAGTAGTATGCGTCAAGAGTGAGTCCTAGCTGTTTTAGCTCGTAGAACTCATTCATTTTCTGCGTACGATATGCAGGTGGTAAATATCTTCCTTGCACGGCTTTCTTCAACTTCTCCCAGGTAACGGACCCCTCTGAAATCCCTTGATCCCTGCACCATTGCTTCCACCAAAGTCTGGCTTCGTCGGTGAGCTTTAACTTGGCGAGCATGGCCTGATTGGTAGGTGCACTACCAGCTGCTTCAAAGTAATCCTCCATGGATTCAATCCAAATTTCGGCATCAGCCTGGACGAATCTGCCTCTCCCGTGAAACTCGGGTGGCTTTATTTGCTTGAGGAGGAACTTCTTCTCCTGGGGCACAGCAGTACTTGATGTAGGAGGCGAATTTGGAACCTGTACCTGGGGTTGTGCCTGGATAAAAGTTTTCTTAACGTTATTATATGATAATCGACGTTAGCTTATCTTTCATTTTTAGTTCAGCTATCTCGTAAACAATGTAGCTACTTAATTTTTTAACAACTCTTATGCACAGCCAGATATTGATAAAAAGAAGTCTTTATTTGTATTTACATGGGCATAGCCTTTTTGAATACAACGTTTCATGTGATGATAAGCCAATCATTACATTCAGTTTGGGGAGAACAACGTTGTATTGCATTTGTCTACAGGAACTGTGTAATAGTGGGGTTTTGGATCATGGATCTTTAGGAATTGATAATTCATTGGAAGTTTAGGATACCCTTTTCGTTGGAATCCATACTTCTCATGGCGGCCCAACACTTTAATCCTGTCGACTGGGATTACATGGGTTACTTCCTCATATACATATGAGTTCATTTCAACCCTCCGACCTTGAATATGTAAAGTCGAATTTATGTCAGCTTCCACAAAAATGAATAGCTTCACGACTTTCAAGTCTTCCAACCACTTGATCCTCTTTAGGTTGGTCTGTAGATAAACAAACCGGTGGGCGGCTATATAGTAGATTCTTGAAGACCCCATCCATCTTCCTTCTATATAAAAAGGTGATGGATTATAAATATGCTCCAGGATGTTCATCATCCCAATTCTTTGTCTATAAAGGGGAGAATGCATTGTAGTCATAAACATGGCCCGAAATACCAAAAACTTGTTCCACGCTTCATAATTCTGCAAGACAGCATTGAAGATGAGAAAATGTTTGGACAACAACAATTTCTTTACTTCATTTTATTGAGATCTCATAAAACAATTCCGTTGTTGGTCGGCTCTGATACCAACTGTAACGTGTCCACTAGTATCATCCAGGACATGTCTTAGCAGTCCATCGGAAAGGATGTCTAGAAAACTCAGCCCGGCACTCCCATGGAATGTTACGGGTTTTGCGATCTAGGTCTTCCCGCGTCTGCCACGTAGCAGAAGTATCTTGGCCGTTCCCACTTAGGATCGACCGGAATTAGGGTTTTCCTGATTGGTCATTAGCTAACAGCAACTAGCATCAGACCCGAGCGAACTACTTTACGCAGAAACGCCAGGTCCGAAGCGGATTCATGCTGCACTTGGTTCAAGGAGAATGGGAAACGAGAGGGATGCAAGGCTCAACCTCTCTGCCATAAGGCATAGTCCCATTCCGTTCCCCTAAAATAGCGTAAATCGGGTAAGACGTAACTCTACGTCATCGCTATCATTATTTGTTTTGATGATGATGATCATCCCCTGTTCTTCAAGATTTTTGAGAAAATTTCCCGACTAACCAGGACCACCCAACCGTAGGACGGACCCATGGCCCATCCTCCGCACTTTCCTCGGTTTGTTTTAGTTATGTAATTATCTAACATATTAATTTGACATATAAGAATCAGCTTCTTTAATTAATCCTGTTAAGCACTGGTTCCTTTACGTAATCTTATCACGTGACATAGAAAAACAATACCAAGCAAGTTCTTTTTAACATTTCATCATTTTATCTTTGAAATACAAGGAGTTCCGCCCGTAGGCTTGTCCATAATCCGCCCGAGGGCTATCCAGTAATCCCCAGGGATCACTATTCCAAGCTTCCGCCCGTAAACTAGTATGCGGGCCTCGAGATCCAATCCCGAGTCACGTTAGCCTCTTGTGCAGGACCCGGAAGGCAAGGGATTTACGGCCAGAGCCCCCCGGCACCCAAGCGTCCTCCTACTCTAAGTAGAGCTCAACGGAGAGACCTATCACGGCGGGTTCGGTCCACGTTCCCGGCGCGGTGAACAACCCCCTTGGTTAGGGTTAGGCAGGTAGTCGGGGGTAACTGAAACTGCCTCTTCCTTCAGGCCTTTAACCTGAAGTATAAGTAATCATTTAATTTGTAATTCATAATTCAAACAGAGCCCTAAAATCTCTAGCAAGCACAAACATTTCCATTAATCAACCGTGTTGTTTGGCAAACTGCTAAGGAAGTGTTCTTTCCTTTTGAGTGTATCAGCACTCGTTCCCAAGGTGTCTTGTAAATTGGCAAGATCCTTTACATTCTAGTGTAGGGCCTACCTTATTAACCCAACTTGGTCAACCCTAAAAGTTTCTTAGACATGCTAGTTTCCGGTTTACAACTTTCCTTATTTAGAAGGATATCCAAAAATACGTCTTTTTGCAAGATAACTTGCGTAGGGATCTGCCATCCTTATTGAGGGTTTTTACCCTTTCTCCTTGTGAATCAATCACAAGACTAAATGATTTCGTACTTGCTACGCAAGTCTTGCAATGGAATAATCCGTTTTAGATCCTTTAAGCTGATGTATGTCGGGCCTAGGGTTTCTTTTTAAGGATCTCGGGGACAGCCCTAGTTCTTTATCTTTACGAATTTTTTTGACCCTTCCTATGTTTAGATTGGTTTGGATATCTTTTGGAAGGTAATACTAATCGTCTTGTCACAGTTTTGCTATCCTTGTGACAATTTACTTTTTAGTCAATACAGTTCAATTTAAACTTCCTTTTTCCTTGCAGATGAACTCATGCCAAATAACAAATATTTCCCTTGCTAAGATGTGTAATTAGCAATGATAACTTTCTAGTAATTTGAGCAACGAAAGAAACCTTTCATGAATTTAATCATTTACAATGATTCGTTGTGAAAGGAATAAGACTAATGGTGCAAGTTATAATTTCTATACCTTTAGGATTTAACTAAAATATACTACTATAGTAAATGGATAATCTTGCTCGTAATTTATAATGCTTGATGCAATTCGAAGGAAACTAAGTTCTATACATTATCACTCATTCAAATAAGCTAAACTCCTTCATTACAAATAACTCGGACAAATATATCCTATCCCTAAACAATTTCTCTTTGCATGATCGACTTAAAACCGAATTAGCCAAGAAGAAAAATCTGGTTTTGGTGTGAGATATCCACATGGATACCGGGAGATGACCCTCCCGCGGCTATGCCTTGGACTTTCTTAGGAGGCATCGCAATTGTAGTTTTTGGAACGTGGAAGCAACTTTACAACTCCTCCTTAGAATTCCACCGTCGCTCCCTTGCACCGTTCGTCAAAAGTAGTTTTTTGAAAGGCTCCCTCCTTGAATTCTGGAATTTGAAAGGGTGTTTTAGAATCTTTTACAACTAAGACCCATTGAAGCCATGGGGAAGGCTTAATGGCCTTTGTAAGCTCGCACGAACGGGAATAAAAAGGTGTGGAAAAGACACAAGGTGCAGGAGAGCTCTAAGGGAAAATAATAACCGTAAAGGTTATAAGTAAGGGTCTAAGGACCCTTAGGCAATTTAGGAGAAAAGGGGCTTATGAGGGTTTACACACGGAGGGGGGAAATGATTCTGAGGCCAATGAGGAAGGGATAAAGGAAAATTTTAAAAAACAAGGGGGTTGGGTTCCAACTATGGGAAGGGGTATATAATGCTTTAAACACCGGCGGGGGGGGGGGGGGGGTAATAAAAAGGGTTTCGTAAGGCAAAAGAAGGGGGTGAAAGGGTTTTTGAAGCCCATAATAAATGGCTTAAAGGTTAAATCACGGGGGGGGAGGGGGGGGGGGTGGGGTCGAAGCTAGGGGAAAGGGGCTTTTAGGGATTATACACAAGGAAAAAAGTAATAAGACCCTTAAGGCCTTTGTGCTCTTGGGAGAAGTGAGTCCAAAGTGAAGGGAAGGGGTTTTAGCACGAGGGTGAAACGGGCTTAAGGTTTTTTTTTAAAAACCCGGGGGGGGGGGGGGGGGGGGGGGGGGGGGGAGGGGGGGGGGTGTGAGATTCCAAAAAAACATAAGAAGGGGGGCCTTGGGGGTTTTTAGGACATGGGGGTGAAAGGGGGCTAAGAAAGCCCTTTAGAAGCTTCCCCCCTAGGAAGCTTCTAAAGCATCCCCTTTTGGGGGGGGAAGCTTAAACGGCGACGACTGGAGGCAAGTTGGATAGGCGGCAAGGCCCGCAACTGCAGATGGCGGCGCTAGGAGGATAGGCAAGCAGACGATAGAATTCATGCGGCAGCGGCCGAGTGCTCCCTCAAGTCATCACGTATCAGCTTCTTCTCTCTCTCACGGCTACTATCCCTCAGCCGTGGGGTAATAACCTCTCTCTCTCTCTCTCTTATGACTGGCGGTAGCGTTGTCTTCTTGAATCCCCGACGGCCACCCCGTTCAGCCTGCGCCCCCTTGATTTAAATAGGGGAGGGGAGGGGGATCCTCCCTCCCCTGCGTGGCATCACGCATGCCTCTCCCTCACTCCAAGCTCCACCAAGGAGCTTAATCACTCCTTCTATTCCCCTCCCCCTCCAGCTCGTCAGTCGGCTGGGGGGATAAGGGGAATTTAAAAAAAAATATTTTCATTTATCCAATTTCATTTTTATTGAGGCAGTTCACGCGTGCCTTCGGGATATTACACCACCTTAGTGAAGCTGTATGGGCTTACACAACCTCCTTCAAAACCATGTTAGGGTTCACACCTTTTCATCTAGTTTATGGACAAGAGGCTCTTTTGCCTATTGAGGTGAAATTAGCTAGCCTTCGGGTATTAGGTGGCAGAGTAGGCTCTCAAAAGGAGAAGTTACATCAAAGATTACTGGAACTAGAGAGGCTACAATTGGATCGTGAAGAAGCCATCAACCACTACTCTCAGGAAGCTAAGAAGCATAGAGAAAATTTCAATAAGAAGCTAATAGATAAAAACATCAAGGAGAGATATTTAGTGCTTCAATATGACAATCGCTTTGATAAAAGAAATGATGGCAAGTTTCTCTACCGGTGGAAGGGACATTTTGGGTCACAAAAAAATTCAACAATGGCTCCTATAAACTTCAAGACATTGAGGAAAAAGTGCACAAGACCAGGGTAAATGGATGGCGCTTCAAACCCTATCACATCAGGGTGGGTTCAGCTCAAGATACCAAAGAGTGTCTAGAGGCATAAATATCTCTAGCCAGGTTGGGGGGGGGGCTATATGATCCAAGAAAATCACAAAAAAATATTTGTCTAACACTTTGTTGATTTTTTGTACATTTGGAGGTTTGAAATAAAGAAGAGGGTGGGAACAACCTCTTGGGAAATCCAAGAAATCACTGGATGGAAATATTTCATGGACCGGTTTACCAAGGGGGGTGAAGAGTAAAGATTAATGGAGGAAGGTGAAGGAAAAATGTGTAATCTGAAAAGAAAAGACATGAAATGGATTTGGAGCCATCCAAAGGGCATGTGAGGCTCATAATGTCATGGCTTTGGAGCCTTATGATAATTCAAACAAATGGCACCCTTCTTGGAAGCATTAGTGGAAGAAAAATTAGGAAAACTCTTGGAGTCAAGCTATAGGGGGGAGAATGGAGACAACTCACCTATGATGGAACTTGATTAAGTACAAAAAGGGTCAACAAAACATCTAGATGGAGCTTCCACATTGGTGGAATCGCCTTAATGCAGCTTTGGTGGTGTTAATTCCTATTCTTTCTCAACCTTCTTCCTAAACACCCTCAAGGCCTATATAAAGAGGCCTTCTCCTTTGTAATTTGCAAGAGAGAGCCAAGAGGCCTTCTTCAGCCCTATTGAGCCTTCCCCATTCTCTCTCATGAGCTTATGTAGTTCATTTCCTTACTATATCTTATGCATGCTCTACAGTGTAATAAGCCCATGGTATTGGTGTCCATATTGTGTATATTGGTTATTTCTTGAGGGTTCTCCATCTCTTGTGCCCTCTTAAGTTTTATTGATTCATCGATTTTTTGTATATATATATATATATATATATATATATATATATATATATATCTCTTAGTTTTCCTCTCTTCTCCCTCACAAGCTCCTCTCCCTCTCGCATAGTGTCCTAGTCCGATCTTCCATGACTAGCTGGTGCCCTTACCTCATTCACTTTGTGGCAGAAGGGAGTTTGGCATAGTATAGAGGCTGCCATACCAAATTTCCTTCGTGAGCACCCTAGATATGTTTGGTCAGAATTTTGCTCCAACAAGAATGTAAATTTCAGAGAATGGGTTGAAGCACTTGTGGAGACAAAGTACAAATTAGTGGACAAAAAGGTTAAGCCAGTTGATATGCCTTTACCCCCTTTAGCAATGATGAGATGTATGAGACAGTGTCAAATAGCCAACTCTAAAAGATCCAAGGAGTGGTGGGTATAAGTTTACTATATAGAGATATTGAAAGAATCAAAGATTGGGTGTGATGAGCTTCTCTTACTAGTAGAAAGGGATTCTTTTATGTTGATATTACCAAAGCATGGAAAGGCTTTTACATTTCCCCTTGCTTAAATTGGTTGTGTTGACCCAAGTTTTGTGGCCCCACTGGTGATTTTTAGTGCCACATGTTCCATGGAATTTGAGATTGATTTCTTTGCCTCAAGCTTACTTGGGTCAATCGATGAAGTTTGTAACGTGTCCGCTGGAACCCTCTAGGACACGTCTTAGCAGTCCATCGGAAAGGTTGTCTAGAAAACTCCGCCCGGCACTCCCATGGAATGTTACGGGTTTTGCAATCTAGGTCTTTCCGAGTCTGCCACGTAGCGGAAGTATCCTGGCCGTTCCCACTTAGGATCGACCTGAATTTGGGTTTCCTGTTTGGTCATTAGCTAGCAACAACTAGCGCCAGACCCGAGCGAACTACTTTACGTAGAAACGCCAGGTCCGAAGCGGATTCAAGCTGCACTTGGTTCAAGGAGAATGGGAAACGAGAGGGATGCAAGGCTCGACCTCTCTGCCACAAGGCATAGTCCCATTCCGTTCCCCTAAAACAGCGCAAATCGGGTAATAGTTAATTCTAAGTCATCGTTCTCGGTACCTGTTTCGGTGATGACGATCATCCTCTGTTCGTTGAGGACTTTGAGAAAAGTTCCCGGCTAACCGGGACCACCCATCCATAGGACGGACCTATGGTCCATCCTCCGCACTTTCCTCGGTTTGTTTTAGTTATGTAATTACCTACCACATTAGTTTGACATATACAAACAGCTTCTTTGATTAACCCTGTTATGCACCGGTTCCTTCACGTAATCTTATCACAGGACATAAAGAAAACAATGTCAAACAACTCCTTTATTATCATTATATCCTTTTATCTTTGAAATACAAGGAGTTCCCGCCTGTAGGCGCATTCATAATCCGCCCGAAGGCTATCCAGTAATCCTTCCTGTGATTACTATCCCAAGTTTCCGCCCGTAGACTAGTATGCGGGCCTCGAGATCCAATCCCGAGTCACGTTAGTCTCTTGTGCAGGGCCCGGAAGGCGAGGGATTTACAGCCAGAGCCCCCCCTGGCACCCAAGCGTCCTCCTGCTCCAAGCAGAACTCAACGGAGAGACCTCTCACGGCGGGTTCGGTCCACGTTCCCGGCGCGGTTAACAACCCCCTTGGTTAGGGTTAGGCAGGCAGTCGGGGGTAACTGAAGCTGCCTCTCAGGCACCAACCTGAAGCTTTAGATATATTTTCATCCTTTAGTTCATTGAGCAAACAATGCAAACAGTCCTTTCTAAACTGTTACAAGCACAATCAATTTCAGTGGTCTTTTAGCTGGCAAACTGTTAAGGAGTGATTCCTTTCCTCCGAATGCAACCCGCATTCGATCCGGAATCAATTGCAACTTGGCAAGATTCCTATCATTCTTGGGTTAGGGTCATACCCTACCAATACTTTAGGTCTTGTTGTGGCAGGATCCAGCGACCATGTCGCTTTAGTTTATTGTCGGGTCATTCGCAAATACCTAACTTTCCTTTTCCTTGGCCATTGTTTCCCAAAAAGTGAGTAGCAGGATGATTACTCATCCTCTTGTAAGTTAAATTCCTTCAATAACTTGCCAACCTCATTTCGAGAGATGACAAAACTCTCTTGTGGACAAATCTCAAGTCTATACTATGTTGCAACCTTTTTGCACATGTATTGCATCTATTTTCACGGGATTATTTTACCCATTGTTTAGCGTTTTCCGGTCACGGAGTTTACCTCCAGCCGAGTAGCAGGGGTTTAGGGTATCCTCCAAACCATTGCTAATTATGTTGGCCCATGGTTCTAGAAATATACAACTCCGTCGGAGTTTCATCATTTTGAATGATCCTTAGGATAAAACCTTAGATCATTTCATACATGAACATCCAATTGCTTCGACATTTGTGAATGTGTGTAAGATCTTTAGATTCACGGTTCTTGTCTAAAGCTAGGTCGAATTATTATTGTACTAAACCCTAGTTAACACTTAGGATTCCTATCATATTGACTCAATCATGTCCATACGAATCCTTGTGGTTTAGATTACTTAGTCACTTCAATTATACCTATCTTGCGACGAGGATGAACCTTTCCCAAAGGTAATAAACTAGATCAATAGTTACAACTACACCAATACGTGTAAACATGCGAGTCACCGCTTCTACGCATCACATGGTTCACAATAACCCCATCTTTCCTTGGCAAAGCAAAAATGCCTGATAATCCGGACACTAACCTTCCTAGGTCCTATTAGGACTTACCTCAAATAATCAAGCCTCTTGCAAGTCCATAGATCATGTTTGTGCCCTTCTATTCCTCTTCGAATAACATCTCATGGGTGTTAACTTTTCCTCATGAATCATTACAAGGAAGATCTATCTAAAAATGGGACATGCCATTAATCTTTCCATGCCTAGTAAAAAGGTGTACCTCAATAATTTCAACCTTGTGATGAGGCAACAGTTGTCCTTGGCTCGTCACTTTTGAATGCACAAAAGGAAACTTGCTAATAAGGTCCTACAAATGCATAGACACCTTATGCTCTTTTCATTCATTCCTTTGAACGTACCAATGATCAATTTCCATATCTTAAGCTATTTCTAATAATGTTCAAATAGCCAATTCATGTCCTAATTGCATTTAACTTGACTAGTTGCATTTGACATGCATGAGTGCCTCTAATCCGTGAAGTTATCGTGAATAATTCAATACTTTTGTGTGGAATCCAAATAGATAAAACCTGGACTTGCGGACTCCGGGAAATATCCACGTATGCTCGGGGTGAACCTCCCGCATCGCACCTTGTGATCTTTTTAGAGACCATCGCGAATTCGATCTCCAGTTAGCCTTTGTGGATTTCAACTTTTGGCCTTGGCTTGCAATCTTATGACCTTGGCCCGCCTCCCTTGTATGCGCAACTCTCTTTGATATATGGCTTCCTTGTCCGAAGTTCCGACTTGCGGAATTTGCCTTGGGAAGGCCTTAGGGTTCTTATGAGATCCCCTTGACAATGGAGATTTGAGAGCTGTAATCCACCTTGAAATTCCGGTTTTAGGAAGGATTGTGTGGCCCTTACGATGATGTCCGCGGAAAAAGGGCTCTTGCAAATGGGCCTTTAGAGTTCTTCTTCTCCTTCCAAAAATCCTAGGACCGGCCTTGTAAGTGATTAGTGGGAAGACCTTTATGGGCTTCCTCTCCGAAACCCGAGGGGAAAAATTGGACTTTTGGAGGATCTAGCGGGACGGAGCTTTAAATCCGAGCCTAGAAGGCTTATGGGTGATCGGTGGGAAGGGTCTTGTGTTGGGAATCCGTGAGAAGAGGGCTTACACTGGCTAATACGGGTGTGTGGGAATAAAAAGGGAAAAGGGATTAAATCCCGGGGTAAAAATGGGCTTATGAAGGCTCCACGGGAAGGGGCCTTTAGGAAGCCCCTTAGAAGCTTCCAAATAAGAAGCTTCTAGCTTCTGAACATGGACAGCAGCATCCACGTGTGGAGGAGGTGGGGGGTCGTAGTCCAGGCGGCAGCAGCCTGGGCAGTCCGGCGGCTATGGCGGCTGGCAGCTGGCGGCTGGCGGACTGGCGAACTGGGCGGCGGCTCCCTCTGCACGGCGTCCTCTCCTCCATGGCCCGTCCACCTCCACGACAGCCTTCTGCCGTTTTGTCCCCCTCCTTCTCACAGCCGCCCACCTCCCTTCACGTCCGGTCCCTCCTTCACGTCCGGCCTCCTCCCTTCACCCCTTCCTTCACGGCGTTCCTCCACCCGACCTCCAGCTCTCTCCCTCCCACAGCTCCTCTCTCACGCTTGCACCTCCTCATGGCGACGGCCTTCTGTCCTTCCATAGCCTTCCCCTCACGCCTTCACACGGTCCTCCATCACCGTCGCCTTCACTTCACGGCAGCCTTCCCACAGTCCCTCTTGCCATCTTCAGCCCACGGCCGTCTGTCCTCCTTCTCCCCAAGAGGGGGGGTTCTTATAGGCCAAGGAGGGGAGAGGGGACTACCCACGTGTCAGTTGCATGGCTCTCCCTTCACCTCCTCATGCTCCCCTAGCCCATCCCTTTCCCCCAGCCACACATCGGCTGGGGAAAATAAAAAAATTTGCAATAATTCTACCTTTATCCTCTTGACCTCTTCCCAAGAGGCTGTTTTCCCGCGGCGTTTACGGTCTTCAACCCCGGCCCTATTTTCGTAAGGTGGAGTGTCTCCATTTCCCGTGTATGGCTGCTGACATTGGTGATAATCTTTACATGAGTTTACGATGAGAGTGGGAAGTTTAATATTTACGGTGGGCAGTACGCGGAAATATTACAAAGTTATTAATAAATGAGAGGATCAAGATGAAATGTTGGAACCATCCTAAGCGCCATATTCAAATCATTGGTTTACTATGCCTAAGAAAAATGGTACGTTGCTATTCATTTAGGATATGTAACTAGTCAATGAAGTGACAATACAGAATGTTGGTGCAGGGTTTGTAGTAGGTGAGTCTACATAGGTATTTGTTAGATGGGCTATTTATTCATTGGGGGATTTTTAACCAAGCTATGGTCACTTCCAATTGGTAGTGGAAAGTAGAGACATCAATACCATGGAGACACCATTGGCATAAGTTTGGATGTGTACCCTTTCATAGGGGGGAAACTCTATAGACCACATGATGAATGCCATGAAAAAGGTTTTGAGAGACTATTTACCTCAACTTACTATATCATTTCTTGATTATGTGCCAATTAAAGGCTATGGAGTAGAAGAAAAGATTAAGGATTTTGATGAAAACGGTTGCTAGTTGTTTGTTGCAAAACATATTACTAATTGTGAAAAGATGTTGGCTCGGTTAGAAGAAGAGCATTTAACTCTATTTGATCAAATGCTTGTATTTGGTGTTGAGGAGGTGTTGATTGTAGGACATATGTGTGGAACCTATGGCAATAAGCCTTCACCAACAACAAAGATTGATGGTATGACAAGTTGCACAATGCTTGCTCCAATGTGTCAGAGGTCAGGAGGTTTTTAGGTTCATTAAATTTTTATTATATGGATTCTTCACTTTACTCATGTAGCCGATGATCTCTATCAATTGCTGAGGAAAGGGTAGAAGCTTCATTGCAAAAAGAAGCACAATAAAGAAATGAAGAAGTTGAAGAGGTTGCTAAAGTCTACATTAACTTTGAGGAAGGCTATTTATTTGAAAGGAAGTCCTATTATCCTTACAGTTGTGACACAAGCTCAATTGGCATTTGGTGGTGATGGGACAAGATGATGAAGAGGGTAATAGATATGCTATCAATTTTGATGCAATTAAAGGTACTAAATGAGAGGCAAAGAAGGTACCCTCATGTGAAAAAAGAGTTATGATAGGTTGTAATAGCCCTCAGGTGTGACCAAGAGTACTTTATTAGTGCACCTATGGTTAGATTGCTTACCATTGTTGGGGATGATTGATAATTGTATAGCTTTGCATGTTCCTGTGCTACAGTAGATTACTTATATAAAGTCACATAATCTTGAGTTGCAACATATTCAAAGAGTAGCAATCCAATTACTGACATGTTGTCAAGAGCATGCTTTAAGGATGAAGAGGGTATGATTGAATATGAAGAGTAGGGTGATATTTACACTGAAAATACATGTTTTACTACATAAAATGGAGTAGCAATTGCTAAATTTTCAAGTATGGCTATCATAAATGCATGTACAACATTAAACATAGCCAATACAATAGGTCGAATGACTGGGATTGCTACTACAATAGTAAATTTAGCAAGAAATCAAGTATATCCACCATTTGCCAAAGCTTGGATGGCAAGAAGAAAACATTATCCGTGTTATGTTTTAGCTATGGAGGTGTTTTTGAAGGAGTTATATGCATGCGAATGGTTGAAAATGGGATAGTATATCTCATCTTATTGTCCAATAAAGATGAGTGGTCAAAAGAGGATTATAAAAGGATTAAAAGAAACGCATATGGGTTCTTACGGAAAAATGGCTATCTTTGGAAACATATAAAGAAGAATAAAGGGGCTCCACTATGAGTTATTGGTGGTGATAGAGCTACTCTCATCAATTGCAAATAATGCAAGAGTTCCATAAGAGATTATGGGCTATCTATAGAGGTGTTTGGAGCACATTTGAGATTATCAAAAAGAGATATTGGTGATTTTGGCAGGGGATATACAAGGATATTGCACACTTTGTGGAATCATGCAATACTTACCAAATGTAGTCAATTGTGAAGCATTGAGATGGGTTGCAACGAATGTATCATTTTTTCTCTTTGTAATAGGAAAATTTTTTGGGCAAAAAGAGATTAAATCTACTACATGTAAAGTACAATATATGACATATGCTTTAATAGAGGTGGATAAAATTGATTTGTGGATATGTAAGGCATAGAAGAGGACCAAGATAGTCAAGGAAATAATTTGAGCAGATAGTTGAGCTTGGGAATGATTATGGGTAGTTGTGGCCCACTCAGAGGATGTGCAGGTTTAGAGGGGATGGATGTCTTAATGCTGCACATCCACTTATGAAAATCTCTAGAGAATTACTGTTATATAGGATTTCAACATTCTCAGTCAATGTCATGCTCATCTTTTGTTTTACCATTCTTCCATTCTTGGAAGTGTTTGTTTCCAAGCATGATGCCAAAAGACTCAATGTATACGACTATAACTCAAGATGGTATAAGTGGTAGTGTCCAAAGACTATTTAGCATGGTCAAGAGTAGAAGAACAAGTCTCAAGGGCAAGTTACACTGTGAAAGGAAATGATTTTGTGGATTGCCCATGATCATGCAAATGAGGAGTATTCAATGTCCACCGAATGAGCTCAGAAGGCATCGAAAATAGGGAATAAGGCCAAGAGTAAGTGTGAGAAAAGGGAGACCTTTGTAGATAAAAACGTGGAGCAACAAAAGCAAGGGATTTTGCACCATATTTTCAACATAGATAGGGTTGGTCACTATAGTAAACAAGGCAACAACTAGTGTATTATCCAGAGTACTGATCTTGGTAATCTAAAGAGGGTTTTGATGCATTCTTGTGATGTCCTAAATAGGGAATAAAAAGGTTTATAGGCTATGCACATTAGAAATACAACATTGTCCTCAATCTATAGCTTGTATAGACTCTTGGTTGTATACCCAGATGTTGATAGCCTCTTGATTTTCCATGTTTTCTTGAATTGAGCATGTATTTTGAGGTGCTTAGCATTGGATATGGTTTGTAAATAGTAGGATCTTGACACTAAGCTACAGTCTCAAAGTGTTTTAGATAATCGTCTCAAGTCATTGTTCATGCTTATGCATTGGATAAATGTATTGGATGTAATAGAGTTGCTCTGTTGAACTATATATGAATCAAAGCATCTTGATTGCACCTCTATCCATGTCTCTTGAATCTATAACTCTCTACAACCCTCTTATCTAAAATCCCATGGTTCATGCCTTCTTCCTTATATGCCTTGTCGATGCATATCTCTTTACATGCTTTATTGAAGATGAGAGGTTATGTGCATGATTCAAATGTGACCATTTTGTATGACAATTGTAGTTTTTATTATTTTTTTTCACAAAAATTGGGCAACTGATTGCCACTAGACTCTAGTTCATTGCATAAAGTTAAATATGCATTTCAAGGCATTAGATACAATGGAACATGAGAAATCAAGGGATTACAAGTTTATATGGCTACATATAAAGAGAAATGTGATTTTCTAGTTGCACCTCTTTAATAATTAGAAATTATCCTTCATATGCATTTTAGACATCAATTTAATCATGGCATGAATTATTACACTCACACAATAACCTTGCATTCCAAGGACAAACAATTTATTTGACTACTGACTCTGAATTTGAATTTTTTTAAACTAATTAGTCATGTGCAGGCTAACCAATCACTTACAAACCAACAAGGCATGCATGATTTTTGTCACTAAATTTGAAGTTGAAAATCTTGAATCTTCTATATTATCACTCATACAGGAAAAGTTTTAGATTCATATAGACATTGTTTTGCATATGAATGTTTTCCTAGCGTTACTCCAGCACACAAAGCTCCATACATGCACAATTCCATGCATCCAAAAAATAAATAAAAAACAAGTGACTTAATTGTTAGATAAGGGTTTAATTCATCCTAATTATTTTCCTTTTGGTGCATTGTCATATTGGTTAAAAAGAAAAATAAAATGTATGGGATGTGCATTGATTATCAAGCTCTAAACAAAGTGACTATTAAAAATTGATATCATATTCCTTGAGCTAATGATTTGCTTAATAAACTTAATGGAGATAAAAGTTTTAGCAAGATAGATCTCAAATCAAGATATCATCAAATTCGCATGGATTTAGTTGAATTATATTTTAAGACTCTATTTAGGATATAGTTTGGTCACTATGAATTTATTGTTATATCTTCTCGTCTTACTAATGCGCCAACTACGTTTGCATGCATGATTAATAGAAATTTTAAGGATTATCAAAGTTTGTAATTTTTCTCTTTGATGATATAGTTGTTTTCAATAAATTGGAAGAGGAACATAAGAATTATCTTCACATTGTGTTTGATTTACTAAATAAAAATCACTTGTATGAAAATCTTGATAACATTTTATTCTATCAAACTCACATTGAATATTTGTCTCATATAGTTTCTGTTGATGAAGGTGTATCACATTTGATACTAAGAAAATCAAATCATAAGAGATTGGCTTAATCCTAAGAGTGTGTATAAAGTTAGATCTTTTTTAGGATTAGCTGGGTTTTACATAAAATTTGTTAGAAATTTTCATTAATTGCTTTGTCTTTGACTATGTTGTTGTGAAAGAACATTGTTTTTTATTGGGGCCCTAGTCAAAAAGAAACTTTTGATACTTTGAAATACCCTTTGACTCATGTGCCTATTCTTCAATTGCCCAATTTCTCTTGGCCTTTCTTTTTTGTTTAACAAATGCTAGTGATTCAAGTATAGGTGTTGTCTCAATGCTTAACAATCATTGTACTACCTATGAGAGCTTTAAATTGAAACCTTATGAACAAAACTATAGTACTTATGATAAAGAAGTACTAGCTATAATTCATGCTTGGGATACTTGGAAACATTAACTTATGGGGTCTAAGGTTTCTATAAAAACTCATCAACTGGACATAAAACCTTTTTTGAATCAATATCTAATTTGTAACTAACATATTAAATGGGCTTATTTTATTCAAAATTTTCATCTCATGATCCAACATCAACTAGATCATGTTCATGTTATTGCACAAATATATTAAGTGGTAGGCTAATGGAAAATAGTACATCACATCATTTTCTTAGATTTGATAGAATCAAAAGTGTGTATTTAAATCATGTTTTCACTATTGAAATTCAAACTTTTAATGCCACACTTTTGATGCCATGATTTCTACATATGTTTCAAATCTTAATTTCTCTTTTATTTGGCATATATTTCAGAATAATAGTGCTACTGTTTTTAATAAATATTATTACGTGAACGGATTTTTATATTATCAAAGAAAGCTATGTATTACTATACCTTTTAAAATTATTGCTATGACTAAAATACATCAACCTACATATATGGGACATAGGCATTGTAACGTGTCCCCTAGTATCATCCAGGACACGTCTTAGCAGTCCATCGGAAAGGATGTCTAGAAAACTCCGCCCGACACTCCCATGGAATGTTACGGGTTTTGCGATCTAGGTCTTTTCACGTCTGCCACGTAGCGGAAGTATCCTGGCTATTCCCCACTTAGGATCGATCGGAATTAGGGTTTTCCTGATTGGTCATTAGCGAACAGCAACTAGCATCAGACCCGAGCGAACTACTTTACGCAGAAACGCCAGGTCCGAAGCGGATTCACGCTGCACTTGGTTCAAGGAGAATGGGAAATGAGAGGGATGCAAGGCTCAACCTCTCTACCATAAGGCATAGTCCCATTCTATTCCCCTAAAACAGCGTAAATCGGGTAAGACGTAACTCTAGGTCATCGCTCTCGTTATTCGTTTTGATGATCATCCCGCTGTTCTTTGGGATTTTTCGGAAAAGTTCCCGGCTAACAGGGACCACCCAACCGTAGGACGGGGACCCATGGTCTATCCTCCGCACTTTCCTCGGTTTGTTTTAGTTATGTAATTATCTAACACATTAATTTGACATATAACAATCAGCTTCTTTAATTAATCCTGTTAAGCACTGGTTCCTTCACGTAATCTTATCACGTGACATAGAAAAACAATATCAAGCAAGTTCTTTTTTAACATTTCATCATTTTATCTTTGAAATACAAGGAGTTCCGCCCGTAGGCTTGTCCATAATCCGCCCGAAGGCTATCCAGTAATCCCCAGGGATCACTATTCCAAGCTTCCGCCCGTAAACTAGTATGCGGGCCTCGAGATCCAATCCCGAGTCACGTTAGCCTCTTGTGCAGGACCCGGAAGGCGAGGGATTTACGGCCAGAGCCCCCCTGGCACCCAAGCGTCCTCCTGCTCCAAGTAGAACTCAACGGAGAGACCTCTCGCGGTAGGTTCGGTCCACGTTCCCGGCGCGGTCAACAACCCCCTTGGTTAGGGTTAGGCAGGTAGTTGGGGGTAACTGAAACTGCCTCTTCCTTCAGGCCTTTAACTTGAAGTATAGGTACTCATTTAATTTATAATTCATAATTCAAACATAGCCCTAAAATCTCTAGCAAGCACAAATATTTTCATTAATCAACCGAGTTATTTGGCAAACTGCTAAGGAAGTGTTCTTTCCTTTTGAGTGTATTAGCACTCGTTCCCAAGGTGTCTTGTAAATTGGCAAGATCCTTTACATTCCAGTGTAGGGCGTACCTTATTAACCCAACTTGATCAACCCTAAAGTTCCTTAGATATGCTAGTTTTCGGTTTACAACGTTCCTTATTTAGGAGGATATGCAAAAATACGTCCTTTTGCAAGATAACTTGGGTAGGGATCTGCCATCCTTATTGAGGGTTTTTACCCTTACTCCTTGTGAATCAATCACAAGACTAAATGATTTCGTACTTGCTGCGCAAGTCCTGCGATGGAGTAATCCGTTTTAGATCCTTTAAGCTGACGTATGTCGGGCCTAGGGTTTCTTTTTAAGGATCTCGGGGACAGCCCTAGTTCTTTATCTTTACGAATTTTTTTGACCCTACAATAAGGAAAGTAGTCAAGTGCTTAGGGTATGAATATTTCTATGTTTAGATTGGTTTGGATAACTTTTGGAAGGTAATATTAATAGTCTTGTCACAGTTTTACTATCCTTGTGACAATTAACTTTTCAGTCAATACAGTTCAATTTAAACTTCCTTTTTCCTTGCAGATGAACTCGTGCCAAATAACAAACATTTCCCTTGCTACGATGTGCAAATAGCAATGATAACTTCCTAGTAATTTGAGCAATGAAAGAAACCTTTCATGAATTTAATCATTTACAATGATTCGTTGTAAAAGGAATAAGACTAATGGTGCAATATATAATTTCTATATCTTTAGGATTCAACTAAAATATACTACTATAGTAAATGGATAATCTTGCTCGTAATTTATAATGCTTGATGCAATTCGAAGGAAACTAAGTTCTATACATTATCATTCATTCAAATAAGCTAAAATCCTTCATTATAAATAACTCGGACAAATATATCCTATCCCTAACAATTTTCATTTTTGCATGATCGACTTAAAAACGGAATTAAAGCCAAGAAGAAAAACTTGGTTTTGGGGTGAGATATCCACATGGATACCGGGAGATGACCCTCCTGCGGCTACGCCTTGGACTTTCTTAGGAGGCATTGCAATTGTAGTTTTTCAAATGTGGAAGTAGCTTTACAACTTCTCCTTAGAATTCCACCGTCGCTCCCTTGCACCGTTCATCAAAAGTAGTTTTTTGGAAGGCTCCCTCCTTGAATTCGGGAATTCGAAAGGGTGTTTTAGAATCTTTTACAACTAAGACCCATTGAAGCCATGGGGAAGGCTTAATGGCCTTTGTAAACTCGCACGAACGGGAATAAAAGGTGTGGAAAAGACACAAGGTGCGGAAGCGAACTCCAAGGAAATATAGTAACCGCAAGGATTATAAGTAGGGTCGAAAGACCTTGGGTGAACTTGGAGGGAAGGGGTTTCAATACACCATAAGGGAAGGGCTAGGGAAGGATTTAACACGGAGGAAAGAGGGGTGGTTCCAAGGGAAACAACAAAAGGGCTTAAGGATAGGGGTTGAGTGAACTTTAAAATCACAGGGAAGAGATTAATCCCAAAAGAAAGTAATTAAGGGTAAAACATGGGGTTCCAACACCCATGGGAGAGAGCCATATAATGTATTTAGACACGGAGGTGATGTAGGCTTAAGGGATAAGAGGGGTGATAAGACACGGGGGAAAAAAGTAATAAGACCCTTAAGGCCTTCGTGCTTTTAGGGGGAGTGACTTCAAAGAGAAGGTAAGGGGTTTTAGCATGAGGGTGAAAAGGGGGCTTAAAGGTTTTTAAAACCCGGGGGGGGGGGGAGGGGGGGGATAGTCTTAAAGAGCCACAGGAAGGGGGGCTTCTTAGGAGGCTTTTAGAAGCTTCCTAAGAAGCTTCTGGTGGAATCCCACGTGACAAATATGGCAGCAGAAGGGACTGGTGCAGACGGCAGCAACCTAGATCAGATGGCGGCGATCTCATGGCATCATTCAGCCCTACAGTAGATGGCGACGACCTACAGCAGATGGCAATGACCTACATTAGATGGTGGCGATCTCATGGCATCGTTCAGCCCTTTCCTGGCCCACGGCAGCAACATTCCACTCCTCCTCTCCCTCTCAGCAGTCTGGCGGCGACCTCTTCTGGCTGCACGGCAGCCCAGTGCCTTGTCTCCTCCCTCTCAACATCCAGTATCAACCCTCTCACGCCATGGCAGCGATCAACACAACGTCAAAATCGTCGATTCTCCCTCCCTCACTCATCCACAGCCGTATCAATGTGTCGGATTCTCTCTCGACGACCGCGTATCCTCTCAGCCTGCACCCCCCCTTGATTTAAATAGGGGAGGGGAGGGGGATCCTCCCTCCCCTGCGTGGCATCACACATGCCTTCCCCCTCACTTCAAGCTCCACCAAGGAGCTTAATCACTCCTTCTATTCCCCTCCCCCTCCAGCTCGTCACTTGGCTGGGGGGGATAAGGGGAAAAAAAAATTCCCATTATCCTTAGAAAAGAAAGAAGAAAAAAAATTGCTATAATATTATCCTTATTTCCTATAAGAGGTAGTCCACGCGAAGAAAAGATTTTTAGAACGTTACATTCTCTCCCCCTTAGGGGAATCAAGATATCCTCATCTCGAGATAAACTGGGGATATTGATGGATGAGAGTGCCTTCATCTACCTAGGTGGCATACTCTTCGGAATAATCTTTCCACTGGACGAGGCATTCTCTTAAGGTTCTAGATCTTAACTGTCTCTCCCTAACATCTAAGATCATATCCGGCCTTAGTTCAAGGACTCCTTGACTAGGCATTACAATTTGTTGGTCATCAAGTACATGATTAGGGTTGGGTACATATTTTTTCAATAGGCTGATATGGAATACATTGTGAACCTTTAGGTTCTCAGGGAGTTGCAATCTATAAGCATTGGGTCCTAGGCATTTGAGGATTTTGTACGGCCCACAATACCTTGGACTTAGGTTCTTGCATTCTCCTAGGGATAGAGAACTCTTTTTAGGGCATACACGAATGAAGACCATGTCTCCTTCTTCGAAGACTCTATCTTGACATTTCAAATCTGCATATGCCTTTTGTCTATCCTTGGCTGCTTGTATGTCTTGTCTTATTGACTTTATTTGATCATCCATGTCTTCCAACATCTGTCTTGATGCTTCAACTCTTAGGGTTGGATCAGAAAAGTTTAGGGGACTTCTGCAATCATGACCATATAATGCTTGAAAAGGGGTCATTTGAATGCTCTGCTGGTAAGAAGCATTGTAGGCAAATTCAACCAAAGGCAAGTATTGAATCCACCTCTTTGGCTCTCGACAGGAGTATGCCCTAAGCATATCCTCGATGACTTGATTTACTCGCTCTGTTTGACCATCCGTTTGGGGATGGTAGGCGGTGCTAAAACAGAGTTGAGTCCCAATAGCTTCAAAGATAGCTCTCCAGAAGTGTGATGTGAAGAGAGAATCTCGATCACTAATGATTCTTCTAGGTAACCCATGTAGCTTGAATATCTCCTTGATAAACAATCTTGAAATGTCTGAGGCTTTATAGCTTGTCTTTACTGGAATAAGGTGTGCAACCTTAGTAAGCATGTCAACCACAACCATGATGGAGTTGTATCCTCCCTGGACTTGGGGTAGGCCTACAACAAAATCCATACTAATGAATTCCCATTTCATTTGGGGGGTGTCAAGCGGTTGTAGTTTCCCTGGCATCATGACATGTTCGGCTTTGATACGTTGGCAAGACAAACACTCAGTGACATATTTGAGAACGTCACCTCTAAGCCTCTCCCAATGGTAGCTCTTCCTAACTGCATTAAGAGTATTAGTATAGCCAGGATGTCCTGCGAAAGGAGAATCATGAGCTTCCCATAATATCTTCTGCTTAAGTGATTGGCTTGCTGGTATACATAGCCTTGTTCTGTAGTAGACAAGTCCATTATCAATGGAAAATTCCTGATACTTAGCTTGCAACTTCTGATTCTGCTCCTTGGTAGATATTTCCTTTATCATTGTTTGGTAGGCCAAATCATGGCATGCTTCCTCTCTAGCTAGTTCAAGTATAGGGTTGTTTGGCATAGATACTTTTGTAGCCAGAGATCTGGCCGTTGATGGATTCTGCAAGATTAGGGAATTTAGGAATGCCTTGCAACTGAGTGCATCGGCAACTACATTCTCCTTCCCTGGTCGGTACTTGATTTCAAAATCATATTCCTCCAATACTTCAATCCACCGATGTTGTCTCATGTTGAGCTCTTCTGGGTAAAAATCCATTTGAGACTCTTATGATCCGTTACTAGAGTAAACTTGTTACCCAACATGTAGTGTCTCCAAAGCTTTAGAGCATGGATGACAGCTAGTAATTCCAGATCATGCGTGGCATAATTCTTTTCATGACTCTTCAATTTCATTGAAGAGTATGCTACTGGATGACCTTCCTGCATAAGTACACACCCCAAGGCAAGAATGCTAGCATCAGTTACTACCTCGAACTCCTTATTGAGGTCAGGAAGTTTTAGAATAGGTGCTGATACCGAACTTTGCTTCAATTTGTCGAAGCTATTTTGTTCGGAAGTTGACCATGTAATGGAAGTCTGCTTCTTTAGTAAGTCTGTAAGAGGTGCTGCAATCAAAGCATAGTTTTTGATGAAGACCATATACCATCCTGTCAATCCAAGAAAGCTACGTATCTCTTTGATGGATACTAGTATTGGCCATTCAAGCACATCTCTGACCTTGGCTGGGTCTACTGATATTCCTTCTGATGATACTATGAATCCCAGATATTCAATCTGACGCTTGAAGAATGCACACTTCTTCATTTTTGCATACAGCTTATGAGACCTCATTGTCTCCGGACGTGCCCATATCTTGTATTGAAGGCCATCTTTGGAATATCTTCTTCCTTGATCCTTATCTGATAGTAACCTGACCTGAGATCAATCTTGGAGAAGATCTTTGCACCTTGAAGACAATCAAGAAGCTCATCTATTCTAGGAATAGGATACTTGTTCTTGACTGTTGATTGATTCAACCCTCGGTAATCAATACATAGTCGAAGTGTCCCATCTTTCTTTTTCTGGAATAGTACTGGAGCTCCCCACGGTGAGTTGCTAGGCCAGATGTAACCCTGATCTAACACTTGTTTGAGTTGTTCCTTCAACTCAATTGCTTCCGGTATGGACATTCTGTAAGGTCTCTTTGCAATTGGTGAAGCTCCAGGCACTAGCCTAATCTCATGATTTACTTCTCTTTGAGGCGGAAGTTCAATCAATTCCTCAGGGAATACGTCAGCGTATTCCTTTAGCCAAGAAGGTCCTTCATGAGATTCTTGCTTTTGATCTAACTTCTTGAGTTTGATCAGGTAAACGGGTAATCCTTTTCTGACTCCTTTTATGATCCGAGATACTTTGGCTAATTGGATTCTTGGCACTCCTGCCTCACCTTGAGTTGTGACAAATTCCCTTTCAGAGTTTCGAAAGGAAACTTGACCCTTTCCACAGTGGATGTGGGCATCGTTGGGCTTAAGCCAATCCATCCCGAGTAGACACTCATGGATACCTAAATTCATGACTCTGAATTTGACTGAAGTCTTCTTTCCTCCCAGAAATAATTCCACCTTAGCAGTTTTCTTGGTAGAAGTTACCTCACGACCGTTTGCCAACTCCACAAGCAGGGTAGGTGCTTCTACTGTGGTTATTCCTAAACTTTTTGCACATGCTGGTGAGATAAAGGAATGTGTACTGCCACAATCAATCAAGGTTTTGAAACCTTTACCTTGATAGTCCGACGGTGTCTGAATCACCGAGAACTGGCGATTCGGCCCTTTCTTGTGTAAAGCGGCATGGACTGTTGCTTTTTCGAATTCAGCTTCCATAGTCAGATCTTCCTCTTCTTCTTCTTCGCTTCTTTGCCTATTGCCAATGCAAGCGGTTCTTCCTCTTCCACGGGTAACGGCTCCTTGACCGCAGCCTGCACCTTGGAAAGGCGTTTGACGATGTCCTCCGCTGAGCTTGGGGCATTGCCTCTTGAAGTGACCGGGTTCGTTGAAGTGGAAACAACGGAGGTTTCGGCCATTACTTTGAGTAGGAACAAAGTTGTTGACGTTATTTGTCCTTTCTTTCTTCCTTTGTCCCTGATTGTGACCTTGAACTCTCTTCATTTGAGGTCTGAATGCTTCTCTGTTTGGGTCACTATAGGACCAAGTTTTGTTACCCCTTGGTCTAGCTTGCACCTCCTGAATTATAGGCACCGCTCGAATGAGTGCATCCTGAAGATCTGATGGACGCATAGATTCGAGATGGGTATTTACGGGTGGATTTAAGCCCGCACAAAATTTGGACACCTGCTGCGTTATGTCCATCTGTGGCGCATACTTTAAAAGTGAGACGAATTTAGAGTAGTATGCGTCAAGAGTGAGTCCTAGCTGTTTTAGCTCGTAGAACTCATTCATTTTCTGCGTACAATATGCAGGTGGTAAATATCTTCCTTGCACGGCTTTCTTCAACTTCTCCTAGGTAACGGACCCCTCTGAAATCCCTTGATCCCTGCACAATTGCTTCCACCAGAGTCTGGCTTCGCCGGTGAGCTTTAACTTGGCGAGCATGGCCTGATTGGTAGGTGCACTACCAGCTGCTTCAAAGTAATCCTCCATGGATTCAACCCAAATTTTAGCATCAGCCTGGACGAATCTGCCTCTCCTGTCAAACTCGGGTGGCTTTATCTGCTTGAGGAGGAACTTCTTCTCCTAGGTCACAGCAGTACTTGATGTAGGAGGCGAATTTGAAACCTGTACCTGGGGTTGTGCGTGGTTTTGTTTTCTTAACGTTATTATATGATAATCGTCGTTAGCTTATCTTTCATTTTTAGTTCAGCTATCTCGTAAACAATGTAGCTACTTAACTTCTTAACAACTCTTATGCACAGCCAGATATTGATAAAAAGAAGTCTTTATTTGTATATACATGGGCATAGCCTTATACAACGTTTCGTGTGATGATAATCCAATCATTACAGTCAGTTTGGGGAGAACAACGTTGTATTGCATTTGTCTACAGGAACTGTGTAATAGTAGGGTTTTGGGTCATGGATCTTTAGGAATCGATAATTCATTGGAAGTTGAGGATACCCTTTCCGTTGGAATCCATACTTCTCATGGCGGCCCAACACTTTAATCCTGTCGGCTGGGATTACACAGGTTACTTCCTCATATACATATGAGTTCATTTCAACCCTCTGACCTTGAATATGTAAAGTCGAATTTACGTGAGCTTCCACAAAATGAACAGCTTCACGACTTTCATGTCTTCCAACCATTTAATCCTCTTTAGGTTGGTCTCTAGATAAGCAAACCAGTGGGCGGCTATATAGTAGATTCCTGAAGACCCCGTCCATCTTCATTCTATGTATAAAGGTGATGGGTTATAAATCTGCTCCAGGATGTTCATCATCCCAATTCTTTGTCTATAAAGTGGAGAATGCATTGCAGTCATAAACATGACCCGAAATACCAAAAATTTGTTCCACGCTTCATAACTCTGCAAGACAGCATTGAAGGTAAGGAAATGTTTGGACAGCAACAATTTATTTACTTCATTTTATTGAGATCTCATAAAAACAATTCCGTTGTTGGTCGGCTCTGATACCAACTCTAACGTGTCCCCTAGTATCATCCAGGACACGTCTTAGCAGTCCATTGGAAAGGATGTCTAGAAAACTCCGCCCGACACTCCCATGGAATGTTACGGGTTTTGCGATCTAGGTCTTTTCACGTCTGCCACGTAGCGGAAGTATCCTGGCTATTCCCCACTTAGGATCGATCGGAATTAGGGTTTTCCTGATTGGTCATTAGCGAACAGCAACTAGCATCAGACCCGAGTGAACTACTTTACGCAGAAACGCCAGGTCCGAAGCGGATTCACGCTGCACTTGGTTCAAGGAGAATGGGAAATGAGAGGGATGCAAGGCTCAACCTCTCTGCCATAAGGCATAGTCCCATTCCGTTCCCCTAAAACAGCGTAAATCGGGTAAGACGTAACTCTAGGTCATCGCTCTCGTTATTCGTTTTGATGATCATCCCGCTGTTCTTTGGGATTTTTCGGAAAAGTTCCCGGCTAACAGGGACCACCCAACCGTAGGACGGGGACCCATGGTCTATCCTCCGCACTTTCCTCGGTTTGTTTTAGTTATGTAATTATCTAACACATTAATTTGACATATAACAATCAGCTTCTTTAATTAATCCTGTTAAGCACTGGTTCCTTCACGTAATCTTATCACGTGACATAGAAAAACAATATCAAGCAAGTTTTTTTTTAACATTTCATCATTTTATCTTTGAAATACAAGGAGTTCCGCCCGTAGGCTTGTCCATAATCCGCCCGAAGGCTATCCAGTAATCCCCAGGGATCACTATTCCAAGCTTCCGCCCGTAAATTAGTATGCGGGCCTCGAGATCCAATCCCGAGTCACGTTAGCCTCTTGTGCAGGACCCGGAAGGCGAGGGATTTACGGCCAGAGCCCCCCCTGGCACCCAAGCGTCCTCCTGCTCCAAGTAGAACTCAACGAAGAGACCTCTCGCGGCGGGTTCGGTCCACGTTCCTGGCGCGGTCAACAACCCCCTTGGTTAGGGTTAGGCAGGTAGTCAGGGGTAACTGAAACCTCTAGCAAGCACAAACATTTCCATTCATCAACCGAGTTGTTTGGCAAACTGCTAAGGAAGTGTTCTTTCCTTTTGAGTGTATCAACACTCGTTCCCAAGGTGTCTTGTAAATTGGCAAGATCCTTTACATTCCGGTGTAGGGCGTACCTTATTAACCCAACTTGGTCAACCCTAAAGTTCCTTAGATATGCTAGTTTCCGGTTTACAACTTTCCTTATTTAGGAGGATATGCAAAAATACGTCCTTTTCCAAGATAACTTGCATAGGGATCTGCCATCCTTATTGAGGGTTTTTGCCCTTACTCCTTGTGAATCAATCACAAGACTAAATGATTTCGTACTTGCTGCGCAAGTCCTGCGATGGAGTAATCCGTTTTAGATCCTTTAAGCTGACATATGTCGGGCCTAGGGTTTCTTTTTAAGGATCTCGGGGACAGCCCTAGTTCTTTATCTTTACGAATTTTTTTGACCCTACAATAAGGAAAGTAGTCAAGTGCTTAGGGTATGAATATTTCTATGTTTAGATTGGTTTGGATAACTTTTGGAAGGTAATATTAATAGTCTTGTCATAGTTTTACTATCCTTGTGACAATTTACTTTTCAGTCAATACAGTTCAATTTAAACTTTCTTTTTCCTTGCAGATGAACTCATGCCAAATAACAAACATTTCCCTTACTAGGATGTGCAAATAGCAATGATAACTTCCTAGTAATTTGAGCAACGAAAGAAACCTTTCCTGAATTTAATCATTTACAATGATTTGTTGTGAAAGGAATAAGACTAATGGTGCAATATATAATTTCTATATCTTTAGGATTTAACTAAAATATACTACTACAGTAAATGGATAATCTTGCTCGTAATTCATAATGCTTGATGCAATTCGAAGGAAACTAAGTTGTATACATTATCAATCATTCAAATAAGCTAAAATCCTTCATTATAAATAACTCGGACAAATATATCCTATCCCTAACAATTTCCCTTTTTGCATGATGGACTTAAAAACCGAATTAAAGCCAAGAAGAAAAACCTGGTTTTGGGGTGAGATATCCACATGGATACCGAGAGATGACCCTCCTGTGGCTATGCCTTGGACTTTCTTAGGAGGCATTGCAATTGTAGTTTTTCGAACGTGGAAGTAGCTTTACAACTTCTCCTTAGAATTCCACCGTCGCTCCCTTGCACCGTTCGTCAAAAGTAGTTTTTTGGAAGGCTCCCTCCTTGAATTCGGGAATTCGAAAGGGTGTTTTAGAATCTTTTACAACTAAGACCCATTGAAGCCATGGGGAAGGCTTAATGGCCTTTGTAAGCTCGCACGAACGGGAATAAAAGGTGTGGAAAAGACACAAGGTGCGGAAGCGAACTCCAAGGAAATATAGTAACCGCAAGGATTATAAGTAGGGTCGAAAGACCTTGGGTTAACTTGGAGGGAACGGGTTTCAATACGCCATAAGGGAAGGGCTAGGGAAGGATTTAACACGGAGGAAAGAGGGGTGGTTCCAAGGGAAACAACAAAAGGGATTAAGGATAGGGGTTGAGTGAACTTTAAAATCACAGGGAAGAGATTAATCCCAAAAGAAAGGAATTAAGGGTAAAACATGGGGTTCCAACACCCATGGGAGAGAGCCATATAATGTATTTAGACACGGAGGTGATGTAGGCTTAAGAGATAAGAGGGGTGATAAGACACGGGGGAAAAAAGTAATAAGACCCTTAAGGCCTTCGTGCTTTTAGGGGGAGTGACTTCAAAGAGAAGGTAAGGGGTTTTAGCATGAGGGTGAAAAGGGGGCTTAAAGGTTTTTGAAACCCGGGGGGGGGGGGGGGGGGGGGGGGGGGGATAGTCTTAAAGAGCCACAGGAAGGGGGGCTTCTTAGGAGGCTTTTAGAAGCTTCCTAAGAAGCTTCTGGTGGAATCCCACGTGACAAATATGGCGGCAGAAGGAACTGGTGCAGAGGGCAGCGACCTAGATCAGATGGCGGCGATCTCGTGGCATCGTTCAGTCCTACAGTAGATGGCGGTGACCTACAGCAGATGGCAATGACCTACAGCAGATGGCGGCGATCTCATGGCATCGTTCAGCCCTTTCCTGGCCCACGGCAGCAACGTTCCACTCCTCCTCTCCCTCTCAGCAGTCTGGCGGCGACTTCTTCTAGCTGCACGGCAGCCCAACGCCTTGTCTCCTCCCTCTGAACAGCCAGTATCAACCCTCTCACGCCATGGCAACGATCAACACAACGTCAGAATCGTCGATTCTCCCTCCCTCACTCATCCACAGCCGTATCAATGTGTCGGATTCTCTCTTGACGGCCGTGTATCCTCTCAGCCTGCACCCCCCCTTGATTTAAATAGGGGAGGGGAGGGGGATCCTCCCTGCCCTGCGTGGCATCACACATGCCTTCCCCCTCACTCCAAGCTCCACCAAGGAGCTTAATCACTCCTTCTATTCCCCTCCCCCACCAGCTCGTCAGTCGGCTGGGGGGGGATAAGGGGAAAAAAAATTTCCCATTATCCTTAGAAAAGAAAGAAGAAAAAAAAATTGCTATAATATTATCCTTATTTCCTATAAGAGGTAGTCCACGCGAAGAAAAGATTTTTAGAACGTTACAGGCATATTCAATCTATGATAGCTACATACAAAGAATATTTTTATTGGCTTGCCATAAAGCATGACATAGCAACATTTGTGTTTCAATGCATTGTGTGCCAACAACATATAAAGTGTCACCATGGAAAATCATATGGTTTTCTCTTCCCTTTGTGATTTCCTAATGGCCCATGGGAGCAAATTTCTATGGACTTAATCACTAGTCTTTCCTAATGGCCCATGGGAGCAAATTTCTATGGACTTAATCACTATTCTTTCCACTACATCCTCACACCATGATATAATTTGAACAATTATGGATAAATTTTGTAAGCATGTCTCTTTTATTTCCTATAAAAGACCTTGTCGACCCCATAAGCTTATAAAATATTCATTAACTCCATATTTTCTCATCACATATTTCCAAAGGTTATATAATATGATCGTGATAGATGATTCTATAATCATTTTTGGGTTGCTTAATTTAAAAATATAGGTTCTAAGAAAGATTTCACTTTAGCTTTCCACCTTGAGAGTAATGGTTAGGAATGAAGCACCCAACAATACTATTATGTAAGAAGCTGGGAATACTTAGAATGTTAATAATATGCCATGTCACACTGACACTGGTATATAAGGAGAGAAGTTGTAATTTTTCACATCTTTTTGACATATCAATACAATTACAATCTTTCTCTCCCTTCTTGCTCCAAGCTTCCATGGCTTCTTCATCTTTCCTGTCTTTCTCTCTCCAATTCTAGTCTTTCTCTCTCCTCGTCACTCTATTTCTCTCTCTTCCTGCAGTCTTTCTCTCTCCTCTGCAGTCTTTCTCTCTCCTCTTTCTCTCTCCCTAGTTCTCTCTCTGACAAGTGGTATCAGAGCTTCAGTCTTTGATCCATTATTTTCTTCCATTTTCACTCATATTTTCCTATTTCAAAACCAATTTCAGACAAAAATGGTACAAGACAGTGACTAGTGGAGTGCTGCAGGACAACTACAGTTAGCAATGACTACATCTGGAGTTATTCAAGGTCAGATATGGCGGGTAAAGGCTTAAATGGCTGGACGTCATCAAATTTTATGCAAAAATGGAGGTAACTAGGGTAAAGGATGGTTAACCGGGCTTAGTTTGAGAACAAACTGTGGTTACTTTCAAAAGAGGGGTTTCTCTTTCCCCTTTCCTGGAGTTTCCTGCAGGTTTCATGGAAGATCAGCCCTAAAGATCACTTCATCTCTCTCAAACCCCTGAGTTTCTTGGCCAACCATTACCTGGAATAGTTTCCCCAGATCAAGACCTTCAGAATGAGCACAAGGTTGCTCAGTGTTGCCTCAGCCATGGAGCAGGAAACAGCCCCGAAAATTGCGGCGCAATTTTCGGGCTGATTCCAGCCTGCATCCTGCTCAGGTTGCTTCCTCATCAGCCCTTGGCACTCTCCCTGATCCCTTGGCAAGTAAAATCTTCAGCAAACAAGGGAGGATTCAGCTCCCTTTCATGATTCTTCAGCATCTCTTGAACTTTACATGAACAGTCCATGGGCAGCCATGAAAGCTTCAGCCCAAGCTTCCATTTCTTGACAATTTCTTGAAGATTCTTCATCCTTTTGGCCCGTGGAATCATTTCAGCAAGGATTCTTCAACAAATTGCAAGGATTAAGCACGGGATGGCTTAAGATTGAAGATCAAGAGCTTCTATGGAGCAAAAATTTGGGGGAAACGGGTTTAATGCTTCAATTTCAAGCATTTGAAGCTTCAAGATTGGTCTCTTCCATCAGATAAGCAAGCTTCTTGGATTATTTTGCTAACATTGGACAACCGGGAGCCCTATCAAGCATTTGGCAAGTTATTTTCAGCCATGTCAAGGTATTTCTCTTCAATTTTTAATCTCTCTCATTAATCCAATTGCTGAGCTTAAGCCATTTGACTGAGAGATTAAAGAATTGAACATTTTCATCAAATTCTCAGCCAACCTTTGCTTGAATCCATATATTCATGAATGCAATGCTTGTCTAATGCATATTAGTTTCAATCAGTGAATGAAGGGCCTTAATCTGAGATTTCAGCATAACATTTGAATCCTATGGACTGAATACATTGATTGATTCCTTTGCTTACTCTAATCCAATTGATTGGTTGATTCTCTTTTGCCTAAATTGGAAAATTGTAAAGGGTAAGTACTAGCAATCAGTGAGTCACTGAATTGCATAGGTAAAACCCTTCTCCCATCTCAAGTTCTTTTATCTCAATCAATTGCATCTCATGAAAGGCTGAATGAATATTTTCCAAATGCATATCATGCTGATTGCTTAGTACACTAGCCTCTGCCATGTTGATATTCCCACCGAGGAAAAAGGTGGATGCCGGGGGAGATAGTGGGACAAAAGAGAGGTGACCCTCCCTCACTATCGAAGATCCCGAAGGGGTGCAACCAACCGACCCGGGGGGAACTTTGCCCACCTCCCGGTGATTCGGAGCCCGTGTAGGGAGCCCGTCCTGCCGTTTTATCCCTCACACAGGTACAGCGAGTGGAGAATTGAAGATTGAAGACTTTCCAACGACTCAAGTACCTATTGGAGTAAAACAGGGTAAAACATGGCATTTTCAGGTTACCCACAGGGTATTTACAGGTGGATACAGGTACACCCTTTGATACTGAAGTACAGGTGCAGGTACTACAGGGTACCCACAGGTCCTATATACCCCTTTGCAGGGTTTGGTAGCCTTTGGAGGTTACTTTCTTGCATTACAGGGTCAAAACAGGGCACTTACAGGTCTAAACAGGGTGCAGGACTGGACAGTTCAGACTCTGAAAGTCAGTTACAGAATTTTCTGTCCTAAACCTGTTATAGCGTGCTATAGCTCATCTCGAAGAGGGCATTGTAAGCTTCGATTCGCACAAAAAAGTTTTGCAATCGGAGTTTTCTAGCCAAAGTTATAGCCGTTTTACTGACAGGGGGTACTGCAGGACTGCACTAGTATGGCAGGGCATAAAGGCAAAAATAAGGTCCAGGAGGACTATGCACAGCAAATCAGGGATTCTATGATGGAAAGCACATTTCAAGAGAACCCTGAAGAGCCTCAACAAGGAGAAATTAGCATGCTCAATGATACTTTGTGTGCCCATGAACTAAGGCATAGAGAGCGACATGAGGCCATGCTATCAAGAATGGATCAGATGGTTCAATCTACTGATCAGACTAAGGCTTCCATTGATAGATTGGTAATGTCCAATGAACTACTCATGGCACAAGTCTCTAAACTTTTACAATTACAAGTGGCATCAAAAGAAGCTAATGAAAAGGCCTGTTCAAATACTGATCCTTCAGTTCCACTTCAGCCATCCAACCAAAATGGTCATGGAGATGGAATCATAGGAAGAAGAGGCATACCCAATAGTCAATATGAAGTGGGAGAAGCTTCACAAAGGCATGATGACTATTTGGGCAGTTTGAACGGTGCCAATACTCAAGCTTTTGGACTGCATACACAGCATTCTAGGGGTGCTTTACCAACAGGAAGATTACAGGGTAATTCTCAGCCACCTGTTGGAAGATTTCAATCTCATTTTGGGGGTTCTGTACTTGGAAATTCTGATCAGCCAGTTTTGGGACAGCAACCCTTCCATGATAGAGAATTCAAGGACAAAATTGTTTTATCCAAATTCAATGGCCAGTCATCTTCACCATCAGAATTAGAGGAATGGACTTCTAAGATGGAGTCTTATTTCGACATATTTCCTAAAACTGATGATATGAAGATACATTTTGCCTCCCTCCACTTAGAAGGATTTGCTCACACTTGGTGGAGGTATATCAAGAAAGAGAATGTACTTATTGAAAATTGGGAAGCTTTCAAGGCACTTATGGCTGAAGTCTTTGTTTCACCTCTTGAGAAAGAGAAGTTAGAACGAAGATGGTACAACTTGGAACAAAGGAGCCTAAGTGTAAGAGATTATACAAACCAATTCCTTAACTTGACCATGTATGTGGAAAACATCAGTGATGAGGCCAAGTTACACAAGTTCATGTATGGTTTGGAACCATCCTTGTCAGCTGATGTTATGGCGCAAAATCCTACTTCACTTTTCAAGGCTATTGAGCTTGCAGAGCGCTTTGGAAGGAAGTATAGGAAAGAATCTTCATTTCAGCCAAGTTATGGACAGCCAAGGACTGTTCTAAAGCAAGGGCAAGTTGGTAACAATTATGGCAGCAACTATATGCCTAGTGGGAGCTTACGGATACCAACTTATCCCCCATTTAATGCTTCTAGGCTTCAAGGCAATTTCAGGACAGCAAACAGTCCAAAGGTTGAATTTAAGCACGGTGACAATAAGCCTAAGTCTACTTCAACCAATACAAATTCTAGAAATATTCCCATGGATCTTTACAAGGAAAGAAAGGACAAAGGCTTATGCTTCAAGTGTGGAGAAAAGTATACTCCTGACCATGCTTCAAAGTGTGTATACAAAAATGCCAAGCCAAAAATTCAGAGTATGCTAGTTCTTGAGGACCTTGAAAATGACATAGATGAAGTTAATGCAGTCCCAATCAATGCTGAAAATGAAGATTTCGAGGATGATGGTGGACAGGAGTACTTCTATGATCCATCTGACTCTTTTCCTTTTGATCCAGGCGGTGATATTCCATTTGATCCTGGTGGATTTTGTAATGAGTTGCCTGCTGCCACTAATTGTTCTATCTCTATGGATGCTTGGACGGGATCTAAGAACCCTAATACACTTCGTATGAAGGGAAGCATATGTGGAAAGCCAGTGTTCATCCTGATAGATAGTGGCAGTACCCACAGTTTTGTCAATAAATCCATTTTGTACAAGTTGAATTGTGTTCCCACCGACTTACAGCAGCCCATTAGAGTACAAGTGGCTAATGGTGAAGAGGAAATCAGCACACAGATTTGTCCACAGGTTTCTTTGCAGATGGCTGAAAATTTTGAAGTCAAAGTAAACCTGATCACTTTGGAAATGGGGCCCATAGATATTGTACTTGGTTGTGACTGGTTGATGACCTTAGGCAGGATTACTATGGATTTCTCACAGTTATATATGGAGTTTTTCTCCAATGGACAGCTCATCCGTTTACAGGGGATCCCTAGTAAATCTGATTTTCAGCTTATCACCATTCAACAACTCAAGAAAGAGTACAAGAAGCGCTCACAGATATTTGTATTGCATTTGAACAAAGAAACACAGGATCAGCCCAAAAATTCAGCAAACCATCCAGCCTTGACAGCTCTTCTTGAGGAGTACAGAGATCTATTTGAAGTACCTACTTCATTGCCTCCTAAGAGAGCGGTGGATCACCCCATTGATTTGGAACCCAACTCAAAGACGATCAATAAGCCACCTTACAGACTATCAAAATGCGAACGAGAGGAAGTAGCCAAGCAAATCAAAGAGCTTCTTGAAATGGGATTCATTGAACCAAGTTCTTCACCGTATGCATCCCCAGTCCTGTTAGTCAAAAAGAAAGATGGATCTTTCAGAATGTGCATTGACTACAGGGATCTTAACAAGATAACAGTGAAGAACAGATATCCTATACCCAGGATAGATGATTTGCTTGATGAGCTTAAGGGGGCTCGATTCTTCACGAAGATTGATTTGAGATCAGGGTATCATCAGATTCGCATGAGAGAGGGTGATGAGGTCAAGACTGCTTTTAGGACTGATCGTGGGCTTTACCATTTCTTGGTGATGCCATTCGGCCTTACAAACGCTCCAGCTACCTTTCAAAGCCTGATGAATAAGATTCTACAACCTTTCCTCTTTCAGTTTGTCTTGGTATTCTTCGACGACATTTTGATCTACAGCAAGACTTTTCAGGATCATTTGTCGCATATGAGGAAGGTTTTTGATGTGTTGAGACATCATAGGCTTTTTGCTAAGGAGAAGAAGTGTTCTTTCATGCAGACTGAAGTGGAATACTTGGGACATATAGTCAGTGAAAAAGGAATACAGGCTGATCCCAAGAAGGTGCAATGCATAAAAGATTGGCCAACGCCTACTACTACTACCTCTCTTAGAGGTTTTCTTGGTCTCTCTTCATTCTATCGCAGATTTATAAAGCATTATGCGGCAATTGCAGCCCCTTTAACTGACAGGTTGAAGAAAGAGGCTTTCTTTTGGGATTCTCTTGCAGATAGCAGCTTCAACCAGTTAAAGGAATTACTTACCTCCGCTCCTATTCTTGTATGCCCGGATTTCTCTAAAGAGTTTACTATACAATGTGATGCTAGTGGCCGTGGCATTGGGGCTGTTTTGCTTCAGGAGCATGGAGTAATTGCATTTGAAAGCCGTAAGCTTACTGATAAGGAGATGGCCATGAATGTTTATGATCAGGAAATGTTGGCTATTCTGCATGCAATCAAGAAATGGCACCATTACTTATATGGCAGCCGATTCAGAGTACATAGTGATCATCGCGTACTCAAGTATTTCCTTACTCAGTCAAATCTTACTCCAAAGCAACGACGATGGGTAGCAACATTACAAAATTATGACTTTGACATCACTCATACAAGGGGCAAAGATAACATAGTGGCTGATTCTCTCTCTCGTATGTGGGCCTGCAAAGTATCAGCCATGACGGAATTACATAGTGATTGGATTGAAGAGCTACAAGAGGCATATCTCTTAGATGAGGAATTCAGCCAAATCTTTCAGAAATTACAGCAAGGTCTCATGGAAGAAAACTCGCACTACCAACTTAAAAATGGTCTTATTTGGTGGAAGGGCAAGATTGTTATTCCCTCTACTTCTTCCTTCAAGCAAAAAATTATGGAGGAGATGCATTCTTCGCCTTTAGCTGGACACTTGGGAGTTTTCAAGACTTATGACAGGATCAGCAAGAGCTTTTATTGGAAAGGACTGTGGAAAGATGTCAAGGACTTCGTTATGAAGTGTATGCCTTGTCAGCAAAATAAGGATAGCACCCATAAGCCAGGAGGTTTATTGCAGCCATTGCCTATTCCTACGGGTAAATGGACTCATATTACTATGGACTTTATCACTGGCTTACCTACTACCAAGAAGGGGTGGAATAGCATTTATGTGGTGGTTGACAGACTCACCAAAGCAGCTCATTTTATCCCAACAAAAATTCAGTTTACTGCTTCTCAGGTGGCCAACCAGTTTATGGAGCATATTTTCAGATTGCATGGATTACCGCAGGTGATTGTCCATGATAGGGACTCAAAGTTTATGAGTAACTTTTGGCAAGCGGTATTTACATCTATGGGTACCAAGTTGGCTCCATCTACGGCTTATCATCCCCAAACTGATGGACAGACAGAGAGAGTTAATAAATGGTTGGAGACTTATCTTCGCCATTTTTGCTATGATGTCCAAACCTCATGGGATTCTTGGTTACACCTGGCTGAGTTTGCTTATAATAATTCCACTCATGCGAGCATAGGAGTTTCACCCTTTGAGGCTTTGTATGGTTACAAGGTGCCCCTACCCACAGTCATTTTTAACGAAAAGATCAACCCTCATGGGAAGGAAGAGTTGGATAGAATGCAGACCCTTCTTCAGCAATGCAAGGTGAATCTAAGGAAGGCTCAAGATCAGATGAAGATGTATGCTGATGAGAAGAGGAGGCCTTTAGAGTTCCAGGAAGGAGAGCTGGTTTTGTTGAAGGTGCCCAAATCCAAGTATTCTACATTGAAAGATGGATCCAGTAATAAGCTTGCCCACAGATTCTATGGCCCTTACAGGATCCTTAAGCGGATTGGAGATTTGGCATACAGACTAGAGCTTCCCTCTTCTACAAAGATTCATAACGTCTTCCATGTTAGTCAGCTCAAGCCCTATTATGGTGATCCAGTGGATTTAGTTGATGAGCTGCCACCTATTGATGAAGATGGTATTGTTCAGTACATCCCAGAGGCTGTCATAGGTCAGCGTGAAAAGAAGCTTCGATCACGTTCTATTGTGGAATATTTGATTAAATGGAGAGGTTTACCCTCTGAAGAGGCTTCTTGGAGACCTGATTCAATATTGGATGAGTATCCATACTTGAAGGATACATTAGTGGCTGAAGCCTATTGCTTATGGAGCTAGTATTGGTGCAGACTGGTTCAGGACAGCACGCTGTTTTAGAACAGTTTTTGTCGTACTTCATTTTCAGAATTGAGCTATCTACATGAGCTTAAAGTACTCTTCAAGAGCTTCGTTTTGATATGTGGTACACTTCATTTGGACACTTCTATCAAAAGTTATGGCTGATTTGGTCCAGCAGGGACTGTTATTCCAGCAAGCTGTCTACTTTCTTCTGGAACTATTTGTTGAAGATTCTATGGCTCCAATGGCTTCTAAGGTTCTTCAAATCATGTATATAGCAGGGTCCACTTTTCGTACTTCAAATTCAGCCCTTGTAATGATAAATTCTTCACTCATTCCCTATTTGTTAAGCTGTAAAACAGAGTAGTACTCTGTTCTATCCATCTTTTCTTTAGCTCTTTCTAGTTTTGTTTTTGGGGACAAAAACTTTTGGGAAGGGATGGATTGTAAGAAGCTGGGAATACTTAGAATGTTAATAATATGCCATGTCACACTGACACTGGTATATAAGGAGAGAAGTTGTAATTTTTCACATCTTTTTGACATATCAATACAATTACAATCTTTCTCTCCCTTCTTGCTCCAAGCTTCCATGGCTTCTTCATCTTTCCTGTCTTTCTCTCTCCAATTCTAGTCTTTCTCTCTCCTCGTCACTCTATTTCTCTCTCTTCCTGCAGTCTTTCTCTCTCCTCTGCAGTCTTTCTCTCTCCTCTTTCTCTCTCCCTAGTTCTCTCTCTGACATATTATTGATCTTCTTAGATCCTACACTATTAATAAACCTAATAATTGGGACCAATATCTCCCTATCCTTCAATTTTCTTACAATAACACCACACATTTTGCTACTAGTAGTAAAGCTCCTTTTGAGGTAGTTTATGGAAAGAAATTGCATATCCCTATGACAACCATTTTAGAGCAAGCCACCAAAAAGATTAAGCAATCCCAACTGCGGTATACATCTCAAGCTAATAAAAAGGGAAAGACTATTAAATTTCAAGAGAATGATTTAATCTGGTTGAGAATTGAAAAGAGAATGTTGAAATCCATCGTGGATGGCATCCAAAAATTAAATTAACACCAAGATATTATAGCCCATTTTGTATTGCTCACAAGATTAATGAAATTCCTTTAAAATGGACATCCCTCTTCAATAGCAAATACATATTTCTTTTCACATTATTTTATTGAAACAATTCAAGAGAACACTTCCAATTACTCTTGGTTGATGACCCTTCTTTGATAGAGAAATATATTGAAATTTTATTTTGTGAAATAATACTTGACCATGACCAAACCACCACTAGAATAGGAAATCAATATCATAGGTATCTAGTCAGGTAGAGAAATCATTATGTGGAAGAATCATAATGCATTCAAAAATTTGTCCTAACTCCAAATGTAATAAATGCCTTCCACTCACAATCACATTAAATATCCCAAAGGCACAGAACCACTATAGAGGTAGTATTTCATTTATAATCTATGGAACTTTCAACTTTAGATTTGCCATAGGAGGCAACACAAGTTACAAGTTTACAATGCAAATTCACCACTACAAGAGGTAGCATCTACATGTGGTTGGCCACCCTTGCATATTTTTCTTTGAGTTATCAATTGGGAATAATTTCTTTTTAACCCCATGAAATTATATTCATTTTTTATTTTGCCAAAATTTATAAATTTTAGAAGATTTTGATGATTGTGAACTTTGTCTATTTGTTACATGATTTGTGACTTATTGCATAAACACGTATATGGATACTTGTTTCATTATGCCTGGTAGATAGGCAAAAGGATATTGATATATTTTGTATTGTGCTCAATTAATTATTAGATGGAGTTATGCAAAATTATTATTTTGAAGTAGGCATTTTAATATGTGAATTTTTTACACTTTATAGCATGGAAAAATGTTATTAGTAATATTATATTTTGTACGCATCTATAAGCTCAAGGACTTTGCATCTGCACATGCACAATAGATTTATTTTGGATGTATTTATTTGAATATATAAAATGTGATTTTTTATTATAAATCTATTTAAGATAAGGTGTGTTTGATTTATTTACACAAAAACAAGAAGCAAGAACTCAAAAAGGATGCTTTCAATATATTTTGAGCACAAAAGCTTTATTGAAAATTACAAATGCATGCACGGGGGAGCTGCTCACTCATGCATGGAGGGAGGTTGTACCCAATCTTGTGTCGTGCAAGTTTTGTGAAATTCTTTTCTCTTGTGCAATTTTAACTTCACATTTTTCTATCAATTATTGGCTATTGTGTAATGAATGTTAGCAACATATATCCACATCTCAAGCTGCTCAACTATTCATTTATACCATCTTTCCTTATCATGGTTTTCCTAAGGCTATCCTTACTGACAAGATGACGAATTCTACAATAATTTTTTATTTTCTCTCTTCAAAAATTTAGACATAAAAATGGATTTTACATCTGTTTTTCACCTTGAGAGTAAGGGCCAGACTAAAACAACTAATAATATCATCCTCGATCTCCTTAGATCTTCTACTATTGTCCAACTTGCAAATTAGGATTGACATTTATCTATCCTTCAACTTTCCCTATAATAATATACCTCATTCATCTATTAGTCATGCACCTTTTAAGGTCATGAAATTACCTACACCCATGTTCTTAATTTTCACAAATATTCCCACCACCACAACTAATTCATTAGTCAATAACCATATGAAAATTGTTATGAAGATTCAGCAGATAGAATTACGTTATATTGCCCAAGAAAATAAAGAGCATAAAGCTATGACATTCAAATAAAATGATTTGAAATGGCTTCAAATTGAGAAAGGAAGATCAAAATCTATAGTTGAATTCCAAAATTAAATTTACTTCAATATATTATGGATCCTTTAGGATTTTTCACAAGATTAGTGATAATTTTTTTCATTTAGGCATCACTTCTCATTGGCAAATCCATAGCTCTTTTCATATTAGTTTACTAAAACCCTTTAAAGTAAATCCACATATTACTCTAATGGTTGATGATCCACCACTACCTGAGAAAGAAATCAAGATTTTAACTCCTGAGATCATTCTTGACCATGATAAAATTACTACTCATATTGCTCATAAATACCATGGGTATTAAGTCAAATATAAGAATCATTTAATCGAAGAATCCTAATGGATTCAGAAAACATCTCTTTCTCAAACTTGTGATGCTGATAAAATTTATGCCTACCAGTCACAAATACATTACGGTTTTAATCAAATACCAATCTTTTGCATGATGTAGTATTTGTAATCCATGGTTACTTATCCTTGTGACGATATGCCACCTGAGACACATACTTATTCATTGTCATTTTTGTCATATGATTTTTCAGGATAGAACATGAAAACTTAATGAGCATATATATATGGATTATTCATTTTGTTTGAATGATGTTGTTCCTACTACATTACACTTGATAGAGTATGGATTGTGCCTATTTGATCCCCTTTTTTTCTATGTGAAAGTGGGTAATACCCAAGCTCTAATCCTATAGTTGAAACCTTAGAACAGAATAGAGGAATTAAACTAGTAAAACAAGGTGATATTTTGGGAAAGAAGTGTGAATTAGGAGTAGAATGGTGTACATTTAGTACGAATTTTGGATATCAAAGAGACTAAAATGTGGATAGCATGTGCCTCAGTGCGAGGAGACTATGGAATATTGAAAAGAGAGATGGGAGAGACGAGACATATAAAGGGTCTAAGTTGTCAACAAGCAATGCTAGTTTGATATAAAAGAGCTTACAATAATGCTCTTAAACATGAGAGCTTTCCATAAACACAAACACGGATGATCTTATATATACATGACTATTCTTGAGCATGACAATTGATTAAGTATGAGAACTCTCCATAAACACAAACATGGATGATTTGATACAAGAGAACATACAAAAATGTTATTGAATATGAGATATGTTCATAATAAAAAACATATTTAAAACCCTAAACAAAGGAACTATTATGAAAACCATAAACTATGAAAACAAAGAAAGGAAGCCATACCATGCGAGTCGAGAAGATTTTTTCTTGGGTATTGTACAAGCTCTTGCCTCTTGGATCTCATGCACACACACACACACACAAAAAGACAGAGAGAGAGAGAGAGAGAGAGAGAGAGTGTGTGTGTGTGTGTGTCTGTGCGTGCGTGCATGCATGCGTATGCGCATGCACGCGTGTGGGTGGGTGTGTGTGTGTGTGTGCATGTGCATGTGTGTGTGTGTCCCCTCCCTCCTTTATTGCAAACTTTTGCTTTTTATTTGCTTTGCTGCTTTTGCTTTCCCATTTTTTGAGCAATGAAGCCCAAGGCCAAACTTGACTGAAATTTTAAAACAAAGTGCACATCTATAACCACATATAAAATTTTGTTTGAACATGCAAATAAACATGTGTATAAATATGCATGTAGATGCACTTGTAAAAGCTTATCGATAGTGGTCGTATGTTGAGGAAAAAGATCTATAAGTAAGGGTATCTTATTGCAATGAAATGAGCACCCCTTGGTGGCCCACAAATACTATGAATAAGGATGCTATAGCAATTTCCAAAGCTCACTATTCAAGCATTGTATGTATCCATCAATATCAATTTATAGTACCAATAAAGCTTGAACTTGGAACAATTTTATTGCCGTTAACTTTGATGTGAATTGGCATATCCTTTCACATTATATTGATTGTCTTTTTCATTTCTTTTCTTGTCTATTCTTTTATGGTATTAATATGCTTGGTATTGTAGAATGATAGCATTACTATGAGCAAGATGGGGTTTTTATGGTAAAGTCTAGTGATAGTCAACGAGAGTGACAAATTAAATAGAGAAATTGTACAATCACTCTATTATTGTAAGCAATGTAACTAGACAACTTTCCTTCATAGAAGGCGAATCGAGGAAAACTAAGCACACTTTAAAAGTATAAGGTCTTTGAGTGACTTATTACACATGCAATTGCAACTTAATATCAATATTTATAATTTTTTTAAATTTTTCCAAAATAGGAATATTATTTTATAGAAAACAAAAGTAGAAATTAATTTCATATGTAATAAAAGAAAAATTGTCTCGTATACAAAAGCATGTCATAGCATTCCATCTATTATCTTTATTAGAGGTCTTCAGTAGAATTGTTTCATAATCTCTCTCATAGAGATGCAATGTGTTGATGAAATTCCATTAGCTTCTCTCTCTCAATCACTCTTCAAATTTTCCTCTCTCATGAATATTATAGAATGATACAAAGAATATCATTCTTTGGTTGTGGATGTAACGTGTCCACTTGTTATCTTCAGGACACCTCTTAGTAGTCCATCGCAAAGGATGTCTAGGAAGCTCCGCCCGGCACTCCCATGGAATGTTACGGGTTTTGCGATCTAGGACTTTCCGCGTCTGCCATGTAACAGAAGAATTCCAGCCGTTCCCACTTAGGACCAACCTGAATTAGGGTTTTTCCTATTGGTCATTTCCTAACGGCGACTAGCGTCGAACCCAAGCGAACTGCTTTACGCAGAAACGCCAGGTACGAAGTGAATTCACGCTACACTTGGTTCAAGGAGAATGGGAAATGAGAGGGATGCGAAGCTCAACCTCTCTGCCATAAGGCATAGCCCCATTCCGTTCCCCTAAAACAAAGTAAAATCGGGATCAGTTATAACTCTAGGTCAACACTCTTGTTGTTCGTGTTCTTTGAACATGTTCTTTGAACAATCTTCCTGCTGTCCATCTTGATTGAGGAAAGTTCCCAGCCAACTGGGACCACCCATCCATAGGACGGACCTATGGCCACATCCACCGCACTTTCCTCAGGTCTTTAGTTATTTAATTACCTAGCACATTTAGTTGGACATGTATCAATCAGCTTCCTTAATTAGCCCGTTAGGCACTGGTTCCATCACGTAATCATATCACTTGACATAGAAAAGCAATGTCAAACAAGTTCCTTTTTAACAGGTTATCATATTTATCTTTGAAATACATAAAGTCCAGCCTGTAGCCTTATCCACAATCCGCTCAAAGGCTATCCAGCAATCCATAGGGATCACTAATCCAAGATTCCGCCTGTAGACTAGTATGCGGGTCTCGAGATCCAATCCCGAGTCATGTTAGCCTCTTGTGCAGGGCCCGGAAGGCGAGGGATTTACGGCCAGAGCCCCTCTGGCACCCAAGCGTCCTTCTGCTCCAAGTAGCGCTTAACGGAGTGACCTCTCGCGGCGGGTTCGGTCCACCTTCTCGACGCGATTAACAACCCCCTTGGTTAGGGTCAGGCACGCAGTCGTGGGTAACTGAAGCTACCTCTCCCTTCAGGCCTTCAACCTGAAGCATTAGATATCCACTTATCCTTTAATTCTTTGAGCAAACAAAGCAAAACAGTGCTCTTAAAATTGTTTACAAGCACAAACAATTCCATTGGTCGTTATTTGTGGCCAACTGCTAAGGAGAGAATCCTTCTTTCCGAATGCATCCAGCACTCGATCCGAGATCAATTGCAGTTTGGCAAGATCCCATATATCCTGGGTTAGGGCGTACCCTATTAACCCGACTTGATCAATACCTTAAGTTTATATTTTATTCCAATTTATTGGTTGGTCCTTTGCTTCCAAGCAATTATCTTTACCCCAGAAAGATACTATATTAGGACGATTATTCATCCTCTTGCAAGATAACTTGTGTAAGAATCTGCCAATCTCATTTCGAGGAATTGCCCATTCCCTTGTGATCAAATCACAAGATCATGCGACTCTACAACTTGTTGCACAAGTGTCTCATCAATTATGGGACTTTTTACCCATCGAATGGAGTCACGAAATAATCTGTTCCTGATGGCATTATGCCGACTTGTCACTCCTAGGGTTTTGAGTTTCATATTTTTAGCGAGAGATTCTTAGGAAAACCTTAGATCACTTCTCGCAAGTATGTCCTACTGTCCCTACATTCCGTGAATGTGGGCAAGTATTTAGGGTATAGGAGTTTCAGTTTTTGGCAATACGTGCGACTAGGTAAATGTCTTCACTGGGCTAACCCTAATTAGTTCGTTGGGATACGTCACATTGAATTAACCCTTTTCTAAACAAGTACTCCACGGTTTTAGGTGTTTAGGTTTATGCCAATTTAACCTATCTATGCTTGAAGATAATTACGCTATCATTTCCATAACCACATGACTTATTGTCTACGCGTAAGTTGATTTTCAAATCCTAACTTTTCGGTTTAAGATCAAGCATAGGTTAGGTTATAGCCTAATTCCAATTAATCATTCTATAACATGCGAATAAGATTCATGCTAAAACATGCAGCCTTTTACTACTTTCATTTTCGAATGAATTTTTCGTATGTAGAACTTACATACTCTTTTGTTGATTTAAGTGTTTTAGGCCACTTGCCCGGAGTAAAATCTTCTTCATGCAACCCTAGCAATTTCCTACGGTTTCTAGCAACTTTCTTTAGGAATTATTTCGAAAAAGATATTCAATAATGCAATATGCGGTTTATTTCTTCGACGTGTACTATCATAATTCTGTTTTGTAAAAATGGACATTAATCAAATTTCAATTCATTGCAATGCATAAAACTACTTGCTAGAAATGCATTTATGCTCCCTTTACTTTGTTCGTTTTACTGAAAAATACTAATGACCGAACTCCTCCATCGTGAGCTATTTCTTTTTAACCGAAGTATTTAAGATGAAAAATGCATCCTATCTCCAAAAATCATTCACGCTTGATTGAATCATAATGACTAAATAAAAATTAGGAAGAAAAACCTGGACTTGTGGTGAGATGTTCATGTGGATGTTAGGAGACGATCCTCCTGCGGTTGCGCCTTGTGCTTTCTTAGGAGCCATCGCGAATGCGGCCTTTCTATCTTGGATGCGGCTTTGTGAACTCCCTTTTTTAATTCCACCATCCTTTATGAATTTCTTCCCTTCCTTTCATAGAAGCTTCGAGGCAATTTGTATAGAAAAAAAGGGGAAAAAAGAAGGTAACTTTGTGGTATGCAAAAAAGGGGGAAAAGAGGGTGTTTTGCAGAGGTCAATAGGAAGGGGGTTCTAAGGGACCTCGAGGTTAAGATGAACCCTTGTGTAAGAATGCGAGGGGAAAAACTTAATAGGCTTATAAAAACTTGGATGGGACAACATGGAAAGGGCCTTTTGAAGGAGACCACAAGCAAGGATTAAGGCCCTTTGAATACTAGGTGTTGGGGAAAACCCACGGGGAGGGTTATAGATCCGAGGGGGGGGTTTAAGTCTTTTGATGGTAAGGCTTATTAAAGACACGGGAAGGGGAATTTTCTTGAATCCCGAGGAGGAGGGAATACCAAACCACTTAGCTTAGGCTTCCTAAAGATCCTCAAAAAGGGGGAAAAGGGTGTAGAAGACCCTTAAGAGTGGGTTTTGTATGGGGGACAAAGGGTATGAAAGAGGCACATGAAGGGGCTTTGGATTCCTGGGGGCAGGGGGTGTTTTAGCAATCCCACATGAACCAGGGCTAGGAGGACCCACAAAGAGGAATGGGGGTGTAGTGTGGAAGGGGGCTTAGGAAGCCCAACCTTGGAAGCTTCCAAGAAGCTTCCAAGGCTTCTGGATAATTGCAAAAGCCCCACGTGGAAGGAGGCTAGGGCTGGCGATAGTGACGCGTGCTGCACGACTGTTGGTGATCAATGCCACCTCCTCTCTCCTCTTGGTGCAGCGTGTCGGCTCCTCCTCTCCCTCTCACGGCGGCGTCGACAATCTCCCCCTCCTTCACGATTGTGGTGCTTCACGGCAACACACAGAGTCTCCACTCTCTCCCTCTATCCGACAGTTTGAGAGTGTCTTCTCTTGCTCCACGACAGCCCGTTTTCCCCCTTGGTTAACCCCATACCATTTATATAGGTGAGGGGAGGGGATTCTCCCTTCCTTGTGTGGCATCTTGCATGCTCTCTACCTTCAACAAGCTCCGGCAAAGGAGCTTGCTCACCCCTTGCTATTCCCTTCTTCCTCCAGTACGACAGTTGGTTGGAGGAGAGGGGGATAATCAATTAAATTTTTTTCCCCTTATTCTAACCTTTTAGCCTCATAAGAGGAGATTCGTATGCGGAATACGTGTTTTTGATTTGGAAATGTTACATTCTCTCCCCCTTGGAGGAATCGAGATATCCTCATCTCGAGATAAACTGGGGATATTGATGGTTGAGAGTGCTTTCATCTATCCAAGTGGCATCCTCATCGGGATAATATTTCCACTGGACGAGGCATTCTCTCAAGGTTCTCGATCTCAGTTGTCTCTCCCTAACATCTAAGATCCTATCAGGCCTTAGTTCAAGGACTCCCTAACTAGGCATTACAATTTGTTGGTCATCAAGTAATGGTTAGGATTAGGTACATACTTCTTCAATAGGCTGATATGGAATACATTATGAACCTTTAGGTTCTCAGGGAGTTGCAGTCTATAAGCATTAGGTCCTAGGCACTTGAGGATCTTGTACGGTCCACAATACCTTGGACTTAGCTTCTTGCAATCTCCTAAGGATAGGGAACTCTTCTTTGGGCATACACGAATGAAGGCCATGTCTCCTTCCTCGAAGACTCTATTTTGACGCTTCAAATCTGCGTATGCCTTCTGTCTATCCTTGGAAGCTTGGATGTCCTGTCTTATTGACTTTATTTGGTCATCCATCTCTTCCAATATCTGCCTTGTAGCTTCAACCCTCAAGGCTGGATCTGAGAAGTTTAGGGGACTTCGACAGTCATGACCATACAATGCTTGGAAAGGGGTCATCTGAATTCTTTTTTGGTAAGAAGCATTGTAGGCAAATTCAACCAAAGGCAAGTATTGAATCCACCTTTTTGGTTCACAACAACAGTATGCCCTAAGCATATCCTCGATGACTTGATTGACTCGCTCTGTTTGGCCATCCATTTGGGGATGGTAAGCTGTGCTAAAACAGAGTGGAGTCCCAATGGCTTCAAAGATGGCTCTCCAGAAGTGTGATGTGAAGAGAGAATCACGATCACTAACGATTCTTCTTGGTAGACCATGTAGCTTGAATATCTCCTTGATAAACAATCTTGCAATGTCTGAGGCTTTATAGTTTGTCTTTACTGGAATAAGGTGTGCAACCTTAGTAAGCATGTCAACCACAACCATGATGGAGTTGTATCCCCCCTGAACTTGGGGTAGGCCAACAACAAAATCCATACTGATGAATTCCCATTTCATTTGGAGAATGTCAAGTGGTTGTAACTTCCCTGGCATCTTGACATGTTCGGCTTTGATACGTTGATAAGACAAACACTCAGTGACATATTTGAGAATGTCACCTTTAAGCCTCTCCCAATAATAGCTCTTCCTAAGTGCATTGAGGGTCTTGGCATAGCCAGGATGTCCTGAGAAAGGGGAATCATGAGCTTCCCACAATATCTTCTGCTTAAGTGAGTGACTTGCCGATATACACAGCCTCCTTCTATAGTAGACAAGTCCATTATTGATAGAGAATTCATGATACTTAGCCTACAGATTTTGGTCATGATCCTTGATAGGGATCTCCCTTAGCATCTTTTGATAGGCTGGGTCACGGCATGCTTCCTCTCTAGCTAACTCAAGTATTGGGTTATTTGTCATAGATACCTTTGTAGCTAGAGATCTAGCTGTTGATGGATTTGGCAAGATTAATGAGTTAAGGAATGCCTTGTGACTGAGTGCATCGGCAACTACATTCTCTTTTCCTGGTCGGTACTTGATTTCAAAGTCATACTCCTCCAGCACTTCAATCCACTGACGTTGCCTCATGTTGAGCTCGTTCTGGGTAAAGATCCACTTGAGACTCTTATGGTCAGTTACTAGTGTAAACTTGTTACCCAACAGGTAGTGTCTCCAAAGCTTTAGAGCATGGATGATAGCTAACAATTCCAAATCATGGGTAGCATAATTCTTCTTATGACTCTTCAGTTTCCTTGAAGAGTAGGCTACCGGGTGACTTTCCTGCATGAGCACACATCCTAAGGCAAGTGCGCTAGCATCAGTTACTGCCTCCAACTCCTTAAGAAGTTTCAGGATAGGTGCTGATACCAAACTCTGCTTCAACCTATCGAAGCTAGTTTGTTCGGGAGTTGACTATGCAATGGAAGTTTGCTTCTTCAATAAGTCTGTCAGAGGTGCTGCAATCAAAGCATAGTTTTTTATGAAGACCCTATACCATCATGTCAATCCAAGGAAACTACGCATTTCTTTGATAGTTGTTGGTATTGGGCATTCTAGCACATCTCTGACCTTGGCTGGGTCCACTGAGGTTCCTTTCGCTAATACGGTGAATCCCAAATATTCAATCAGACGCTTGAATAATGCGCATTTCTTCATCTTAGCGTACAGCTTATGTGACCTCATTGTCTCAAGGACAATCAGAAGTTGGGGTTTATGATCTTCTTCCTGTTTAGAATAGACTAGAGTGTCGCCGAAGAAGACGAGTATGAAGTCATCAAGATATGGCCTAAAGATATCCTGCATTAACCTGTTGAAGGTGGAAGGCGCATTCATAATCCCAAATGACATAACTAGGAACTCAAAGTGTCCATATCTTGTATTGAAGGCCGTCTTGGGGATATCTTCTTCCTTGATCCTTATCTGATAGTAACCCGACCTTAGATTAATCTTGGAGAAGATCTTTGCACCCTGAAGACGATCAAGAAGCTCATCTATTCTAGGAATAGGGTACTTCTTTTTGACAGTCGATTGATTCAACCCTCTATAATCAATACATAGTTGAAGTGTTCCATCTTTCTTTTTCTGGAACAGTACTGGAGCTCCCCATGGTGAATTGCTAGGACGGATGTAGCCCTAATCTAGCAGTTGTTTGAGTTGTTCCTTTAGCTCAATTGCTTCTGGTATAGACATCCTATAAGGTCTCTTTGCAATTGGCGCAATTCCTGGTACTAGCTTAATCTCATGATCCACTTCTCTTTGAGGTGAGAGTTCTGTCAACTCTTCAGGAAATACGTCCGCGTTTTCCTTTAGCCAAGAAGGTCCTTCATTAGAATCTTGCTTCTAATCTAACTTGTTGAGCTTAATCAAGTAGACAGGTAGTCCTTTTCTGACTCCCTTTATAATCCGAGATGCTTGGCCAATTGAATTTTTGGATTTCCAACTTCTCCTTGAGTTGTGACTAATTCCCTTTCAGAGTTTCGAAAGGAAACTTGGCCCTTTCCACAATGAATGTGGGCGTCATTAGGTTTAAGCCAATCCATTCCGAGTAGACACTCATGGATACCTAGGCTCATGACTTTGAATTTGACCGAAGTCGTCTTTCCTCCCAGAAAGAATTCCACCTTAGCAGTTTGCCTTGTACAAGTAACCTCACGACCATTTGCCAATTCCACAAGCAAGATAGGTGCATCTATTGTGGCTATTCCTAATCTTTTTGCACAAGCTGGTGAGATAAAGGAATGTGTACTGCCACAATCAATCAAGGTCTTGAAACTTTTACCTTGATAGTCCGACGGTGTCTGAATCACCGAGGACTGGCGATTCGGCCCTTTCTTGTGAAGAGCGGCATGGATTGTCGCCCTTTCAAATTCTGCTTCCATGGTCGGATCTTCTTCTTCTTCGCACATTTGCCTATTGGCAACGCAGGCGGTTCTTCCTCTACCTCGGGTAGCGGCTCCCTGACCACGGCCAGTTCCTTGGAAAGGTACTTGGCAATGTCCTCCTCCAAGCTTGGGACATTGCCTCTTGAAATGACTGAGCTCAATGCAGTGGAAACAGCGGAGGTTTCGGCCATTGCTTTGAGTAGGAACAAAGTTGTTAACATTATTAGTCCTTGCTTTCTATCTTTGTCCTTGATTCTGACATTGAACTCTCTTCATCTAAGGCCTTAATGCTCCTCTGTTTGGGTCATTTTAAGACCAAGTTTTGTTACCTCTTGGTCTAGACTGCACCTCTTGAATTATAGGGGCAGCTCGAATGAGTGCGTCCTGAAGATTTGATGGGTGCATCGATTCGATATGGGTATTCACTGATGGGTTTAAACCAACATAAAATTTTGATACCTGCTGTGTCATGTCCATATGTGGTGCATAATTTAGAAGTGAGATGAATTTAGAGTAGTATGAGTCAAGAGTGAGCCCCAGCTGTTTTAGATCGTAGAACTCATTCATTTTCTGCGTGTGATATGCAGGTGGTAAGAATCTTCCCTGCACGGCTTTCTTCAGCTTCTCCCAGGTAATGGATCCTTCCGTGATCCCTTGATCTCTGCACCATCGCTTCCACCAAAGCCTGGCTTCGCTGGTGAGCTTCAGCTTGGCGAGCATAGCTTGATTGGCAGGTGCAGTACCGGTTGCTTCACAGTAATTCTCCATGGATTCAATCCAAATTTCAGTATCTACTTGGACGGACCTGCCTTTCCCGTCAAATTTGGGCGGCTTAATCTGCTTGAGAAGAAACTTCTTCTCTTGGATTACAACAGTACTTGATGTAGGAGGCGAACTGGGATTCTGTACCTGGGGTTGTGCCTAGACAAAGATTTCTTATCGTTATTACTCGTTAAATGATGTGATTTATATTTTGTTTCCATTTCAACTATCAGCCAAGGAATTTAACCACTTAACTTTTTATCAATTCTCATGCACAAACAGACATTGATGAAAAGTAGTCTTATTGTATTTATATGGGCATAGCCCTTTTGGAATACAACATGTCTTGGAATGATAAGCCAATTGTTTACATTTAGTTTGGGAAGAATAATGTTGTATTACATTTATCTATAGGAACTGTATAATAGTATGGTTTCGGGTCATGAATCTTCAGGAATTGGTAAGTCATTGGAAGTTCAGGGTATCCTTTCCTTTGGAACCCATTTTTCTCATGGTGCCCCAATACTTTAATCCTGTCGGCGAGGATTACACGAGTCACTTCCTTATATACATATGAGTTTAGTTCAACCCTCCGACCTCGAATATGTAAAGTTGCATTTACATGAGCTTCCACAAAAATGAACAGCTTCACGACTTTTAGGTCTTCCAACCACTTTATTCTCTTTAGGTTGGTCTGTAGGTATGCAAACCGGTAGGCAGCTATATAGTAGATTCCTGAGGCACCCGTCCATCTTCGTTCCATGTACAAAGGCGATGGATTATAGATTTGCTCTAGGATGTTCATCATCTCAACCCTTTATCGATAATCTAGGGAATGCATCGCAGCCATAAACATGACGCGCAACACTAAGAACCTGTTCCATGCTTTGTAATTCTGCAAGACAGCATTGAAAGTAAGGAAATGTTTGGAACATCAACATTTGCTTTACTTCATCTTATTAAGATTTCATAAAAATAATTTCGTTGTTGGTTGGCTTTGATACCAACTGTAATGTGCCCACTAATTATCTTCAGGACACATCTTAGCAGTCCATCGGAAAGGATGTCTAGGAAGCTCCGCCCGACACTCCCATGGAATGTTACGGGTTTTGCAATCTAGGACTTTCTGTGTCTGCCATGTAGCGAAAGTATTCCGACCGTTCCCACTTAGGACCGACCTGAATTAGGGTTTTTCCTATTGGTCATTTCCTAACGGCGACTAGCGTCGAACCCAAGCGAACTACTTTACGCAGAAACGCCAGGTCCAAAACGGATTCATGCTATACTTGGTTTAAGGAGAATGGGAAATGAGAGGGATGCGAAGCTCAACCTCTCTGCCATAAGGCATAGCCCCATTCCGTTCCCCTAAAACAGCGTAAATCGGGATCAGTTATAACTCTAGGTCAACACTCTTGTTGTTCCTGTTCTTTGAACGATCTTCCTGCTGTCCATCTTGATTGAGGAAAGTTCTCGGCCTACCGGGATCACCCATCCATAGGACGGACCTTTGGCCACATCCACTGCACTTTCCTCAGGTTGTTTTAGTTATTTAATTACCTAGCACATTTAGTTGGACATGTATCAATCAGCTTCCTTAATTAGCCTGTTAGGCACTGGTTCCTTCATGTAATCATATCACTTGACATAGAAAAGCAATGTTAAACAAGTTCCTTTTTAATAAGTTATCATATTTATCTTTGAAATAAATAAAGTCCAGTCCGTAGGCTTATCCACAATCCGCCCGAAGGCTATCCAGCAATCCATAGGGATCACTAATCCAAGATTCTGCCCATAGACTAGTATGCGGGCCTTGAGATCCAATCCCGAGTCACGTTAGCCTCTTGTGCAGGGCCCGGAAGGCGAGGGATTTATGGCTAGAGCCCCCCCTAGCACCCAAGCATCCTCCTGCTCCAAGTAGCGCTTAACGGAGAGACCTCTCGCGGCGGGTTCGGTCCACCTTCTGGGCGCAGTTAACAACCCCCTTGGTTAGGATCAGGCAGGCAGTCGCGGGTAACTGAAGCTGCCTTTCCCTTCAGGCCTTCAACTTGAAGCATTAGATATCCACTTATCCTTTAATTCTTTGAGAAAACAAAGCAAAACTGTGCTCTTAAAATTGTTTACAAGCACAAACAATTCCATTGGTCATTATTTTTTGCCAACTCTAAGGAGCGAATCCTTCTTTCCGAATGCATCCAGCACTCGGTCTGGGATCAATTGTGGTTTGGCAAGATCCCCTATATCCTGGGTTAGGGCATACCCTATTAACCCGACTTGATCAATACCTTAAGTTCATATGTTATTCCAATTTATTGGTTGGTCCTTTGCTTCCAAGCAATTATCTTTATCCCATAAAGATACTATATTAGGATGATTATTCATCCTCTTGCAAGATAACTTGCGTAAGAATCTGCCAATCTCATTCCGAGGAATTAGCCATTCCCTTGTGATCAAATCACAAGATCATGCGACTCTACAACTTGTTGCACAAGTATCGCATCAATTATGGAACTATTTACCCATCGAATGGAGTCACGAAATAATCTGTTTCTGATGGCGTTAGGCCGACTTGTCAGTCCTAGGGTTTCGAATTTCATCTTTTTAGCGAGAGATTCTTAGGAAAACCCTAGATCACTTCTCGCAAGTATGTCCTACTGTCCCTACAATCCGTGAATGTGGGCAAGTATTTAGGGTATAGGAGTTTCAGTTTTTGGTAATACGTGCGACTAGGTAAATGTCTTCACCGGGCTAACCCTAGTCAGTTCCTTGGGATATGTCGCATTGAATTAACCATTTTCTAGACACGTACTCCGCGGTTTTAGGTGTTTAGGTTTATGCCAATTTAACCTATCTATTCTTGAAGATAATTATGCTATCATTTCCATAACCACATGACAATACAAACCCTTCTCTCTCTCTCTCTCTCTCTCTCTCTCTCTCTCTCTCTCTCTCTCTCTCTCTCTCTCTCTCTCTCTCTCTCTCTCTCTCTCTCTCTCTCTCTCTCTCTCTCTCTCTCTCTCTCAATCATTGATCAGTAATCTAAACAATTTAAAGTAAAGTATCTAACTAAACTAACTAACTAAACTTACTAATTGTAAACAAACCTACTAACTTACTAATCAATTATTTAAATATATAACAAAGTAGACTATAAAAACCTCTCTCTCTCTCTCTCTCTCTCTCTCTCTCTCAATCATTGATCAATAATCTAAACAATTTAAAGAAAAGTATCTAACTAAACTAACTAACTAATAGATAAATCTATAAATCTATCACCCCCTCGTGTTTTCTCACTCATTGTCCTCTCTTCCTCCCTCTCTCTCTCTCTCTCTCTTTACATCAGCTAGAAATCATGGCTAGAAATCTATAAATCTAAACTTACTAATTGTAAATAAACCTACTAACTTATTAATAAATTATTTATATAGATAACAATTTAAACAATACAAACCTCTCTCTCTCTCTCTCTCTCTCTCTCTCTCTCTCTCTCTCTCTCTCTCTCTCTCTCTCTCTCTCTCTCTCTCTCTCTCTCTCTCTCTCTCTCTCTCTCTCTCTCTCTCGTGCTCTCTTCCTTTTCCTTTCTTCTTCTCCATCTCTCATTTCCTCTCTTTCACCCTCAATGCACCTCAACAAAAACAAACAAAAGAAAAGAAATAACAAGAACAACTCAAGTGGGGGCAATGTACTCTTTGCAAAGGCTTGAGGATGGATTATTCATCTCCTCTTTGCGATGGCCCCTCTTTTTCCTTCGTACACTTCCTCCTCTTCTTTGCAAACGGTGATGGCGGCGATGATGGTGGTGAGAAGCTCTCATTCTCTCTCATTCTCTCTTCCTATCCATCTCCCTCTCCCTCCCAAAGGCACACTCTCTTTCACTCTCTCTTTCACTCTTTGCGGCAAAATGCCGTGCTCGGGTTTCGCCCACTTTTTTTTTCTTTGAGTACCGTTGCTATTTGCGTCACATAACGACATCACTAATATGCATCACAATTGCCCATCCCTATATCCTTTTAGTGCAACTCACATCAAAGATTCTTCCTCCATTAATCCATATCCAAAAATGAAACTTTTCAATTATATTCAATATTGTAAATATAGTATCTTTGCATGATAATCCCAAATTTAGAAGATGAATGCATCAAGTTATAGTGCACGCACTTTATTTTGTGAACTATGAATCCTTGTTACATATTAAGTTACATTCCACCCAAGTTTTGCCCCACTCACCCACACTCTCAATAGGCACAAAATTGAATATGATTGTTCTCTCAACCTTAGAATGCTCCATGAGAGAACCCATGTTTATGTCTATAGCTTGGAAGATCTCACCACACTCAGTCATATTAGATACAATTGCACTACATTGCTTTGTATTTTCATGTATTATGTAGTGATAAAAATTAAGCTTGTGCAGAACCAAAAATTTAATAATCATTGTGTGCAAAAGTGCATGCAATTTTTTTATCTTTCCATACTCATAAACTCACATAAAGATCTACCAAATAGTGCACTTATTACATATATTTTCTTAATACCAAAACATACATACAAATTTATGACCAAGTTTTTGCAATCATTCTACACCTAGAGTGTTTATGATCACATATACACGGTGCCACAATTATAGAATCATTTACACTAAATTTTCACAAAGAAAATAGGAACTAAAGTCCTAAGCCTAAACCACAAGCTCTAAATACGCCAATTTTGCCTTATGAATGTTGTGTGTGTGTGTGTGTGCGTGTGCGTGTGTGTTTCCCCACACAACTCCACAAAACCTAGAAACATATCGTCAACTCAGATGTGTGATGTGTGATGTGTGATATGTGTACCTCCTTATGCTTGTAATACTTCCGTTTCCAAAAAAAACCGCATTCTTCATATGAACCTCCTCTTAGGAAGCCAAAAGGATAAAATAATGGCAAATTTTATTATTGTTATTTCCCTTTTCCCCCAGCCGATTGTCATGCTGGAGGAGAGGTGAATAGCAAGGTTGAATAAGCTCCTTGCTGGAGCTTGCAGGAGGTGAAGGCCATGCCAATGGCCACGTGGAGGGAGGTACCTCTCCCTCACGGCTATTAAAAGAATAGGGTGTGTGTAGTCGTGGGAGAGGAGGAAGGTGATAATCGGATGCCGCCAGAAAAGAGTGGTGGAGAGGAAAGAGTGGTGATAATCGGATCCCGCCAGCAGCCAATTCGATGGCTTCCTCTTCGTGCACGTGGATAGTTGTCACCCACAGAAGCTTCCAAGAAGCCTCTTGGAAGCCTCTAAGGGGAGGGATCTAAGCCCCCTTTCATATTACACACCCCCCACAAATTCTTCCTTGTGGGCTTCCTCCTAGCCCTTGTTCACATGCGTTTTCCCCACTCCCAGAATTCAAAGCCCCTTAATCCTTTCTTGTGGGCCTCCTTCAAAGCCCCCTTTCCTGTTTTGTCCCATCCAAACTTTTATAAGTCCATTAAGTTTCTTTTTCCCCCTCGCATTCTTACACAAAGTTTCATCTTAACCTCGCGGTCCCTTAGAACCCCCTTTCTATTGGCCTTCACAAACACCCTTTTTCCCCCTTAGGTTCCCCACAAGTTCCCATTAGCCAAATTTAAGGAGGAAACCTATAAAGCCTTCTAAAGCCGACTCTAAAAGACGGTGCAATCGGTCACAAAGGGAGTTTTGCATTCGAAGAAGTTCGGCCAAGATCATAAATATGCATCCAAGACGGAAAGGTCGCATTCGCGATGGCTCCTAAGAAAGCACAAGGCGCAACCACAGGAGGATTGTCTCCTAACATGCATGTGGACATTTCACCACAAGTCCAGGTTCTTCTTCCTAAATTTAATTAACGTCGTAATATTTTAATTATGCATGGATCATTTGAGGAATAAGGATGCACGTTTTTCAATTGAAAATACTTTGGCTAATAGATCACAATTGAGGGATTTGGTCATTAGTATTTTTTTTTCAATAAAACGAACAAAATAAAGTGAGCATAAGATTCCTATGCATTTCTAGCAAGTGGTTTTTATGCATTGCAAAGAAATGAAATTAGATTAATTAATTTTCATGTTTACAAAACGGAATTATGATAGTACACTTCGATTAAGCATGGAAGAAATAAACTGCATATCGCATTATTGAACATCTTTTTTGAAATGATTCTTAAAGAAAGTTACTAATAACCGTAGGAAATTGCTAGGGCTTCATGAAAAAGATTTAACTCTAGGAAAGTGGCCTAAAAACTCAAATCAACGAAAGGTTGTGTAAGTTCTGCATACGACAAATTCATTCAAAAAAGAAAAGTAGAAAAAGGTTGCATGTTTAAACATAAAATCCTAAAGCTTAGTAGCATGAATCTTGTTTGCATGTTATAGGATAATCAATTGGAATTATGATATAACTTAACCTAGGCTTTGATCTTAACCCAAAAAGTTAGGGTTTGTAAATCAGCTTATACGTAGCCAATGAATCATGTGGTTACAGAAATGGTAGCGTAATTATCTTCAAGAATAGACAAGTTAAATTGGTTTAAAACTAAACACCTAAAACCACGAGGTACTCATTTAGGAAGGGTTAATTCAATGCAACATATCCCAAAGAGCTAACTAGGGTTAGCACGTTGAGGACATTACCTAATCGCTCTTATTGCTAAAACTGAAACTCTTAAACCTAAGGACTTGCCCACATCTAGGGAATGTAGGGACAGTAGGACATACTTGCGAGAAATGATCTAGGGTTTATACCCAAAGAATCTCTCGCTAAAAAAGATGAAACTCGGTTTGAACTTGGAACCCTAGGACCGACAATGTCAGCCTAATGCAATCAAGAACGGATTGTTATATCTAATCATGATTTTGTGATTATAAGACTCCATTCGATGGGTAAATAGTCCCATAGTTTGATGTGACACTTGTGCAACAAGCTGCAGAGTCGCATGATCTTGTGATTTGATCACAAGGGAATGGCCAATTCCTCGGAATGAGATTGGCAGATTCTTACACAAGTTATCTTGCAAGAGGATGAATAATCGTCCTGATATAGTATCTTTCTTGGGTAAAGTGACCAAGATATGGAGATTAGATATTTGCTTGGAAGCAAAAGACCAATTAGTAAATTGGAATAACATATTTACTGCTAATAGAACTTAAGTTATTGGTTAAGTTGGGTTAATAGGGTATGGCCCTAACCCAAGGATACAAGGGTTAATAGTCAAACTCTTGGGGATTTTGCCAAGTCACAATTGATCCCGAATCGAGTGCTGGATGCATTTGGAAAGAAGGGTTCACTTCTTAGCAGTTGGCAAAAAATAACGACTAATGGAAATAATTGTGCTTGTAACAGTTTTTAAGAGCACTATTTTGATTTGTTTGCCCAAAGAATTAAAGGATGAAAAGATATCTAATGCTTCAAGTTGTAGGCCTGAAGGGAGAGGCAGCTTCAGTTACCCCCGACGTCCTACCTGACCCTAACCAAGGGAGTTGTTAACCGCACAGGGAAGGTGGACCGAACCCGCCGCGAGAGGTCTCTCCATTGAGCGCTACTTGGAGTAGGAGGACGCTTGGGTGCCAGAGGGGGCTCTGGCTGTAAATCCCTCGCCTTCCGGGGCCTTGCACAAGAGGCCAACGTGACTTGGGATTGGATCTTGAGGCTTGCATATACTAGTCTACGGGCAGAATCTTGGATTAGTAATCCTTGTGAATTGTTGGATAGCCTTCGGGCGGATTATGGATAAGCCTATGGGCTGGACTTTATGTATTTCAAAGATAAATATGATAACCTGTTGAGAAGGAACTTGTTTGACATTACTTTTCTATGTCAAGTGCTATGATTACGTGAAGGAACCAGTGCCTAATGGGCTAATTAAGGAGGCTGATTGATACATGTCCAACTAAACGTGTTAGGTAATTAAATAAATAAAATAACTTGAGGAAAGTGTGGAGGATGTGGCCATAGGTCCGTCCTACAGATGGGTGGTCCCGGTTGGCCGGAAACTTTTCTCAATCATGATGGATAGCAAGAAGATTGTTCAAAGGATATGAACAGCAAGGGTACTGACCTAGAATCTAAGTTATAATAATCCCAATTTACATTGTTTTAGGGGAACAAAATGGGACTATGCCTTATGGCAGAGAGGTCGAGCCTTGCATCCCTCTCGTTTCCCATTCTCCTTGAACCAAGTGCAGCGTGAATCCGCTTTGGACCTGGCATTTCTGCGTAAAGTAGTTCGCTTGGGGTTCGACGCTAGTTGCCGTTTAGGAAACGGCCATTAGGAAAAAACCCTGATTCAGGTTGGTCTAAGTGGGAACGACCAAAATACTTCCGCTACGTGGCAGACACGGAAAGGCCTAGATCGCAAACCCCGTGCCATTCCATGGGAGTGCATGGCGGAGCTTTCTAGACATCCTTTCCGATGGACTGCTAAGACGTGACTTGAAGATTACAAGTGGACACGTTACAGTTCGTATCAGAGCGAACCAAAAAAGGATTTGTTTTTATGAAAACTTAATAAGATGAAGTAAAGCAAATGTTGCTATTTTGAACATTTCCTTACTTTCAATGCTGTCTTGCAGAATTATGAAGCATGGAACAGGTTCTTAGTGTTCCGAGTCATGTTTATGACTGCGATGCATTCCCGGGATTATCGCCAAAGGGTTGAGATGATGAACATCCTAGAGTGTATTTATAATCCATTGCCTTTGTACATGGAACGAAGATGGATTGGTGCCTCAGGAATCTACTATATAGCTCCCCATCGATTTGCATACCTTCAAACCAACCTAAAGAGGATCAAGTGGTTGGAAGACCTAAAATTCGTGAAGCTGTTCATTTTTTTGGAGGCTCACATAAACTCAACTTTACATATTCGAGGTCGGAGGGTTGAGCTGAACTCATATATATATATGAGGAAGTGACTCGTGAAATCCTTGCCAACAGGATCAAGGTGTTGGGGCGCCATGAGAAAAATGGGTTCCAAAGGAAAGGATACCCTAATTTCCAATGACTTACCGATTCCTGAAGATCCATGACCCAAAACCATACTATTATCTAGTTCCCGTAGATAAATGTAATACAACATTATTCTCCCCAAACTAAATGTAAACATTTGGCTTATGATCGCAAGAAATGTTGTATGTCGAAAGGGCTATGCCCATATAAATACAATAAGACTTCTTTTTATCAATGTCTGTTTGTGCATGAGAATTGATAAGAAGTTAAGTGGTTAGATTGCTTGGTTGATAGCTGAAATGAAGTTGAAATATAAACCGTAACGATTAACGAGTAATAACGTTAAGAAACCTTTATCCAGGCACAATCCCAGGTACAGAATCCCAGTTCGCCTCCTACATCAAAGACTGTTGTAATCCAGGAGAAGAAGTTTCTTCTCAAGCAGATTAAGCCGCCCAAATTTGATGGGAGAGGTAGGTCCATCCAAGTAGATGCTGAAATTTGGATTGAATCCATGGAGGATTACTTTGAAGCAGCCGGTACTACACCCGCCAACCAGGCTATGCTTGCCAAGCTAAAGCTCACTAGCGAAGCCAGGCTTTGGTGGAAGCAATGGTGCAGAGATCAAGGGATCGCGGAAGCATCTGTTACCATGGAGAAACTGAAGAAAGCCGTGTAGGGAAAATATTTACCACCTGCGTATCGCACGCAGAAAATGAATGAGTTCTACGAGCTAAAATAGCTGGGGCTCACTCTTGATGCATACTACTCTAAATTTGTCTCACTTCTTAAGTATGCGCCACAGATGGACATGACACAACACGTGTCAAAATTTTGTGCTGGTTTAAATCCACCAGTGAATGCTCGTCTCAAATCTATGCGCCCATCAGATCTTCAGGACGCACTCATTCGAGCTGCCCCTATAATTCAGGAGGTGCAGGCTAGACCAAGAGGTAACAAAACTTGGTCTTATAATGACCCGAACAAAGGAACATTTAGGCCTCAAATGAAGAGAGTTCAAGGTCAGAATCAGGGACAAAGAAAGAAAGCAAGGACTAATAATGTCAACAACTTTGTCCCTACCCAAAGCAATTGCTGGAACTTCCATTGTTTTCACTACAACGAGCTAGGACATTTCAAGAGGCAATGTCCCAAGCTTGGAGGAGGACATCGCCAAGCACCTTTCCAAGGAACTGGCCGTGGTTAGGGAGCTGCTACCCGAGGTAGAGGAGGAACTGTCTGCGTTGCCAATAGGAAAATATGCGAAGAAGAAGAAGATCTGACCATGGAAGCAAAGTTTGAAAGGGCGATAGTCCATGCCGCTCTTCACAAGAAAGGGCCGAATCACCAGTTCTCTGTGATTCTCAAACACCATCGGACTATCAAGGTAAACGTTTCAAAACCTTGATTGATTGTGGCAGTACACATTCCTTTATCTCGCCAGCTTGTGCAAAAAGATTAGGAATAGCCACAGTAGAAGCACATATCTTGCTTGTGGGATTGGCAAATGGTCATGAGGTTACTTGTACCAGGAAAACTGCTAAGGTGGAATTATTTCTGGGAGGAAAGATGACTTTGGTCAAATACAGAGTCATGAATTTAGGTATCCATGAGTGTCTACTCGGAATGGATTGGCTTAAGCCTAATGACGCCCACATTCATTGTGGAAAGGGCCAAATTTCCTTTTGAAACTCTGAAGGGGAATTGGTCACAACTCAAGGTGAGGCTGGAAATCCAAAAATCCAATTGGCCAAAGCATCTCGGATCATAAAGGGAGTCAGAAAAGGACTACATGTCTACTTGATTAAGCTCAACAAGTTAGATCAGAAGCAGGAGTCTAGTGAAGGGCCTTCTTGGCTAAAGGAATATGCGCACGTATTTCTTGAAGAATTAACAGAACTCCCACCTCAAAGAGAAGTGGATCATGAGATCAAGCTAGTACTAGGAGCTGTGCCAATTGCAAAGAGACCTTATAGAATGTCCATACCGGAAGCAATTGAGCTGAAGGAACAACTCAAGCAACTGTTAAATCAGGGCTACATTCGTCCTAGCACTTCACCATGGGGAGCTCCAGTACTGTTCCAGAAAAAGAAAGATAGAACACTTCGACTGTGTATTGATTACAAAGGGTTGAATCAATCAACTGTCAAGAACAAGTATCCTATTCCTAGAATAGATGAGCTTCTTGATCGTCTTCAGGGTGCGAAGATCTTCTCCAAGATTGATCTCAGGTCTGGTTACTATCAGATAAGGATCAAGGAAGAAGATATCCCAAAGATGGCCTTCAACACAAGATATGGGCACTTTGAGTTTTTAGTTATGTCATTCGGGCTTACGAATGCGCCTGCCACCTTCAACAGGTTAATGCAAGATATCTTTAGGCCATATCTTGATGACTTCGTACTCGTCTTCTTCGATGAAACTTTAGTCTATTCCAAATAGGAGGAAGATCATGAGACCCAACTTCGGATTGTCCTTGAGACAATGAGGTCACATAAGCTGTATGATAAGATGAAGAAGTGTGCATTCTTCAAACGTCAGATTGAATATCTGGGATTCATCGTATCAGCGGAAGAAATCTCAGTAGACCCATCCAAGGTCAGAGATGTGCTAGAATAGCCAATGCCAACAACTGTCAAAGAAATGCACAGTTTTCTTGGATTAACAGGATGGTATAGGGTCTTCATAAAAAATTATGCTTTGATTGCAGCACCTTTGACGAACTTACTAAAGAAGCAAACATCCATTGCATGGTCAACTCCCAAACAAACTAGCTTTGATAGATTGAAGTAAAGTTTGGTATCAACACCTATCCTAATACTTCCAGACCTCAGTAAGGAGTTCGAGGTAGTAACTGATGCTAGCACACTTGCCTTAGGATGTGTGCTCATGCAGGAAGGTCATCCTATAGCATACTCTTCAAGGAATGTGAAGAGTCATGAGAAGAATTATGCTACCCATGATCTAGAATTGTTAGTTGTCATCCATGCTCTAAAGCTTTGGAGACACTACCTGTTGGGTAACAAGTTTACACTAGTAACTGACCATAAGAGTCTCAAGTGCATCTTTACCCAGAACGAGCTCAAAATGAGGCAACGTCGGTAGATTGAAGTGCTGGAGGAGTATGACTTTGAAATCAAGTATCAACCAGGAAAAGAGAATGTAGTTGCTGATGCACTCAGTCGCAAGGCATTCCTTAACTCATTAATCTTGCAAAATCCATCAACAGCTAGATCTCTAGCTACAAAGGTATCTATGCCAAACAATCCAATACTTGAATTAGCTAGAGAGGAATCATGCCATGATCCAGCCTATCAAAAGATGTTAAGGGAGATCTCTATCAAGGATCAGGACCAAAAGCTACAGGCTAAGTATCATGAATTCTCTATCAATAATGGACTTATCTACTATAGAACGAGAGTATGTATACCAGCAAGCCAGTCACTTAAGCAGAAGATATTGTGGGAAGCTCATGATTCCCCTTTCTTAGGACATCCTGGCTATGCCAAGACTCTCAACGCAGCTAGAAAGAGCTACTATTGGGAGAGGCTTAAAGGTGACATTCTTAAATATGTCACTGAGTGTTTGTATTGTCAACGTATCAAAGCTGAACATGTCAAAATGCCAAGGAAGTTACAACCACTTGACATTCCCCAAATGAAATGGGAATTCATCAGTATGGACTTTGTTGTTGGCCTACCCCAAGTTCAAGGAGGATACAACTCCATTATGGTTGTGGTTGACATGCTGACTAAGGTTGCATACCTTATTCCAGTAAAGACAAACTATAAAGCCTCAGACATTGCAAGATTGTTTATCAAGGAGATATTCAAGCTACATGGGCTACCCAGAAGAATCATCAGTGATCGTGATTCTCTCTTCACATCACATTTCTCGAGAGCTATATTTGAAGCCATTGGGACTCAACTCTTTTTCAGCACAGCTTACCATCCCCAAACTGATGGTCGAACGGAGCGAGTCAATCAAGTTATCGAAGATATGCTTAGGGCACACTACTGTCGTTAGCCAAAAAGGTGGATTCAATACTTGCCTTTGGTTGAATTTGCCTACAATGCTTCTTACCAACAAAGCATTCAGATGACCCCTTTTCAAGCATTGTATTGTCATGACTGTAGAAGTCCCCTAAACTTCTCAGATCGAGCCTTGAGAATTGAAGCTTCAAAGCAAATGTTGAAAGAGATGGATGACCAAATAAAGTCAATAAGACAGGACATCCAAGCCGCCAAGGATAGACAGAAAGCATACGTGGATTTGAAGCATCAAGATAGAATCTTCGAGGAAGGAGACATGGTCTTCATTTGCGTATGCCCCAAGAAGAGTTCTCTATCCTTAGGAGATTGCAAGAAGCTAAGTCCAAGGTATTGTGGGCTGTACAAAATCCTCAAATGCCTAGGACCCAGAGCTTATAGATTACAACTCCCTGAGAACCTAAAGGTTCACAATGTATTCCATATCAGCCTATTGAAGAAGTATGTACCCAACCCTAATCATGTACTTGATGACCAACAAATTGTAATGCCTAGTCAAGGAGTCCTTGAACTAAGGCCTAACAGGATCTTAGATGTTAGAGAGAGACAACTGAGATCCAGAACCTTGAGAGAATGCCTTGTCCAGTGGAGAGATGATCCCGAGGAGGATGCCACTTGGATAAATGAAAGCACTCTCAACCATCAATATCCCCAGTTTATCCTGAGATAAGGACATCTCCATTCCTCCAAGGGGGAGAGAATGTAATAATTCCATTTCCAAAAAAAAAAACGGCATTCTTCATATAAACCTCCTCCTAGGAGGCCAAAAGGATATAATAATGGTAAATTATTATTATTACTATTCCCCTTTTCCCCCAGTCGATTGTCATGCTGGAGGAGAGGGGAATAGCAAAGTTGAATAAGCTCCTTGCTAGAGCTTGCAGTCAGGGGAAGGCCATGCCAATGGTCCCGTGGAGGGAGGTACCTCTACCTCATGGTTATAAAAAAAACAGGGCATGTGTAGTCGTGGGAGAGGAGGAAGGTGATAATCGAATGCCGCCAGAAAAGAGTGGTGGAGAGGCAAGAGCCATCACGCTGCTGAAAGGGGAGAAGTGGGGAAGTACAGCCACCACACGCTGTCAAAAGCATGTGAGGGAAGGAGCTGAGATTCGTGAGGGAGGAGCGTAACCCTGCTGGCCGTAGGGGAGGGGATTTGAGTAGTCGGAAGGCTACCAGAGAGGAGGAATAAGGGAGGAAATCTCTACGTGAGGGGTACGCCAACATCACCGCCTGAAGCCAAGGATCCCGTCAACAGCCAATTCGATGGCTTCCTCTTCGTGCACGTGGATAGCTATCACCCACAGAAGCTTCCAAGAAGCTTCTTGGAAGCTTCTAAGGGGAGGGATCTAAGCCCCCTTTCATATTACACCCCCCCCCCCCACAAATTCTTCCTTGTGGGCTTCCTCCTAGCCCTTGTTCACGTGGGTTTTCCCCCACTCCCGGAAGTCAAAGCCCCTTAATCCTTTCTTCTAGGCCTCCTTCAAAGCCCCTTAATCCTTTCTTGTGGGCCTTCTTCAAAGCCCCCTTTCCTGTGTTGTCCCATCCAAGCTTTTATAAGCCCATTAAGTTTTTTTCCCCCTCCCGTTCTTACACAAAGGTTCATCTTAACCTCGGGTTCCCTTAGAACCCCCTTTCTATTGGCCTTCACAAAAACCTTTTTTCCCCCTTAGGTTCCCCACAAGTTCCCATTAGCCAAATTTGAGGAGGAAACCTATAAAGCCTTCTAAAGCGGACTCTGAAAGACGCTGCAATCGGTCACAAAGGGAGTTTCGCGTTCGAAGAAGTTCGACCAAGATCATAAATCTGCATCCAAGACGGAAAGGCCGCATTCACGATGGCTCCTAAGAAAGCACAAGGCGCAACCGAAGGAGGATTGTCTCCTAACATCCATGTGGACATTTCACCACAAATCCAAGTTCTTCTTCCTAAATTTGATTAACGTCGTAATATTTTAATTATGCATGGATCATTTGAGGAATAAGGATGCATGTTTTTCAATTAAAAATACTTTGGCTAATAGATCACAATTGAGGGATTCGGTCATTAGTATTTTTTTTTCAATAAAACGAACAAAATAAAGTGAGCATAAGATTCATATGCATTTCTAGCAAGTGGTTTTTATGCACTGCAAAGAAATCAAATTAGATTAATTAATATCCATGTTTACAAAACGGAATTATGATAGTACACTTCGATTAAGCATGGAAGAAATAAACCGCATATCGCATTATTGAACATCTTTTTTGAAATGATTCTTAAAGAAAGTTACTAACAACCGTAGGAAATTGCTAGGGCTGCATGAAGAAGATTTAACTCTAGGCAAGTGGCCTACAAAATCAAATCAAAGGTTGTGTAAGTTCTGCATACGACAAATTCATTCCGAAAAGAAAAGCAGAAAAAGGCTGCATGTTTAACCATAAAATCCTAAAGCTTAGTAGCATGAATCTTGTTTTCATGTTATAGGATGATCAGTTGGAATTATGCTATAACTTAACCTAGGCAAAAGTTAGGGTTTGTAAATCAGCTTATACGTAGACAATGAATCATGTGGTTACGGAAATGGTAGCGTAATTATCTTCAAGAATAGACAAGTTAAATTGGTTTAAACCTAAACACCTAAAACCGCGAGGTACTCGTTTAGGAAGGGTTAATTCAATGCAATATATCCCAAAGAGCTAACTAGGGTTAGCATGTTGAGGAAATTACCTAATCACTCTTATTGCTAAAACTGAAACTCTTAAACCTAAGGGCTTTCCCACATCCACTATAACAATTCTGAATGGATAAACCCTTTTAATAAAATAAAAGCAATTTTTTTTTAATCCCCTCCTTCTCCCCCAGCCGACGTTGTGCTGGAGGGGAAGGAGGGAAGCCACGGAATGCAGCACGCTGGCGCCCATGTAGGCGCTGGGGCCATGCGTGCTGTCGTGTAAGAGAGCGAGGATCCCCCCCTCCCCTCCTATTTAAACCATGCCGTGAAGGGACGAAAGGACGGACGAGGGAGAGAAGACGAAGGGAGTGCTGCCGCCACACTGAGCCGTCAACGTGAGAGAGAGAGGGCTTGAATGAACTGCCGTTGCCGCCTCTGCATGGACAAGAGCTGTCAAACCACCGCTACTGCCTGAAGTCGCTGTCAAACGGCTAGATACCCCCCTTGCCCACGTGTTTGCAGAAGCTCTAAAGCTTCTAAGTGGCTCGTAATCCCCCTTTCTTGTGGGATTACTTGATGCCAGGAGGCATATTCCACGGTGGATTCCGTGCCACGGTGGATTCCGTGAGGTTTTACGGTGGATTCCGTAAACTTTGATGACCGGGGCTCATACACAAAGAGGATTCTTTGTGCGAGAAGTTAATGGGGACGCCTGTCCTTTTCGGGCGTTTCATTAATTTAGTGTGTACATGGGTGATTCCATAGCGGGTGATTCCGCAAAATACATATTAAATTAATAAACGTTTATGAGTTTAGAGTGTGCACTCGTAATAAATTAAGGTTAGGATTTATTTCTAACCAGTTGATTTATTTATGTAGCTGAAGACTGCTAGGTATTCACTTTTGTCAGTTTAATTGTATTATTTTACTAACGATTGTGAATGCTTCAGTTGATGTGTAGAGATAGCAGCAGTGGCGGAGGAAAGCATTGGAGTCTAGCGAGTATTCGACCTATGGATTATATTTTGATAGGCGCCACGCCTATATTTTGTCATGTCTATTGAGGCATTGATTATTGATTATTATTTTGTATGCGCCTATGCGCACGGATATGTTATTTCTATTTGGACATTGTGTTGGGCGTGCCAGACTCTATGGGCACCGTCCATTAGCTTTATTTCCTATTTTTGTAAAAAGCAAACTCAAAAGCTAAAAGCTTGTTATATTTTTGTAAATTGGGCTATTATTGAGCATGAAGATGGAAATATACATAAAATACATGCTTTGTGAAGCGCTCACACAAGGCATGGGGGGAGATTGAACCCAATTGGTCTCTTGCTTCTTGTCGTTCATGCTTTTACATTGTTTTTTGTGCAAAAAGGTAGAGTTCATTGTTCTTGGGGACCTTCCGGGATTCACTACGTGAGCATACAACAACCGATCTGCGCACCATTACTATCCCCCCCCCCCCCTTCCCCCCCCTCGAATGTCCCTTTTGAAGCTCATAAGCCCCCTTCCTATGCCTCTTGCCTCTTGAGACCCCTTTCACCCCCCCTCCCCCCGTGTCGTAAAAACCTTCCAAGGGCCCCTTCTTAGGCCGTTTGAAACTTTTCTCCCCCCGGTTTTAACCCCCTATAAGCCCCCTTTCTCTTGGGCCTTGGAACCCACCCCCCCTCCGTGTTTTATAAACCCTTAAGCCCCCTTTTTCGTGGATATTGGAATCACCCACTCCCTTCCCCCTCCCCCCCCCCCCCCCCTCGTGGTTAATTTCCCTTAGCCCCCTTCTTATGGGTTTTAGGTTTACCCCTCCTCCTCCCCAGTTTGTCTTTAAAGGCCCTTAGGCCTTTCCCTCATTCCAAAAGGTATAGCTTTAAAGGCTACTTTTTTTTCTTTTCTTCTTTTGTTCCTTGAAGTTCTCCCTTAAGATTCTATAGGGCCCATTTTCCCCAAGAGAATTTAACCTTAGTCCTTCCCTTGGCCCATGCAAGAATACCCCTTGGAACTCTCCCGCACCTTGTTTTTTTTTCACACATAAAACAAACAGGAATGTTGAGGGTCGTTTGACACCTTCCTTTCACTCAAAAGCCTCGAGGAAGCCTTCTAAATCTACTTTCGACGAATAGTGCAAGGGAGCGAATGGTGGAATTCCAAAGAGGAATTGTAAAGCTACTTCCACGTCCGAAAGACCACAATTGCGATGCCTCCTAAGAAAGTCCAAGGCGCTGCCACGGGAGGGTCGTCTCCGGGCATCCACATGGACATCTCACCCCAAGCCCAGGTTTTCCTTCCTAATTTTTATTTGATATTGTTGTAATTCAATCATGAAAGGTTAATTGTTAGAAATAAGATATATTTTTATCCTATTTGTTCATTCCAAGTTTCTTCTTGTAAGAATCTTAGGGACAAACCCTAGTTCACCTTCCAAATATGTTGCACTATCCTCTCATTTCGGCGAAAGGTGGCCAAGTATTTAAGGTATAGGAGTTTCAAGTTTAGCAATACGTAGCGATTAGGTTAGTATTAATTTCTAGTGAATTTATTGGAATTTAACTCATTCTAAATGAGTACTTCGCGGTTTTTAGGTTCATGCCAATTTGTTTAACTCTAGAAGATATCTACATTATCATTTCATAAACATATGACTCGTTGTCTACGCATAAATTAGTCTTTCAACCCTAACTCGTCTATTTAAGTTCAGGCATAGATAAGGTTAATTTCAACTAATCTTCCTATAACTTGCGAATAAAATTTATGCTAAACAAGCAACCTTTTTCTTGATAATCTATGCAGATGACAAACGATAATTCCTAGAGTTTATGCATCGTAAGAATCATTTCATGCTTGCACTTTCCATGATGATTCATTGCGAAGAGGATATGGGTTAATAGTGCGAGATGCAGTTTATACTTCTAGGCTTAACCGAAGTATACTATTTTAATGGGTAATAATCTAGCTTATAATTCATTTCAATGCATCAATGTCACCATCCAATTTCTCACCAGGTGAAGCCAAATCACTGTGAGCTCCTTCACAACCATGTATACAATGTAGCCTCTCTAACAAACCTTGCTCTATAATAGATGTAGCATATGTTGTAGCAGCATGTTTTAGAGGGCAACATGTATTCAATGTTGAATATTCATAGCATGCACGTGTACTCCATGTTAGTAGAAATTGAGGTTTTATCCCTTAGAGTTAATTTTCCAACCATTTATTTGTTTAGCATGTCGCAACCTTCCTTTAAAACGTTGCAATACTCTAGGTGCCCTCTGGATACTACCACCCTTTTGAGTTCCCCACCCTTAAGCCACTCATGATATACTATCATCAAACTTATGATGCATGCCAATTGGCAAGCCTCCCCTTTCACATACACTACATGACAGGAGAGAGAGAGAGAGAGAGAGAGAGAGAGAGAGAATAATCATGGTTTCTCTATATCTAAAGTTAAATATATTTTTATTCAATAGTATTTATGTATAATTACAATTTTATTTATATATATCTTAAAAAATTTAATATTTAAAAAATAATAAATATTAATAGTAGTATAAGGATTATTATTTATTCATTATCGAAAGATATTATTAATTATTATTAAGATAAAAATATGATTCAAAAGTTTTTAGAAGCCCTTAATTTGAATAAGCAAAACCCTTTAAAATTCTCTTAGGATTATGATTAGGAGAGAAATTAGGATAGTGAGGCCAAGGTTAGAGAGGGTAGATAGGTTATATGTAAAACACATATACATACATATATACACACTCATGCACGCACAATAAGTGGTAGGAAAAGATTATCGCTCATGGCACGCTTTTGTCAAATTCACGATTCATGCCAATTGCCAATCCTCCCCTTTCACACACACCACACAACAAGAGAGAGAGAGAGAGAGAGAGAGAGAGAGAGAGAGAGAGAGAGAGAGAGAGAGAGAGAGAGAGAGAGAGAGAGAGAGAGAGAGAGAGAGAGAGAGAGAGAGCTGGGGGGATTTTCCAAAAAAGAGAAACAATTACATTTACCTGACCCCACGTGACCATGAGGAACATGAAGATTTTCTCACAACCCTGCATCTCTCATATCAAGAGGATATGACCAAAAGAGATGAAGACCATACATCTCTCATATTTCTACTAATTTAAGCAACTTTTTGTTACTTTTGTTGTGTAGATTTAATTGTTTCAATCTATGTTATTGCATGTCATACTTTGTTAAGAAGGGGATAGAAAAAACTAGGGAGGTTCTAGTTAGGTTTGCAACCAATAACTCCCTCATTTTTATCATTTTTTTGCATAAAGCATATTTATAGTGACATGAAATGGCGTGTGAAAATTGTAGATGCATCATGTTTAAATGACCATTTATGTTTTTGTGAAAATTATAGATGAATGTGTTTACAAGTGTGTAAAAGATCATGCTTATAGTTTGTAAAACAAATGTGATTTTTGACATAAGTCTCTTGACCCACTAGTAACCATGAACTAAGATGCACCAATAAGGTTTTTCTAAGTTTAAAAACTACATCGATATGATCCTCTACGAGCATAATCCCTTGTAGTGTATCATGAACCTCCAGGAAAAACCATCAACATCAATGGCCTCATTACTAGCATGTATGGATCTCGCTAATTATCATTTGGCATCTAGTTAAGTACCATTGACTATAACAACTACCATTCCTCCTACAAATTACTAACAGCTATGGCTCTCCCTTATTGTAAATTGACATCCACGTAAGTACCAAGGGACTAGCACTCATCTAGGAGATAGATAGTGTTAACCCTTAGTAGAAAGAAATAATTCTCAAAAGTTTTCACTTTTAATTTTCTTATAACATTGTGCAAGTTATAAACAATCATGGAAGTAGCAAGGTAATTGACTTTGTGAGAGCTAGGCTCACTCACATGCAAGGGTTTGTTTGTTAACCCTTATTTCCTTGGGTTAGGGCCATAACCTATTAACCCAACTTAACAAATACCTTAAGTTCTATTAACAAAAAATATGTTGCTCCAAATTATTGATTGGTCCTTTGCTTCCAAGCAAATATCTAATCCCCTTGTCTTGGTCACTTTTCCCAAGAAAGGTACTATATCATGACGACTACTCATCCTCTTGCAAGATAAACTTGCGCAAGAATCTGCAATCTTATTCCGAGAAATTGGCTATTCTCTTATGGTCAAACCACAAGATCATACAACTCTGCAACTTGTTGCACAAGTGTCGTATCTAATCCATGGGACTATTTTTCCCATCGAACGACGTCTTCTAATCACGGAATCATGATTAGATAGGAAACAGGGTTAGGGTGTCTTCATATCCAATCCATTTTTTATTGTACTAGGCCGACATCGTCGGTCCTAGGGTTCCAACTCAAACCGAGTTCCATCTTTTTAGCGAGTGATCCTTAGGGTAGGAACCCTAGATCGTTTCTAGCAAGTATGTCCTATTGTCCCTACATTCTGTGAATGTGGACAGGTCTTTAGGTTATGAGAGTTTCAACTTGGCAATAAGTGCGACTAGGTCACGCCCTCAACGTGCTAAACCCTAGTTAGCACTTGGGATATGTTGCATCGAATTAACCATTCCTAAGCGATTCTTTTGCGATTTAGGTGTTTAGGGTAACCCAATTTACTTGTCTATTCCAGAAGATATTTACGATACCATTCTCGTAATCACATGATTCATTGCCTATGTATGATAGATTTACAAACCCTAACTTTTCTAGTTAAGAAAGCATATGCTAAGTCATAGCATAATTTCTATTGATCCTTCTAGAATATGCATTCAAGTTTCATGCTACTAAGCTTTAGGGTTTTATGTTTAAAACGAACCATGGAGCCTTTTCCTAATTTCATTTCTGAATGAGTTATTCGTATGTTGAATGAGCATTACACAACCTTTCGTAACTACTTACGTAATTGATTGAGATTTATGCCAACTGACTAGAGTTTAATCTACTTCATGTAGCCCTAGAATCATTTCCATGCCTTGCAAATTCCTACGGTTATTAGCAATCTTCTTTAATGAATCCTTGCTAAGAAAGAGATGTCTAATATTGCAACATGCGATTTTATCTTTCCAAGCATAATTGAAGTGTACAACCATAATTTCGACTTTGTAAGAATGATCATTAGTTGATCTAAATTCATTACTTTGCAATGCTTATAAACAATTTGCTAAGAATGCATAGACGTCTTATGTCCTTCTTTCATTCGTTCCTTTGAAAAATACAAATGACCGATTCCTCAATTGTGAGTTATTTTCCCTAAGATAGCCAATATTTTTCAATCGTAAAAGTGCATCTTACTTTCGTGAATTAACCATGCATAATTACGATATTTCGGCATAAATAAAAAATAGGAAGAAAACCTGGACTTGTGGATTCGGTGAAATGTCCACATGGATGTTAGGAGATGATCCTCCTACGGTTGCACCTTGTGCTTTTTAGGGGCCATCGAGAATTCGACCTTCTTGCTTGGCCGCAGACTTGTGATCTTGGCTTGTCTCCCTCGCACGTGCAATTCCCTTTTAGATTCGGCTTCCTTGACCGATGCACCGTCTTGTGGAATTGGGTTTTGGAAAACCTTATAGACTTCCTCCTCGAAGCTCAGAGGAAAGAGAAGTTAACTTTAGGAAGGTTCAATGGGAGAGCCCTTAAACTCGGCAAAGAGTTTGGGCTTGTGACGGTGCAATGGGGAAGGCTTTAAATCCTGGTTTTAATGGGCTTACGTGAGTCCACGGGAAGGACTTTACAACCAGCAAAATGGATTTTGGGGAATGTAAGGGAAAGGGGACTTGGAAATTCCGAATATAATAGGCCTTCACGAAAAGGGTTACAATGGATTTAAAAGACTTGTAATGGAAGGCTTTAAAAGGAAACCAGGGGTTCTAAATGAACTTGTGTGGAAATGCTATGGAATGGGGGATGTAAGGGAAAGGTTTAATTTGCAAGGAAAAAGGGGTTTTGAAGAATCCCGGGGTAAATGGCCCCAAAAGGGACTCGTATAGGAATTTCCACAGGAAGGGTCTTTAAAACCCGGCCTAAGGTGGGTTTTTGGGGGGACCAAGGGGGCTTAAATTCCAGGGGGAAAGGGGGTGTAAAGATCGCTTGGGAAGGGGGCTTATGAAAGCCCTCTTAGAAGCTTTCAAGAAGCTTCTTGAAGCTTCTATAGGCGTGGTGAGACCACGTGGATGAGAGGAAGGCTGGCGGCGTCCTGCTTCAGTCGGTAGCTTCACGACTCCTCCTTATGACTCCTCCTCACAACTCCTCCTTCAACAACAGCTGGTGCAATACTTCAATGCCCTTCAGCTCCTCTCCTCCACGGCTTGGCACAGTCTTCACGACTCCCTCCTTTCGTCAGCCTCACGACCCTCTTCCTCCTTCACCCCTTAGAGGGGGGGTATTTATAGGAAGAGGGGGATAAGGGCTCCCTCCCCCACGTGGTGGCCCGCATGCAATCCCCTCTTCCACCACTACACTCTCCCATTATAGCCCCATCCTCTTCCCTCAGCCACGCTTCGGCTGGGGGAAAGAGGATTTAAAAAATTTGCAATAAATGTAAGATTGTCCTCTTGACCTCCTCCCAAGAGGAGGTTCATACGAAGATATGCGGGTTTCTTTAAACCTTGTCTCATTTGGCCAGTGGAGGGTCATGTTGTCATGTACGGTTAAAGTTTGCATCGTCCGTATCTTCAATGCCGGAATTGTCATGGCATGAAACTCACGCGGCTCATAATATTTTTCAACGGAAATATTACACAAATGATGCTAATTATCCTGAAACTCAATACCCTGTTGAAGCAGATTCTTCATGATAAAATGAAAGCGACTAAAGTGAGTAGACAATAGGATCCCCTCCTTCATGTGGACATCCATCAACTATTTAAGGCAATATATATGCGAAGTAGGGCTCTGCTTTGCATAAAGTTCCTAAATCTTTTCCCATAGATTCCATGCACATTATTATGGACCTATTCAGAGAGTGATTATATGATAGTGGACTTGCATAATGCTTCTAAATTAGCCCAATCATCATCATCCATGTTCTCAGATTTAATACTCTTATTTCCTAGTGACCTAATATGCAATTTTTGCACCAAACCTTGCCATATTTAAGGCTTATAGTAGCCATAGTTGGTGCCATTCAACTTGGCAATGTTAAACAAAGCTGTATCTTTGAGATGACTAGCCATAATGAGTTAAATAGGGGCGGACTATGCAAAAAACTACTTGTTGTAATTGGCAGTAAATAGACCAAAACCATTGCCAAAACAAGTTGAAAATAAGAGAAACTACTAAAATGACTAATTGTCCACCAAATAGTACCAGAATTACATCAAAATGATGTGATTGAGCTCAGTAAATACATCATAGATTGCATAAAATAGCTTGTTTTAATAAATCATAGCATTAAGAAAAGGAGAGCAAACAATAAGCTAATAGTTATCTAAAGTCAAGTATGACTGCCAAGTTAGATCTTGCATCAAATGGCATGTAACAAACACTATAGCAGCCAAGAAACATGAGCTAAATACCCAAATATGTCGTCAAAGCAATCAATGTCAATAGGATGATACAACCCGTGGCATAAAGAACTCAGAGAGTAAGCCAAGCTAAGTGTATGCTTGATAACTGCTTATTTTGTGCCATTTTTCCACTATTTTTTGGCCAAACTAAAGGACTTTGGCTCTATATTATGCATTATTTTTCATAAAATTTAATTAAAAAGAAGGTTGTAAAGTTGTATTTGAACTATGATGAGGTGGAATTAGAAGTTGAGAGTCAAGGTATTTTTAGATGAAGAATTTAGGGAGCGAAGAAATAATAAGTGATAAAAGGCGAATACATTAAATTTTTTATTGAAAAGCGTAGATATTTTCGAGACGGGTAGAAATACGGCTATAATTTAGCATGCATATATAGAGTTTTGGTCAAGAAGCTGTGGGCAGGGACAAATTAGGTCTAGAGATATGAAGAGATGTCAAAGAAACCAGTTCGGGTGGGAAAACTATCATTTTTTTAAAAGAGGTTATTCAAGAAGTTGAGGTTGGGCTATCATGTGAAGAAGGGAGTTGAAGAGATAGAAAGAAGATAAGAAAAAATGGGCACCATCATTTTGGGAGTTTTTTTTCTGATAAGTTGCAAATGTTGCCTCATTTCCAGCATGGATTGGCTGCATTTGATCCTTTCTTACATCTCTTTCAGCCTCATACCATTCTTGTTCATGATTCTTGAGTGTAGAGAGAAATTTTCAGCAAGATTAAGGAGAGATTAGTGTGTATATTAGTGGGAGAAGTAAAAGATTAAGGATTTTGAAGATTGTTAGAGGAAGTAAAGGGAGAGGAGGAGCAAGCACTAGCACTCTCAAATATGGTGGATCATCCTTAATTATCTCCTTAATCAGGTATGAATGTTTTCATTGAAAAGTGAATAAGGAATGGATAGAATGTATGATTTATGGTTGTATGCATTCATTTTATGATATTTGAAGGTAAAATGGAACATAAAAATTAAACTTCTTGCATTAGTTGCATTGAAATGGTAGAGAAAGTACTTGAATTATGATAAAAACTGTATTTTTAGGCCATAATTAGGGAAAATTAAGATTTTTTTATAATGTTGATAATAAATAAATTAAAAAAAACTCAAAATGCATTGAAAGAAAGCTAAAAATAAATTTTAATATATTGGAGATGAATCTACTAAAATATATATGTATTTTAGTATCAAAATGATAGTTTTTTTACTGTAATTGATGATAATTAATAGTATTAGTGAAAGATTAATGATGAAGATCCAAATAAAAAAATCTATATCATAATGGATTTATCTATTAAATATTAGTTTGAATGGACTTTTGAAATTAAATTTATTGAATTTTAATGGTGAAAAATAATAGTTTTTGGGTATTTTTAGGTAGTAATTAGTAAATATTAAGAGTAAATGAAAAAGTTTACAGATGGAAATTGATACTCAAACTATGTTGAATATAAGAAATTTTAGTTTAATATATTTTGATGTATTATGATAAGATGTAATTATTATAAATATTTTTAAATTTTTTGGATAGTAGTAATGAAAAATCAATAACTTTTAATAATGAGTGAGTTAGAATAAATATTAAAAAGAGACTATAGTTTATTTATTGTTTATAATTTTCTCGCAAAATTATATTAAGAATGGACTTCATTAAATATAGTTTTAGACTGAAATAATAATTAGTAAATATTAGCGATAGTATTAAAGTATTAGTAGAAATTAAGTATGGATGAAGGGTTTTTAAGTAATTTATATCTCTAGTAGGAATCTAGAAGATAATGGAATTTATTTATTATAGGTTGTAGTTCAAAATGAAAGTTAAATAGTGATGTTTAGTGAATTGTAAGTATGCAAAGAAGGTTATTAGTTTGATTACTAAGAAAGAGGATAAGATGACTTTTATGCTGATAATTTAAAGATGAAGAATATATAAATATCAACATTAAACCTTATTTAATACAATGTCTTTACACACATCCATTTTACCTGCTTATTTGGGGGTTTTTTAGGGGGATTGTCAATGCCGAACTGAGAAGACCTAATAAAGGTCAGTGTATGATCAAAGAGAAGACATATCAAATCAGCTCAAAAGCGTCCAATGTAGACAAAGTTTCTATCAAGAGCATAGACATGTAAGAGATCCCAATCTCATATACTCAAGAAGCTTAAGTGCATAACCCACAAGCTCTTTGTAATATCTAGAGATAGGGTGAAACTTCCACTAGCAAAAATATTGATGTCAATTGAGAAACCAAGCTCAAAGATAGCATGTGAATACATAAGACATCATGTAGCCAAGACCTTATATCAATGGAGCATCCAAAGCAAGGGATCGATCAAGCATCACTTATAGCATCGAGTACATCATGTAACAGTCAATGTCAAATCTCTAACAACCAAATAAGTATCCAAGAGCTCCAAAGTATGCAAATGAAAGCCTGGCTAAAGGTCCAATTAGAAATCAAATAGAGACAATGTAAGGAGCATGCATTTTTAACATATCCTTCAAAGCATATATCGAAGGGTCAAGCATAGACCATACGCATAATAACCATCACAAAGCATGCCATTGTAGACCAATTTCAATCAAATGCCAACCAAGATAGAGCTTGATCGAAGCTCAAAAGGCATTCCAGAGCAATATAAGACATGTGCCAACCTCCGTATACATTCGTGTAGTGAAATGAATCACCTAGGAAGCACTTGTGACCAATATAGTAGGCAAAGTATAAAGTGACCAAATAAGCTTCAGCCCTAGTGTATTACAACAGTAAACTCACTACTAATCTAAGACATAACAGGTCCAAAATAATCTCCAAATCATTCCCATAGCATATGCATAGCATTCCCTGACATTTGAGGCATCAATCATGTACCAAATGGCATCAATAACTAGTGCTAACCATGCATAAACATCAAATGCTAATGTAACATTTCATGTAAACTACATGTGGACTATTATAAGAGTCTTGGAACTAATGTATATTAGTTCAAACCCAATGCCAATGATCAAACCCTTCAATGCCGAGCTCTAGGCATGTTTGTATGCATTAGATGAACTCTTTTCAAGTGCCAAGGCTTGGGAGAGCTGCTCTGGACTAAGTTGAAGTTGAAATGTGACCTTTGAGAAGCCATGCTACTGACACCTTTAGTCATTGAAGGGTTGGAGCTGCAACAAGACTTTGGCCAGGTGTGGTGTTCCCCAAGAACCCAAGGACGCTCCCTTTTGAAGGGTAAATGCAACATGAAGTTGTATGCTTCATAAGAACCAATGAGGCATGGCTGCCCTAGTGTTCATACCCTATGAACTAAAGTAAAGTAACAAAAGAAAGCTATAGTACCTTGAAATGAATGCTCTGAGGGTGCCAAAGAAGCCCCAATGCGAGTTGGAGAAGGATGAGACCGATTGGAAGCTCCAAGGTGCGGCCATGGCTGCCAAGAGTGAAGACTAAATGGAATGAATGCTGAATGTGTGTTGGAACCAAGCTCCAGGTCACAAAGAAGAAGGCTTTGATACCAGTTGAAGGGAGCTGAGCCCTAAAGTGAAAGCAAGAGCATGAGCAAGAGCTATGGTGGAAGGAACAGGAGTGAGAGAGAGAGACTCCAAATGTGGGAACTCCAACAGTGACAATGTGTGACTCGCCTTCCCTTTATTCAAATGTCACTGAAAGAATAAATAATGAAGTGACAGTGATGGGTGTTTGTCACCTGCAAGTGTGTAGGTACGAGTACTATCAGTCTAGTAATACACGGGCAACTAGGTAAAGGCACCTTTACCCCCAACACTCAATATTCCCCCTTGAGCTCAGCAACATGAGCTCATGTACTATAAGCATAGTCTTGAAGTGGTGGAGCTTCTCAAAATTGAAGGCCTTGGTGAGAATATTTGTAACTTAATCCTATATCACTAGCTAGAACCCACTCTTTAAAACAATGTAAATGGATCTCTATGTGTCTGGTCTAGTATGATATACTAGATTCTTAGCCAACTAAGTGCTAGTAAGGTTATTAAAATAGATAATAACCTTCTTGACCATTTGTAGCCCCAAATCACTAGCTTCCTTACGTGTTGTGATTCTAGGTACCCTTGTACTTTACCTTAGTACTAGACTATGCAACACTACACTATTTCTTGTTGTGCCAAATAACAAAACCACTCTCAAAGGAAAAAATAAAACCACTTGTAGAACTTTTGTCTGAAATCCTACTGGGCCAATATGCATTCATGTAACCATGCAAGTCTAATGGTGCACTTGCACCATTGAGTAATGTTAGTAAAGTATATACTTGACATAACACAATGTGCACAACACTCCATCCAAATGTGGCTTTCATGGAAGTTATATAAAATAGACTCTCCAATACTAAGTGGATAGTTTAGGTCTAGCTTAGTGATTGTCAAATAAATAAGGCTACCCATAATCTTTTTGTACACATAGTGACATCCCCATTGCATCACCATCATGTACATTAAGCTTATCATTGACATCAAGTGATTTTGAGATTGGCTTATAATTAATTGTACCATACTTTTTTCAATATATCCAAAGTATACTATCTCCATGAAAATCATATACCCTTAGGAGTTTTGATTTTTATCTCTATACTAAGAACATGGTATAGCTCTCCCAAAATCTTCATTTCCAACTCATCCTGAATAAGACTCTTCACGTGGTCAATCTTTATCTCACTATCATCCATAATAATCAAGTCATCTATACACATAATAATGAACACAATATCCACTTCACTATTATATATATAAAGCTAGAGTGATTGTTTGCTGCTTTGCAAAATCCAATCCTAATAAGGTATTTTACAATCCTATCATTCTATGCCTTGGGTTCTTGCTTTGTCCCACAGAAGGCCATGGAAAGCTTGCATACATAATTAGGATGGCTATCATCTATCAAGGCATTTTTAACATCCATTTGATGCATGATCCATCCCTCTGATGTAGCCACTGCTATGACAACCCTCATAGTAGCCTTCTAGCGACCTGGAGTTAAAGTCTTCTCATAATCAATGCCATGAGTCTAGATATATCCATTGGCAATGAATCTTACCTTAAAGTGCTCAATAGATCCATCATACTTATGCTTCACCTTGCAAATCAATTTGAAACCAACAACTTTCTTGCCTCTTGGTAAAAGTACCAAATTCCATGTGTCATTTACCTTAAGTGCAACCACTTCTTCATCCATAGCATTATCCCAATTCTCATTACTCGCTGTATCCTCAAAGCTAGTGGGCTCTACATTCTCTGTAAACTTAGCAATGTATGCATAATGATGAGCCACATAACTATCATAAATCAACTATTGAAGCTCTTTGTGCTAATAAAGTTTCATTGAATTGTAATCATGTAAATCTTAATACTATAAGATATAGGCCACAGACCAATATTTTAAGCGACGCAAATATTCATTAAAAAATTACCTCCGTTGTCGCTAAAAGCATTAGTATATATGTCTCTACAAATGCATCACTTTTGTGATGCTAATTTTTATTCCTCCATCTCTCTATTTCTCTCTCTCTCTCTCTCTCTGTCCCTCTCTCTAATTTTTATGAAGCTCCCTTTCTCTCCCTTTCTTCTTTCTCCCCCTCTTTATTTTTATCTTTCCTCCCTCTGTACTCCCTCTCTCCCTCTCTTTATCTCTCTTTATATCCCTTTATCTCTCTCTCTTTATCTTTAAAAACAAAGAAACTTAAAAAACTCTCTCTTTATCTTAGAAAATAAGAAGTTACTTAAAAAACAAAGAAATGGAAAGCAATGTCTCCCTCCCTCTCATTATCTCTCTCTCTGCCCCCTTTCCCTCTACTTTTCTCTCTTTTCCCTCTCTCTCATTATCTCATTGTTTCCCTCTCTCTCTCTCTCTCTCTCTATATATATATATATATATATATATATATAATTTTATTTTTTCCTCTATCTCTCTCTTTCCATCTCTCTCTCTCTCTCTCTTTCTCTCTCTCTCTCTCTCTCTCTCTCCTCTTTTCCTCTATGGCTTTATTTGTCTCTCCCTCTCTTTCTCTTTTTTTCACTCTCCTTCCTCTCTTTACTTTGCCCTTCTTTTCTACCTCCTCCCTCTCTCTTCCTTCCTTCCTCTCTCCCTATCTCTATTTCTCTCCCCACTCCTCTTTCTCTCTCTATTTCTCTTTCCTTGTTTCTTGTTTCTTTATTTCTCCCTCCCTCCTCTCTTCCTCTCTCTCTCTCTCTCTCTCTCTCTCTCTCTCTCTCTCTCTCTCTATTTCTCTCTTTTTTTCCCTCTTTGTTTCCCTTCTCCTCTTTCTCTCTTCTTCTCCTTCCCTTCTTCTCCCTTCCTCTCTTCCTCTCTCTCAATGCATCTCTCCACAAACAAAAACAAGGAAGAGAAGAAAACACACAAACAAAGCAAGAAGAGGCAATGTACCTACCTTAAATGCTCAAATATGAAAATCTTTGTGCCTCCCTTTTGCGGTTTCCCTCCCTTCTCATTTGCACCCTTCTCCTTCTTCGGGTATGGCAGTGGTGGCAGTAGTGGTGGTGATGAGCTCTCCCTCTCCCTCTCTCTCTTCCTCTCCCTCTTCTTGTCCCTCTCTCTCTTCCTTTTCCTCTTCTTCTTCCTCTCAAAGCTTTCAGCTTTCTCACTCTTTCTTTTGTTCTCTTTAGCAAATGCTTTGGACAAATGCTATGCTTGGGTCTTTGATTCTTTTTCTTTCTCAGAGCAACATCGCTAATAGTGTTGCTATTAGCATCCCAAATGTAAAATAGTGACACGAATAGCAATGCTATTAATGACAAAAATAGGGATGCCAATTTTTTTCATCAAATTTGGCTATCGCTATCATCCCATTCCATTTAGTTCAAGAGCCTTATATTCCAAGGCAAATGAGACCAGATAAAAGAGCTTTTTATCCATTGTATTTGCTTGCTTACTTTCATTATTTTTCTTCTTCATCTTAACCTTTTTTTAAGCTTCATGAAGCTATGGGATGGCTCTAACATTGTAAATAGACAAGAGGAGGGAGAGATGAAGCTATCAAGATCATACATACAAGGAGAGCTAAAATCTTCTCCTTCATCTTTCTTCTTCTTCCACACAAAAGATGTAATCTACAATAACATAAATGACTAATATGAAAATGCAATATGTGACTAAGGATAGATGAGGTTGCACAATGAATGTGCCTTAACCAAGAGTGGACCATATGGGTGTAATCCAGTCATAGAACCATTTGTATATTCTCCATGTTGATCACATGACACAAATGTGTGAGTAAAGTTCTACCACATCACTGAGGCATATAGTGGATGCTAGCTCATGATGAGGAGCTTGACATCTCAATAGCTCCCATTAATTATGTTAATTGAAGAAATCAAACTTTAATGAATATGAACATAGAGTGTATTTCTTTGTATATGTCATAACAAGAGAGTCATATTTGTCATAAATTTCTTTGGCATTGAATCTTGACCTCTATATTTCATTGTAGTAACACAAATAGGATTAGCACAAGAATTAGATCCATGTTATATGAATACATTTGAATTTATAATTACATCCACTCTAAATGAGCATGCAAAATCTTTAGGTTGACTATGTTGCGCAGTTCTTGAAAAAAAAAGAATCTTGATCTAATTGCAATGATGTAGCCATCATGATTTATATCAAGCGATGCCATATATTCATAGTGCAGGTGGTCTAACATGGAGAGTAACCAAAACCGAACATATAAAGAAATGTTCATGAAATGCAAGAGACAATTCAAAATTGAATATGTTGAAAAATAATGGCTTGGAAGGTAGAGGTTGTTGTTCCTTAAAACACTAGTATAGGAGGCACTATTGGAGTAGACATAGGAGATGTAGTCTTTGCAACAAAATAAGTACTACTAGAGACTAAGAACTATCACTCCTTTGTCTATGCACTTATCGATGTACACAAAGAAGCGGAAAACCACTTTCCAAGTAAATATTCTATTCTTCTATCCTTTTAGTTAAGCTAAAGAGAAGCAAGATGTTCTTGCTCAATGAGAACAAGAGAGGTTCTTAAGTGTATCAACCATTTCTACAGTATACTTCAATTATGCTTGATGGAAGAAGTATCTAAATATATTCACCAATGTAAATTCATATATTCCTTCAACATTATGTTATATTTGGAGGTGAATATACTTAAGATAATTACCTTGGTTAATGCTATCTCTTTAGCCCATTATGTTGAACAAAATAACACCAAAGAATAAAGGCCATGACAATAATGTTAATCTCATGGAAAATTTCCTTCCAAACTTTTTGGTGCTACTAATGATTTTGATTACTTATTGAACTTAGATATATCCATCACTAAGTATGGACTACTACTCTTGAATCTTCAAGATAGCATTAAAGATCTAATTTAGTTACTATGAGCTTTTAATCATACCCTTTGGCTTAGCTAACACTCCAACTACTTTTAGTAATACAATGAATCACATTTTCCTCAAATTTTAGCATTGTTTAATTTGAGTTTGATTGTTTTCTTTGATGATAATTTGGTTTTCAGTAAAATTAAAGAGGAATACATAGAGCACTTATATTTAATATTGAATTTACTAAAATAAAATTAGTTTTATTGTGAACCTAGAAAAGAGTAATGTCTCTCAATCCAAAATTGAGTATATAGATAATTTAGTTTTAACAGGAGGAATTAAATTTAATATTAAAAGATAGAAGTAAATTTCAATTAGCCAAAGTATAAAGGTGCATGAAGTTCAATCTTGTTGAGGATTGGCTACCTTTTTCACAAAATTTTCACATTTTTTGTTTTCTTGCTTTGCCTTTGACAATGCTCTTAAATAAAGGAATTGTTTTTTGTTGGAGTGAAAATCAACAAAAACTATGGAAGCATGCACTAACCCATGCTTTTATTCTATAATTTCCTAATTTCAATTGTCCACTCCTTTTAGTTTTTATAGATACACATGGTTCAATTCTCGGCACTATATTAATACAAGTTTCTCATTGGATTGCTTTTTCCACTTATAAACTTAAATTTTTTAAGCATAAGTATAGCACATATGACAAGGAAGTATATATGGTTGTAATTCATGCATTGTATAGGTCACAAAATTATTTAATGAAATCTAAATTCATGATTAAAAGTTATCAATACAAAAGATGAAACACGTTATTTTTTTAATCACATATTTTTAATTATTATATTGACGGGTTGCTTTTAGTCAATCTTCTCATCCACTTATTCAATATTAGACTAGTCATGATAATGTTTTTCTTGATACTTCAATTCACCATCATATATTCCAACTATTTCTTCTACTTTATTTGATTCTATGAATAATCCTCATTTGAATTATCCTTATTTTCAAGATACCTAGTTTCACATATCAAATAACGCTTGAATTCCTATTGAAAATTTTGCATCTCAGGCTTATTTTTTATTTGACTTTCATGATGTACATAATTTTGTGGGTTAAGATTGGATGAGTAATATAGATTGACTAGAAGGAGTTGGATCAAAGAATTCTAGTTAGCTTTCTTGAGCCTTAACTATTGCACACAACGGAACAAGGGTTGCATGCACCTCACTACACTTATTTCTTTTACATTGCACTAGGGCTTCTTATACCTCTTCCTCATCAACAACTTCCATGCCCATTGGGGGGGGGGGGGGGGGGTGATGCATTGAATAACACTATTTTAGGCGCTATAATGGAATGCAATCCACTAAGGCTATACTTAGTAAAACTTAGATGAATGTGAAGAAGATACTGCACCTTCAATTGAGTTCACATAGTTGATGCAACAAACTGGAAAGTTGGCACTTGCTAGAAACCCTAGGGAGAGAAAGCAAGAAGAAAAGTGAGTTGAGGGTTGTAGAGATCTAGAACAATTTGAGCTAGGGTGCTTTGGACTAATTATAATCTTATTGAGTGTTTGTGAGTGGGGGTGTAGCAAAGTAGTAATTGTTCATCAAATAGGGGTGAGGTATGAGTGCTAAGGGGAAATAATGTCATCAAAGAACTCTATATGCTTCTCATTGAGCACAAGCAATTTAGGCACTATATCTTTCAATGCATCAATGATTCTTTGTGTGAGCATTAAATGAGTTTATTTGACCAGACCTTTTGAATTACATAGCTTTATGTGAGCATTGAATGAGATGATGTGCAAGCATTGAATGAGATGATGTGCATGGCAAGACCTTTTTAAATGCATCTCCTAAAAAAACCATAAATATGCTTTGTGCACTCAGTGCATCAATTGCACATGCATGTTGTCCTTGTAGGATGCACAAAGGTTGGGAAAGTTCTTGTGCAATGAGCCTAACATGAGAGATTGGGCATAAAAAATTCGAATAAAAAAGTGTTGAGAGGGATCATGGAATGAGAATAGGTTCTATTCCATTTTTGAGAGGCAAGGATGAGAATAGGGTTTTTTAATATGTCAAGGAATATTATTATATATGTGGCTTGGTTGTGCTCAACGTGTATTGAAAATATTATTTGTTAAATGTTTTTTTGGGCTTACATGTATATTGAGAATTCTCTTTATATTGAGAATTCTCTTTATGATATATGTGTACATGTATATTGGGGTGATGTTTGGGTTCATATGTGTTAAGTGCGAAAGTAGTACTATGTTGTGTGTTTATTGTCCATATATCTCTAATTCTTATTGAATATTTTACACGTGTGTGCTTTTTTTCTTGAGGAATGTGAATAGCACTAATTAGGAGACTATTCAAAAGGATTAAAAAAGCAACTTCTGAAGGGGCATGTGGAGAAGAAAAAAGAAGGTGGTGAAATATGAGCCAAGACACGCATGTGTCAATTGACCTACATGAGTCAACTAAGTTGATAAAATGACTTGCCAAAGTAACGATGATGTGGTATGCATTCATTGGTTTGAAGTGATCTCGTCTGAGTCGTCTCTTCTTTTCCATATTCTCTCTCCTCCGCTCGACTTTCTCCCCTCAAATTTAGTCTCTGTCTCTGTCTGTCTGTCTGTCTCTCTCTCTCTCTCTCTCTCTCTGTCTCTCTATCTCTGTATCATGTGCATATTTCCAAGCGGATGAGTACATGGCCTTTTGTTTTACCTGTGCATGGAGGGGTTGCCTGAACCTAACAGGTCCAGTGCCCAAGTCGATACACTTATGCACGTCTCAGCTCTAAGCAAGAAAAGAGGATGTTAATGGGTTTGGAGGGAGAGAAATGGACGAACTGCCGAAGCCTGTCAAATAGGAGGGCTTCAAGAGCTTATCCCTATCACAGTGAGCAAAGAGAGGTTAGTATGTGCCGAGTTGTCCCTGCTAAGGAGGCTGCTTCAAGGCCAAGACAAAACAGCGTGAGCGCTCGGGGAGATTTTGAAGGGTCGCCTTTCTAAAAGATGCAAGACAAGACCATCTGAGATCTATGAAAGGAAAAGGAGGCAGTTAGTAAAGAGTACAGCAGCTGTTTGTTCTTCTAATTTATGCTACAAGGCGTGATCAAGATTTGAGCAGGAGGAGCCAGCTTACGCCATAACAATGGTCTTGTCAAGGAAGAGGCCGGGGGGCAACAAGAGAAAGGATGGTTGCAACTTGCAACCTACAGTTTGCTCACGGCTTGTTGTTATCTCGCGGCACCCTGGGCTTAAATCACGTCCGCCCTGTCTTTAGAATGTGCCTTCTCACCAGCCAGCGACCCTCTTGGATCTCCTCGAAACAGTTTACCAGTTGTATTTCTCTAGCTATAACTTGTTGCTTCAACAATCCATTGCCTCACCTTTTTCCATAACGATCCCTTAATCTTTGGTGGGCTGGTATCCTTTTTCTCTCTTGCTATCTGCAAAACGTGTCCGCCACCCTACACCTGCATTGTAGCTCAACCCGTAATCTAACCGTTAGCTGGACCTGACCTGTGGGAATTTGATGCTCTGGTTTGAGCTCATTGCAACTGCAAAGAAAAGCTCCTGAAGATCGATTTCAGCAGGATCTCTCACCAGACTTCAATCCCGTTGCCGTTTCCATCAGAGGGTGTTGAGTCTTCAAGGGGACTTGTTATAGTTTTAGGAGCTATCATCACTCGAAATATACAAGCACCAATGAGTAGATGGGGTGGGCCTGATTTGCAGCCTAGGGATGGTGTACATCAAAGGTTCATAGTTGGTCAGAGCTGGCTTGAATTAAGGAGCTTGCAGTGCCAGCCATTGAATGGCTCAGTCAAAGCAAGAAAGAACATATAGATATAGTCCTGTGGACAGTTTAAAATAAAACAATTAAATCCTTAAATAAAACAATAAAACTAAAATAAGCCGAACAGTCAGGAAAAGAGGATCGCACCTTGTAAATACGCAATCTTCATCAATAATCTGGTTACTGTGTATCAATAATCTCTCTCTCTTCCTCCTGTCTGTATTCTACATTATGTTCTTGATTAATAGCAGAAAATTAATGCCCACATGGTATCAGTAGTGGTGTATTAAAATCTGTTGTTCTCTCTGGGACAACCTGCATCATTGAAGCCTCTGTTGTAGCCATTCCTTGTTGATTGATCCGGGCTTTCTTCAGGAGTTATGGCCACTGCAGCGTCAGCAAGTTCATCTCTGTCCAAATTCTACCACATTGAAAAACTGACTGGATTGAACTATCTGCCCTGGAGTCTACGCCTGAAGATGGTTCTTGAAAAAGCAGGGAATTGGGGTGTTGTTGACGGCACCCAACCTGATCTAGCTTCTGTTCCACTTGCAGCGGGACAAGCTGCCCCTACAATCGATGAATTAGCCGCATGGCGGAAGAAAGATTTGGAGGCACGAACTGAGATTGTTCTCCATCTTGGTGATCGTCAGTTACAGTTGGTTCGCCAACTCACCACGGCCAAGTCAATGTGGGAATTTCTGCAGCAACAGTACCAGCGTACCAATGTTGTTTCTCGCGTCCTTCTGCACAAACAACTCAACAAAGTTGTTATGAAAAACTATTCAACAACAGAAGCATTCCTGGAAGCTTGGCAGCAAGCCAATGATAATGTCTCCTTGGCAGGGTTAATTCTCCCTCCCGAAATTCAAGTGCCTACCCTTCTTGCTGCCTTGCCTGACACCTAGCAATCTTTCATAAGTACTCATTCTACCAACTCTACCCTGACAATCAACGAACTCTTTGCATTGATTCATCAAGAAGACCAACTAAGGTGTAAGATATCGAATCCAGGACATGATATGCTTGCAGGAGGACCTTGATTTCCTCCTCGGGGTAGGCGGTCCTCTTCCTTCCGCCCATCCCCAAACTCAAGGTCTTCCCCTAATTCGGTTAATCAGTGGCATAAATCACCCATGAGTGGTAATCAATCCTAGACCTATGAGCCTTCTTCGCGCTTTGGGAATGTAGGGCCTAATCCTCAGCCCTCGTCCTTTTGCACCTACTGTAAACGACGTGGCCATGTCATACGGGACTGTCATACTCATCGCCGTGCATCTGGGGGTTCTTTTCGAACTCGCAATCAAGCGAATATTGCAGCCACTGAAGTATCTCAGCAAGAATTTGGTGAAGAGGAGGAACAAAATCTTCAACTGTTTACCGCTTCGGCTTTAACCACTGAACACTCTACCGTATGGTACCTTGACACAGGTGCTACCCATAATATGACAGGGACACTTGACTGGTTGCTGAATTATGAGCCTTTACAATCACGGATGACTGTCCGCCTTGGTGATAATGGACTTTATCACGCTGAAGGAGTTGGGGAGGTTCATTTGAAACTTGCAACAGGCGAAATAACCCCTATTCGCCAAGTTTATTACATCACTGTTCTTGCAAAGAATTTGCTGTCTGTTAGCGAGCTCACACAAAATGGCTCTTCAATTGAATTCTTCTCTCATCACTGCATAATTAAAACACTTACCAAGCAGGGTCAACTGATTCGGGTCATTTGTCAACAACGAGGTCGTTTGCATCCACTTGGTGCTAGCACTCTCAAAGCCTCACCTTCAATGCATGCTTGCCTTGCGGCCGAGGACCCAGTAGCATCCAACTTACGATGACATTATAGACTTGGGCACCCGCATGTTCAGGCCATGCGGACTCTTCAGAGGTATAACATGGCGGATGGGTTTAATCCCTCTTTGACAACCATTGACTTGTGCGAGGCGTGCATCAATGGGAAATTAACGCGCATGAAGTTTCCAAGATCAAAGACCAAAACCACACAACTATTGCAGCTGGTGCACTCCGACTTGTGTGGTCCAATGCCAATGCAGTCCCTAACCAATCATCTCTATTTCCTCACATTTATTGATGATTATTCAAAGTACTCTGTTATCTATTTTCTTAAGCACAAGTCGGAGGTTTCTGCTCATTTCAAACACTATTTAACAATGGTGGAACGACAAACTTCACAGAAAATTAAAGCCATTCGTACTGATAACGGAGGGGAGTACGTCTCTCATGAATTTTCCACTTATTTTCTTGATCTGGGTATCATTCAGCAATTTACAACTTCATACACTCCTCAACAAAACGGTGTTGCTGAACAAAAGAATCATACCTTGCTTAATGCTGCTCGTGCCATGCTCCAAGTCGCTGGTGTTTCCTTGGCTTATTGGGAAGAAGCCGTTGCTACAACGAATTATGTGCAGAATTGGCTTCCTAGCCGTACCCTCCCGAATATCACCCCATATGAGCGGTGGTATAAGTTGAAACCTGCATTTTCTGAATTACAGATCTTTGGATCGTCCTGCTATGCCTTGGTACCTGAGGAGAAAAGAAACAAATTGTCAACCAGAGCGGAGAAATGCTTATTTGTAGGCTATGGTGAGCGTTTTGGGTTGAAGGCGTACAGACTTTATAATCCTCAAACTTGACTTTTCATTTTCAGCAGAGATGTGATTTTCAATGAAGAGCCCCTCTTGAATCTCCCTGCAATGATGGCCTCTACATCACATACCCCAAAGACCATGCCCTTGGTTTCCGAACCTCTGCAGCTCGAATGGTGGACCAATACATTACCACAGCAACATCGTGGTCCTATGCCTATTGTGCCTGTACCTGCTGCCCCAGATCCTCCTCTTCAACAACCTATTCAAAGTGTATAGCCTGTCGTGGCTACTCCAGAGCCTACGCCACGCATTTCTTCTACCAGAAGGGTGTCTCCTCGTGTTCGTCGTTCTCTGCATCCTTGCAGCCCTTACCATCCCACATTTACCCGTTTACAATACCGTGGTTCTGTTCAAAATTGTGGGCGCCCATCTATTCGTAACCTGGCCATCAACTCGGGAACAGTTGAAAATGTTACACGTGGTTCTCCTTCTTCAACCACGTGTTTGACCAATACTAATTCCACTTCCAGTACTTCGCCAACTCCTTCCAGCCTGGTTTCAACCCCTTTCTCCACGCCTAAACCAGCCCCCTCTTCTGCAACAGATGCTGATACACCCTCTTCCCGACCTCCTCGCTATCGAACTATGTCAGATATTCTTGCGAAGGGTAACCTTACCCAAGCCCGTAATGAGTCGTCTTCTTCTCTCGCTTCCTTGTCTCCTGATGGGTCCATCCCTGTTCATGAGGCGTTGGCATCTCTAGAGTCTGCCTCCTGGTGGGCAGCTATGCATGCGGAAATGTCCTCTTTGCGAGCCAACAGTACTTGGGTTCTTCAACCCCTTCCTCCCGGCCGGCAACCTGTGAACTGTAAGTGGGTTCTCAGGAAGAAATATAACTCTGATGGTACGGTGGCACGCTTTAAGGCGCATTTGGTGGCCCGAGGTTTTTCCCAGGAGTATGGTGTTGATTACACTGAGACCTTCTCTCCGACATTACGTTTAGCAACCTTTCGATCTCTACTTGCTTATGGTGCATCACTTGATATGGAGATTCATCAAATGGATGTTCAGACTACCTTTCTTAACGGCTTCCTTGATGAGGAGATATATATGGAACAGCCTCCGTACTTTGAACAAAAGACTTCCACACCTCAGGTCTGTCTTCTTAAGCGCTCCATTTATTGTCTGAAACAATCACCTCGATTGTGGAATGCCCCATTTAATTCCTTCATGAAGACTTCAAAGTTTATTCAGCTTACGACTGATGTGTCTGTCTATCATCGTTCTACTGATGGCGAGTTGGTCATTCTCGCCCTGTATGTTGATGATATTCTTATCATGGCTACTTCTCTTCCTCCTCTTGTTGTGGTCAAGCAAGAGTTGTCTGTTGCATTTCGCATGACGGATGGGGGGGAATTGAGTTACATTCTCGGCATGAAAATTCAGTGTCATCGACCTTCAAAGACTCTTCATGTTTCACAGCAGAAGTATGCTGCGGATGTTTTGTCAAAATATAGTGTCAGGCCCTTTAGTGCATCAAGCACCCCCTTACCATTGTCACATAAACATCTTCAAACGACAGGATCTTCAGCACAAGAGTGGGTCAGAAGTGAAGAAGCAACACAATATCGGAGGATACTTGGTAATATACGATACTTGGTTTCATGTACAAGACCGGATTTGGCTTTCTCCTCCGGTTTACTTTCCCGGTATATGCATGACCCTACTGATCAAGAATGGCAGCAGTAAAGAGGTTACTTAACTATGTTTCAAGTACTAAGAATGTGGGTATTACCTATGGTGGGAGATTAAATGGTGAACTTATTATTCAAGGCTATTGTGATGCCGATTGGGCATCAGATCATGAGACAAGGCTCTCGACTAGAGGGTACATCTTTCTCATTTCAGGTGGAGCTATTTCATGGAGAAGCAAGCGTCAAACAACAGTCACTATCCAGTTGTGAAGCTGAATACAAATCAGCGTGTGATGCATCAAAAGAAGTTATCTGGCTTGGAAATTTATTTCAGGAATTGGGAATTTCAGTTAAGAGGCCTTATACAATCTGGTGTGACAGTACAACAGTGATAGACGCATCAAAGAAGCCAAAGCAATCGGAGAAATTGAAGCATTTGGATATTCAAGACCATTTCATTCGGCAACAAGTGGAAAATCAGATTATAAAGGTGGAATATGTTCCAACTACAGAGAATGCAACTGATTTTCTTACAAAATCTCTTTCAAGAGACAAGTTAAATGCTTGCAGTGTTCTGGCTGGACTAGAACAGATCTGAACTCTGTTTTATTTTATGGGGGGGTGTGGACAGTTTAAAATAAAACAATTAAATCCTTAAATAAAACAATAAAACTAAAATAAGCCGAACAGTCAAGAAAAGAGGGTCGCACCTTTTCAGTGCGACCCACCTTGTAAATACGCAATCTTCATCAATAATCTGGTTATTGTGTATCAATAATCTCTCTCTCTTCCTCTTGTCTGTATTCTACATTATGTTCTTGATTAATAGCAGAAAATTAACGCCCACAAGTCCGTGCCATAATAGACGGAACTTATCGAATAGAGAGGCCGATGTAGTAGTGCGACTAGTTAATGAGGGAGGCAGCTACAGATAGACGAGTTGACTAGAAGAGTGAGACACTGAGAGAGATTACAAAAGTGACAACACTTTGGAACAAAATGAGGGTTGCATAAGCTTCAGCATAACCGAGGCAAAGAGCAATCATATTAAGATTTTGATCTAATGTCATGTGGCAAATTGATCGAGAGATGACTACTATCCAACTCAAGATTGATGGATGGCAATGGCTACATTAGAAGTGACCAAGAGTTCATGCTAGGTGTAGAGGTGGCCTTTTCTTTCCAAAGAAGGTCGTTTTTGGAGTGCTAGGCCTACTGTAAAGGTCCTGCTTGAAAACGGAGAGTCCAAGAGGCTAATTCTGCTAAGGGGAAAAGTGAGAGAGCTAGCCATGAGCTATAGGGAAGGGAAGAGTGTCAAGCAGTTCATGTAGAAGATCATGAATTTCTATTAGAAAAAGGGAGTGTCCACTGAAAGCTATGTCTACTTGAGACCAACCAAGAAATAAAGGTAGATTACATAGGTGCCACTGAGGCACAATACGTATGGGTCCCCCCAATTGGCCTTTCCACATTGGCTAGGGGACCCATAACTACCTCTATATCTTCGGCAGGGTCTCCCGTGACCCGTGACTCGTCTCTACCGCTTGCTCTCCCCCCTCCCCCTTAGGCCAAATGGTGGGCCCTTACGCAGTGGGTGGTAGGCTAGGGTAGCCAACACCTGTTATAAGCTCGAATGGGCCCGGGTCCTCACACTTGCCATGAACAGTTTGCCCCCCCCCTCGCCCGCTGTCGTATTGCTGCGCATTCGAGGTGTGAAAACCACCCAAAAGTTGTGCATGAGATTTGTTACTTTGTACATACTTTGACGTAGACGTTGTGCTTTGCTTTGCTTGAACATTTTTCTTTCAGTTGGTTCATGTTCAATTTTACAGAAGAGACAAGCGCTGTTTGGGATTGAATCTGATATTTGGTATAAACAAATTAGAAGGAGAATGGGTTCTAGATCTGCAATGAGTATGGTTTTTCCGAGCTTCACAAGTTGTTTGCTTATGCTGAAGATGCAAATGGTATCAACAAGGGAGTTTAAGAAGACCAGTGAATTTTCAGATGAACATGAGGCTCATGTGTTGTCCTTGATCATGGAACCACTGCTTGCCAAAATCCATTAGCACTATTGCTCGTGTACTCAGCTGAGTGAACTTTACAGATCAGAAAAGTCTGTAAACTCTTAAAGCTAACCTTTGGCATGCATTCAATATGCTTACACACACATGTGATGCTGAAATTGTGCTTTTCTTCCGAGTGGGAACACTTTCGATTGAGGTTCTTTGGCATTACAGCCCGTGGCTACTTTGGGGCTACTTTTCCTTGGTGCTTTTCTGATTCTAGAGGGAAGCTAATTTGAGGTATGATGGACCAAAAAACGGGCCGCTCATGCACTAGTCGGACCTCGTCACTATGCACAAGACAACCCCTCGGCCTCGCGGCCAGGAGCGTCTATCAAAATCTCTGCCTTCCTAAACATTGCGTTTGTAATACGTTGTAGTCCAACTGATCCTAGCCCACTACTCCTTAGAGGGAGTCCCTTTCACATAGCCAAAAGGCTCGAATCACATACACATGGGGTTCCTCCTACGGCTGAATGCCGTCAACCCTCTGCGACTCTCCTACACCTTGGGGATTGGCCCCTCGATGCGTCGCTCAACATTTAGACATTTCGCACAAACGTCGCTCAAGGTACCACATAAGCGTGTCCAGGAATGTACCATTGTCCTTACTTGATTTCCCCTTTAGGATCCCACGACTAGCCTACAGCATGGGTATCTCACTGCCTCTCAACGTAGGTCATGTCCTCATAAACCAATTGCCATGCATGTCCAGGAGCTGATCACTGATACTTTTAAATTCTTTTTCATGCCCCATGCATTTGGTGGATGTCTAATGCTCAAACATTTAGCAAACAGTATTGTGCACAAGTGCAAAACCATCCTTTTAATGATTTCCAACTACCGTTCGTGCTTCGTTGCATGGCATTTTACGGCTTTTTCCCTTATTTTTCATATCAAAAGCGGACAAAACCGAACTAAAACACGGAAGCAAGGCTAATCTGAAGCAAATCTTCATGCCTCAGCCTCACTATACATTCACGGACATTACTCATAATTTTCCCAATTTTTCGAAGCCCAAAATATAATTTTTCCCTATCTTTTAGGGTTTTTCCACCATTTGCTTGCAATTTTTCCCATTTTCTCCCATTTTCTCCCATTTTTTAATTACGGAAAATTGAGTTCAGTTTATGGGCTGTGGCCCTTAGTTCATTTCAGCAGAAAAAGAATTTTAGTAGGTGTGGATTAATTTATTGCATCATTTTTAGCCCAAAAAACCCTATTTTCCTTCATTTTTATGGTTTTTCGTGTCTCGGTTTGCCATTTTCTGCTATCCCGCACATGTTTTTCTGATTTTTAAATGATGAACAGCTAGAAACCAACTCAAAGCACGACATACTCAAAACTCAATCCATATGAACACATTTTTATCAACCAAATTTGCATCAAAAGGCCATTTTCTTTGTAAAAATAATTATTACTGTGTCTTGCGGATTTTCCCATTAAATTTGGCACGTCCCACGATTGATTTCTAGCCATGAATTCTGCTTGCAATCAGCAATCTACAATGATTTGGCATTGCCCTTCAATCTCGTCAAGAATCGGCATCCATCCGGCCATCCATTTCCATTCTACTCTTCCACGCACGAACGGGGGTTAAGAGGAGAGAGAGGGAGGAGAGAGAAAGATTGATTTTCTCTCTCTCCAACCAGTCCACCATTTTGCACGCGAGAGGAGGCGATGCGGAGCGTAGACCGGAGGCAGGAGCCTGGCATCATCACTTCCATGGCTTATGTGGAGCCTGACATCATGATTGTGGGGGGGGGCGCCGTTTTTTCTGCGCGCTGATCAGCGCGCAGACATGCCGCCCTCCTTTTTTTTAAAATTGGGGGGGTGCCCCCCCTTCAATCCTCAAGTGGCCACCCTTTCATTTCTGGCCCTTTTTCGGGCACCCCGGCCGGTTTCGGGCCATCTTGCGTGTACGGAACCCGATCGTCCTTCTGAAAATTTCTACGAACTCGTCTCGACATCCCGCACTGACCGGCAGCTCCACTGACTGGCACAGGCGCACGGAAAAATTATGAAAATTCTCGGAGTGTCGTACGGGCGCCCGTCAAGCACTTGACGCTTAAAATCGTCCTAGGTCGAACTGCCGCCTTCGTGGTTGAGCATTTTCCCCCGCATTTCCACATTTTTCTCCTATTTTTAGGCACGTTCCGGGGCCTAAAATCCATCCTTCAAGGTAAAACAAAAGGGGAAAAGAAAACACGAATGAAGGAGGCTAAAGAGGGGATTTTCAAAAGAGCTAAAGAGGGAGGGAAAAGGAGGCGTATGGGACAGAAAAAGAAGGGGAAGCTAATCTGGGAGAAAGGAAAGAGGAACAGAGCATTGGGGGGGATCGAATGCCTGAGGAAGAAGGAACGCAATGCTGGAACAAAATGGGAAAAACAAACAGGGTCTAAAAATTGGAAGAAAGGCAGAAAAGCCATGTCCGATTTGCAGCGCAATACGAAGAACTGTACTTTGCTTGCGATCAGAGGGCAGTACAGGCAACTCAATAACGAAAACAGGGAGTTGAAGAGGAGTTTCAGAGTTGCCAGATTGACATAACAAGCATAAGAATGTCGCATGTTTGGATGGATTCACCACGCTATAATGTGCTCAATTCTTGATGCTCTCCGAGATAAATGAAATCAGTTTTTTTTTCGCACGGTTGGACTGGTTCTCTATGCTGTAATTCATCGTATTGTTGATGTATTTTGCGAGGCGTTTCAATATAGAAACGATGCACTGGCCTTGGTAAATTCATTTGGATTTCCGCAGTCATTGGGAGCATATGAATGGGCACCTACCTTCAATCTCAAAATCAACAGAGAGTTCGGTTCTACGAGGCAAAGATTTCCATCTGATTTTGTTCCGCTTACGAGAGCGAGACTTGCTGGAAAGGTTGGCAGCACAGCAGGTTTGATTAGGATTTCAGAATCGTGGGCTCACAATTACTGCGAAGCCATCGCCAGACTACAAACATGAGTTTTGAGGAGGCCTCTGATCCTGCCAAAGTGTGCCAGAATCTGTATTGAAGAGAGCAACGGAAGCTGGTCTTGTCCGAGAGCTCAGAGATCATCAGTCAGCCACGCATTCCATTCCATGTTTAAGATACCAAGAGCAGCTCCTGAGGTACAACAGTGTAACAGGCGCATGCATGCTACAGTTAAAGATAATTCATACTCAGATTATGGTGATGATGAAATGGAAGGAATCCCCACTTATGGTGGCAAATTCACCGAGTACGATGTCTATGGCAATATCTTCGAGGTCACAACAAAATACAAGCCTCCCTTTACCCCATCGGGAGAGGTGCATATGGTGTTGTCTGCTCTGCGCTCAATTCTGAGACCAATGAGCCTGTTGCCATCAAGAGAATATGCAATGTCTTCAACAACAACATTGATGCAAAGAGGACTTATAGAGAATTGAAAATCCTTCGACATCAGGATTGACTGTGGATGAAGGGAATTCATTAACTAGGGAACTGATAATCTTCACTTTTACCATTCTGCGCAAACGAAGGAGGTTTAATAGATTTGGGGCTGTACAGTGCTTACGAAAGAGGAATTGCAGGGAGGAAGGAGATCAATTCCCTCGGTTCCTCTTGGAACCTCTCTGAAAACACTCTCTATAGTTAGTACAGCTTTACTTGATGAGTCTTTGATGACTGTATTCTGCAACGAAATGCCAAGAGTAAAACGAAGAGGATGAACTTAAGAAGCTGACATTTTGTAAGTGCATTCCATGACAGAAAATAAAGGAACAGAAATAGGAGACCTAAATGATATGTCCACCAGAAACGATGTATTTTCCAGTTTGACCATTCATGACAATTCTGAATAAACAATTGACATAACAACAGGCTCAAATACTGAAGTGAGATTTCATGCTTTATATTAGCAGTCAGTTGAGAGGAGAAAGAGAGCATAAGGTTAAAACTAAAACTCTTATATTCAGTAAGAGTCCTTGAAGGGTAACTTGCCTTGGTTTAACTGCATCGGCCCTCTTGGCCTAATGAAATCAAACACTTTACTTCAAAACTGCATCGGCCCTCTTGGCCTAATGAAATCAAACACTTTACTACAAAACTGCATCGGCCCTCTTGGCCTAATGAAATCAAACACTTTACTACAAAACTGCATCGGCCCTCTTGGCCTAATGAAATAAAACAATACTATGCATAACATCCTCCTGGAAACAACTATGATAGATAGCAAAGCATACTATTCCCAGGGGAACAGAGGCTCGTAGCCCTAAACTAGGTGCATTAAATTATGACCCATCCCTCCTGCGTATACCGCAAGAGGTGTTCGCATCACATGTCGTCTAACCAGTCTATGGGTCCCAGATAATAAAGGCAGATGAGTCTCGCTTACCCTCTGCATCACCCATATCAACCATCGTCTGCCAAAAAGGGCATGTTCAGAAAGCATACCCCACAAACGACCAGGTCCTGTCTGACCATCAATAGATATATCGGGACAAGGGCCACAATTAAAGAAGAGGTCTTCTTCATACGCAAAATTAGCCAAAGAATCGGCAAACTGATTCCAATTCCGTGGAATCAGCTGAAAAGACACTCTATCAAATTCGTCTAGTAGGGCTATGGCAGTATGATGGTACATACAAAGGATGGGGTTTCGTACCATGTACGTCCCATTGAGTTGATTTAAAACCAACTGAGAGTCCCCTTTCACCAACAACTGGCGGATACTACCCTTCTTTGCAATATTCAAACCCATAATCAGGGCTTTGTATTCGGCCATATTATTGGTAAAATTCTCCCCGAGATAAGCAGCTAACTTCATGACAATGCGCCGTCGGGGGTCTCAGATGACAACTCCTACACTTCCTTTTTTGCATGGACCCCTGGACGCCCCATCAAAGTACAAGGTGTACGTCCATAAAGGGTTTACACATCCCGCCATCCGGAACTCTACTCGTAATTATGGTAATCGAAATTCAGCATATTCAACAGGTGGACTGTAGGCTCCATCCCTCCATCATCATTGAATTCAACAGGGATACTCGTCAAAATTTGTAGGCAATGATGGCAGAAGACCTTGATCTCCCAAATAAATGTCCCGCCTTCTTGCTCAATCACCTTGTATCCTTTGCTCCACCAAATGAGCTTTCCCTGATGATACCTCTGTTCTAAATATGGGTGTTCTAAATAAGAGATCAGATGACCCATCAACCTCTATCACGATTTCCTTGCAGATGTTTGATCGATCTCGCCTAGACCTGCAAGGCAGTCATAGCATTAGTGCAATCAGAAATAATAAGGTTTAATCTTATCAGAAATAATAAGGTTTAATCTTATTAAGATTAACCTTATTTTTAAATTCTATCCCCTCAAGGTCAGCTAACAACACTGTAGATTTATTCTTTCCTATTCTAACGATCCTATAGGGCCCATCCCATCTGGGTTCTAGCTTGCCTAGAAATAATTCTCGTCGTGCGTCATAATACAGAACAAGCTGTCCTTTCTTGAAGGTATATTTCTTGGCTTTGAGGTCGTGTAGCTGCTTCATTCGGCGCTTCGCCACTTCTTGGTGCAATAAACTCTACAACTTAAGCTCATCTAAATGTGCCAGTGTCGTCAAGCGCTCAAAAAGTGCATCTTCATCACTCAAAGAATGATTGATGGCAAACCGAATAGTTGGCAGCTCAATCTCTAAAGGCAAGACACACTCCTCCCCATATACTAACTTGAACGGGGTATGGCCAGTGGCTCGTTTGAAAGTCGTATTATAGGCCCACACTGCCACGGATAACTTTTTATCCCAATCTCATTTCTTTTCCGACACGATTTTGGACAGGATGCCCACAAGCTGCTTGTTGGTACTTTCAACCTGACCATTGGCTTGCGGATTATATGGGGTTGTCTTGTTATGCTTGATTTGCCACATCTCTGTCAAACCTTTGATTACCTTATTCAGGAAATGGGTTCCGCGGTCCGACACTAATTCTTTCGGCGGACCAAACCGGCATATTATCTGCTTTAAAAGGAAACTAGCAGTTTCTTTAGCATCATCTTTCCTTGTTGCACGTGCTTCTGACCACTTGGTGAAGTAGTCAGTTGCGACAATGATGTACCTCTTTTGCGTAGTCGACGACGGAGTAATAGGACCCACAAAGTCTATTCCCCACTTCTCAAATGGAAGTATCGCCATAATAGGGGTGAGTGGTCGTTTCCTATTCTCTCGACTATCATGCCGTTGGCAAATATCGCATCGCTTAACATACGCAAACGCATCCTGGAAGATGGCAGGCCACCAATAACCTGCTCTTAAAGCCTTTTGTGCTGTAAGCCGTCCAGCAAAATGGCCACCGCAAGCAGAATCATGGCACTCTTCCAAAATGAATGGCACCTCGTCAGGCATCACACACCGGCGATAGATATCATCAACCCCTTGCCGATATAATGTACCTACGATCAAGGCAAACTTTAACGCTTGCTGCTTAATTTTCCTTCTCTCGGCTTTAGATAATTCGGATCCCGCCTCTCCCGTTGATAAATAATGCGTTATTGCAGCATGCCAGGAGGGAATAGATGCCGTATCTATTTTAAGTAACAACTCCATGTCACTACCTTCAGCCCCACAGATTCTTTCGGCTCCCCAAAGTCCACAAGACATTCCACGATGCCTTGCAACCTTGGTGGCTTACTCTTGATTTCATAATCAAATTCCTGCAAAGTGATTAACCACTTCGCTAAACGATCAGGTGGCTGTAACTTATTCATCAATAGTCGAAGTCCCTCCGCCTTCGTATAAAGCACGACTTTCTCATAGAGAACGTAATGCCTGAACTTCTTGGTCCCAAAGACCATCGCTAGACAGAGCTTCTCCATGTAGGTGTAATTGATTTCAGATATCCCTAGCTTCCGACTAGCAAAAGCAATCGGGTGGTACCACTTCTCCTCCCAAATTTGGGCTAAACAGCAGCTGATACTATACATCGTGGCTGCTGAAAATATATAAAACACCTCACCTCTTTTAGGTGCTTTTAAAACGGGCGCTCTTACTAGCTCTTGTTTCACATCCTCGAATGCTACCTTACAAGGGTCACCCCATACAAACGAACAGCTAACGGTCAATAAATTTGTAAGCGGCAACACTCTTTCTGCTAAGGCGTTGATGAATCTACGGTAGTAACCAACCGAAGACAGAAAGCTATGCACCTCCTTCGGAGTGCGTGGTGGACCCATGGCAACTATAACTTTAACCTTCTCGGGGTCTGTCGCAATTCCTACCGAACTGACCACATGACCCAGCAATAGCCCATAAGGTACTCCAAAAACACACTTCCGTGGGTTTAGGGCGATGCAAAATTGTCTACAGCGCTCAAAGCATTTTCTTAGAATGATCAACTGCCTTTCTCTCAAGGTGGCAGCCCCTAAGTCATCAATAAACACCTTCAACTCTTCAGGGGATATGTCACCGAATGTCTTATCTGCTGTTCGTTGCCACGAACCAGGTGCATTGCATAAACCAAAGGCCATCACATGGTACGCAAAAGTACCAAATACAGTAATGAAAGTTGTTTTCAACTTGTCCTCTTCTGCAATTACCATTTGGTTATATCCTGCAAAGCAATCCATAAACGAATATATCTCCCTACCCGCTAATTGATCCAAAATCTGGTCAATAGATGGCAACGGGTAGTAGTCCTTAACTGTCTGCTTATTCAGCTCCCTAAAGTCTACACATAAACGGATTTGATTATTCTTCTTCTTTCTAATCACAACTGGTGAACACCATTCCGTGTGTTGCACAGGAAAAATCAAACCCGCTTTTCGAAGCTTCTGTAACTCTTCAAACAGGCCGTCCCTCAATTCGAAAGGCATACGCCTTACTTTCTGCCGTACAGGACGACTGCCCTCTTTCAACGGAATTGTATGAATAGCAAGACTAGGAGGAATGCCTCTCAACTCATCATAACTCCAGGCAAAGATATCACGGAATTCCTGGATCAAGGCCACATAGTCCTCCCTTTCTGCTGTACTGAGCATAGAACCTAATTTGATTGGCCGCGAATCATCAAGCGTACCAAGGTCTAGCTCGATAACATCTGCATCTCTTATACGATCTTGGCCCTCTATCGGCTCGTTCAAAGTGATCTGATAGATGTCCTCTGTGGTGGATCCCTCTTTGGACTCATCACTCGAGGATGTCTCACTGGCAGATAAATCTTCTAATGTCTCCAATTCTGTAGAAGATAGAGGAGCTCTCTCACTCTGCGGAGACTCAGGATAAGCATCAACCACCACACGCTGGGCACCTCTGCCGAATATCAATCGACCGGCGGGTATATCCACTTGGCAGTCCGCTTGCAAGATCCAAGGTCGTCCGAGTAATACTTGGTAACTTGGCTGGCCTGCAAACCGAATCACCCTAAAGTCCAACAGGCATTCTACATTTGCAACAATGACATGGACCTTAGTAATGCAGCCTTCTGGCTATCTCAAACTATCATCTGCCATTCTGAGAATTGTGGAGGTATCTTTCTGGATCGCAAGACCCAACCTTTCCATCAGTTCAGAACTCATAATGTTAACAGATGATCCCGTGTCGACAATGGCATAATCTACTAATATCCCATCGACATAGGCTGCAACCCTTGGGCAATGCTTCTCAGCATGCTCAAACTAGTCATCACCAACTCGCGCAATACCCAAAGGTTCTACAATATACCCGGTACGTAGGATCTTTCTAAATTCCTTGCGTACTCCTGGGGAAAGCTTAATAAGCTGTAAGAGGTTCACATCCGGCTTGACTTCGCAAAGAGAGCTCGCCAAATCGAATTCATGATAGTTTGATAGAGCTCTCTTTTCACGCCAAACCATCCGCTCTTTAGGTCGCTGAACTGGCTTTATTGCCTCTTTCTTAACTTTCACCTTCTTCTTTGGTGGTTCCTTGTCGGCTTTACTTTCTACGGGCTTCAAAGGTCCCCCTTCCATGGCAGGATCCAAAACTTGCGTTCCTTTGTCGCCTTGTTTAGGGTTTCCGTCGACAGGCTTATCCTTGTTGGCTTCTCTACCCTTTTGACCTCTTGTAAGAACAGCTCGTAAATTAGAGGTTTCAGCATCGTTAACACGTACAGCCTCAATCAAACTAACCCCACTACCACTTGGTAGCTCCTCCACTGTAGTCTTTGGTCGTTGAAGTATTTGTTTAGGCCCATCTTCTCGCTGGGAATCACTTCCTTGGGCACGATGATTAACAGGCCCTAGTTGCCGACTTCCTCGCTGGAGGGAACTGATCTTACTCCAGCAAGTAGCTGCTAAATGGCCAGATTTTCCACAAATGTCGCACTTAACATTTGGGCAATTTCTTGGATAGTGCTGCCCGCCACACCATTTGCAACTAAACCTCGAAGGTACACCCTCCTCTGGGTATCTACTTCCTATCAAATTTTGTTGTTTTTTAAGGAAGTTGACATCAACGGCTATTTGCCGATATTGCTCCGTAATCATGTCGGTATAATGCTTCATCATGTCCTTAACCTCGCCAAGAACATTGGAAGAACTCGACTCATAGCCTTGGTCATTACCATGTCGTTCCATCGGCCTAACAATTCGATTAGGCACTGGTTGTTGAGCCACAGGCATGGTGTTAGAATTGACCGCTTGGCCTCCACCACTTGAAGCCATTTGACTGCCCGTAGGCATCGACATGCTAGGGGGAGCTGGTAATAAAGGGACATTCTGTATCATGTTCCCTCCCCCATTAGGGTTAGCCATCGCTATCCCTTGGCTACTACTACCATTGGCCAATGACACATTATTTCCCAATACTAAACCCATGTTCGAATTGCCTCGAGAAGCATAGGCTGCTTGTAGTCGGGATTCCACCTCTTGTGCTCGTGTAATGGCAGTATCTATATCCCCCAAGGGGACACTACTCAACTGCAATTGGATATTAAAGTCCAAACCATGTAGGAAATATTGCAATTGGGCAGCTGCGGGGATAGGAATAGAGGTGTCCAACTTACGGAAAACTTCTTTTATCTTCTTCGCATAAGCACGAATATCTTCGTGTGGTTCTTGGCGGGTCACGTTGAGTACACGCAACCAATATTGCCCACCCCTTTCAGGGGCAAACTCCCTTCGAAAAGCTCCATAGAATGCATCAATGTTCAATATGGTTCCGGCTTCTAAACCATGATACCATATAGCGGCTCTTCCTTTGAGAGTCATGTTGAAGAACATCATTAAATGTCCTTCTTCTTGGATGCGACAATTAAACATCAGCTTTTGAAACTCCCTAATGTGGAGTTCCGCATCTTCCTCAACTAGCCCATTAAAAATGGGTAGCGGGTAACCTAGAGCCGGCAAATCCGTTGTTCCTGCTGGAATTGCAATAGACTGCGCCATGACGAGGATTGGGTTTGCACTAGGAATAGGGGACGGTGGAGTTACACCTCCCGTACTTGACGTGGACTGGCTTATCGAAGGAAGGGGAGCACTAGAGCTTCCACCTTCTCCTAACTTACTGCTTGTGGTACTAAGACCACTAGATCCACTCCCTCGTAAGGGTTCAGCACCGCTACGCTTAGGGGAATATCTCCTAAAAATTTCAGCACGTCGCCTAGCTCTTTCGTCTCTTTCTTGCTTTTGGATTTCTACTAGACGATGCTTATCAATAAATAACGGATCAATCTCAGTATCCTTTGGCATAAACTGCTAGTTGGTCCCTAAACAACCAGGATTCGAGAACCGCCACTTTTAAGCGGCTCCCGGCAGACGCACCACTGATGGACCAAAAAACGGGCTGCTCATGCACTAGCCGGACCTCGTCACTACGCACAAGACAACCCCTCGGCCTCGCGGCCAGGAGCATCTATCAAAATCTCTGCCTTCCTAAACATTGCGTTTGTAATCTGTTGTAGTCCAACTGATCCTAGCCCACTACTCCTCAGAGGGAGTCCCTTTCACATAGCCAAAAGGCTCGAATCACATACACATGGGGTTCCTCCTACGGCTGAATGCCGTCAACCCTCTGCGACTCTCCTACACCTTGGGGATTGGCCCCTCGATGCGTCGCTCAACATTTAGACATTTCGCACAAACGTCGCTCAAGGTACCACATAAGCGTGTCCAGGAATGTACCATTGTCCTTACTTGATTTCCCCTTTAGGATCCCACGACTAGCCTACAGCATGGGTATCTCACTGCCTCTCAAAGGTCATGTCCTCATAAACCAATTGCAATGCATGTCCAGGAGCTGATCACTGATACTTTTAAATTCTTTTTCATGCCCCATGCATTTGGTGGATGTCTAGTGCTCAAACATTTAGCAAACAGTATTGTGCACAAGTGCAAAACCATCCTTTTAATGATTTCCAACTACCGTTCGTGCTTCGTTGCATGGCATTTTACGGCTTTTTCCCTTATTTTTCATATCAAAAGCGGACAAAACCGAACTAAAACACGGAAGCAAGGCTGATCTGAAGCAAATCTTCATGCCTCAGCCTCACTATACATTCACGGACATTACTCATAATTTTCCCAATTTTTCGAAGCCCAAAATATAAAATTTCCCTATCTTTTAGGGTTTTTCCACCATTTGCTTGCAATTTTCCCCATTTTCTCCCATTTTCTCCCATTTTTTAATTACGGAAAATTGAGTTCAGTTTATGGGCTGTGGCCCTTAGTTCATTTCAGCAGAAAAAGAATTTTAGTAGGTGTGGATTAATTTATTGCATCATTTTTAGCCCAAAAAACCCTATTTTCCTTCATTTTTATGGTTTTTCGTGTCTCGGTTTTCCATTTTCTGCTATCCCGCACATGTTTTTCTGATTTTTAAATGATGAACAGCCAGAAACCAACTCAAAGCACGACATACTCAAAACTCAATCCATATGAACACATTTTTATCAACCAAATTTGCATCAAAAGGCCATTTTCTTTGTAAAAATAATTATTACCGTGTCTTGCGGGTTTTCCCATTAAATTTGGCACATCCCACGATTGATTTCCAGCCATGAATTCTGCTTGCAATCAGCAATCTACAATGATTTGGCATTGCCCTTCAATCTCGTCAAGAATCGGCATCCATCCGGCCATCCATTTCCATTCTACTCTTCCACGCATGAACGGGGGTTAAGAGGAGAGAGAGGGAGGAGAGAGAAAGACTGATTTTCTCTCTCTCCAACCAGTCCACCATTTTGCGCGCGAGAGGAGGCGATGCGGAGCGTAGACCGGAGGCAGGAGCCTGGCATCATCACTTCCATGGCTTATGTGGAGCCTGACATCATGATTGTGGGGGGGGGCGCCGTTTTTTCTGCGCGCTGATCAGCGCGCAGACATGCCGCCCTCCTTTTTTTTAAAATTGGGGGGGTGCCCCCCCTTCAATCCTCAAGTGGCCACCCTTTCATTTCTGGCCCTTTTTCGGGCACCCCGGCCGGTTTCGGGCCATCTTGCGTGTACGGAACCCGATCGTCCTTCTGAAAATTTCTACGAACTCGTCTCGACATCCCGCACTGACCGGCAGCTCCACTGACTGGCACAGGCGCACGGAAAAATTATGAAAATTCTCGGAGTGTCGTACGGGCGCCCGTCAAGCACTTGACGCTTAAAATCGTCCTAGGTCGAACTGCCGCCTTCGTGGTTGAGCATTTTCCCCCGCATTTCCACATTTTTCTCCTATTTTTAGGCACGTTCCGGGGCCTAAAATCCATCCTTCAAGGTAAAACAAAAGGGGAAAAGAAAACACGAATGAAGGAGGCTAAAGAGGGGATTTTCAAAAGAGCTAAAGAGGGAGGGAAAAGGAGGCGTATGGGACAGAAAAAGAAGGGGAAGCTAATCTGGGAGAAAGGAAAGAGGAACAGAGCATTGGGGGGGATCGAATGCCTGAGGAAGAAGGAACGCAATGCTGGAACAAAATGGGAAAAACAAACAGGGTCTAAAAATTGGAAGAAAGGCAGAAAAGCCATGTCCGATTTGCAGCGCAATACGAAGAACTGTACTTTGCTTGCGATCAGAGGGCAGTACAGGCAACTCAATAACGAAAACAGGGAGTTGAAGAGGAGTTTCAGAGTTGCCAGATTGACATAACAAGCATAAGAATGTCGCATGTTTGGATGGATTCACCACGCTATAATGTGCTCAATTCTTGATGCTCTCCGAGATAAATGAAATCAGTTTTTTTTTCGCACGGTTGGACTGGTTCTCTATGCTGTAATTCATCGTATTGTTGATGTATTTTGCGAGGCGTTTCAATATAGAAACGATGCACTGGCCTTGGTAAATTCATTTGGATTTCCGCAGTCATTGGGAACATATAAATGGGCACCTACCTTCAATCTCAAAATCAACAGAGAGTTCGGTTCTACGAGGCAAAGATTTCCATCTGATTTTGTTCCGCTTACGAGAGCGAGACTTGCTGGAAAGGTTGGCAGCACAGCAGGTTTGATTAGGATTTCAGAATCGTGGGCTCACAATTACTGCGAAGCCATCGCCAGACTACAAACATGAGTTTTGAGGAGGCCTCTGATCCTGCCAAAGTGTGCCAGAATCTGTATTGAAGAGAGCAACGGAAGCTGGTCTTGTCCGAGAGCTCAGAGATCATCAGTCAGCCACGCATTCCATTCCATGTTTAAGATACCAAGAGCAGCTCCTGAGGTACAACAGTGTAACAGGCGCATGCATGCTGCAGTTAAAGATAATTCATACTCAGATTATGGTGATGATGAAATGGAAGGAATCCCCACTTATGGTGGCAAATTCACCGAGTACGATGTCTATGGCAATATCTTCGAGGTCACAACAAAATACAAGCCTCCCTTTACCCCATCGGGAGAGGTGCATATGGTGTTGTCTGCTCTGCGCTCAATTCTGAGACCAATGAGCCTGTTGCCATCAAGAGAATATGCAATGTCTTCAACAACAACATTGATGCAAAGAGGACTTATAGAGAATTGAAAATCCTTCGACATCAGGATTGACTGTGGATGAAGGGAATTCATTAACTAGGGAACTGATAATCTTCACTTTTACCATTCTGCGCAAACGAAGGAGGTTTAATAGATTTGGGGCTGTACAGCGCTTACGAAAGAGGAATTGCAGGGAGGAAGGAGATCAATTCCCTCGGTTCCTCTTGGAACCTCTCTGAAAACACTCTCTATAGTTAGTACAGCTTTACTTGATGAGTCTTTGATGACTGTATTCTGCAACGAAATGCCAAGAGTAAAACGAAGAGGATGAACTTAAGAAGCTGACATTTTGTAAGTGCATTCCATGACAGAAAATAAAGGAACAGAAATAGGAGACCTAAATGACATGTCCACCAGAAACGATGTATTTTCCAGTTTGACCATTCATGACAATTCTGAATAAACAATTGACATAACAGCAGGCTCAAATACTGAAGTGAGATTTCATGCTTTATATTAGCAATCAGTTGAGAGGAGAAAGAGAGCATAAGGTTAAAACTAAAACTCTTATATTCAGTAAGAGTCCTTGAAGGGTAACTTGCCTTGGTTTAACTCTTTCAACTGAGCAGTCTGAATCTTTGGAGAAAACAAGAAGAAGAGCATTTGGATTTTGTAAGAAGAAGATTCTTGGAACTACATTCACAGGACGATTGGTTATGCTTCATTGAACTTAAATAAAACAGAATCTTGGTATCATTTTCTCATCTTGATTATTTGCTTGATTGATCTTCTATCCTGAAATTAGTCAAGGTCCTCTGTGGTTACGACACTGCATTCACAAACCCTTCGACACCGCACCTGCCATGAAATATTAGCATATCATTATTGCTATCATATTAATTTCTTAAATTAAACTAAACTACGAACGCAGAAGTCCATATTATTATAGTTTAGTGAGACCTAAGCATATGATCTGTATTATTATCATATTAATTTTTTATATTAAACTAAACTATGGACACTTAGGTCTTAGTAAACTACATTGGCTATATCACATCAAAGACAAGGAGGCCCCACAAGTAGCACAACTAGTTGTAACACATGATTGTCTAGTGATAGCAAATTTAACCAATTATTTATATCGAACTAAACTATGAACACATAGGTCTCACATATGATTAAGAGCCAATTTTTTATATTAAAAAAAACTATAGACACATAGATCTCACTAAGCATATGGTTAATATTATTATCGATATTAGTTTTTTATATTAATAGATACATAATACTATATAGTTAAGCTAAGCACTTTAGGCAATAGGCATATATAGTAGAAGATGACATTTGGGCTTTGACTTGAGCTTATTGGCACATGCAATAGGGTAGCTCCTTATTAGATATGCAAACCACAAAGCTAGGGCAAGTACTACTTTGCTGCAAAAGAAGTAGTGTGGACATAGAGTAGGAAAAGTTATAGACTACCCTAGGACTAATTCAAAACTCTTATGCACTTGCAATTTCAAGGCTTGTAGTACACATATCCAAGATAAGTTAGGACTAACAAGCACCATGGTAGCCTAGATGTTTTCACTCTAGGCCAGTTAGGACAAGTTCTAACACTTAGACAAAAACTTGAGACCCCTAACACGTCACAAGGGCATACAACCTTTTAGACAAGTAAGTAGGCCTATGCCCCTTTCAATTATACTTATGCAAACTCAACTTCCTTGCAAAACCATCATCTTAGAGTTTACACCAAGGACTAGTTAGAACTTTGATATTCTCTAACTTGGAATATCCAAGAGCTCTACCTTAGGCAACACGTGCACCCACACTTCCTTTTAGGTACATCCCTCCTTAGACACCATAGATCCTCACTACAACAAAAAGGCTCCATAGACGCGCTTGTAGACACACTATTTGAATTGTGTTAAAAAATGTCGGGTATGTTTTATTACCGCATCTACTATCGCATCTAAAAGCGCGCTTATAGTGAAACCTACACGCGCATATAGATGCGCCTATTGGCGCCCCATAAATATATAATCATATTTATAAAAAAGTAGATATATTCATATTTTGCGTCTATCCACGCGTGTAACTGACCATCTACAAAGGCGTGTACTTTGCAAACTTTTGACGATAATAGACACATTTTTCCTGCAATTTAGATGCGTTGATAGACGCGCAAAACATAGGTATGAAAAAAAAAACCAGAGAGCATGTGGCTTTGCAAGCCACATGCTCTCTGGTTTTTTTCCCCCATCAACATCAAATTGTATGTTTAGGGAAAACAGAGAAAGATTATTTCGAAGATTTTTGTATTGAAAACAAAACAATGTATGTAGAACACGAAATTTCATATATATAGATGAAACATTTTTACATGATGAGTTCTAGTGCTTGTGACCTCAAGCATGGTCATGGTCGCAAGCACTAGCTGAAAGTAATACATATCAAAAATGAAAACTACAAGCCAAGGGGAAGCATGCATGCATGGGGCTCCTCTACATCTCCTTGAAAGAGGCATCATCGTCGCTACCACCACCGCTGCCGCCACCGCTATTGGTAGTCCCCCTTCACTATCCTCAACTGCATCAAGGTTCATCTACACAAAGGATTAAGGTATATAAATACCATTACAAACAATAAATTAGAGTTATCTATACTTTTCATGTAAAAAATAAAACATACCTCTTCTGGTTGTGGAATCCTCATGGCATGATTATATTGCTCCTCCATGATGAGTCCCTTCTCGTAGAAATGTTGCCAAGTGGACGCTCGGTTATGACCTCAATGATGGTAGCCTACCTCTCTAGGAATAGGCATCCTACCAACGATATGATACTACAAAACAATTTGAACATACAACGTATTAGAACACACTCCATAATGAATTGAAACAAATTACAAAATTTAATTTAAAAAAATCAAATAATACTTACAAACTCAGCCTCCCATGACTCTCTGCCACCCGATCCATAATGCGACGATCCCATGGTTGCCATTTGGATATGTCGCACCTCTGCATGCTGGCGACTTGTCCTTTTCTCTGCTGCTCTCTTCTTGGCCTCTTTTCACTCTGTGCGGTGGCAATTGGGTGGTTGGCCATATCCAAGGCACCCCTGGTCTTGTCTCCACAGTGACTCCTTAGTGCGCGTCATAAGGTGAGACCTCTTGTTATGAAGCGCATCTCTCAACTTTGACCGTCCCCAATCATCTGAGAATCGTGAATTCTCGGGATTAGAATACCTTCTATGTACTACCCGCAGCACCTCTTGCCACAAACCATTTTTTTGGTGCTTAAAGGGAATCATACAATCTTTGTATGTGGCATGCACGACACTCCTCAAGTAGGCTATCACTTTCCCTCCCTCAAGGTTATGCAAGATACCACCAACATCAGTGACAGAGTAGTACATTTGTGGAGGCTCACTTCTCTCATTTCCCGGTGAGGGTCATCGAGAGCCACCTCCTAGGCAGCTCCCACAAAGCCCTTGATCTCCTCTTCCTCCTGCATGACTCTCCCTTCTCCCTCAACAGGCACTATCCTCTACCTCACTCGATGCACATGCTTCTGCAAATGCACGTGCTTTGGCCGATCCATGTACTTTAGCTGATCCCTATGCATCAGCTGATCTGTGTGTATGCATACTGCATGGAGTACCTGTTAGTAGAGGTGTACCAAGGTTTGGTGTGCCAAGGTTTGTTGTTTGTGTGGCAGTGATAGGCAAAGATGTGATAGGTGTCCCAGACATGACACTAAAAACCTCCTCTGTAGTGGGAGGGAAACCAAGACAACTGGTCATCTCCCCCATGAATTGCTCCTTGTTTGGAAAACCTCCAAAAAAGCTACTAACACCTCTAGAAAACTCCGCTAAGGTATTGTTCATGCATTCCAACTCAGGATCAGTGCTGGAAGATCCAGGATTCCACATCTACACAAGCAAAAATCCATTACTACCTTGTGCAGATAAAATATATTACATGATGCGTCTATACCTGCGTCTATACCCGCGTCTATCAGCGTGTCTATTCTTGCATCTATACCTGCGTCTACTAGACGCGATGACAGACGTGCACAGTCGTACCATATTTTCCAAATTGTTATAAAAAATGCGTAAAAAAACCTCCATAGATGACAGTCTATAGCATGTAGAGAGAGAGAGAGAGAGAGAGAGAGAGAGAGAGAGAGAGAAAGAGAGAGACAAACAGACAGAGAAAGCAAACAAGATTGAGAGAGAGAAGAAGAACTCACCTTCTTTGCTTGTTCCAACGGGTGGCGGCTAGGTTGCAAGTTCCTTGTCCTCCTTCTCCCTTCCCTTGGTAGGTTTCTTGAATCTTCTTCTCTTCCTTGCTGTTTGGCCCTTGTTCTTTACTCTTTGGCTCTTCCTTCCTCCTGTCCTCTTTTTACTCTTATTTCCTTCCCTCATTGTCTTCATGAAGTGATAGATAGATATGATTAGTGATGTCGAGCTCGAACTGCAGAAAACGTGCAAAAAACGCAGGAAAGCACTGGTTTGAAAAGAAAGCCACAACTTTTTTTAATTTTTTTTAAATATTTGTGTGGTGCGTCTATAATTGCGTGTACTTGCGCGTGTATATGCGTAGATAAGACATATTACACGCGCTGATAGACGCGCAGTTACAATTAAACTGACTAGATGCTATCTTTTGGTTTTTTTTGAATCAACATGACTTTCCTAGTCTTTCAATATCAAAATGTTTACCTCCATGTTGTAAGTATCAATGCATTTAGGGAATATGACATATATACCAAATGAAATCATATATGTCCTTATGTTTCAGGTGTAGTTATGTCGTCATCTTCTACTAGTATGGGACATGCTGAGTCAACAAACAGTACATCCTCCAGTGAGGATGAGACATTGTGTCTTCACAATCGAGACGCTTGGCTACGATGGAAAATCAAATGTATGTGTGATCGTTGTCAAGGATGTTTTTTTGGAGCACGTCAAATCACAATGTCACACCTCATTATGTACGGAGAGTGGGACCAAGAAAAAGACTCAGTAATTTTTACTAATTTATTTGCATGAATATTATTGGTCTATGTTGCGTCTTCACCATTAAACAAAACCTCCTTTTTTTAATTGAGTAGGATGCAGTACCACATCCTCAAATGGTCCCTCTAGGGCGTCGAGAGGCTGCGAAGCGTCAACGCGAGAAGGCAGAGTCCTCAAGAAGAGTAGAGACTGATAACGACGACAGCAGTCCTCTTCAAATTTCCCATCAAGTTTTGGAGGAAGAGATTTTGGACAACAATATGGTGCACGATTTATTTTTCCATGAGGTTCGGGGGGGGAGGGCACCACTAGAGAGACAGATGACCCGCTACACATAGCGTCGAAAACTCCATTGTACGAAGGTTGCACCTACTCCATTTTACGTGCATCTCTCAAGATACTGAACTTACAAACCATTTATGGATAGAGTAATGCTAGCTTCAATGCATTATTGAAGTATGTATCATTTGATATTAATTCATAAATGCTTCTAGACAATATTCGCGGTTTGTTAACTCTGTTTGCACAATATATGCAGGTTATTGTCACAAATGCTTCCAAATGGAAATAAATTACCGACTAGAAGGGAGCAAGCAAGGCGTTTCTTGACATCTCTTGGAGGTCTGGATTACGTTAAAATCCATGCATGTGTCAATGATTGCATCTTGTTTCGTGGGGATCATGCATCTGCATGACAGTGTCCTATTTGTGGTGAACCAAGATACAACTAGGAGATGAAATCAATGGATGTGCCTCGTAAGGTTTTGTGACATTTTTCTATTATTCCACGTATTCAACCTATGTTTAAGTGTGAATCTATTGTGAGACTCATGTCATCGCATGCTAGTTACCATTCAAGTGATGGAAAGTGGAGAATTTCTTCAGACACACTAGCTTGGCAACACGTAGATAATTTGTGGCCTACTTTCAAAGAAGAGCCCAAAAATTTGAGATTTGGTCTAGGATTAGATGGAATAAATCCATTTGGCATCAAAAGCACCTCATATAGTGTATGGCTAGTGGTATTGGTGAACTATAATATCCCTCCATCCATGCAATAAAAAAAGGACATGTAATGTTGTCCCTTTTGATTCCTGAAAAACACAAAGTAAAAAACATGGACATTTACTTAGAGCCTTTGATCGAGGAGCTAGAAATGCTATGGAGAGGTATTGAGATGTAAGATGTGAGTGCATCATTGTCCTCTAGATATTTCACTTTAAAGGGCATTTGTTGTGGACCATGCATGACTTTCCAGGCTATGGAGAGTGTTCAAGTAGTTGCATACTCTATTTTATTCATTCTTACCCTTAATCAAATATATGTCATCATTAACCCACTTGTTTTTACAGGTTTAACTACATCAGGATATCATGCATTTTTGCGGTCTCTCTCTAGTTTCTTCTAGACCGACACACTTGAAAAAGGTTATCTATGACAATCATCATCGTTTTCTTCCTATTGACCACCCTAAATATGCACCCCCCACTAATGGAAGAACTCCAGAATCTCTGACCATTCAAGATTGGAAGGACACTTGGACACACGCCAATGATCATCCTCCACTCGGCATGAGTCGGTAACTAGTTTACTTCTTTTGTTTGTCTTTAAAGTACACTCCATTATGAGAACAAGAAATAATATATTGTTTGTGCCTTAGATTCTCTATATTTTTTCGTCTCCCATATTGGACTGAACTCAAGATCAAATTACTGTTGGACCCCATGCATATATTTAAGAATATTGCCTCTACATTATGGGATCACTTAATCGGGGCTCGTGATTCTATCAATGTAACGGAGGATTTACGTAGCATTGGATGTATGAGACGAGCTTAGCCACGCATCAGACCCAGAGGAAAGATCGAGTTACCGCGTGCACCTTGGATGTTGTCGAAGACAAAAAAAAAGATGGTGAAGGAGCAGATATGTAGCTTTCGAACTCCCACAGGATATATGAGATGCCTCAAGGGAGCCTTCATAAAGAAAAAGAAAAGAGGTGTGGAGCAACTATCCGATTTAAAGTCTCACGATTGGCACAAAATGATTCAGGTAAGGATTTTCATAGCCATAAATATATTAATTAGTGGAGTAACTATGTAGACTAATTAACAATGTATGAATATTTACATACAGTTTATCCTTCCTACTAGCATATCCCATTGTGTTTCGAAAGATGTGCGTGATATCATTTACAAGATGGATGAGCTCGCGAGGTATGTATACTTTATACTTATTTTTAGTTTACGTATTATGTATATCACATACTAAACCTGCTTGAATTTATGGACAAAACTAATCATCATTCTCAATTTCATGTTTGTAGATTTGTGAGTTTGAAGGAAATCGATCCAAATACGTTGCAAGAGGCTCGAGTATTGTCCATTGAGGTGGTTTGTTTGGTGGAGGAAACTTTTCCTCGCTCCATTTTGACTACTCAAGTACACTTACTCATACATCTGATTGATGAGATCACAATTTGTGGGGTAGTTAATGCAAGGTGAATGTTTTTTCTAAAGCACCTTATGAAAACCCTAAAAGATTTTGTAAGGCGAAATGCACGGCCCGAGGGAAGCATGGATGAGGGTTGATTAGTGCAATCATCCCTTGTACAAATCTCTGAATAACTTACTAAAGTGGACCCCTCTTTACCACAACTATGGAAAGATGATGAAGATTTGAGGATGACCTCTATAATACCTCAAGGAAAAGGAAGGAGCAAAGTGCTAATGAAAGAGGAACTTTGTAAGTTAAATGTATTTTGTGTGCTTAACAGCAAAGTAATGAGCAAATGGGTGACACTATATGAAGAAGCAAGGGCAAGAAGAGTAAGCGAAAGGCAAGCATTTCGTGCTAGACATGGACGTAATGTCCCATATCCAAAACATTTAAGTGCACTTCCACGTCATATTGATATAGATTGGCTACATGAAGAAATGGAGAAGATGGAAAAAGAGGAGGCGATGGATATATCGCAAGAGGAGTGGGAATACGCACGATGTTGCTTATCAAAGGTGAGACATACTTATAATTAAATTATCTTTAGTTATATATGATATAATAATTTCACATGTTTTATCTTTAACTAAATCATTAATATGATCTCAACAATGTACTACTAGTGCACATTATTCAATGCTATTTGGTGTGAAGGCAAACATTTTCGAACTCAATGTATAGATGACAAGAGAAATACCCAGGATTGTGGTATCCTTGCAAACTTCCAGGATACCAATGGCACCATGGAAGGTTATTGTGGCTTGATCCAAGATATTTTGAAGCTTGACTTTAGGCAATTTTTTATATATGTACTAGATGTGAAGTGGTTTAAAGAAGTAGTAACAACGGGTGAGCATTGCACAATTAGACGTCATCCAAGTAGTTTTGTAGTGATTGACTCTACAAAATTTCACCAAGGCAAGAATGACACATTCGTACTACCTCAACAATGCGAGCAGGTATATTCGAAGCTATTTATTTTCATATATATTACTTCTTGATACAATCTCAAAATACAATAAATATCTAAGTTACTTACTTTTTGTTTTCTAAATGTAGGTTGTGTATCACCCAATGGTAAACAATAACTGATGGTGGTATGTCATCCCCATATCTAATCGTTCAAAACCAATATATGGCAATGCTACCAATATAGAGATAGTTGATGAAAATCCAACAATCAATGATGATGCACATGATGATGCACATGATGATGCCATGATCGATGATATACATGATGCAGTGCAAGATGATCCCCGCGAGGATGTTCAAGGAAGCGCAGAAGAGGATAACAATATGGTTGCAGATGATGATGAAGAAATTGAGCATAGCAATACATTTGACAGTGGGATAGACTTATTTATTTCATTGCCTATTGGTAACATAGACCTAGAGGTAGATAGTCTAGCAAGGGCCGATCTCATTTAAGATGAGATTGATCATTCATTGCAGCATATATAATTAGATTTGAATGATTGGATGTATATTTATAATACTCAAAAAGAAGTAAAGTTGGTAATGTATTCAAAAAAATACTAGTTGTTAAGATGTTTGGTCATATTTAGGGACTTTATGAGAAATGAAAAATATGTGCGTTTATTTTCGCATCTATAAGCGCATTTAAAAACACGAGTATATAGATGCGTTGTATATACTAGCGCCAATAGATGCGCTGATAAATGCGCCCGCTATTTCGCGTGTACAGTGCGTGTCTATAGGGCCTTTCTTTTGTAGTGCCTTAAAAACCCTACATGCATACACCATCAAGTCCTTTTCCTTTTGCAACTAAACATTGGGCGAGGTTTAAGTGATATTATACAGCCTATATTCAAAAACAAGGAAGTCACTTAAGATCACTAAAACGCACACACACATTGGGATACCCTCTAATCTTGACCTAGGTCTTGTCATAACTTTAGGGTTTATACCAATTAGGATATAATATAAAAAGGTTCCCCATCAATGGTAAAAGACTACTCAACTTCATTTATATAGAAGTAAGGTTTTTTCCTAGATTGACCATAACCCACATTATAAGTAAGATCTTATCTCATTCATATAGAAGTAAGGTTTTTTCCTAGATTGACCATAACCCACATTATAAGTAAGATCTTATCTCATTCATGTATCATACTTGCAACTTATGTGTAATAAGATGTGATGAAAAGTAAACTTATTTACAAGTCAAAAAGAAATATCTAGAGTTAAATAAGGACCGATTTAATGATACCATCATGTTTGCACTAAAATTGCAAGAACATTCCCTTGAATTAAAATCAAATCAAGCATGGATAAGACCATAATTAGATTTGAATAAGAATTGAACTACGTTGATAGCATGTGTTCAACATAGAAGAGGGACTTGATACATCAAACTTTTGTCTAGCAGCCAATATCCTCATGACACCCAATCTCATTGTCCAAATATCCTTGTATAGAAAGCTTCTTTTTCTTTGCTGAAATTGGAAAGTCATGTATATTGGATGAATGTGGTTGTCACCTAGTAGTTGAAAGTGTATTTTCAACAAAGGGTTTTGCACACTTCAAAGAAATGCCAAAACCATCATTTATTGTCACCCATTCATCACATGGATGTGTCCCTGTCACTTGCCAGCTCCCTTTGATTAGTTTCAAGGTTGTAAGTAATTGACTTTGCAAACATTCAAGATGTGGTTTCAAAGCAAGGTCTCCCACTACACAAGTTGCAAAAAAAACTTCTGACTCTGACAGAATGAATATAGCCAATATGGAGAAGATTGGCTACCCATGTCCTTGTGTCATTTGATAGCCATGATGCAATGGTATCTGATACCCCTCACCATGACAAATAGTCCCATCCAAATCTATGTGTTTATGCTCAATATAGTTTATGCATGCAATTGTGGGCCATAAATATAGCCCATAAATATAGAAATGACATCTACAACCCACTAAGTGCTTGCCACTTCTTACGTTGGGACGTTTAGGATGAAGGGGTTGGGATGCTTCCTCAGGGAATTTACTATATGTATATCCTCTGCATCACGTGCATTCAAGGCCTATTTATAAATATCCTTCTTTGCGAGATTTTCCTAAATAAAACATTACCCTTTTCTATTCAATGTGTAAATAACCCCTTTATATAACACCCTTCTATATGTAAAAAATGTATAAAAATAGTATTTTAAAAATACCTTATTTTGAACCCACGTGATGCACACATATATTCATGAGTAACTTACCCGAGGATGCTTCAAACTTGTTACACATGTCTTTGGGACCATAGGCACACCAATAGCTAAAAGGTGAAAAGATGAAAAAAGTTGAATTAATGACTAACATATATCAATGAAAAATAAATTTGCAACATTCTAATAGATAAGGCAAAGGAAGTAAGTACCAAAATTACCCTAACCAAGATTGCTCAGTTGGATTGGAAATGCTACCATATTGGTTCTTGTTGCTTGATCTAATCTTGAAATTTGTAGGGTAATTGATATCTTACTCTCACCAAAGATGAAATCAGACACACGTTCCCGTGGTATATATGTATATGTAAGAGTCTGGTATAATTGACTAGGATCAAACCTTTACGTCCAAATCAAACTTGAAGCATCAAATGGACCTGTAGCAACTGGTGGGCATTGTACTTGGAAGCTTGGATCCATATGTGATAATTTTCTATTCACAAAACAAAAGAGAAATGTTGATACAACAAGCATAACATATGATCTAATCACTTTTTATATTTTTAAATTAAAGTTATACCAATATTGAAGTTAAATATCATTATATCTTTGAAATAGAGGAAATTTTTATGTTAAAGTAATACAAAGTTACAACACTCTACTAATCTATCTATGGTAGATTGGAGTTAAACTCCATTTCATTGACTTTAAATGAAGATAGCTCCAGTATCATATGACTCGAGGCTTGGATAGTAAATATCCATATTAGATCATATCTAGAGTGGAAGTAAAAGCACAATTCTTTTGACTATATGTTATTTATATAACTATTCAAATTTTGCAATACAACATTGTTCATGGCATTCTATTTCTATAAGATTTTAAATCCTAATGGACTTACATTATCATACTCTCAACATTTTGCAAGAATATACATATTTATCACCTACATATGCTTAATATGTCGCATGTTAATGTACTATCTATAACATTATTTAGTCACTTTCTCAAGTAGGATAGGTTCCATGTCTATCTTTCAGTAACTCTAAATATGTTTTCATTAGTTTTTTTGTGTAATTTGTTCTATACATATCGTATATTAGTATGTTTTCCTCTTCTACATATTTTTTGTTTGGATAGCCTTTAAAAGTTTTACTTTCTTATCAAATTGTTTACATGTTGGATATGTGCTCAATGGATGTTTTTCTAATATTATCTAGTGAGGTTGAATAAATCAATTATAATGGTGGTTGAGGTAGTAGTATCTCCCTAGGTGGTAGTCTTTTGCTTATACTTTCCACATTAGCATGGCATACATTTGGTAGTCCAGGTTGCTAAAAGAAGAGGACAGTCAAGTTGATACCTTCCACATCAGCAAGCTATGGGTGATTACAATGCACAACTTGATAGTTCGGTGCACAATGATATTGTTCGGATAGAGGAGAACGATGCCTGTAAGGGGGCCTTCCGTGCTTGTTTGATTGCATCCTGGAGTTGTCGACAAATGTGGACACAGATGTGGGAATGGAGGTAGGCCACCGATGACAATTACCTCGTCTTGTTTGTGCCCTTTTGCAACAATATGAGGGATAAGGGGGTGGAAGAGGCATAGTGGGAAAGGAAAAAGAGAAGGTGATAGCCAGTGTAATGCTATTGAAAAGCACAGTGATTGACGAAGAATGAAGTCTCCTTGTTGCGAGCGGGAGAAAGAGAGAGAGAGAGAGAGATTCATGGTGGTTCCATGAAAAGGCACAATTAGAGACCAAGAATGAAGTCTCCTTGCTGCAAGTGGGAAAGAGTGAGAGATAGATTCGGTGTGATTCTGCTGAAAAACACAATTAGAAAACAAGTGATTGGAGTCTCCTTGTTGCGAGCGGGAGACCGAGAGAGAGAGATTTGGTGGTGATTTAATGCCACTGATTGGGTCTACTCCATCATGAAATTAATTTACCCTATCCTACCACTCACTGCGTAAGGGCCCACCATTTCGCCTAGGAGGAGGGGTGAGAGATGGCGACAGACGAGCCACAAGTCATAGGAGACCCTGCCAGAGATGTAGAGGTCGTTATGGGTCTTATGGCCGATGTGGAAAGGCCGATTGGGGGGACCCATATGTATATCTATCCCAAGCCATACTTGAGGTAGACCGGTTTTCTTCATAATCTCTTATAAGTCCTTGAGCGCGCCCCTCACAATAGTATATTTTTTACTTCGAAGCTCTTGTAAAAATGATTCCTCCTTTGTACCTTTAAATGTGTGATTAGGATGCTACAATTTTTGAATGAAATGACAATCAAGTGTTGTTTCTTAAAAGAAATTGCACCTTACGTTGAAAGCATCCCCTTATACACCATAGTCTTGCTCAAGTAATAGATAAATCTTGGTTGTCAAATGTCTTAGAGAGAATGAGGCACTAATGAGAGATGCATCCTCAACTTGCATTTACTTTAATCAAAAGAAAAGGGGAAAAGAAAAAGTGAAGATAGAGGAGGTGCTTAACATCCTATTGATGTATTGAGGAAGATGAGCTATGTAAGGAGCAAATGTACTTACTACAAGTATAAACAAGCTTGAATTGAGGTAACTATAATAATAGCTCCCCATGGTTCTTATCATTACAGCTTGTGGATGGGTTGTCTTGAAAATGTATAGTCATGAAGGTTGATCAAATGCCTTAAATGAACAATTGTAGCAAAGAGATCTGTGAGAAGATTATCCTTTTGTTATCTTTGAGATGTTTTGACATGGTGAAAGAATTAGCTTTAGCTGAGAGAATTGCATTGCTAATTGAGATAGTATATTATCTATTGCATGCTCCATTACGTTGACTTGAGGTAAAGTTTCCAAGACCGAGTATAAGAGTAGGAGTGTCTATGGGAATTGGATGATTTAAATATTGTATTTTTTGGTGATGTTTATGAGATTGTATGTTGATAGTTTGTTGCTATAGCACTCTCATAGAAAATATTTTAAGGGGTCATGCATAAAGGAGTCCCTTGAGATGATAATGATTGCTTAGTGTTTACCATGATTGGAACTTATTAGTGTGCTGGGAGAGAGAAAAAGTGAGAGAACTCTTTCACGTTGAAAGATATAATGCTATCTTCCTTAACATGAGTTGAGGACTTGAGATTTTTGACTTCTGTAGTTATTATTCAAGACATTTAATAGCTTCAAGAAAAACTTTGAGAGGGGTAACAAGAGTAAGGCTTTTGACCTTCAAGATAGGGTATAAAGGCTAAGTATAGACTCTTGTGTTGAGCCATGTTAGTCATTTCCCTTGGGTCTTTCATGTTAGTTGCAAGTTTTTCTCATGCTATTTGTAGACAAAGGAGTTGTTACACCTCCACTTTCCTCTTGGCATAAATCCTCATCCTCTCAGTCAATGATGTTTGAGGTCAAGCAAATAGAGTTGAGCACTAACTCCCTTCATCCTAATGATGCTCCTTAGTTTCTTGACTGTGCATATTAGAGAGAGTTTCCTCTATTAGCTAAACCTTAGTTTCCTCTATTAGAGAGAGTTTCCTCTATTAGCGGAAACCTTAGGTTGAAACCTTTGTTTCCGAATGTGTCAAAGGATTGTTGAGACTTTTATGCTCTCACAACCGGATGCGAATAGAAATCCTATTCTTTCAATAGCTCAACCATCCATGGTAGACTAGCTCTCTTTGAGTTGAGATTATAGTAAACACACCTCAATCATTCCATTCTTTAAAGTTTCAATTCAAAGTTGGAGATGGCCTCATGATCCTCATGTTGCCTCTGCTTCAAGCGCTTAATCCACACTCTCAAACAACCTTCTTCAAGCTTGAACCATCATTGCAAGAGTAAGGAGAAGTAAAAGGATAAGGAGAAGAATAGGAAGATGATGGCTTATGTTTCCCTTTTCTTGCTCACAGATATATATATATATATATATATATATATATATCGGATGTCTTTGAAGTTAGGCAACCTATCCCCTTTTAAGGCTTTCAAAAAATGAATCTCCTTTTCAACTTAATCCTTAGTTGTAGGGACCCTCTAACTTAGTTATCAATGGACCTACCCTCGACTGTCTGCCTGACCATAACCAAGGGGGTTGTTAGCCGCACCGAGAAGGTGGACCGAACCTGCCACGTGAGGTCTCTCCGTTGAGTGCTACTTGGAGCAGGAGGACGCTTGGGTGCGAGGGGGGCTCTGGCTGTAAATCCCTCGCCTTCCAGGCCCTGCACAAGAGGCCAACATGACTCGGGATTAGATCTCGAGGCCCACATACTAGTCTACGGGTGGAATCTTGGATTAGTAATCCCTGTGGATTGCTGGATAGCCTTCGGGCGGATTATGGATAAGGCTACTGGCTGGACTTTATAACTGTATTCCAAAGATAAGTATGATAACGAGTTGACAAGGAACTTGTTTGACACTGCTTTTCTATATCAAGTGCTAAGATTACATGAAGGAACCGCTCCCTAACGGACTAATTAAGGAAGCTGCTTGATGCATGTCCAACTAAATGTGGTAGGTAATTACATAACTAAAACAACCTGAGGAAAGTGCGGTGGATGTGGCCATGGGTCCAACCTACGGATGGGTGGTCCCGGTTGGCCGGGAACTTTTCTCAATCATAATGGGCAGCAAGAAGATCGTTCAAAGGGAATGAATAGCAAGGGCGCTGACCTAGAGTCTAGGTTAGAATAATCCCCGTTTACGCTGTTTTAGGGGAACGGAATGGGACTAAGCCTTATGGCAGAGAGGTCGAGCCTTTCATCCCTCTCATTTCACATTCTCCTTGAACCAAGTGCAGCGTGAATCCGCTTTGGCCCTGGCATTTCTGCGTAAAGTAGTTCGCTTGGGGTTCGACGCTAGTTTCCATTTAGAAAATGACCATTAGGGAAAACCCTGATTTAGGTCGGTCCTAAGTGGGAATAGCCAGAATACTTCCGCTACGTGGCAGATACGGAAAGTCCTAGATCGCAAACCCCGTGACATTCCATGGGAGTGTCGGGCGGAGCTTTTTAGACCTCCTTTCCGATGGACTGCTAAGACGTGTCCTGAAGGGAACAGGTGGACACGTTACAGTAGATATCAGAGCAAACCAACGAAGGATTTTTTTTTAAGAAATCTTAATAAGAAGAAGTAAAGAAAATGTTGTTGTTCCAAAAATTTCCTTACTTTCGATGTTGTCTTGCAGAATTATGAAGCATGGAACAGGTTCTTAGTGTTCTGAGTCATGTTTATGACCGTGATGCATGCTTCGGATTATCGATGAAGGATCGATATGATGAACATCCTAGACCGCATTTACAATCCATCGCCTGCGTACATGGAACAGAGATGGATGGGAATTGCAAGGATCTATTACATAGCTGCCCATCGACTTGCGTATCTTCGAATTAACTTGAAGAGAATCAAGTGGATGGAAGACTTAAAGATCGTGAAGCTGTTCATCTTTATTGAGGCTCACGCAAACGTGACCCTACATATTGGAGGCCGAAGGGTTCATCAGAATAAGTATGTGTACGGGAAAGTGATTGAAGTAATCCCTGCCGACCGAATCAAGGTATTGGGACGTCATGAGAAGAACGGATATCAAAGGAAAAGATACCCTAATCTTCCAGTGACCTATCGACTCCTGAAAATTGATGACCCCAATCCGTACTATTACTCAGTTCCAGTAGCTGACTGCAACAACATCTTATTCTCCTCAAGATAATATATCAGCTTGTTCCATCGCCCCAAGAAATAATTGTACCTCAAAAGGGCTATGCCCATATGAATGAATAAGACTTCTTTTTATCAATGATTGTCTTGACTGTGAATATTGATAAAGAAGTAAAGTGATTTGGTCACTTGGCTAAAGGCTGAAGTAGATCTGTAATGTAATGTGGAAATCTTTCTGGGAGGAAAGACGACTTCGGTCAATTCAGAGTCATGAACTTAGGTATCCATGAGTGTCTACTCGGAATGGATTGGCTTAAACCTAATGGCGCCCACATTCATTGTGGAAAGGGCCAAGTTTCCTTTCGAAACTCTGAAGGGGAATTGGTCACAACTCAAGGTGAGACTGGAAAGCAAAAAAATTCAATTGGCCAAAGCATCTCGGGTTATAAAGGGAGTCAGAAAGGGACTATATGTCTACTTGATTAAGCTCAATAAGTTAGATCAGAAGCAGGAGTCTAGAGAAGGACCTTCATGGCTAAAGGAATACGCGGACGTATTTCTTGAAGAGTTGACAAAACTCCCATCTCCAAGAGAAGTGGATCATGAGATCAAGCTAGTGCCAGGAGCTATGACAATTGCAAAGAGACCTTATAGAATGTCCATCTCGGAAGAAATTGAGCTGAAGGAATAACTCAAGCAATTGCTAGATCAGGGCTACATCCGTCCAAGCAGTTCACCATGGGAAGCTCCAGTACTGTTCCAGAAAAAGAAAGATGGAACGCTTTGACTGTGTATTGATTATAGAGGGTTGAATCAATCAACTGTCAAGAACAAGTACCCTATTCCTAGAATAGATGAGCTTCTTGATCATCTTCAGGGTACGAAGATATTCTCTAAGATTGATCTCAGGTCTGGTTACTATCAGATAAGGATCAAGAAAGAAGATATCCCAAAGATGGCCTTCAACACAAGATATGGGCACTTTGAGTTCCTAGTTATATCATTCAGGCTTACGAATGTGCCTGCCACCTTCAACAGGTTAATGCAAGATATCTTTAGGCCATATCTTGATGACTTCGTGTTCGTCTTCTTCGACGACACTTTAGTCTATTCCAAACAGGAAGAAGATCATGAACCCCAACTTCGGATTGTCCTTGAGACAATGAGGGCACAGAAGCTGTATGCTAAGATAAAGATATGTGCATTCTTCAAATGTCAGATTGAATATCTGGGTTTCATCATATCAACAGAAGGAATCTCAGTGGATCCAGAGATATGCTAGAATGGCCAATACCAACAACTGTCAAAGAAATATGCAGTTTTCTTGGATTGACAGGATGGTATAGGGTCTTCATAAAAAACTATGCTTTGATTGCAGCACCTCTGACGGAGGACTTACTGAAGAAGCAAACATCCATTGCATGGTCAACTGCCGAATAAACCAACTTTGATAGATTGAAGCAAAGTTTGGTATCAACACCTATCCTAAAACTTTAAGACCTCAGTAAGGAGTTCGAGGTAGTAACTGATGCTAGCACACTTGCCTTAGGATGTGTGCTCATGCAGGAAAGTCACCCTGTAGCATACTCTTCAAGGAAACTGAAGAGCCATGAGAAGAATAATGCTACCCATGATCTAGAATTGTTAGCTGTCATCTATGCTCTAAAGCTTTGGAGACACTACCGGTTGGGTAACAAGTTTACTCTAGTGAGACTGATCATAAAAGTCTCAAGTGGATCTTTACCCAGAACGAGCTTAACATGAGGCAACGCCGGTGGATTGAAGTACTAGAGGAGTATGATTTTGAAATCAAATACCAACCTGGAAAGGAGAATGTAGTTACTGATGCACTCAGTCGCAAGGCATTTCTTAATTCTTTAATCTTGTAAAATCCATCAACAGCTAGATCTCTAGCTACAAAGGTGTCCATGCCAAACAACCCAATACTTGAACTAGCTAGAGAGGAAGCATGCCATGATCCAACCTATCAAAAGATGCTCAGGGAGATCCCTATCAAAGACCAAGACCAAAAGCTACAAGCTAAGTATCATAGATTCTCTATCAATAGTGGACTTGTCTACTATAGAACGAGAGTATATATACCGGCAAGCCAGTCACTTAAGCAGAAGATATTGTGGGAAGCTCATGATTCCCCTTTCTCAGGACATCCTGGCTATGCCAAGACTCTCAATGTAGTTAGGAAGAGCTACTATTGGGAGAGGGTTAAAGGTGACATTCTCAAATATGTCATTGAGTGTTTGTCTTGTCAACATATCAAAGCCGAACATGTCAAAATGCCAGGAAAGTTACAACCACTTGACATTTCCCAAATGAAATGGGAATTCATCAGTATGGACTTTGTCGTTGGCCTATCCCAAGTTCAGGGAGGATACAACTCCATCATGGTTGTGGTTGACATGCTTACTAAGGTTGCACACTTATTCTAGTAAAGACAAACTATAAAGCCTCAGACATTGCAAGGTTGTTTATCAAGAAGATATTCAAGCTACATGGGCTACCCAGAAGAATCATTAGTGATCATGATTTTCTCTTTACATCACACTTCTGGAGAGCTATCTTTAAAGCCATTGGGACTCAACTATGTTTTAGTACAGCCTACCATCCCCAAACCGATGGCCAAACAGAGCGAGTCAATCAAGTCATTGAGGATATGCTAAGGGCACACTGCTGTCGTGAGCAAAAAAGGTGGATTCAATACTTGCCTTTGGTTGAATTTTCCTACAATGCTTCTTACCAACAAAGCATTCAGACACTACAACAAAAAGGCCTCTTAGATGCACTTTTAGACGCGATTTTTGAATTGAGAGAAAATCTTACGGGCGCGTCTAGAAGCCCATCTATTTGTGCGTCTACCATTTCGTGTCTATAGTCGCATGTATGAGGAAATTGACACGCACCAATAGACGTGCTTTAGACGCGCATATACACACATGAATACAAGCGTATAAGGAAACCAAAATTGTTGTTTATTTAATTTATTTTGTGTGTCTACAAGCGCATCTACATGGAAAATTAGACGGGTATATAGACATGTTCATAGACGCGCTTTTACAAGCGCTAGTAGATGCGAACACAAAATCAAAAATCTCATTTTTTAAAAAATATATTTATTTTTTAAAAATTAATTTGAATTATATAGTGTGTGTATGAGCGCGTGTACTCTGCATTTTAGACACAAGTATAGACGCGCATTTTCTGCAATTTAGACGCGCAAATAGATGCAAAGAACAGAACTGGAAAAAAAAACCAGAGAGCATGTGGTTGCACATGCTCTCTGGTTTTTTTTTTCCCTCCCATACATCAAATTGTGCATTTGGAAAAAACACAATGGATCTGAAGGCACGAGAATTAAAAACAAAAATCCATGTATTCATTACAGATAAAACACATTTACATGGGGAGTTTAAGTGCTTGCGACCTAAAGCGTGGCCGCAAGCAGTAGGCTCAAAGATGGATAATAGATATACAAGGAAACAAGGCCAAAGAGGAGGTATGGTGCTCCTCTATGAATCTAAAGAAGAAACATCTTTGCTAGCACCACCATGGCTACTAGTGTCGCTATCCCACATACATCCTCTGGCTGTCGAATCCTCATAGCCTGGTTGTATTGCTCCTTGGTGATGAGAGCCTCCTCATAGAAGTGAAGCCATGTGGCTGCGCGGTTATGGCCTCAATGGTAACCTACCTTTCTAGGAGTAGGTATCTTACCAACGATACTAGTCTGCAAAACAATTATGATATATACAAACAATTATGAGACACAATGTATTAGAAAAAATTATATAAAGAATTGAAAGAAATATAAATTTTAAAAAACTAGAAATCAAAATATACTTACAAACTCTACCTCCCATGACTCTCTACCGCCCGATCCGTAACGCGACGATCCCATGGTTTCCATTTGGATGCGTCGCATCTCTGCATGCTGGTGACTCTTCACTTTCTCTGCTGCTTTCTTCTTGGCTTTCTTCCACTCTATGCGGTGGCACATAGGTGGTTGGCTATAGACTCCACGCCCCTCCTCCTGTCTCCGCAGTGACTCCCTGGCGTGTGTCATGAGGTGGGATCTTTTGTTGTGAAGCAAATCCCTCACTTTTGTTCGTCCCCAATCATTCGAGAATTGCTGACCCTCAGGATTTGGGTACCTCCTATGGACTGCCCTCAACACCTCCTGCCACAAGTCACTTTTCTGATTCTTGAAGTAAACAAAATAATCTTTATACGTTGCATGTACGACACTCCTCATGTACGCCATTACATCCCGTTCTTCATCATCATGGAAGATGCCACCAGTATCTGTAACTCTATAGTACTGGCGTACAGGCTCCTCTACGTGATCTTCTAGTGAGGGTGATCGCTCACCACCTCCTAGGCAATCCCCACGCAAGCCTCGTCCTCCCCCTCGACTCTCCCTCCTCCCTCTCTGTCGACTACCCTTTGCCTCACTGGATGCACGTGCTTCTGCAAATGCACGTGCATCGGCTGATGCTTGGGCTTCAGTCGATGCATGTACAGGCGCTACACGTGGAGTACCTGCAATTGGAGTTTGGACATTTGGTGTTTGGGAAGCAGTGTCAGGTAAAGATGTCAAAGGTGTTCCAGACATGACGTTGAACACCTCGTCTGCTGTGGGAGAGCGGCAAAGGTATCTAGTCATCTCTCCCATGAAGTCTTCCCTACTAGGAAAACCTCCAAAAAAAGCATTGACCCCTCTGCTGAACAAGCCCAATGTATCATTCATGCGATCCAAATCTGGGTCATTGCTAGATGAACCAGGATGCGACATCTGCAAATAAAACACAGGAATAAGACAAATTTGCTAAACTACAATATTGTGTAAATTGTACTATTGTGTAACATATTCGTACAATTCCAGAAATTTTAAAAAAAAATTATAAGAGCTAGCACGTGTATAATCACGTCTGAGATGTAGAATAGATGCTCTCTTAGATGCTTCCCTGAGGTCAAACCCTCTAGTCAGAGCGCATGTATATTCGCGTCTGAGATGCAGCATAGACGCGATCTCATACGTGTCTCTGAAGTCAAAGATTCTGGGTAGAGCACGTGTATTCTCGCATCTAGAATGCAGAATACGCATACATGGAGACGCGACTCTGAAATCAAAGCTTCTGGGCAGAGCGCGTGTATTCTCGCTTCTGAGATGAAGAATACACGCGCATGGAGACGCAACTCTGAAGTCAAAGCTTCTGGGTGGAGCGCGTGTATTTTCACATCTGAGATGCAGAATACACACGCTTGGAGATGCGACTACAGACACGATGACAGCAAATATAGCTGCGCGTCTATGTCTGCGTCAGCACTAAAATCTAGACGCACTGTCAAACACACTCAGTCGGCTGCTTTCAATCCAACAACGGCCATCCATGATTTATTTGTGATATAAGAAGTTCAATCATAGATCCTAATACACAGAGAGAGAGAGAGAGAGAGAGAGAGAGAGAGAGAGAGAGAGAAAGAGAGAGAGAGAGGACTCACCTTGGGTCTTTGGTATGGACAGGTGGTGGCGCTGCTTCCTTCCCCTTCTTCCCCTCCTTGGTGAGTTACTCTCCCTTGATGCTTGCTGCTTGTTGTCTCCTCTCTTTGCTTCTTCTTCCTCTTGTTCTCCTCTCTTTTGTTCTCTCTTTCTTCCTCTCCTTGGCTTTCTTCTTTCCCCTCTTGTCTCTTTGAAGTGAAAGAAGAGGTGAGTCATGAGGAGGTGAGGCATGAAGAGACTAGTGGAGGTAGACTGCATATCAGCTGAACTCGAGCTTCAGAACGAGCAAAAAACGCAGGAAAGGAAAGGCGCAGTTTGAAAAGAAATGATTCAAGTATCTTTTAAATTTTGACTTTTGTGTCTATTTTTGTGTGTATATACGCATCTACGTTTACATAAACGCGCTTATAGACACGAATTTAGACGCACAGATAGATGCAAGTTTAGACGTGTAGTTAAACGCAGGTATAGATGCGCATTTAGCTTTTATCATGAGTTTTTGTTTTTAAGATAAGTTTTGATAATAAGTTCTTATCATATGTTTTATGTATTTATGATAAGTTTTGTGTATTTAAAATTGAGATCTTAGAATAATTAATAAGCCTTGAAGTTTTTATAATGTAAACATATGAATAACAAATTTGATGTTGTCATGAATTAGGCTTAATCATGTTATCGTCATCACCTAGTGCGGTGCATGATGTTGATGAGTCAACGAGTACATCCTTAAGTGAGGATGAAACATTACGTCTTCATAATCGAGATGCATGGCTACGATGAAAAATTAAATGCATGTGTAATCGTTGTTGAGGGTGTATTTTTTGAGCACGTCGAGTTGCAATGTCACACCTTAGCATGTATGGAGAATGGGACTGAGAAAAATCACTAGTATTCATTGTTTTTAACACTAAGATTGCTAGTCTATGTTACTCAATATATATCAACGTACATGTAACTCCCTTTTGTGGTTGAGTAGGATGCGGTGCCACATCCTCAGATGCTCCCCCCCGGGCATCGAGAGGCTGCAAAACGTCAACGCGAGAAGGTAGAGACTTCAAGAAGAGTGGAGGCTGACGACCATGATAGTAGCCCTCATGAAATGCCCCATCAAGTTGTAGAGGATGAGATTTTGGACAACATGGTACACAATCTATTTTCACAACCGGTTCGGGGAGAAGGTCACTCTATGAAGCCAGATGACCCAGTATACGTAGCGTTATCTACTACGTTGTATGAAGGTTGTACGTACTCCGTTCTTCATGTATCCCTCAAGATACTTAACTTGCAAACAATTTATGGATGGAGTAATGTCAGTTTGAATGCGTTATTGAAGTATGTATCAATTGAGTTTGGCTTATGAATCATAATATTAATTGTTCTATTTTGAAATCAGACACAAATATATGTTGGTGGTTTTTTAACTCACTTTAAAAAATATATGTAGGTTATTATCACAAATGCTTCCAAAAAGAAACAAATTGCCAACTAAGAGAGAGCAAGCAAGACATTACTTGACATCTCTGGGAGGCCTCCATTATGTCAAGATCCATGCATGTGTCAATGATTATGTCTTATTTCATGGGATTCATGAGTTCGCACGAGAGTGTCCTATTTGTGGTGAATCAAGATACGAAGTGGAGATGAAGTCAATGGATGTGCCTCGTAAGGTTTTGCGACATTTTCCAATTGTTCCACGTATTCAACTTATGTTCAAGTATAAGTCTATTGGAAAGCTCATATCATGGCATGCTAGTCATCGTTCAAGTGATGGAAAATAGAGGATCCCTGCACACACACCGACATGGCAACATATAGACAATTTGTGGCCCGTTTTCAAAGAAGAGCCAATAAATTTGAGATTTGGTTTAGGTATGGATGGAATCAATTCATTTGGCATCAAAGGCACATCATATAGTGTATGGCCAGTGGTATTGGTGAACTATAATATTCCTCCATCCATGGCAATTAAAAAGGAACATGTAATGTTGTCCCTTCTGATTCCTGGAAAGCACAATGTAAAAAACATGGGCATTTGCTTAGAGCCTTTGATTGAATATTTAGAAATGTTATGGGAAGGTATTGAGATGCAAGATACAAGCGCATCTGCATCCTCTAGAGATTTCATGTTGAAGGCCATGTTGTTGTGGACCATGCATGACTTTCCAGGATATGGAGAGTGTTCAGGTATATGTATATAACTCTATATTTGAAATTCAAGACTTGAATCAATTGTATGCTATTAATTCACTTGTTTGTTTAGGTTTAACCACATGAGGATATCATGCATGTCCTATTTGTGGTCCCTCTCTAGTTTCCTCTAGGCTGGCACATTTAAAGAAGGTTATCTATGACAATCATCATCGATTTCTTCCTATTGACCATTCCAAATATGTTCTCCCTACTAATGGAATGACTCCACAATCTCTAACCATTCAAGATTGGAAGGAGAGATGGATTAATGCCGACAGCCACCCTCCACTCGGCATGAGTTGGTAAGAAGTATATTTCTCTCGATTGACTTAAAGTATTTAGCATGATGAATTGTTTACATAATATATTGTTTGTTTGTTAGGTTCTCTATATATTTTTTTCTGTTGTATTGGAATGAACTCAAGATCAATCACCTATTGGACCCCATGCACATATTCAAAAATGTTGTATCTACATTATGGGATCACTTGATAGGGGCTCGTGATTCAGTCAATGTAAGGGAGGATTTACGCAACATTAGTCACATGAGACGAGCTTGGCCATGCATTGGACCTAAAGGAAATATTGAGCTACCCCATGCACCTTGGATGTTGTCAAAGAACGAGGAAAAAATAGTGAAGAAACAAATATGTAGCTTTCGAACACCCACAGGATGTATGAGATGTCTCAAGGGAGCCTTCATAAAGAAAAATAAAAGAGGTGTGGAGCAACTATTTGGTTTGAAGTCCCACGATTGGCACAAAATGATTCAAGTAAGGATATCTCTAACCATGAATATAGTAATTAGTGGAGTAACTATGTGTAAACTTTGAGGTATGATGACTTTTTCCTCAACTAAGCATTTGATCTATGAATATTGTTTACATTCAATTCGTACTTCCTACTAGCATATCCCATTGTGTATCCAAAGATGTAGGTGATATCATTTACAAGATGGGAGAGCTTGTGAGGTGTGTATACATTGTATTTTTTCACTATATATTGCATACATCATGTAGTGAACCTCTTTGAATTTCTACACAAAAATAAACAATTGTCAAATATATCCTGACAGATACGTGAGCTCGAAGGAAATTGATCCAAACACATTGCAAGATGCTCAAGTATTATCTATTGAGGTGGTTTGTTTGGTGGAGGAAATTTTTTTTCGGTCCATTTTGACTACTCAATTACATTTACTCGTACATTTGATTGATGAGATCGCACTTTGTGGGGTAGTTCATGCAAGGTGGATGCTTTTTCTTGAGCGCTTCATGAAAACCTTGAAAGATTTTTTGAGGCAAAAAGCACGGTCTGAGGGAAGCATGGCTGAGGGTTAGTTAGTGCAATCATCCCTTGTTTATATCTCTGAATATCTTGCTAAAGTGGACCCCTCTCAACCACAACTATGGAAAGATGATGAAGACTTGAGGATGACCTCTATAATACCTCAAGGAAAAGGAATGAGTAAAGTGCTAACAAAAGAGAAACTTTGTAAGTTAAATAGTCTTTGTGTGCTCAATAGTGATGTAATGAGCAAATGGGTGACACTATATAATGAAGAAAGGGCAAGAAGAAAAAGCAAAAGACAAGCATTTCGCACCAGATATGGACGTAATGTCTCATTTCCAGATCATCGAAATGCACTCCCACGTCATATTGATATAGATTGGTTACATGAGGAAATGGAGAGAATGGAAAAAGAGGAGGAAATTAATATATCTTAAGAAGAGTGGGAATGTTATAACTATATATATCATCTCTCACTTGACTTGGGTCTCACCTATATATACTAACTCTACATCAATATGAATCATTCTTTGGGAGCATGTCTTGTGTATCTCTCTTGTACTCTCTCTCTCTCTCAACATGGTATCAGAGCTATGGATGCGTAACAACAATAAGGAAGATAAGTTGTTTCATTGTTTATACTTGATTGAATTCTTTGCACAAGTGATGATTTGATGCATGAAATTGTTCAAATTAGAAGTATTAGTTAACTTTGTCTTTAAAAACAAAACCAGGTCTGACTGCGTAGCTCTCATCGTGCTCTCGAATCTTGTCAAAACCGCTTGTCAATCGGAGTTCTGGATCAAAAGTTATGACAGTTCAGGATTCAAGACAACAATTCTGCTCGAATCTGCGATTCTTTATTTAAAACTATAATTCTAATTATAGTTCGTTAATCCCCAATTACAGTTTGTTAATCACTCGTCTTAGTTAATGATATTGATTATGACAAGCAAACATCTTGCTATTTTTAGCGATGTTTTATTCTCGTTCACGTTCTTTGTTCGACCAAAATAGCACTTTCTTATACATGTCATCTCCTCTTGCATGTTACGTCTCTCTATTTTGGGCTTTCTTTTTAGTCACTCAATCCTTTGCGTCGTTCTTACGTGCATCTCCATATTTTGATTGTCACGCGTCTCAACTACTCTCGTCTTGTTCATGGTTTGCAGATTCTGCGATCTCATCTTATTTGTTTTCTCTCGAGATACAGGCATGGCCAATTGTGTAATTGTTAACGGATATCCATTTGGCCAACGTTCAGTTCCCTTCTTCTAAGGACAAGGCTTTCCTGGGTGGAAAGCGAAGATGATGCTAATTCTTGAAGGTGACGAATAATTTGATATTGTTTTGGACGACCTGTCTTGCCCAGTTCAACCTATTGATGTGATGAATGACAATTCTCTGATTACTGATGGCCCGTTATTTGAACAATGGAAAATTGATCATACTGATTGGATTCCTCATGGCAAAGCGGCTTGTCATTATATATTGTCTGCACTTCTTGACTCACTTATGTTGGATGTCTTTCATCTTAAAACCTCTCATGTTGTTTGGGAGTGTCTTATCTCAACGTTTGAGAAGAAATCGGTAACCGAAATTTTATATCTCCAAACTCGTTTGAAGAATCTTCAATATATGGTTGGTACTTCTATGCACTCTCATATCGAGGCTTTTAAAGACAGTATCAATCAGCTTGGTGCTGTCGGAGCTCATGTTGCTAAAAATCAGATTGTTACTCAACTTCTTCATACCATCAAAGATCCTTTATATGACAATATCATCACTATTTTGTCTAACAAGGATGATATCCACTTTTACAAAGCATGTATATCTCTTATTGAATATTCTCAATGTCATGAGCATCATTTGGAAAAATATGATGCTGTTTTGGTCACTCACGAACAAAGGTATTTTGATGCTACTTTTGTTGCTCGCAAGCGTCCCGGTTCATGTTTTTAGTAGGGTGGATGCCCTAATCAAGGTGGTAAATCTTCTCGTCTTGCTTATCCTAACAAACATTGTTCTTATTGTGATAAGAAAGACCATGTGGCTTGTGATTTTCTGGGCATGTCAATATGATGAGGAGCATGGAGTTACTACAAAGCAACCTCCCTCGTCCAAAAGTTTTCATCCTTGTGATTATTGTGCACACACAGATCATCCATCTCGTCGTTGTTATAAGCATCTATATGATGAAGAACGTTCTTGAGCTTATATTATTCAACAAACTACAACTGATGATGATCATACTCATCAGGAGCTCAACTTCGTCCATCATGATATCTCTCCAGAAAAGGTACTTCATGTTCATGCTGGTTCTCTATTCATCGTTGATTCAAGTGCCACTGGAAACATGACATATCAATCGCAGTGGCTTCACAATTATCATTCTCTTCCTGTCAAGAAGTTTGTTTACCTTGCGGATGATACAATTTGTCAAGTCAATGGAGTGGGCGATTTATATCTGGGGACTGTTTCATCCACTAGAATATTAAGAGGAGCTCTTCATGTTCCAAATTTGCAAAGAAAACTTCTTTCTATTGCTCGTCTAGTTGATCTGGGTTTGTTTGTTGGCTTTGATCATAATCAATGCCGTATAGAGAAAGATGGACATACTATAGCAGTGGCTCCTCGACATGGTAATCTATTTGAGCTATCATTGAACGATACGGTTGCAAATGTTTTTACTGCCCCTGGAGATGTAGATTGCAAATTATGGCATCAACGATTCACACACTCCGATTTTGCCAAAATTCTTGATCTTCATCATCATGGTCTTGTGCAAGGTATGGATCTTAAATCTCATCCACGTATGGGAATATGTGAGTACTGTGCACTTGGAAAACACCATCGTTTGCCTTTCCACACTTCTACTTCATCACATTCCTGTGCTCTCTTGGATTTGGTTCATACCGATATTTGCGGTCCTTTTCCTGCCTCAAAGTCTCAATATTGATATTTTATAACTTTCACTGATGATTTCTCACGATACACACATGTCTATCTTCTTCGACATAAGTCTAAGGCTTTATCTATATTTAAACAATACAAGATAAGTGTGGAGCTTCAAACTGGATTCTCTATAAAGACTCTTCGTAGTGACAATGGCGATGAATATGTATCCAATCTATTTGATGAATTCTGTAAGGATCAAGATATTCATCATGATTTTACAATTCCTTATTCTCCTCAGCAAAATGGTATCACTGAGCACAAAAATCACACTATTCTTAATGCTATATGTTGCATGCTTATACACTCTAGTTTGTCTCGAAAGTTTTGGATTGAAGCACTTCTAACAGTTGTTTTTATTCAAAATTATCTTCCAACAACTACACCTGCTGGTAAAATTCCTATAATAATCTGGATAGGGAAGACACCTTCAGTCTCTCACTTTTGCACATTTGGCTGCATTGCTTATATTCATGTGCCCAAGGACACTCGACATAAGTTGGATCCTCCAGGTTTGAAGGTTATTTTTCTTGGTTATTCAGATCATTCCAAAAGTTACAAATTTTATGATCCTTCTACTCCAAAGATTATCATTAGTCGTGATGCTATATTTGATGAGAAGACTATGGGTGACACATGGTCGTCAGATGTTTCAGATGATACACAGTCTTTGCTTAGTGCATTTCCTTACTTGCTTTGTGAGTCTACTAATTTTGATGATCATAAACCTCCTTCACCTCCAAAGAAGATTGATGAAAATTTGGAGATATATGTCGATCTTCCTATTGATATAGAGCATGGATTCTATTCTATTGAATATGATGTCTTTGATGATGCTATGTCTGTCCAAGAGGATCCAATATCATATATGGAAGCTATCAATTCATCTCAAAGGGATCAATGGCAAGAAGCTATGCAAGTTGAGTACAATTCTTTAATCTCCAAAGGTACATGGATTCTTACTGAACTCCCCCCAAATCGTGTTCCTATCAAATGTGAATGGGTTTATAAAACTAAGACCAAAGCTGATAGCTCGTTTGATAAGTTCAAAGCACGACTTGTTGCAAAAGGTTACTCGCAGATTGCAGGAGTAGATTATCAAGAAACATTTTCTCCTGTTGTGCGCTCCACAACTGTTCGTATGCTTTTGGCTTTTGCAACACTGTTTGATCTAGAAATTCACCAAATGGATGTTAAAACGGCCTTTCTCAATGGAGATCTTGAAGAAGAAATCTATATGGAGCAACCTGAAGGTTTTATGATTGCAGGAAAGGAGCACCTTGTATGCCACCTTCATCGTGCATTATATGGATTGAAGCAAGCCTCTCGTACTTGGTATATTAAGATTGATAAGTTCCTCACATCTAAAGGTTTTGTTGCATGTTTTGCTTACCCAAATATTTACATCAAAAGGGAGGAAAAATGTTTTATTATTCTTGCTCTATATGTTGATGATACTATTCTTGTGTCAAATAATATCTTGGATGCTATGAAGAAGCTTTTATCAACTACATTTGAAATGGTGGATCTTGGTGAGATACATTCTTGTTTGGGTATTCAAGTTCAATGACACTGACAGCAATGCATTCTTCTTCTTCGCCAGACAAAGTTTATTAATGATATTGTTAAGAAGTTTGGGTTGACAAATGCGCACTCTGCCAACACTCCCATTCTTTTGAGCTCTACCAAGGGTACATCTATAACCAATCAAAATCAGCCATTCATCAACCTTTTGCTAATCTTGTTGGTTGTCTTTAATTTATTGGTTTAAACACAAGACCAGATATTTTATTTGCAGCTAACTTTTTGGGACAGTATCTTTCTTCCCCTTCCACTATTCATTGGAGTGCTGCAAAACGTATTCTTAAGTACCTCAAGGGTACTAAGGAGTTTGGTCTTATTTATCATCCTCGAGAGGATTCTTCTTTATCTTCTTCAACTTCTCTTGACCTTATTGGATATACAGATGCTGATTGGGCAAGTTCACATTTATCCATGCGATCTACAAGTGGGAATTTTTTCTTTGTAAATGGATGTTTGGTTTCTTGGTCGAGCAAGAAACAACGATGTGTTGCGGTTTCTACAACTGAGGCCGAATATGTTGCTGCATCATTAGCAGCTCGCGAGCTAGTTTGGCTTTGACAACTACTTGCAGATTTGGGACATCCTTCATCATCTAGTACACCTCTTCGATGTGACAACCAAAGTGCTATTAGTCTTACCAAAGACTATATACAACATAGTAAATCAAAGCATATTGCCATTCATTATCATTATGTTCGACATGAAGTCAAGAAAGGTTCCATTATGGTGGAGCATTGTCCCAATGATCAAATGGTTGCAGACATCTTCACAAAAGCTCTTAGTGAAGCTCGCTTTAGTTCATTAAGACATGCACTTGGTATTGTTCCAAGTTCTTGTCTCACTGATTGAGGCATGTATCATTGTATTCAAGAAAACTTTATAGTAAATCATTTTTGTATCGTAGGTATGTGTAGGGGCTCGGGTTTTTCCCTTGTTCTCCCCAAGGGTTTTTTCACTCGCAGCCAGAGACCTTTGTTTGAGTGGGGATGTTACAACTATATATATCATCTCTCACTTGACTTGGGTCTCACCTATATATACTAACTCTACATCAATATGAATCATTCTTTGGGAGCATGTCTTGTGTATCTCTCTCGTACTCTCTCTCTCTCTCTCTCTCAACAGGGAATACGCACGAGGTTGCTTATCAAAGGTGAGACATACTATCAATTAATTTGTTTCTAGTTATATTTTATATAATAAATTGACATGTTTGATCTTAATCTTTTACTACTAGTGCACATTATTTAATGCTATTTGGTGTGAGGGTAAACATCTTCGAACTCAACGTATAGATGAAAAGAGAAATACCCAAGATTGTGGTGTCCTTGCTCACTTTGAGGATGTCAATGGTACCATGGAAGGTTATTGTAGCTTGATCCAAGATATTCGGAAGCTTGACTTCAGATGATTCTTTATATATGTATTGGATGTGAAGTGGTTTAAAGAAGTGGTAACAAATGGTGAGCATTGCACAATCAGACGTCATCCAAGTGGTTTTGTAATCATTGACTCTACAAAATTTCACCAAAACAAGAATGACACATTAATACTACCTCAACAATGCGAGCATGTATATATGTAAAAGCTAATTTTTTATATGTATACATGTGATACATATATACAATATAATAAGTATTTAAGTTTCTTGCTTTTGTTTTTCAAATACAGGTTGTGTATCATCCAATGGTAAACAATAACCGATGGTGGTATGTCATCCCTATATCTAATAGTTCAAAACCAATATATGGTAATATTACCGACATAGAGATAGCAGATAAGAATCCAACAATTAAAATGATGTACATGATGACACCATAATGGATGATACGCATGATCTAGTACAAGATGAACCTCGCGAGGATATTCAAGGAAACGTAGAAGAGGACAATAATGTGGTTGATGATGATGAAGTTATTGAGCAATATAGCAACACATCTGATAGTGGGATACTTATTTGTTTCATTACCTCTTGGTAACATAGACCTAGAAGTAGATAGTTTAGCAAGGGCTGATCTCATTGAAGATGAGATGGATCATTCACTATAACATACTTAATTTGCTTAATGATTCAATGTGTATTCTTAATTCTATGGAAAATATCATGCGCACATGTGCATTCTAAAGAATCAATAGTCAAGTTCAAAGCTAAATTGAATTTTTCATAATAAAAAGGAAGTATTTTTTATCATCTTCAAGTAGAGAGATTATGAGATACATGCAATGCTTGCTACTAATTGTATAATAAGGTTTGTGTCGCTTGCCACTAATTACTTATATTAGGCTTGTCAACAAGAGGAACTGCCATTCATTAGAGAGTAATGCAAAAATAATTATTAACTCTGGTTTTTTATTATATTAAGTCCAATTTCAGGTGGTTAAATAATTACGCGTCTATTTGCGCGGATATACAGACACAAAATTCGCGTCTATTTACATGCTCTTTTACACGCACATATAGACACAATGATAGACGCACCTGACTTTGTGCGTCCAACATGCGCATCTATGCCTCGTTTTTGTTGTGGGTGAGGTGACCCCTTTTCAAGCATTGTATGGTCATGACTATCGAAGTCCCCTAAACTTCTTAGATCCAACCTTAAGGGTTGAAGCTTCAAGGCGGATGTTGGAAGAGATGGATGACCAAGTAAAGTCAATAAGATAGGATATCCAAGCCGCCAAGGATAGACACAAGGCCTACGCAGATTTGAAGCGTCAAGATAGAATCTTCGAGGAAGGAGACATGGTCTTCATTCACGTACGCCCAAATAAGACTTCCCTATCCTTAGGAGATTGCAAGAAGCTAAGTCCAAGGTATGTGGACCATACAAGATCCTCAAGTGCCTAGGACCTAATGCTTATAGACTGCAACTCCCTGAGAACCTAAAGTTTATAATGTATTCCATATCAGCCTATTGAAGAAGTATGTACCAAATCCTAGCCATGTACTTGATGACCAACAAGTTGTAATGCCTAGTCAAGGAGTCCTTGAACTATGGCCTGACAAGATCTTAGATGTTAGGGAGAGACAACTGAGATCTAGAACCTTGAGAGAATGCCTCATCCAGTGGAAAGATTATCCCGAGGAGATGCCACTTGGGTAGATAAGAGCACTCTCAACCATCAATATCCCCAGTTTATCTCGAGATGAGGATATCTCGATTCCTCCAAGGGGGAGAGAATGTAATATTTTTGTTGAAAAATATTATGAGCCATGTGAGTCTCATGCCATGAAAATTCCGACATTGAAGATATGGATGATGCAAACTTTAACCATACACGACAACATGACCCTCCACTCGCCAAACGAGACAAGGTTTAAAGAAACCCGCATATCTTCGTATGAACCTCCTCTTGGGAGGAGGTCAAGAGGATAATCTTACATTTATTGCAAATTTTTTTAATCCTCTTTCCCCCAACCGAGGTGTGGCTGAGGGAAGAGGATGGGGCTATAATGGGAGAGTGTAGTGGTAGAAGAGGGGATTGCATGCGGGCCACCATGTGGGGGAGGGAGCCCTTATCCCCCTCTTCCTATAAATACCGCCCCGTCTAAGGGGTGAAGGAGAAAGAGGGTCATGAGACTGACAAAAGGAGGGAGTCGCGAATACTGCGCCAAGGCATGGAGAAGAGGAGCTGAAGGGCATTGAAGTACTGCGCCAGCTGCCGCCGAAGGAGGAGTCGTGAGGAGGAGCCGTGAGGAGGAGTCATGAAGCTGCCGACTGAAGCACAATGCCGCCAACCTTCCTCTCATCCACGTGGTCTCACCACGCCTACAAAAGCTTCAAGAAGCTTCTTGAAAGCTTCCAAGGGGGCTTTCATAAGCCCCCTTCCCAAGCGATCTTTACACCCCCTTTCCCCCTAGAATTTAAGCCCCCTTTTTTACCCTTGGCCCCCCAAAAACCCACCTTAGGCCGGGTTTTAAAGACCCTTCCCGTGGAAATTCCTATACAAGTCTCTTTTAGGGCCATTTACCCCAGGATTCTTCAAAACCCCTTTTTCCTTGCAAATTAAACCTTTCCCTTACATCCCCCATAAAACTCACACTAGCCGGGTTTTTGAGCCCCATTCCATAGCATTCCCACACAAGTTCATTTAGAACCCTTGGTTTCCTTTTAAAGCCTTCCATTACAAGTCTTTTAAATCCATTGTAACCCTTTTCGTGAAGGCCTATTATATTCGGAATTTCCAAGTCCCCTTTCCCTTACATTCCCCAAAAGCCATTTTTCCGGTTGTAAAGTCCTTCCCGTGGACTCATGTAAGCCCATTAAAACCGGGATTTAAAGACTTCCCCATGGCACCGTCACAAGCCCAAACTCTTTGCCGAGTTTAAGGGCTCTCCCATTGAACCTTCCTAAAGTTAACTTCTCTTTCCTCCGAGCTTCGAGAAGGAAGTCTATAAGATTTTCCAAAATCCAATTCTACAAGACGGTGCATCGGTCAAGGAAGCCGAATCTAAAAGGGAATTGCACGTGCGAGGGAGACGGGCCAATATCATAACTCTGCAACCAAGGCAAGAAGTTCAAATTCTCGATGGCCCCTAAAAAGGCACAAGGCACAACTGCAGGAGGATCATCTCTTAACATCCATGTGGACATTTCACCGAATCCACAAGTCCAGGTTTTCTTCCTATTTTTGATTTACGTCGCAATATCGTAATTATGCATGGTTAATTCACGAAAGTAAGATGCACTTTTACGATTGAAAAACATTGGCTATCTTAGGGAAAATAACTCACAATCGAGGAATCGGTCATTTGTATTTTTCAAACAAACGAATGAAAGGAGGACATAAGACGTCTATGCATTCTTAGCAAATTGTTTATAAGCATTGCAAAGTAACGAATTTAGATCAACTAATGATCATTCTTACAAAGTCGAAATTATGGTTGTACACTTCGATTATGCTTGGAAAGATAAAATCGCATGTTGCAATATTAGACATCTCTTTCTTAGCAAGGATTCATTAAAGAAGATTGCTAATAACCGTAGGAATTTGCAAGGCATGGAAATGATTCTAGGGCTGCATGAAGTAGATTAAACTCTAGTCAGATGGCATAAATCTCAATCAATTACGTAAGTAGTTACAAAAGGTTGTGTAATGCTCATTCAGTACGAATAGCTCATTCAGAAATGAAATTAGGAAAAGGTTGCATGGTTCGTTTTAAACATAAAACCCTAAAGCTTAGTAACATGAATCTTGAATGCATGTTCTAGAAGGATCAATAGAAATTATGCTGTAACTTAGCATATGCTTTGATCTTAACCAGAAAAGTTAGGGTTTGTAAATCTAATCATACATAGGCAATGAATCATGTGATTACGATAATGGTATTGTAAATATCTTCTAGAATAGAAGTAAATTGGGTTACCCTAAACACCTAAACCGCAAAGGAATTGCTTAGGAATGGTTAATTCGATGCAACATATCCCAAGTGCTAACTAGGGTTTAGCATGTTGAGGACGTGACCTAGTCGCACTTATTGCCAAGTTGAAACTCTCATAACCTAAAGACCTGTCCACATTCACGGAATGTAGGGACAATAGGACATACTTGTGAGAAACAATCTAGGGTAAAGATGAAACTCGGTTTGAGTTGGAACCCTAGGACCGACGATGTCGGCCTAGTGCAATCAGAAACGGATTGGATATGAAGACACCCTAACCCAGTTTTCTATCTAATGATGATTCCGTGATTAGAATACGCCATTCGATGGGAAAAATAGTCCCATGGATTAGATGCAGCGCTTGTGCAACAAGTTGCAGAGTTGCATGATCTTGTGGTTTGACCACAAGGGAATAGTCAATTTCTCGAAATAAGATTGGCAGATTCTCGCACAAGTTTATCTTGCAAGAGGATGAGTAGTCGTCCTGATATAGTATCTTTCTTGGGAAAAGTGACCAAGACAACGGGATTAGATATTTGCTTGGAAGCAAAGGACCAATCAATAATTTTGGAGCAATATATTTTCTGTTAATAGAACTTAAGGTATTGGTTAAGTTGGGTTAATAGGGTACGGCCCTAACCCAAGGACATAAGGGTTAACAAAAAAACCCTTGGGGAGCTTGCCAAGTCGCAATTGATCCCAGATCGAGTGCTGGATGCAGTTGGAAAGAAGGATTCACTCCTTAACAGTTGGTCAAATAATGACCACTCGTAACGATTGTGCTTGTAACAAATTAGAGAGCACTGTTTGCTTTGTTTGCTCAAGGAACTAAAGGATGAAAAGATATCTTATTCTTCAGGTTGAAGGCCTGAAGGGAGAGGTAGCCTCAGTTACCCCCGACTATCTACCTGACCCTAACCAAGGGGGTTGTTAGCTGCGCCGCGAAGGTGGACCGAACCCCCGTGTGAGGTCTCTCCGTTGAGCGCTACTTGGAGTAGGAGGACGCTTGGGTGCCAGGGGGGCTCTAGCCATAAATCCCTCGCCTTCCGGGCCCTGCAAAAGAGGCCAATGTGACTCGGGATTGGATCTCAAGGCCCGCATACTAGTCTACGGGCAGGATCTTGGATTAGTAATTACTGTGGATTGCTGGATAGCCTTCGGGCGGATTATGGATAAGCCTATGGGCTGGTCTTTATAAATGTATTCCAAAGATAATATAATAACCAATTGACAAGGAACTTGTTTGACGCTGCTTTTCTATGTCAAATGCTAAGATTACGTGAAGGAACCGGTGCCTAATGGACTAATTAAGGAAGCTGCTTGATGCATGTCCAACTAAATGTGGAAGGTAATTAGATAACTAAAACAACCTGAGGAAAGTGCGGTGGATGTGGCCATGGGTCCGTCCTACGGATGGGTGGTCGCGGTTGGCCGAGAACTTTTCTCAATCATAATGGGCGGCAAGAAGATCATTCAAAGGGAATGAATAGCAAGGGCGCTGACCTAGAGTCTAGGTTACAATAATCCCGGTTTACGCTGTTTTAGGGGAACGGAATGGGACTATGCCTTATGGCAGAGAGGTCGAGCCTTGCATCCCTCTCGTTTCCCATTCTCCTTGAACCAACTGTAGCGTGAATCCACTTCGGCCCTGGCGTTTCTGCGTAAAGTAGTTCGCTCGGGGTTCAACGCTAGTTGCCATTTAGGAAATGACCATTAGGGAAAACCCTGATTCAGGTCGGTCCTAAGTGGGAATGGCCAGAATACTTCTGCTACGTGGCAGACATGGAAAGTCCTAGGTCGCGAACCTCATGACATTCCATGGAAGTGCCAGGCGGAGCTTTCTAGACCTCCTTTTCAATGGACTGCTAAGACGTGTCCTGAAGGGAACAGGTGGACACATTACAATTTGTTCATGCTTTTGGCACTTTACTTGAGTCTTGCGATATATTTCACAACATGCGTATGACCTACGTTGACTATATGAGATATCCTAAGCTGTAGGTTTAGAAGATCAGTTTCCTTGGGGACTATTTACTGAAGAAAATATCTATATCTCCTGAAATGTTTGAAAAAATGAGTGAAGTTTGTGACGTACGTGCTATTTGTGTTAGTGGTGCATCGAGGGGCCAATCCCAGAGGTGTAGAAGAGCCGTAGTGGGGCTGTGGCATTCAGCCGAGGAGTGCCTCCTCTGTCATTGCTTACATGGTTTCTTGCACCTATATATGTAAGGACTCCCTCTAAGGAGTGTGGGGAAGGCTTAACAGTTGGATTACAATCCAAAACAAACACAAAATTTACGATAGAAGTTATGACAGTGCGTCCCTTAGATGCTCATGGCCATGAGAGTGAGAAGGTATGTTCTTTGAGTATAGAGAGGCACGATTATTGCCTAGAGAGTTCGTGTCAAACCCATTTTGGGTTGTGATAGCATTTTGTCCTCATGGAACACAACGTCATGGCTACATATCACTTTATGCACCTTGTGGATCCCAAAGACGATATCCCATCTCACCTTTGCATCTCCATAGCTAGGAAAAAAGCATTTCACACTTTTGGGATCCAACTAATTGCTTTTGTCATTGGGCACATGGCAGAAGGCCTCACATCCAAAGATACGCAAATGAGCACATGAGGGAGGCCTTCATGTCCATCTCCTCTACAACTTAGAAATCAATGTCATTGCAAGGTGACCTATTAATTATATGTACTGCACTACTAACTGCCTTAGACCAAAAATATTGCGGTAATCTAGCCTCTCTAAGCATGCTATGGACCCTCTCCTAGATAGTCCTCTTCATGCGCTCAGTCATTCCAGTCTAGTGAGGGGTGTAAGGGGTGGTCAACTAACACTTAATACCCCACTCATCACAAAACTACTCAAAAGCACGTGAGATATACTCACCCCCATTATCTGTCCATAGGCATTTCAGTATAGGAATCTCAGCCTATGCCGATACTAGTTCTCTACTAGAGCAAGCCAATGCTCAAAGATAACCAAGACATTAGATTTCTGCTTTATTGGATAAGCCTAAACCTTACATGAATAATCATCAATAAATGTAACCAAGTACTTCACACCCCTAAGGACTGACAAGGCATGGGTCCACATACGTCTGAATGCACAAGTTCCAAAGGCTTACCGATGCATGGAATACCAAAATTTTTATGCAAATTCCCAGGCTACCTGCCATATAGGTTGTACATCGATCACATGACTCAAAATGTGAGTAGTCAAAAGGCATAAGATATTGCAAAGCACTAAGCATTTTCATTCCCTTAAAGTGAGATATATCCAAGATGAGCAGAGAGATACATGTGGGATAGAACCCACTGACAAAACATAGTCGATAGTACCAAATAAAACCAAGGGGTAGAGGCTACCAAACTTGGCACCTCTTGCAAGAACAAGCCTGCTACGAGTTATCTTCCATGTAGAATCACCAAAGCATATATGATAACCTGCATTATCAAGTTGCCCAGCAGACATAAGGTTTTTAGTCAGTGCGGGTACATGATGTACATAATGTAGAACAAAAGTGCTACCAGAGAGAGAAACTGTAGAGTGACATCACCAAGGCCAATAGTAGCAAGAAATCAATCATCACCTAAGCTCATAGAACCAGATACACTGTGATAGGTATGAAACTACTCACCAAGGGGGTCACATGAAAAGATGCACTTGAATCCAAGAGCTAACATTGTTCATGCATAGATTGATGAGCCTCGGTCAATTGAGAGGCATCACATGAAGAGGTTGCTAAGATGTAGTCAGCATTGGGCTCCTCAGACTACATGACATTTATCTCCTCAATCCTTACGCTGGACTTTGCAAGTATTATACTGCGATCATTGGATTTCTCTTGTACTTTCTCCTCCCCCTTTTCTTTGCACTTTTCATCATGCATCTTATGGCACAATGATCGCATTTCTCTTGTACTTTCTCCTCCTCCTTTTCTTTGCACTTTTCATCATGCATCTTATGGCACAATGATCGCATTTCTCTTGTACTTTCTCCTCCTCCTTTTCTTTGCACTTTTCATCATGCATCTTATGGCATTGTGTCCGTATGCGTCCTACTTTCCAAAAATAATGGCATGTAAGATCAAACTTACGTCCACGGGACTTACTACATCCACGTGACTTAAACTAGGACTTTTGAGAGTCTTTGTTACGACAAACATAATCTTTCTTGCCACTTCTGTCACCTCTAATAGATAAAGCATGTGAATTGTGGGAAGCATCATTCTTTTTCCTATTAATTTTCATTAGTCAAAAGAGCACACTCTACATCTTTCAAATTCAGCCCATCAGGTTTGTCGGTACAAAATCGCAGTGTGATAGGTGTAGGAAGCATTTTTTATGTCTTTTTCTTTATAAAAGTGATAAAGAATCCAATTTAACACAAAAACAAGGTTGAACTGAAGCTCATCTCTCATGCTCTAGCCATGTCACACATCCATACACATAAATCTTATTTTTTCTTATTTTTTGAATGTAAAAAGTTTTTTTTTCTATTTTTCTTATTTATTTATGCATAAAATATGATGTTTTCTAATTTTCTAATTTGGACTGATCATGTGTACTAAGAATTAATTTTATATCTTTCTTATTCCACACAAACCCCATAAACACCACAAAAATCCCAAAATTGACCATTTTTCTTAAAACCACATAATCGCAAGTTTTACGGGTTTATGTGTAAATTATTATGTGAATCAATTTTCTTATTTTCTTCAACATTTTTGATAGATTATAGCGTTAACAATCAAAGATAACCATTTCCAAACAATTTCAACCAAAATCTATCATAAAACAAGTAGAACGATCACTTACTCATAAAAACATGCTTTTTGAGGCTCATATCTCAAAGTTGACACTCTTTCTTGGCCATTGATGCTCTTCCATAGCCTAATTTACGATCCTTTGCACTCTAGAACCATCACTCCATCAGCATCTTTCATCAAACCCCACCCCCTTCTCTCATTGAATCAAGCATATGAACGAGCAACAAGAGGAGAGAGGAGAGAGAAAGACTAAGAAATCAGAATTTCATTTCCATGTTCATATTTCACATGCTTACAGTCAAAATCTTACTCTTGGCATGTAGATCAGGCTTCCATCTCCCTTTTTCTTGATAGGGGTGTATTAAAGAAGCACAAATCCATCCAAAAATGGGATGCAAAACATAAAACGTCCCCTCCTCCTATTGAGCAAGAGTTTGCATATTTTTTCATTTACATTTCATTTCATGTCATTTATTGAAAGTTCAGTTTGAAAAACCCACTTTCACACTGCTCCGCGAGGGTTTTCGGCATATTTGGAGGGACAAACAAACTCGGAATTGCGATCCGACTGGATGACTAGCTCCATGACATCAAAATTTATAGACTTTGACCCCGTGACACACTTTTTGGCTCCTGAATCACATAGTTGCTTTAGAGTGCCAAACGTTGCAGGAATTAAATGGGGGTCAAACAACCTCTGAACAAATGAAGAATTGCGTTGGATTCTTGGCATTGAAATCCACTTAGGAAAACTCTAGCTTGACCATCTACCACCATTCAATTTTGCATGAAAATTTGGTCCTTCATGCCTCTCGGCCACTTTTTCGCTCCAAGAATGGGCTCAAACACTTAAAAAAAGGGTCCCAAAATGAAGCTGTCAAATGCATATGCAACCTGAGAAGGTTATTGAGATATGTATGGTTATCTTTTAGGAGGAGCGTCCTACTTCTACACACAGCTAGCTAGACGCCTACACCAGGTAGCCGATACTCATGGCTATGATGTTAGACAGGATGCTGGATGGCAACACAACCTACATTCAGGTATTCTACTAGAGATAGACGACCTCCTTACCATTATGAGCTCTTCATAAATTATGTATTGGTTACAGATACATGAGAGCCTCTCACTTATAATGATGTGGCTATGTGCAGAGATGATAATCACTCTTGTGAGAGGGCTATGCAATCTGAGATTGACTCATTGCATAAGAATCATACGTGGAATTTGGTTTCCTTGGCTAGTAGCAAGAGGGCTTTTCCTTGCAAGTGGGTGTACATGTTGAAAAGTACCCCTCGACACCCTAGGACGGCATACAAGGCCAAATTGGTAGCAAAGGGTTTTAAGCAAGAGCATGGCGTTAACTTTGATGAGGTATTCTCTCGCATTATTAAGATGACCACCCTACGCTTAGTCTTGGCTGTGGTTGCACAACTTGACATGGACTTGTATGAGTTGGATGTCAAGATGGCTTTCTTACATGGAGATTTGTATGATGAGATATACATGGAGCAGCCTAAGGGCTTTGCAGAGCCTGTAGGGAACACCTAGTGTGTAGATTGAGGAAGATACTTTATGGCTTGAAGTAGACACCTAGGGAATGGTACCACAAATTTGATACATTCATGGAGTTACAGGGCTACAGCCATAATACTATGGATGTGCACTTGTATACGAAGAAAACCCATGATGGTTCATTACTAATTTTGGTACTCTATATGGATGACATACTTTAAGCAATGAAAGCTCATGATGAGCTAGATGCTCTTAAGGCTCAACTCAAGAAGGTATTTGAGATGAAAGATCTGTGACATGCCTCTCATATACTTGTTATGTGCATTACGCGTGATAGGCCTCAGGGATCATTTTATCTATCACAGAAGGAATATATCCATAAAGTCCTTGAGCGCTTCTGTATGTAGGATGTGAAGCCTATTGGTTGTCCATTGCCTTCTCATGTGAAGGTATCACATGCTGATTGTCTGCAGATACATAAGCAAAGAACGAAGATGGCCAAAATTCCCTTTGCATCTGTAGTGGGAAGTCTTATGTATGCCATGATATACACCCGTTCAGATATTGCATTTGTAGTTGGTGTTATGGTACATTATATGGCTACACCTGGCAAGAGTCATTGGGATGACGAGAAGGGTATCTTGAGATATGTGAAGAGTACTGCCAATATGTGTATATGTTATGGCCGCCAGGATACAGGAGTCGTGGGATACACTGACTCTAGCTATGCATGACATGCAGATAGTAGGAAGTCCACTTCTGGCTATGTGTTCACTTTTGTTGGAGGTGTTGTTTCATGGATATGTAGGGTGTAAAAATGCACGGGGTTTTCTACTATAGAGGCTGATTATATTGCCGCCACCACCTAAGGCTTGCAAGGAGGCCATTTGGTTGGATCGTTTGGTTGCTGACCTTGGTATTACAAATGCTATCCCTACATTGCATTTTGATTCTATGAGTGCTATCAAGTTATCCAAGAATCTAGTCTTCCATGCAAAGACAAAACACATTGAGGTGAGGTATCACCTCATTTTTTAGGTCATTGAGGACATGTCTATTGACCTTGTCAAGATCTCAACTGACTAGAATCAAGCACACTTGCTCACGAAAAGCCTCTCACAGAGCACTTTGCCTTCCTTAGGAGGTTGATGGGCATTGGATGTGATGACATATTTCCTCATCCTATTGTATCTATGTATATGTCATACTTTCTTTTTTGTTCCTTTGTTTTCTTTTCACTCCTCACTAAGGTAGATATGCCAGGTTGTTGGGGATAAAATTGCCTCTATCTAGCAGCCATATATTACTACATTGATAGTACCCGTAGCAACCTACAAATTGCAAGGGGCAGCACCCATCACTATCACAAGAGCCATCACTGTCACTTCATTCTTTATTCTTTCAGTGACATTTGAATAAAGGGAAGACCGGTCACACATTGTGACTGTTGGAGTTTCCACATTTGGACTCTCTCTCTCTCTCTCTCTCTCTCCCCTACTCCTTCCATGTTCAAAGAGGAGAGAGAGACAGGAAAAAACACCATATCCATGAGCCTTCAGGCTCTCAAGCTCATTTCTTCATGTTCCACACACTAAACTGAAAAGCACACACTCAACAAGATAAAGTGACCTAGTGTAAATGTAGACTAGACGGACTAACTCTAGTCAGGTCACTAAGTGACTACTAACCCAAATTATTTAATGTAGTCACATGTAGACAGCTGTACACACTAGCTGTCATAGATGTCGGTCTCATAGATGAAGACACACTGACGGTGAGCTTGATCTTTACCAAGTGATTTGGTAAAGATGTCTGCTACCTGGTCTTTAGTCTTCACATGCTCCAAGTCAATCTGATCTGCTAAAATCATTTCCCTGATGAAATGGTAGTGAACCTCAATGTGTTTTGATCTTGCATGATAAACAGGATTGCTTGCTAACATAACACTGCTCAAATTGTCACAGTATAGCTTGACTTTGCTGTCCAAGTGTACTCCCAAGTCATTCAGCAACTTCTGTAACCACTTAGCTTCACATGCTGCTAAGGCCGCACCACGATACTCTGCTTCCGTACTAACAGTGCAACTGTAGGCTGTTTCTTACTCTGCCAACTAATCATACTACTTCCCAATCCAAATGCATAGCTGTGCAACCAGCCCAGTCAGCATCAGTGTACCCCATCAAGTCAAGGGGTTTCCCATATGTATAAAATAGCCATGATCTGTGGTACTCTTTACATATCTCAGAATTCTTCTGACTGCATCCAAGTGTGGTTTGCGAGGCTTCTGCATGAACTGACTGATCAACCCCACAGCATAACTCAAGTCAGGTCTAGTGATCATGAGATAGATCAAGCTGCCTACCATCTGTCTGTACATAGTAACATTCTCAATCTCTGTCCCAACATCAATCTGCAGCTTGACATTCTGCTCCAAAGGTGTATCCATAGGCTTGCAATCAGCCATACCATATTTCTGTAACATCTCATGAGCGAACTACTTCTGTAGCAGCCATATGCCTTGAGGTGTAGAGACAACCTCAATCCCCAAAAAGTATTTCAGCTCTCCAAGGTCCTTGACCTTAAATTCAGCCTGTAAACATGTCTTTATTTCAGCAATCCCATTTTCATCATCTCCTGTAATGATTAAGTCATCAACATAGACAACTAGGAAAACATAGCCATTATCTGTCTTTTTCACAAACAGACTATGATCAGCATCTCCCAATCGGAAACCATGTTGCTGTAAATAACTGCTGATGCGAGCATTCCATGCTCTGGGTGCCTGTTTCACCCATATAATGCCTTTTTCAGCCGACATACATGTGCTAGAAATTCTGGATGTACATAGCCTTCAGGCTGTTCCATGTAAACCTCTTCCTGTAATTCTCCATTGAGAAATGCATTCTTTACATCCATCTACCATAGTTTCCAGCCTCTAGCTGCTACCAAAGCAATCACAGTTCTAACTATAGCCATCTTTGCTACAGGGCTGAAAGTCTCCTCATAATCAAGACCATACTGCTGCGCATACCCTTTTGCAACCAGCCTGGTCTTATATATTTCCAATGATCCATCTGATTTACATTTTACCTTATACACCCACTTGCATCCAATAGGTGTTTTGGCCTCAGGCAACTGTACCAAATCCCATGTACCATTTTCAGCCAAAGCTGAATATTCCTCACCCATAGTAGCACGCCAATTCTCATCTGCAACTGCCTCATCAAACTTACTTGGTTCTCTAAAACCTGTTACTTTGGTCATATAAGCATAATGACGGGCTGAATATCCAGTGTAAGTATACCTGTCAACAGGTTGTCTGACCCGCTCTGATCTCCTGAGCTGTGGCTCACTGTGAGCTTGCCTCTCATGAGGCGGCACATAACGGCTATGTCTAGCACCTGGCGTCATAACAGACGGAATCCCTAATTCACTGTCTAAGCTGTCACTGCTAGATGAATCATAACCTGTAGTGAGTGGACCTATACATCTTCAAAAACCTTTTCTTTTCCCTTATCTGTTCTCCCCCTCACTGACATATCTATGTTAGTGGATGCAGTAGTGCGACTCCGTAACCGTCCTATCCATAGATGATACATCACCTGTCTGACCACTCATGGAAGTACTCTCTGCAGGAGTATTTTCAACATGACTCATACTAGGTGAGCCATCACTAGGCACTGCCACAGGATTCCCATACCAGGATGCTAACTCATCAAATACCACATCTCTTGCTAATGACTGTCTCATGCGTAGAAGGTACACAACACTTATAAGCTTTCCATTCCTGTGCATATCCTATAAACACACTTTTCACTGCCTTAGGATCCAATTTCTTCCTCTTCTCATCTAGTATATGCACATATGCAATGCTGCGAAATACCTTCAAGTGTGAAATATCAGGTTTATGACCATACAGCCATTCATACGGAGTGACATCATGAATCCCTGCTGTAGGGGTTCGATTCAGCACATATACAGCAGTCACCACTGCTTCAGCCCAATAACCATTTGGCAGACATTTTTCATTGAGCGTAGCTTTAGCTGACTCCATCAAAACCCTGTTTTTCCTCTTTGCAACACCGTTTTGCTGCAGTGTATAACTGCATGTGAGCTGTCTTCTGATCCCATGTTTAGCAAGATACCTGTCAAAGTAGTTTGAGACATATTCACCTCCTCCATCTGATCTCAAACATGATATGTAATTGCCCAATTCATTTTCAGCATGTTTCTTGAAGTCTTTGAATGCATCAAACACATCATCCTTATGCTTCAAGATATAAAGCCAAGTGTACTTGCTGAAATCATCAATAAATGAGACATAATACCGTGCACCGCCAAAAGAAGCATTATGTGAAGGACCCCAGACATCAGAGTGCACCAACTGTAAAGGCCTAGTGTTGTTTTTTACATGTCTCATGAAAGGAAACTCTGCCTGCTTCCCAAACTGACATGCAGGGCATACATGACCAAAATCATTATACTTGAATTTAGGTAATCCAAGTACTACTTCTTTCTGCTGCATGGATTTCAGATTTTGTACATTGACATGTCCGATCCGCTTGTGCCAAATCTCTACATCCCGAATGGCACTCTCATCATGTGCAAACATGGCTGACTTGAGTCCCGGAATGGTCGCATCCAATGTAAACATCCTGCCATCCCGTCTGCCCTTGGTAATTAACTTGCAGCCATTTCCATACTCCTCAATGAAACACCCATTTCTGTTGAACCTCACTTGCAAATTCTGTTCTGCCATTTGACCCACAAACAACAGATTCTTTGTTATGGTTGGTACATGTAATACATCATGCAGGCCTTTCTTCTTGCCATCAGGCATCATAAGAGAAACAATCCCTTTATGCTTTATGTCATGTTGGGTGTCATCCCCAGTACATACATGACCATGTGTACCTGCAATCATCTCATCAAACCACTCTCCATGTGGGGTCATGTGGTTTGACGCTCCAGAGTCAATGTACCATCTGTCATCTCTATCATGTCTCGATGCATTTTTAGATACATTCTGCATGGCAAAGAGTCTATCAATTGGCTCATCATGAGCACCACTGGAAGATGCATAGTGCCCATGTTGTCTGCCCTTTGCCTTCATATCTCCCTACTTCTTGTAACAATCCTTTGCAATATGCCCATACCGGCCACAATAATGGCAGTCCTTGTCCCTGTTGGACTGATCAGACGACTTCCATGAACCAGATCCACCACCTCTACCTCGGGGTGATCTCCCTTTGCCTCTTAACCCACCAGATCCACGCTGGCCTTGTGTATTTGCACCATGCCAATTACTCTGCTGCTGTTGCTGTCCATAAGTATTACGAGTGTCACCACGACCTCGAAATGAACCACGATCTCTAGATCTTCTGCCACACTGGCTAGAGTATAACAGAGTGTCTCTACTCTGAGATGCACTAGAACCTGTATTCAAACCATGTTTGACTTCCTCATGCAGCAACAAAGCAACTAGCTCTTCCCAGCTAGGGGGCTCTTCTCTGACAGAAATGGAAGTGTCAAAAGCTTTGTACTCTTTGCCTAAGCCATTCAAGGCAACAGCAATCATATCATCTTTTGATACACTTGAGCCAATAGTAGCAAGTTGATCAGCTATGGTCTTAATCTTTGTGGTATACATCTGGATGCTTTTGCCCTTCCTAGACATGTTGTTGAACTGCTGTTTCAACTGGATCTTTCTTGCATGTGTCATGGTTCCATAATTTTTCATCAGTATGTCCCAAGCATCCTTCGGAGTCTTACATCCAGTGATTTGAATTACCATAGCATCAGATATACATAAGGAAAACCAATGCAGCACCTTGCATGCTCTTTCATTCCATAGCCTGTAGGCTCTTTTCTGTTCATTTGTTGGATTGTGTGCAGGCAACTCAGGAGCAACTTCATCTCCTGTACATAAATCCCAATACCTCTACCAACTAGAAAGTTTTCCATTCTGAATTTCCATAATGCAAAGTTCTTATTATCCAACTTCTCTCCAACTATCTGAGTGATATTGTCAGTCCCATGTGCATTAGCCATGATGCAATAGACTGTCTATCAAGTGCCTGACTCCCTGCAGTCCAATAAGTATGACTGACTAAGTTCAGTCCATAACAGTTTATGACAGTTTTCTGCACTAAATTGCAGAAAAAAACCAGGGTATTCAGCCCACTGACACCCCAAAACAACCCACAAACAAGTGGTCTCAACTGTAGATATAACTGTCAATACATAAGCTATGTGTTTGCTTCAGCTTAAGCTTCTGTAATTTCACTGCCAGGGTACATACATGAAGTCTGAAAACTATAAACTATGAGTAACCAGTAGCAATTTCAAGTCCAAAACTGAGTGGTAATCATGTTATACATGTTCCAAAATCTCCCAGGTAGTTGCTAGTACATTTGGCAGTCAAGACATGAGCATAAAGGCATAGAACAGTGCATAACCAGCACATACAAGTGTCAACAAATCCAGTTGCAGGTTGCAGTCAACCAGAATTCAACATAACAAGCTCCAAACCACTTCAAAGTGTCTTCAATCCAAATCATACATTTGCTCCAGTATGACAAGGTCAATGCATGACTATGTAGTGACCATAGACTGTCTGTCTCTAATGAGCAAAGTCATACATTACTTCTACAATTTGTACTCAGCCAACAAGACAAGATTGCATTTGCTTCAGCTCCAAAAATTTCAGCATTTAGTAGCACTTAATGCTTTTCTCAACCCATAAACATTCGGACATACACATGTCAGTACAAACATCTCATAGATGTCACCAAATATCACACTATGCTTCAGTAAGGAACAAATGCTTGTTGTCCATATTAAATGACAGTTTTCAGCCTGTCTGAAATGCTCCAGATTTGAGTATTTCAATTACAAAAATCAGCTTGCAATGGATCACAACAAGTACATATGATCTCCAGCATATATTTATGCTCCAAGAGTGCTTCTGGGCTTGTCAGAGAGCTTCCAAAGCTCTTCAATGTGTTGCATATACCATGTATACTGTGTATACAGCAGTGCTACCCTTTTTTCCAGATCTGCCCACTCTGATCTCAGCTCATGTCAGAGCTTAAGGTCAAGCATTTGCCTCTTGCCATCTTAAAACACTTCATACCTGTCATAATCAAGCATTTGATGACCAAATGCACCAGCATTTGATGAAGTGCAGCCCAACAACTGAGAGCAGGAAACAGGCGCAGTTCATGCAGATCTGTCCTCTGCTCCAGTAGCTCTGTTTGCTAAGTTTGATGCTGATGGAGCACACACTAGTGCTCAATACACCCTTCACAAGGCTCTGAACAAGCCACAACCTGCAGCTTGACCCATAGAGTAGGTAATCACTCAATGCATACCTTCAGCTTACAATGGCATTCAGCCTGTTTGAGAAAAATGACACAAGTCTTCAACTGTAGATCATCTTCACTCCCTCTTGCTCCAAGAGGTCCACCAAGTAAGGCTCTAATACCATGTTCAAAGAGGAGAGAGAGACAGGGAAAAACACCATATCCATGAGCCTTCAGGATCTCAAGCTCATTTCTTCATGTTCCACACACTAAACTGAAAAGCATACACTCAACAAGATAAAGTGACCTAGTGTAAATGTAGGCTAGACGGACTAACTCTAGTCAGGTCACTAACTGACTATAACCCGACTTATTTAATGTAGTCACATGTAGACACCTATACACACTAGCTGTCATAGATGTCGGTCATAGATGAGGACACACTGATGGTGAGCTTGATTTCTAACATTCCACCATAGCTCTTGCTCTCACTTGTGCTTAATCCACTTCAGGGCTTACCTCCCTCCATTGAAATGTCAAATCTCACATGAGTCGGCATTCACTACATCTCTTGGTGATGTGATAGGACTTTACTCACACTAACATTCTAGGTAACTAACATGAAGGGTATACTATTGAATCTACAGCGAAACTACATCCATGTAGTTTGTCAAGTTATGTCACATTTACTATTACATCTCATCTATCCTTAGCAAGTTCACCCTTAGTAACTACATGTTGATATGTTTTAGTACTTTCATATTAGTCTTTTATCAATAAAACAATCATTCCTAGCTAACCCAAAACTCAAAAATTCATGCATATACTTTAACTGAGTCCCCAATCTTGAAATCTTGCCTTCTTTTCTAGAGGTGCGGAGGAGAGCTTAAAGTTATTCTTCAAATCTTCCAACTTCTCCATACAAGAGAATTTGAGCGTCATGGAAACCTTCACCACTCTCCCAAAGTAAAATTTTTGTGGTGAAACGTTAAACAAGTAAAGATCTTGACCAGTCAATGCACTAAAACACACTTAAACATAAACTAAACTAAACTTTTTCAATGGCTTCAAATAGAGTTGTTGAGGGCTATTCGACTAATTTTCATAGTGCAAATCCAATGTTTGTAGACAATGAATTTTCACTTGAAACTTGTTGTAAATTCTTCTGATAATACAAATATCCAAAGCCCACTCACTCTCTTTTTTTCTACTTCTTTGTTGTTTTCCTAATCTCTCAATTTACCTTAAACTCTCTTCATGAGTGTATGAAATCGTGTCTTTCATATCCCAAGCTCAAGACAAAATGACTTTCATGTCCGAGTTTCTATATGTTCTTATTGGATTTTCCTTTTGTGACTTTTATGTTTCTTTGGTGTTTTGTGTCATTTTATATTCTATGTTATCTTATGTTTTTTTTTGTTCTTTTTCAAATTTCATTTTCTCTCCTAATATAATGTTTGTTTTCTTATCTCTTGAGTACTCCCCCTATCCCTATATTTTTACATAGCTTTCTCACTTTCGCAACTCTTTTACCCTAACTACCCATGCGTGTTTTGAAGCACACAAGCATGAGTGCGGATGACCAATCCCTATAACTAATCCAAACCACCCTCTTGTGTCAAGACTCCTACTTTATCACACAATGGTACTATGAGAGCCTTGACAATTGTACAATCCTTGGTCCTAATAAAAGAATCAAAATGTTGGGCTAAATGCACAATAGTGGGGATATTAGACAAATTTCTATTTTTTAAGCAGCTATAGCTAACCTTGGCAAATGATTTCTCACATAATAATCTTGATACTTTGCGCTAACCAACCACGCATCCCTCTCTCTAACCCTAGAAAGAAAGAACCTAAGACTAGGGTCAAGATGTATTAAGCTCACCTATCTTACCTTCCTACATTGTTCTTTGAAAGCTTGATGGATTGATAATGATTGTACGATCCATGTACTAGAATCTAATGCATGTGCTCCTTTACATCCATCATTGAATATGCATGCATTGAAAGAAGAAGAAGGAGAACAGCTTCACCTTGCCAGATTCCTCACTCTCTCACAACTTCACACACAACCTCAAACTCAAACCTCTTGCCAAGAAGGAAAAGAAGAAGAAAGAAAAAGGAAGATGGTGAAGGGCTTCACTATCCCTTAGTTTCTCACTCAACACTCTCAACAATGATGGAAAGAGATGATAGCACAAAAGAAGAGATTGTTTGCTCAAAATTTTCATTCATAGGGCTTCAACAACATTGTTTTAATTGAGACCTCTCACCTTGTATAGATGAAAATAAGGTCATGGTTAGGCCCCTTGTGAATTAGGGTTAGGTTTTGTACCCCACCTTACATTTTAGGGTTTCCACCACTTTTTGGGTACCCTATCCACTTATGGACTCTTCACCAATCTACCCTTGTTGCATGTTTCTCCTATATACTAATTGGACCTATCTTGGACCATGCTAATCACATTTTCATGGGTGTAACCCACATAAAAGTTGTGAGTATGCCAAATAAAACTATGAAAATTACTACGGTATGCATAACAACTCTTACAAAATAATACAACAATAATAATGATGTATCTTGCCTTGATTTCTTTTGACTTTTCCTTCCACATTTCTTATTAATAGTGTTGAAGGAGGCGATGATGGAGATGTTCTTTTTGTGGTAGCATAGGCTATGATGTTGGCCCTCTATGTTTCATAGTCCAATGAAAGAGAAGACAAAGTAGGGCTACACTTATGGCAAAGGCTGGCCAACTGATTTCTAATAGCTCATAGAAGTGTGGTGGAAAATCGTGGAGAGCAAGTCCTTGAAGCATGTTTGAGTAAGACCTTGTTGAAGGTGATGTAATGAATTTCATGGAGGATTGTGACATTGATGCTCTTGGTGTGTGGGCTTAATGTCAAAATCTTGGTTTTCTTGGATAAATGCCATAAGGGTGTCATCGTGTGACATGTAGAGAGTTGCTTTGCATTCATTGTTGTTGGAGATATTTCCCTTATAAGGTGCAATCCTCTTAGTGTGGTCAACATCAAGTTCATTGAAGAGTTAGTTGTAAAATTAAGACACCCTTATACACCATGTACCACTATTTCCTAGCGATAAAGCTTACGAGATTGACCTTTTTTCTTGAGCTACAAGAAATCAAGAATTTCATGGATGAGTTTTGTCTATGAGAATGAATCCTTATTTCATTTTTCTTTAACTACAAGGTGTTTAGGATTTGTAGTGGGTTAGAGTTCTTGGTAGGTGTTGGGGTCCCAAGTAGTGCTTGACTCTATTTCTCTTTCAACTTCACAATGATTGGTATGTGAATAAAGATGAATATTTTTTGCAATATAAATGAATGTTGGAACCACTAAAAGACTAGTTATACCCTCCATTTCAATAACATCGCTAAGGATTTGGAATAGTAAAAGAGGAATATGAATATTCCTCTATCCATTGTACTACAAAGTGTTAGTGCCACGCGGTGTAGCAAGTTTGCATTTACTAGCATAAATTAATAGAATTTAATGTCATTCTAACTTATGATCCCTTCTACATTATAGTGGAAGGTTCATAGACTCTAAGTGGAGGTGCCTTATGATAATGGGAGATTTCTAAGTGAATATTTGGTCTATAATCACCATATCACCTCCTATAGCTCATATATTGGGTTTATCTGCTTTGCCAGCCCACCATTGCCTAGCGAAGAGTTGTATGTCCATAGCTTCTTTTTCTTCAGCAAATCTTAGTTCCTGCTTGATTCTTTGTAGGTCAGGTTGCAGTTGGCTCTCCCCAGCTTCTATCCTGATCTCCAAGGATTTATATGCTGAGTATTGTATAGCTCTATGTTCCCTAACCTACTGAACCTTTTTTATTTTGACATCCCTCAAGGATAGTTGAGTGTCTCTAATGGCTTTAGTCCATGAGTGAGCTGGGGAGACTGTTTGCGGGAAGGCCAATGTCCAGATTTCTTTGATGGAATCCCTAACTGCTTTGTTTTGGAATAGTCTGGGGTTTGTATGAAACCAGCCAGCCCTGATTATTTGGGATGAGTTAGAGAGAGTCAGTTGTATAGGCTTATGGTCAGACATAACTAAGTTATCTAGTACTTTAACTTTAAGATTGGCATAGGAGGCCAGCAAACCTGCAACAACATAAAATCTATCAAGTCTAGCCTTACGTAAAGAGGATCCACTTTGATTGTTACTCCAAGTAAATCCTAGTTGCTCACTAACATCCGTGAGCCCATGATAGGCTTTAGTTACCAACCACTTACTCCTTTCAGTTCCTGCAAGACATGTACCTTTTTCCAAATACCTGTCTTTACATGTTTCAACCATATTGAAGTCACCTGCGATAATGATGGGGCAATTGATAACCTAAAATGAGTCCCACAGCCTGCATCTTTCAGAATAAGTATTAGGGGCATACACTGAGACAACAACAAATTCATCCTGATTCTTAAAAAGGACTGCCACCCAGTGATTCTCCGTATCTATCATTGTCTTACAAATTAGATCCTTAATTTTGACGGAGACACCTATGCATGTACCTCCTCTCCTATTGGTGTGGTTTGTTATGAACCATACATATTCCTTAGACACTGACTGTAGATTCTTAAGAAGAGGGGGGCCTGACACTTTAATTTCCTGTAGGCAAATAACGTCGGGGAGGATGGCACTAACTTTGAGCCATTCCCTGAGTATAGTTTCCCTTTTGGGGTTAGTCAACCCCTTGATGTTATAAGAAACAATTTTTAATTCATTCATTATCCAGATTTATGTTTTTTTTGGTTTTCCTTTCTTCTGAGGTCTCTTTGTTTGCCCAAACGGGTTACTAGCACTTTGTCCTACACTTCAGAATCTTCTTTTGGCATTTTGACTATTACCTACCTCTTTGGTTGGGCTTTCAGGAGGGATAGGGCTAAGAGGGGGTTCTCTTCCCATTGGAAGTTCCTCTTTCTCTGCCTGCGAGAACTCGGCATCATCATTCTGTTCGTTGAGGTTAAAGTTTAGGTTTTCTAGATGTATAACATTGTCATCAGACCTGGTGGTCTGCCCCTTGTTTTCTCCCTGAGTTTCTTCCACTATCTCATGAGACTCACCCTTTGCCCCATTTACCCCCTTTTCACTATTCCCTTCTAATGTAACTGACTGATTGGAACTCTAGTGACCACTTGAAAAGGGACAATGGACAGCTTCTAAGCTTAGGAGGGAGGGATCGTGCTATTGGAAGGACGTCTATAAGGAAAAGTGGGGGGCTTCAACAGAGATTCACAAAAATTGGCTTTAAAAACTACGCAAAATTGTTGCTCAATTGGCATACGGTGTATGTATTTTGGGAAGCCGTCACTTTATTGGTCCCTTTACTGTACCCAAAGTTTAACAAATATTGGTTGGCAGGAATCTCGAAGAGTAAAGTATCAACCTACCACTCTCGATAAATATATCGGTATGAGTCTAACTGAAACCTACAGTAGTCATGCTATCGGAAGGACATCCACGAGAAGAACGTGGGGGGGGAGGGCCTCAGCACTATCTCCCACAGGGTCTTTATGACCTCGGGGAGTTGGGATCAACGGCTCCTCTTGACCCCGAAAAAAGGCTCGCACATTATGAGAATGAAGATGCATGTACGCTGGGTACTAAGAAAAATGAGCAATTAATCTAACTGAAGGATCAATAGATTGATGATAGATCTACCCAAATTGTAAATATTTCTGATAAGCTTGGATAAGAGTCTGTCAATCCCCTAGAATTATAGACCAATTAATTTGAGGTCTTGTTAACGAATCTGTTTGGCTCCACCCTCTTTGTCTTTGTATCTACAAATCAAAACCAAAGTGGCTACTAATCAACTGAGAGGGGTTAGGAGTAAAAGTGGTATATAAAGGAAGAAGAATAAGTATCAAGGGATGAAGGGATAGATGGGAAAAATCATAAAAATAAGAAAGGGTTAAATATGGATATTCATGTAATTTAACTAAATTGGATAAGAAAAAAGTTAGAAAATATACTAGAAAAATGGAAAAGGAGTATGGTAGATGGTGGAAAACAAGGAGAAGTAGGATAGAAAACACGATCCACAATATATGGGCAATGAGTAAAGATAGGAATTTGGGGAGCACCTTGTGGTCGAAAAATAATAGGAGAAATAACATGGAAAATCATTTGAAGTATAGATAGATAAGAATCTAATCTGTGAGCGATCTGTTGTACTAATGGACCTAGAACAAAGCGGTGATTATAAGCTTCAAAGAAGGAGGTATCAAAAGGGAATTGTTTAGAAACATGGGCTAAAATATCCTCTCTCAGTTGTTTAGTATTTTGTAATCATACAGGGGCTTTCAATTGTCTATAATTCAATACCGTAAACTCTATCATTGAATACCAAGAAATCTCAAGACATGCATCCACTTTGGAAGAATAGGCTTAAAAAATCTCATCCATGTGCAACTCTTAATGTTTGACATAAAGAATAGCTTGCAAGATAACATCTCCCACATACCAAGACATATCCTCATTTTTTGAAATCAGAAGGTCACCTCTAAGATACATGTAAGACATTAGCACGATGTTTAATATCACTGAATCAGGAAAAACCATTCGAGTAACTTCTGCACTAGGATATTTGAGGACCAAGCACCACTCTATCCACCCTTTGGAGGATGCAAACCCATGGTGGATAGCTTCATGTAAAACACTAGCTTTTGTTATTGATTATGCACAAAGAAAAAATGATGTAGCAGGATGTATTCCATAAACTGCTCAAAACAAGACCACAAAAGGTACATTTTAGATTGAAGCCTTTCCAGCTTAGTTTGGAATAAAGGACACAAGGTTGCATTACATTGGAGACCAGCCAAGTTTGTAGCTAATAAAGATAGCACTAATTGTACATTAGGACTTGGAGGAATGGAGTGTAGCTGAGCCAACTGTTTTTTTAACTCCTCAATTTGGGTATTTTGATGCTCAACTGTACAATTTACTGATTGTAATTCCACTAATTGGGCAACAATTAAAGCTTTAAAATCCTAGGTTTCTTGAAAAAATTGATCGTTATCCTCATTGAAAGTAGCTACTTGAGCCTTTGCTTCAGCTAATTGATCCTGCAACAATCTAGTCTGTGACTCCATTTGTTTCAAACGATTGGAAAGAGTTTCCTTAACAAAGGCAAGCTCAGTATTAGCCTTATGTAACTCCTCCTTGGAGTGTTGTATATTCTCATGGAAAGAAGAGTACAATCGCTAAACACAAGCTATAATAACTAATATTTCTATGGAACTCTAAATATCCTTACATAAGAAAGGAATGGCATCTCCTACCACTAGGTGATATAGAGAAAGAAATTTTATGTCGAAACTACCATCTTTGTAAATCTAGAGGTATTAGGCATGCAATAAGGGTACTACTAGATGTAGTAGGAATGGACATGGGAGGAACTAAAGAAAAAATCGTTTCAGCCACACACTTTAAGCACTTCCTTCAAATAATCAGAGGAGGAGGGGAGTCATGATCTTGAGGGATAGGTTCAAAAATCTTCAATAGAAAAAGAGGGAACCACTGGAGTATTTTCAAGAGGTGGTGGAATTTCGTTTGTAGGGGTAGAGTATATCAAGAAAACATATAAGTAAGAACTATACGTGACATTAGTCACATCACCCCTCGTCACCATAATAAAAGTGTTGATCCATTTTGGCAATGAGAAATAGACTCCAATCAATGGTTATGTCCTTGAGCACCATTCTAGAAGTAGTAAATAACTCCTTAGACATGTAATTAGTTGGAGTGTTGGTAGACATAAACCTACCCTGAAGGAACTAATATAATTATAATTGTTTCCAAAAGGGATCAAAGATAACGGAAACACAAACTTTGGATGTAGTGATGACCTGTTTAGCATCCAATAACTCCTTCTTCTAGCTCTACAAGAGCTTCATAATGTCAGCATTGAAAAAGAGCGGGTGGGCTACTAGGAAAGTCTCCCCACAATAAGGAAGAGACAAAATCTTCCCCAATCCTTGAGCTGTCATCTGGACAATGGTCCCATGAACAAAGCCAGACTATTTTTGCTCTAAGCAGTTAATCATTGATCACATAGTGTAGGATCATCAAGAATGAGTGGCAATGAGAGAGCCACAAAATGGGATAGACCGGTCTTAGTAATAAGGTCTAATTCAAAAAATTGAGAATAATCTAATTGACCTATATAATATATTGGACTAGGGGAGGAGTTTGAGGTGCCATTCAAATTTAAAAAAATATACTCAACAATATCTGCCATCTTGATAATACTTTCTTACTATTCGCTTCACAGCTAGATTACCTTGTCCTAGGACTATTAGATGAAGGCATAGCAACAACAATTAGAATTATTACTTATTCTTGGGAAGTATTCGAATTCATCATCACCAAGAATGCTTCTACTCCTAAAGAGATAATTTCTACACAAATAGAGAGCAAGCTGTCAATGGCCACTTGATTACATCTTTCAAGCATAGCCGCATAGAAACCACAAGGGAATAAATAACAGACTTAGAGAATCTAGCCAAATCTGAATACCCATTTGTGCAGAAAGGGTTCACTCTCCATGCATAATGCAAACTACCTAGTTGCTAGATAATGATAAACGCAAAACAACATCATGCCATTAAAAAAACTGATTATTACCCCACTTATACTACTCTAAAGTCATTCTGCATGTTAGCCATCACACAAAAGCTACCAGTAGAGGACCATGTTTAATACGTCCATATTTGGATTGAATACTCAGTGAGGAGAAACTTCACATTGCTAGCCACTTGGGCATAGGGAATTTCCTCATAGATGTCCTCACATAGATGACTCATGTGGGCATTAGGTCAAGTGATATGGACCATTATGCTTCTACAGTAAGGTCATATATTATCCAATTAAACTTGTACATATACAATAATCACATTGTAGTTCATTCGTTTCTTTTTTTCATTTTTCTTTCATAATTTATAAGCATTCTTGAGTCACACAAAATCACACCTTTAAATTCGCCTCTCCTACAACAAGCGATAAAGCATTGCCAATTTTTAGGAAATGGGAGGGGTTAAATAGGAATCACTTTCTTTTGAGAATTAGGCAATGAATAATTTTTTAACAAATGAAATATGCTAGCTTATGTACTCTCAACTTGTGTTCTTATCACATTCTTTATTTTTCTTCCAGATATGTTGGAAAATTGCAGGAGTTAATGAGAAGGTCTTTGTGAAAGGGATGGGAATCCTCAGATTCCCTTTGTTAAAGAAAAACTAGAAAGGAACAAAAATCTAACATATAGCAAATCTACAACCTTAGATAGGTTATAGATGGAGAGCAAAAATCCCTAAAACTAGTGAAAATGTGCTCCCTAGGTAAATATGTAGAAAATTTTGAAGGCAAGGTAAATGTTAATAGTATTTTGTAATTGTTAAAGTCAAAGAAGATCAGAGCAGATTCAATGCACAAGTTTTAGATTCATTTGATGGTAGATCATATATTAGAGCACTTCAGTGATTATTTTTGGGTACTTATAGAATCTACGTATTTTGTGGACATTAGTTTATCATGATTATGTTCTTTTGTAAGAGCCGGGCTCACAAATCTGTACACATTGTATCATCATCAATAGTCATATTTCTCATGCCCACAATTTTTGTGTGGGTTTCACACATGCATTTTCCATTATATTAGTGTAGGCATGGTCTAATAAGGATAAGAGACAAGTATGCTTAGGGAATGACTAGCCTAGGTCCCACAAAGTGGGTAGGGTCCCCAAGAGAGGGTGAAAACTCAATTTCACATTTGTAGAAAAAATGAAAAAGAGACACAAATTCTAGTTAACAAGGCGTACAAACCCTAAAACATAAAAGGAGCACAGACCCTAACCCTAAAATGGTGTGCCATCATATAGAAATGACCAAACCCTAACTCTACTTTGTGTCTATGTAAGGGTGGGAGATCTCAGCTGTATTCATCCTTTTGGTGCATCCATGCTATGGAAGCTCTATTACTGCAACTATTGAAGCTTTCTATCCTATTCTTATCTTGTATCATCTTACCTCCATTGTTGAGAGTGAATGAAAGAGAGTTGTGTTGAGTGAGGGACTATGGAAAGGTGAAGCTCTAGGTTGTCGAAGCATGTAAGGTAGAAGGTCTACCAAAAGGGCATGAAATGGAAGGGTTTAAAGAGAGTGAAATAGAAGATAGGAAGAGGGAAGGAGTATTAAGTGTTTATATTAGGTGAAAGATAGGAATAGAGGTGCAATTTGATGCTTCTATTTCATATATGGTCCAATAGTACATCTCAAGACAACCATATAAGATGCTGAAATCCTAGGCATGCAAACACACTTGGGACAATTACCCAACACACAATTAAATACTATAGCTCAAAATTCTCTAACATGCATAAAGTTTTTTATTGTACATAGACCAAAATCAAAGACATGCGCCTTATACATCCATACATACATCCAAATCTCTATATTAGATTATGTGTATTAATGCCACAAAGTGATATCAAGAATCATAATCCATCAAAACCATTGTTTATCCGTTATGGAACTTCAAAAACCACTTCATTCCTACATGCCGATTTTATCATAGCAAGAAGAAAATACTCACACTATCCATAAATCCACTCTAAACTTGAGTTTTGATGATATTCAAACCTTCTCTAGTGTTAAAGAGTTGACTCCATTAAGCATTCAGAAATATGTTTGAAGCTCATGAATTTCATGGACAGCATGCTGCCCTATTTTACAATGTTTTGGATAGCAAAGATACTAACCACATGTTCAAGAATTTGGGAATTTTTATAAAATTTGGGAACTTCTAATGTGATTAATATTTGTACACGTGGTCAAATCTTATTTCCTTACTTGAAGGTGAAATTTTCCCTGGATACTATATAAGCAATTCTCCCATGTTCCACTTTCAAATATGGGATTACGATTTAGCCACTTGTCAAATCTTTACTCCCTATTTGAAAGTGGAACTTGGAAAATTCCCAAATTTTCTAGTATTGTATTCACTTCAAAATTTACTACTGAAACCCTCCTTTAATTTATTTTTTCATAAGCTTTTAGGGCTTCCCCTTCTACCCTATCTTGGGAGCTTCCTATTGAGCAGAAGAAGAACACATCTCTCCTTCCCAACCTCTCCACGTCTTTTTCACAAGAAAGTTGAAAAAATGTGCTAGTTTTTTCCTTTCTGGCTGTCCATAACTAGCTTCACATAAAGGTCCCACTTTTTTCCTTCTTTTCCTTTGCATGTTCACTATATTTGGACACTTTGTCCTTGTTCCATGAGTAGTGGATATTATCTTGGGCACTCACTTACTCTTGACATTTTTTGTCCAAACCATTTACAACCTTTGCAAAGTCCATGGTCACTGACTCGATAGGTATATCATAGGTAAACTCTATTTTACAGTTGACAGCTGAAGTGCGAGATCACGCTTGACCGCCAAGACCCATGGACCACTTATTTTTTCAAGCATTTCAAGCGAGATTCAATGGCTATCTATCACCTAGCCAATGTGCCTTTGGTCCTATGAGTGTAGTGAGCTTACCTTGATGCCCGAATGAGTAGCCTCCTCCCTCAAGCACTCAGGTAGCTTCAAGATCTATGATGCAAGCTCAACCCTCCACTGTCAAGCTCTATCCACCATAGCCGCAAAGGTGAGGCAGGAGGAGAGAATAGAAGAGAAAAGGAGAGGAGAAGATGGAGAGCTTCTCCACCACGGTTCCTCACTCTCACACTCCCTCTCTCAAGCACAAGCACAAGCAAGAGAAAAATAAAAGAGCTACTTTTGCCACACACCAAGAATGAGCTTCTCATTCATTTTTTGAGTGTACTACGGATCATGATCACGGCATGCCTTACTCCAAAAATACGCAAGGCGATTTATAGGTTGTCAAATTTAGTGCAATGGATCTCACAGAAGGAGATAAAGACATCCTCTATTGAATTTGCAATGTAGGAAACAATGGAGACTGCTGTCTATCTCTTTGAGAATTATTTTTCCATGAGCATGCTCATGATACAAACCCACCTCTTGGTGCATCCTATAGAGGAAGTGGAGATTACATGACCTATCCATACGCAATGAATGTTCTTCTTGGAGCACTTCATGAAAACCCTGAAAGGCATTATGCGACAAGGAGCTCCTCCAGAAGGTAGTATGGCTGAAGGTTGGTTGGTGTCTGAGGCGTTAGTGCATATTTCACAATCGTTACCAACAGTGGATTCAGACAATAGTATGCTATGGTCAGTGAAGGACAATGATAGATTGATGCTTGGAAATGGGGTAGAAAAAAGGATGGATGCTGCAATGGAGAAGAAAGTGAATTTTTTTGGTATGTTGCACCATTCCTCCATGGAGACGTGGCTCGCTAGGTACGAGCAAGCCATGAAAGATCAGGAAGAAGCGTGATCTGAATTTTGATGTAGTACCTACCATTGATCGATTTGATATCCCAAGGGCATGGAGGAGATGCTGCGGTTTATGTCAACACAATGATTGCATGGAGCTTTGACCGCAGCATCTTGCGAAGGGGTGGAGGTCTCAACTGAGGAGTGGGAATTCTCAAGAGGATGTGATCCAAAGGTGATGACATGTTTAGGGTTTGTCGTATCTAGATTTTATATGCAACAACTAATTAGTTGTTTCAATGTATAGTATAAAATATACAGTGTGGCATGGTTGCATGGACGGCATTTCTGCGTGGAGCATATTCACAAAATGCACTCCACAACATATTGTGGTATCCTAGTAAAGTTTGAGCAAGAGAGCTGACAATGAGCAACAAATCCAAACACCATTATGGATGAGATGGAGTATTTTGGAAACTTGCAAAGTATTATCACGGTGGATTATCGTAGCTTATCCATGATCCTACTCGATGTGCAGTGGTTCAAAGTGGTACTTGAAGGAACTAGGGAAACAATTCGATGAGGTCCATCTAGATTTCTCGAAATAGATTTCGAAAAAAGATGTGCGGATTTGTGCGACACATTTGTATTGCCAGCCCATTGTGAATAGGTGCATGAACTCATGTTTTTTTAAATTTTATTATGACATGGTACATGTCACAAAAGTTAAATCTCTGTTGTATGTGATTTTGAACATGTAACTTTCTATCCAAACCCCCAACAACCTCAATGGTGGTATTTTGTACCTTTAGCTCCCCGAAGTGCGAGAGTATATGATGAAATCAATGTTCCTAACATAGATGAGGACAATATGTAAATAGAGAGGTTGATATTGCAAGGAGTGGAGGCTTCCAAAAGCTTGGAGCATGTAGAGGAGCCAGAATCGGGTAACAATGATGGAAATACAGGAGTCCAAGAATTCTTTGAGAATGAGGTGGACTCATCCTTTTGTGGTGACGTGTCTATCGACCTTCCAGTGTATGCGGAGTTAAGTCAAGAGATTGACATGGGACCATATGGTACTTCATACTTGGATCATCCACCTACTCAATTCATTGATGAATCACTTATAACGGTACATAAGATATGCATTTTAAGTAAGATCATTAATGATTTATGTTACCGTTCTTTGCTTGATTTATATTGATTTATGTTAATATTTTTTTTGTATAAGATGTTACCGTTCTTTACTTGATTTATATTGATTATGCTAACATCAATTTTTGTATGTGCAAGTGATCTTTGTGGATATTTGGATCCGCACGATGAGTTGAGAGATGAGCGAGGAGGAGCTATAAAAAGCTATAAAAGATCTTTACACATATCTCTCCAGATCAGATGGCTCGATTCACAGATATGGCAGACCAAGAGCTATCTCGGACACCATCAAGCCATTCTGTTAGATCCACTTCCGTGCGCTCTAATGCTTCGGTTTCCAATAGATGAGGTCGATGCTCTAGACTTGGGCCAGATTGAAGGAGTGATTTTGGGGGATGCTCTTAAGACGTGGATGTAGTGAGCCCACAGTCAGCTCAGGATACAGATGCTACTCCTTGCTCTCATGCAAGTTCGAGAGAGCATGGCTCAGGTGATTGTTGTGGAGGTACCGACGCAATGTCTGTGTCTCCTTTTTCTGCTGGAGTTGCATCACCTATGGGATTCGTCACACCTGTGGGAACATCTACTCCAATCACTCTAGCTTTTTCTCAGCCATCCATAGGGGTGGCACCCCTACGGGTGCTACTCCGAGAAATACTACCCCCATAGGTATACCAAATGTACAGGGGTCTCCTGGATATGCACAGGAGCGTGGTCATGGGTGGGAGAGGATACATCTTAGGCACACCCAAGAGGGGCATGGATACCTTATAGATGATAGGATAGGAGCTATCATCATAAATGATGAGGGGAGAAGGGTGATGGCTCATATGAGAGAGTTGTGCCAATAAGTTTTTCGGCACGTCTTAGATCATTAGAACAACATACCAGAGGGGAGCAAGGACTACATAGTAGCATCCTTGCAAGAGGAGTTTCGAGTACCTGCCACAGTAGGTAGGTTTTCCATAGGCTGGATGATGGAGTGCATGCATGCATACATGTCACATAGACGATCAAATGCATGCAAGGCACTCAAGATTGGGACCTCAAAGCCCGAGTGGCTAACCACAGGACTTATCTGGAGGACTTTGTAAGTTTTTCTTTTGTTCTACTTGCTTATTTTTTTGCAATATCCCTTATACTAACAATCGTCTTTCTAACCATTCTATTTTTTTTTCTTTGCAGCACTTCATTACAAATTGCGATCCCATCGGCCTAGAGACTCGATATGCAGAGAGGCAAGGTCTCATTGCATTGATTGACCGATTGTATGGACACACTAGCCCAATAAGTCACTTATCTTTCTTGTCCGTAGTTACTAATTTTAATTAAAATTCATTATTATATAGTAGACTGATCTGTAATTGTTTCTTTTTTTGCAGAGTTCGTTCGATGCTCCTTTGCGATAGGACTATGGCAAGGATCTATAGCTCGCCCTTGGATCAGTGGAGCGCACATCCTCTTCTTTTTTTGTCATGTGGTTTATGTAGACACTTTCTATGCACTATGTTATTATCATCCTTTGTATATTGCCATGATTCTACCGTCACTTTTATTACATGATCTTATATTTATTTTATGTATCAGTCTTATTGATTCAAGTATACTTTGCCATCATTTTGACGAGCATTGTACACTTTACTGTAACTCTTTTGTATGGCCCAAATAAAGCACATAGTACTATTTGTGGCACAGTAGCTTGTTGCCCTGCCACAAAAAAAATAAATCCCTATAATCATCACTATTAGTGTTGCAAATTTACTACACGCGTTGCTATTAGCATCGCAAATCATCGATATATGTGTCACTATTTGAGTCGCTATTAGCATTACATTTGCGATGCATATAGTGATGATTATAGCGATTGTTCTATGGCGTTGCTAATACCGACGTTTTCTGAGACGATGGGGGCCATTTGTTTTATGAACTTTTTTATCGCTATGACCATCGGTATGAAGCCTATATCATCTTGTAGTGATGGGAGAGCAAATAAGAGCCAAGAACTCCAAAGTATCCTGCCCTACATCCACTGTATCCAAGCATGAAGCCAAAAACTCTTATAGCTTATTCCTTCTCTACCAAAATTATCTTATCTGAACCTCTATTGAAAGCTTGGGATCCAATCACCTTGGAGATAGATTTCAAAGCTATTATTAGTAAGCTTGGAGAGCTTGACAGCCTACTATAATAAATTGCAACTATTTGATTATTTAAGCTTCCAATATAATGACCAAGGCCTTGACTTTTGCCAACAAGCTTCAATGGCCTTTAGCCTTTAGCTCTTCCAAGAAAGTTGTTTGCATCTTCAATTTCTATTTGCACAATAAACCACAATAATATAATATGTCAGTAGATAAATATCCAATACTATTTGTCTATAATGCATAACATACTATAATATAAATCACAATGGATATCTTAGAATTATCTTTCATACCTTAGGATTTTCATATTTTTCAAGAAGACCATCATCATATAGATTTATTGAAATTTTTGGTTTCTCTTCTAATGGAGACTTTCGTTTCTCTTCATACCCCATGTTATCAATACCAAGTCTCTATTGAATTTGTAAGAACTCTTTCTTTGTAGGTATCCCCCCCTTTTCATCTTCCATGATCATATTAATACAAGAATGCATTAAGACTGTAGAGCTATCTTGAAAATTATCTCACTCAACACCAAGAGTTGCTAGCAATTTCTCTTTATAACCTATAAAATTCTAATCATTGTGACCTCATGTTGCAAAGATTGCTAAGCAGTAACCTTTTCTAAGATAAAAAATGTGTTGAATATCATTTAGCAATACATATCTCTTTTTGTTGATGAGATAACTAGAAAATGTTAGGACACATTCAAGAGGACCTGTTTCGATCTCTGCACTCAACTCTATCTCCTTTTTTTCCACTGTAATGGTCTCACTTTTAAACAAAGCAACATAAAATCCTTGCACTAACTAGTTCTCAATATCCTCCTGAAACATTTTCCCCTTCTCTTCAACTTTTATGTCTTTGCATGCAATATTCTCTATCTTCTTCTCTTGTATTATATATAAAGAACAACTATACATATATTGAAGATATACAAGAAATCCAACATCCTTTTGTACAAGAAGACATTGATGTTGATTCTGTTGAAAATAGCAATCTGCTTTCCACTTCTTGAATTTCTCATTAAAAAAGCAACACCTTGTTTGTAAAGTTGTTCTAGCAGCAAAGGTAGCTTCCATTACATCAATAATGGACAAACCCCTCAATCTCTAGGCCTTCCGCATGTCTATCATAAAACTCCCTAAAATCCTTCACTTTAGCTTCAAGATCCTTCAAGAGCTCTTGCAAATCAAAGCTTGGAATATTGAGCATATATGTGATGTAAATAAATCTAGATAAATTTCCAATTGCATGAAGAAAATCAAAGAGCTATTAATCATAAATATCCTGCAGATCCTCCTCCTCCATTCCCTCTAAAGAAAACTTCCTTTTAGTTATCTTGATCACTCAAAAAACCAAATCTAGAAAACAAAAAATTAAAATTAGGGACATAATATACCAATCCACATTTGCTCATATGCATAAGACTAAAGAAAGATTGCTAAAAAAATTAAGTCAAAACCTACAAGGCAGTGCTTTTGAATTTTGGTAAATTTAACATGTTTGTTATGTTAGAGATTTAGAAATGCAAGATGAATGAAGTGAATTTTCCCTTTATGCAGTAGTAGAGAAAGCATGAAATTTCACGTCTCATCGATCAAATTTTGTTATGCATTCACGACTCATGAAACACGAAAATAATGATCTAAACAACTTCATAGTTCATAAAATTGTGTTTCACACATCACTTTAACCAAAAAACTGACGAATTCACATTTAAAACATCTGAAAAATTTATACTTATGATATTTTCATAATTCATAAAACTTTCAAAACTACATAAAACTAGTTTCATAATTCATAGTTCCTGATGTATCATGAAATGCGACAACAAACTTTCAAAACTACGTAAAACTAAGTAAAGCCAATTTTTAAGTTTTGCGTTTCATCATTCATTTTTTATTTGACATTGAAGACTCATGAAACACGACAATATAGTTTCAAAATAATTTGCAAATGGTAAAATCGTGTTTCATACATTTGTAAATCATTTGATAATCTTCAATGCCTCAAAATTCAGGATTGTGGAGAAAAAATGACAAGAAAAGGTTTGTTACCTGAGATTTGTAGTCCCTGCTACTGAGAATAAATGGTCTTTTGTTAGAATAAACTTGGTTTAGCTTGCAATGCTTACAAGATAAATAGCTTGTCGAAGACAAGACAAAATACATGAAAGAAATATTAACATAAACCCGACCCTAAGTGTTATATATATATATATGCCAACGATCATTGCACATTTGTTCAAGATGTACAGTGCACTAATTTGGAGGACATGCGCTTACAATAAAAAATAAAATGCTAAGAATTATCTTTTACCTTTAAAAAGTGGAGCCATAAAAGTGCAATCTTGCCAAAAAAAAAAGTGACACGTGGTACAATTTCCCATGCAAAAACGGTCTTCCCGTCACCATGTGAAATTAACTACTCATCAAGGCAGCCACACATGTAAACCAACATCCTTTTAAACCCAAATTATGAACTATAAAAGATTTTTTTTGAAGACAAATCTCTTTCTATGCTCGACCACACGAACGCAATGCTAACTTGGTCATAGTGCAAAATTTATTCTTTAGCGCAAGGCAACTAAAGAATGTTCCATTGCCCAACAAACATGCCGAACCCTCCAAAATGTAAGTTCTTTGACAAATATGATCTTACTCTAGACTCCCTTGACAAGTCTTACCAAATAATACAAAAAAAGGCTCGACGTGTGAAGCACAATTAGTCATATTCTTCCAATGGACAAGAGTTTATTCACATTTCATATGTCGCTTAGAATGTAAGTTTCTTCAAATCGCAATTTTTTTCCAAGAATGATCATGGCTTGATAAGTTTCTTCAAATTGATTTTTTTTCCACTAATGCAAGTTTCTTCAAATGATCCCAAAAAACCCCAACATATGAAACACTATAAGTCATGGCTCTTCCCATGGACAATCGTTCTTTTGTGTTTCATACGTCATCAGAATGCAAGTTTCTTGATTATAGAATCATGGCTCAATAGAAATTGATGATGACAGAAGGATACTCATTGATAATAAGATGTTCTATTGTGAGACTTGTAAAATTTCATGGGATTTATTATCTTTGATCAAATATGTATCCAAAAAAGGAGTGATGTGTGAAATACAAGGGGGTGTTTGTTTATCTTGTCCAAAAGGCCTCCTCATGTTTCATACGGGTTGTGCATGCATTGTTTTATTGAAATTGGAGGTAGATTATGTGATTAGTGTTTGTTTGCTACTAACTGATTTTAGATTACATTATGTTAAAGATTTGGAGATCTATCCTAATTTACTTGTATTATTTATTTTCTTTGATGTTTAATATGGCTCGAAAAAAGGCCACAACAAGGAAGCAAAAAATTGATCCTAGAGGTCTTGCCTCAAAGATCCATCAGTCCTCCAAGCCTTCCAAACTTACAAGGAAATCAAAGCCAAGGAGAAGGTTCTCATTGCATGTTAAATGCCTAAAGGAGATTAGAAGTGCAATAAAGGCTCTGAATAATGCAATTCCAAAATTATCTTTTCAGAGACTTGTCAAAGAAATTTACGACAAGCATTGTCTTGATAGTTTTAGATGGACTAGGGCATCTCTCAACTGTATTTAGGAGGCTACAAAAGATTTATATTGAGTATGCTAACATCAATTTTTGTATGTGCAGGTGATCTTTGTGGATATTTGGATCCACACGATGAGTTGAGGGATGAGCGAGGAGGAGCTATAGAAGATCTTTACACATATGTTTCCAGATCAGATGGCTCGATTCACAGATATGGCAGACCAAGAGCTATCTCGGACACCATCAAGCCATTCTGTTAGATCCACGTCGGTGCGCTCTAATGCTTCGGTTTCCAATAGATGAGGTCGATGCTCTAGACTTGGGCTAGATGGAAGGAGTGATTTTGGGGGATGCTCTTGAGACGTGGATGTAGTGAGCCCATAGTCGGCTCAGGATACAGGTGCTACTCCTTGCTCTCGTGCAAGTTCAAGAGAGCGTGGCTCAGGTGATTGTTGTGGAGGTACCGACGCAATGTCTATGTTTCCTTGTTCTACTGGAGTTGCATCACCTATGGGATTTGTCACACCTGTGGGAATGTCTACTCCAATCACTCTAGCTTTTTCTCAGCCGTCCACAGGGGTGGCACCCCTATGGGTGCTACTCCGAGAAATAATACCCCCATAGGTATAGCAAATGTACAGGGGTCTCCTGCATATGCCCAGGAGCGTGGTCACAGGTGGGAGAGGATACATCTTAGGCACACCCAAGAGGGGCATGGATACCTTATAGATGATAGGACAGGAGCTGTCATCATAAATGATGAGGGGAGGAGGGTGATGGCTCGTATGAGAGAGTTGTGCCAATAAGTCTTTCGGCACGTCTTAGATCATTGGAACAACATACCAGAGGGGAGCAAGGACTACATAGTAGCATCCTTGCAAGAGGAGTTTCGAGTACCTGCCACAGTAGGTAGGTTTTCCATAGGCTGGATGATGGAGTGCATGCATGTATACATGTCACATAGACGATCAAACGCATGCAAGGCACTCAAGATTGGGACCTCAAAGCCCGAGTGGCTAACCACAGGACTTATCTGGAGGACTTTGTAAGTTTTTCTTTTGTTCCACTTGCTTATTTTTTTGCAATATCCCTTATACTAACAATCATATTTCTAACCATTGTATTTTGTTTTCTTTGCAGCACTTCATTACAAATCGCGATCCCATCGGCCTAGAGACTCGATATGCAGAGAGGCAAGGTCTCATTGCATTGATTGACCGATTGTATGGACACACTAGCCCAATAAGTCACTTATCTTTCTTGTCCGTAGTTACTAATTTGAATTACAATTCATTATCATATAGTGGATTGATATGTAATTGTTTCTTTTTTTGCAGAGTTTGTTCGATGCTCCTTTGCGGTAGGACGATGGCGAGGATCTATAGCTCGCCCTTGGATTAGTGGAGTGCACATCCTCTTCTTTTTTTGTCATGTGATTTATGTAGACACTTTCTATGCACTATGTTATTATCATCCTTTGTATATTGCCATGATTCTACCGTCACTTTTATTACACGATCTTGTATTTATTTTATGTATCAGTCTTATTGATTCAAGTATACTTTGCCATCATTTTGACGAGCATTGTACACTTTACTGTAACTCTTTTGTATGGCCCAAATAAAGCACATAGTACTATTTGTGGCACGGTAGCTTGTTGCCCTGCCACAAAAAAAATAAATCCCTGTAATCATCAATATTAGTGTTGCAAATTTACTACACACGTTGCTATTAGCATCACAAATCATCGATATATGTGTCACTATTTGAGTCGCTATTAGCGTTACATTTGCGATGCATATAGTGATGATTATAGCGATTGTTCTATGGTGTCGCTAATAGCGACGTTTTTGCAATGATAGGGGCAATTTTTTTAATGGGCATTTTTATCGCTATGAACGTCGGTATGAAGCCTGTATCATCTTGTAGTGATGGGAGAGCAAATAAGAGCCAAGAACTCCAAAGTATCCTGCCCTACATCCACTGTATCCAGGCATGAAGCCAAAAACTCTTATAGCTTATTCCTTCTCTACCAAAATTATCTTATCTGAACCTCTATTGAAAGCTTGGGATCCAATCACCTTGGAGATAGCTTTCAAAGCTATTATTAGTAAGCTTGGAGAGCTTGACAACCTACTATGATAAATTACAACTGTTTGATTATTTAAGCTTCCAATATAATGACCAAGGCCTTGACTTTTGCCAACAAGCTTCAATGGCCTTGAGCCTTTAGCTCTTCCAAGAAAATTGTTTGCATCTTCAATTTCTATTTGCACAATAGACCACAATAATATAATATGTCAGTAGATAAATATCCAATACTATTTGTCTATAATGCATAACATACTATAATATAAATCACAATGGATATCTTAGAATTATCTTTCATACCTTAGGATTTTCATATTTTTCAAGAAGACCATCATCATATAGATTTATTGAAATTTTTGGTTTCTCCTCTAATGGAGACTTTCGTTTCTCTTCATACCCCATGTTATCAATACCAAGTCTCTATTGAATTTGTAAGAACTCTTTCTTTGTAGGTATCCCCCCCTTTTCATCTTCCATGATCATATTAATACAAGAATGCATTAAGACTATAGAGCTATCTTGAAAATTAACTCTCTCAACATTAAGATAAGCTAGCAATTTCTCTTCATAACCTATAAAATTCTTATCATTGTGACCTCACGTTGCAAGGATTGCTAAGCAGTAACCTTCTCTAAGATAAAAAAAATGTGTTGAATATCATTTAGCAATACATATCTCTTTTTGTTGATGAGATAACTAGAAAATGTTAGGACACATTCAAGGGGACCTGTTTCGATCTCTCCACTCAACTCTATCTCCTTTTTTTCCACTGTAATGGTCTCACTTTTAAACAAAGCAACATAAAATCCTTGCACTAACTAGTTCTCAATATCCTCCTGAAACATATCCCCTTCTCTTCAACTTTTATGTCTTTGCATGCAATATTCTCTATCTTCTTCTCTTGTATTATATATAAAGAACAACTATACGTATATTGAAGATATACAAGAAATCCAACATCCTTTTGTACAAGAAGACATTGATGTTGATTCTGTTGAAAATAGCAATCTGCTTTCCACTTCTTGAATTTCTCATTAAAAAAGCAACGCCTTGTTTGTAAAGTTGTTCTAGCAGCAAAGGTAGCTTCCATTACATCACTATAATGGACAAATCCCTCAATCTCTACGCCTTCCGCATGTCTATCATAAAACTCCCTAAAATCCTTCACTTTATCTTCAAGATCCTTCAAGAGCTCTTGCAAATCAAAGCTTGGAATATTGAGCATATATGTGATGTAAATAAATCTAGATAAATTTCCAATTGCATGAAGAAAATCAAAGAGCTATTAATCATAAGTATCCTATAGATCCTCCTCCTCCATTCCCTCTAAAGAAAACTTCCTTTTAGTTATCTTGATCACTCAAAAAACCAAATCTAGAAAACAAAAAATTAAAATTAGGGACATAATATACCAATCCACATTTGCTCATATGCATAAGACTAAAGAAAGATTGCTAAAAAAATTAAGTCAAAACCTACAAGGTAGTGCTTTTGAATTTTGGTAAATTTAACATGTTTGTTTTGTTAGAGATTTAGAAATGCAAGATGAATGAAGTGAATTTTCCCTTTATGCAGCAGTAGAGAAAGCATGAAATTTCACGTCTCATCGATCAAATTTTGTTATGCATTCACGACTCATGAAACACGAAAATAATGATCTAAACAGCTTCATAGTTCATAAAATTGTGTTTCACGCATCACTTTAACCAAAAAACTGACGAATTCGCATTTAAAACATCTGAAAAATTTATCCAAAACAATGCATCTAGAACATCAAAACCCCATGATCGTTTAATGGTGGGCGTCACTCCCTTAAACGTGATGTTGCCTACTCAACTCCCCATCCTTCTAATGCCTATTATGTTGTCCCTCAAGGTGACCTCTCAATAATTTCAATGAAGTTTTTGAAATTTTCCTATATGGGAATATCCTTTTTTTTCCCCATATATTCAAAATCATGAACTTCTCCAAGGGAAATACCATAAACCTAGCTAGGGGCGATTGCACTAGCAACGTGCTGACCTATCTAGGTGTTTGCTCCCTCTCTTCTCGCAAAAGATCATACTTATGATATTTTCATAATTCATAAAACTTTCAAAACTACATAAAACTAGTTTCATAATTCATAGTTCCTGATATATCATGAAATGCGACAACAAACTTTCAAAACTACGTAAAACTAAGTAAAGCCAATTTTTAAGTTTTGCGTTTCATCATTCATTTTTTATTTGACATTGAAAACTCATGAAACACGACAATATAGTTTCAAAATAATTTGCAAATGGTAAAATCGTGTTTCATACATTTGTAAATCATTTGATAATTGTGAAGAAAAAATGACAAGAAAAGGTTTGTTACCTGAGATTTGTAGTCCCTGCTACTTGAGAATAAATGGTCTTTTGTTAGAATAAACTTGGTTTAGCTTGCAATGCTTACAAGATAAATAGCTCGTCGAAGACAAGACAAAATACATGAAAGAAATATTAACATAAACCTGACCCTGAGTATTATATATATATATATGCCAACGATCATTGCACATTTGTTCAAGATGTACAGTGCACTAATTTGGAGGACATGCGCTTACAATAAAAAATAAAATGCTAAGAATTATCTTTTACCTTTAAAAAGTGGAGCCATAAAAGTGCAATCTTGCCAAAAAAAAGTGACATTTGGTACAATTTCCCATGCAAAAACGGTCTTCCCGTCACCATGTGAAATTAACTACTCATCAAGGCAACCACACATGTAAACCAACATCCTTTTAAACCCAAATTATGAACTATAAAAGATTTTTTTTCGAAGACAAAGCTCTTTCTATGCTCGACCACACGAATGCAATGCTAACTTGGTCACAGTGCAAAATTTATTCTTTAGCGCAAGGCAACTAAAGAATGTTCCATCGCCCAACAAACATGCCGAACCCTCCAAAATGTAAGTTCTTTGACAAATATGATCTTACTCTAGACTCCCTTGACAAGTCTTGCCAAATAATACAAAAAAAGGCTCGACGTGTGAAGCACAATTAGTCATGATCTTCCAATGGACAAGAGTTTATTCGCATTTAATATGTCACTTAGAATGTAAGTTTCTTCAAATCGCAAAATTTTTCCAAGAATGATCATGGCTCGATGAGTTTCTTCAAATTGAATTTTTTTCCACTAATGCAAGTTTCTTCAAATGATCCCAAAAAACCCCAACATACGAAACACTATAAGTCATGGCTCTTCCCATGGACAATAGTTCTTTTGTGTTTCATACATCATCGGAATGCAAGTTTCTTGATTATAGAATCATGGGTCAATAGAAATTGATGACAGAAGGATACTCATTGATAATAAGATGTTCTATTGTGAGACTTGTAAAAATTCATGGCATTTATTATCTTTGATCAAATATGTATCCAAAAAAGGAGTGATGTGTGAAATACAAGGGGGTGTTTGTTTATCTTGTCCAAAAGGCCTCCTCATGTTTCATACGGGTTGTGCATGCATTGTTTTATTGAAATTGGAGGTAGATTATGTGATTAGTGTTTGTTTGCTACTAACTGATTTTAGATTACATTATGTTAAAGATTTGGAGATCTATCCTAATTTACTTGTATTATTTATTTTCTTTGATGTTTAATATGGCTCGAACAAAGGCCACAACAAGGAAGCAGAAAATTGATCCTAGAGGTCTTGCCTCAAAGATCCATCAGTCCTCCAAGCCTTCCAAACTTACAAGGAAATCAAAGCCAAGGAGAAGGTTCTCACAGCATGTTAAATGCCTAAAGGAGATTAGAAGTGCAATGAAGGCTCTGAATAATGCAATTCCAAAATTATCTTTTAAGAGACTTGTCAAAGAAATTTACGACAAGCATTGTCTTGATAGTTTTAGATGGACTAGGGCATCTCTCAACTGTATTCAGGAGGCTACAAAAGATTTTTTGATTGAGTTTTTTCAAGATTCTTATATATGTGATGCTCATGCACATAGGCTTACACTTATGGATAAAGGCATGATAATTCTCAAGAGATTGAGATACAGGTTTTCAAAGGTCCTTGAGCAAGTCCCCCTTTTTCATGTGAAGGCTTTCAATATTTTAAATGTGCCTCCATATAGAAAGAAGAAAAATGATCCAGGCCATAAGGTTGAAGATGTCACCCATGAAAAAGACACAAGACAACATGAGAAAGAGGAGAAAGGCCACAGAAGAGCAAGTAGATAAATGGAGGTAGTATAAAAGAAAAAAGGAATAAGAAAAAGAAGCAGAACAACTCTCATCTTTTGAAGAGGAGTAATCTACCCTTCTTGAAAGGGTTGATCCTAAGGGCTTCAATGTTTGTTTCTTTTTACGTGGTGATATCAAAAGATCTAATATGGTATTTTTGGACTCTAAGTGTGTTCAAATTCTCAAGAATAAAGTGAGAAATGAATGACTATATTCTTCTTCCTAGGATGAGGTATAGTATACCAAAAAAAAAATTTACTCACTATATTTTTCTAGTAATCGACTTTCATGTTGATGCTTACTATCTCCATTCCTTTGCTAGTTATGTAATGCATGAGCTCCCCTTTGATATACAACCAAAGATTGAGGTTCCTGATCCATCTATCTCATACTATATGAGGAGTGAGCTTGATGCAAGTGCATTTGACAATTGGTTCAATTCAATTGACTTTGAAACTTTGGAGGTTCTTCTAATGCTATACAATGAAAAGTAAGTAATATGATATTTTGTAAGATTTTATGAGATCTTGTTTTGCTAGATTATTCAAATACTTTTGTTTTCAGTTCTCATTGGAGCCTAATTGGAATGGATTGTGTGAAGAGGCAATCTTTCCTCATCAATTCTATAAAAGGAAGCCATGGAAATGCCAAGTTGTAAGTTATATAATCTAGGGTCTCCTTGATATTTTGATATTTTTTTTGTAAGTACTCTAAATATTTTGATCTTTCGTTTGTAACTAAGTTTTATTGCCTTTGTGATACAAGACTGTAAAAAGATTGATTAAAGTACTAGAGAAAAAGCCTCCCATGCCTTTTGACTTACTTGCAACAATGCAATATAGACAAGTTGTGGTAAAGTCTTGATTAATATGGTTGGAATATAATATGAAAATTTATTCTTAAAACTACCATAAACAAGTTTCATAGTTTTACTTTATATTGTTAATTGCAGTGTTCTAATCAGGATGATAGTTACTCTTGTGGGTGGCCAGAGAGTAATTGTAAATGCCAAAAGATTGGTTCAGTTTATTTATCTCAATGATGATAAACTTATAAAGGTAATGTGAAACATACTAAACTTTAAGAAAGAGGTTTATTGCAAAATAGTCTATTTATGATAATAATATAGACTTGCATTGTAAAAAAATAACAATGAACTAAAAATCTTTCCTTACAAATGTATGACAGTTTACAAGGGATTGCTATACAAGTGAGCATATTTGGTTTCTAAGAGCAAAGCTCATGAAGTACATAATGGTCAATTGTATACAACCGACAATAATGGATAATAGTGGGGGTTTGGACATTGAAGGAGGGGATGTACATGTAACTATAGTAGGTGAAGCTATGCCTTCAACAACCAAGGAAACCAAAAAATTAAAGATAGGCAAAAGAACTCCTAGAAATGATGTCCCTTCTCCTAAGAAAAGTTCTCAAAAAAGTAGCTTTGCCTCATTGATTGTAAGCCCTTGTGTATAAGTCATGAAGACGGTTGACAAAAAATTACACAAATTTTGTACATGTATTTTATATTGATAGTGAAGAGATCTTTTCTTCAATATCCTTGCATTGTATATTCTTCTCTCTCCTCCTTGATATCTATAAAAATATATATGTTATAAATGTTTATTAATTAGAAAGTGAAATCATATATACACCTAAGTGCATATAATACGATATAAAAACTTACTCGTTCATTATTAAGTTGGAACACAAATGAGTATGGTAGTTCAATATCTTCATTCTGTAAATCCATCCTCACTTGCTATAGCGTACATGATGATCTAACCTTTAGAATTGCAATAATGTCTTCAAGGTACCAAACATCAAGATCCACTATAGGATGTTTGCTAAAATTATCAAGATTTTGGTCTAAAGCAACCAGATTACCACCAACATAATGGTTTCAATGTATAATATAAAATATACAGTGCGGTGTGGTCATGCGGATAATATTTCCGTGTGGAGTGTATCAATAAAATGCGCTCCACAACAGATTATGGTATCATAGCAAAGTTCGAGTAAGAGAGTCGACAACGAGCAACAGATCCAAACACTGTTATTATTACCGTAGCTTCTTCATGATCCTATTCGATATGCAGTGGTTCAAAGTGGTACTTGAAGGAGCTAGGGTGACAATTCGATGAGGTCCATTTGGATTTCTCGAAATAGATTTCGAAAAAAGATGGACGCATTTATGCGACACATTTGTATTGCTGGCCCATTGTGAACAGGTGCATGAACTTATGTTTTTTAAAAATTTTATTACAACATGGTACATGTCGCAAAATTTAAATCTCTCTTATACGTGATTTTGAACAAGTAATTCTCTATCCAAACCCCCGACAACCTCGATGGTGGTATGTTGTACCTTCAGCTCCCCGAAGTGCGAGAGTATATTATGAAAGCAATGTTTCCAGCGTAGATGGTGCTACTTTGAGAGATACTACCTCCGTAGGTACACCAAATATACAAGGGTCTCATGGATATGTCTAGTAACATGGTCGCAAGTGGGAGATGACACATCTTTGGCATACCCCAGAGGGATATGGATACCTTGTAGATGATAGGATAGGAGCCGTCATCATGAATGATGAGGGGAGGAGGGCAATGGCTCGTATATGAGAAAGTTGTGCCAATAAGGCACAATGTCTTAGATCATTGGAAGAACATATCGAAGGGGAACAATGACTACATAGTAGCATCCTTGCATGAGGAGTTTATAGTACCCGTTGTAGCAGATAGGTTTTCCACAGGCTCGATGATGGAGTGCATGCATACGTACATGTTACACAGACGATTAGACGCCTGCAAGGTACTTAAGAGTGGGGCCTCATAGCCTGAGTGGCTAGACCTAGATGACTGTGTAACGTGTCCACTAGAATCATCCAGGACACGTCTTAGCAGTCCATCGGAAAGGATGTCTAGAAAGCTCCGCCCGGCATTCCCATGGAATGTTACGGGACTTGCGATCTAGGTCTTCCCGCGTCTGCTACGTACCGGAAGTATCCTGGCCGTTTCCACTTAGGATCGACCTGAATTAGGGTTTTCCTGATTTGGTCATTAGCTAACAGCAACTAGCGTCAGACCCGAGCGAACTACTTTACGCAGAAACGCCAGGTCCGAAGCATATTCATGCTGCACTTGGTTCAAGGAGAATGGGAAACGAGAGGGATGCAAGGCTCAACCTCTCTACCATAAGGCATAGTCCCATTCCGTTCCCCTAAAACAACGTAAATCGGGTAAGACGTAACTCTAGGTCATCGCTCTCATTTATTCGTTTTGATGATGATCATCATCCCGCTGTTCTTCGAGATTTTTGAGAAAAGTTCCCGGCTAACCGGGACCACCCAACCGTAGGACGAACCCATGGCCCATCCTCCGCACTTTCCTCAGTTTGTTTTAGTTATGTAATTATCTAACACATTAATTTGACATATAACAATCAGCTTCTTTAATTACTCCTGTTAAGCACTGGTTCCTTCACGTAATCTTATCACGTGACATAGAAAAACAATATCAGACAAATTCTTTATTATTATTTCATCATTTTATCTTTGAAATACAAGGAATTCCGCCCGTAGGCTTGTCCATAATCCGCCCGAAGGCTATCCAGTAATCCGCTAGGGATCACTATGCCAAGCTTCCGCCCGTAGACTAGTATGCGGGCCTCGAGATCCAAAGTGAGAGAGAGAGACTCCAAATGTGGGAAATCCAACAGTGATAGTGTGTTACTGGCCTTCCCTTTATTCAAATGTCATTGAAAGCATAAAGAATGAAGTGACATGGATGCTTGTCACCTGCAAGTGTGTAGGTATGGGTATTATTAGTCTAGTAATACATGGGCAGCTAGGTAGAGGTGCCTTTACCCCCAACACTCAGTACTCCCCCTTGAGCTCAACAACATGAGCTCATGTACTATAGGCATAGTCCTAAAGTGGTGGAGCTTCTTAAATTTGAAGGCCTTGGTGAGAATATTTGTAGCTTAATCCTATATCACTAGCTATAACCCACTCTTTAAAACAATGTAAATGGATCTCTATGTGCCTGGTCTGGTATGATACTGGTGCGCAGATCGGATGCTGTATGCTCACGTAGTGAATGCCGGAAGGTCCCCAAGAACAATAGAACTCTACTTTTTGCACAAAACTCAAGGTAAAAAGCATGCATGACATGAACAAGAGACCAATTGGGTGCAATCTCCCCCCATGCCTTGTGTGAGCGCTCCACAAAGCATGTATTTTATGTATTAATCATCTTCAAGCTCAAATAACAGCCCAAATTACAAAATAGCAAGCTTTTAGCTTTTGAGTTTGCTTTAGCACAAAATAGGAATAAAGCTAATGAGCGATGCCCAAAGAGTCTAGCATACCCAATACAATGTCCAAGTATAAATAACATAATCGTGTGCCCAAGCACATATAAAATAATAAATAAATATCCAACGCCTCAATAAATAGGTGCGACAAAATATAGGCGCCATGCCTAAGGTATGCGCCCATCAAAATATAAATGATAATTCGAATACTCGCTATCTTCCAATGCTTTCCTCTGCCACTGCTGCTATCTCTACACATCAACTTAAGCATTCACAATCGTTAGTAAAATAATACAATTAAACCGACAAAAGTGAATACCTAGCAGTCTTCAGCTACATAAATAAATCAACTAGTTAGAAATCAATCCTAACCTTAATTTATTACGAGTGCGCACTCTAAACTCATAAATGTTTATTAATTTAATATGCATTTTGCGGAATCACCCGCTATGGAATCACCCATGTACACACTAAATTAATGAAACGCCCGAAAAGGACAGGCGTTCCCATCAACTTCTCGCACAAAGAATCCACTTTGTGAATGAGCTCTGGTCATCAAAGTTTATGGAATCCACCGTAAAATCTCACGAAATCTACCGTGGCACGGAATCCACCGTGAAATATGCCTCCTCCCATGGTCTTGACGGAATAGATAAAGGCATAAGTAATCCATACTGTTTACCATGATGTCTCTTAATTCTTTGACAAATCAAACATTCAGAAACAAAGTTAGATACATCGGTGTCCATATGCGACCAATAAAAATCTTCAGTTAATGTACGTAAAGTAGATATGATACCTCTATGACCTTGATATGGAGGACAACGAATCTCATTCAAAACAAAAGATCTGAATGGAACTGTGACACATAATCTCTTTTCATAAAACATGAATCCATCATTATAAGATAGTGAATCAATAGGAATCAAGTTATTTTGAACTAATTTATTCCAATCAGCACATGAAAAGTAATGTCCTGATGATAAGTATTTTTCATAGCAATCAAAGAATCAAATGATACAACAGAAATATTATGAATGGCAGGTCTTCTACTTAATGCATCGGCCACTACATTTTCTTTACCAGGTTAATATTGGATAATCGGATGAAAACTTTGAATAAAGGCTGCCCATTTGATATGTCTATCAGATATTTGAGGTTGGCTAAGTAAATGTCTAATACTTTTTTGATCGGTCTTAATCATAAATTCAGAGCCCATTAAGTAGTGTTTCCATTGTCTTAAGGCTTGTACCACAGCTAATAATTCTTTATCATATGTGGAATATTTCAGTTCAGAGGGTTTCAGCTTACAACTAGAATAGGCTATGGGATGATTGTCTTGTATAAGTACGGCTCCTATTCCTGATCCGCTAGCATCAATCACTACTAAAAAGAATGGTCTATTAAAATCAGGCAACTGTAGTACAGGAGCATGGGTTAATGCATGCTTCAATAAGTCAAAGGATTTCTGTTGATTATCGGACCAATGATAAACAATACATTTCTTCAGAAGTTTGGTCAATGGTAAAGCAAGTAATGAAAAATTACACACAAACTTCCTATAGAAACTAGCAAGACCTAGGAAAGATCGTAACTAAACACCAAAATATCATCAAAGAAGACAATTACACAATACTGATATTTCAAAAATATACGGTTCATCATTCTACTAAATGTAGCAGGTGCATTAGTCAATCCGAATGGCATCACTAAAAATTCATAATGACCAAACTGTGTCCTAAATGTAGTCTTGAATATGTCAGACTTATCTAGTCTCACCTGATGATAACCAGATTTAAGGTCTATTTTACTAAATATGGCAGAACCTTACAGTTTATCCATAAGGTCATCGACTCTAGGAATTGGATACCTATTCTTTACAGTGATCTTATTTAAAGCTCGATAGTCAATGCACATACGATAGGTATTATTCTTTTTCTTTACTAACAGAACAAGTGCACCAAATGGAGAACTACTAGGTCTAATCAATCCTCTATTTAGTAATTCCTCAACTTGACTTTGAATTTCTTTTTGCTCTATATGGTTGTGTCTATATGGTGCTTTACAAGGTGGTTGTGTACCAGGAATCAAATCTATTTTATGGTCTTCTGGACGTGAAGGAGGTAAACCAGGTGGTAGATCTTCCGCAAAACAGTCTTTAAAGTGTGCAAGAAATTCTTTATGCCTAGGGTGCATATGATTTTCTATAACTTGCAGTTCATTCACCCAAATGAGATAAGATTTACTACTTTTGCATTATGCACGTTTAGCTTGAGTATGCGAAAGCAGTGGAAAAGCATTAGATGCATGCATAGCCAATTGAACTTGCAATGTTTGCCTAGCTCGTTGTTCTTCATCCAACTGCATCATAATTAAATCCAGCGTCGTAGGTTCAGGTAGGTCGCCTTCAGCCATTAAATCATCCATATGTGGTTCCGTCATCCTGCAAAACTCAAAAGACCTCTCACTCTCAAAATCAAGTTAGCGGGATGAGCGTAGCTCAAGTTCGGGTGTACAAGGCTTATATATTTTTGTGTGTGGCTTTCACAATCTTCGTCTTTGACTATTGCGGGATTTGAAATCTTTGAAAAATCTGTGTTTTATCCTTCTGCGTATGCTGAAAATGCTTAAGCAAACCTACGTATGCGAAGAGTACCTTCCAATGAACAACTTTGCAGTTCAGAGTTTCTGCGCAGGAATAGCCCTTCTATGAGTTTTGAACAGAAATCAATTTTGACTTCAGGTGACTTGTCTGACTTGCAGAGTTGCAGACTTATGTGACTTGCAGAGTTCCAAGACTTACAGAACTTGGTTGATTTATCTGACTCGCAGACTTTCGACTTGAAGGACTTGCAGAACTTGCTGAGTTTGTGAGGCTTATGTGATTTGGAGCTTTTATGTGACTTTGGAGCTTTTATGTGACTTGTGTCTTAGAAGACTTAGTGTAATAGACTTAGTAAAGGGCAGCAAAATGTCGAATCGCAGGGGAGGGGGCCGTTTTTTCAGTGCGATGAAAATTTCAGACCTCCTCTGATACCTCCCGATGAAATTTTAGAAGCTTAAAGCTTCTCTAAGCTTTCTAAGCTTCAATTTTTAAAGCTTTGAAGATATGGAAATTGAGACTTATCTCTCGTTCTTGATGACTTGAAGAAGAGGATGTAGGTGTGGTCCTCCACTACTGTAGGCCGGTCCTTTGCGATCTGATGATGGAAACAGATGTTCTTGATCGCCAGGAATCCACCTGTATCGACCGTTCGCAACGAGATTGACCGTATAGCTCGATCGTTCCAGGAGCTCCGCCTTCGCACAAGATGGATAGCGATTGGAAGCTCTTGATCTCGGCTTCGCTCTGATACCACTGGTGCGCAGATCGGATGCTGTATGCTCGCGTAGTGAATGCCGGAAGGTCCCCAAGAACAATAGAACTCTACTTTTTGCACAAAACTCAAGGTAAAAAGCATGCACGACATGAACAAGAGACCAATTGGGTGCAATCTCCCCCCATGCCTTGTGTGAGCGCTCCACAAAGCATGTATTTTATGTATTAATCATCTTCAAGCCCAAATAATAGCCCAAATTACAAAATAGCAAGCTTTTAGCTTTTGAGTTTGCTTTAGCACAAAATAGGAATAAAGCTAACGGGCGGTGCCCAAAGAGTCTAACATACCCAATACAATGTCCAAGTACAAATAACATAATCGTGTGCCCAAGCGCATATAAAATAATAAATAAATATCCAATGCCTCAATAAATAGGTATGACAAAATATATACTATCTCCATGACAATCATATACCCTTAGGAGTCTTGATTTTTATCTCTATAATAAGAACATGATATAGCTCTCCGAAAATCTTCATTTCATTCTCAACCTTAATAAGACTCTTCACATGGTCAATATTTATCTCACTATCATCCATAATAATCAAGTCATCTTATACACACATAATAATGAACACAATATCCACATCACTATTATATATATAAAGTTAGAGTGATTGTTTACTGCTTTGCAAAATCCAATGCTAATAAGGTATTTTTCAATCCTATCATGCTACGCCTTGGGTTCTTGCTTTGTCCCATAGAAGGCCTTGGAAAGCTTGCATACATAATTAGGATGGCTATCATATATCAATGCATTTTTAACATCCATTTGATGCATGATCCATCCCTCTAATATAGCCACTACTATGACAATCCTCATAGTAGCCATTTTAGCCACTGGAGTTAAATTCTTCTCATAATTGATGCTATGAGTCTAGACATATCCTTTGGAAATGAATATTGCCTTATAGTGCTCAATAGATCCATCATACTTATGCTTAACCTTGCAAACCCATTTGAAACCAATAACTTTCTTGCCTCTTGGTAAAAGTACCAAATTCCATGTGTCATTTACCTTAAGTGCAACCACTTCTTCATCCATAGCATTATTCCAATTCTCATTACTCATTGTATCCTCAAAGCTAGTGGGCTCTACATTCTGTGTAAACTTAGCCATGTATGCATAATGATGAGCCACATAACTATCATAAATCAACTATTGAAGCTCCTTGTGCTAATCAAGTTTCATTGAATTGTAATAATGTGAATCTTAATACTATAAGATATAGGCCAAACACAGATATTTGAAGCGATGCAAACATTCATTAAAAAATTACCTCCGTTGTCGCTACAAGCATCAGTATATATGTCTCTACGGATGCATCGCTTTTGTGATGCTAATTTTTATTCCTCCATCTCTCTATTTCTCTCTCTCTCTGTCCCTCTCTCTAATTTTTATGGATCTCCCTTTCTCTCTCTCTCTCTCTCTCTCTCTCTCTCTCTCTCTATTTTTATCTTTCCTCCCTCTCTACTCCCTCTCTCCCTCTCTTTATCTCTCTTTATCTCCCTTTATCTCCCTCTCTGTATCTTAAAAAACAAAGAACCTTAAAAAACTCTCTTTATCTTAGAAAATAAGAAGTTACTTAAAAAACAAAGAAATGGAAAGCAATGTCTCCCTCATAGAACAAAAATGTGGATTAGAAATTATAGCTTCTTCTCTGATGGCTCTAAAAGGGGGGTAAAACCACAAGACACCTGATCATAGATCTCCCAGATCACTCCTTCTCCTTCTTCTAGTTGAAAGTGCACTTTTCAACCTGTTTACAACTATCGCGACGTGCGCGATTTCATCAATCTGTCTTTTTTATGAAAATCCCATAACTGGCTGAAAAATCCACTTGCTTTTTGCATGCCATCCTAATCTAGAAGATTTTTTAAAATTTTCAGATTTTTATAATAAATAATATAAAAAATAGACTAAAATTATCCAAAAATCTAGTATTTTTGGATAATCCATGCCACGGACACTAGTACTAATGACTCAGATCACATTGACTCTCTACATTAATAAGAAAGTCGGATGATGATGTATTCCAAGCTTTTTCACACTATGTCCGTATACAATCACGACAACGGATGCCAATATTTTTTATCAAAATTGGCTATCACTATCATCCAATTCCATTTAGTGTAAGAACCTTATATTCCAAAGCGAATGAGACAAGATAAAAAAGCTTTTATCCATTGTATTTCCTTTCTTACTTTCATTATTTGTCATCTTCATCTTAACCTTTGGTTAAGCTTCATGAAGCTATGGGATGGCTCTAACACTGTAAATAGACAAGAGGAGGGAGAGATGAAGCTCTCAAGATCATACATACAAGGAGAGCTGAAATCTTCTCCTTCATATTTCTTCTTCTTCCACACAAAAGACATAATCTACAATAACATAAAATACTAATATGAAAATGCAAAATGTGACTAAGGATATATGAGGTTGCACAATGAATGTGCCATAACCAAGAGTGGACCATATGGGTGTAGTCCAGCTATAGAACCATTGGTATATTCTCCATGTTGATCACATGACAAAAATGTGTGAGTAAAGTTCTACCACATCACTAAAGCATATAGTGGATGCTAGCTCATGATGAGGAGCTTGAAATCTCAATAGCTCCCATTAATTATGTTAATTGAAGAAATCAAACTTTAATGAATATGAATATAGAGTGTATTTATTTGTATATGTCATAACAAGAGAGTCATATTTGTCATAAATTTCTTTGGCATTGAATCTTGACCTCTATATTTCATTGTAGTAACACAAATAGGATTAGCACAAGAATTAGATCCATGTTATATGAATACATTTGAATTTATAATTACATCCACTCTAAATGAGCATGCGAAATATTTAGGTTGACTATGTTGCGTAGTTTTTGAAAAAAAAAGAATCCTGATCTAATTGTGATGATGTAGCCATCACGATTTATATCAAAGTGATGCCATATTTCATAGTGCAGGTGGTGTAACATGGAGAGTAACCAAAACCAAACATATAAAGAAATGTTCATGAAATGCAAGTGACTATTCAAAAAGAATACGTTGAAAAATAATGGCTGGGAAGGTAGAGCTTATTGCTCCTTAAAACACTAGTATAGGAGGCACTACTGGAGTAGACATAGGAGATGTAGTCTTTGCAACAAAACAAGTACTACTAGTAGAGGCTGAGAACTATCACTCCTTTGTCTATGCACTTATCGATGTACACAAAGAAGAGGAAAACCACTTTCCAAGCAAATATTCTATTCTTCTATTTTAGTTAAGCTAAAGAGGATCAAGATGTTCTTGCTCAATGAGAACAAGAGAGGTTCTTAAGTGTATCAAGCATTTCTATAGTATACTTCAATTATGCTTGATGGAAGAAGTATCTAAATATATCCACCAATGTAAATTCATATATTCCTTCAACATTATGTTATATTTGGAGGTGAATATACTTAAGCTAATTACCTTGGTTAATGATATCTTTTTAGCCCATGATGTTGAACAAAATAACACCAAAGAATAAATGCCATGACAATAATGTTAATCTCATGGAAATTTTCCTTCCAAAATTTTTGGTGCTACTAATGATTTTGATTGCTTATTGACCTTAGATCTATCCATCACTAAGTATGGACTACTACTCTTTAATCTACAAGATAGCTTTAAAGATCTAATTTAGTTACTATGAGCTTTTAATCATGCCCTTTGGTTTAACTAACATTCCAACTACTTTAATTAGTAATACAATGAATCACATTTTCTTCAAATTTTAGCATTGTTTGATTCGAGTCTGATTAGTTGGTTTTCAGTAAAACTAAAGAGGAATACATAGAGCACTTTTATTTAATATTGAATTTACTAAAATAAAACTAGTTTTATGTGAATCTGGAAAAGAGTAATGTCTCTCAATCCAAATTTGAGTATATAGACAATTTAGTTTTAAAAGGAGGAATTAAATTTAATCTTAAAATATAGAAGTAATTTTCAATTAGCCAAAGTATAAAGGTGCATGAAGTTCAATCTTGTTGAGGATTGTCTACATTTTTCACATTTTTTGTTTTCTTGCTTTGCCTTTGACAATGTTGTTAAATAAATGAATTGTTTTTTGTTGGAGTGAAAATAAAAAAAATTATGAAAGCATGCACTAACCCATGCTTTTATTCTAAAATTGCCTAATTTCAATCATCCACTCCTTTTAGTTTTTATAGATACACATGGTTCAAGTCTTGGCACTATATCAATACAAGTTTCTCATTGGATTGCTTTTTCCACTTGTAAACTTAAATTTTCTAAGCTTAAGTATAGCACATATTACAAGGAAGTATATACGGTTATAATTCATGCATTGTATACGTCACAAAATTATTTAATGGAATCTAAATTCATGATTAAAACTTATCAATACAAAAGATGAAACACGTTATTTCTCAATCACATATTTATTATTTTTATATTGACGGGTTGCTTTTAGTCAATCTTCTCATCCACTTATTCAATATTAGACTAGTCATGAGAATGTTTTTCTTAATACTTCAAGTCACCATCATAATATTCCAATTATTTCTTCTAATTTATTTGATTATATGAATAATCCTCATTTGAATTATCCTTATTTTCAAGATACCTAGTTTCACATATCAAATAACTCTTGGATTCCTATTGAAAATTTTGCCTATGTTGATGATTATTTTACTTTGAGAAACATCTTTTACAAGTTAACATCTCAAGCTTATTTTTTAATTGACTTTCATGATATACATAATTTTGTGGGTTAAGATTGGATGAGTAATATAGATTGACTAGAAGGAGTTGGATCAAAGAATTCTGGTTAGCTTTCTTGAGCCTTAACTCTTGCACACAAGGGAACAAGGGTTGCATGCACCTCACTACACTTATTTCTTTTACATTGCACTAGGGCTTCTTATACCCCTTTCTCATGAACAACTTCCATGCCAATCGGGGGGGGGGGGGGGGGGTGATGCATTAACTAGCACTATTTTAGGTGCTAGAATGGAATGCAATCCGCTAAGGCTATACTCAGTAAAACTTAGATGCATGTGAAGAAGATACTGCACCTTCAGTTGAGTTCACATAGTTGATGCAACAAATGGGAAAGTTGGGACTTGCTAGAAACCCTAGGGAGAGGAAGCAAGAAGAAAAGTGAGTTGAGGGTTATAGAACAATTTGAGCTATGGTGCTTTGGACTATTTATAACCTTGTTGAGTGTTTGTGAGTGGGGGTGTAGCAAAGTAGTAATTGTTCATCAAATAGGGGTGAGGTATGAGTGCTAAGGGGAAATAATGTCATCAAAGAACTCTATATGCTTCTCTTTAAGCATAAGCAATTTAGGCACTATATCTTTCAATGCATCAACGATTCTTTGTGTGAGCATTAAATGAGTTTATTTGGCAAGACCTTTTGAATTACATAGCTTTATGTGAGCATTGACTGAGATGATGTGCATGGCAAGACCTTTTTAATTGCATCTCCTAAAAAAACCATAAATATGCTTTGTGCACTCAGTGCATCAATTGCACATGCATGTTTTCCTTTTTCTCTCTTGCTATCCTTTTTCTCTCTTGCTATTTGCAAAATGTGCTCGCCACCCTACACTTGCATTGTAGCTCAACCCGTAATCTAACGGTTAGCTGGACCTGACCTGTGGAAATTTGATGCTCTAGTTTGAGCTCATTGCAACTGCAAAGAAAAACTCCTGAAGATCAATTTCAGCGGGATCTCTCATTAGACTTCAATCCCCTTGCCATTTCCATCAGAGGGTGTTGAGCTTTCAAGGGGACTTGTTATAGTTTTAGGAGCTATCATGACTCAAAATATACAAGCACCAATGAGTAGATTCTAGCTAGTGGGGTGGGCCTGATTTGTAGCTTGGGGATGGTGTACATCAAAGGTTCATAGTTGGTGAGAGCTCACCTGAATTAAGGAGCTTGCAGTGCCAGCCATTGAATGGCTCAGTCAAAGCAAGAAAGAACATATAAATATAGTCCGTGCCATAGGAGATGTAACTTATTTAATAGAGAGGCAGCTGTAGTGGTGCAACTAGTTAATGAGGGAGACAGCTAAAGATAGACAAGTTGACTAGAAGAGTGAAGCACTGAGAGAGATTACAAAAGTGACAACACTTTGGAACAACATGAGGGCTACATAAGCTTCAGCATAACCGAGGCAGAGAGCAATTATATTAAGATTGATCTAATGTAATGTGGAAAAATGATCGAGAGATGACTACTATCCAACTCAAGATTGATGGATGGCGGCAGCTACATTAGAAGTGACCAAGAGTGCATGCTAGGTGTAAAGGTGATATTTTCTTTCCAAAGAAGCACGTCATTTTTGGAACACTAGGCCTACTGTAAAGGTCGTGCTTGAAAAGGGAGAGTCCAAGAGGCTAGTGCTACTATGGGGAAAAGTGGGAGAGCTAGCCATGAGCTATAGGGAAGGGAAGGGTGTCAAGAAGTTCATGTAGAAGATCATGAATTTCTTTCAGGAAAAGGGAGTGTCCACTGAAAGCTATGTCTACTTGAGACCAACCAAGCAATAAAGGTAGTTTATAGAGGTGCCACTGAGGCATGATACTTGAGGTAGACCGGTCTTCTTCATCATCTCTTATAAGTCCTCGAGCACACCCCTCACGGTAGTATATTTTCATCTTCGAAGCTCTTGTAATAATGATTCCTCCTTTGTACCTTTAAATGTGTGATGAGGATGCTACGATTTCTGAATGTAATGACAATCAAGTGTTGTTTCTTAAAAGAAACTGCACCTTACTTTGAAAGCATCCCCTTATACACTATAGTCTTTCTCGAGTCATAGATAAATCTTGGATGTCAAATGTCTTAGAGAGAATGAAGCATTAATGAGAGATTTATCCTCAACTTGCATTTACTTTAATATAAAAAAAAGTGGAAAAGAAAAAGTGAAGATAGAGGAGGTGCTTAACATCCTATTGATGTATTGAGGAAGATGACCTATGTAAGGAGCAAACGACTTACTACAAGTATAAATAAGCTTGAATTGAAGTAACTATAATAATAGCTCCCCATGGTTCTTATCGTTATAGCTTTTGGATGGGTTGTCTTGAAAATGTATGGTCATGAAGGTTGATCAAATGCCTTAAATGAACTGTTCTAGCAAAGAGATCTATGAGAAGATTATCCTTTTGTTATCTTTGAGATGTTTTGACATGGTGAAAGAATTAGCTTTAGCTGAGAGAATTGCATTGCTAATTGAGATAGTATATTATCTATTGCATGCTCCATTACATTGACTCGAGGTAAAGTTTCCAAGACCGAGTATAAGAGTAGGAATGCCTATGGGAATTGGATGGTTCAAATATTGCATTTTTTTATGATGTTTATGAGACTCTATGTAGACAATTTGTTGCTATAGCACTCTTATAGACAATGTTTAAAGGGGTCATGCATAAAGAAGTCCCTTGAGATGATAATGATTGCTTAGTTTACCATGATTGGAACTTGTTAGTGTGTTGAGAGAGAAAAATGAGAGAACTCTTTCAAGTTGAAAGACATAAGACTATCTTCCTTAACATGAGTTGAGGGCTTGAGATTTTTGACTTGTGTAGTCATTAGGGGAGTTTTGAGGTCTCAAAAATGCCTTTTAGGAGATAGAGAGAGAGTGCTCTAGACCAATAGGAGTAGAGCCTCCATAACAAAAGTTTTATTTTTAAAAATATAAAAATTTATTTTACAAAGAGATATATATATATATATTAATATTATGACTTTATATTATCAAGATCTATTTTTAGCCTCTTATATTTGTGATTATGACATTCTTTGCATTAATGATATGTATGGATTAATGATAATGACATATTTAATCTAAATTCAAATTAATACAGACCTTGGCACTTTTTTTTCCTCCTTTTATCTCTCTCATGTTTTTTCCTTCTTTGTGGTAACTTAGTCATCTCTCTCTTTCTCTCTCACTCTCTCTCTCTCTATATGTGTGTGTGTGTGTGTGTGTGTGTGTGTGTGTGTGCCATGGATACAGAAATTTGACCTTCAGTAAGGTTTCCAAGCTCCCAAATCACATCCATATAAGTGTTTAACTCATTCCAAAAAGATGGAAGATGGATTCCTACAATCATTAGCAAAGGCAGTTGGATCACCATACAACAAACAAAACATGGGAAAAGGCAAAGATATGAGATCTTGTTCATCTCTGCTTGGAAGGGTAGAATCCGAGATTTCAAGCTTGGAGTAAATAAGAATAGTATAAAAGAGGTTCTGGTGTAAGATGTGTTTATTCATAGAGAGCTATATTTGGAACTTGGAAGTTCAAATCTTCCAATGCATAAACCAAATTGTAAGGATTTGATTCTTAAGGTCTTTCTTTTCTTGGACTTTGTTTAATGTTTTTCATTATAACATTTGTTCATTTGTCTTGTAGTAGATGTCTATCCCTCTAATCTTGAGGAATGGCAACTTGTCGAGTCTATTGTTGATATGATTGATGTGATGCATGGCTTGATTGGAGAAGATATGTACAAAGGTAGAAAGAAGGTAGAGCTTGTAGAGAATGGAATATTCTTCTATGACCATTCTTATATTGTCCCCATATAGCGTAACCAATGGGGATCAATATCCCCCCTTCCTTTGCCAGATTCTTCAAGCTTTGAGTGGCCTTTGCCAAATCTAGCTACTAGTGAGGGCTATAGATGTAAATACATTCTGAGATATAGAGAGCATTAAAACCTAGTATCTCAAATAGGCTAAGCAAGGTTATCTTGTTCATGCCTATTAATATATTTGTTGACTTCTTTTCTCATGCTGAGATAAGATGATCAAAGGCCATGCTTTCAATGAAGAGATAACATATGATCATATTATAGAATTTGTTGATGAGGGATGGGACACTAGGACAAAAGGAAAATTTATATGTAAGATAGATCAAGACTTTATAGCTTTTAAATATATGATTGCTACTTAAAATTTCATTCACTTTTGTCTGTGCTCATGATAAGAAGCTAGATACTTTGAAGAATCAACTCAAAAAAATCTTTAAGATGAAGGACACAGGACATGCCTCATATATTATTGAAATGTGCATCACGTACAATCGCTCTCAAGGGCTTCTTCACTTGTCATAGAAGGAGCATATACACAAGGTCCTTGAGTGCTTCCATATGCAAGATGTTAAGCCTATTGGATGTCCTTTACCTTTCCATGTGAAGGTTAGTTAGGAAAATTATCCCCAATCAAACGAGCAATAGGCTGAGATGGCCAAGATCCCTTATGTATCCATGATGGAGAGTTTGATATTTACCATACCGCCTTGATATATCATTTCTAGTCAAAGTTTAGCATGCTATATGGCTACACTTAGCATGCAACATTGGGATGCCATAAACGGTATCATGAGGTACTTGAAAGGCACTACAAATATGAGCATTTGCTATGGTTGGTGCGTAGATCGGATGCTATACGCTCGCATAGTGAATGCCAGAAGGTCCCCAAGAACAAAAGAACTCTACTTTTTGCACAAAACTCAAGGTAAAAAGCATGCATGACATGAACAAGAGACCAATTGGGTGCAATCTCCCCCATGCATTGTGTGAGCGCTCCACAAAGCATGTATTTTATGTATTAATCATCTTCAAGCTCAAATAATAGCCCAAATTACAAAATAGCTCGCTTTTGGCTTTTGAGTTTGCTTTAGCACAAAATAGAAATAAAGCTAAAGGGCGGTGCCCAAAGAGTCAGGCGTACCCAATACAGTGTCAAGTACAAATAACATAATCGTGCGCCCATGCGCATACAAAATAATAAATAAATATCCAACGCCTCAATAAATAGGCGCGATAAAATATAGGCGCCATGCTTAAGGTATGCGCCCATCAAAATATAAATGATAAATCGAATACTCGCTATCCTCCAATGCTTTCCTCCGCCCACTGCTGCTATCTCTACACATCAACTGAAGCATTCACAATCATTAGTAAAATAATACAATTAAATCGACAAAAGTGAATACCTAGCAGTCTTCAGCTACATAAATAAATCAACTGGTTAGAAATCAATCCTAACCTTAATTTATTACGAGTGCGCACTCTAAACTCATAAACGTTTATTAATTTAATATGCATTTTGTTGAATCACCCGCTATTGAATAACCCATGTGCACACTAAATTAATGAAACACCCGAAAAGGATAGGTGTCCCCATCAACTTCTCGCACAAAGAATCCACTTTGTGTATGAGCCCCGGTCATCAAAGTTTACGGAATCCACCGTAAAACCTCACGGAATCCACCGTGGCACGGAATCCACCGTGAAATATGCCTCCTGGCATCATACCCCCGGGGTGGGATAGCAATTGACCTCAATTGCTAGTAGAGTGGGGAAAGCATTTAAGTCTTTAGGGTGCATCCATTGGGCTTCTTCTACCGGATGGTTCTTAAATTTGACTAGATATCTAGAATATCTTCGCCCAATTCTAGTGGTCATAAAGTCAGTATCTATGATAGCTTCGTGTTCAAGTATTTCAATCTCTTCCTCTAACAAAGGTGGGTTTTCATAAACAGGGTGTACAGGTAATTGGCCTCTAAAGGGTCGTAATAAACTAATGTGAAATGTGTTGTGAATTTTCCAGTGAGGTGGTAATTTTAACTTGAATGCATTGTCATTAATTTTGTGAATGATCTTAAATGGTCTATAGAATCTAGGTGCTAATTTGACAACTGGGTGTCTATCTACACTTTGTAATCTACGTTTTTCTATTCTCAAACAAACATAGTCATCAACTTTGAAATTCATTGCTTGTGTTTTCTTATTGGCTTGTTTGGTATATGATTGCTGGGCTTTGGCAATCATGTCTTTAACCTCATCAAAAATAGTAGCGTGCATAGTAGCAATATCACCAGCACTCTGAATTCTATTTGATAAAGATGCAACAGGTGTAGAGAATCTATAACCATAAATCACTTCAAACGGTGCTTTCTTTGTAGATGTGTGTAGTGTATTGTTATATGCAAACTGCAATAAATGCAAATGTGTGTCCAATGTCTATGGTTTAGAAATAGTATAAGCGCGTAAAAGATCTAGAATAGTACTATTAGTGGCTTCTGTTTGTCCATTAGTTTCAGGATGAAATGCAGATGAGAAATCAATTTTTATTCCTAGGTTAGCAAACAAAGTAATCCAAAAGTTGTTACAAAATCTAGAATCACGATCAGAAATAATAACTTTTGGTAATCCATGGTTAGTAAAAACAGTTTTCAAAAAAAATTGTGTTACCTGTGATGCTGTTAAAGTTTTCTTACATGGAATGAAATATGCTTGTTTACTAAACCTGTCTACTACAGTCCAAATCATATCATGGTTAGCTTTAGTATTAGGTAAACCAGTAATAAAATCCATAGAAATTTGTTCCCATGGTCTTGATGGAATAGATAAAGGCATAAGTAATCCATACTGTTTACCATGATGTCTCTTAACTCTTTGACAAATCAAACATTTAGAAACAAAGTTAGATACATCAGTATCCATATATGGCCAATAAAAATCTTCAGTTAATGTACGTAAAGTAGATATGATATCTCTATGACCTTGATATGGAGGACAATGAATCTCATTCAAAACAAAACATCTGAATGGAACTGTAACACATAATCTCTTTTCATAAAACATGAATCCATCATTATAACACAGTGAATCAATAGGAATCCAGTTATTTCCAACTAATTTATTCCAATCAGCATGAAAAGTAATGTCCTGATGATAAGTATCTTTCATAGGAGTTAAAGAATCAAATGATATAACAGAAATATTATGAATGGCAGGTCTTCTACTTAATGCATCGGCCACTACATTTTCTTTACCGGGTTGATATTGGATAATCGGATGAAAACTCTGAATAAAGGCTGCCCATTTGATATGTCGGTCAGATATTTGGGGTTGGCTAAGTAAATGTCTAATACTTTGTTGATCAGTCTTAATCATAAACTCAGAACCCATTAAGTAGTGTTTCCATTGTCTTAAAGCTTGTACTATAGCTAATAATTCTTTGTCATATGTGGAATATTTAAGTTCGGAGGGTTTCAGTTTACAACTAGAATAGGCTATAGGATGATTGTCGTGCATAAGTACGGCTCCTATTCCAGATCCGCTAGCATCAATCACTACTAAAAAGAATGGTCTATTAAAATCAGGCAGTTGTAATACAGAAGCATGGGTTAATGCATGTTTCAATAAGTCAAAGTATTTCTATTGATTATCAGACCAATGATAAACAATACCTTTCTTCAAAAGTTTAGTCAATGGCAAAGCAAGTAATGAAAAATTATGCACAAACTTCCTGTAGAAACTAGCAAGACCTACGAAAGATCGTAACTCATACACATTTTTAGGTATAGGCCAGTTCAATATTGCTTCTATTTTCTTAGGGTCAACCTTAATACCATCTGATGATACGATATGACCTAAATATTCAATTTCTGTTTTAAAGAACTCACTCTTTTTCGGATTAGCATACAGTTGATTATCTTTTAATAACTTGAAAACCAAGGACAAATGTTCATAATGTTCTTTCTCATTTTGACTAAACACCAAAATATCATCAAAGAAGACAATAACACAATGCTAATATTTCAAAAATATACGGTTCATCATTCTACTAAATGTAGCAGGTGCATTAGTCAATCCGAAAGGCATCACTAAAAATTCATAATGACCAAATTGCGTCCTAAATGCAGTCTTGAATATGTCAGACTTATCTAATTTCACCTGATGATACATGCAAAATAATCTTTTCCTTTCCATGCACTAAACATTTCATTGTCAATAAAGAATGTGGAGTTGGCATACCTGGTAAAGTATCCGAAGGAGTGGTAATGTCGTCTTCATCTTCCGTGAAATCAGGCATTTCTTCATGTTCTTCATCTTCCATTGCTCCAAGGTAGTTGATATGGACAGGTGGCTTCTTCGAATGGCAATTGGTTGCTAGATGTCGAGGTTGGTGGCATTTATAACACACTATAGGTTTGGCTTTGGTTACATTGTTTGCAATGGCAGGAAGTCTAGGAATATTAGGATTTGGCTATGGAATGGGCTTGGGGTTTTGGTTGGTATTGGATGGTAAAGCAGGTAGTTTTGCCCAATTCTTACAGAAAGATGATGAAGGAAAACGATCTTGATTAAATCTTCTAAAATTTGAATTGAATTGCTTAGATCCATAGTTACCATTGGTTTGGAATTGCTGTGGACGCTTGTCTCTTCCTCGAAGCTTGTCTTTAGTGTCATGAGCTAATGAAATTGCGTCTTCAAGAGTTGCAGGCTTGAACATATTGACTTCAGCGTAGTAATGCCCAAGTAATCTAGACATATACTTGCGCTTATGAGTCGCTTTAGGTAAGTCTTCAAGCATGCGTAACTGGAGTAATGCATTCCAAAAGCGTTCGGTATACTGAGGAATAGGCTCAGATCTCGTTGCTGAAATTCTGCATAAACTTCTTCTTGAAATTCTCCCAGGTAGTGGGACAATCTATACTCTTATGAACCACGGTCCACCAAAGAGATGCTCTATCCACTAAATGATTAGTGACACACTTGATTTTATCTTTTTCTACATATGTTTCCTCATGAAAATAATCACCAAACTGACTGATGAATGCAAGAACAGTTTTTCCATCTCAAGTGCCATTGAAAGTACGGAATTTGAAATTTCTTTTACTTATCTTTGTTTCCTTGCGGATGGATTGATCTTCGAGAGTCGCGTCCATGTAATCTGAAAATATGCTCCATAAACTGGTTGGCCACCTGAGAAGCAGTAAACTGAATTTTTGTTGGGATAAAATGAGCTGCTTTGGTGAGTCTGTCAACCACCACATAAATACTATTCCACCCCTTCTTGGTAGTAGGTAAGCCAGTGATAAAGTCCATAGTAATATGAGTCCATTTACCCGTAGGAATAGGCAATGGCTGCAATAAACCCCCTGGCTTATGGGTGCTATCCTTATTTGCTGACAAGGCATACACTTCATAACGAAGTCCTTGACATCTTTCCACAGTCCCTTCCAATAAAAGCTCTTGCTGATCCTGTCATAAGTCTTGAAAACTCCCAAGTGTCCAGCTAAAGGCGAAGAATGCAACTCCTCCATAATTTTTCGCTTGAAAGAAGAAGTAGAGGGAATAACAATCTTGCCCTTCCACCAAATAAGACCATTTTTAAGCTGGTAATGTGAGTTTTCTTCCATAAGACCTTGCTGTAATTTCTGAAAGATTTGGCTGAATTCCTCATCTAAGAGATATGCCTCTTGTAGCTCTTCAATCCAATCACTATGTAATTCCGTCATGGCTGATACTTTGCAGGCCCACATACGAGAGAGAGAATCAGCCACTATGTTATCTTTGCCCCTTGTATGAGTGATGTCAAAGTCATAATTTTGTAATGTTGCTACCCATCGTCTTTGCTTTGGAGTGAGATTCGACTGAGTAAGGAAATACTTGAGTACGCGATGATCACTATGCACTCTGAATCGGCTGCCATATAAGTAATGGTGCCATTTCTTGATTGCATGCAAAATAGCCAACATTTCCTGATCATAAACATTCATGGCCATCTCCTTATCAGTAAGCTTACGGCTTTCAAATGCAATTACTCCATGCTCCTGAAGCAAAACAGCCCCAATGCCACGGCCACTAGCATCACACTGTATAGTAAACTGTTTAGAGAAATCCGGGCATATAAGAATAGGAGCAGTAGTAAGTAATTCCTTTAACTGGTTAAAGCTGCTATCTGCAAGAGCATCCCAAAATAAAGCCTCTTTCTTCAACCTGTCAGTTAAAGGGGCTGCAATTGCCACATAATGCTTTATAAATCTGCGATAGAATGAAGATAGACCAAGAAATCCTCTAAGAGAGGTAGTAGTAGTAGGCGTTGGCCAATCTTTTATGCATTGCACCTTCTTGGGATCAGCCTGTATTCCTTTTTCACTGACTATATGTCCCAAGTATTCCACTTCAGTCTGCATGAAAGAACACTTCTTCTCCTTAGCAAAAAGCCTATGATGTCTCAACACATCAAAAACCTTCCTCATATGCGACAAATGATCCTGAAAAGTCTTGCTGTAGATCAAAATGTCGTCGAAGAACACTAAGACAAACTGAAAGAGGAAAGGTTGTAGAATCTTATTCATCAGGCTTTGAAAGGTAGCTGGAGCGTTTGTAAGGCCGAATGGCATCACCAAGAAATGGTAGAGCCCACGATCAGTCCTAAAAGCAGTCTTGACCTCATCACCCTCTCTCATGCGAATCTGATGATACCCTGATCTCAAATCAATCTTCGTGAAGAATCGAGCCCCCTTAAGCTCATCAAGCAAATCATCTATCCTGGGTATAGGATACCTGTTCTTCACTGTTATCTTATTAAGATCCCTGTAGTCAATGCACATTCTGAAAGATCCATCTTTCTTTTTGACTAACAGGACTGGGGATGCATACGGTGAAGAACTGGGTTCAATAAATCCCATTTCAAGAAGCTCTTTGATTTGCTTGGCTACTTCCTCTCGTTCACATTTTGATAGTCTGTAAGGTGGCTTATTGATTGTCTTTGAGTTAGGTTCCAAATCAATGGGGTGATCCACCGCTCTCTTAGGAGGCAATGAAGTAGGTACTTCAAATAAATCTCTATACTCCTCAAGAAGAGCTGTCAAGGCCGGATGGTTTGCTGAATTATTGGGCTGATCCTGTGTTTCTTTGTTCAAATGCAATACAAATATCTGTGAACGCTTCTTGTACTCTTTCTTGAGTTGTTGAATGGTGATAAGCTGAAAATCAGATCTACTAGGGATTCCCTGTAAACGGATGAGCTGTCCTTTGGAGAAAAACTCCATATATAACTGTGAGAAATCCATAGTAATCCTGCCTAAGGTCATCAACCAATCACAACCAAGTACAATATCTATGGGCCCCATTTCCAAAGTGATCAGGTTTACTTTGACTTCAAAATTTTCAGCCATCTGCAAAGAAACCTGTGGGCAAATTTGTGTACTGATTTCCTCTTCACCATTAGCCACTTGCACTCTAATGGGCTGCTGTAAGTCGGTGGGAACACAATTCAACTTGTACATAATGGATTTATTGACAAAACTGTGAGTACTGCCACTATCTATCAGGATGAACACTGGCTTTCCACATATGCTTCCCTTCATACGAAGTGTATTAGGGTTCTTAGATCCCGTCCAAGCATCCATAGAGATAGAACAATTAGTGGCAGCAGGCAACGCATTACAAAATCCACCAGGATCAAATGGGATATCACCTCCTGGATCAAAAGGAAAAGAGTCAGATGGATCATAGAAGTACTCCTGTCCACCATCATCCTCGAAATCTTCATTTTCAGCATTGATTGTGACTGCATTAACTTCATCTATGTCATTTTCAAGGTCCTCAAGAACTAGCATACTCTGAATTTTTGGCTTGGCATTTTTGTATACACACTTTGAAGCATGGTCAGGAGTATACTTTTCTCCACACTTGTCAGAGAGAGAACTAGGGAGAGAGAAAGAGGAGAGAGAAAGACTGCAGAGGAGAGAGAAAGACTGCAGGAAGAGAGAGAAATAGAGTGACGAGGAGAGAGAAAGACAGGAAAGATGAAGAAGCCATGGAAGCTTGGAGCAAGAAGGGAGAGAAAGATTGTAAATGTATTGATATGTCAAAAAGATGTGTAAAATTACAACTTCTCTCCTTATATACCAGTGTCAATGTGACATGGCATATTAATAGCATTCTAAGTATTCCCAGCTTCTTACATTATCTCTCTGTAACTCCACAACTTGTATGAGAGGATGTAGGAGTGGTCCTCCACTGTTGCAGGCCAGTCCTTTGCGATCTGAGGATGGAAACGGAGGTTCTTGATCGCCAGGAATCCACCCGTATCGACCGTTCGCGATGAGATTGACCGTAGAGCTCGATCGTAGAGCTCCGCCTTCGCACAAGATGGATAGCGATTGGAAGCTCTCGATCTCAACTTCGCTCTGATACCACTAGTGCGCACATCGGATGCTGTACGCTCGTGTAGTGAATGCCGGAAGGTCCCCAAGAACAAAAAAACTCTACTTTTTGCACAAAACTCAAGGTAAAAAGCATGCACGACATGAACAAGAGACCAATTGGGTGCAATCTCCCCTCATGCATTGTGTGAGTGCTCCACCAAGCATGTATTTTATGTATTAATCATCTTCAAGCTCAAATAATAGCCCAAATTACAAAATAGCTCGCTTTTGGCTTTTGAGTTTACTTTAGCACAAAATAGAAATAAAGATAATGGGCGTTGCCCAAAGAGTCAGGCGTACCCAATACAATGTCTAAGTACAAATAACATAATCGTGTGCCCATGTGTATACAAAATAATAAATAAATATCCAACGCCTCAATAAATAGGTGCGACAAAATATAGGCGCCATGCCTAAGGTATGCGCCCATCAAAATATGTGATAAATCGAATACTCGCTATCCTCCAATGCTTTCTTCCGCCACTGCTGCTATCTCTACACATCAACTGAAGCATTCACAATCATTAGTAAAATAATACAATTAAATTGACAAAAGTGAATACCTAGCAGTCTTCAACTACATAAATAAATCAACCGGTTAGAAATCAATCCTAACCTTAATTTATTACGAGTGCGCACTCTAAACTCATAAACGTTTATTAATTTAATATGCATTTTGCAGAATCACCCGCTATGGAATCACCCATGTACACACTAAATTAATGAAACGCCCGAAAAGGATAGGCGTCCCCATCAACTTCTTGCACAAAGAATCCACTTTGTGTATGAGCCTCGGTCATCAAAGTTTACGGAATCCATCGTAAAACCTCAGGGAATCCACCGTGGCACGGAATCCACCGTGAAATATGCCTCCTGGCATCAATGGTGGTCAAGATACTATAATCATGGGTTACACTGACTCTGACTGTGCAATAAGACATGTAGAAAGTAGGAAGTCCCTCATCCAGTTGTATTTTATGTATATTTATACTTTGTCACTTTTTCTTGTTCTCTCCTTATTAGAGACACATTCATCTTAAAGTAGTAGGTTGTTGGGGGTAAAGGCACCTGTGTCTACACTGCCTTGTATTTACTTCACACACCATGACCGTACTCTTGGTCATTACGAGTGGAAAGTGTGCATCACTATCACTTTATTCTTTATCTTTTCAGTGATTATTGAATAAGAAAGACTTGTCACACATTGTGACTGTTGGAGTTCCCACATATGGTGTCTCTCTCTCTCTCTCTCTTTCTCTCTTGATCTACCTACCATAGCTCTTTCTTTGCTCTTGCTTGCACTTGTGTGCTTCCACTCAAGCTCTACCTTTTAATGGTATTTTTCTTGAGAATCACAACCCAAGTCTATAAGGTTGCCTTGAAAGTCTCGTCAAGTGATCTAATTTGTTTTGTATCTTTGAATGGATCCATTGTGATCTCCAATTCATCAAGACAATGAATCCCATGGGAATACCAAGCAGACAAACTTAGATAGCTATGTGATCCCTAGGTCTACTTTGCATACCAAGCATCTAGCCTTATTCCACAAGAACACAACATTAGTGAGTTTGGGAATCTCCCAATTCCCATTTTTTGAATACTAAAAAGGTGCCACCCTGATAACATGCCCATAAGTTTCTCAAAACCATATGATTTGACCTATAATTGGAAAGTTCTTGAAAAATGGAATCTATTGAGCTATAAAGCGCTCTATTTGGAGCTATAGTGTTCAAATTATGACAGATCCAAAGATTTGACCACATGTCCCAAACTTATGGGAAATTCCCATATTCCCCAATATGGTGTTCAAGGATAAAATTGCAAGTTCTAATACAAAATCGTGGTCTTTAATGATAGTCTAACATAAGTTGATTCCATCAGGAAATCATTCACATGCTTCCCTTTGAGGTGTATTTTAGTGTTCTAAACAAGGCATGCCATCATACTATTTAAAATATATAAAAATAGTTTTCTTAATTAATATTCACACTTAATCCCTTATCACATCCTTGGTTTACAAACATGAAACAATTTATTTAAAAACAATTTCTCTTGATTTTTTTCCATATATATAATCACTAGAATAGCAAACCAACCCATAAATCGGGTTACCACCCTTGCCCTCTTGTTCCTAGGTCTTCCAATGCTAAACTACATTGGACTCATATAAGTTTCCAATCCTATCTTTAGGTCCAGGACAGAGATTATAACAAATCAAAGCCCCGTTGGTTCTCATCCACCATAATGGTAAATCTTTCTATACGAAAGACCAAAACATACCTAATAATAGTCAACTACATTAGGCACTGTACAAAAACTTTGAGTGTAGAGTAACCAAGGTGGCCATAGGGATAGCAATACACTTCATTCCCATTTAGCTACTCAAGTTATAGATATAATTAGTATAATTTCTTATCATATTTAAAGGCAATCACAATCAATTGCTCATTTTTTTACTAATCAATCTTTTCAAAATAATACTTTTTAAAAAAATTCATTAATTCACAACACACAATGTTCATCTCATGCTCTTACACATACTTTGATTTTCATGAAGTTATTCTCAATACATGTGAACAAACTTTAGTGAAAGTATTTTTAATTTCATGCATATGAATATACCTTATTAAAATATCAAGATCTTGAATACCTTTTCTTTGTTAAAAATTTACAATTTTCAGCAATTTGAGATACTATCTTGATTTATTCAGATAATTCAATAATGATGAACTTTACTTTTTAATTGATTAAAAAATTTAAGTTTATGATTTTAATAATTGATTGAAATTGTCCAATCTAGGTGTTAATAAGGTTTTTATGTAATTTTATTATGATCTTAAGTATTTTAAGAAACTTTAGCTATTTTTTCCCAATTAAAATTTCACAAAACTAATATTTCTAATCATACTATTCAAATAACTTTATTTTTTTCTTATTTTATTTATTTTAGTTTTTTATATTTTTGGAAATTTTAATATTATTTTTAGCTATATTTCTAATTTTTGAAACATAAAAATACTAAGAAAAATTAGGATTATTCTATTAATTTTCATAGGACTTTCTACTACTAGTAGAGTTGGTAATAACCTAATTTTTATAGGATTGAGAACATATGATTTGAGTAGACTAATATGAAACACATTCTGGATCTTAAGACAATGGTCTAAGGTGAGTTTATATACATGAGTTCCAAGGCACTTTATGATCTTATAAGGTCCATAGTATCTAAGACTTAAATTTTTGAATTTCCTAAGAGATGGGAAGCTTTTCTTGTGCTAAAGCCTCAGAAAAACCATGTCACCTTCCTTAAAGGTTAAGTCAATCCATTTTGGGTTGGTGTAGGGATTTTGTCGATCTAGCATGGCCTTTATGTCCTATCATGTCACCAACATCATCTTTTAGGCTTTTATTGTTATGGATAAATTAAAAATATAAGAGTTGATAAGCACTCTTTTCCATATAATGCTTGAAAGGGGGTCATTCCAATGCTTTGTTCAAAGGATGCATTGTAGACGTATTCTACTAATGGTAGGTACTCGATCAACTTCTTTGGTTCTTTGCTACAATAGGCTCTCAAAATATCCTTCAAGACTTGGTTTACTCTTTCAGTTTGCCCATTGATTTGTGGGTGTTATATGCTATAGTGAAACATAACTAAGTTCTGATGGCTTGAAAGAGACTAGTCCCAAACTTGGAGATAAAGAGAGTGTCACAATCACTAATGATCCTTTTCAAAAACCCACGTAGACAATATATATTTTTGATGAAAATTCTTGCAATATCATAGACTTCACATATTGACTTTACTACAATAGCATGAGTTACTTTGGTAAGCATGCCCACTATTACAAGGATAGAATCATAACCTCCTTGAATAGTTGGTAAGACAACTATAAAATCCATGTTTAAATACTCCCATTTCATCTAGGGAATATCAAGAGGGTGTAGTTTACTAGGAAGCTCAAGATTCGCTCGTGTGGGTGAAGATCCATTTTAGGATTTTGTGATTGGTGATGAGGATGAGTCTTCGACTAAGTAGATAATGGCACTATAGTTTAAGGGCATGAATAACTACCAAAAGTTCTAGATCATGTGTGGCATAATTCTTCGCTTAAGGTTTAAGCCTTTGGAAAGAATATGCTATGGGTGTGCCTTTATGGGAAAGAACACATCATGTTACAATAATGCTAGCATCAATGACTACTTCAAATTCTTGAGAGAAATTAGGAAGCTTTAATATTAGGGTCGTAGTGATGCATTCCCTTAGCTTTTCAAAGCTTTCCTACTCCGTAGGAGTCCATACTATCCTTATCTGCTTTTTAAGAAGCTCAATCAAGGAAGTGGCTATAAGGGCATAATCCTTGATGAAAAAATGTGATACCATTCTGTGAGTCCTAGGAATCCTTAGATTTCTTGGATAGTTTGGGGAGGTGGGCACTCTTGGACATCCTTCACCTTGGCAAAATCAACTTAGATCCCTTTGGCTAAAACAATGAATCTAAGATGCTTGATCTTCTTGAAAAAGGCACATTTTCTCCACTTTGCATAGAGCTTCTTTGCCCTCAAGGTATCAAAAATGACTTTGAGGTGGGTTGGATGATCTCTCTTTCTTTGAAATAGGTCAGGATGTCATCAAAAAATACAAGAACAAATCCATCAAGGTAAGGTCTAAAATGTCCTAGACTGGTCTATTGAAAGTATCCGATGCATTAGTCAATCCAAAGGACATTACAATAACTTCAAAATGGCCGTACCTCATATTGGAAGCAATTTTTGATATATTCTTGTCTTTCCAAATTTAATAGCAGTTTGACCTTAGGTCAATTTTTAAGAACAATTTTGCTCCTTGAAGCCTGTCATCAAGCAACTTATCAATTTGCAGGATCAAATATTTATTTTTAATGGTTACTTGATTTAGCCCATGATAATTGATGCAAAGTCTTAAGATTCTATATGTTTTCTTTTAAAAAAGTATAGGAACAACCCATGGAAATTTACTTGGTCAAATGAATCCTTGTTCTAGAAGTTATTTAATTTGTTCCTTTAATTTAATTGCTTTAGAAACAAACATTTTGTAAGGCCTCTTTGTTGGTTCGGCCCCCTGAAGTTAATTTAATTTCGTAGTCCACTTCACGATTAGGAGATAATTCAATTATATCTTCTAGAAACATGTGAACATAATCACTAAGCCCTAAAGTTTCTTCAAGGTGTACAGGTAAATTTTCTTTATTCAATTGGATTAAATAAATGGGTAATCCCTTCCTTAGATCTTGTATCAATCAACTAGCTTTTGCTAATTGAAGTCTAGATTTCATTATTTTTCCCTTAGTTTGAACTAAGGTTCCATCGATGTTATTGAACGTGATTGTACCTTGCCCACAATGGATACTTGCCTAATTACGACGTGGCCAATCCATCCCTAGAAGACAATCATAGGTACCCAAGGATAGAATGCTAAAATTTATCCTAGTATACTAATTTTCTAAGTATAAATCAACATTTCTAATTATTTTATTTAAGTATACTTATTTTCCATTTGCTAGTCCAACTATAAGTTTTCTAACAAGGTTCAAGATTTAATTATTGTTTCTTAGTATACTTAGGAGACATAAATTAATGAGTAGCACCAAAATCGATAAGGCTTTGAAAAGATTTGCCTTGGTACTCTCTCTGCACTTATAGGATAGTGATGAACTGGAGTTCCTTGGCCTTTTGATTATTTATGATGGAATCATGGATTCCATTTCCTCATAAAGGGTAAAATCCTTCCATGTTCTTGTCCAACAAGGAAACATGCATGGCCACCCATTTCTCATTTCACTCCATGTCCTCTTCCTCAATTGTTGAAGTTATCCCTTGTTGGAGGATACGAATGGGACATTAAACCTTGAAATGGCCTAATTGGTTACATTTAAAGCAATGCGACTATGCTCCAAGATTGGGATTTGCAAGATGGAGGTTGTTATTGTTGTTGGTTTAATGAATGGGTCCATTTCTGAAAATATTGAATGGGTCCATTTCTGAAAATATTGAGGCAATACCAATTTCGATTTCTAATTTCAAGATTGACCTTGGCTCTCTTCGGATAGGGAAATCCATATTTTGGGTAGAAGGGGGTAGTACAAAATTTTCTTCTTGGAAGAGATTCCATCAAAGGTTGAGTTTGTAGAGTAACTTGTCTTCCAGATCGAAAGGTTTCACGACTTTTAGTTGCCCATTTAGGGGTGGGTTTAAGCCTTGTATCATAGTCATCTTGGGGCCATACTTCAAAAGGGAAATGAAACGAGAGTAACACCCTCCTACTATTATTCTCTAGTTCCTTAAGCTGAAAAACTTATCAATTCTATAAATCTGATAGGCTAGAGACAAGTATCTCCCTTGGACACTTGAAAGGATCTCATGAATATATGTATGTATCACGTGGGTTCAAAATAAGAGATTTTTAAAATATCATTTTCATAAAATTTTTACATATAGAAGGGTGTCATATAAAGGGGTTGTTTATACATTGAATAAAGAAGGGTTGTAGTTTATTCAAGAAAAATTCATAGATAAGGGTTTATTTATAAATAGGCATTGAACACACATGATATAGAGGATATACATATAGTAAAACCCCTCGAGCTTGGATAGCTATCTTGATTTGTTCCCAAGTTTGGGATATCTTAGTGATAGCCTTATCATGATAAATTGTTTCCACCATAATCAGACTTTACTAGTGAGGCGTAACTGGATTATCATAGCCTGATTGGTTATGCATGTTGTAATGGAAGAAAATTACTATTCCATTAGTTTGATCTAAGTCTTTGCATTTGTTTTAATATTTATGCCTCCATAGTTAGACTCGGGCATTTAATGTACTTTAATGGAAATTTATTTTCTTATTGATTAGCCGAAGAAATTGGTGGGGGGATACTTGAAAGATGTAGGATAACCTTAGACAATATCATTCACGACAAGATGTTTTCACATCATGAAAAGGTCAAGTTTTATTGCTTTAGTATGTATAATATATAGCTTTGTGAAGAAAGCTTTTTGATACATTTAAAAAAGTATTCTACTCATGGGACTTGGACACATGTATCTATTTATGTACAAGTAGTTTTTCATGGACTACGAGAAGTCGATCATGGCTTGGTTGTTTAGAAAATCCCTTCACAATATAATCATTTCATTTTAGTCTACCTAGGTGAGCTATCTTATTTGGAAGTAGAAAATCGCTAATCCCTGATCATAGATATATTGTTCTTAATGGATACTTCTATCATTCATAGTGATAATAGTTTTTACATGTGGCTCTTTAAACAAAATATGCCAAGAGGCATAGTCACTGTGGATTCCGTGAGATTTTAAGTTGGTTTTTGTTTCTTTAGTAATAATTAGATCATTATCTTTAGTATTATTAATTAATTTATTTTTAATATAGATTATTTTAGAATATGAGATTTAAGATATGGTTTTATTGAAGTAAGCTTTCTTTATAGAATACCATGCTATTTTCTTAATGTGGTCAAGTTTTAGAAGGCTTTTATAGCTTTTATTATAAAAGCAACATGATCGTGCGCAAAATAGGAGAATAGGGTGAAAATTGAGTTTTTTCGTTCATCCTTCATCCGGAATCAGAATTCAGAGCTTCAAGAGTAGTTTTGGGGGTTTTGACATGCTTGGACGCGATGGTGATGTCAAAATGTCAAGATTCAGAGCACAGAATTTTCTACAACAACTACATTATGTTACATGATACCTCTTAACTCTTAAAACCATGTATTTCAATTGATATTTGTACTTTCTTTGTAACTATATGTAAGATATGAATGTAAATATCCATGTAAAACTATAACATATAATTAAGGATGGCAAACCATGGCTTTTGCCATGGGGGAGGTTGGGCCCAATCTTGTGTTTTTTCTCTTGTCTTTCTCAATCTATTCAAATCCTCTTACGTATTATAATGTTGTTTGTATTTAATAGTTGAGATGTTTGATTTAATAGATTTTTCTACTAAGTTCTATTATGTGTGTCATAAAGTTGTTTATGATTGAGATTTGATTTGCTAGATTTTCCACGTGTTCCGCTTCGTAACATTGGTATCAAAGCTTGGCTATGCTTCGAGTTTTCAATGGTATAATATCAGTGTATAAAGGTGAACACTGTGGAACAATCGCAATCTACAAGACAAATCACTACATATGAATATTGCAGTTGCATTTCTTCGGTTTTGGACAGTCTTATATCCATAATTGATTGACTCCAATTGATCCAATTTGTTCTTCTCTGAATTTGGATTATAGCATGGACTTCGCTATGCAAACAAGATGTTATAGCCAAAAAGATTTTGAAGTTTATTTCATAGTAAATCATAGCTTTTTTTTATTTTATAAAAGTTTCAAGTTTAAGCATATTAAGTCTTTATTTATGTAACAGGCTATATAGAAGAGGCACTTGAAAGTAGTTTAGCTATTGCATATGCTTCACCATAAAAATCCTCTCAAACAACTATTTTTCAGGTAATGTAACTTTTTATTGGTTCATTTTTTAAGGATGGTATAGAAACAAAAGCTTTAGCCCTAAAAAAGACCTATAATTGTTATTTGACACATATTTTACAAATTTTGAATATTTAGCGAGTTATTTGAGTCCTAAAGTGACCTTGAATGCAAATTTCACAGCAGTATGTAGATAATTGTGTAGTAACCAACTTTGAGCCCTATTTTTTAATGACCTTATCTTTAGATTTAGTAATCCATCATAGGGACATGAATTGTGAACCTTTTTGTTGTCTACAACTCTCTAGTTATCATCATGACTTGATTCTATCTACAAAGAAAGTTATTTATCTTGAAAGTATGTCTTGCAGTTAACCCAGACTTAGTGGAATTTGTAAATTTCAACCTATAGAGACATCTAATTTCCGATAGCTTTTAATCCATTTGGAATCTAAGTATGCTCCAAAAAAAAAACGTCTTAGCTTGTACAAAGATCTAAAACTTACATTAGACATGATATCTAAATATGCCATAGAACTTGAATATTACTATTTTTTACCAAGAGACTTGTATTTTATCCAACTTTAGCCTTATCTTTAGTATATTTCTTTTTAAATTTTAGTCTTAGTCATAAGTAAATGTTTTGAAAAATTTCTTATAAGCTCCAAATCTCTAGTTATAGACTTAAGTTGATTCACAAGAAGATATAAGTTGTTTGTATTTAAAGTAGGCCTTCAATATGATTCTCACTCTAATTTTTGGCGATTATAGCATGCATTTAATGTTATTATCTTTTGATTGATAAACATTGAGACTAACAATTTTTTCTTAAAAGTACTTTGGAAAATTCTTTAACTTTCTAATTCTATTGCAAATTTACGATTTCTAGTAAAGATAGAGATCTCCAATCAAGGTAAGATATGTAAGTCTTTTACTTTTCTTATTTTTTTCTAAAATTATTAGTTAAATTTTTACTTACTACTAAACTAGAATAACAATTTTAATTGTTATCGTCAATGCTTTGAGTATGAGACCTAGCATTCATAATATTTATGTCTTATCTTTTGACTCTCTTACTCCCATGAAAGATATTTATGTCACTAACACTAGTTTTTAATTTTATTAGAATCAATTATTTGCTAATAATTAGACTCCGATTGATTCATTGTCCTATACTAAATACTTGATAAAATTCAAAAAAAAAAAACTCATTCTATTGAAGATGTGCAACGGATGACTGCGTGTGCCGCTGGTGCTTACCCTACACTGCTAGCTCCACATTGAGCAGCTAATAGCAATTGTGGACAACTGCTATTCCACTCGGGGGAATGATGCCAAGAGGCATAATCACAGTGGATTCTGTGAGATTTTACGGTGGATTTTGTAAAATTTATTTGTTGATCGGGGCTTATACATAAGGTGGATTCCTTGTGCGAGAAGTTGACAAGGACACCTGTTCTTATCGACCGTTTTATTAATTAATGTGCATGTGGGTGATTCCATAGTGGGTTATTTTGCAAAATTCATAATAATTAATTAAGATTTTACAAGTTTAGGGTGTGCACTCGAATTAAATTAAGGTTAGGACAGTGTTCCAACCTATTTTAATTATTTGTAGCTAAAGATTGCTAGGTATTCATGATTGTTTGTTTATTTTATTTATAAATAATTATGAATGCTTCAGTTGATGTGTAGAGAAGGTAGTGATGGCTTTGGATAGTACTAAGCGTTAGCGTAAGTCCAAGCATAAATTTCATAATTATGATTAATTATCCTAAGTATAATATATAATATTATGTATTTATATGATATTGTATTATTAAAATTATTACTATATTTGTAAGTTATAAGTTTAAAATTCTTTAGTAATAATTAGATCATTGTCTTTAGTACTATTAATTTATTTATTTTTAATATAGAATATTTTAGAATATGAGATTTAAGATATGTTTTTATTGAAATAAGCTTTTTTGATGGAACGCCTTGCTATTTTCTTAATGTGGTTAAGTTTTAGAAAGCTTTTCTAGCTTTATTTATAAAAGCAACAGGATCGAGTGCAAAACAGGAGAATAGGGTGAAAACTAAGTTTTTTCGTTTGTCCCTCATGCGGAATCGGAATTCAAAGCTTCAAGAGTCATTTTGGGGGTTTTGGCACACTTCAGACGCGATGGTGATGTCAAAATGTCAATATTCAAAGCACAAAAATTTCTATAGCAATTGCAACATGTTAGATGATACCTTTTGACTCTTAAAACTTTGTATTTCAATTGACATTTTTACTTTCTTTGTAGTCATATGCAAGATATAAATGTAAATATCCATGTAAAACTATAATATATAATTAATGATGGCAAACCATGGCTTTTGTCATGAAGAGGACAGGAGAGAGGGAGAAGAAAAGAGAGAGAGAGAGTGGAGAAGAGAGAGAAAGAGTACATGAAGAGAGAGAAAGACTGTGACAAGGAGAGAAAGACTAGAAAAGGAGAGAGAATGACAGAAAGAGAGAGAAAGAAGCCATGAAAGCTGGGAGAGAGAGAGATGAAGATGAAAGGAGACGTGTATTATAATTTGATGCAAAAATCAAGTCCCTAACACCTTATATACCAGCCAATGTAGCTAGTATTTCCCCATTATTAAATCCCCCTCTCTTACATTCCAAACTTGGTCCAAGGACTCCACTAATGCTCATGTCTGCTGTCCTCCCAGTCCTTGACCCCTGGGTCCTTCAATGCTCCTCCATTTTAGTGCCTATCCATGTGTACCTGAAGCTTCTTGGATTTTTAAACTGAAAAGGATGGTAACTGAGCATGTAAGGTAACTAAATGGATCAGAACTAGAGCTCTAATACCACTTGTCATGAAGAGGACAGGAGAGATGGAGAAGAAGAGAGAGAGAGTGTGTGTGTGTAGAAGAGAGAGAAATATTGTGACAAGGAGAGAGAAAGATGAAAAGAGAGAGAAAGAAGCCATGAAAGCTGGGAGGGAGAGATGAAGATGAAAGGAGACTTGTATTATAATCTGATGCAAAAATCAAGTCCCTAACACCTTATATACAAGCCAGTGTAGCTAGTATTTTCCCATTATTAAATCCCCCTCTCTTACAGCTTTTGCCATGGAGGAGGTTGGGCCCAATCGTGCGTTTTTTCTCTTGTCTTTCTCAATCTATTCAAATCCTCTTATGTATAATAATATTGTTTGTATTTAATAGTTGATATGTTTTTTAAAAATATATTTTCACTAAGTTTTATTATGTGTGTCATAAATTTGTTTATGATGGAGATTTGATTTGCTAGATTTGCCATGTGTTCCACTTCGTAACATAATTATCTTGATAAGCTTCAATTCTTCCATCTGTCGAATTATTTTAAAGTTTGCAATAGGATAGGCTAATCTTTCAACATCAATAAAGCAATAGTTTCCATTAGAGGTCCATCAACTTTCTTGATAGTATCCAAAAGAATAATATAACTTTTCCACGATCTTCATGAAATCTTATCACCAAGCATAATCCAACAAGTACACAGTGGGATAATACATCGTGCAAACGACCAAGAAGTCATGCCAACATTCACTTTGAATCCATATGTGACAAGGTAGATTAATTTAACACAGTTAACAAGTCAATGATAACAAAAAGAAACCCAACTATATTATTTCTTATTTATATACAATACTTTTTGACATAAAAGTCATATAGTATACAAATAAACCATAGTAATGTTGAACAAAAATAGCCTCAAATCTAGGTGACTCACTATGGATATTTAAAGCTAGATACTTGATGGGAAGATATGAAAATTCCTCCACCTAATAACCAAAAGAATGAGATCTATGTGCAAATACAAGTTTGGGATATATGACTTGAATCATCCTATGATATGCCACTTGGCTCGGGTCATCTCCTCACCCTCAGGAAGCTCAATAGGCCCTAGAGGGCTTATGTAGAAAGTAAAAAGTTGAACTATGTTGAGTCTCTCAACCCAACAAGTTCTCCACAACTCATACTCAAGGTTACTGATGCAATCAATGTGTATGCAATAGTCGGTAGATGTCTTGTACCAATTGATCTACTGTTCCCACTATCATGCATGAAAGAACTAGTATCATGGAGGTGTAAAAATCCAATCCATTAAGCAAAACACAAGCTCTCCCAAAGGTAGTCTACACTATGAGCCAACCTAGTAAACCAATTTGAACATCATATGAAAGTTATCCTACACAAAGTCACAAGAGTAAGGGAGGGTCCTAATTTTCTTTTCTCTTTATAACTTTTAGTGACTTCACTTTAAGACCATTCTCTTATCAAGTACAATTCATAAAACTCCTCAGATTCCATAAGTTATTTATCCTTTTGTTTACAAAATGTTACATTGCCACACAATTTCTAACTCTCTTCTTGAATTTTATACCAATCTTCTCCTAGAATAGTCTTGCCAATAATCAATGTAACATTATGCCTAAATGAAAGGTTGATGGATCCACAAGACGTAGTATATAAAGCTTGAAATACCTCATGACTTGTAGATTGGTGAAAAAGTCCCTAACGAATAAATTTAGATTCTAGACCACTGATCATAATATTGAATAATTTTTTTAAAAAATTCAACTTTAATATAATGATGGAGAGTGATTTACGTTTAATGCTCTAATATGACATGAAACATACTTGATCTAAATCACCCTTCAGAGGGCTAGCTTTTGGTAGTCCTCTAAGGATCAATTCTAGTCACCACCATCCATCCTAACTTTGAGCATTCAAACTTAGATGACTAGGTGATCCCTAGGTCTACCTTGTATATAAAGCATCTAGACTCATTCCATGAGAATCCACCTATAAGTTTCAAATGCACAACTACAACCTCTAACAGCAGTCTAACATTAGACTCAGGATGAGCACATTTCACGAATCACCCAAGTTTGAGGTAAGCAAGCATTGCACTTGGTTCAATGAGATTGAGAAATGACAAATAGCTAAGAATTCAACCCATCTCTCCATAAGGCATAGACTCGTGCGGACCCTCTAAAATGATGCTTTTCCATTCTAAGACTGACTCATAGGAAGGTCTTGATTTAACGGTCCTTATTCTAAGTTTGGGAAAAGCCACGTGGCTAATCAGTGTCATGGGATTTTTGACATACAATGTGAAAGTGGAGCATGCTCTATCTTATGGAAGAGTTTATGATTTGTCTACAAAATGGTAAGTGGCACATTTCTTAGTCAGTGGACTTCTCTAACCTACTCATTGTCATGATAATGGGTGCTCTTCATGTGGATAGTTTTGGGTTGTGAATAATAATCAAGAATAGGGTAGCATGTTGAGAATGGATATTTAGTTCTCAAACATGGCATCGCTTGAGTTCTACAACTTGATTCTTGATCTCTACCTTTGGTAGACATGGTATAAATGACAAAGATAGAGTTTCTCTTGGAATTGGGCCAGCATCTATAGCATGTGTTGCCATTGTAATGAAACTATAATTACATTTTTGAAGTGCTTCTAAAGGCTTGAAGATAGTATTTACAAGGATTTAAGCATTCTTATTTATATTTGTTTTCTATAGTAATGTGACCTATCATATTCCATCAATAGATTGATGTATGCATGAGATTTTGAGATATTACCTACAGTTTTTGGATTATGTTCAACATAGATGATTCATGTATTAGTGTGTATTATATTCAACATGTATTATTCATGTATTAGTCTCAGTTTGTGTTAGGCTATCATCCCAAGTGTGTGTATGTGCCTTTGTCTTGGGCATATCCATAAGATCTATCAAATGTATTATAAATTGATTACTCTACTATGATGTATGAAATGAAGTCACTCATTTTCACCTCTATCTATCTCCATTAAATCTTCCAAATTCTAAATTCTATTTTTTTAATCGTCTTCCATCTCCCAATCTCCTTACACCCTTCTGTCACTTATCCCTGTGGTAGACACACTCCAACATTGTGAAGTTGATGTCAAGGTTGGCGGAAGCAATATAGTCATGGGGGACTCATCAATGTTGGTTTGGGAGGATTATGCAACAAGTGGTCTTAGTATTGCAATCATAGCAACAACAATCCCAACAACAACAAAGAAGGCAAGATTCTAAAAAACTTGATGCTGCAACTATGCATGTTTTGCAGCACGTGGAACATGAGATGAAGCAATTGAATGGGCAGAATGTATCAACCTATCTATGAGTATATGTAGACAAGGTGATTTTTCACGGAGTTCCTTAGTATGCATGGAGTCAGTGTCTTGTTGTATATGCATTGCAAGAACAATTAGCTAAATTGTATCGAAGAGATGATAATTGGGTTACTTTTAAGAATACTCTCATAGAGGAGATTTTCCTGGAAGATACATGATTAGTTACAAGAAAGACATTTATAGATTGAGTGGAAAAACCTAACAAATTTCTTCCTACTACAACATTGTTGCATGAATTTGAAAGTTGCTATACTTAGTTGGATGTGAATGACCAACAATCATTGGAAAGTTAAAAAGTTAAGTTATTTTTTATATGAGAAATTGACTAATTAGTTAGAATATAAAACTTTAGAAATTGGGCTGAAAACTACATGGGTACATATTACTTATACTGTAAATATGATTGTAAAACAAGAAAGGATGAGACAGAGGTTACGAACATGGTCTATGCCTACATTTTCTATTAAATGACTTGAAATTGCAGCAAATCCATTTGTGTATATGGCTAAGCAACCCACTATGCTGGCTAGTCACCCAAAAAGAAGATATTATAGATGAGTTGGTGAAAAGCTTGCATGACCTACACTTGAATATGATAGACCTTCACTCAAAGGTTATAAAATTGGATTTAAAAAGTGGAAGGAAAGGGGTGGGTAGCAGTCCAAAGGCTTGTTAGAGAAGGGTTGAAGAGACCATGTATATGGTGTGATAGCTTATAGTGATATAGAAACAAAGATGTAATGATACAGAACATGTAATGAAAGATGTCTTGCATTTAAAAAAACAGTAAGGAAAAAATAGAGGCAAGTAGCCTAGTTACAAGTTGTAATCTATCATAGAGATAGTAATTTAAAAAGCGCTTGAGGAATACATTCTTGGAAGCATGGTTGAATTTGCAATTGGTGAGATTCTAACCATGCATTCAAGAATTTGGAAATTTTCATAAAGTTTGGAAATTTCTAATATGATTAATATTTTGACACATGGTTAAATCTTATCCCCTTACTTGAAGCTAATATTTTCCCTATATATTATATAAGCAACCCCCCCAAGTCCCACCCTCAAATATGGGGTTAAGATTTGGCCACTTGGTCAAATCTTTACTCCATATTTGAAAGTGCAACTTGTGAGATTCTAAAATTCTCTAATATAGTATTTTCTTGGAATCGCTAAGCATGAACTCCATGATGGGGTAATAGATATCATTAAGCAAAAACGGCGGTTTGTAGGAGAACCTACTGAAGTATTGTTGCAAGTTGAAGAAGACATGGGTTCACATGGTATTCATTTGGACTCTATTGATGATTCCATTTCTATCATAAAATAGATTGATGCTAAAAATGGGTTGTATAAGGGTGAAAATAATGATGTTATGGTGCACAGATCAGATGCTGTAAGTGCGCGTAGTGAGCATCAGAAGGTCCCCAAGAACAAAAGAACTCTACTTTTTGCACACAAATCAATGTAGAAAGCTTACACGACATGAACAAGAGGCCAATTGGGTGCAATCTCCCCCCATGCCTTGTGTGAGCGCTCCACAAAGCATGTATTTCATATATTAATCATCTTCAAGCTCAAATAATAACCCAAATTACAAAATAGCACGCTTTAGCTTTTCAGTTTACTTTTATGCCAAATAGAATTAAAGCTAATGGGTGCCCAAGAAGTCAGGCATACCCAAATACAATGTCCAAATACAAATATCTAAATTGTGTGCCCATGCATATACAAAAATAATAAATAAATATCAAGCACCTTGATAAATAAGCATGACACAATATAGGTGTCATGCCTAAGGTTTGCGCCCATCAAAATATTGACAATAAATTTGAATACACGCTATCCTCCAATGCTTTCCACTGTCATTGCTGCTATCTCTACACATCAATTGAAGCATTCATAATCGTTAGTAAAATAATAAAATTAAACCGACAAAAGTGAATACCTAGCAGTCTTCAGCTACATAAATAAATTGGTTAGAAATCAATCGTAACCTTAATTTATCACGAGTGCGCACTCTAAACTCATAAATGTTTATTAATTAAATATGTATTTTGCGGAATCACTCGCTATGGAATCACCCATGTACACATAAAATTAACAAAACGCCCGAAAAGGATAGGCGTCCCCATCGACTTCTCGCACAAAGAATCCACTTTGTGTATGAGCCCCGATAATAAAATCTTACGGAATCCACCGTAAAACCTCACGGAATCCACCGTGGCACAGAATCCACCGTGTAATATGTCTCCTGGCATCATACCCCCGGGGTTGGATAGCAATTGACCTCAATTTCTATTAGCTCAATGTGGACCTAACAGAGTGGGGAAAGCATTTAAGTCTCTAGCGTGCATCCATTGGGCCTCTTCAACAGGATGGTTTTTAAATTTGACCAAATATCTAGAATATCTACGGCCAGTTCTAGTGGTCATAAAGTCAGTATCTATAATAGTTTCAAGCTCAAGGATTTCAGTCTCTTCATCTAGCAAAGGTGGGTTTTCATAGACAGGGTGTACAGGTAATTGGCCTCTAAAGGGTCGTAATAAACTGATATGGAAGGTGTTGTGGATTTTCCAATGTTGTGGGAGTTCTAGTTTAAATGCATTGTCATTGATTTTGTGTATGATCTTGAATGGTCCATAGAATCTAGGTGCTAATTTCACAACTGGGTGTTTATCTACACTTTGTAATCTACGTTTTTCTATGCGTAACCAAACATAGTCATCAACTTTAAAATTCATAGCCTGTCTTTTCTTATTTGCTTGTTTTGTATATGATTGCTGGGCTTTAGCAATCATATCTTTAACTTCATAAAAAATAGTGGCATGCATGTTAGCAATATCATCAACAGTTTGAATTTTGTTTGATAATGATGCAACAGGTGTAGGCAATCTATATCCATAAATAACCTCAAATGGTGCTTTCTTTGTAGCTGTATGCGGTGTATTATTATATGCAAATTGAAGTAAATGTAGATGTGTATCCCATGTGTGTGGTTTTGAAATAGTGTAAGCACGCAAAAGATCTAAAATAGTACTGTTAGTAGCTTCTGTTTGACCGTTTGTTTCTAGATGAAATGTAGATGAAAAATCAATCTTTGTTCCTAAGTTAGCAAACAAAGTAATCCAAAAATTATTACAGAATCTAGAATCACGATCAGAAATAATAACTTTTGGTAAACCATGATTAGTAAACACAGTTTTCAAAAACAATTGAGCAGCTTGAGATGCAGTTAAAGTTTTCTTGCATGGAATGAAATATGCTTGTTTGCTAAACTTGTCTACAACACTCCAAATCATATCATGGTTAGCTTTAGTGTTAGGTAAACCAGTGATAAAATCCATTGAAATCTGTTCCCATGGTCGTGATGGAATAGATAGTGGCATTAGTAAACCATATTGTTTACCATGGTGTCGTTTAACTTGTTGACAAACTAAACATTCAGAAACAAAGTTAGATACATTAATGTCCATATGTGGCCAATAAAAATCTTCAGTCAATGTACGCAAAGTAGATATAATACCTCTATGACCTTGATATGGAGGACAATGAATCTCATGCAAAACAAATGATCGAAATGGAACTGTCACACATAATCTTTTTTCATAAAAAATGAATCCATTATTGCAAGACAATGAATCAATAGGAATCCAATTATTTGCAACTAATTTATTCCAATCAGTTTGAAAAGTAATATCCTGATGATAAGTATCTTTCATAGGGATAAGGGAATCAAATGATATGACAGAAATATTATGAATTCTCGGTCTTCTACTCAAAGCGTCGGCTACAACATTCTCTTTTCCTAGTTGATATTGTATAAGGAGATGAAAACTTTGAATAAAAGCTGCCCATTTAATGTGTCGGTCAGATATTTGGGGTTGACTAAGGAGATGTCTAATGCTTTGTTGGTCAATTTTGATCATAAATTCAGATCCCATTAAATAATGTTTCCATTGACGTAAGACTTGTACTACAGCTAACAATTCTTTATCATAGGTAGAATATTTAAGTTCGGATGGTTTCAGTTTACAGCTAGAGTAGGCTATGGGATGATTATCTTGCATAAGGACGGCTCCTATTCCAGATCCACTAGCATCCGTAACTACTAAAAAGAATGGTCTATTGAAATCAGGTAGTTGTAATACAGGAGCATGGGTTAATGCATGTTTCAATAAATCAAAAGATTTTTGTTGATTGTCAGACCAGTTATAAACAATACCATTCTTTAAAATTTTAGTCAAAGGTAATGCAAGTAATGAAAAATTTCACACAAACTTTCTGTAAAAACTAGCAAGACCTAGAAAAGAACGTAACTCACGCACATTTTTGGATATGGGCCAATTTAAAATTGTTAGCTATATATAGTCTATCTATATATAGCGCCCCTGTTAGCTATATATAGTCTGTCTATATATAGCGCCCCAGGTGCCCTCTATATATTCCTATCATGTGTGATCAGTTGACACACTTCTGGGGTTCCACTTTCGGTGTCTCTCGTCTCTCTTTTCCTCTCTCTTCCTCCATTCCTCGTCTCCCTCGCGCATTGTTCAACATGGTATCAGAGCGCACAAATACGCCCCAGCTGTTGTGACCTCAAATTGACTCCCCTCGGCCTCTGTAACCCCAATAGCGGACAATCTTAGCAGCAGAGGTGCAGATGCTGGTGACGAGCATGTCTCGCTCTCACCTCCCGGTAGTGGAAGCGGAAGCGCAGATTGGGAGCTTGTTGCATGTGCCTGCTCGCTCCCTCTCTAGGTTTTTACCTTCAGACTCTTCCATAGAGAGACTCTCTGCCTGTGCGCGAGAGAGAAAGGGACACGGACACAGAGGCTCAGGGAGAGATGGAGATAAAGGGAGGCATGCTCAGAGGCCCTAGCGGAGAAGGGACGCACATGCTAGCGCTGCGGTGGAAGAAGCCGACCGTCACAACAGCAGCCGCTTCGACATTCTGATGCCATGGATGCCGGATTCGTCCAGCCTCACCAAGACAGGTGCTTGGGCCCATCTTCTCTGGCTCTTGCTTTTCAAGCTCCAGGTCCAGCTTTTCTGGCTTCTGCTGTTCCACAATCTCAGAAGCAAGCGAAGAAGACACGGGTGGAAGATCTTGTTCAGGCTTTTCAGCCTCTTGCTCAGAATTACGAACGTCATTTTCATGAGGTGCAAGCGCTTCATCACCATCTGCTTCATGTGAATCTGGCTCCGCTACAGTATCACGCGAGACAGCGGCATGCTTCGCTGCAGGCTCCAAGTCTTTGGCTTCCTCAATAGGACCGATGGAGTCATCTAACTTGTGCTCCGTGGGGGGTACTGCGTCCCCCGCATCCTGCGTGGGAAAAAGTGATGGAGAAGCAGAGGAAGGAACGGGTGGAGCTTCGTAGGAACGGTTGGAGCTTCATCTGCCCTGTTTGGAGGATGGATGCCAGATTCGTCCAGCCTCACCAAGACGGGTGCTCCATCCAGCCTTTGTTCTTGATACGTGGGGTTTCATGCAACTCTTCCATGGCTACCGCAGCTGCTGCAGACTATGCACTCGCTTCTACACAGTCAAACGCAATTGTCCCCTTAACAACATATGTCCTAATTTTCAATTTCAAGGTGTTGTACAGTCTGCTTCGCAGGCCAGATGGAACTCTTGACCGTCACCTTGCCGAGTTCCTAGACAGAAAAGTAGCTGGAAACGCAATACTTGTCGAAGGCTTGCTAGTGTTGATGTGATCATAGAAAGAGCAACTCACCTGTGGAGTCGCCTGTTTTGGATGGTAGATCTCCTTGTGAATGGCAGTACTAATGATCTGAATGTAGACACAGGTGTAAGATCATTACAGGATGAAGGACGTATGCCATTATTGAGGCCTCTGATCATCTTTTTCCATGGGGGAAGCTTTGCCCACTCCTCTGCTAATAGTGCCATATATGATGCGATGTGCAGGAGGTTAGCAAAGACCTGTAATGCTGTTGATGTTGTGCTTTCCCTCAATTTCAAACAAGCACCCGGGCACAGGTATCCAGCAGCATATGAAGATGGATTGACATGTGTGAGATGGGCAAGGAGTGACATGGGGAGACAATGTCTTCTTTATCTGGGTTGCTGCTCAAACAAGTGCATTCTTGCAGGAGACAGTTCAGGGGGGAACATAGCCCACAATGTTGGAGTTAGGGCTTCAGAAGAGGGCATACATCTTACAGGAATGATTCTCTTAATGTCTATGTCTGGAGGACAACAGAGGACTCCTGCAGAGAAATTATTGGATGGTAGGTACTTCGTTACAATAAGGGATAGCGATTGGTATTGGCAAGCTTTTGTACTTCGTTACAATAAGGGATAGAGATTGGTATTGGCAAGCTTTTCTTCCTGTCGGGGAAAACAAAGAGCACCTTGCTTGTAATCTTTCTCTCCCCTGGCACCACAGTTGGCTGAACTAAATCTTCCTTCTTGCTTGGTGGTCGTTGGGGGCCTAGACATTCTTCAAGATTGGCAACTCCATTATGTAACAACCTTCAGTTCCCTCGCCCTTTGCGAAAATCCATCCTCCAGGACTTGTCTTGTTGGAATGTTCTTGCTTTTGGGGGTCATTAGAATAAGCATGACAAAGGACAACAATGCGCAAGACTCAAGTGCATAAGCACTCAAAGTATTGGGAAAACTGGTCACCAAAGTAGCCTATGAGGTTCTTCCATTTTATTTCATCTTTGAGGAAAGCTTCCATGTTATCGTCAACAACATACACAGTTGGAAGCACTTGCTAGATTGCCTGTATGGCATTGCCACTCAAGGCTTATATTCTTTCCAGCTGATGAGGGTCTATATTCCAGCTGATGACACATTATTTCGTTTATATTCTTTCCAGCTGATGAGCATCTATATTCCAGCTGATGACAAATTGTTTTATTTATATTCTGTTCATGGGGCCCCACATGTGTTATGTTGTCTATAGAGCGGCGTCGCGAACCGTCTCTGTAGACCTTGTGTTGTTCTAATGTCACTGTAACGTTTTTCTTTAAGTTTTGATGTGACAGATATACTGCTTACATCCCAAGTTCAGTTGCAGGAATTTCGGAGTGATAAAGCTCTTTTAATGCCTCTGAATAGGCTGTTGTAATTCAGGAGTGATGTAGCTCCTTCTCCGTTGATGTTGTAATTCACGAGTGATGTAGCTCCTTTGATGCCTATGAATAGGCTCTTGTAAGTTCAACTTTGTAATTTTATATTTTGAATATTAATATAATGGTAGGCCTATATAGAGCTGTGGGTTTTTCCCTTGAGCCCCCAAGGGTTTTTTCATCCATAGTAAGGGACCTTTATTTGAGCGGGGGTGTTAGCTATATATAGTCTATCTATATATAGCGCCCCTATTAGCTATATATAGTCTGTCTATATATAGCGCCCCAGGTCCCCTCTATATATTCCTATCATGTGTGATCAGTTGACACACTTCTGGGGCTCCACTTTCGGTGTCTCTTGTCTCTCTTTTCCTCTCTCTTCCTCCGTTCCTCGTCTCCCTCGTGCATTGTTCAACAAAAATTGCTTCTATCTTTTTAGGGTCAACTTTAATACCTTCTGATGAAACAATATATCCTAGATATTTAATTTTTGTCTGAAAGAATTCACTCTTTTCCAGATTGCATACAATTGATTCTCTTTTAACAACTTGAAAACTAAAGATAGATGTTCATAATGCTCATTCTCATTTTTATTGAATACCAATATATCATCAAAGAATACTATAACACAATGTTGATATTTCAAGAATATGTGATTCATCATGTGACTAAATGTAGCTGGTGCATTAGTTAGATCGAAAGGCATCACTAGAAATTCATAGTGTCCAAATTGTGTTCTAAATGCAGTTTTGAATATATCAGATTTATCCAATCTTACTTGATGATAACCAGATTTAAGATCTATCTTACTGAATATGGCAGATCCTTGTAGCTTATCCATAAGATCATCTACCCTAGAAATCGGATATCTATTCTTAACAGTATTTTTATTCAAGGCACGATAATCAATGCACATGCGATAAGTATTATTCTTCTTCTTTACTAATAATATAGGTGCACCAAATGGAGAACTACTAGGTCTAATTAATCCTCTGTTAAGCAATTCTTCTATTTGATTTTGAATTTCTTTCTGTTCAATTTGGTTATGTCTATATGATGCTTTACATGGTGGTTGTGTACCAGGAATTAAATCTATTTTGTGATCTTCAGGACGTGAAGGTGGTAGTCCAGGTGGTAAATCATTAGTAAAACAATCTTGAAATTGGGCAAGAAATTGTGTATACCTAGGATGCATTTGTTTTTCTTTAGCTTGAAGTTCATTCACCCATATTAAATAAGATTTGCTACTTTTACGTAATGCACGTTTAGCCTGAGTATGAGTAAGTAGTGGAAAATTATTAGAAGCGTGCATACCATGCAATGTGATTTGTTTTCTTTGAAAATAAATTTTAATTGAATGCGTAGAATAATCTATGTCAGGATTATACTGATGACACCAAGGCATTCCTACGATAATGTAACTAGACTGCAAAGGTACAACTAGGAAATTTCTTCGTTCAGTATATTCACCAATTTTAATTTTTAAATATTATATCTCGTGCCTAGGAATGCACCTTTAATGCGATAATGTGTAGAAACAATTTGTAAATTCAATTCTTTAACTAACTTTGCAGAAATAAAATCATGTTTGCTACCATCAACATGTAAAATATTCTTTTCTTTACCATGCACAAAACATTTCATTGTTAACAAAGAATGGGGAGTTGGCATACCTGGCAAAGTATCCGAAATAGTACCAATGTCGTCATCATCTTCCGTAAAGTCAGGCATTTCCTCACGTTCTTCTTCTTCCATTGCTCCAAGATAATTGATATGGAAAGGTGGCTTTTTGGATTGACAATTGGCTGCTAGATGTCCAGGTTGATGGCGTTTATAACAAACTATAGGTTTGGCTTTAGATACATTGTTGGTAATGGCAGGAAGTTTAGGAATGTTAGGATTTGGCTGTGAGGATGGCTTAGGGTTTGGATTGGTATTTGATGGCAAAGCAGGTGGTCGTGTCCAAGACTTACGGAATGAAAATGGAAGAAAACGACTTTGATTGAACCTTCAAAAATTTGAATTGAATTGTTTGGAACCATAGTTACCATTATCTTGAAATTATTGTGGTCGCTTATCTCTTTTGCGAATCTTGTCTTCAGTGTCATGAGCTAAGGAAATTGCATCTTCAAGGGTTGTAGGCTTGAACATATTGACTTCAGCATAATAATGTCCAAGTAGGCCAAACATAAACTTGCGTTTGTGGGTTGCTTTAGGTACATCTTCGAGCATGCGTAGTTGTAGTAGGGCATTCCAAAAATGTTCAGTGTATTAGGAAATAGATTCATGATCTCTTTGTTGTAAAAGATCCCATTGCTTTATGGCTTTTTCATGGAACTGAGGAGGAAGAAAATTTTGCAAAAACTTCTTTTGGAAACTCTCCCAGGTAGTGGGACAATCAATACTCTTGTGGACCACAGTCCACCATAAAGATGCTCGATCGACTAAATGGTTAGTGACACATTTAATTTTGTCTTTCTTAGCATATGTTTCTTCATGGAGGTAATCATCAAACTGACTGATAAATGCAAGTATAGTCTTTCCATCTCGAGATCCATTAAAAGTATGAAATTTGAAGTTTCTTTTACTTATCTTTGTTTCTTTGCGGATGGATTGGGCTTCAAGCATCGCATCAATGGTATGTCGTATAAGATCTTCAGGTTGCGGTCCATCTTTGTCGGTGGTAGTTCGTTGCAAATTAGCCAATTGAACTTGCAAAGCTTGTCGGGCTCTTCGTTCTTCATCAAGCTGCATCATAATCAAATCCATCTTTTGTTCCATCGTTGGTTCGGGTAAATCACCTTCAGCGATAAGATCGTCCATATGTTGTTCCGTCATCCTGTAAAATCCAAAAGACCTCACACTCTCGAAATCTGATTAGTGGGATGAGCGTAGCTCAAAGGCGGGTATACAAGGCTTATATATATATTTTTAGCTTTACGATCTTTCTCTTTTGTGATTGCGGTATTTGTTGTCTTCGTAGAAGTTGCGTATAATCTTTGTATGACCTTCTGCGTTTGCTAAAACTGGTTCAACAAGTCTGCAGGTGTGAACAAAGTCTACCAGAGAGTAATAAATGAATTCTGTGCTTCTGCGTGTGAAAAGCCTTTATGGGAGTGGTTGAAGTAAGTCTTTTATGACTTCTGTGACTTGCAAAATTTAGTAGACTTGGAAGACTTGGAGTAGCTTAGTAGCGTAGGAACTTTAATAACAAAGCTGATTTTCGTGTAACTGAGGACATCCTCAACGGAATCGGCGCCACCCAGAACATCCTCTTGCCGCCGATCGTCGAATTTGTTGAATGAAGCTTATATAAGCTTCTTATAAAGCTTACTAAGCTTTAAGTTTAAGCTTTTAAAGCTCTTGAGCTATGGAAGCTTACTGTTAGTCTGGTTGAAAAACGACTTGAAGAAGGAGATGTCTATGTGGTCCTCCGCCTCCACATGCTGGTCCTTCGCGATCAGAGGATGTAGATAGGGGTTCTTCACTGCCAAGAACACACTCATATTGACCGTCGCGACAAAACTAACTGTAGAGCTCGATCATTCTAGGAGCTCCGCCTTCGTGCAAGATGGTAAGCGATTGGAAGCTCTCGATCTTAGCTTCACTCTGATACCACTAGTGCACAGATCGGATGTCGTAAGCGCGTGTAGTAAGCGTCAAAAGGTCCCCAAGAACAAAAGAGCTCTACTTTTTGCACACAAATCAATGTAGAAAGCTTGCACGACATGAACAAGAGACTGATTGGGTGTAATCTCCCCCTATGCCTTGTGTGAGCGCTCCACAAAGCATGTATTTCATATATTAATCATCTTCAAGCTCAAATAATAGCCCAAATTACAAAATAGCAAGCTTTAGCTTTTGAGTTTGCTTTTTTGCCAAATAGAATTAAAGCTGATGGGCGCCCAAGAAGTCAAGCATACCCACATACAATGTCCAAATACAAATATCTAAATCGTGCGCCCATGCGCATACAAAAATAATAAATAAATATCAAGCGCCTTGATAAATAAGCACGACAAAATATAAGCGCCATGCCTAAGGTTTGCACCCATCAAAATATTGACGATAAATTTGAATACACGCTATCCTCCAATGCTTTCCAGTGCCACTGTTGCTATCTGTACACATCAACTGAAGCATTCACAATCGTTAGTAAAATAATACAATTAAACCGACAAAAGTGAATACCTAGCAGTCTTCAGCTACATAAATAAATTGGTTAGAAATCAATCCTAACCTTAATTTATCAAGAGTGCGCACTCTAAACTCATAAACGTTTATTAATTAAATATGTATTTTGCGGAATCACTCGCTATGGAATCACCCATGTACACATAAAATTAACAAAACGCTGTCGTATTGCTGCGCATCCGAGGTGTGAAATCCACCCAAAAGTTGTGTGTGTGGGATTTGATACTTTGTACATACTTAGTCATTATGTTTGCATCTTTATTCTTCGTGGCAATATAGTAAAGAGGGGCTAGAAAAGGATACTGTTGTTGGCAGTGCATTGGTTAGTATGTATGCCATGTGTGGTTTATTTGCGGAACCACAAAAAGTGTTTGACAAGCATCGACTTTGTAGCGTAATCTCGTGGAATGCTGCATTATCTTGGCTTGAAGGTGACAAGGGGTTTTGTTTGCTTATATTGTGATGATGAAGGAAAAGAATTCCAAAGTTTGGAGGCAGTTTGAAATCATATGATATGAAAGAGCCATTGTAAGCTATGATATGAAGATGAGGGCTTGTATGCTTTTCTAAGGGCCGCTTTTCTAGAGCCAATGATGGAAGGAGCTTTTTCAAATGGGCTTTTTGGGAGGATAGCAGAGGGAGAGTGGAGGGCACAATGGACAGAAAGGAACGATGAATGAAGGAGGAAGGAATGAAGAGTACCTACACCTTGTAGCAAGGAAACTGATGTGACATACAAGCATTTGGCACGAGAGATGTCGACTGCAATCAGAAGACGAGATGTCGGAAGGAAGATAGTGCAAACTCGAAAATTGTGGTGAAGGATAACAAAGACAAACTTGTGAAAGAACCTACTAATCTCGAGGAAACAATAGAACGCTGCGATATATTGCTGATTTGATTGCTCTTCTTATTGAGCTGGCTAGCTGTGCAAGGCCAGATGTTGGGCTTCCTCTGGAAAATACTGACATTGAATAGGGAGAGCCGAAGTGGACGAGGGTGCTGAAGAAGTCAGGAGGGTAGCTTCAGCAGGTCTTGAACAATGTGCTGGAGATCAGCGAGATGAAGGAGAAGGGAGACGAAGTCCCTGGGCTTTTGGGAAAAAGCTTTATGAGGTATTGTTCGATGAATATTGCAATGTCTTCTCCACCCTACGGCAGCCAGTATTCTAGAAACTGAGTAGTACATCAGTGGATGAGCCAGGTTACTCCGGCTCGGAAGGGACCTGAAGTTCTAGACATTCCAAAGCAATCAGCTACAAAATATTTGATTGCACCCCTGGAAGCTTCAGAGCTAAGAGGTCTTAACATAAAAAATCAGGGAAAGAGTATCGGCGGAAAAACTCCAGAAGTATGACTGATGTAGATTTTGAAGAACTCGAGGGGTTTATGGACCTGGATTTCAACTTTAGCCAAGATGATCTCACTCCACAAATTGTCAGCATGTTGCCTGCATTGAGACGTCAGCGTGGAGAGGAGTATCTTCTAGTGGAAAGCTCAGATTTCACACTTTCAAGAACTAGAGCAGTTCGAACTGAGGCATGATTATTATAAAAGCCTAGACGTCCCCTACATAGCTGGCGATTCTCAGCCCCAGTTGATGGCTCTATAGACATGAAAGAAGAGATAAGATTTTGGGCTCGAGCTGTGGCATGTACTGTACGCCAAGAATGTTAGCACAAGTCAAGACGACCAAGTTGAGTTAAAGATCACATTAATCGGAGCACGATGGTTCATTGTTCACCTCTGTTTTGGGGAAGAGAAAGCAACAGGTGGTGATTACTCGGTGTTATCATGTATGAAATGCTGATTGGCTGTCTACCCTTCTATTCAGATGAATCAATGACAACCTGCAGAAAGATAGTGAATTGGAGGAGCCATCATGATGTATTGAGAATCGTCAGTAAAGGCTATCAGTTACTCTGCTATTAGATTCAGAAAAGTGGCAAGGGGAAAAAGGCAGTTGGCTACTGTTTGAAGGCTCTAAGCCCCTACTGTAATTGCAGTATACTATCCAGAAGGCCACATGTTAAGAAGTTATGTCACATGCTTGCAAGTAGTTTATGGAAACAGGACTTTACCATGGCTCCTTGATGCATCTTTTTAAACTAGATGTGAACATTCCATTAGTTCCCTTCACCATCTTCAACCAGTTTTGCAGCATGGCCAGCTATAATAATTATAATCAGAAGCTTGATTATGTTTACAAAGTCGTAATTTTCAAGAGTCAAATTGTCATGATTTGAAGAGCTATTCTCAGTTTTCATACTGCTCATGAGAGGGTGGCACAGATTTGTCAACTGTTGCAATCACATATAGATGATGCAAAGCAGGCAGAAACTGTTGTCAATTGTGTGCATTTGAAATCTTGCTTCTCATAAGCTTGGACTCTAATAAGAGCTTGTATACATGGCATGAGTCAATTGCATAGAACATATGTGGTTTGTTATGATGTTTCTCTATGATCAGAGATAACTTGGCAGTAATACAATTGTTACTTGACATCATATTTGTCTTGATTATTTGCTTCGATTGATCTTCTGTCTTGGAATTTCTCAAGAACCTCTGTGGTTGCGACTTTGCTTTTGAAAACCCTTCGACATCTTTGGTGAACCCGACGTGAAAGTGTAGCATAAATTTCAGGATGGGGGGAGATACTTCAGCATCCATTTCAGCCTCTTCTACAATTTCAGCTTCGTCCTCTATTGCAGCTCCATCATTGACTGCTGCTTCAAGTACTTCAACGGATGATCTAAAGCAGATTTTGTAGAATATGTCTATGTATATGCAGCTTCAAAATCAGCAAACACAATTGTATATGCAGCAGCAGCATCAATTGCATCAACAATAGTTGTCTCAGCAAAGGCAACTATATTCGGAGCAGGAGAATGCAATCAACGCGACTAAGGCGATTGAAGCAGTTGAGAATGAGAAGAAGCTATTTGATGGCCGTAATGTTTCAGCTTACTTGAAGACGTATGAGATCAAGATGGGATTTTTTGGAGTACCAGCTAGACTTATGAGTAAGTATTTCCTTCGTCTTGTCACACCCGCCTTGAGGGCAAAAGTGACTGATCTTTTTATTCAAAATTCACATTGGCAAGATTTTAAGAAGGCCCTAAAAGAAGAGTATTTCCTTGAGGACTTTGGGATGGCTACACGGCGATCATTCCGAGAGTGGGTCTACATGCCAAACAAAGGTCTAGCTGCTTCAGAGTTGATTCGAGAATTTGAAGAGAGGTATAGTAAGCTTGATGCCATTGAACAAAGAGCATTGGATATTGAGAAAGTTGAGCTTTTCTTGCAAGCTGCAGATCCTGCTCTTCAGGAAGAATTGGGAGAGCTTCTTGAGGATCGCACGAAGCCTATGGGTCTTAAAACAAATTGGCAAGATGCCCAAGATGCAGTCTCGACTTTGACCAAGAGGAGGATATGGAATATCCGCCTACAGAATGGATCTATGACACCGACGCCGTCTTCTGCTCCTATTCCTACTTCTATCCCTGTTATTTCTTCTCTTCCTCAGCCAGTTTCTTGGCCTATGCCAGTGCCTACTGTTTCTACTCCTCCTATTCCTCCTGTTCCAAGACCGATGCCGGCTCCTTCTGCTCCAAAACCATCCACTTCGTCGGTGCCTTCCTCTCTTGATGATATAATCAAAGGCATAACGGATTTGACACTGGAGTCAGTTAAAGCAGAATTGGTGGGAAAATTGAAAGAGCAATTTGCTTCGACTGTGCCTACTATTTCTTCTAGTGCTCCTACTGCACCTAGGAGTGCTCCTAGTGCACCTAGGAGAGATCGAAGATGTATTTGGTGTGATAGTATGGACCATCAGCATTGCAGGGATTGTGAATATTTTCAGGATGCAAGGAGGAAGAATTTGGTATTTTGGGGACAAGATGGTAAGATTTGGTTGACTGAAACAAGAGCTCTGCTTGCTACCAACTTTGGGAAAGGCGGAATGAAGAAGTTAGTGGATGACATGGCTGCGCGTACTTCTTATGTGGCAGCTAGAGGAGATGCTTCTGCATATGGAGTCCAGATTGAGAAAGGATCAGAGAATCAGTCAGCATTATGGACTTATGCTATGGAGACGGCAAATAAGGGAAAAATTCAGCAAACTGTTTTGACTAGTGTAGGCTCTAGCATCAGATCTGAGACAAGTTGGGATTTGCATGTTGACAGGTACACTATTTATGCCTAGTTGGCTAAGTCTCAGGGAGTAGATGTACTTGTTGAGGAGAAGCATAAGAGGGATGAAGAAAAAACAAGTGTAGCTAAAAAGACTAGAGGGGGTGAGTTTGTTACTCCACCTACTGCAGGACCGTCTTTGAGACCAGGGCTAGAACGACAGATGCAAGATGCTCAAAAGAGAGAAAAGAGGCTAGAGCCTAGAGAGAGAAAGCAGCCAGGGTTTAGATTGATGTCTGATATTGAGACATCTACGGACATGAAGAAAATCTTTAATGACAAGATACTTGGCAGTGAGGTGACTTTTACTATTTCTGAGGTTTTGGGCATCTCGAAAAGAGAGTTTCAAGATCAGTTCCAAGAGGTCCTGAAGAGGAAAAGACATGCATTGCCTACTACTGATACACATGGAGTTTTTATTGGGGAGTTGGATGAGGATGAGGATGAGGTTATGGTTGAGAATGCTTCTGTTTTTCCACAGATAGAGAAGAGGTTTCAGCCTATGCATTATGCTGAAACTGATGAGCCTGTCTTGATACCGCGTAGTCACTTTTCGCGGAGTCATTGGGCTAGGGCAACTAAAGAGACGATGGTAAAAATTGGAGAGAAACAGGTGCCTTATGTTGCTTTGGTGGATCATGGTTCAGAGATTAATCTCATAGTTCGTGGAGTTTATGAAAGTAATAGATGGCCTATGGATGTAGAGCATGGGTGGCGTATGAGAGCCGCCAACAACACTGCAGGTGATTTGCATGCTACATGTCCCAATGTCAGGGTTTCTATTGGAGATGTAGAGGAGGATTTCCATTTCTTTGTGCAGGATTATGCTCATATCCCATAATTTTTGGATAGCCATTCATCACAGAGATGCGCATGGAAACAAAGGTAATGGATGATGGATCTGCTTATGCACGGATTCGCAGTAAAGATGACATGAAAGCAGTTCAGTTTATGACTGTGTGTGTGAATCATGTTAGAAACAGAGATACTCTTAGAGTTGCACCTTTGCCCACTGTGAGGGATTCGGGTTTTCATTAGGTACCGCTGTTTCGCGAGACGACGGTGGTACAGAGCAGAGGAGATTGGAGTTCTCACCTCCTGGCAGCAGTGTTTTCTCCTCCAGTTTTGTTGGAATTTCAGCAAACAATTCGATGAGTTATCAGAAGACTTCAAAGTTGCCTAGAGCTGCCAGGCAGCACATATGCAGGAAGGAGAAAAAATTGAAAAATGCAGGTATTTTAGAGGATGATGAGCATATAGATGGGATACATGATAGTATGATTTGTGCAGATACGATGATAGAGGTGGAAAATATGCTGAAAAGTGATATGCAGAGTTGTCACTTGCAGAAGAGGATGATGCAGAAATTTCAGCCACTATGGTTGATCATGTTTGCCATGTCTATGATATTGTGGCTTTCATAGAAGAACTCTATGTTGGAGATTGGTTGCAGATTGGCAAGTACCTTAGTACACTAAGCAAAAGAGATGAATGGACAGATGAAGAGTTCAAGAAGATCAGAAGAAAAGCCTATGGTTATTTTCTCAAGGACGGATTTCTTTGGAAGCATCAGAAGAAAAGAGGTGGATTACCTTTGCGGGTTGTCTGCGATAGAGAGACACAATTACAGGTGATCAGGGAGTTTCATGAGAGTCCTTGGACTGGTCATAGAGGAGTGTGGGCTACTTATGAGAAAATCAAGGAGAAATATTGGTGGAAAGGCATGTATAGAGATGTTTCTCACTTTGTAGAGACTTGCAGAGACTGCGAGATGTATTCGATAGTGCGTCATCGAGATGAGCTTCATCCGACCTATCCACTATGCATTCATTATAAGTGGGTAGTTGACTTGGTTACTATGCCTATGGGTCTATGGCAGATGAGGTATATTGTTTTGGCTAGAGAGGATCTTACCAATCATGTTGAGGGCAGATCTTTGAGAATGAAGACCACTAGTGCAGTGTGCAAGTTCTTATTGGAAGAAATTTTATGCAGGTATGGTTGTGTGGGTAAGATCACTGCGGATCGCGGTGAATTGGATGCAGATGAAGCTAGGGAGTTTTTCTCTCAACTAGGAATCAAGTTGACTCTAACCACAGCATACAATCCAGAGGGAAATGGGAAGAGTGAAAGAGGGCATCCGCCGATAGTGAAAGCATTAGCCAAAGCATGTAGAGGACGGATTGGAGAATGGCCGATACTTCTACCATTTGCTTTGTGGGCTGATCATACGACTCACAGTGTTACCACAGGATATATGCCGGTAGAGTTGATGTATGGTCAGAAACTAGTTATGCCGACTGAGATTTGTGCTTTGACTTGGTCAGTTTTACCTTGGCAGGAGGATTTGACGAGAGAGGAGCTCTTAGTTCTTTGGATTTGGCAGTTGGAGAGAAGACCAGAGGATATTCAGCTAGCTATTGACAGGTTGAAGGTTGCTAGACTAAGAAATAAGGACAGGTTTGACAGCAGGCATCGCTTGCGGCCTAGAGCAATAGAAGAGGGAGACTGGGTATTAGTCTTTGATAGCAGCCTTGAAAATTAGCATACTGCACTTCGAAAGATGGTGAAAAGATGGTTTGGGCCGTACATAGTCAGACATGTCTTTGATAATGCAACATATGAGTTGACAAAATTGGATGGGACAGTGCTTAGAGTGCCTATTGCAAGAAAAATGATCAAGATTTTCAAGAAAAGAGATGATGAAGATTATGCATTGGAAGAATTTGCAAGAGAAGAGCAACAAGAAGAAACTTCAATAGAAGAGACATATGATATGACACATAATCTTGCTGAAATACCGGAAATACACAATGAAGAGATTGATCTGTTCGTGGATCTTGATGATAATGATCATGGGTAGTTGGCCCATCCAGAGGATGCGCAGGATTAGAGGGGTTGGATGTCGTATTGTTGCGCATCCGAGGTGTGAAATCCACCCAAAAGTTGTGTGTGGGATTTGATACTTTGTACATACTTAGTCATTATGTTTGCATCTTTATTCTGCGTGGTAATATAGTAAAGAGGGGCTAGAAAAGGATACTGTTGTTGGTGGCAGTGCATTGGTTGGTATGTATGCCATGTGTGGTTTATTTGCGGAACCACAAAAAGTGTTTGACAAGCATCAAATTTGTAGCGTAATCTCGTGGAATGCTGCATTATCTTGGCTTGAAGGTGACAAGGGGTTTTGTTTGCTTGTATTGTGATGATGAAGGAAAAGAATTCCAAAGTTTGGAGGCAGTTTGAAAGCATATGATATGAAAGAGCCATTGTAAGCTATGATTGAAGATGAGGGCTTGTATGCTTTTCTAAGGGCCGCTTTTCTAGAGCCAATGATGGAAGGAGCTTTTTCAAATGGGCTTTTTGGGAGGATAGCAGAGGGAGAGTGGAGGGCCCAATGGACAGAAAGGAACGATGAATGAAGGAGGAAGGAATGAAGAGTACCTACACCTTGTAGCAAGGAAACTGATGTGACGTACAAGCATTTGGCACGAGAGATGTCGACTGCAATCAGAAGACGAGATGTCGGAAGGAAGATAGTGCAAACTCGAAAACTGTGGTGAAGGATAACAAAGACAAACTTGTGAAAGAACCTACTAATCTGGAGGAAACAATAGAACGTTGTGATATATTGCTGATTTGATTACTCTTCTTATTGAGCTGGCTAGCTGTGCAAGGCCAGATGTTGGGCTTCCTCTGGAAAATACTAACATTGAATAGGGAGAGCCGAAGTGGACGAGGGTGCTGAAGAAGTCAGGAGGGTAGCTTCAACAGGTCTTGAACAACGCGCTGGAGATCAGCGATGAAGGAGAAGGGAGACGAAGTCCCTGGGCTTTTGGGAAAAAGCTTTATGAGGTACTGTTCGATGAATATTGCAATGTCTTCTCCACCCTACGGCAGCCAGTATTCCAGAAACTGAGTAGTACATTAGTGGATGAGCCAGGTTACTCCGGCTCAGAAGGGACCTGAAGTTCTAGACATTCCAAAGCAGCACCTACAAAATATTTGATTGCACCCCTGGAAGCTTCAGAGCTAAGAGGTCTTAACATAAAAAATCAGGGAAAAAGTATCGGTGGAAAAACTCCAAAAGTATGACAGATGTAGATTTTGATGAACTCGAGGGGTTTATGGACCTGGATTTCAACTTTAGCCAAGATGATCTCACTCCACGAATTGTCAGCATGTTGCCTGCATTGAGATGTCAGCGTGGAGAGGAGTATCTTCCAGTGGAAAGCTCAGATTTCACACTTTCAAGAACTAGAGCAGTTCGAACTGAGGCATGATTATTACAAAAGCCTAGACGTCCCCTACATAACTAGCGATTCTCAGCCCCAGTTGATGGCTCTATAGACATGAAAGAAGAGATAAGATTTTGGGCCCGAGCTGTGGCATGTACTGTACGCCAAGAATGTTAGCACAAGTCAAGACGACCAAGTTGAGTTAAAGATCACATTAATCGGAGCACGATGGTTCATTGTTCACCTCTGTTTTGGGGAAGAGAAAGCAACAGGTGGTGATTAATCGGTGTTATCATGTATGAAATGCTGATTGGCTATCTACCCTTCTTTTCAGATGAATCAATGACAACCTGCAGAAAGATAGTGAATTGGAGGAGCCATCATGATGTATTGAGAATCGTCAGTAAAGGCTATCAGTCACTCTGCTATTAGATTCAGAAAAGTGGCAAGGGGAAAAAGGCAGCTGGCTACTGTTTGAAGGCTCTAAGCCCCTACTATAATTGCAGTATACTATCCAGAAGGCCACATGTTAAGAAGTTATGTCACATGCTTGCAAGTAGTTTATGGAAGCAGGACTTTACCATGGCTCCTTGATGCATCTTTTTAAACTAGATGTGAACATTCCATTAGTTCCCTTCACCATCTTCAACCAGTTTTGTAGCATGGACCGCTATAATAATTATAATCAGAAGCTTGATTATGTTTACAAAGTCGTCATTTTCAAGAGTCGAATTTTCATGATTTGAAGAGCTATTCTCAGTTTTCATACTGCTCATGAGAGGGTGGCACAGATTTGTCAACTGTTGCAATCACATATAGATGATGCAAAGCAGGCAAAAACTATTGTCAATTGTGTGCATTTGAAATCTTGCTTCTCATAAGCTTGGACTCTAATAAGAGCTTGTATACATGGCATGGGTCAATTGCATAGAACAAATGTGGTTTATTATGATGTTTCTCTATGCTCAGAGATAACTTGGCAGTAATACAATTGTTACTTGACATCATATTTGTCTTGATTATTTGCTTCGATTGATCTTCTGTCTTGGAATTTCTCAAGAACCTCTATGGTTGCGGCTTTGCTTTTGAAAACCCTTCGACAACGCCCGTGAAGGATAGGCATCCCCATCTACTTCTCACACAAAGAATCCACTTTGTGTATGAGCCCCAGTAATAAAATCTAACGGAATCCACCGTAAAACCTCACGGAATCCACCGTGGCACGAAATCCATTGTGTAATATGCCTCCTGGCATCATGTTATGGCTGAAAATTTCACAAGGGACTTTTAATCAATCCCTATATAGGAAATCTTGTGAAATGTAGGAAATGTTGAAGTATTTCCTATGTGTGTATGCATGTATGCCCTGTATACAACTAGGGAATCACATTCCCCACATCTAATGGTAGGGAATTAAAGGTCAATATAGACTATTTCCTACCTTCTTTTAAAATTCCCTATATAAGAGTATACATGAATGTAATTCCCTACTTCTCCTTGTAGGTAATCGTAAATCACTATGAAGATTTTCTATGTTCTTTAAGAATTCCCTATATAACAGAATTATGTTAGAATGCCATTTCCTAATTGTAATAATAGCGAACTATAAGTACATAGAGAATTTCCTACCTTCTCTTAAAATTCTGTATATAGGAGATTATAAGAATTTCAAGCTTTGATCTAGCTTGTAAACTCAATATCAAAATTAATGAAATTGGAAGTAAACATATGGAGGTGAACCTAGATTTTCTAACCCCCCACACACTCATATGAGCATGTTGCATGCACATACACACATGAACATGTGTGCACATGCATACATATGCACATAGGCACACACATATGCAAGCCTCTTCACTTTTAATCAAAAGGTGATGCCTAAATATAGTCATGGGCTTGTTTATCCTAGCATTAAATGTTGGAAATGACCACCATGTTGCATAAAAAAGAGGCCTCAAACCAAGTAGTTATATACCTATTTTTGTGCAATATTACTCTCTTTTCTCTAACTTTTTTTTAAATGATGCAACCATTTAATGCACATGTTTTGATATTTCATGCAGACATAGAATATTGTATAATGGTAGACATGGCAATGTTTGGATTAAAAACCTCATAGATTTTCATGCACACCTTGCATGAATTGGTTTACAAATCATGGCTAATTTAAGAACAATAATAAAGTACTCACCCTTGCAAGCTTGGACATGCCAATGAGAAACCATCAAGATTTTGAATAGTTATAGTGTTTCAACTAATGACCTAGATGGTTGAAATGATCCAATTTTTTTGAGATATCCTATTGCTATTGTTAGAATAAAATGTTGGTATTTGTATAACTTCTTTAAATGAGCAAGATGGTGCTAGCCTTTGATTGCCATAGTGATAACAAGTGTCCAATGAGCCATAATCTTCCTTTAGTAGCTCTTAAAATAGTAGGACACATATGATGTATACTCTAGATAATTCAAAAACCCTAGGATCTCCTAGTAAGGCCTCTTATGGACTAACTTTTAGAGGTCCCTATGAAGGAGGAGTTACACTGTATGACTATTACAACCATAAAAAAGAAAAATACAAAATACAAAGCAACATAGTTCAATAACTCATTGTGATGGCTTGGTTGGTAGTCATTGTGATAGAACAATTCTCCAAATGAATGTAAGGGTGGCATTATAGGCTTGGGTGGGGCCCTAGCCATAAACAAGAACTCCACTTTTGCTTCTTTATCAAAACTCATTCTAGAGTGACGATGTTAGCAAACATTCATTTTGAAGCTATGTCCATGTAATTTGTAAGGGACCTAAGCATAAAAATTAAGACAAAAGTGTTTGCCATTTGGATCGACGCTCTAGCATAACTAAGTGCCATTTCATATTCATTCAGGGACAAATGTTGCAACAAAGCCGTTAATTGAGGTTGCAAAAATCCAATGGGGGATAGAACTATCTTAGTGTTGCTAAATTTGACAAGCAGGAGGTGAGTGGATAGTTTTCTATAGTACACAAAAAGGAGTGGCTAGCCATTGCCACCGATCAAATACATGCAAGCATCCACAAAATTTTGAAAGAAGAGCACCCAAATCATGTTTGATCTTCCTTTCATTTATTTCGGTTTATGCATTCTAAGGTGTTTGTTCTTCTGGAAGTTTATGACACCTTCCTAAGCCAGCAACGTTTCTCAAGGTGATGAGGTCCACAAGTTAGCTTTGGCTCTTTACATCCATAACCTAGTATGTCTAACCAACAAAGCACCATTCCAAGTCTATTCATAAATCACACTTGTTGGCTTCTGGGGGCTATAATCTTGTCCAATTTACAATTATCAAAAGTACAATCTGAATATGGTGATGAGAATACATCTCACGGAATATAGTTATCAAAGATATCACAGAGAAAAGTGAATTGCACCAATCAAAATACATCACATGGAGCAAAAATGGATGTGTGCAAAATAGGAATAGTGTTTGATTCTAGTTATGGCATGTGAGCTTTTGGAGAATTTGTGCCTATGTGGTCTCTGAAGTGTGCCTCAATCACTTCAATATTATAGCATTAGGAGTTGAACATGGATCCCATCAGGTTTCATGTGCGAATGGAGCCTTGTAAGGTACTAGTGGTTATTGAAGGTAGATTATGTGCTCTCAAATACACTTTAATTTTCTAGGAAGAAAGGACATGAGAAGTGGGCAATTTTGTTAGTATAGTTGCTCTCAATTTGTGTCCAATATGTTCAACAATCAATTTTTTGCATGTTTCTAACGATATAGATAGATGAGGCATATATTTCTTATTTGAACGTTTAGCAATTTGTCAACCTCTTGCGAGTTGTATGACAATTCCACTATGCATCATCAGGCCATAGACAACTGAACAAAACAAACAAGGGAGCCTATTCTTGGATAAGAAAAGAAGGAATAGATAAGGTAGGCCCATGAGAGCCTTAAGTAGGGGCTACTACTATCTTTCAACGGAGGAAAATGATATATTGGACTTGCATTGAGAAGATGATCATGGTGAAGAAGGTGACCAAACTGTGAAAAGAGGTTGTTACAAATAGAACCAATGATTGCAACAAATCATCAATAAAGGGTGGAAAATTTCTTTTGAAAGCAAGAAAAATAGAGTGTTGTAGTAGACTAAACCTGGTTGGGCTTTTCATGCATTGTACAACCTCAATGCTAGTATTTATTTCTACCCTAAGGGAGGCTATTAAAAAATACATGCAAACCATCATCCACAAGTAGAGCAAACACATTTTGTAAGCATAAAGATTATCATACAATCATAATGGAAATCACAGGGCACTATTATATATCCATGTCTACAAGCCACAATTTTACTACTATTGAAATCCAAGATGTCTACTTCTCCATTATAAATGATGGTTGATTTGTAATCGGGGAATATAAGAAGGGAGATGCGCTTTTGAGGCAGATAATGTGGAGGTTCAACAATTATTCTCAACACTTCTTCAAGAAATGAGGCACTAGTTCATGAGATTGGCATCAGGGGTGACAATGGATGTAATATCCTGCGTTAATAAGAATGAATTAGTTAAATAGAATTTTTATTATTATTATTCCCCCCTTATCCCTCCAGCCGACTGACGAGCTGGAGGGGGAGGGGAATAGAAGGAGATACTAGGCTCCTTGGTGGAGCCTGTGGAGGGAGGGAGGACATGCGTGTCGACACGCAAGAAGAGAAGATCCCCCTCCCTCCACTATTTAAACGAGGGGAGGGGGCCGCTGTACAAAGGAGGCTGGGCCGTGAGAGAAGAAGACAAGGAGAAGTGCCGCCATAACTCCGAGCTGAAGGGAGGAAGACAAGTCGCCACTGCCACGCCGACATCTGCCCTCCACCACATCGCCATCGACTGCCGCAGTCCGTCCAGTCCCGCCGTTCTGCTGAATAAGCTTTCCCCCCACGTGGAAGCTTTAGAAGCTTCCTGGGGGGAAGCTTCTAAAAGAACCTTCTTAGCCCCCTTTCACCCCCCTCTTATGTTTTTCTTTAAACCCCCTTTGTTTTCCCCCTCCGGGTATAATCCCCCCCCTAAGTCCTTGTTCCCCCCCCTCCCGGGTTTTAATCCCCCCCCTAAGCCCTTGTTTCCCCTCCCGGGTTTTTAAATCCCCCTTAAGGCCTTGTTTTCTCCCCTCCCGGGTTTTTAATTCCCCCTCCTAAGGCCTTGTTCCCCCCCTCCCGGTATAATCCCCCCCCCTAAGTCTTGTTTTTTCCCCCTCCGGATTTTAATCCCCCCAAAGCCCTTATTACCCCCCCCCCCCCCAGGTTTAAATTTTCCCCCCCAAGCCCCCCTTGTTTCCCCTCCCGGTTTTAATTTTCCCCCCTAAGCCCTTGCCCTTTTCCCCTCCTCATAGCTCTTTAGACTATTCAAGTCACACCCATAGGCCTACTTTGTCCTTAGGCTACCTTGCAGACTTCCATTCTCTTGCATTAATTCCTTCACTCACTTTTTAGATCTTCTTGTGCAAGTGCTCTCTTAATTGAGCTTTTTGTTCTTAGTTTTGTCAAACAAGCCGGTGTCCACACACTCCCATGTCCTAAAAATCCAATTCTTCATCATGGCCTCGTATGGTATTCCGTAAGGGAGAAATAGCCATGAGATAAAAGATAGGGAGGGAAGTAGAGGGAGTGAAGGAGGAAGAGTGGGGAAAAGGTAAAAGAAAAGGAAGGAGAAGACGGTGGAATTCCAAGAAGAAAAAGGAAAAGGCTATCTCACATTCGAACTACGATGCCGCCAAAGAAAGTCCAAGGTGTAGCTGCAGGAGGGTCATCTCCCGGTATCCATGTGGATATCTCACCTCAAAGCCAGGTTTTTCTTCTTGGTGTTAATTCGGTTTTAAGTCAATCATGCAAAGAAAAATTGTTAAGGAAAGATATATTTGTTCGAGTTATTTTTAACGAAGGAGTTAGCTTATGAATGACAATGTATACAAATTAGCTTTCTTCAAATTGCATCAAGCATTATAAAATTATAGGCAAGATTAACCATTTACTATAGTAATATATTCCTAAAGTGTAGAAATTATATCTTGCACCATTAGTCTTATTCCTTTCGCAACGAATCATGGTAAAATGGCTAAATTCATGAAAGGTTTCTTTCGATGCTCAAATTACTAGGGAGTTATCTTTGCTAGTTGCACATCTTAGCAAGGCAACTGTTGTTATTTGGCCTGAGTTCATCTTTAAAGAAAACAGAAGTTAAATGTTAGGAATTAACAAGTATAAAAATTAGATATACGAACTCATTTGGAAAGAAAATGTAATGGGGAATTGCTGGATGACACTCTATTAACACTTTTCCCCTGCTATTTGAGGGCTTGGGACTAATAAAGTGTGTATACACCAATTTCTCAGCTAGGCCTTTTGTCCCAAGAAGTATTGTCGCCATTTGTATCATCTTGGCATTATGCTATATGCCAAATTAAACTGTATTGATTGGGAAAGTTAATTGTCACAAGGATAGTAAAACCGTGACAAGACGAGTAAGATTACCTTCCAAAAGCTAACTGAACCAATCTAAACATAGAAACATTCATACCCTAACACTTGACTACTTTCCTTACCGTAAGGACAATACTTTCATAAAGATAAGAAACTAGGGTTTGTCCCTAAATGAAGAAACCCTAGGCCTGACATACGTCAGCTTAAAGAATCTAAACAGATTATTCCATCGCAAGACTTGCGCAACATGTATGAAATCATTTTGTGATTGATTCACAAGGAGAAAAGGGAAAAAAAACCCTCATCAAGGACGGCAGATCCTTACGCAAGTTATCTTGCAAAAAGACGTAGTTTTGGATATCCTTCTAAATAAGGAAAGTTGTAAAATAGCAACTAGCATATCTAAGGTACCTTAGGGTTAACCAAGTTGGGTATACCCTACACCGAAATATAAGGGATCTTGCCACGTTACAAGACATCTTGAGAACGACTGCTGATACACTCAAAAAGGAAAGAACACTTCCTTAGCAGTTTGCCATACAACTGGGTTGATTAATGGAAATGTTTATGCTTGCTAGAGATTTTAGGGCTCTGTTTTAATTATGAATTACAAATTAAATAAGTACCTATACTTCAGGTTAAAGGCCTGAAGGGAGAGGCAGCTTCAGTTACCCCCGACTGCCCCCTAACCAAGGGGGTTGTTGACCGCGCCGGGAACGTGGACCGAACCCACGACGAGAGGTCTTTCCGTTAAGCTCTACTTGGAGTAGGAGGATGCTTGGGTGCCAGGGGGGGCTCTGGCCGTAAATCCCTCGCCTTCCGGGTCCTGCACAAGAGGCTAACGTGACTCGAGATTGGATCTCGAGGTCCGCATACTAGTTGACGGGCGGAAGCTTGGAATAGTGATCCCTGGAGATTACTGGTTAGCCTTCGGGCAGATTATGGACAAGCCTACGGGCAGAACTTCTTGTATTTCAAAGATAAAATGATGAGATGTTAAAATAACTTGCTTGATGTTGTTTTTATATGTCACGTGATAAGACTACGTGAAGGAACCAGTGCTTAACAAGATTAATTAAAGAAGCTGATTGTTATATGTCAAATTAATGTGTTAGATAATTACATAACTAAAACAAACTGAGGAAAGTGCGGAGGATGGGCCATGGGTCCGTCCTACGGTTGGGTGGTCCCGGTTAGCTGGGAACTTTTCTCAAAAATCTCGAAGAACAGCGGAATGATCATCATCATTAAAAAGAATAACGAGAACGATGACCTAGAGTTACGTCTTACCCGATTTACGTTGTTTTAGGGGAACGGAATGGGACTATGCCTTATGGCAGAGAGGTTGAGCTTTACATCTCTCTCGTTTCCCATTCTCCTTGAACCAAGTGCAGTGTGAATTCGCTTCGGACCTGGCGTTTCTGCGTAAAGTAGTTCGCTCGGGTCTGACGCTAGTTGCTGTTAGCTAATGACCCATTAGGAAAACCCTAATTCCGATCGATCCTAAGTGGGAACGGTCAGGATACTTCCGCTACATGGCAGACGCGGGAAGAACTAGATCGCAAAACCCGTAACATTCCATGGGAGTGCCGGGCGGAGCTTTCTAGACATCCTTTCCGATGGACTGCTAAGACGTGTCCTGGATGATACTAGGAGACACGTTACAGTTGGTATCAGAGCCGACCAACAACGGAATTGTTTTTATGAGATCTCAATAAAATGAAATAAAGAAATTGTTGCTGTCCAAACATTTCCTCGTCTTCAATGTTGTCTTGCAGAACTATGAAGCGTGGAACAAGTTTTTGGTGTTTCGGGTCATGTTTATGACTGCAATGCATTCTCCGCTTTATAGACAAAGAATTGGGATGATGAACATCCTGGAGCAGATTTATAATCCATCACCTTTAAACATAGAACGAAGATGGACGGGGTCTTCAGGAATCTACTACATAGTTGCCCACCAGTTTGCTTATCTACAGACCAACCTAAAGAGGATCAAGTGGTTGGAAGACTTGAAAGTCGTGAAGCTGTTCATTTTTGTGGAAGCTCACGTAAATTCGACTTTACATATTCAAGGTCGGAGGGTTGAAATGAACTCATATGTATATGAGGAAGTAACCCGTGTAATCCCAGCCGACAGGATTAAAGTGTTGGGCCGCCATGAGAAGTATGGATTCCAACGAAAAGGGTATCCTGAACTTCCAATGAATTATCGATTCCTAAAGATCCATGACCCAAAACCCTACTATTACACAGTTCCTGTAGACAAATGCAATACAACGTTGTTCTCCCCAAACTGAATGTAATGATTGGATTATCATCACACGAGACGTTGTATAAGGCTACGCCCATGTAAATATAAATAAAGACTTCTTTTATCAATATCTGGCTGTGCATCAGAGTTGTTAAAAAGTTAATTAGCTTCATTATTTACGAGATAGCTGAACTAAAGATAAGCTAACGTCAATTATCATATAATAACGTTAAAAAAACTTTTATCCAGGCACAACCCCAGGTACAGGTTGCAAATTCGCCCCCTACATCAAGTACTGCTGTGACCCAGGAGAAGAAGTTCCTCCTCAAGTAGATAAAGCCACCCGAGTTTGACGGGAGAGACAGATTCGTCCAGTCTGATGCTAAAATTTGGATTGAATCTATGGAGGATTACTTTGAAGCAGCTGGTACTGCACCTACCAATCAGGCCATTGTCGCCAAGTTAAAACTCACCGGCGAAGCTAGACTTTGGTGGAAACAATGGTGCAGGGATCAAGGGACTTCAGAGGGGTCTGTTACCTGGGAGAAGTTAAAGAAAGCTGTGCAAGGGAGATATTTGCCACCTGCATATCGTACTTAGAAAATGAATGAGTTCTACGAGCTAAAACAGCTAGGACTCACCCTTGACGCATACTACTCTAAATTTGTCTCACTCTTAAAATATGCGCCACAGATGGATACGACACAGCAGGTGTCCAAATTTTGCACAGGCTTAAATCCACCCGTAAATACCCGTCTCGAATCTATGCGTCCATCAGATTTGCAGGATGCACTCATTCGAGCGGCGCCTATAATTCAGGAAGTGCAAGCTAGACCAAGGGGTAACAAAACTTGGTCCTATAGTGACCCGAACAAAGGAGCATTCAGACCTCAAGTGAAGAGAGTTCAAGGTCACAATCAGGGACAAAGGAAGAAAGCAAGGACAAATAATGTCAACAACTTTGTTCCTACTCAAAGTAATGGCCGAAACCTCTGATGTTTCCACTGCAACGAACCCGGTCACTTCAAGAGGCAATGTCCCAAGCTCAGCGGGGGACATCGTCAAACGCCTTTCCAAGGTGCAGGCCGCGATCAAGGAGCCGCCACCCGTGGAAGAGGAAGAACTGCCTGCATTGCCAATAGGCAAAGATGCGAAGAAGAAGAAGAGGAAGATCCGACTATGGAAGCAGAATTCGAAAGAGCGACAGTCCATGCCGCTTTACACAAGAAAGGGCTGAATCGCCAGTTCTCGGTGATTCAAACACCGTTGGACTATCAAGGTAAAGGTTTCAAAACCTTGATTGATTGTGGCAGTACACATTCCTTTATCTCACCAGCATGTGCAAAAAGATTAGGAATAGCCACAGTAGAAGCACCTACCCTGCTTGTGGAATTGGCAAACGGTCATGAGGTAACTTGTACCAGGCAAACTGCTAAGGAGGAATTCTTTCTGGGAGGAAAGAAAACCTCAGTCAAATTCAGAGTCATGAATTTAGGTATCCATGAGTGTCTACTCGGGATGGATTGGCTTAAGCCTAATGACGCCCACATCCACTGTGGAAAGGGTCAAGTTTCCTTTCGAAACTCTGAAAGGGAGTTTGTCACAACTCAAGGTGAGATAGGAGTGCCAAGAATCCAATTAGCCAAAGTATCTCGGATCATAAAAGGAGTCAGAAAAGGATTACCCGTTTACCTAGTCAAACTCAACAAGTTAGATCAAAAGCAAGAGAGTCTCATGAAGGACCTTCTTGGCTAAAGGAATACGTTGATGTATTCCCTGAGGAATTGATTGAACTTCTGCCTCCAAGAGAAGTAGATCATGAAATTAGGCTAGTGCCTGGAGCTGCACCAATTGCAAAGAGACCTTATAGAATGTCCATACCAGAAGCAATTGAGTTGAAGGAACAGCTCAAGCAACTATTGGATCAGGGTTACATCCGGCCTAGCAACTCACCGTGGGAAGCTCCAGTACTATTCCAGAAAAAGAAAGATGGGACACTTCGACTATGTATTGATTACCGAGGGTTGAATCAATCAACAGTCAAGAACAAGTATCCTATTCCTAGAATAGATGAGCTTCTTGATCGTCTTCAAGGTGCAAAGATCTTCTCCAAGATTGATCTCAGGTCAGGTTACTATCAAATAAGGATCAAGGAAGAAAATATTCCAAAAACAGCCTTCAATACAAGATATGGGCACTTTGAGTTCTTGGTTATGTCATTCGGGCTTACAAATGCACCTGCCACCTTCAATAGATTAATGCACGATATTTTTAGACCATATCTTGATGATTTCGTGCTTGTCTTCTTCGATGACACTTTAGTCTATTCTAAACAGGAAGAAGATCATGAGCCTCAACTTCGGATTGTCCTTGAGACAATGAGGTCCCATAAGCTGTATGCAAAAATGAAGAAGTGTGCATTCTTCAAGCGTCAGATTGAATATCTGGGATTCATAGTATCATCAGAAGGAATATCAGTAGACCCACCCAAAGTCAGAGATGTGCTTGAATGGCCAATACCAGTATCTGTCAAAGAAATATGTAGCTTTCTTGGCTTGACAGGATGGTATAGGGTCTTTATCAAAAACTATGCTTTGATTGCAGCACCTCTTACAGACTTACTAAAGAAGCAGACTTCCATTACATGGTCAACTTCCGAACAAAATAGCTTCGACAAATTGAAGCAAAGTTTGGTATTAGCACCTATTCTAAAACTTCCTGACCTCAATAAGGAGTTCGAGGTAGTAACTGATGCTAGCATTCTTGCCTTGGGGTGTATACTTATGCAGGAAGGTCATCCAGTAGCATACTCTTCAAGGAAATTGAAGAGTCATGAAAAGAATTATGCCACGCATGATCTGGAATTATTAGCTGTCATCCATGCTCTAAAGCTTTGGAGACACTACCTGTTGGGTAACAAGTTTACTCTAGTAACCGATCATAAGAGTCTCAAATGGATTTTTATCCAAAACGAGCTCAACATGAGGCAACGTCGGTGGATTGAAGTATTGGAGGAATATGATTTTGAAATCAAGTACCGACCAGGGAAAGAGAATGTAGTTGCCGATGCACTCAGTCGCAAAGCATTCCTAAATTCCCTAATCTTGCAGAATCCATCAACGGCTAGATCTCTGGCTACAAAGGTATCTATGCCAAACAACCCTTTACTTGAACTAGCTAGAGAGGAAGCATGCCATGATTTGACCTACCAAACAATGATAAAGGAAATATCTACCAAGGAGCAGAATCAGAAGTTGCAAGCTAAGTATCAGGAATTTTCCATTGATAATGGGCTTGTCTACTACAGAACAAGGCTGTGTATACCAACAAGCCAGTCACTTAAGCAGAAGATATTATGGGAAGCTCATGATTCTCCTTTCGCAGGACATCCCGGCTATGCAAAAACTCTTAATGCAGTTAGGAAGAGCTACCATTGGGAGAGGCTCAAAGGTGACGTTCTCAAATATGTCACTGAATGTTTGTCTTGCCAACGTATCAAGGCCGAACATGTCATGATGCCAGGGAAACTGCAACCGCTTGACATTCCCCAAATGAAATGGGAATTCATCAGTATGGATTTTGTTGTGGGCTTACCCCAAATCCAAGGAGGATACAATTCCATTATGGTGGTGGTTGACATGCTTACCAAGGTTGCACACCTGATTCCAGTAAAGACAAACTATAAAGCCTCCGACATTGCAAGATTGTTTATCAAGGAGATATTCAAGCTACATGGGTTACCTAAAAGAATCATTAGTGATCGAGATTCTCTCTTCACATCACACTTCTGGAGAGCTATCTTTGAAGCCATTGGGACTCAACTCTGTTTTAGCACCGCCTACCATCCCCAAACAGATGGCCAAACAGAGCGAGTAAATCAAATCATTGAGGATATGCTTAGGGCATACTGCTGTCGAGAGCCGAAGAGGTGGATTCAATACTTGCCATTAGTTGAATTTGCCTACAATGCCTCTTACCAGCAGAGCATTCAAATGACCCCTTTCCAGGCATTGTATGGTCATGAGAGCGGTCTTGCCACTCGCATATGTCATACACTTCTTTTTGGTTCTTTGTGTTCGATTCTTCTTGGGTTGCATACGGCCATGCCCTTGCTGTGCACTAAAGGACTTGATGCTTTGATGGTTGTTCCTTTCCTCGTTAGTATCACTCTCTGATAGTACAAGCTTTCTCTTGCCCTTTCATGCTTGTGTCATCAAAGCATGCCCACCTTCTATTGATGTCACTCCTTCCCCACATGCAATTGCAACCGCTTTTTGTAGCTCGGTGGAAGTCAATGATCGTGTTTGTGTTACTCTTCCTCTCGCTCTTGGAGGGTGACTCCGGGCGACTCCCCCCGTTGTGTTTGCATGTTGGCGGTGACAATAGCCTGTTGTCCTACTATAGATCCTGAAGGCAAGTCAAAGTTCTTGAGAGACTCGTCCAATCGTCACTCTTTTTCCTGCAAACAATGATCCAAAATAGGATAAGAGGGGGAGATAGAGCAATCCTAACAAAAATCAAGAGAGGAGCTGCTTACCATATGCTCAATTGGCCATTGCACAAATGTGTTTTCTTCAACGTCAAACTCAGTATTTCCTTTGCCACGGGCCTTCACACCTCTCTGATGCATGATGGTGATAAGAACTCCCACTGGAGCAAGCTCGATCAAGGAAACGTTTGTCAGATTAAACCTTATGGAATCCTTTCATCGCCCTCGTAAAGGGTGACATGATCTTGTCTTTTGAAATCATATTTGGCCATGATAGAGGGGCTTAGGGTTACTTCTTACAGATATATTGCTTCCTCAATTTCCTACCAATGAAATACCAATTGATAGAGAGAGAGAGAGAGGGGGAAGGAAGAGATAGCATTAGGATAATAGAATGAGAGATAAAGAGAGAGAGAGAGAGTTAGAGGTAGATACAAGGAGAGAGAGTGAGAGCAAGGGAGAGGGAGAGAGACACAGAGAAAGGGGGAGGAAGAAGGAGATAGAGAGAGGGAGGAAGGTGGGGATAGATTGAGAGAGAGAGTGTGTATGTGTGTGAGTGAGTGAGTGAGTGAGTGAGTGAGAGAGGGAGAGAGAAAGAGTGGGACGGGAGGGAGAGAGAGAGAGAGGGGAAAGCCTGGGATAGAACGATGAGATAGAGTATGTGTGACTCTGTTAGAGAGAGAGGTATGGAGAGAGAAAGAGAGACAAAACCATACTAAAGGTAGGGGATAGAAAACAAGAAGTTAAATTGCAAGGAGAGGGGTCCTTTTAAAGACAAAGGAGAGAGAGGGAGGGAGGGATAGAGAGAGAGAGAGAGTGACATAATGAGAGTGGAACGATTTGAAATGTGAAAAGGGGGGGATGGGTCCTTTTATAGATGAAGGAGAGAGAAAATAGGGGGAGAGAGCAAGAATGATGAAAGAGAGGGGGAAAGAGGGAGAGCATGTGTAAATTTTCTCACCAGAAAGGGATCACCGGTAGCCCTTGTTGGGGACGATTTTTTTTCGATGACCCACTCTTGGATAGTAAATTCTGGCCCAACAAGATTTGTGGTTTTTTTTTCGCCCATTAAGGGACTGCGGGCAACCCCTTTTTGGCAAAAAAACAAACCACGTATCCGAGAATATATAGCATGGAGAGAATAGGAACCAATAGGTAAAAAACCTGTGCCCTGTTGGTCCTGATACTCCTCATGCAGTATATTCTCAGACCAATGGTTTGTTTTGTTGCCAAAAAGAGGTTGCTCGTAGCCCGTTATTAGGTGAAGAAAACCCACACATCTAGTTGGGCAAAAAGTTACTCTCGCAAAGAATGGGTTGCCAGAAATTTTTTTCGTCCGGCCTGTGGGGACAATGCCTTTTTGGCAAGAAATAATTATACACATCACATGCCCTCTCTCTCATCACGCTTTCTCTCTCTCCCCCCATTTTCTCAACTAATCAACAAATATTTACTTCATTAACTTTACAAGCCAAAGAGAGAGATATAATTTTCTAAATAGTAAATCTTTACATTCTTAGAAGCATAATATGAGATAGTCATACAAAGTAGAAGCTTATACACACTCGTTCAAATATTGCTTTATTGCTTTAAAAACAAATTCATTTAAATATTTATTTATTCATGTTGTCGATCTCTCTCTTTCATTCCTCTCCCATCACTTTGTTACTCTCTCTTCCCTCGCCCAACTAGATTTGTGGTTTTTTTCTCACCCATTAAGGGGCTAACGATGACCCCTTTTTGGTGAAAAAACAAACCATAGATCCAAGAATATATAGCATAGGGATATTTAACCTATTGGTCCCTATTCTCCCCATGTTGTATATTCTCGAATCTATGGTTTGTTTTTTTGCCAAAAAGGGATTGCCGACAACACCTTATTAGGCGAAAAAAACCCACAAATCCAGCTAGGCAAAAAATTATTATTGCAAGGAATGGGTCGCTAGAAAAAAAATTTGTCCAGTAAGGGGCTACCGTCAACCCCTTTTTTGCGAGAAAAAATTACACATATTACATGCCCTCGATTTCATCACCCTTTCTCTCTCTCCCCCCATTTTCTAAACTAATTAACAAACATTTACTTAATTAACTTTATGAGCGAAAGAGAGAGATATAATTTTCTAAATAGTAGATCTTTACACTCCTAGAAGCATAATATGAGATAGTCATACAAAGTAGAAGCTTATACACACTCCTTCAAATATTGCTTTATTGCTTAAAAAACACACTCATTTAAACATTGCTTTATTCATATTGTCTCTCTCTCTCATCCCTCTCCCATCACTTTGTTACTCTCTCTTCCCTCCACTGAACTAGATATGTCGTTTTATTTTCGCCCATTAAGGGGCTACCAGTGGCGACCCCTTTTTGGCGAAAAAACAAACCACAGATCCGAGAATATACAACATGGGGAGAACAGGGACCAATAGGTTTAAAAACTGGTACTCTATTGGTCTAAATTCTCCCATGCTATATATTCTTGGATGTGTGGTTTGTTTTTTTCGCCAAAAAGGGGTTGTGGGCAGCCCCTTATTAGGTGAAGGAAACCCACAAATCTAGTTGGGCAAAAAGTTATTCTTGCAAGAAATGGGTCACCACAAATTTTTTCATCCGGTAAGGGGCTGCCAGTGACCCCTTTCTAGAAAGAAAAAATTACACACATCACATGCCCTCTCTCTCATCACAATTTCTCTCTCTCCCTCCATTATCTCAACTAATTAACAAACATTTACTTAATTAACTTTACAAGAAAAAGAAAGAGATATAATTTTCTAAATAGTAGATCCTTACACTCCTAGAAGTATAATATGAGATAGTCATACAAAGTAGAAGCTTATACACACTCATTCAAACATTGCTTTATTTATGTTGTCTCTCTCTCTCTCTCTCTCTCTCTCTCATCCCTCTGCAATCACTTTGTTACTCTCTCTTCCCCGATCACTTTGTTACTTTCTCTTCCCTCGCCCAACTAGATTTGTGATTTTTTACATGTACCCTATTGGTCCCTATTCTCCCCATGGTGTATATTGTCGGACAGTGGTTTGTTCTTTCACCAAAAAGGGGTTGTCAGTAGCCCCTTATTAGGTGAAGAATACCCACAAATCTAGTTGGGCAAAAAGTTACTCTCGCAATGAATGGGTCCCCATTACTTAGTTTATTTTAATAAACAATGTGTGTACACATTCTAAAGAAATTTGATTGATGTTGCACATTCTTAAAAACTAGCTCTAATTATGAAATTCGGCCTACTTATGAAGATAAGTATTATTAATAATGAGGTATTATATGCGAGTTCATGGAAGAAATACTTAGAAAATTCTCCCAAGACTAGCTTATTAAAACTATGTTTGTAATATAAAATAACAAAAAGAACCAGCCTAGTGGATAGTCACTTGGTAGTTAAGCACACTTGGGTGACAACACTATTGGGATGGGTGACCTCCCGGGAAGATTTTCCTATAAGCTAGTGGGAGCTTCTCACGTGCAACCAACGACGCCAACAAAGCCTTCGTAGCTCTTTGTCAAGTATGCTAAGGCCAAGATGCCAAGGTCTATGAGTTAATTTTTAATTTTAGCAAGTTAACTAATTAATAAGTTAATCACTATTTGATAGTAATTAGGTAACTAATTAGTTAATTAACTTAAGCAGTAAATTAACTCACTAATTATTGGAGTGTGTGTTCGCTCAATGACGTCGAAAGGGATTTGGGAGAAAGGGGGCGCCGACACTTACCTGCGTCGCGTCTGTCCCCGCTAACGTGCGTGCTCTCTCTCTCTCTCTCTCTCTCTCTCTCTCTCTCTCTCTCTCTCTCTCTCTCTCTCTCTCTCTCTCTTTCATATAAAGACAAAAAAAGTAATCAGAGTTATTTTATTTCTCCTAAATTGAGAAATTAATTAACTATTTAATCAATAGTTATTAATAATTAATTAACTATTAATAAATTAGTCAATTTCTAATTTTAGCAAGTTAATCACTATTTGATAGTAATTAGGCAACTAATTAGCTAATTAAATAATTACTATTTAATTTAACAAGTTAACTTAATTAGTAACTTAACTTACTAATTAAATAATTCAATATACTAAATAACTAATTAGATAAACAATTATTGAGTCAAAAAATAAGTGAATAAAATTAACTATTAACTAAATCAATAAATTTACCATTAATAATTTAATTAATTATTAACCAAATTCACTTACTAATCAATCTATCGATTAATTAAGTAACTAATAAAAATTAAGTAATACCTTTTTCGAACAATTAATTAATTAATTAATTTTTATATTTAATTATTTAATAAGTAAGTAATTAATCTAGCAACTAACTAACCAATCAATTAATAACTAATTAATAATTAATTATCTAATTAAATTAAACTAACTAATTAAGTAACCATTTAACTTATCAAAAAATTAAATATTAATTAATAAATGATATTATATTTTATATTAGTTACTTGGTTAAATAATTAATTATTGAAAATTAATAATTAATAAATAACTAATTTTTATATTAACTATTAATTAATTACTTAGCCAATAAAACTATATATTGATTGATTTGTTGAAATTAATAATTAATTACTTATAATAACTACGAACTAAAAGACAATTAGTAACAACCGATAACTAGTTACTTAAAACTAATAAATAATTTATTAAAATTAATAACTAATAAAAAATAATCGGTTATTTATTAATTAGTTATAAATTATTTAGATATCTTAAATTAGTTATAAATTAGTTTTTAAAAACTAATAAATATCTTTGATTTAAGTAGTAATGGCTAATGACAATATTATGTATTTATTTTATTTAGAAATATTAACACATGCATGTACACTTTCTATCTCCCTCCCTCCCTCCCTCTCTCTCTCTCATGCACACACTTTATGTATCCTCCTCTCTCTCTTTCTCTCTTATATATGACATACACCCCCACACCAACTCTTTCAATGACGCCCATATCATACATGAGTATTCGTACATGTGTAGATAGCTTTGGAAATGGATCCAACATTCAGTACTACACCAAATACTGAGGTCCGCATATATGTATCGTCTCTCTCTGCCAAACCTATTATGCACTATACAAGTAGTTGGTTCCTGATGTTGAAGAAGGAAGACATTTGCAATGTCAATGGCTACTGTGTTCTTGCTATCACCTATGCAAATGGCTGAATACAAAGCACGCCGGTCCATTGTAACAATGACCATGAGGCTGTTTAGGTATACGTTATGTTCTTGCTTACTTGAGCTTGTGCTTGAGAGAGGGAGTGTGAGAGTGTGAGGGAGTGAGTGTGTGAGGGTGAGGGACCGAGGAGGAGAAGCTCTCCATCTTCTCCTCTCTTCTTCTCTTCTCTTCTTTTCTATTGTCTTGCTCGCGGAAATGGAGCTTGGAGTGTGGAGCTTGAGGATGGAGCACAAAATATTCTTTTATTATGATAAAACTGAGTGGACTGATGATGATCTCAAAGACTTCAAAAACCAATAGAACCTTTTTAAAAAGGTAATGATAGAAGCTTAGGGCAATCGACATTTCACTCACAATATGGTAAGAAGTTTGCATATGTATGTCTCTTTATTGTCTGACTCATATAGGGTTTTCTAATTAAATTTATTTATTTGTTAACTATGCAAAATATTTTATACAACCATGCTCCATATTTTATCAAGAAATATGGACCTCTATCTATCTAGTCAACCCAAGGTATGGAAAAATCACATTATCAAGAAAGAACAAAATACTTTAGATACACAAGTTATAGAGGTTGAAGATACAAAGAAAATAGTTTATTAGAGGCCTTTCAATGGTTTTAGAGATAAATTTGGCACAAATTCAAGCTCAAAGACACAACCACATCATGTAATACATCATCTTTGACAATGACTATATCCACTATAACAACCCAAAGAAGAGAAAAGAGAAATTTAAACTCTTATGCAAAGGAAATATATTCAGAATGATTACAAACTAGACAAAGAGATGGAAAAAGATGGGTTTCAAGAAACCCTTAACATCTTTTAGTCTGACTCTATTGTAGAAGAGCCTTTAGTTTCAAGGAATTCACTAGGTTCTCTAAAGGAATCTTTTGATTCATCCTACTCGATGAGATCTCTACATTTCAAGAACTCTTGTTTCCTATAGCCTGGAAGGAGCTTCAAATTCTTGGCATCTCCTACATGCACTACAAGGATATAGGGGAATAGAGATGGCCATTTTCGATGCAAATTAGCGGCATCGCTATTTGCGTTGCAAATAGTGGCAATACTCAGACGAAAAAAGTGGGGCGAAACCTAAGCACAACATTTTGCGCAAAAGAGCGAAAGAGGGAGCGAAGTACATTGTGCATTTAGAAGGGGGAGGGAGAGAAAGAGAGAAAGAGGGATAAGGAGAGCTTCTCACCGCCACCGCCACTACAACATACATGCCTTATACCGATGTTCAAAGCGATAAAAATGTTCATAAAGAAATTTGCCCCCGTCGTCGCAAAAAACGTCAGCATTAGTGATGCCATAGAACAGTCACTATATGCGACGCTGATAAGGACAAAAATAACGACTCTTTGAGATACACATTGTGATGTTAATAGCAACATGTGTAGTAAATTTGTGATGCTAATAGTGACGGTAACATGGAATTTTTTTTTATTTGGTGACAGGGTAGCAAGCTACCCCACCACAAATAGCACTATGTGCTTTATTTGGGCAATACAAAAGAGTTGCAGTAATGTGTACAATGCTCGTCTAAATGAAGGTAAAGTGTACTTGAATCCATAATACTGATGCATAAAATAAATACAAGATCATGTAATGAAAGTGATGGTACAATCATGGCAAGATACAAAGGATGTTAATAACATAATACATAGAAAATGCCAACATAAGATGTTGTGCCGAAAAACTTGTTGGCACAACTCTCTCATACAAGCCATAACACTCCTCCCCTCATCATTCATGATGATGGCTCCTGTCCAAAAATTTCCATCATTATTACCCAATTCTGGCTCCTCTACATGCTCCAAACTTTCGGTGGCCTCCACCCCTTGCAATATCGACCCCTCTATTTGCATATTGTCCTCATCTATGCTAGGAACATTTCTTTGATCATATACTCATGCACTTTGGGGAGCTGAAGATATAACATACCACCATCAAGGTTGTCGGGGGTTTGGATAGAAAATTACATGTTCAAGATCACGTACAAGAGAGATTTAACTTTTGTGACATGTACCATGTCGTAATAACTTTTTTAAAAAAATGAGTTCATGCACTTGCTTACAATGGGCCGACAATACAAATGTGTCACGCAAATCCGTCTATCTTTTTTTGGAATCTATTTTGAGCAATCCAAATGGACCTCATCGAACTATTGCTCTAGTTCCTTTAAGTACCACTTTAAACCACTGCACATCGAATAGGATCATGGAAAAGCTACGGTAGTCCACCATGATAATACTTTACAAGTTCCCAAAATACTTCATCTCATCTATAATGGTGTTTGGATCCGTTGCTTGGCATCAAATCTCTTGCTCGAACTTTTCCATGATACCACAATCTGTTGTGAAGCGGATTTTGTCGATACGCTCCACGTGGAAATGCCGTCCGCACGACCATGCCGCACTGTATATTTTGTACTATACATTGAAATAGTCAATTAGTTGTCGCATATAAAATGTAGATACGACGAACCCTAAAAACGTCATCACATTTGGACTATATCCCCTCGAGAATTCCCACTCGTCTCAGTTGAGACCTCCGCTTCTTCGCGAGACGCTGTGTCCCATTGACATAAACCGTGGCATCTCCTCCATGCCCTTAGGATATCAAATCGGTCAATGGCGCATACTACGTCAAAATTCAGATTGATCGCGCTTCTTCCCGATCTTTCATAGCTTGCTTGCCCCTAGTGAGCCACATCTCCATGGAGGCATGGTACAACATACAAAAGTGATTCACTTTCTCCTTCATTGTAACATCAATTCTTTTTTCTACCCCATTTCAAACCACCACATCTCCCGTCATTCTATCATCGTCCTTCAACGACCATAGTATACTCTTGTCTGAATCCACCTTGGTAGCCAGTGTGAAATATGCACTAACACCTCAGACACCAATCTTCAGCCATGCTACTTTCTGGCTAAGGTCATTGTCGCATAAAGCCTTTCAGGGTTCTCATGAAGTGCTCCAGGAAGAACATCCATTGCATATGTATGGACAAGTACATCAATCTCCACTTCATCTACAAGATGCACAAGAAGGTGGATTTGTATTGTGAGCATGTTAGTAGACATGTATTTCTTAAAGAGAAACACCGTCTCCACTGCTTCTCACCTTACGGATTCAATAGATGATGTCTTGGACCACGACTACAACTATGACTACGACTACCACGACCATGACTACGACTATGACCATGACCACCACCACCACCACCACCATGACTACGACTATGACTATGACTATGACTATGACTATGACTATGACTATGACTACGACTATGACCACGACCACGACCACGACCACGACCACGACCACGACCACGACCACGACTACGACTTCTTATATAGAGATGAAGAGAGAGACAAGAGTTAGGGAGAGAGTAAAGTTAGAGAAGAAGAGGAGAGAAGTGAGAGAGGTAGAAATAGAAAGAGAGATAGAGAGAGAAAAGAGATAGGGGGAGAGAGAAGGATATCGGGAGAGTATAGGAAGAGAAAAAGAGGGAAGATTGAGGGAGAGAGAAGGGTTGAGAGAAGAGAGAGGAAAAAGAGAGAGAGATCTGACTAGAGTATTTGACACCCATAGTCAACACACCGTGGAGAACACAAGCACAAATTGACATTGAATTATGGCAAGAAAAACCACCACGAAACAATAGTTATAATACTCGAGGTAGGATTTCAAAGTCTTATTGATTTCAATCGGTCATGGATGCCATACCATGGGTAGGTTGCACTCACTAAGAATAAAATTGGCGATTCATCTCATCTTCTCTTCATCATCAATAGAATTCTCCTTTACCATTTACAACTCACCCACCTTCTCTCCACACTATTGCACACTACAATCTCTATGAGGGCATGAGATTGGGATCTCCACAGATACCAAAGCATGATCTCTAGCTTGATGATTTCATATATACTACTACTACTCATGGAAGAAACCTTAAAATAGTTATTTTGCTCAAATATATGCTTGTTAGACAAGAAATTTGCTCCTAAGACTATTCTAAGGATGAAAGAGGGTTAATGATAAAAGAGATCCTTCCTTGTAAGTGATTTTATATTATATTTTTTAATTGAAATTGATAGTTAAAGATGAGTTTTCTAAGAGATCTTGTGGTGATGCTGTTTTAGTTTTTGCGAAGCATATGAATGATGCTATTTTAGTTTTTTGTATTTGTCTTTTTAAGAAGAGATTGATTTTTATGGAATATCCAAAGTTATTTTAGGATTTACGTTATGAAAAATGAATATTTTTCTAACTGATAGGCTGATTGCCTTCGTTGTATACTTGCGTGGTGGAGGCTAGGACAAGCTCCATGTATGAGAGGTCTCTTTGTAGGAAGAACATTATGCTAGGAGGCACAAGTGTGCTAGGGTTCTCTAGCCATATATCCCTTTGGTTTGTTGAGGATCGGCCTAACCCCTATGAGCCTAGGATGAGCTTATTGTAAGGTCTTATTTCCCCCTCACCCTCTCTTTCTCTCTTTCCCTATTAGGTTTGATGATTTTTCTCTTTTTATCTCTCCTCTCCCTCTCTCATTTCCTTTTCTCTCTTTCTCTCCCTCTCTCATTTTCTCTCCCTCCCTTACCCTCACCCTCTCTTTCTCTCTTTCCCTATTAGGTTTAATGATTTTTCTCTCTTTTTCTCTCTCCTCTCCCTCTCTCATTTCCTTTTCTCTCTTCCTCTCCCTCTCTCATTTCCTCTCCCTCTCTCACCCTCACCCTCACCCTCTCTTTCTCTCTTTCCCTATTATGTTTAACATCTTTTCTCTCTTTTTCTCTCTCCTATCTTTCTCTCATTTTTTAATCTCTCCTCTCCCTCCCTCACCCGTATCCTCACCCTCACCCTCACCCTCTCTTTCTCTCTTTCCCTATTATGTATAACATCTTTTCTCTCTCCTCTCCCTCTCTCATTTCCTTTTGCTCTCTTCCTCTCCCTCTCTCATTTCTTCTCCCTCCCTCACCCTCACCCTCTCTTTCTCTCTTCCCCTATTATGTATAATGTTTTTTCTCTCTTTTTCTCTATCCTCTCCCTCTCTCATTTCCTTTTCTCTCTTCCTCTCCCTCCCTCACCCTCACCCTCACCCTCACTCTCTCTTTCTCTCTTTCCCTATTATATTCAACATATTTTCTCTATTTTTCTCTCTCCTCTCTTTCTCTCATTTTTTTCTCTCTCCTCTCCCTCTCTCATTTCCTTTTGCTCTCTTCCTCTCCCTCTCTCATTTCTTCTCTCTCCCTCACCCTCTCCCTCTCTTTCTCTCTCTTCCCCTATTATGTTTAATGTTTTTTCTCTCTTTTTCTCTCTCCTCTCCCTCTCTCATTTCCTTTTCTCTCTTCCTTTCCCTCTCTCATTTCCTCTCCCTCCCTCACCCTCACCCTCACCCTCTCTTTCTCTCTTTCCCTATTATGTTTAACATCTTTTCTCTCTTTTTCTCTCTCCTCTCATTCTCTCATTTTTTCTCTCTCCTCTCCCTCTCTCATTTCCTTTTGCTCTCTTCCTCTCCCTCTCTCATTTCTTCTCCCTTCCTCACCCTCTCCTCCTCCTTCTCTCTCCACGCCAACACTTTCCTTCTCAGCTAGCGGCAATGTGGGCCTCTCCCAACTCAGGGCAGCGCAGCGTCCAGAGTACCCCACTCCTCCCCTCACTCATCAACAGCACCAACAGTTGGCCCACTCCTCCCTCGACGTCACTCCTTCTCTCGGCCGCAGCGTCAGTAATGTGACGATAATTACCGCCTCCCCCTTCCTCTTCACACAACCACCTCTCTTAAATAGGGGAGGGAGGGGAATCCTCCCCCTCCTTATGTGGCAATCTGCATGGCGGTGGAAGGCGTCGAGCTCCACAAAGGAGCTTAACCCATATTTCTATTTCCCTCCCCTTACAGCACGACAGTCAGGAGGGAAAATTTTTTAAAAAAATTGTATTTGATATATTACATTCTCTCCTCCTTAGAGAAATCGAGATGTCCTCATCTCAAGATAAAATGGGGGTATTGATAGCTGAGAGTGCCTTCTTCTACCCAAGTGGCATCCTCTTTGGGATTATCTTTCCACTGGATGAGGCATTCTCTCAAGGTTCTGGGTCTTAATTGTCTCTCCCTAACATCTAAGATCCTATCAGGCCTTAGCTCAAGGACTCCTTGACTAGGCATTACAACTTGTTGGTCGTCAAGTACGTGATTAGGATTAGGTATATACTTTTTCAATAGACTGATATGAAATACATTATAAACTTTTAGGTTCTCCGGGAGCTGTACTTTTTAAGCATTAGGTCCTAGGCATTTGAGGATCTTGATTTTAATCAAACTACCTAATGTTGTATATGGTATTGAGGTCGTAGTAGTACAAAATGATTTTACCCTCTAAATGGTTTTTGTATTGTGTTGCTCTATTGTAAATGGATTTACTTCTCCTCTCCCTTGTAACAAACCATGATGGAAAAGAAGCCTCGTAATATGAAACTTCAGTCTCTTGTAAAGGAAGTTGAGTTTATATAGTATTTTAGGCTTGTGTTTTTATACCTATACTTCTCCATGTCCAGACATATGGCTATAGAGATACAAGTTTCTTATCTCTACTGACTCCTAACAATTCTAAGTTGATCCTTCTCAGTTGGATAATTAAGAATTCCTTTTTTACGTATCTCAACGATGTCATCGACCCCATACAGAGTGAATTATGCTTTTTACAACTCTTCTTCTCTCTAGAAAGTTTAAATAAATGGGCATCTGAACCACAAGTTGAGTTAATATAATGTTTTGGGCTTGGGTTTTTGTACTTGTGCTTATCATTGTACATGCGTGTGGCTATAGGGATACAATTTTCTTGTATATGCCAATTGCTAATAATGCAAGTCGAGCCCTCTTGATTGGATGATCAAGAATTTCTTTTTCAAGTATCTCAATGATATCATTGACCTATTGAGGGTAAAGGCGCCTCCGCCTAGCCGCCCGTGTATTACTACACTGACAATACCCGCCACTGCACACTGTAGGTGGTGGGTGCCCATCATCGTCACTTTATTATTTATTTTTTTAGTGACAGTTTGAATAAAGGAAGGCCCAGTCCCACATTTTGACGGTTGGAGTTCCCATTTTGTGTCTCTCTCTTTCTTGCTCTTGTTCTCCAGCCATAGCTCTTCCAAGAAAGCTTCGATCTTCCTTCTCACCCTTCAACTGGTATTAGAGCATGGTTACTTGAGCATTCCAACTTGGTTCATGAGGTCTTCAACTTCCTATCAAATCCCTATATTCATTGGGTCTCCTTCCTGGCAACCATAGCTGACCTTCTCAAGCTCTCATCACTCCCCGGCTTCGCAAGAACCTTCCCAACCCCTTTGGGCATCCTCAAGGCATTGCATTAGTGGTATTTCTTCATTTGATTTAGGGTTTCATTGAGTTCATAGGTCTACATGTCTAAGCAAAGAAAGGGGGCAACACCATGGAAGCTCTCTTGCTTCATATCTCATCATAGACCTCTTATGGTGGCTACTGGAGGCTTCTTGTGTGCCTCCCTTGACTCGTGATAAAGCCTTGGAGCACCTTGAATCACATCAGCAGAAGTAGCAAACCATCTAGCTAGGAAGCATGAATTTGCGCCAGTTTCGGTAGCCCCTGGACAGCTCATCCTCCACTTTTTGATGATTATGGCATACTTCCTAATCATTTTGGCACCCTTGGCAATGATGCTTGACATGCTTTGAAGCCTCCCAAGACTTGAACATTGATTTGAGGCCCTGTAGCATTGTTTTGAGCCAGTTTATAGTAGCTTACCGACACTAAATGTCAATGCTACACCAGCAATTGATGCCTTTGCTTGTTTGGAGCTTCTAGTTAAGCAGTTTGATGCCTATTGATGACCGATTGTTGGGGGATGCAAGGCATATGTTTTGCCATGATTTTGGACTGATTTTTGGGCTGAAAAATTAGAGTTTTCAATAGTAAATCATTGTTGTAAAATAGTGGGCTGAAGCCTATTACTTCAAGTTTGCCTATGCCTCTTGGAATGGGAACATGCTTTGGAGATGTACCTTGATGTATTAATCATCAGGGATCGACTTTTAGCTTGATATTGCTTTGGATCATTGGTTGAGCTTGACCTTTGCTTTGCAGCACTTGAATCTCCGTCTTTGGATATACTTTGGCATGTACCTCACTTTTGTCGTCTGCCTGGTCTTGAAACGCTTGGCTTATGCCACTTATACATGCTAGTTACATTGTCTTAGAGTTGATTGCTACTATGGCTTACTTGGGCTTGACATTTGATTTCCCGAAGCTTACTTTGGCTCTTTCTTGGTTGTATTTGATGTTACAGTTTAGATGTACTTGATGTTTATGGATGCTACAGAGCCTATATGCTTGGGATATCTCATTGATGCTTGACCTTGGACACTTGTAAACTGGTGCACTCTTACATGCTTTGTTCAATCTTTCTTGCTTGGCATTTACACATTTTATGCCAGTGGGAGCGTCTTAATATGCTTGACAAACATAGAGTAGATGGGTTTATGCTACTTGAGCATTCAGATACTTGAGACTGGGATCTTCACTTGGATGTTACATGCTTGATATGCTGTGGTCCTCATAGATCTGGTTGGGCTAATTTGGGATTGGCGCTCCTTGAGCATACACCTATTTTTGTCAGGTCTTGCCAGTGTTGTGTACACTTTGCCCTATTACAAAGGGGGTGTGCCGGCTTACTAACGGATTCATTTGACATGATTGGGTGTTTCCTCGATGCCCGTATGACTATCACATGCTAATTTATGCTCGCTTGATGCTGGTTATGCTTTGACAGTCAATGGTTGACTTGGTGCATTCATTTTACCTATAGTTTGCTCTCATTGTACTTGGCTGTGATTTATTATATCAAGTAGTTATACATGGACTATGATGTATTTTTCATGCAGAAACATCTTAATTTTAAGCACTTTTGATGGTACTTGGTGTGGGTAGCATCATTAGCTATTAGTTCGTGGTCATTTACCTTGGTTTTGGTGGTATTTTCGCTATTTACAACAAAAAATAGCAAGCAGTTTTGAATTGTCTGCACCGTTTTGGACTGCAGTATGGCATCTTCTTCCATTGACAGTGCTATCTTCAACATCACTAAGCTTGATGATACGAATTATGCCTATTAGAAGAGCCAAGTTTGGTAGGTATTGGTGCAGAAATTGCAAATAAAACCACTAAGGTTACATGGAGAGCAGCCTGAAACTATGATTGATGATGAATTGATGGAGCTTGATGAGTTATGCAAGTCCACCCTCATCTTGTCTCTCACTAAACAGGTGCATTACAATGTGGTTGAGGAAGCATAGAGTGCTTGGCAGCTTTGGGATAAGATCAAGAACCTCTATGACAAGAAAAGTCTAGCAAGTCAGATGTATTGGCTGAAGCAACTTACAGACCTGCACATGAAGGAGAATATGATGATGTCTACTCATTTGAGCCACTTCCAAGCTATTCTCAAGAACTTGACTTCGCAGGGCATTACCTTCAATGATGAGGTTACTCTATTGTTTTTGCTTGGGACTTTGAGTGAGTCATGGGATGTATTCTACATTGCCTTATGTGCTTCTGCTACTATTTTGAACTTGCCTGATGTAGAGAATGCTCTTCTACAGGAAGAGATTGACTGTAAGAACTTGGATGCCTTTAGTGTGTTGCATGGTTTGACTTTTAGAAGCAGAGATGGTAATGGAAAGAATGACAATGGGAATGGTTGTGGCAAAGACTCGCAGAAGACTAGGTCTAAGTCGTGTGGTAAGTCGCACAACAAGTCTCATGGAAGAAATGCTAATGTGACGTGTCACCATTCTCCATCCGTTTTTCACAACCCTCTTATTTTTATAAGGGTCAAGGGTTTGCATGAGGTAAATTATCTTAAACACTTTTAGCTATGAATATCGGAATGAAAAGAATATCACATTGTTATCCCACATGCATATATACATTCACGTACCTCTCACTTTTATGTGCATGATTCGATATTATATCCTGATATATCACTTCCATTGTGCACACATAAGCAAAACTACATTGCATATGTTTTCGCTACTTTCAATCAAACATTATTGTGTGGACTTACTACAAGAGGATAGGGTATCAAATAGTTTGTTACACTCATTGCAGTAACATGTAATATCCATTTTTTCACTTTGTTCGAATAGTTAATATCGAGACAACAATATTACCTCATTGTTACTCAATCTATTATGCACATATACATTCACATGGGTGCATGTTTCTACACTCCACCCTTCCCTAGATATTTTACACGTGCTCTGTTTACACATATTCTAGTATTGCAATTGAGCAAATGCCTATACAGAATCTCCTTCACTTGCACATTCCTTTCTCTTTCTCCTCTTTTCTCTCATCCTCATTTTATTACACTTGTAAATAAAAAGAATCTAATAAATCTAAAAGTACATATTCATCATGCACATCAAATATCAATCGAGTTCCATTGCTGGGGGGTGGAATTGGTGATCCCTAACAAAGTCTAGGATTGAACCATGAAAGCACACTAGCTCTATCAAGTAGGGAAGCATGCGCTCCAAAAGGATTGTGTCCATGGGGTTTCCCTCAAATGGGGTGGGCATATAAAGGTGTTGGCTGGGTTCATCTACATCTTCTCCATGCTATCATCCACAAATAGTGTTGTTATGGGTTGAAATGCGGCCAATCAATGTCGTTAAAACATTTCATGAAAATGGGCTTTGTGTAACTCCTTCAGGCAGAAGTTGTTGTGGGAGTTGTTCTGCACTTTCCTTGTACATATTGGAATACAAAGGTTGGTGCTTGCTTTGACGACTTCACACATTCACTTCTAACCAATTGGAGCAGCTCACGTAAGTTGTCTTCCTTCATGGAGCTCCAAATGGCAATGTCAAACAATCTAGATATTTCCTTCAAAAACTTGGCTAGCCTTGGCCACAAAATCACTCAATACGCAAAAGAACACTACCTTACAATCAAATATTGTGCAATTTTATGTAAACATGTTACCTTTGCTCTTAAATATCTTCCATCTTCGGCGAAGTGATACAGACATGCAATCAGTCTATTGGAATCTAGCACTACCGATGCAAAGTCACGACATCCTGCATTGCAATCTAAAATGGTGTCCCTTCTTTTGTGTAAGTTTGCAAGAATGAGCTCCAAAAAGCCCTACCATGTTGCATGCCACCTACAGTATTTGATAGTCATATAACATATTAGAAATCTACTAAATGTTTAGAAAACATATCTATAATAGCTTAACAACATTGGATCTCATATTGACCTCTAATTGGGGATCCTGATGTATCTCTCACCCACTCATCTGCAATAATGTCATCTTTTGTGAACTCCGGAGGGATGATTCCATTATAAGTTGTAAGCAATATCTGAATGCATGTATGCTAGAATATATAGTACATGTACCATCATTTAAATATTGAAATACTAATTTTAGCAATTATACTTACTAAATGGAACCAACAAGTGTGATACATAAATAGTATCCAACATGATCATATCATGACTTTAAAACTCTTACCTCTCTACCTCCAATGACACATATAGGTGTCTTGCAATGAACAACTTGTGCCATGCATAAGGCCTAACACTTCTGCCCTGACTCCATCCGTTGGTGTCCATCCTCCACAACTTGCTCGACAATCTCTACCATGGAGTGTGCTGTGGCAAGGAAAAGTTACATCCCTGCATCCTTGACAACGCAATCAGCCAGATACATGGCATCGACTGACTCTATCTCAGTATGGGAGTTCCGTGACAGAATTCCACCCCCCAATCCATACATGGCACTATCTTCAAGGAGACGAACCACCATGATATCGCATGCTTTGTTTGTGGTTTCTTTGTCAACCTCGACCATCTTGTTTTGGTTGACCTCCTCCAATGCCTCTACCAATCGAGAGAAGGCCTCACTTGGCTGATCATTTCACAATGCATGTCCGATCTCGAATGGGTCACAGAGAACAATACGCCACATAGCGGCATGGGAGACAATGACTTGCAAGGGGTCTTCCATGGGGCTTTCAATATTGTGGACCTCTGCACATTGACTCCTCGATTAGTAACATATTCTTCTTAATGAATGTTAATGATAGATAATATTCTTCTTACATGTTTGTTTACATGCATGTGTCGTTGGAACATCTTGCACCATTATAGCTTCATGGGAGACAATGTCTTGCAAGTGGAATTCCACGTGACTTTCAATATGGCCCTCTGCATGATAAATTCATAATTAGCAACATATTTTTCATTCAAAATGTTATTGTAGATAGTATTATTCAGACATATTAGTTCACTAGTGTCTCTAGTTGCTAGCACATCCTCCAGCATTATAGGTTGAAAATCAAAAATTGTATCCCCCTCTACAAAAATACCAACCATTCTTATTGGCATTGTATTGTGGGAAAAAAAACCACGAGTCACGCATGTTTACTAGTAGTTGCCACATCCCCTAGCACAGCTAGTCCATGTTCTTGCATTCTTTCCTTCCCTACACAAGAACACACATCACTATTAACATCATATAATGATAGAATATTTTAAAGCTCTGACATCATCCAATGATGACATGTGTGGAATTCACGAGCATCGTTTCTTTACCTCTCTACACACGCGTCATGCCTAATGTGACATCAAATCCAAGACATTCAGTTCTTCCACCCTCTGCATGTTAAAAATTATTGTTGATGTTACTTTGGTGATGAACAACAATTATGTGTCTTCACATCATGAGTTTTGTAAAAAAGTAAGCTTACCATCTTGTTGCTCTATAATACGTGTGTTAACTCCATGTGATACCTCACTGCTTCTCATCATTTTCATACATCTCTCTGTAGTAGTGTGTAAGGTAACACTCCCCACTGCAAGATCTGGAAGAACTTATTGTATCCTTCTATCCATGCTAATGTCATGGACCTCCTCGATGATGCCTTCCATTGCAATTTGCTCTTCAATGGTATCAACGAAGGGGCCTACATGGTTTGGTGGTTATGATTCATATTCAAGGAAATATTTTCACTAGAGGGACAGAAGAAATGTCTTGGCTATAGTACTTCAAAACATCAAACCTTTTAGGTGTGGAGAAACCAAATTAATTGGTGATGAGGGCCTGATCTTTGCTTGGCCTCTCTTCAATGATATTGCTTGTGTGCTTGCTCTTATATTTTATTTTTATAGTAACCACACTACTAGTATAAGTTTCTTGTGAACCCAACATAGTTTCTTCATTAGGAGACAACAAAGTGCAATGTACTCCTAAGAATGCCACTCGTTTCACTTACCATGCCTCTAGATCCTTGTGTCTCTTGTGTTTGTTTTTTCCTTGAGTATTTTTGGTACAAACTTTTCTCATTCGAGGGGTATTCACCTTCTAGATAGTCGAGGAAAATAGGGCATCTTCGATATACCTCCTCGTTCCACTCTTGCTCTATTCGGTAATCCTCATACATGCACTAATCCTCATGCACGTTTTCCCAGTTCTCACACTCTCCTGGTAGATTTTGTATAGCCCTTCTCTCCATCTACATGTACATGAACCTGACTTGCAAAGTCACCATTACAAATCTTGAATGGATTGGCAAGATAGCACCGTAGACATGCTACTAAAGAAGGATATTGTGAACTACATGAACAGAAGCCTCCATACTGCCAACTTTGTTGATTTTTGTGACTCTATATCTTCGTCTCGCTTGAAATCATGGAAGGCAATGTGAAACATTTTCTCTTTATGTTTTCTCTTTATCACCTGGGTGTATTGGAAGAACAAATCGTGTTCCACTTGAATGTTATAGTAGTCCTCCCAAGTCAAAAGAAATCTCTTTCCGCCATCTTGCAACATGGCCCAAAAGGTCTCTTGTCTTACCCAACTTCAAAATGGTGCATTTCCATCCGTTCGAATCAAATATATGTTGTTTATTACCGATTCATCAAACTTATGATACACATAATTTAGATGAACAAGAATAACCTACGTTCATGCATGCCCATCAACGTTCCAATATTCTTGTCAGAACTCTCCATGGCCTTTAATATCCTTACGCGATCTACCTCGTTTAGCTTTGAGGATGCCAATATATATACTCTCTCCTCGTTCAATACACCCCCCGTCTTGGAGCCCCACTCCAAGCATGAGACAGTTCTACATTGAAAAAAACAGTATTACTTTGGACCAAGGTAATATAAGTACAAATAGATGGTAGGTACAAAGAGGTAGCAACTTACTGATACCACTTTTCTCCGAGACTGGGCTTTGCAACTCTTAGCAAACATCAAGTTTTCTTGATGAGCTTTTCATTGGCACTATAGTACGTCTCACCCCACTTGGTTCTAAACTCAAAGTCAAAGAGCTGTGTTTGTTTCTATTCGATCAGTCACACAGCCATATCATACTCATCCTGCACTTGGTAATTAGGGACGACATCATTGTTGAGATATCGAGCTCCACTCGTGATACGCCAGGGTGACCGTTGTGTATTTATGTCACCGACTTGTCAGTTGCAGACGCGGTTGGTACACCGCCCATGAATAATAGCTACATGATAGCTATCCTTATCTACTCTAGTTCGTGGCTCAGTTAGTATGCCACCTTAGTTAGTTGAGTTTGGTTTGAGACCCATATATTCTTTGTAACAGAGTTCTTTTGGCTTACACAACTAAGAAGAGGAAAACTGTTTTCAGCCTCCACCCTTGTGTGTATTCCCCCATTGTGCAAGCAAGAAAGCTACAAGTGAGACTCCTTCCTTCTCTCCCACAATCTTGACATGGTATCAGAGCCTTGTTTGTGGTAAGGAGCTCAAGAAAGCAAGCCAATCTCGCGGTGGTTTGGTAAGAGGAGCAGTGTTTCTTTCATTTTCTGTTTTGGGAGCAGATCTCTGCAGGTAGCACAGCCGGAAATTGCAGGAGTGCATTGTCTCAGGTTGAGACGCCCTTCGCGGTGAAGCAAGAGGGCAGTATATGCTGCGGGCGAGGGCTTTAGCCCTCGGCGACCTTATTTTTTTGATTTGAGGCCATTTCGGGGCCTGTTTTGGAGGCAGAAGTTTTCTGCACGCACTCAGGAAAAGGCCCAGTTTTATGCTGTGCAGCCACTGTTCTACAGGTCGGTGAAAAGTTTCTGTAGAAATTGCGTCGTATGCTTGTGCACAGAGACATTGGGAGTTACAGAATCATCCTTGGTTCCTGTTTATGAAAAATCGTCACTAGGAAGTGACTGTGTGGTCAAATACCAGTTTTGCAGATTTACCCTTGTGAGGGTGAAGCTGAGTTTTTGCAGTAACAGAATATTTCGCAGTGTTTTGTAATGGCGTCTGATTCTCTCTCACAGATTGTCACTGAAAAGCTTGACAAGAACAACTTCCAAGCATGGAAGTTTAGAATGACGAATTTCCTTATGGGAAAAGGATATTGGGAATTTGTTGCAGGAAATGAAGAAGAACCAGTTCTTCCTGATGTTCCCAATCAACAGCAAATGCAGGCATTCAAAGCATGGCATGAGAGAGCCAGGAAAGTTATGTACTGGCTGTCTATCAGCATTTCAGACTCTATGATTGTGCATATTCAGGATGCAAGTACGCCAAAGGAGGCATGGGATACTCTGTCAAAGATGTATAGCACAAATACGCAAGCCAGGAAAATGCAGCTCAAGCAAGAGTTGCACAATGTGCAAAGAGAAAATATGAGCATCAATGACTACCACATGAAGGTGAAGAAGATTGCAGATGCACTTGCTTCCATTGGGTCGCCAGTGGAAGATGATGATTTAGTTTCTGTGACCTTGAATGGTCTAGGAAAGGATTATGCACAGTTTCGGACATCCATTTCAGTTCGTGAAAGATTTCCTGATTTTGAGGAGTTGATTGCTCTTCTAATTTCTGAGGAACAGAGAAATGGTGGTGCATCTTCTTCAGGAGGAACTTCAAAAGAAGTTGTCTTCTACTCAAATGCTGGAAGAGGTAGAGGCAGAGGTAGAGGAGGCCGATTTGGAGGCCATGGTAGAAATCAGAATATGCAGCAAACTCAAGAAAACCAGTCCTATGGAGGAGGACGTGGTAACTCTAGAGGCAGGGGGAGCCAAAGAGGTCGTGGTGGATGGCAAAGAGGCCAAAATGCAAACAGTAATGTTGAATGCTACTATTGTGGTAAAATGGGTCATATGGCTAAAGACTGCTATAAAAAGCAGAATGACATCATGAATGGAAAACTGCAACAAGGGAATTATGCATCTTCTAGTAGACAGGGTGATGACAGAAATGAGCACTTGTTCATGGTGCAGCACATGAACAATTCTGTGACAAGTGCAGAAGAAAGCAATGATGTATGGTATGTTGACTCAGGTGCATCAAACCACATGACAGGTCATGCAGAATGGATGGAGGATGCAAGGAAAATGGAAAAACCAGGATTTGTGGAGACTGGTGATGACACTGCACATCCTATTGTGCAGATTGGAAAAATTCCCTTGTCTATGCAGGATGGGAAAAAGAAATACCTGTCTGATGTATTTCATGTCCCCAATATCACCAAGAATCTGGTTTCTGTTGGTCAAATGGTTGAACAGGGCTTGCAGGTCAGATTTAATCCTCATGGATGTTTTGTTGAGGATATGAAAAATAAAGGTCGCTTAATAGCAAAAGGAAAGAAGAAGGGCAGAATGTTTACATTGGATGCAGACATGTCTGAATTGAGTGCAGCAATGTTTGCACATGGGACCGGTGTAGTTGCAGATATTGATATCTGGCATAAACGCATTGGTCATGTTAATGTACAGCGACTTAAATCAATGCAGGCCCAAAATATTGTTGCAGGTTTGCCAAAATTCAAGGTTGCAGAAATGCATAAGGTATGTGAAGCCTGTCAGTTTGGAAAACAGGCAAGGAAACCATTTCCTAGACATGTTCAAGAGAGTAAGAAGCCATTGGAATTAATCCACTCTGATGTGTGGACTACTAAAGCTGCATCTCTTGGAGGCTGTCATTATTTTGTCAGTTTTATTGATGACTATAGCAGAAAAGTTTGGGTGTATTTTATGAAAAAGAAAAGTGAAGTTTTTGGGCATTTCAAAACCCTTAAAGCTATGGCTGAAAAAGAAACAGGTCTGCAAATAAAATGCCTGAGGTCAGATGGAGGGGGAGAGTACCTCTCAAATGAGTTTGCAAGGTTCCTGCAGGAGCATGGCATAAAGCAGCAATATTCATGCAGTCATACCCCACAACAAAATGGAATTGCAGAAAGGAAAAACAGACATATCGAAGAGGTATCTCGTGCCATGCTCAATGAAAAAGACTTGCCAGATTTTTATTGGGCTGAAGCAGTTGCTACAGCAGTCTACATAATGAACAGGACTCCCACTGCAGCAATACATGGAATGACTCCAGAGGAGAGGTATACTGGTAGGAAACCAGATATTTCTCATTTGAAAATTTTTGGTTGCATTGCCTATGTACATGTGCCAGATGAGTTGAGATCCAAGTTGGATCCAAAAGCTGAGAAGTGCATCTTTATTGGTTACTCTCTGCAGCAAAAAGGGTATAGATGCTATAACCCTTCTACTCGTAAGTTTACAGTGAGCAGAGATGTTGTTTTTGATGAGATGAGTAGCTGGTATAAACCAGTAAATGTGATTGATGATGTAGATGCACAAAATGGTAATGCTGCACAAAATTCACAGCAGCAGTCACAAAATATTAGTGGACCTGGAGCGTCCTCTAGCAGTGGTTCACATTCTTCGCCATGGACAGGCAGATTGAGATCAGGAGAATCTTCTCAAAGTAATGCAGATAGTGGTATGCAGGTATCACGAAAAGGAAAAGAGAAGGTTGATCAGCCCATGTTTGATGTGAATGCAGGTCACTCTTATGTGGATGGTGAATCCAGTGGCTCAGAACAGAGCATTGATGATGAGTTGGGTATTCCTTCTATTGTTACACCTGGAGTAAGGAAGACCAGGGATGTTTTGAGAGCAGCTGGGAGTGAACCTACTTTGCGCAGGTCTACGAGAGCTAGGTATCCTGTAGATAGGCTGAAATATGATGGATTTACAGCCATTCACTATGCATATATGGTTAAAGTGATACAGGAACCAGAACCCACTTCTTTTGAGGAAGCCATGGGAAAAGAAAAATGGGAGAAAGCCATGGATGAAGAAATGGATGCCTTGGAAGCAAATGCTACATGGGAATTGGTACCTTTGCCTAAAGGTAAAAATGCAATTGGCTGTAAGTGGGTTTATAAGGTGAAGCACAATGCAGATGGTTCTGTGAACAGATACAAGGCAAGATTAGTAGTCAAGGGGTATGCACAAACATATGGCATTGACTATGAAGAAACATTCAGTCCGGTTGCAAGGATGGCAACTGTAAGAGCAGTCATTGCTATGGCTGCATCAAAGGAATGGTCTTTACATCAGATGGATGTAAAGAATGCCTTCTTGCATGGTGATTTGCAAGAAGAGGTCTATATGGAGCAGCCACCAGGTTATGTGCATGCTGTTCATCCTGAGTTTGTTTGCAGGTTGAAGAAAGCCTTGTATGGCTTGAAGCAAGCACCTAGAGCATGGTCTGACAAGATAGGACAGTATCTTGTCACTATTGGCTTTCAGATTTCCAAGGCAGATTTCTCACTTTATGTGAGAAAAACAGAGAAAGGTATTATGCTACTTGTCATTTATGTTGATGATTTGATTATGACAGGTGACAGTGATGAAGATATCCTTCATGTGAAAATGCTATTGAAGCAGAAGTTTGAGATGAAGGATTTGGGAGAGCTGCGTTATTTCTTGGGCATTGAGGTGATTAGATCACCAAGTGGGATACAGCTCTTGCAGAGGCAGTATGGATTGGACATGCTGTCCAAATATGGGATGACAGGCTGTAAGCCTATTTCAGTTCCTTTGGAGCAGAATGTGAAGCTGAGCACAGATGCAGGTAAGCTTCTAGAAGACCCTACTATGTACAGACGCATAGTAGGAAGTTTGATTTATATGACTATTACCAGGCCAGATTTGAGCTATGCTGTTGGATTGGTAAGTCAGTTTATGCAGGCTCCAAGGAAACCACATTTGGATGCGGCTAGACGCATACTCAGGTATGTGAAGTCCACATTGCAGTATGGACTGTTTTATGAGACTGGGGTTCAGATACAGCTGCATGGATACACTGATGCTGATTGGGCTGGTAGTATTTCTGATAGACGATCTACCAGTGGATATGTGTTCTCTTTTGGGAGTGCTGCAGTCACTTGGAGCAGCAAGAAACAGCCTACAGTTGCCTTGTCGAGCACAGAGGCTGAGTACAGGGGTGCAGCAATGGCTGCATGTGAGGTAGCTTGGTTGCATAAGCTACTTTATGATATGCATCAGTCTACAGATGGGCCAGTTGTCATTTATTGTGACAACATGAGTAGTATACACTTGGCAAATAACCCAGTCTATCATGCTAGAACAAAGCACATTGAGGTGCATTATAACTATGTGCGGGAGAGGGTTTTACTAGGTCTTATTGATCTAGTTTATGTCAGCACAGAGGATCAAGTAGCTGACATATTTACGAAGGCATTGGGCGCAGAGAAGCTGCGCAAGTTCAGAGACCTGCTTGGTGTGCAGGAATTGGGATTGAGCTTGAGGGGGAGTGTTGAGATATCGAGCTCCACTCGTGATACGCCAGGGTGACCGTTGTGTATTTATGTCACCGACTTGTCAGTTGCAGACGCGGTTGGTACACCGCCCATGAATAATAGCTACATGATAGCTATCCTTATCTACTCTAGTTCGTGGCTCAGTTAGTATGCCACCTTAGTTAGTTGAGTTTGGTTTGAGACCCATATATAGGGTTCTTCTATTTCTTTGTAACAGAGTTCTTTTGGCTTACACAACTAAGAAGAGGAAAACTGTTTTCAGCCTCCACCCTTGTGTGTATTCCCCCATTGTGCAAGCAAGAAAGCTACAAGTGAGACTCCTTCCTTCTCTCCCACAATCTTGACAATCATTGCATTAGGAAAAAATGCATCAGGAAAAACATTGTTAGAATAGCTTGAAGAACTACCTACCTTCCACATAACATGGGCCAGTGCAATCAATGGTGCCTTGTACCATTGTGGGAATGGGCGCTAGCTTTCTATGCACTTGCACTCATGCCTTTGCCTCATCAGTTATTAGCTTGTCAAAAATAGTTGCATGGTCAGCCCACTCTAGCATCCCTGCTTCACAAACAAGGTCTGGATATGAGGTATAGACAACCCCCTTTTGTGCCAGCATGTGTACATTCTATATTAGGATCTCATGCATATTAGGATCTCTTGAATATGGTCCATTGCATACTTGTTTGTACGAGAAATAGCTAACAAAATCTCCCCCTCTGCCACACTTGTCACTTTCACAAGGTGACAATCAACACACACATGTTTCCTCGCATTATCTGGAAAGGTTGTTGCAAACAATCAATTATGTTAAGGATTATGTAAGAAACAAACACATTGCAAAATGTTAAGGTCCTATAGTTTAGGGCCACTCACATGTGTGTATCTCATTCATCCATGTTGTGAGTCAATGGTTACCATCCCAAACATAAAACATGCAATTTGACATAAAGGCCCAATCGATGCCGCTGATTTCTACCTTGAAGTCCTCATTCTTCTTTAGCCAATGGGGGTGCCACTCAATTCTAATCATATCATCAACCTCCTTGCACTAGTGTTTTGGAGTCTCAAATGACACTATGAATATACCCATCCCTCTAACATACCTGTTGCTAAAAAAGGTTTTGAGAGTTTTTTGTACCTCGTTGTGACTTGTCTAATTGTGGCATGGAAACCAAATGACATAATGGATGGGTGGAAAAGGGGTGGATGTCCGCATCTAAATGAGACAATGAAGTAATTAACGTCCAATCAATGTAAAGAGATAAAAATCATAATCTAAATCATGTTGCCATCTCTTACAAGCACTCAGCGTCAACGTTTTCAACTGGTCTTCTATGCATGCTTGCACAATACATTTATCACAAGAAGTGACTGTTAGAGCGGTCTTGCCACTCGCATATGTCATGCACTTCTTTTTGGTTCTTTGTGTTCGATTCTTCTTGGGTTGCATACGGCCATGCCCTTGCTGTGCACTAAAGGACTTGATGCTTTGATGGTTGTTCCTTTCCTCGTTAGTATCACTCTCTGATAGTACAAGCTTTCTCTTGCCCTTTCATGCTTGCGTCATCAAAGCATGCCCACCTTCTCTTGATGTCACTCCTTCCCCACATGCAATTGCAACCGCTTTTTGTAGCTCGGTGGAAGTCAATGATCGTGTTTGTGTTACTCTTCCTCTCGCTCTTGGAGGGTGACTCCGGGCGACTCCCCCCCTTGTGTTTGCATGTTGCCGGTGAAAATAGCCTGTTGTCCTGCTATAGATCCTGAAGGCAAGTCAAAGTTCTCGAGAGACTCGTCCAATCGTCGCTCTTTTTCCTGCAAACAATGATCCGAAATAGGATAAGAGGGGAGATAGAGCAATCCTAACAAAAATCAAGAGAGGAGCTACTTACCATATGCTCAATTGGCCATTGCACAAATGTGTTTTCTTCAACGTCAAACTCAGTATTTCCTTTGCCACGGGCCTTCACACCTCTCTGATGCATGATGGTGATAAGAACTCCCACTGGAGCAAGCTTGATCAAGGAAACGTTTGTCACATTAAACCTTATGCAATCCTTTCATCGCCCTCGTAAAGGGTGACATGATCTTGTCTTTTGAAATCATATTTGGCCATGATAGAGGGGCTTAGGGTTACTTCTTACAGATATATTGCTTCCTCAATTTCCTACCAATGAAATACCAATTGATAGAGAGAGAGAGAGGGGGGAAAGGAAGAGATAACATTAGGATAATAGAATGAGAGATAAAGAGAGAGAGAGAGAGTTAGAGGTAGATACAAGGAGAGAGAGTGAGAGCAAGGGAGAGGGAGAGAGACACAGAGAAAGGGGGAGGAAGAAGGAGATAGAGAGAGGGAGGAAGGTGGGGATAGATTGAGAGAGAGTGTGTGTATGTGTGTGAGTGAGTGAGTGAGTGAGTGAGTGAGTGAGAGAGGGAGAGAGGGAGAGAGAAAGAGTGGGAGGGGGAGAGAGAGAGAGAGGGGAAAAGCCTGGGATAGAACGATGAGATAGAGTATGTGTGACTTTGTTAGAGAGAGAGGTGTGGAGAGAGAAAGAGAGACAGAACCATACTAAAGGTAGGGGATAGAAAACAAGAAGTTAAATTGCAAGGAGAGGGGTCCTTTTAAAGACAAAGGAGCGAGAGGGAGGGAGGGATAGAGAGAGAGAGAGAGTGACATAATGAGAGTGGAACGATTTGCAATGTGAAAAGGGGGGGATGGGTCCTTTTATAGATGAAGGAGAGAGAAAATAGGGGGAGAGAGCAAGAATGATGAAAGAGAGGGGGAAAGAGGGAGAGCATGTGTAAATTTTCTCACCAAAAAGGGATCACCGGTAGCCCTTGTTGGGGACGATTTTTTTTCGATGACCCACTCTTGGATAGTAAATTTTGGCCCAACAAGATTTGTGGTTTTTTTTTCGCCCATTAAGGGGCTGCGGGCAACCCCTTTTTGGCGAAAAAACAAACCACGTATCCGAGAATATATAGCATGGAGAGAATAGGAACCAATAGGTAAAAAACCTGTGCCCTATTGGTCCTGATACTCCTCATGCAGTATATTCTCAGACCAGTGGTTTGTTTTGTTGCCAAAAAGGGGTTGCTCGTAGCCCCTTATTAGGTGAAGAAAACCCACAAATCTAGTTGGGCAAAAAGTTACTCTCGCAAAGAATGGGTTGCCAGAAATTTTTTTCGTCCGGCCTGTGGACAACGCCTTTTTGGCAAGAAATAATTATACGCATCACATGCCCTCTCTCTCATCACGTTTTCTCTCTCTCCCCCCATTTTCTCAACTAATCAACAAATATTTACTTCGTTAACTTTACAAGCCAAAGAGAGAGATATAATTTTCTAAATAGTAAATCTTTACATTCTTAGAAGCATAATATGAGATTGTCATACAAAGTAGAAGCTTATACACACTCGTTCAAATATTGCTTTATTGCTTTAAAAACAAATTCATTTAAATATTTATTTATTCATGTTGTCGATCTCTCTCTTTCATTCCTCTCCCATCACTTTGTTACTCTCTCTTCCCTCGCCCAACTAGATTTGTGGTTTTTTTCTCACCCATTAAGGGGCTAATGATGACCCCTTTTTGGCGAAAAAACAAACCATAGATCCAAGAATATATAGCATAGGGATATTTAACCTATTGGTCCCTATTCTCCCCATGTTGTATATTCTCGAATCTATGGTTTGTTTTTTTGCCAAAAAGGGATTGCCGACAACACCTTATTAGGCGAAAAAAACCCACAAATCCAGTTAGGCAAAAAATTATTATTGCAAGGAATGGGTCGCTAGAAAAAAATTTGTCCAGTAAGGGGCTACCGGCAACCCCTTTTTTGCGAGAAAAATTACACATATTACATGCCCTCGATTTCATCACCCTTTCTTTCTCTCCCCGCATTTTCTAAACTAATTAACAAACATTTACTTAATTAACTTTATGAGCGAAAGAGAGAGATATAATTTTCTAAATAGTAGATCTTTACACTCCTAGAAGCATAATATGAGATAGTCATACAAAGTAGAAGCTTATACACACTCCTTCAAATATTGCTTTATTGCTTAAAAAACACACTCATTTAAACATTGCTTTATTCATATTGTCTCTCTCTCTCATCCCTCTCCCATCACTTTGTTACTCTCTCTTCCCTCCACTGAACTAGATATGTCGTTTTATTTTCGCCCATTAAGGGGCTACCAGTGGTGGCGACCCCTTTTTGGCGAAAAAACAAACCACAGATCCGAGAATATACAACATGGGGAGAACAAGGACCAATAGGTTTAAAAACTGCTACTCTATTGGTCTAAATTCTCCCATGCTATATATTCTTGGATGTGTGGTTTGTTTTTTTCGCCAAAAAGGGGTTGTGGGCAGCCCCTTATTAGGTGAAGGAAACCCACAAATCTAGTTGGGCAAAAAGTTATTCTTGCAAGAAATGGGTCACCACAAATTTTTTCATCCGGTAAGGGGCTGCCAGTGACCCCTTTCTAGAAAGAAAAAATTACACACATCACATGCCCTCTCTCTCATCACAATTTCTCTCTCTCCCTCCATTATCTCAACTAATTAACAAATATTTACTTAATTAACTTTACAAGAAAAAGAGAGAGATATAATTTTCTAAATAGTAGATCCTTACACTCTTAGAAGTATAATATGAGATAGTCATACAAAGTAGAAGCTTATACACACTCATTCAAACATTCCTTTATTTATGTTGTCTCTCTCTCTCTCTCTCTCTCTCTCTCTCTCTCTCTCTCTCTCTCATCCCTCTCCCATCACTTTGTTACTCTCTCTTCCCCGATCACTTTGTTACTTTCTCTTCCCTCGCCCAACTAGATTTGTGATTTTTTACCTGTACCCTATTGGTCCCTATTCTCCCCATGGTGTATATTCTCGGACAGTGGTTTGTTCTTTCACCAAAAAGGGGTTGTCAGTAGCCCCTTATTAGGTGAAGAATACCCACAAATCTAGTTGGGCAAAAAGTTACTCTCGCAATGAATGGGTCCCCATTACTTAGTTTATTTTAATAAACAATGTGTGTACACATTCTAAAGAAATTTGATTGATGTTGCACATTCTTAAAAACTAGCTCTAATTATGAAATTCGGCCTACTTATGAAGATAATTATTATTAATAATGAGGTATTATATGCCAGTTCATGGAAGAAATACTTAGAAAATCCTCCCAAGACTAGCTTATTAAAACTATGTTTGTAATATAAAATAACAAAAAGAACCAGCCTAGTGGATAGTCACTTGGTAGTTAAGCACACTTGGGTGACAACACTACTGGGATGGGTGACCTCCCGGGACGATTTTCCTATAAGCTAGTGGGAGCTTCTCACGTGCAACCAACGACGCCAACGAAGCCTTCGTAGCTCTTTGTCAAGTATGCTAAGGCCAAGATGCCAAGGTCTATGAGTTAATTTTTAATTTTAGCAAGTTAACTAATTAATAAGTTAATCACTATTTGATAGTAATTAGGTAACTAATTAGTTAATTAACTTAAGCAGTAAATTAACTCACTAATTATTGGAGTGTGTGTTCGCTCAATGACGTCGAAAGGGATTTGGGAGAAAGGGGGCGCCGACACTTACCTGCGTCGCGTCTGTCCCCGCTAACGTGCGTGCGCTCTCTCTCTCTCTCTCTCTCTCTCTCTCTCTCTCTCTCTCTCTTTCATATAAAGACAAAAAAAGTAATCAGAGTTATTTTATTTCTCCTAAATTGAGAAATTAATTAACTATTTAATCAATAGTTATTAATAATTAATTAACTATTAATAAATTAGTCAATTTCTAATTTTAGCAAGTTAATCACTATTTGATAGTAATTAGGCAACTAATTAGCTAATTAACTAATTACTATTTAATTTAACAAGTTAACTTAATTAGTAACTTAACTTACTAATTAAATAATTAAATATACTAAATAACTAATTAGATAAACAATTATTGAGTCAAAAAATAAGTGAATAAAATTAACTATTAACTAAATCAATAAACTTACCATTAATAATTTAATTAATTATTAACGAAATTCACATACTAATCAATCTATCGATTCATTAAGTAACTAATAAAAATTAAGTAATACCTTTTTCGAACAATTAATTAATTAATAAATTGTTAGATTTAATTTTTTAATAAGTAAGTAATTAATCTAGCAACTAATTAACCAATCAATTAATAACTAATTAATAATTAATTATCTAATTAAATTAAATTAATTAATTAAGTAACCATTTAACTTATCAAATAATTAAATATTAATTAATAAATGATATTATATTTTATATTAGTTAGTTAGTTAAATAATTAATTACTAAAAATTAATAATTAATAAATAACTAATTTTTATATTAACTATTAATTAATTACTTAGCCAATAAAACTATATATTGATTGATTTGTTGAAATTAATAATTAATTACTTATAATAACTACGAACTAAAAGACAATTAGTAACAACCGATAACTAGTTACTTAAAACTAATAAATAATTTATTAAAATTAATAACTAATAAAAAATAATAGGTTATTTATTAATTAGTTATAAATTATTTAGATATCTTAAATTAGTTATAAATTAGTTTTTAAAAACTAATAAATATCTTTGATTTAAGTAGTAATGGCTAATGACAATATTATGTATTTATTTTATTTAGAAATATTAAATAATTTTATCACATAATTATTTAGTAATTAAAACTATTTATTACTCAATTAATTAATATTAATATGTTAATCAAATTTTTATTGATTTAATATAAATAAGATAATATTTGACAAGATAGTATCCGTTAGTTCATTGATTAGATATTTAGTGTATCGATGAAATGATATCAATTAAATTATTAATTAATTTCTTAATTGATAATAACTGGCTTGTTTTATATTTTATGTATATCAACTAGCTTATTGATTAATTAGTTATTGTAGTAATCACTTAGTATGAAGTGAACCATTAGTATTAATATTACTTAACTTGTTTATTAATTTATATATTACTATTAATCATTTCATATAAATTAATGTATTGTAATAATAATACTAATTAATCAATTAATATGATTGTACATTAATACGCTAGTTGTATGGGATTTTTTTGAGAGGGAATGAAGAGAGAGTGCAAGTGCATGTAGATTAGTATCGTTCTGCCGGCCGAGAAAGGGGTCACCAGCGCATTTGCATCATCTATCTTAGTTATCTAGGTTTAGGGCCAAGGTACGAGAGAGAGAGAGTGCGTGTGGGCCAGGATGGCTGATAAGAGAGAGTGCATGTGGATTGGGATCATGTTTTCGACAAAGAAGGGGTCATCAACGGCCCAATAGTTGGTGTAGAAATATATGACTAGCACCCCTCCCCCTCTCACATCTCTCTCTTCGTATGGCACATGTCTCCCAGTCTCCCTTTCTCCATCTCTCTCTCTCCCTCCCTCTCTCTCTCTCTCTCTGTGACATGCATTTAATGCCCCACTATGTCAAAGTGCTTATATAAGAAAACACACCCCCTATGACACAATGCCTCCCCCTCCTTCAAGTTGTGGATTATTTTCTTAATCTCACAAGTACATACACATCTCCCTCCCTCCCTCCCTCCCTCCCTCTATCTCTTTGTCTCCTCCTCCTCCTCCTCCCTCTCACTCTATCCATCACCCCCGGTTTCTCTCCCTAGCTCCCTCTTGGTGCTCTCCAACCCCTCTCTCTCTCTCTCTCTCTCTCTCTCTCTCTCTCTCTCTGTGGCACCCATATCCACTCACACACACACTCTCTCTCTATCTCCCTCTTTTGCTCTCTCCCTCCCACACAAATATTTATATCCTCTCTCTTTCCCCCTCACACACACACACACACTCTCTCTCTCTCTCTCTAAACCCTAAACCCTAAACCCCAAACCTCTCTCTCTCTCTCTCTCTCTCTCTTGCACCCACATCCACTCACACACACACACACTCTCTCTCTTGCACCCACATCCACTCACACACACTCTCTCTCTATCTCCCTCCCACACAAATCTTTATATCCTCTCTCTCTCTCTCTCTCTCTCTCTCTCTCATATTTGGCATTTGTATCCACACACACACACACACTCTCTCTCTCTCTCTTTCTCTCATATGCCAAATACTTTATATATATAGCACCCACATGCACACACATGCATGTACACTTTCTATCTCCCTCCCTCCCTCCCTCTCTCTCTCTCTCATGCACACACTTTATGTATCCTCCTCTCTCTCTCTCTCTTATATATGACATACACCCCCACACAAACTCTTTCAATGACGCCCATATCTTACATGAGTATTCGTACATGTGTAGATAGCTTTGGAAATGGATCCAACATTCAGTACTACACCAAATACTGAGGTCCGCATATATGTATCGTCTCTCTCTGCCAAACCTATTATGCACTATACAAGTAGTTGGTTCCTGATGTTGAAGAAGGAAGACATTTGCAATGTCAATGGCTACTGTGTTCTTGCTATCACCTATGCAAATGGCTGAATACAAAGCACGTCGGTCCATTGTAACAATCACCATGAGGCTGTTTAGGTATACGTTATGTTCTTGCTTACTTGAGCTTGTGCTTGAGAGAGGGAGTGTGAGAGTGTGAGGGAGTGAGTGTGTGAGGGTGAGGGACCGAGGAGGAGAAGCTCTCCATATTCTCCTCTCTTCTTCTCTTCTCTTCTTTTCTATTGTCTTGCTCGTGGAAATGGAGCTTGGAGTGTGGAGCTTGAGGATGGAGCACAAAATATTCTTTTATTGTGATAAAACTGAGTGGACTGATGATGATCTCAAAGACTTCAAAAACCAATAGAACCTTTTTAAAAAGGTAATGATAGAAGCTTAGGGCAATCGACATTTCACTCACAATATGGTAAGAAGTTTGCATATGTATGTCTCTTTATTGTCTGACTCATATAGGGTTTTCTAATTAAATTTATTTATTTGTTAACTATGCAGTACCTGTGCCTAAAGCACACTTGCCAAAGCTAATAGAGTTGCTGAATGAGAAGATTAAGATGGGAATTTTGGAACCCTCTTCTGCACCCTATTCTAACAGGTGGTTTACTGTACCAAAGAAGAATGGTACTTTGATATTTATTCAGGATATGCAGCCCGTGAACAAAGTGACAATCAGGAATGTGGGAACATGTCCAGTTGTGGATGAATGTGCTGAGGCTTTTGCAGGACGAGCCATCTATTCTCTAGGTGACTTGTATTCAGGTTATGATAAGTTTCAGCTTGCCTTGGAAAGCAGGGATATTACTACTATGCGGACACCTATTGGTCTTGTGAGGATGTGTACCTTGCCTCAAGGTGCCACAAACTCAGTTGCTCATATGATGAATGCTATGCATAGAGTTCTACGAGACTATATTCGGCAGTATACCATGCCTTTTCTAGATGATGTGCCTATTAAGGGTTGTGTAGAAGAAGAAAAGAATGAAAGTCTTGATTTGCGTGGATGTAGACAATTTGTGGCTGACCACTTGGTTGCTTGTGAGCAAATATTGACACAATTAGAGGAGGTAAACTTGACTCTTTCAGGGCTGAAATCTGTCTTTGGTGTTAATGAAGTCATCATAGTTGGGCATATGGTTGGATATTATGGCAGGAAGCCTTCACCTGCAAAGGTGGATGCCATAAGCAGGATTGCAGAGTATTGCTCGACTACTTCAGAGGTGTGGAGATTTGTGGGAGCTTGTATATTTTACATGATTTGGATTCCTCATTTTGCTCATATAGTAGATGTTCTCTATCAACTGCTTCGAAAGGGGCAGAAATTTCATTGGGATGAGAAGCATTCGAAAGCCATGCGTAAGCTCAAGAAGCTGTTACAGTCTGCTCCTACTCTTCGCAAGGCGGATTATCAGTGTGGACGGCCGATCATGTTGACAGTTGATACTAGCCCTATTGGCATAGGTTGGGCAGTGGGACAGGATGATGCTGATGGAAATAGATATGCAATCCGCTTTGGAGCTAAAGTTCTTAATGAGCGATAGAGGAGATATCCGTAGATCAAAAGAGAGTTGTGGGGAGTAGTTATTGCACTGAAGTGTGATAAAGGGTATTTCATTGGAGCTTCAGTTGTTGTGGAAACAGATTGTTTGCCTTTGCTTGGCATGATTACTAGTTGCTCGACTCCAGATATAGCGATGCTTCAGTGGATTGCCTATATCAAATCATTGAATCCATAATTTCGACACATAGCAGGGAAAGATAATCCAGTTGCTGACATGCTATCTAGAGCGAGATATGAGGATGAGGAGTCAATGCTTGCAGAAGATAATGAGACAGAGTTTGCTGCTTCTGTCCTTATTCATGATTGTCATGTATCTACTGTTGAAGCCTTTATTGAAGAACTTTATGTTGACAAGTGGCTGCAAATTGGATAGTATCTAAGTTCATTGACTCGAAGAGCTGATTGGACAGATGATGAATTCAAGAAAATCAGAAGGAAGGCTTATGGGTATTTCTTGAAAGATGGTTTTCTTTGGAAGCATCCAAAGAAGAGAGGAGGCTTGCCCTTGAGAGTAGTTTGTGATGTAGCGATGCAGATACAGATTATGCGAGAGTTTCATGAGAGCTCATGGGCTGGACATAGAGGTGTGTGGGCTACCTATGAGAAAATCAAAGAAAGATACTGGTGGAAAGGGATGTATATGTTGAGATGGCAAGCTCAACACATGTGGACATGGATGATGGACCGCCTAGTTAGATGGGTCCACACGTCTATACTTAGCACGTCGGTGGTCATTATGCACCTCACATGGCCACTGACTCATTACTTATTATATTTAGGTTGTTACACCTATTTACAGCTGGCATAGTTATAGCGCCAGTCGACTAGTGTAGTCGGTTATGCATTGTTTGACTTAGTAGGCCACTTTCCTTTTATGTTGTATCTTATCTATACTTTGTGTACATTGTAAAGAGTGTGGAAGAAGAAGAAGAAATCAGCAAGAAAACGTTTTGGCCTCCATCTCTCTTCTTGTCTCTTGAGTGAGCTTCTCCTTGTGCATTCTGTGTGTGTTCGGCGCAGCATCTTGAGCAACCCCCTCCACCACACGATTCTTGACATGGTATCAGAGCCGCGCCATTGAGAGAGGCTGATTTCAAAGGTTGAAGCAAAGGAGAAGAAGCAAGGTTCGAGCAAGCAAGCCACGAGTAAGAAGCTCTCCCATCCTTCAACTCTTTCTCTTCGATAGTGCCTGTGGAGGTACTGGAAGCAGGGCAGAGCAAAAATCTCAGATTGCAGTGAGATTTGGTGTGCGCGAAGAGCGCTGTGTATTCTGCAAATTAAGCCCTTTAGGAATTCCCGCAGTTATTTTGGGCATCTGAGGCCGTTTCAGGGCCTGTTTTAGAGCCGCAAGGTTGCAGACAGCAGTTTCAGGGTGCTGTGACTTCGACTGTATTGACCGAAAGTAGGTGCGCAGGTTACAGATCTGTAAGTTCAAAGGTGTTTACCAGTGAGTAAACACAAGGTTTATCTGCAAACTGGTTGCAGATTGCATGTATTCTTGAGCAGACAGTGAAAAAGGTTGTCTGGTGTATTGCTGTGCACTACAGGTCAAGGGTTGTAGAAGATTTGCTTGCTGTTTGGTATTAGTTTTGTGATAATGGCAGAGAACAGTGGAAGCCCCATCATTGAGAAGCTTGACAAGAACAACTACCCATCATGGAAGTTTCGTGTCACGAACTTCCTTATTGGAAAAGGCCTCTACGAGTTTGTTTCAGGTGAAGAAAAGGAACCGGAGATGAGTGATCCTCCAACTGCAGAAGAGACAAAGGCACGGAAGGAATGGAATGCAAAGGATAAAAAGGTCATGTATTGGTTGTCTGCAGTAATTGACAATAATATACTGGGACACATTAGAAATGCAGAGAATTCATATGCAGCTTGGACCATACTTGAAAGATTCAACTCAAGCAAGAGTTGAATACATTAAAGAAAGGGAAGATGTCTATCAATGAGTATGCACTGAAGGTAAGAAGCATTGCAGATGCATTGGCAGCGATTGATGCAATGCCCGATGATGATGATTTGGTGTCGTCTACCTTGGGTGGACTTAACAATGAAAAGGCTTGGAAGTCTTTTGTAACTTCTGTATATGTCAGAAAGCCATTTCCAGATTTCGATGAGTTGGTCTCCCTTATGATCACTGAAGAGATCAACATGCAGAGTGAGACATCTGAAAGAAGTGGTGAACAGGTCCAAGCTTTCTACTCCAGTTCAGGAAGGGGACGTGGCGGGTTCTCTTCAAGAGGCCGTGGTACAGGACGTGGTAGTGACAATCAGCAAAACAGATTGAATCAGCAATTTGGCGATATGCAGGTTTCAGGAGGTCATGGTAACTTTAGAGGCAGGGGGAGCTTTAGAGGAAGAGGTGGATGGCAGAACAGAGGTTCTAACAACTCTGGTATTGTGTGCCACTACTGTGGCAAAACAGGTCATATTGCAGCCCAATGTTATACTAAGAGAGATGATATCCGCAGTGGTAAGTTGCAGCAAGGAAACTATGCATTGTCTTCATGACAGAATGAAGACAAAAATGAACGTTTGTTCGTTATGCAGCATATGCTAAATGCTGTTATAGGAAAGGGAACACATGAAGATATTTGGTATGTTGATTCAGGTGCATCCAATCATATGACCAGCCATGCAGAATGGTTTGGAGAGATGCAGGATTTGCAGAATGTAGGTTATGTGCAGACGGGTGATGACTCATGCCACCCAATTTCACACATTGGAAAAGTTCCCTTGTCCTTGCATGATGGTAAGACAAAGAGTCTTTCAGATGTATTACATGTGCCATCTATTACAAAGAACTTGGTGTCAGTCGGTCAAATGGTAGAGCAAGGGCTGCAAGTCAGATTTAATGCAAAGGGCTGCTTTGTAGAAGACTTCAATGACAAGTGCAGGTTGGTAGCAAAGGGAAGTAGAGTTGGACGTATGTTCACTCTAGATGCTGGAATTCCTACTATGAATGCGGCTATGTATGCCAAAGGAAAAGGTGTTGTTGCAGACATTGAAATTTGGCACAAACGCATTGGACATGCAAATGTACAAAGGCTGAAATTAATGCAGTCCAAAGGGTTGGTTACAGGTTTGCCTACATTTAAAGTTGCAGAATTTCAGAAGGTATGTGAAGCATGTCAGTTTGGTAAGCAGGCAAGACAACCCTTTTCACATGATAGAGATGTAAGCAGAAATATCCTTGATGTTGTGCATACAGACATTTGGGGGCCTACACAAAATGTATCTCTTGGAGGTAGTTCATACTTCGTCACATTCATTGATGATTGTTCTAGAAAGCTGTGGGTATATTTTATGAAGGAAAAGAGTGAAGCATTTGAGCACTTTAGAACTTTCAAGGCTGCAGTTGAAAGAGAAACAGGCTTGAAAGTAAAGTGCCTGAGGTCAGATGGAGGGGGAGAGTACCTCTCAAATGAGTTCAGTGATTTTCTGAGGTCTCATGGGATAAAGAGACAGTTCACATGCAGGTATACCCCACAGCAAAATGGGGTTGCAGAAAGGAAAAACAGGCATATTGCAGAAGTTGCACGCGCCTTGATGGTTGAAAAGAATATGCCTAAGCATTTTTGGTCTGAGGCTGTTCATACTGCTATTTATATTATGAACAGAACTCCCACAGCTGCAGTTCATGGTATGACCCCCGAAGAATGTTTTATAGGTAAGAAGCCTGATGTTTCACACTTGAAAGTATTTGGCTGCATTGCGTATGTTCATGTGCCAGATGAGTTGCGGAAGAAACTGGATCCAAAGGCTGAAAAGTGTGTCTTTATTGGATACTCTTTAGAGCAAAAAGGGTATCGCTGTTACAACCCTATCACATGTAAGTTCAGAGTGAGCAGGGATGTCATCTTTGATGAAATGAGCAGTTGGTATGCATCTAGTGGTGATGCATTGGATGTTGATGATGATCATGACACTCATGTGCAGGCTGAAAGGCAAGAATCACGGACTCTTAGTGGACCAGAGACATCATCTGGTAGTCCTTGGTCTGGGAGACTAAGGAGTACCTCTACATCTTCGAGTGCATCTAGTAGCACTACAGGTAAAGACAAAGGAAAGAATAAAGTGTCAGAAGGCATTGATGTAGTTCTTGATGGAGACTCCAGTGGCTCAGAGAGCTTGGATGATGAGCTTGGCATTCCTTCAGTGAGGACTCCAGGTGTGCAGAGAGCACGTGTTAATGCAAAGACTCCATTGAGTGATCCAGTGGTACGCAAGTCTAGCAGGGTCATGCTCATTGGGATGCAGCAATGGATGAGGAGATGGCTGCATTAGAGGCCAATAAGACTTGGGATCTAGTATCATTGCCGAAGGGAAAGAAAGTTATTGGATGTAAGTGGGTTTATAAGATTAAGCACAATGCAGATGGTTCTATTAGCAGGTACAAAGCTAGGCTGGTTGCAAAAGGCTATGCCCAAACATATGGCATAGATTATGATAAAACCTTCAGTCCAGTTGCTAGGATGGCAACTGTCAGATGTGTGATTGCTTTGGCAGCAGCCAAAGGTTGGAGGTTGCAGCAAATGGATGTAAAGAATGCCTTCTTGCATGGTGATTTGCAGGAAGAAGTGTATATGGATCAGCCAGCAGGTTATGAAGATTTAGAGCATCCCACGTATGTGTGCAGGTTGAAGAAGGCACTCTATGGGCTCAAGCAAGCACCTAGAGCATGGTCTGACAAGATTAGAGAGTATCTTGTCAATATTGGCTTTTATGTTTCTGATGCTGATCACTCACTTTATGTGAGAAAGGGAGATGCAGGTTTGGTCATCATAGTCATCTATGTGGATGACTTGATTATTACAGGTGATAGTGATAGTGGGATTGCTGAAGTCAAGGGCTGTTTGAAGATGAAGTTTGAGATGAAGGATTTAGGTGAACTAAGGTACTTCCTTGGCATTGAGGTGATCAGATGTGATGATGGTATATGGCTGTTCCAAAGACAGTATGGCTTGGATATGTTGTCCAAGTATGGTATGACTGCATGCAAACCACTTTCAGTCCCGTTGGAGCAGAATGTAAAGCTGAGTGCTGATGTTGGGGATGAGATAGAAGACCCTACTATGTTCAGGAGGATAGTGGGGAGTTTGATCTACATGACCATTACAAGGCCAGACTTGAGCTATGCTGTTGGTCATGTGAGTTAGTTTATGCAAGTACCTAGAAAGCCACATTTGGATGCAGTCAGACGCATATTGAGATATGTGAAGTCCACATTACATTATGGACTTTTCTATGAGGCAGGTACAGATGTACAGGTGTTTGGATACACAGATGCAGATTGGGCTGGTAGTATGTCTGATAGAAGATCTACCAACAGATACATGTTCTCTCTTGGTAGTGCAGCAGTTGCATGGAGCAGCAAAAAGCAATCTACAATTGCTTTGTCGAGTACAGAGGCTGAGTATAGAGGTGCTGCTGTTGCAGCATGTGAGGTAGTATGGCTGCAAAAGCTATTGGCTGATTTGGATGTCCAGGTGGAAGGTCCAGTTGTCATTTATTGTGACAACATGAGCAGTATACAGTTGGCTAGGAACCCTGTGTTCCATGCCAGGACAAAACATATTGAGGTACACTACCACTTTGTGAGAGAGAAGGTACTAGCAGGTGAGATTGACTTGGTGTATGTCAGCACACAGGATCAGATCGCTGACATCTTCACGAAGGCATTGGGTACAGAGAAGCTTCAAAAGTTTCGAAGCTTATTTGGAGTTGCAGAGATGCAGTTGAGCTTGAGGGGGAGTGTTGAGATGGCAAGCTCAACACATGTGGACATGGATGATGGACCGCCTGGTTAGATGGGTCCACACGTCTATACTTAGCACGTCGGTGGTCATTATGCACCTCACATGGCCACTGACTCATTACTTATTATATTTAGGTTGTTACACCTATTTACAGCTGGCATAGTTATAGCGCCAGTCGACTAGTGTAGTAGGTTATGCATTGTTTGACTTAGTAGGCCACTTTCCTTTTATGTTGTATCTTATCTATACTTTGTGTACATTGTAAAGAGTGTGGAAGAAGAAGAAGAAATCAGCAAGAAAACGTTTTGGCCTCCATCTCTCTTCTTGTCTCTTGAGTGAGCTTCTCCTTGTGCATTCTGTGTGTGTTCGGCGCAGCATCTTGAGCAACCCCCTCCACCACGCGATTCTTGACAGTATAAAGATGTTTCTCACTTTGTAGAGACTTGTAAGGACTGCCAGCTTTACTCTTTAGTGCGACATCGTGATGAGTTGCATCCGACTTATCCACTATGTATGCATTATAAGTGGGTGGTAGACTTGGTTACTTTGCCAGTGGGACTTTGGCAGATGAGATATCTTGTCTTGGCTAGGGAGGATCTTACAAACTATGTTGAAGGCAGATCTTTGCAAACAAAGACCACCACTACAGTATGTAAATTCTTGTTGGAAGAAATATTTTGCAGGTATGGATGTATATGCAAGATTACAGCTGATCGTGGAGAGCTAGATGCAGATGAAGCTAGAGAATTTTTCTCACGGCTTGGGATTAAATTGGCTCTTACTACTGCCTATAATCTAGAGGGAAATGGCAAGAGTGAAAGAGGACATCCGCCGATAGTTAAAGCATTGGCAAAAGCTTGTAGAGGTCGGATTGGGGAGTGGCCGAGATTACTACCTTTTGTGTTGTGGGCTGATCGCTCTACACATAGTGTGACTACTGGATACATGCCTGCAGAGTTGATGTATGGGCAAAAACCTGTCATGCCTACAGAAATTTGTGCTCTCACTTGGAGTGTTCTTCTGTGGCATGAGAATTTATCAAGGGAGGAGCTTCTAGCTTTGCGGATTTGTCAACTAGAGAGAAGGACAGAAGATGTGCAGCTAGCAGTTGATCGTTTGAAGGTAGCCCAACTCAGAAACAAGGACAGGTTTGATTTAAGGCATCGCTTGAGGCCTAGAGCCATAAAAGAAGGAGATTGGGTTCTAGTCTACGACAGTAGTCTAGAGAATCAGCATAGTAGCATGAGAAAAATGGTTCAAAGATGGTTTGGACCATATGAGGTGAAACAGGTTTTTGACAATGGTACTATGAGTTGGCTGAATTAGATGGAACAGTATTGAGGGTGCCCATTGCTGGAAAACGAGTCAAGATTTTCAAGAGAAGAGAAGATGAAGAATATGCACTTGAAGCGTTGACAGAAGAAGAGCAGGTAGACGAAAGTCAAGCAGAAGAAGCGGAGTATATGAATGATGAAGCTGATGGAGAAACAGGTCTACTAGAAACAGAAGATGGACTCGACCTGTTTGTGGATTTAATAGTTGGCTCATTCGGAGGATGCGCAGGTTTAGAAGGGGTGGATGTCGTGCTGCTGCGCATCCGAGTCTGCAGGATATCGTGGAACCGAAGGAAGGCTCGCGAATTCGTTGTGGATGCTGCGATGAAGTGGTTAGTTGTTCATCATTTGGAGCTCATGCTGAATGTGGAGAAGGTTGAGGCAGGAGAATTTTGAAACTCTCTCACCTCAGAAGTGCTCGAGAAATGGTTTTGGAGTATGGAGTGGATACATTGGCTGAGGTTCTACTTGAAGGTTTCTCGCGCGTCAAGAAATGTACTAATGACGGTCGTGCTCTAATGTCATTAGACCTTCAGGTTTTGATAAATGGATTGAGGCATCTAGCTCCACACAGGCTTGTCATAAATCTGCATGTCATTGAGACTTTATTAAGGCATTTTATCTTCCTGAGCCTGAATACATTCACTGGATTTGTGCTCATCTGGAGTACACGAAGACCCAAGTGACAAATCTAATAAACTTAGTTGCTATTTTCCGTCTCTCTCTCTTTTTCTCTTTCTTTATTATGATGTATGTATTTCCTCTCTCTCTCTCTCGTTCCTTCTTCTTTTTTCTCTTCCTCCCACTCTCTTATTTTCTTTAACAATCACGGCTACGACTACGATGAAGACCACGACCACGACTACAACTATGACTATGACTATGACCATGACCACGACCATGACCATGCTCTGCCATGTCTCTGAATCTCGCCATCTGATCTAGAGACATGTGCGTGAAGATATCCTGCAACTCCTCATCACTCATCCCTCGACTCATTCTGAAAATTTCACTTGTACAGACAAAAAATGATGTTAGCATAATCAATTTAAATCATACAAAGCATGGTAACATAAATCCTAAAAAAATGATCTCACTTAAAATGCATATCTTATGTACCCTTATAAGCGATTAGTCAACGAATTGAGTAAGTGGATGCTCCAACTATGAAGTATCCTATGGTTCCATGTCAATCTCCTGACACAACTCTGCATACACTGGAAGGTCGATAGACATGTCACGAGTCCACCTCGTTCTCAAAGAATTCTTGGACTCCTGTATTTTCATCATTGTTAGCCGATGCTGGCTCCTCTATATGCTCCAAGCTTTCGGTGGCCGCCACCCCTTGCAATATTGATCCCTCTATTTGCATATTGTCCTCATATATGCTTGGAACATCGCTTTGATCATATACTCTTGCACTTCGGGGAGCTGAAGGTATAACATACCACCATTGAGGTTGTCAAGGGTTTGGATAGAATATTACCTGTTCACAAATATGTACAAGAGAGATTAAACTATTGTGACATGTATCATGTCGTAATACAATTAGCAAACAAATGAGTTCATACACCTGTTCACAATGGGCCGGCAACACAAAGGTATTGCGTAAATCTGTTCTTTCTTTTTGAGAATCTATTTTGAGAAATCGAGATGGACCTCATCAAACTGTTGCTCCAGCTCCTTCAAGTACAACTTTGAACCACTACACATCGAGTAATATCATGGAGAAGCTATGGTAATCCACCGTAACAATACTTTGCAAGTTTCCAAAATACTCCATCTCATCTATAACCGTATTTGGATCCGTTGCTCATCATCGGCTCTCCTGCTCGAGCCTTGCCATATCCTCCACGTGAAAATGTCATCCGCGCGACCACGCTGCACTATAGATTTTGTACTGTACATTGAAACACTCAAATTAGTTGTTGCATATAAAAAATATATATACAACAAATCCTAAACACGTCATCACCTTTGGAGTACATCCCATCGAGAATTTCCACTCCTCCATTGAGACCTCCGCCCCTTCGTGAGACGCTGAGATCAAAGCTCCATGCAACCATGGCGTTGACATGAACCGAGGCATCTCCTCCATGCCCTTGGGATATCGAATCCGTCGATGGCGCGTACTACGTTGAAATTCAGATCGCGCTTCCTCTCGATCTTGCCTAGCGATGTGGTACTTGGCGAGCCACGTCTCCATAGAGGCATGGTGCAACATACAAAAGCAATTCACCTTCTCTTCCATTGCAACATCCATTCTTTTTTCTATTCCATTTCTAACCACCACATCTTTGGTCAGTCTATCATCATCCTTCAACGACCATAGAATTTTGTTGTCTGGATCCACCATTGGTAGCCATTGTGAGATATACACTAGCGCCTCAGACACCAACCAACCTTCAGCCATGCTACCTTCTGGCCGAGCTCGTTGTCGCACAAAGCCTTTCAGGGTTTTCATGAAGCGTTCCAAGAAGAACATCCATCGCATATGGACAGGTCCAGCAATATCCACTTCATCTACAAGATGCACAAGAAGGTGGATTTGTATCGTGAGCATACTGGTAGGCAGGTATTTCTCAAAGAGACAGACCATCTCCACTGTTCCCCACCTTGCGGATTCAATAGAGGATGTCTTAATCTCCTTCAATGAGATCCATTGCACCAAAGTTGACAACCTGTAAATGGCCCCACATATTTCTAGAGTAAGGCATCCTGTGATCACGATCGATAGTACAAACTGCCACAAATGAGAAAGCATTATGAACAATGGCTACACTCCAAATAGCAAAATGCGCATGCCAATTACAATCCATTTGTAGTACAAACCTAACATATCTTATGCCAGTCATGGGATTTTAGCCCTGATAATTGATTATCTTTAGAAAATGCAGACCTGAGAGAATGCATCATACCCGTCGGAGTGCGGATAGACTTGACTACTTGCTTCACAATGCGCTCTTCTTTAGTGGACAAAATCCAAGGAGCACGAGGTAGCTGCACGCGACCGTCAGCACACTCGACTGCGGCCAAAGCACCTCCATCTTGCCTACCTCCTTCAAATCCATTTGTGTCTCTATAGTGTCTCTCTTTTCTGTGATGTGGTCCCATAGCAAGCTGCCCACATTCTTGAAAATATGCATGGGATCCAACAAGTGGTTGATCTGTAAGTGGGTCCAATATGGAAAATCGTAGAAAACTAAGAACCGCCACATTCTGTTTGGATGTGACTCCGCATGGACCATTTTCAACTCGTACCAGCTTTTGCGGTATTCATACGTGTTGGAGGTCATCCAAGAAGACCTTCCCTGAGGTCATGACCCTCTAGCAAGAAAGCGGCGTGTCCTTGATATACCATCTTCTTCATGGTTCGTGACCTTCGGGACTTTAATTGTGGCCCACACAATGGACATGCATGATAACCTAAGGTAACCAAACCTGTTCCAACACCTCTATCTAGTGAATACAAACTTGAACGAGATAAAATATAGGCATTACCAATGAGAACGGAAGCCTATTTACCTGAGCACTCTCCGAATCCCAGAAAGTCATGCATCGTCCACATGAGAATGGCTCAAATATTGGCAGACTGTCGACCATCGCACTTGCTCATATCTTGCACGATGCCCCTCTTCTCCCACAAAATCTTAAGCTCATCGACTAATGGATGAAGATACACATCTATATTTTTGACTTCGTAGTAGCTGCCGCAAACGAGTAAGCTAAGGATGAGATGTCCTTTCTTCGTAGAAAGCCATGGAGGGATATTGTAGTTGACAAGGACTATAGGCCACACACTGTAAGAAGTTGAGCGCAAACCGAATGGGTTCACGCCATCCATTGCAAGACCGAGCCAAAGATTCCTTCGCTCTCGGTCAAAGCCTGGGAAGATAGAGTCAATGTGGCTCCATGCACGTGAATCCGCTGATATTCGTTGAACTCCATCTGTGGACCTATTCTGTGTATGCCACGTTGTCAAGCTTACCATACCGGACGTACGAAACATGTGGTTTATGCACGGGATAAGCGAAAAGTGTTTGAAAACTATTTGAGGGATGGTTTGCCCTTACAAGTCCTATCAATACCTGTGAGCACCACACTTTGGACATGTCTCCATAGTCTCGTATTCTCCTAGAAACCGTATGCAATCATTGATACATGCATGGATGCTGTTGTAGTCCATGCCAAGCTTTCGTAAAACATGTCATGCATCATCACAAGACTTAGGCATGGTATTTGCAAGTGGTAATATATGATATTTCAATAACCTGAAAAAAATCATAAAACACCTTGAAAAAGCACAAATGTTTTTAATAATAGTGCTGAAAAGAAACCAACAAAGCGTACGTACAAGGTACCTAAACAACTCGGTCACACTCGTATCGCTCCACCCATATTTTGCTTGCACACTTAGGAGTACAAGTAGTGTCTTCAGCCGAGATACTCGGCACCCATCATATAATGGTATGGATGCTTCCTCTCTAAGCGGATTACAAGTCTCGACATCCATGGGAATCAATGCATCGATCATTGCCTCCATCTCAAACTCCAAGATTGTAGGTAGGTTTGGAAGGCTGCCTGTCTCCTCTGACATTGATGGTATAGATTGGGTAGTGCCTTGCAAGTGGTGGATTGGCTCATGCACTCCATCCATCACACGCCCACGAACTCTTCTAATTGGCCACAAAGGGTGCACTCCTCCTTGGGACGAGACGTTGTCATTGCGTTAAGAGTTGAAGGTCTACCATTGGGGCTTTTAGTGCAGAAGAAAAGTTTAGGATTCAAGATTCAGGAAGGGAAAATAGATTGGGGTTTAATAAGATCCGGGATTTGGAAATGATTTAGGTACGGAAGAAGAGTTCAAGCCTTTTCATTATGTACTTAGCATACATGAATAGAAGGAATAAGTCTATCTTGATTACATCAACTGCCTCTGGATACATACATCATATCATAAAGGATATTTTCAGATTCTCAATTCATTTATGAATGTCAAATGCAAGTTCTAATGATATTTATTTCAAGTACATAGATGGATTTCAACCCTTTGGATCAAGTATATTGTTGTTAGATTCAAATGCATCCAAGATTTGGGCCAAAGATACATGAAATGAATTGAAAAAGTATAATTTTAGCTTCAGCTCTGTTTCAAAACAGAAAATTCCAGCCCATAATCAAGTTCAAAATGAGTGCATCAACTCAAGAAGAAGCACTTCTAATCATTCTTGAATAATGTCCTGAAGAAAAGAGGTCATTCCTTCCATTACAACCATAAAAATCCCATTTTTGCTTATAAAAATGGACCATTACAGTGGGCTATCCTGTTTATGACTGGTTATTTCAGCCCATAACAGCCCATAAGTCTTCAATATCCTCACCCTTTGCTTGCCCCAAAGTCATTCAAGTACTTGGGTACAAGTCGAGCTTCATTGGACCAAGAATAAGATAAATAAAATGAGAGAAGTCGTGCATAAGAGCAGGTTGAATACTCTTCTCTCAGATTTCCCTCTTTTATAGACTATTTCAGCATGCATTTTCGTCAGACCAAGGAGATAGAGAAGTGGAGCTCTCACCATTTTTACAGTTTCAGTAGTTGGACCTGTTGATCTTCAGTTTGCATGCTCCATTTCATGCACCATAGCTCCAAGTCTCTCAGTTTTCCTCAGACAGTGCAGCCCGCATTTTGCACCAAAAAATGCGGGCTGCTCCCTGCTTCGTCCCTGGTCACTTTTTGACCTACCTAGGTCACTTGCTGGTCACTTAAGTCTGTTACTCTAGGTCCCATGTGGACCTAGTACCTGAATTAATGTGATTTATCCTGCAGAGTGTCAATTTCTTTCAGGTGACCAAGCTGTAGGTTCCCATAGACTTATTTTTCATAAGTATACATGGTATAACTGAAAATTATATGCTAAATACAAAAGAACTTGTATAACTAAGGTGGTTATTGGATAACAATGTCTGAATTTGTATGCAAATTTCTTATTTAACTTCCAGTGAAGCTATTATTTCAGAAAGCATAAGATATGAAGATCATATATTGCTAAAGAGATGAATGAGTTGAACTCTGATTGCATTATTTATCAAATGACAATATAATGGGAGTATTTATAGGCCTTGAGAGGCTTGGAGGGGCAAAAAGGTGCTTATCCGTGTAAGGGGATAAGGAAATGTCTGAGTAGTGCTTGCTGACAATAGAGTATTGATGCCTTTTAGTGGGAGATGAAAAGGGTAGTGTACAATCAATATCGGGGGAATATTGTACAAAACCCTTACAGATGTCAAGGTGGTTGTCAGGACAAAAGCTCAGCAATAGTGTTTTGGATGATGAGAACATGTTGGAATGTTACATCAAGGGCACAAAAAAAGAGTGACAACCTTAAAAGTAGTTTATTCCTGATTTTATTGGGAGCCTTCTTTGTTAGATAGCCTGGGACATGCTTGAGATCTATCTATATGGTGAAAGGGACAAACTCAACAAAAAACCTAAAGGATTTTATCACCTTAATCATGGCCAGTATCTCTTGTTGATAGGAGGGATAATTTTGTTGAGTACTTGTGAAGATTGCTGAGGCATATCTGCATGGGTAGAGGTTGATGGAATCATCTTCACATAAGCATGTGCCCCACCCAGAATCTAAGGCATCCGTGTAAAGGATAAAGGATAATCCGATGGGTAGGCATTACTGGGGAAGATGCTTAATTAGATTCTTTATGTTTTGGACTTCCAATGTGTGAAGTGGTTTCCAATAATGGAATTGATCCTTTCTAAGTAGGAAGTACAAATCCTTGGAATAAGTAGCCATGTTTGGTGTGGAGGAATTTATCCAATTAAAAAAACCTAAAAATTGCTGAAGTTATTTCACATTAGTAAAAATATTAGGCATGTCTAAAAATTTTGTTAGAACATGGTCCTGTAGTTTGATCGTGCCTTGGTATATTTCCAACCCAAGAAACTCAACAATGGTCTGGAAAATCATTGATTTGGTTGGGGATAAGACCATGCCAACACCTTCAATTGCCTTAGAAAAATTGAGTTAAGTGTTCAATATGCTCTACCACTATTCTGAGAAAACAAGAATCTCATCTATGTACACCAAGAAAAATGGGATTTTGGCAAGTATAGAATCTGTCCACTCCTGAAATTTGGTAGGAGCAGTCTTGATACCAAAAGCCAAAATGGTCCACTGATAGTGTCCTTGAGGGACACAGAAACCAGTCTTGTAGCAATCTCCAACCTTGAGGGGGAGTTGCCAAAAACCTCACTTTAGATCAAACTTGCTAAAGATATTTGACTTTTTAGCTTTTTAAGGAGTAGATCCTTTAAAGGAATGGGGTGTCCATGCCCAATTAAATGTTTATTTAAAGGTTTATAGTTTATAACCATTTGTTTCTTACCCCTTTTCTATTCAGAATGTTTATTTACACAAAATGCTTGGCGTGCCCATGGAGAATTAGTTTGTTCTATTATCCCTTTTTCAAGAAGAGTTTGAATCTCTTCTTTGCATAAGAGAATATCTTCATCCTTCATTCTAGAGTGCACGGCTTTGGTAGGGATAGCATTGAGCTGTATGGGAAGAGAAACAATATAAGAGGTTCTCTTTTCTTTGTACATTAATGGGTCTTCATGCATAAAAATCTTTAGATGATCATGTATATTTTATACAGCCGCGACATGAGTTTGCAATTCTCCTTTTATCCATTGGTTGGGGGCAGCAATATTTTGTGGAGTAGTGGATTCCACAATAGAATGAATAGTCCAGCCAATTTTAGGGAGAAGAGGCATTTCAGCCTTCTTGTCCTTGTAGGAGATGGAGAAGTGATTGGACCAAAAGGTGTATAGGACTAGATGTTGTAAGATGTTTGTGCCAATAAGCAAGTCATACCTTATTTGTTTCATGAGTTAGAATTCAATGGGGACTTTGGTTGAACCAAGTTGGAGGTAAGCCTGAGTCACATGAATCAGGGTGACTTTCTTGTTGTTTGAGAGTTCGACAATGATGCAATGTGGAGGAAATAGCTCAAAATGGGCAATTGTTAGACTAGAACCAGTATGGAGAGGTGGACTTGATGCAATGTGGAGGAAATAGCTCAAAATGGGCAATTGTTAGACTAGAACGAATATCTAACAGAGCATCTACATAGAGAGAAAATTGAGGCATATTTTTGAGCTGTACAAAAATCATGGAAATAGGGCCACTAGTATTCATAGCATTAACTTTGTGTACTTGAGGCTGAGATAGCTGAATTTGGTTGATTGGTGTAGTAGGGATATTTGATGAAGACTATATTTCATGTAGGATAGTAGTAGTGCCTTGTGCTACTTCTTTCTGGGGTGTCAAGATTTTGTAGTAAACTTTACATAAAGAATGTAGTTCTTGTTGCATTAGGGTAAAGGCTTGGATCATGTTAGTTCCAACGCCTGTTGAGTACCAGTATTCACAAAAGAAAGTGGCTGCATCCATTGGGAAGCAATATGTGGTTGATGCATTTTTTCGAGGTTGTGGGGGACAAACATGTTGGCTTTTCCTTTGATTTCTAGGCCAAGTGTGCCTGGTATAGGGATATCATAAGGATTGGAGAAATACTCTTGCCTTACCTTATATTTGCGCTTTTTTGAGGAGGAGATAGTAGTACAATCAAAATTTTCAGAGTGTGATGAACTTTGTTCGACTTGTTTCCCTTTGAATTTTCTTGATGATTCTCCTCTATGTGTGGAAGTGGATCCAAGAAATAGTTTATCAACTTTGTCTTTCCATTCGGGGAAATGCACTGCATGTGCATTCCCTGGCTCAAACGTTTCAGGATGAACAATGTCATCCTCAAAATCCTTAGTAGTATTAGTTTGTGATACTGTATTTGTGCTTGATATTGGATTAGATTCTGTAGAATCATCTACAGTGTACCAAGAAGTTTTACTATGTCTGGAGTCGGAAGAAATTTCCTTGCTTTCTAAATAATAATTATTAGTGTCAGAATAAGTAGAGTATCCTTCTAAAGAAGAAGAAGTAGAAGAAGAATTGAAGTGATGCATATTCACTTTGGTAGCATTATTATGTGCTTTCCCTTTTTTAGGGCACTTGTTTGCCAAGTGGGAGGAATTGCCACAAATGTAGAGTTTGAGGTCCTTCTTATGATCCTTTTCATAGTCTTTGGACTTCTCAAACCTGTGGTGTGATTTACCATGTTTGTGTCGATGAGAGGATTTTGAAGAATAATTGGACCGGATCAGCATGTTGCGCAATAGCCATTTTGACATGGGGATGTATAGACACCCATCATTGGTTTAGACCACCAACAAATCCATGTGTCATGGCATTCAATATATCTATTCTATTGATTTGAGGCTTTTCTAAAAATTTTTGTCCTACATAGGCATACATCATGTATATGAGGAGTTTGATTTCATCAGGGAATTTTCCATCTATAGACCAAATGGGGAATGAACCCACCTTTTCAGGACACCAATCTTATTGTAGAAATTATTGTAAGATGGTTTCGATGAAGAAGTAGATGTAGCATTTACAGGAACAATAGCAATATTAGCCAGGAACATTTTGGAAGATGTTCTACTAACATGATGACCATGATGAGCATTCAAATGTGCTCGTAGTACCGAATTTGGGGAGGCTTGTGATTGGTGTGGATTGATAGGAACAAAGTTTTTGTCTATCATGCTATCACCATCTTCATCTGATGAGGAGAGAGTATATGAGGCCTGCTTTGAAATGTTGCTTGGTCTCTAAACTACCATGCAGGAAGCTCATTCGAGGGGTATGTGAGGAGGATGTTGTTCAATGCTTTCACCCATCATTTTGGAGTCAATGCAGGCTTCAACATGGCTCTATAGGTCATCCTTATGTTTATTTTTTGGGTCAATGCACAAAGGCATTTGAGCTAAGACTTGGTTAGCCTCTCTTTTCCGTTTAATGTGTCTAAGATCACACTCATCTATAATATCAAAAGCAGCATGATAATCTTTGTCGAACCAATCTAGAAACATGAAATCTAGGTATTCTACTAATTTTTCAACAGTATTTCTTGGTGGTAGACTTTTCTAAAATAAGTTGGAACTTGATGGAGATTTGCTCAAATAAGGCTAGACAGTAGTTATGCTAGATTTGTTGTAGTAAATCATCAGCATAATCATCATAAAAAATGTTAAGATCTTCATAGCAATGAAGATCCATGTTAGGAGTAGATGATGGTTTTGAATTACCTGAAGCACCTGAAGTGCGTTCACCTGTAGGGATGATCATTTTCCCTTTTCCTTTGTGGTCAACAACTTTTTGAACATTTAAAGTTCTTGATGATGGAGAAGAAAAATGAGAGCTCCATCCTTTCTATAATCGCTTGTTTGAGAAACTAACCCAATATGTGATAGCAGTTGAAGTTGGTGCTAGTGAAGAGACTATGCTTGGAGGCAGTGTTGTAGAAAGATTAGTAGGATTGGATTTGGAGGATTTAGCAATCTGCTGGTAAATAACAATGATTTTCTCTACCAGTTGTTGTAGTGTATCCATTTTATCTATCAAACTAGTGAGTGCTAAGTGTGTCCAATTTTCAGCCTATAGTTCGACTATCCAAGAGGAAGCATCTTGGGGTCTTAAATAGGGAGCAACTTTGTATTGATTATTTTCATACTCGAATTCCTAGATTACATTGAGCATTGATGAAGAAGAAAAAGAGGAAGAAACTTTTTCTATTATTTTTTTGCAATGTTGGCAAACACCATGGACAATTTGGTCATGTGAACAAGGTTGTGTGTGGAACCTTAATACATTGGCCTTTTGGATAAACCTTCAATTCTGGTGGTAATGGAAGTCTCATAATCACTTGATTTCCACGAGGTTCAGATATTTGGTGTTGGGGTAGAAGCAAGGTGTAGGAGTTCCTTCTTTTTTAGGGAAGAGATATCCATCTGTCATTCATGTGGGAGTTCAATCTCGGACCAGTTAACATAGCCAGGGAGAAAACATTGTTTTCTTTCATATGATTTCATGATTATGGCTTGGCCTTTATCTTTGGGGGAATTGACTCCTTCGATCACTTGGGGAATGGCTAGTGACATGCATCAGAACATCATACTATATTGGATAGCTAAGTGGGAACAAGATGCCTTCATTTGTAAGTCCATCATCCTGATGTATAGCATTAAGAATTCTGCTATATACAGTTCATCCATAGCAATTACATAGTTGGAACGAAATTCAAAGAAATTTGGTCCATTGGAGAGGGGGGATACTGTAGCTCCAACTATCATGTCATGAAGCTGAAGATGTCTTTTATCTAATACAATAGCCATACATGAGGCATTCAAACCTCTTCAAAATGGGGAATGAGTCCTATTGCTATATAACCTAAGTGAATATAAGGATAATCCTTCTTATGGTGGTGTTTTTGTATCTTAGGAATAACAAGAGCAAAAAGATTTACACGTTGGTCTTTTAAGACAGTGTCCAACTGTTAGAATTCCTTGATCTTCAATATACCTTGTGGAATCTTTAAACTTAAACAATTGATTCTCACCATATATATGAGATGCACCTATCTCAGGAAAATCCCTTTGGAACTGGGTTGTGATTCATCCACGATGATTGTCGAGTTAAAGTCATGGTGAGAACCAATTGTTTAAGTTTAAAGCTTCCAAAATGTATATTGAAGATCAAAGAATTTTGACAGTTGGTGACACTCTCTCAAAAGACCAACATGTAAATATTTTGGCTCTTGTTCTTCCTAAGACACAAAAACACCAACATAAGAAGGATTATCCTTATATTCACTTAGGTTATATAGCAATAGGACTCATTCCCTTGTTTCAAAGAGGTTTGAATGCCTCATGTATGGCTACTATATTAGATACAAGACATCTTCAGCTTCATGACATGATAGTTGAAGCTATAGTATCCCCCTCTCTAATGGACCAATTTTCTTTGAATTGCATCCTAACTATGTAATCGCTATGGATGACCCCTGTTTAGTAGAATTCTTAATGCTACACATCAGGACGATGGACATACAATTGAAGGCATCTTGTTCCCACTTAGCTATCCAATACAGGATGGTGTTCCGATGCATGTCACTAGCCATTCCCCAAGTGGTCCAAGGAGTCAATTCCCCCAAAGATAAAGGCCAGGCCATAATCATGAAATCAGATGAAAGCACACAATGTTTTCTCTGTGACTGTGTTAATTGGTCGGAGAACTCCCACATGAATGGCAGATGGATATCTCTTCCTTAAAAAAGAAGGAACTCCTACCTCCCAAGGTTGAGAAAGTACAAAACCTTAAAGGCAAGACCCTACTTTTGCCCCAACACCAAATATATGAACCTCCTGCAGATCTAGTGATTACCAAACCTCCATTACCACCACAATTAAAGGTTTCTCCTTCCCGGAAGGCCAATGTATTAAGGTTCCACACACAACCTTGTTCACATGACCAAATTGTCCATGGTGTTTTCCAACATTGCAAAAAAAAAAAAAGGCTTCTTCCCCTTTTTCTTCTTCATCAATTCTCAATGTAATCCAGGAACTCAAGTATGAAAATAATCAATACAATGAAAAATGGGTGGAACAAAAAGGATTTGCTGCTCCCTATTTAAGACCCCAGGATGCTTCCTCTTGGTGGACAGTCGAGCTGCAAATTCGACACACTTAGCACTCACTGGTTTGATAGATAAAATGGATACACTACAACAACTCACAAAGAAAATCATTGTTCTCTGCCATCAGATTGCTAAATCCTCCAAGTCTAATCCTACTAATCTTTCTACAACACTATCGCAAGCACAGTTTCTTCATTGGTGCCAACTTCAACTACTGTCACAGATTGGGCTAGTTTCTCAAACAAGCGGTTACAGAAAGGATGGAACTCTCATTTTGCTTCTCCATCATCAGGAACTCTAAATATTCACCAAGTTGTTGACCACAAAGGAAAAGGGAAAATGATCATCCCTACAGGTGAAGGCACTTTAGATACTTCAGGTAATTTAAAACCATCATGTACTCCCGACATGGATCTTTATTGCTATGAAGATCTTAACATTTCTGATGATGAGTATGGTGATGATTTACTACAAGAAATCCAACATATCTATTGTCTAGTCTTATCTGACATAAAAGAAAAATCTCCATCAAGTCCCAACACTTATTTCAAAAAAGTCTACTACCAAGAAATATTGTTGAGGAATTAGCAGAATACGTAGAGTTCATGTTTCCGGACTGGTTTGATAAAGATTATCATCTGCTTTTGATATTATAGATGAGTGTGATCTGAGCCGCATTAAATGACAAAGAGAGGCTAACCAAGTCTTGGGTCAAATCCCTTTGTGCATTGACCCAGAAAGCAGACATAAGAATGACCTACAAAGCCATGTTGAAGCCCACATTGACTCCAAAATGATGGGTGAAAGCATTGAATAGCATCCTCCTCACATACCCCCGAATGAGCTTCCTGCATGATAGTTCAAAGACCAAGCAGCATTTCAAAGAGAGGCCTCATATACTCTCTCCTCATCAGATGAAGATGGTGAGAGTGTGATAGACAAAGACTTTGTTCCTATCAATCCATACTGGGCCTCCCCAAATTCGGTACTACGAGCACATCTGAATGCTCATCATGATCATCATGTAAGTAGAACATCTTCCAAAATGTTCCTAGTTTATACTTCTACTATTCCTATAAATGCTACATCTACTTCTTCATCAAAACCACCTTACTTTAATTTCTACAAGAAGAAATGTGTCCCTAAAAAGGTGGGCTCATTCCCCATCTGGTCTATAGATGGCAAATCCCTTGAGGAAAACAAACTCCTCATATACATGATGTATGCCTACGTAGGACAAAAAATTGTAGAAAAGCTTCAGACCAACAGAACAGATATATTGAATGCCATGACACATGGATTTGTTAGTGGCCTCAAGCAATGGTGGGTGTCTATACATCCCCATGTCAATATGGCTATTGTCCAACATGGTGATCCAGTCCAAGTATTCTTTGAACTCCTCCTAGGTGAGTTAGTTGGCAATAAACTGGATGACGTTCTTGAAGCATGAGAAGCATTCTTCAAGTCTAAACTCTGTGATCCCAAGCTCTATAAGGAATACCTTATTTACATCAGGGATCTAATGTATGAAGGTCTTGGTGCTCATGGCAATTCAATAAAGGAACATCTAGTATGCTCCTTTCCAGAGCCCACTCCCTATTACTATAAATGGAGGATGAAGAATGACAAGATAGATTTCACAGATAGCATGGGTCAAATCATACAAACCATAGAACACACTATTAAAGAAGTCAATCATCACCAAAAGATGACTCATCTAAACCAAAAGTTCCCTCAGTTCATTTGTAAAACTGTTTCAAAGTTTGGAGCTAGTTTTGGCTGTAAAAATTGCAACTGTACATCTACTGGCTATACTGGTTCTAATGGCCACAAGAATCAACATTCTTACAACCCCCATTGTAGGAATTTCAAGTCCTATTTTGACAGATAGGACTATCATCACAAGTCCTCTAGGTATCATAAATCCTCTCATGGACATAGACATGGTAAATCACACCACAGGTTTGAGAAGTCTAGAGACTATGAAAAGGATCATAAGAAGGACCTCAAATGCTACATTTGTGACAGTTCCTCCCACTTGGCAAACAAGTGCCCTAAAAAAGGGAAAGCATAGAATAATGCTGCCAAAGGGAATATGCATCACTTCAATTCTTCTTCTACTTCTTCTTCTTTACAAGGATACTCTACTTATTCTGACACTGATAGTTATTCTTTAGAAAGCAAGAAAAGTTTTCTGACTCCAGACATAGTAAAACTTATTGGTACACTATAGATGATTCTACAGAATTTGATCGGGAATCAAGCATAATAGAGTATTAAAAACTGATACTATTGAAGATTCTTAGGATGAAAATGTTCATCCTAAAAAGTTTGAGCTAGTGAATGCACATGTAGTGCATTTCCTCGGAAGAAAAGAAAAAGTTGATAAACTATTTCTTAGATCTCCTTCCACATATAGAGGAGAATGATCAAGAAAATTCAAAGGGAAACAAGTCAAACAAAGTTCATTAGACTATGAAAATTTCAATTCTACTACTACCTCCTAAGAAAAGCACAAAAATAAGGTAAGGCAAGAATTCTTCTCCAATCCTTATGATCTCCCTAGACCAGGCACATTTGGCCCAGAAACCAAAGGACAAGCCAACATGTTTGTCCCCCACAACCTTGAAAAAATGCATCAATGCTTCCCAATTGATATAGTCACTTTCTTTTGTGAATACTGGTACTCAATAGGCTGGAAATCACATGATCAAAGCCTTTCCCTAATGCAACAAGAACTAAATTCTTTATGTAAAATTTACTGCAGAATCTTGACATCCCAGAAAGAAGTAGCACAAGGCACTATTGCTATCCTACAAGAAATACAGTTTTCATCAAATATCCTTGCTACAACACTAGTCAACCAATTTTGGCTATCTCAGCCTCAGGTACACAAAGTTAATGCTATGAATACCGGTGGCACTATTCCCATGATTTGTGAACAACTCAAGAATATGCCTCAATTTTCTCTCTATGTAGATGCTCTGTTAGATACTGGTTCTAGTCTAACATTATCCCTTTTGAGCTATTTCCTCCATTTTGTATCAAGTCCACCTCTCCAATCATTGCCGAAATCACAAACAATAAGAAATTCACCCTGATTCATGTGACTTAGGCTTACCTCCAACTTGGCTCAATCAAAGTCCCCATTGAAGTCAACATCATGAAACAAATGAGGTATAAATTGCTTATTGGTAGAGACATCTTACAACATCTGGTCCCGTACACCTTTTGGTCCACCATCACTTCTCCATCTCCTACAAAGGTAAGAAGGCCGAAATGCCTCTTCTCCCAGAAATTGGCAGCACTATTTATTCTATTGTGTAATCCACTACTCCACAAAAGAGTAATGTCCACGACCAATGTATAAAAGGAGAATTGCAAACTCATGCCCCAGCTATACAAAATATATAGGATCATCTAAAAACTTTTATGCATGAACACCCATTAATGTACATAGAAAAGAGAACATCTTATGCTGTTTCTCTTCCCATACATCCCAATGCCATCCTACGAAAGCCGTGCACTCTGGAATGAAGGATGAAGATCTTCTCTTATGCAAAGAAGTTATTCAAATTCTTCTTGAAAAAGGGTTGATAGAACCAACTAATTCTCCAAGGGCATCCCAAGCATTTTATGTAAATAAACATTTTGAACATAAAAGAGGTAAGAAACAAATTGTTATAATTTCTAAACCTTTCAATAAATATTTAATTGGGCACGGACACCAAATTCCTTCAAATGATCTACTCCTTAAAAAGCTAAACAAGGCAAAATCTATATTTTTCGAATTCCCATTTTGCTTGGTGTACATAGATGACATTCTTGTTTTCTCAGAAACAATGGCAGGGCATATCGAGCACTTAACTCTATTTGCTAAGACAATTGAAGATGCTAGCATGGTCTTATCCCCAACCAAATTAGTGATGTTCCAGACCAATGTTGAGTTTCTTGGGTTGGAAATCTGCCAAGGCAAACTACAAGACCATGTTCTCACAAAAATTTTAGACATGCCTGATATTTTTACCAGTGTGAGACAATTTCAGCAATTTTTAGGTTGTTTAAATTGAATAAATTCCTCCACACCAAATATGGCTACTTATTCCAAGGATTTGTACTCCCTACTCAGAAAGGATCAATTCCATTGGAAACCACTTCGCACACTGGCGGTCCAAAACATACAGGATCTAATTAAGCATCTTCCCCCCTAACCCCTACCCATTGGATTATCTTTAATCCTTTACACTGATGCCTCACATTCTGGGTGGGACTCATGCTTATGTGAAGATGATTCCATCAACCTCTACCCATGCAAATATGCCTTAGCAATCTTCACAAGTACTCAACAAAATTATCCCTCCTAGCAATGAGAGATACTGGCCATGATTAAGGTGATAAAATCCTTTAGGTTTTTTATTGAGTTTGTCCCTTTTACCATACGGATAGATCTCAAGCATGTCCCAGGCTATCCGACAAAGAAGGCTCCCAATGAAATCGGGAATAAACTGATTTTAAGGTGGTCACTCTTTTTTATGCCCTTGATGTAACATTCCAACATGTTCACGACATTCAAAATACTATTGCAGAGCTTTTGTCCCGACAACCACCTTGACATCTATAAGGGTTTTGTACAATATTTCAGCCAAAAGGCATCAATACTCTGTCTTCAGCAAGCAAAACTCAGATGCTTCCTTATCCCCTTACGCGGATACATGCCTTTTTGCACCTCCAAGCCTCTGAAGGCCTATAGATACTCCCATTACATTGTCATTTGATGAAAAATGCAATCAAAGTTCAACTCATTCAACTCTTTAGCAATATATAATCTTCATATCTGAAACTTTTTGAAATCATCTCACCTTGGCAACTATTCTCTAAGCTTTGTGTTTCAGTTTCTCAGTCTGTGTTTGATAGTTATGTGTTGCTTCCGCTTTTGTTTGCGCTCACTCTGTGTTTGGTATTAGAGCCCATATCACATACCACTTGGGATAAGTAAGGTAGTTGATGCTAAAGTGAGGTGTTTGCTCGTGTTAAGGCAGTCAAGCTATGTCATGGTTTGTGCCGTGTTTGAGTGTTTTATCCTCCACCATCTAGTAAATCCTAATGGCTTCCTCTCAGCAAGCTAGCAATGTGTTCACCTCTGCTCTTAAGACACTCTTAGAGCGTTATAAGTCCTTGGGAAACTCTACAATCATCGTGGATGAATCACAACCCAGTTCTAAATGGATTCTTCCTGAGATAGGTGCATCTTATATATATGGTGAGAATCAATTGTTTAAGTTTAAAGCTTCCACAATGTATATTGAAGATCAAGGAATTCTGACAGTTGGTGACACTCTCTCAAAAGACCAACATGTAAATCAATTGTTTAAGTTTAAAGCTTCCACAATGTATATTGAAGATCAAGGAATTCTGACAATTGGTGACACTCTCAAAAGACCAACATGTAAATATTTTGGCTCTTGTTCTTCCTCAGACACAAAAACACCAACATAAGAAGGATTAGCCTTATATTCACTTAGGTTATATAGTAATAGGACTCATTCCCTTGTTTTGAAGAGGTTTGAATGCCTCGTGTATGGTTCTTGTATTAGATACAAGACATCTTCAGCTTCATGACATGATAGTTGGAGCTGCAGTATCCCCCCTCTCCAATGGACCAATTTTCTTTCAATTGCATCCTTACTATGCAATCGTATGGATGACATCTATTTAGAAAAATTGTTAATGCTACACATTAGGATGATGGGCTTACAAATGAAGGCATCTTTTTCCCACTTAGCTATTCAATACAAGATGGTGTTTCGATGCATGTGACTAGTCATTCCCCGAGTGGTCGAAGGAGTCAATTCCCCCAAAGATAAAGGCCAGACCATATTCATGAAATGAGATGAAAGAATAGAACATTTTGTCCCCGACTATGTTAACTAGTCCGAGATAGAACTCCCACATGAATGGCAGATGGATATCTCTTCCTTAAAAAAGAAGGAGCTCCTACCTCCCAAGGTTATCAAAGTGTAGAACATTAAAGGCAAGACCCTACTTCTGCCCCAACAACAAATATCTAAAGCTCCTACAAATCCAGTGATTACCAAACTTCCATTACCACCACAATTGAAGGTTTCTCCTTCCCAGAAGGCCAATGTATTAAGGTTCCACACACAACCTTGTTCACATGACCAAATTGTCCATGGTGTTTGCCAACATTACAAAAAATTAATAGAAAAAGTTTCTTCCTCTTTTTCTTCTTCATTGGTGCTCAATGTAATCCAGGAATTTGAGTATGAAAATAATCAATACAAAGCTGCTCCCTATTTAAGACCCCAAGATGCTTCCTCTTGGCTAGCCAAACTACAGACTACAAATTGGACACACTTAGCACTCACTAGTTTGATAGATAAAATGGATACACTACAACAACTCTCAGAGAAAATCATTGTTCTCTGCTAGTAGATTGCTAAATCCTCCAAGTCCAATCCTACTAATCTTTCTACAACACTACCCGAAAGCACAATTTATTCATTGGTGTCAACTTCAAATGTTGTCACACAGATTGGGCTAGTTTCTCAAACAAGCGGTTACAGAAAGGATGGAGCTCTCATTTTACTTCTCCATCATGAGGAACTTTAAATATTCACCAGGTTGTTGACTACAAAGGAAAAGGTAAAATGATCATCCCTACAGGTGAAGGCACTTTAGGTAATTCAAAACCATTGTGTACTCCCAACATGGATCTTTATTGCTATGAAGATCTTAACATTTTTTATGATGAGTATGCTGATGGTTTATTACAAGAAATCCAACATATCTACTGTCCAACCTTATTTGACATAAAATACAAATCTCCATCAAGTTCCAACTTATTTCAGAAAATTCTACTACCACGAAATACTACTAAGGAATCAGTAGAATACCTAGAGTTCTTGTTTCGAGATTGGTTTGATAAATATTATCATGATGCTTTTGATATTATAGATGAGTGTGATCTTAGCTGCATTAAATAGCAAAGAGAGGCTAACCAAGTCTTGGATCAAATTCCTTTGTGCATTGACCCATAAAGTAGTCATAAGGATGACCTACAAAGGCATGTTGAAGCCCGCATTGACTCCACAATGATGGGTGAAAGCATTGAACAACATGCTCCTCACATACCCCCGAATGAGCTTTCTATATGGTTCTTCAGAGAACATGTAGCATTTCAAAGATAGGCCTCATATACTCTCTCCTCATTGAATGAAGATGGTGAAAGTGTGATAGACAAAGACTTTGTTGCTGTCAATCCACACCGGTCATAGGCCTCCCCAAATTTGATACTATGAGCACATCTGAATGCTCATCATGGTCATCATGCAAGTAGAACATCTTCCAAACACTATAAGGATATGAGACTATAGCGATGGGCGTTAGTCGGTGTCACTATTTGCGTCGCAAATGCGATGCTAATAGCGACGCAAATAGCGACGGTAGCTAGAGTAAAAAAATGCGGGCCGAAACCCGAGCGTGTCATTCTTTGCGCATTCACAAAAGAGAGAGCGAGAGGGAGAGTGACCATCTTGTTGAGAGGGAGAGAAAGAGAGAAAGAAGGCTTCTCACCGCCACCGCCGCCACCGCCGCCATTCGCAAAGAAGAGGAGGAGGTGTACAGAGGAGGGCAAAGAGGAGCCGCCGTTGCGAAGAGGAGCTGCCAAACCCTTCTTTGAGTCTTTATGGTGAGTGCATTGTCCATTCTTGCTTTGCTTTTGTGGTTTCTCTCTCTCTCTTTTACTTATTTTTTGTATAATTCGTGTATATTGAGAGAGGGAGAGGAAATGAGAGAGAAAGAGAGGGAGAGGGGGAGGGAGAGGAAATGAGAGAGAAAGACAGCGAGAGGGAGAGGGAGGGAGAGGAAATGAGAGAGGGAGAGGGAGGAAATGGGAGAGGGAGGGAGAGAGAAAGAGAGGGAGAGGGAGAGGGGGAGGAAAAGAAAATGAGAGAGGGAGAGGGAGTTTTCTCTCTCTCTTTTACTTATTTTTGGTATAGTCCGTGTGTATTGAGAGAGGGAGAGGAAATGAGAGAGAAAGAGAGGAAGAGGGAGAGGGAGGGAGAGGAAATGAGAGAGGGAGAGGGAGGAAGAGAGAGAAAAAAGAGGGAGAGGGAGAGGGGGAGGGGGAGGAAATGGGAAAGGAAGAGGGAGGGAGAGGGAGAGGGAGGGAGAGAGAGAGAAAGAGAGGGGGAGGGAGAGGAAATGAGAGAGGAGAGAGAGAGAGAAAGGGAGAGGGATACATTAAACATAATAGGGAAATGAGAGAGGGAGAGGGAGAGTAAGGGAGAAGAAATGAGAGAGGGAGAGGAAGAGAGCAAAAGGAAATGAGAGAGGGAGAGGAGAGAGAAAAAATGAGAGAATGAGAGGAGAGAGAAAAAGAGAGAAAAGATGTTAAACATAATAGGGAAAGAGAGAAAGAGAGGGTGAGGGTGAGGGTGAGGGTGAGGGAGGGAGAGGAAATGAGAGAGGGAAAGGAAGAGAGAATAGGAAATGAGAGAGGGAGAGGAGAGAGAAAAAGAGAGAAAAAACATTAAACATAATAGGGAAAGAGAGAGAAAGAGAGGGAGAGGGTGAGGGAGAGAGAAGAAATGAGAGAGGGAGAGGAAGAGAGCAAAAGGAAATGAGAGAGGGAGAGGAGAGAGAAAAAAATGAGAGAAAGAGAGGAGAGAGAAAAATAGAGAAAATATGTTGAATATAATAGGGAAAGAGAGAAAGAGAGGGTGAGGGTGAGGGTGAGGGTGAGGGAGGGAGAGGAAGAGAGAAAAAGAAATGAGAGAGGGAGAGGATAGAAAAAAAGAGAGAAAAAACATTATACATAATAGGGGAAGAGAGAAAGAGAGGGTGAGGGTGAGGGAGGGAGAAGAAATGAGAGAGGGAGAGGAAGAGAGCAAAAGGAAATGAGAGAGGGAGAGGAGAGAGAAAAGATGTTATACATAATAGGGAAAGAGAGAAAGAGAGGGTGAGGGTGAGGGTAAGGATACGGGTGAGGGAGGGAGAAGAGAGATTAAAAAATGAGAGAAAGATAGGAGAGAGAAAAAGAGAGAAAAGATGTTAAACATAATAGGGAAAGAGAGAAAGAGAGGGTGAGGGTGAGGGTGAGAGAGGGAGAGGAAGAGAGAAAAGGAAATGAGAGAGGGAGAGGAGAGAGAAAAAGAGAGAAAAATCATTAAACCTAATAGGGAAAGAGAGAAAGAGAGGGTGAGGGTGAGGGAGGGAGAGAAAATGAGAGAGGGAGAGAAAGAGAGAAAAGGAAATGAGAGAGGGAGAGGAGAGAGAAAAAGAGAAAAATCATCAAACCTAATAGGGAAAGAGAGAAAGAGAGGGTGAGGGGGAAATAAGACCTTACAATAAGCTCATCCTAGGCTCATAGGGGTTAGGCCGATCCTCAACAAACCAAAGGGATATATGGCTAGAGAACCCTAGCACACTTGTGCCTCCTAGCATAATGTTCTTCCTACAAAGAGACCTCTCATACATGGAGCTTGTCCTAGCCTCCACCACGTAAGTATACAATGAAGGCAATCAGCCTATCAGTTAGAAAAATATTCATTTTTCATAACGTAAATCCTAAAATAACTTTGGATATTCCATAAAAATCAATCTCTTCTTAAAAAGACAAATACAAAAAACTAAAATAGCATCATTCATATGCTTCGCAAAAACTAAAACAGCATCACCACAAGATCTCTTAGGAAACTCATCTTTAACTATCAATTTTAATTTAAAAATATAATATAAAATCACTTACAAGGAAGGATCTCTTTTATCATTAACCCTCTTTCATCCTTAGAATAGTCTTAGGAGCAAATTTCTTGTCTAACAAGCATATATTTGAGCAAAATAACTATTTTAAGGTTTCTTCCATGAGTAATAGTAGTATATATGAAATCATCAAGCTAGAGATCATGCTTTGGTATCTGTGGAGATCCCAATCTCATGCCCTCATAGAGATTGTAGTGTGCAATAGTGTGGAGAGAAGGTGGGTGAATTGTAAATGGTAAAGGAGAATTCTATTGATGATGAAGAGAAGATGAGATGAATCGCCAATTTTATTCTTAGTGAGTGCAACCTACCCATGGTATGGCACCCATGACCGATTGAAATCAGTAAGACTTTGAAATCCTACCTGAGTATTATAACTATTGTTTCGTGGTGGTTTTTCTTGCCATAATTCAATGTCAATTTGTGCTTGTGTTCTCCACGGTGTGTTGACTATGGGTGTCAAATACTCTAGTCAGATCTCTCTCTCTTTTTCCTCTCTCTTCTCTCAACCCTTCTCTCTCCCTCAATCTTCCCTCTTTTTCTCTTCCTATACTCTCCCGATATCCTTCTCTCTCCCCCTATCTCTTTTCTCTCTCTATCTCTCTTTCTATTTCTACCTCTCTCACTTCTCTCCTCTTCTTCTCTAACTTTACTCTCTCCCTAACTCTTGTCTCTCTCTTCATCTCTATATAAGAAGTCGTAGTCGTGGTCGTGGTCGTGGTCGTGGTCGTGGTCGTGGTCGTGGTCATAGTCATAGTCGTAGTCGTAGTCATCGTGGTGGTGGTGGTGGTGGTGGTCATGGTCATAGTCGTAGTCACGGTCGTGGTAGTCATAGTCATAGTTGTAGTCGTGGTCCAAGACATCATCTATTGAATCCGTAAGGCGAGAAGCAGTGGAGACGATGTTTCTCTTTAAGAAATACATGTCCACTAACATGCTCACAATACAAATCCACCTTCTTGTGCATCTTGTAGATGAAGTGGAGATTGATGTACTTGTCCATACATATGCAATGGATGTTCTTCCTGGAGCACTTCATGAGAACCCTGAAAGGCTTTGTGTGACAATGACCTCAGCTAGAAGGTAGCATGGCTGAAGATTGATGTCTAAGGTGTTAGTGCATATTTCACACTGGCTACCAAGGTGGATTCAGACAAGAGTATACTATGGTCACTGAAGGACGATGATAGAATGACGGGAGATGTGGTGGTTGGAAATGGGGAAGAAAAAAGAATTGATGTTACAATGAAGGAGAAAGTGAATCACTTTTGTATGTTGTACCATGCCTCCATGGAGATGTGGCTCACTAGGTGCAAGCAAGCTATGAAAGATCGGGAAGAAGCACGATCAATCTGAATTTTGACGTAGTATGCGCCATTGACCGATTTGATATCCTAAGGGCATGGAGGAGATGCCACAGTTTATGTCAATGGGACGCAGCGTCTCGCGAAGGAGCAGAGGTCTCAACTGAGAGGAGTGGGAATTCTCGAGGGGATATAGTCCAAATGTGATGACGTTTTTAGGGTTTGTCGTATCTACATTTTATATGCGACAACTAATTGACTATTTCAATGTATAGTACAAAATATACAGTGCGGCATGGTCGTGCGGACGGCATTTCCACGTGGAGCGTATTGACAAAATGCGCTTCACAATAGATTGTGGTATCATGGAAAAGTTTGAGCAAGAGATTTGATGCCAAGCAACGGATCCAAACACCATTATAGATGAGATGAAGTATTTTGGGAACTTGTAAAGTATTATCATGGTGGACTACCGTAGCTTTTCCATTGCATCTTGTAGATGAAGTGGAGATTGATGTACTTGTCCATACATACGCAATGGATGTTCTTCCTGGAGCACTTCATGAGAACCCTGAAAGGCTTTGTGCGACAATGACCTCAGCCAGAAGGTAGCATGGCTGAAGATTGATGTCTGAGGTGTTAGTGCATATTTCACACTGGCTACCAAGGTGGATTCAGACAAGAGTATACTATGGTCGCTGAAGGATGATGATAGAATGACAGGAGATGTGGTGGTTGGAAATGGGGAAGAAAAAAGAATTGATGTTACAATGAAGGAGAAAGTGAATCACTTTTGTATGTTGTACCATGCCTCCATGGAGATGTGGCTCACTAGGTGCAAGCAAGCTATGAAAGATCGGGAAGAAGCACGATCAATCTGAATTTTGACGTAGTATGCGCCATTGACCGATTTGATATCCTAAGGGCATGGAGGAGATGCCACGGTTTATGTCAATGGGACGCAGCGTCTCGCGAAGGAGCAGAGGTCTCAACTGAGAGGAGTGGGAATTCTCGAGGGGATATAGTCCAAATGTGATGACGTTTTTAGGGTTTGTCGTATCTACATTTTATATGCGACAACTAATTGACTATTTCAATGTATAGTACAAAATATACAGTGCGGCATGGTCGTGCGGACGGCATTTCCACGTGGAGCGTATCGACAAAATGCGCTTCACAATAGATTGTGGTATCATGGAAAAGTTTGAGCAAGAGATTTGATGCCAAGCAACGAATCCAAATACCATTATAGATGAGATGAAGTATTTTGGGAACTTGTAAAGTATTATCATGGTGGACTACCGTAGCTTTTCCATTGCATCTTGTAGATGAAGTGGAGATTGATGTACTTGTCCATACATACGCAATGGATGTTCTTCCTGGAGCACTTCATGAGAACCCTGAAAGGCTTTGTGCGACAATGACCTCAGCCAGAAGGTAGCATGGCTGAAGATTGATGTCTGAGGTGTTAGTGCATATTTCACACTGGCTACCAAGGTGGATTCAGACAAGAGTATACTATGGTCACTGAAGGACGATGATAGAATGACAGGAGATATGGTGGTTGGAAATGGGGAAGAAAAAAGAATTGATGTTACAATGAAGGAGAAAGTGAATCACTTTTGTATGTTGTACCATGCCTCCATGGAGATGTGGCTCACTAGGTGCAAGCAAGCTATGAAAGATCGGGAAGAAGCACGATCAATCTGAATTTTGACGTAGTATGCGCCATTGACCGATTTGATATCCTAAGGGCATGGAGGAGATGCCACGGTTTATGTCAATGGGACGCAGCATCTCGCGAAGGAGCAGAGGTCTCAACTGAGAGGAGTGGGAATTCTCGAGGGGATATAGTCCAAATGTGATGACGTTTTTAGGGTTTGTCGTATCTACATTTTATATGCGATAACTAATTGACTATTTCAATGTATAGTACAAAATATACAGTGTGGCATGGTCGTGCGGACGGCATTTCCACGTGGAGCGTATCGACAAAATGCGCTTCACAACAGATTGTGGTATCATGGAAAAGTTCGAGCAAGAGATTTGATGCCAAGCAATGGATCCAAACACCATTATAGATGAGATGAAGTATTTTGGGAACTTGTAAAGTATTATCATGGTGGACTACCGTAGCTTTTCCATGATCCTATTCGATGTGCAGTGGTTTAAAGTGGTACTTAAAGGAACTAGAGCAATAGTTCGATGAGGTCCATTTGGATTTCTCGAAATAGATTCCAAAAAAAGATAGAGGATTTGCGTGACACATTTGTATTGTCGGCCCATTGTGAGCAAGTGCATGAACTCATTTTTTTAAAAAAGTTATTACGACATGGTACATGTCACAAGAGTTAAATCTCTCTTGTACGTGATCTTGAACATGTAATTTTCTATCCAAACCCCCGACAACCTTGATGGTGGTATGTTATATCTTCAGCTCCCCAAAGTGCATGAGTATATGATCAAAGAAATGTTCCTAGCATAGATGAGGACAATATGCAAATAGAGGGGTCAATATTGCAAGGGGTGGAGGCCACCGAAAGTTTGGAGCATGTAGAGGAGCCAGAATTGGGTAACAATGATGGAAATACACGACTCTAAGAATTCTTTGAGAATGAGGTGGACTCATCCTTTTATGATGACATGTCTATCGACCTTCTAGTGTATGTGGATTTGTGTCAGGAGATTGACATGGGACCATAGGGTACTTCATACTTGGAGCATCCACCTACTCAATTCCTTGACGATTCGCTTATAAGGGTACATAAGATATGCGTTTTAAGTAAGATCATTTTTTTAAGATTTATATTATCGTGTTATGCTTGATTATATTGATTATGCTAATATCAATTTTTATCTATGCAGGTGACTTTTGTGGATATTTAGATCAGCCAGGATGAGTCAAGGGATGAGCGATGAGGAGCTACAGGAGATCTTCACACGTATGTCTCTAGATCAGATGGCTCGATTCAGAGATATGGCAGACCAGGAGCTATCCTCGGACACTATCAGGCCATTCTGTTAGATCTACTTCGGTGCACTCTAATGCTTCAGTTTTCATGATATGAGATCGATGCTCCAGGCTTGGGCCGGATGAAGGGAGTGGTTCTGGGAATGCTACGGAGATGTGGATGCAGTAAGCCGGTGGTCGGCTTGGGATACAAGTGCTACTCCTCACTCTCGTACAAGTTTGAGAGAGCGTGGCTCATGTGGTTGTTGTGGAGATACTGACACAGTGTCTCCGTTCTGCTGGAGTTGCATCACCTATGGGATTTGTTACACCTGTGGGGATGTCTACTCTAGCCACTCCCTCAGTCATCCATAGGTGGCACCCCTATAGGTGCTACTCCAAGAGATACTACCCCCATAGGTACACCAGATGTACAAGAGTCTCCTGGATATGCCTAGGAGCGTGATCGCAAGTGGGAGAGGACACATCTTAGGCATACCCCAAAGGGGTATGGATACATTATAGATTATTGGACAGGAGCCATCATCATGAATGATGAGTTATGGCTTGTATGAGAGAGTTGTGCCAACAAGTTTTTCGGCACAACATCTTATGTTGGCATTTTCTATGTATTATGTTATTAGCATCCTTTGTATCTTGCCATGATTGTACCATCACTTTCATTACGTGATCTTGTATTTATTTTATGCATCAGTATTATGGATTCAAGTACACTTTACCTTCATTTAGACGAGCATTGTACACATTACTGCAACTCTTTTGTATTGCCCAAATAAAGCACATAGTGCTATTTGTGGTGGGGCAGCTTGCTACCCTGTCACCAAAAAAAAAAAATCCATGTTATCGTCACTATTACCATCACAAATTTACTACACATGTTGCTATTAACATCACAATGTGTATCTCAAAGAGTCGTTATTTTTGTCCTTATCAGCGTCGCATATAGTGACTGTTCTATGGCATCACTAATGCTGATGTTTTTTGCGACGACGGGGGAAAATTTCTTAATGAACATTTTCATCGCTTTGAACATCGGTATAAGGCATGTATCTTGTAGTGGCGGTGGCAGTGAGAAGCTCTCCTTATCCCTCTTTCTCTCTTTCTCTCCCTCCCCCTTCTAAATGCACAATGTACTTCGCTCCCTCTTTCGCTCTTTTGCGCAAAATGTTGTGCTTAGGTTTCGCCCCACTTTTTTCGTCTGAGTATTGCCACTATTTGCAACGCAAATAGCGATGCCGCTAATTTGCGTCGGAAATGGCCATCTCTATTCCCCTATATCCTTGTAGTGCATGTAGGAGATGCCAAGAATTTGAAGCTCCTTCCAGGCTATAGGAAACAAGAGTTCTTGAAATGTAGAGATCTCATCGAGTAGGATGAATCAAAAGATTCCTTTAGAGAACCTAGTGAATTCCTTGAAACTAAAGGCTCTTCTACAATAGAGTCAGACTAAAAGATGTTAAGGGTTTCTTGAAACCCATCTTTTTCCATCTCTTTGTCTAGTTTGTAATCATTCTGAATATATTTCCTTTGCATAAGAGTTTAAATTTCTCTTTTTTCTTCTTTGGGTTGTTATAGTGGATATAGTCCTTGTCAAAGATGATGTATTACATGATGTGGTTGTCTTTGAGCTTGAATTTGTGCCAAATTTATCTCTAAAACCATTGAAAGGCCTCTAATAAACTATTTTCTTTGTATCTTCGACCTCTATAACTTGTGTATCTAAAGTATTTTGTTCTTTCGATGTTCTCAGAGGTTTCTATCAAATACGGATCACGTCAGCATATACATTTTGTAACTTGACAATTGCCTGATTAGCAGAAGATTTCAGAAGATCAAGAGAGCTAAAAGAATCTATGTACTGGAATCTGCAATCTAACTCCTGTTCTAGAGTTTCAAATGTCCACATTTGCAATTGTGTATGCATAAGAATAGCCATTGAAATTTCATGCGGTTCCCCAGTTCTTTGACCATCACTGAAAGATGAGAATGTGGAGGATGATGTTGATTATGAATGTCTGTCTAGCTTGAATGATGGCCAGAGTGGTTCTGATTTGACAGAGCTATGCAAGCAGGTTGCTTATTTTCCCATCAGAGATCTGTTGGAGCAGGAGAAAAATGGACAATTAACCTGTTAGATCCAAGACCAATACTGACTGCAAAGAGACAGAACTTCAGTTTGAGGCAAAGAACTTCTGTCTGATTACTCTCTAAGCTTCACTATCATTGCATTGTCACTATCACTGTTGTAGTTTTCACTGTCATTATCCTTGTAATCACACTATCTGAGCTCCACTAGTCTGTTTAGCAGCCAGGCATGGATCAATCATCAAATGCAAAGTATGCACCACCATATGATTTGCTAGATGAACACAGTCCTTGACTTCACCGCTTCAGGACTAGAACTGGTGGATGCTTCTTTCCACATTGCAGAGTGTACAGTCTGGTCTAATAATGAAGTAAACCAGTCGTGTTAATCCTGGTCATGTCTCCAATCCTTTCAAAGATTCAAGAGTGCACCTCTTGCTTTTGCTGCTGCTGGCATTATTGCCTAGGAGGTTGCTGGTGATGAACGTCTGGCTGATAGATGCCAGGATGAAGCTGAACGTGGCATTACCATTAAATCAACTGGAATTTCTGGCCCTCATCTTCAACCCCGCGTGTATCTCGAGCCTGTCGCGCCTGTCTCGATTACTTTCGAAGGATTTTTGCAATTGCATCATTCATCCACTCCAATAAGTTTTTTGCAAATTCTATTGTGCTTATTGATACATTGGTCAGAAAATAGAATGGGATAGGAAAGGTGATGCGAAGACCAGTACTGCTCCAAATGTACTATAAATTCAAGCACTCAACCTGCTGTGTCGACAGGAAGCAGCGCAACGGCGAAAACAGAGAGGTTGCTGAGCAGTGTTCTGGGTCACTGAAAAAGCTTTCATCGACAACATCTTCTGGCTTTCTTGTCGGATTATAATCTACTACAGCTATGAATGATTGCGATGGAGGATCTGCCTCCTGCCGAAGTGGAATAAGGATGCTAAAAAACCATGCTTTTCAGCCGAATTAGATGGTGATCGGCTGTGGTTCTGAAAACGGGAGTTGCCACACAAATTTCTTTTCTGCTTCTAGTTACCAGAGAGGCAATTGCCTTCTCCTCTTCGTTTTTTCTTCCCGTGGATGAATTCCCTCATCGCCCCCAGAAACGACCTGCTTTCCTCTTGCTTTTTCCCTCCAAAAGCGATTCAAAACCCAAATTAGTTTCCCCCTTACTAGCTTTTTCCTGTTGATCCCATGGGAGAGAGACCACTTCCTCTAAAAAAACCAATAAACAAAATATTTCTGGCGTCTGACCTGCTCTGGTCGATGACATCAACAATGACAACCAGCGCTTATCCCTCTCGCTTTTCCCTCCAAAATTCCAGCACATCCAGCTCCCGTTTTTCCAGCTTCCAGTTATTTAAAAGAGCAACTAAGTTTATTAGATTTGTCACTTGGGTCTTCGTGTAGTCCAGATGAGCACAAATCTAGTGAATGTATTCAGGCTCAGGAAGATAAAATGCCTTAATAAAGCCTCAACGACATGCAGATTTACGACAAGCCTGTGTGGAGCTAGATGCCTCAATCCATTTATCAAAACCTGAAGGTCTAATGACATTAGAGCACGAACGTCATTAGTACATTTCTTGACACGCGAGAAACCTTCAAGTAGAACCTCAGCCAATGTATCCACTCCATACTCCAAAACCATTTCTCGAGCACTTGTGAGGTGAGAGAGTTTCAAAATTCTCCTGCCTCAACCTTCTCCACATTCAGCATGAGCTCCAAATGATGAACAGCTAACCACTTCATCGCAGCATCCACAGCGAATTCCCGAGCTTCCTTCGGTTCCACGATATCCTGCAGACTCGGATGCGCAACAGCACGACAGCGGTGCTCATTGTTGCTATTTTTGTAGGTCGTGTCCTTGCAGTTTGGCCAGGAAATGTTGGTCCAAAGGAGTTCTTATATGAGAGGTCCTATGTTGGTGTTGTAATTGATTTGCATGTATGCAAACCCCAAGATTACACGCAACCAAAGCTAGATATAATTTGCTAGATATAATTTTCATTAGGGGGTCAGGATTAGCTTAAGACATAAGAAATTTGGAGGATGTGGTGCCTATGAGCAAACTTGGCCATCTAAGCCTAGAGACAACCAGAAGAAATGGATCCTTAAGGTAAAATACAATAGCAATGGTGCTACACCTCTTGCAAAACAGTCACTTGGATCTATTTCCTACAATTTGAGACCAATGTGTGTGGAGGAGAATCCACACTAAGTTATGATAGTTCCTCAAGTCCCTATTGTGTGCCTAAGGTTATTATATCAATAATAGATGGGTTTTGCTACCCAAGCTTCAATGACTCTCTACTCCTTCTCGAGCTACCAAGACATTCTTGTCAATAGCTCAAACATTTGCATGCCATCAATAACCGCGTCAATAACCACCCTAAGAGACCACACAATCTTAGATGAGAACCCTTTTAGAAAAAGTAACAAAGGGGACATACTAAACCTATGATTCGAGTAAAACGAAAAGAAACAATAGTTTAATTATATTCTACTGAAAGAAACATTTACATATAAACATGGTGTTTTTATTTTGAGGAAATAAAACGATACGTGATATACTATTAAATAACACAGGGATGGGTAAGAATGAGAGATACAATAGTAGAAACGTCGTAAAAATAATGAAAAGCTAAACTAAATTAGTATAGTTAGTAGTAACAATTACCTGTTTAGTGCAACAACTCTTAGGAGTTGGCTTGACAACTGGGTTAAAAGTGGCTTGGTCTTTGGCCAGTCAAATATGCATACACTGAATATACATTTACTGGTGATTCCCAACCAATTATGCCACGAATGCCTTGCCTTGCATGAGACATTTCACTATCAGTGACCTTTCTCTTTTCAGCTGCATATAAAGTATGTGTCCATATTTCAGCCTTTGGACCAACCATCACTTGGCTATGTATTCTATCCAACTGTAGACCAAAAGTAGAAGCATGCACCGCCACATAAGCATTTCGGAGAGCCAAGTCTTCCAACAACTTCTGCATACCTCCCTTTCCAAAATTCAAAGCAAGAGGCAATCCCGTTTCCTGTGCATGGATCTTGCCATCTTTCCAAAAGATAAGCTGTCGTGCCAAGGCCTCCTGATAGGCAGCACAATTCTTTCTCTCGTGCTGCAAACTGTCACACCACATACATCGTTTTCCAAGCTTAGGGGCTACTGCCCGTCCCCTTTCCTCTTGTCCTTTTTCATCCAATTTTGCAACCTTCAATTGAAGATCCTGCATCCCTTTGACCAATTCATCTAAGACATCTTCCCTAACAGAGGGAACAATAGCAGGTACAGCCATAGGGTTAGCCACAGAAGCGGGTGGCTTACTGGATACTTCAACTGTCTTACCCGTAACAGTGGGCAAGCTAGAGACATGCAATCTTTCTCTTCTTCTATGCTTCTTCACAAGCGCAGCAACAGCTTCCTTGACATGTCTCCACTCTATTTTCAAACGTGTCTATGTAGTCTGATCCTCCAATAAATCATCAAGCTTCTCTTGAAGCTCAGGATCAATTGCTTGTAGAAACAATTCAATTTTCTGACTTGCAAGAGCTTGCTGTTCTGCAAGACCCAACTGCTCAAATCTACTTTCAAATTCTCTTAACAATTCTGTAGCCACAAGACCCTTATTGGGTTGTATAACCCACTCCTAAAAAGTCTTGTGTGTAATCAAACTGGTTTCCTCAATGTAAAATTCTTCCCTGAGTGTCTTCTTGAAGGTTACCTAGTTAGCATCCTTCAAGTATAATTCAGTAATCCATGCTTTCAGTTCATGAACAGTACAACATACAAAGTACCAGCTCCATGCAGATTGAGCCACTCCAAAGAATTCCATCTTCTGAGCATAGGTATGTACATATGCAGATACATTCCTGCCATTGAATAACTTCACCTCACGCTCAACTGCTTGCAAAGCATTCATCACAACACTTTCTGTTTGAGCTGAAGCTTGCATCACCTATTGTTGTTGTTGTACTTGCATAAGCATATTCATATTTTGCACCAACTATTGCAAAACATCACTAGAGATTGTATTCAAATGTTCTCCCATATTATCTTTCCTTCTTCTATGACGATCTTTCACATCAAGTTCACCAATGTTGGAGGGGTTTTTGTCGAAAGGTCGAATCCACCGAGGATTAGAAATAGAAGGAAGTAGAGATAGGAGATGGAAGAGAAGATAGAGAATATCCAAGTGGTAAACACTACAAAAAAAAATCACAATGAATTAAAACAATATGTATTGAAAGAACCTGGAATCTTTGCACTACTCAGAAGTAATCTCTAGGCATTAGTTCTCCTGGATCTCCTTCGTAGACCAAAAATGTGGATCAGAAAAATCAGCTCTTTCTCTACTGCCCGGAACCCAAATCTAATGGCTTCGTTGGCTCTGAAAGGGGGGTAAAACTGCAGGACACCTGATCATGGATCTCCCAGATCACTCATTCTTCTTCTTTCAGTTCAATCTGCATTTTTCAGCTTGTTTACAACAATCATGACGCGCGCGACTTTGTCAATCTGTTCTTTTTATGAAAAATCTCCTAATTGGCTGAAAAAGCAACTAGCTTTTTGCATGCCATCCTAATCTAGAAGCTTTTTCTAACTTTTTTGGATTTTTATAATAAATAATATAAAAAATAGACTAAAATTATCCAAAAATCTAGTATTTTTGGATAATCCATGCAACTCACACTAGTACTAATGGCTCAGATCACATTGACTCTCTAGATCAATAGAGAAGTCGGATGATGATGCATTCCATACTTTTTCACAGTGTGTCCTCATAACATCACGACACCGCATTGGATAGTAGCTACCCAATTAATCCTGTTGGCACTCCTAATAAATTTGCACTGAATGATCTTCTTGATTTGATGCTTCATTCTCCACCACATAGCCCACAAAACAAGTCACTTAAGTGACCAAAAATCCCATGATTTCTAACCCCTTTGAACTTGTGCATCCTTAGAGGTGCCACTCATGTAGCCCACTAAGATAAAAAACCTAAACACCCGTCATCTTTATGTTGCAAGTCCAACTACTCCCACCTAGATAGTAAGGCATCAAGAGTGCAAACATCATATCCTACATGTATCCCTTACCATCCATCCCTAGCAATGATAGCTCCTACAACATTTCAATCCCTATAAATCCATGTGGCATCCCAAGTTCATATATCAACTCACCTTCAATGTCTACCACTTCTTCTTTCTCTAGGACTGGAAAGAGTACCTTGCAAAATACTCAGATTTCCAAGCTTGAAAAAACAAAAATGTAGCCCTACTCACGATCTACAACTTTTTTGAAGATAGCAAGACCAAATTCTGAAGGTATCAACCCCTACAATTTTTTGCGCATGTCTGCAACTATTCTTTATGGCATGTAGTCTTAGCTAGACATTGGCCTTTTCAACCTTGTAACTTCTGTATATGAACTTGAATACCAACCAAACCTTGTAGGGGCCTTATCCAAGTATCAAAGCTCATTTTGAATGCATTGATCACCATTAATTCACTCCTAATTAAAATATATTTCAACATATTCAAATCTACCCTATCGATTAATTGTAGTCTCTTACAACCATTTTGTTTGCTAGGATATGTTAACCTATACATCTTTTGGCATATCCCGGAGTATTAGTGCTCAACAGATTCACAATAGTCCCTCATCCATATCCATGTTATTCTCTTCTTCTTATTCTTCCACACTATCAAAGTAAATACCTATATCAAGCTCATCCAATTCATATGGTGTAGACTTCCTTTGCTTAAAGAGTTTGAGTCCTTCACCAGCTATAGGAATGTGCAATGTTGTCTCATCCAATTCAACAAGTGAATAGGTAGCATTGTCAAATACCTACCTTACCACATATGGAACAAACCATTACTTAGACATTTTTCAATTGGCACTATGATGATTTTTCAAGCTGTTATTATAAATCACTACCTAATCACATTCCTATATGACTCGACTGGAGTCTATGTCTCTTATCAAACCATTTATTATTCTAGAGTCTATGTCTTTTGGCCTTCTTTCCAATTGTCTTATGTGTAAAACCCAAGTAAAACCAACAAGTCCTCTCTATTCAATCTCTCTTCCCAAGGCATCGCACTCCATCTAATAGAAATCTCTTCTATTGGCATGATGGGCATCTAACCATACATCAATTCAGTTAGTATACATCCCGTGATAGCACTATGTGTTGTTTTATCAGCCCACAAACTATATGGGAGTAGTTGTGGCCACTCTTTCATCTTCCCTCCACATGAATTGGCCAAGGTCTTAATGATAGGCAGATGTCCATGTTCACTTTTTCCATTGCATTTCAGATTATAGATTTAAGTAAAGGTAGCTTTATCCCTAAGTGAGAGAAGAACTCTTATGCTTCATCTATATCCAATTTACCCCTATCTGTTGTAATTTTTCCAACACATTCATATTGATCAAAAATCTCTTCCAATAGAAATGTACACACTGCTTGAGTAGTCTTTGTCCTAAGGGCTCTCTCTTCTACTTGATTCGTCAAGTCTTCACAACCAAGGACATTATCCATTTCAAATGAAGAGACAATGGACAAGTTGGCTGCAACCCATCTTGATATCTCATTGATGAATATATCTAATAAGTAGCACAAGGTTCCACAAAGTGAGCGATGTCTATATGCATCCCCTCCCACAAATATATTTCTTTATTTTTCTCAAAGGTGTCGCACACACCTCTATGACTAGCCCACAAGCTTTCATGGAACTCCCGCATAACCTATACTTGTGTGGTTTGATCTCCAGGAACTTGTAGCGGAGCTCGCCCCTTCCTCTTAGCTTTCTTCCATAAATATCTATCCGTTAAAAAGAAACCATATGCCTTGCTCTTGATCCTCTTGAATTCCTCTCTTGACCATTCTTCCTTTTGGAAAGAGTGTTGAGATTGGCCTATTCTCAACCATTTCCCTTCATATTCCTCTTTCAAAACATCTCCATAACTGAAATATAACAGCTATGATGTTTTTTTCCTGCTATACCTACTTTTTCCATGGCTAGAAACTTCTTCTTTTCTATTGAATTTCTTGCCACCAAAATTCTTAGATAATGTACCTACTATACTTACTGAATTTATTATTTTTCCATAATTTATTATTGTTGTAACTACATTAAGATACTTATACATACATATACAGTAGTTGTACAATGAGCCACTGCTATCATTTCATCATTTTCAACAAGAAACTCCTTCTCTTCATTCTCATCCATCATGCCATCTTCATCTTCATAGCACGCTCATGATAACATATTAGCCATTGAGTCATTCCTCCTTGTAATATGCTGTAAATCAAGGTTAAGTGACTTAATATAAGCTATCCAATGCAACATGGCAATGTCAAGAGTAGCACAACTGGTTATCATACTAAATAATTGTAGACAGTATATCTCCACCACTACATGAGCACCTATAAAATAATCTCTATCACATTTAAGAGTTGTAAACACTCCCCAAAGATCCCTCTTTACTTGTGGATACCTCCATTGCCTCTTGTTCAGCATCTTTGATCTAAATCTAACAGCATAATTATTTCCTTTAGCATCATCCTATTCCACTACCCATCCAATATAATAGGGCTTGTATCAAATGGTGAGGATGGTAGGCCTTCCATTCAAATAATCTTCCTTCTTCAAGATTGGTGTAGAATTTAGAAACTTCTTTAGATTTAGAATAGCATTTATATACTACCTTTCCAATGAAACCTTTTCCCCTTCCTCAATAACTAGTAAAGGCTTTCAACCATATGTGTGAGATGAGAGATCCATGTCAAATAGAAGATGCATGTACCCAAAAACATCTTGACTTTTGATATATTGGAGCATACCTCTTGCATCCTACTAATTCCATCAATCTTAATTGGTGAAGGATTTTGACAATAGGGGCTACACATATGCCCTACAATTAGCACCTTCTTATCAACACCAAAGGCAGGTTTTGCACTTGACAGAGTGAGATGCACTTCCTCTAACCAAGTCGAAATCTTCTCGCAAAACAGTTATGTGGTCAATAACAAACATCCTACAATCCTTTTCATCTAGCTTCTCATTCTTTTCTTGCACTTAACAACCCTTAATAGGGATATCACCAAGAAAGGGCATTGTGAGTTGTGGGATATAGTCTCTCAAGACCTTATGCATCACATTCATTATCACAACTGAGTTAGTTGTCCCTATGGAAGGGTGCACATGCACACCAAGTCAATTCGTGTTTTCATAGTAGTGATATCTCGACTCTCTAATGTAAGTTCAAATTGATCATAGTCAGAGTATAAATCTCCCATGGAATAAATAGCCTTGTCAGCAAAGGCTTTTGCATACCCATCTACAATAGGCCTTGCACCTGTATTCATTATCGTGACCTTGCTGACTCGTTGCACGTATTCTATAAACCATAATGCACATTTCTTCTTTGGGATCATAAACCAATGATTAGAGTATGAAGCTAAAGATGGCTCCAAAATCTTTATTTATATTTTCTCATTTAAGAGCTCTATCAACTTAGGCAAGTATGTGTGAGGCACAAGAATCGGTTTAAGATTCAATGGAACATGCAACACTATAAAGATCACCATTGAAGGCACAAGAGAGTTGGATCCACACACCCAATTTTAGTAGGCTTAAATGTAAAAGGCTTTCTATGCTTTACTCATATCTACAAAAAACAATCCCTTTCTATTGGCAAGAGAAAACCATTAAATCCTATCTTCAGCTCTTCTAATGTTTCTATAGTATATTTATACCATACACCATTCAGATCATGATAAAGACTTTGTTGTTTAGACACTATCTCATTCAGCCCATCATTGTTAAGAGGTAAAGGCAAAGCCATGGGCTTAACCTTTTTTTCAATCATTTTATAGTTTATTTCCACCAATGCTTCATCCCTATTTTGCAACCCTTTACATTCCTATTTAGGAAATTTACATATGACATCAAACATCTCCAAAGTACATGCATGAATGACATGCTTTTTAGCCCTATTTTTAGCATTAATTAATGTAGTAATTTCAATCAATATATCAATAAAATTCAGCCTTGCTGCAAATAGACCCCAAATATAGTTATCTACAACCAACATACTAGATCTCTTCAACTTTGTTTAGACTAATGTACATAACCCTTTTCAGCTCTACACATGGTTGTAATACTCTTGAATCTACTTGCATTGCTTGCTATCCATTCCAAGAAACTAGCCACAAAGATAGTTTCCCCTTTTCTTAAAGGCAAAAACATCTTCTAGGCAACACTTTCACAGCCTCAATTTTCAACATTGTTGTCTAAATACCCTTGAATTTTCTAGCATTAGATGAAACCACATAATATCTAAGCATATCCCAATTATGGGGATTATTGACACTTACAATTAAAAATTGAACTTCCCTTCTACCATCTTTACGTTGCACAAGAGCATAAGAAGAACCATTACATATCATCTTAGTTTCCATCCTTGATTCCACAATGTACGGTGCTTGTATGGCAGCACCAAGATAACTAGATAATTGCATGAATCTTGCACAAATAAGTGATATTCATCTTAGACATCTTCAATAGTCACTGGAACACTCAGGCATGCACCAAGAGATCTCTTGATGATTTCTTTATAGTCCACATATGCCAGCCATGATCCACATCCACTAGCCATCCACCATTCTCATATAGACTATGTGCCATTACACTAATTTTGAACCCATGGTCCAAGAGAGAAATACATGGCATCTCATGCTTACTTATCTTCACAACAGTTTCAATTGTAGCTCTTGCCTAGTGCATATAAGAGTAGTGGTTATTAGGAATAAAGTGAGCATTCTCTACTTTTAATGATTTCCTACATAGGAAAAAAAAAGGAATTTCCCACCAATTCCCTAGTTAAAATTACACATAAGTAGGGAAAGTAAATAATAGGGAAAATGTAACATTTCCTAATTAGAGAAACTAGGGAATCACATGTGGAATTCCCTACATAGGAAATCACATATGGAATTCCCTACATAGGAATAGGTTTCTCTAACTAGGAAATGTTACATTTTCCCTATTATTTACTTTCCTTACTTATGTGCAATTTTAACTAGGGAATTGATAGGAAATTCCTATTTTTTTCCTTTCCTATGTAGGAAAATTTTCCAATTTCCTACATAGGGAACTTTCCCTACCTATGGTAATTTTCCTATATAGGAAATTTCTTATGTGATAATTTTTCTCTAACTTGAAAATTCCTTAGTTTGCATATTCCTACTTATATGAATTTCTAAGTAAGAAAGTATATAGTAAAATTTCAACTAGAAAATTATATAGAGATTATTTAGTTAATTTCAAATAGGACATAATACACATCTAATAGATTAGGTAAGATTTTTTTACTATATAGGCTTTTTTTTCTATGTTAAGAAAAAGTTCCTAAATAGATAATATTTTCTTATATACAATTTTTTCCCTATGTCACAAAAAATCTTGTATATATGTAATTTTATTGACCTACTATACGATCATGAAGCAAGAGAAGGAGCAAGAGCACAACAGTTGGGGAGAGTTGAGACAAGCGCAAAAGTAAGCGCTGTCAAGCAATTTTGCAAAAACTAAAAACCCTAGTCAAACTGTAGTAAGGTTTGATTTTTGTTAGCTTAATTGTTTGCGTGTTTGTTTTTTTTTGTCATTTTGTAATTGAATTTCTTGTGTTTGTTTAGCTTAGGGTTTGTTTCTGTCATTTTGTTTGGTTTGTTGAGTGTGAAACCTTGATAACCTTGGTTGAGCTTGGTATTTTTTTGGATAGGTGTTGAGCTAGAGTTTGTTAATAGCTGCCGAACATTGTGGAACAATGTTTGATTTCTTGTTGAGACTCTTGCACTTCACACGGATGGTGGGTACATGAGTTCTTCATGATGCACTTGTTGATGCACTGTACTCGGGGGTCATCTCCTGAATTGCCTAAATACTCACTACAAGATATAGGCCTTATACCGACGTTGTCAAATGTTTTTCTGAAAACTGAAAACCCCTAGTCAAATTGTAGTTAGGTTTGATTTTTGATAGCTTAGTTATTTGCATGACAGTTTGTTTTGTTATTTCGTAGTTGGATTTATTGTATTTTTCTAGCTTAGAATTTGTTTCTGTCATTTTGTTTGATTTGTTGAGTGTGAAACTTGATAGCCTTGGTCGAGTTTGGTATTTTTTTGAACAGGATGAAGCTTGTGTTTGTCAATAGCTACCAAACATTGAGGAGCAAGGTATGTTTTCTTGTCGAGACTTTTGCACATCACGGGGATAATGGGTTCACGAGAACTTCACGTTACACTTGTTGATGCACTGCACTTGGGGGTCCTCTCCTGTTCTTATCAAATACTTCCATGCCATGGGTTGGGATTATGCACGTTTTGCACCATCATTGAGCACTAGCACGGCATGAGGTCTGCTGCAACTATATGTAGTAGATCTTAGATGCACGCACACATGAGAGAGCACCTGTCATTGAGTACGCACATTTCTTGCATGCACGATATTTGGGATGTTCATTACAAAGTTAGGAACCTCTGGTTGAGAGTGTAAGGAGGTTGGGTGAGTTAGAGGGTCGTGAAGGACGCTGCCAATTGTGAGATGGGTTGTTCTTATCTGGTCGACATCTTGAGGATCATCATTTCCTAGAGTGATTGTGAGATTTTGGATGGGTGGAGCGGAGTATATCATATCTTTTTTATGAGAGTTGAGAGGAGAGGATAATGATTTAAATTAATCAAGGAATTTTGTTTGCATTTTGCATGATGCACGATCACATGTAGATAGACTAGGCACAATTCTTCAAATGCATACATTATTTTTGTGTGAGCATGGATTGATTGATTGTATATCATGGATCCAACATTGCATATTTTTCTCAAATCATGTATGATTGTGCATGGAGTTCTCTTTCATAGCATATTCCTGCTAGGGCACACTGCATAAAAAGCAGGTTCATATCCAAAGAATATTCATTTTGAAGATTCAAGGATCAAAGGAAAAAGATCGTACATTTTACATCGTCAATAAGTATTTCTTGAAGGAAAAGAGAATATGTGTGCCGAAAGTATATGCAATCACAAGAACAATAGGCCAAGGAAGAAGGAAATAAGTCATCCAAAATAAAAGATGGAGAAAAAATGATGCGATTTACAAATATCATTATTTTTGTCCCATTTGATGGATTTTCGTAATTCTGTCCGCGTAAGCATGTCAACCAGATGTGTTCCGATCGTTTTGAGTATCCAAATGACTATATTTGGAGTTCAAGTGACGAAGTTATGATTCAAACAAGTTGCAAACAGGCATAAAGCAGAAAAAACGAAAATAGTGGAAAGCAGTAGAAAAGCAAAAGCCAAAAACTGAAAGCAAAAAGCCTAATGTGTGTGAGTGCAGATAGAAAACTATATAAGGAGATGAGAATGGAGAGTTAAGGGCCTTCCCCTTTGATTACAATTGTATTATGTGAGAGAGGAGAGTGGAGGTTCGCATGCTAGAGTGAGCTCTTGTCATGCTAATCTGAAAGTCGGAGCCTTTGAATGTCAAAGCGCCGAGCGTCAGATCATGGTTGTTAAGGTACGAGAATATTTTTCACTTGGTTTTTTTTCAAGTTGTTGGATTTTTTTTGTTGTATTGTGGTTGTATGATGCTCTACCCGCATACGGGTTTTATTTTTTTTTTTGAGCTATAAGAGGCTTTGTTTTTTTTTTTGTGGCTTGTGATATATGATCGAATAATTGAATTTTTAAGTTGTGTTGTGCATTCGACAAAGTCAATTACCCCAACCGGCACTCCTTAACGTCTTGTTATCGGGTTGTGAGTGAGGCTTGCTCTCGATCACCGCTCACGTAACAACGTTAAAAGCGACAAAATGTAAATGATAAAATTTTTTCCCATCGTCGCAAAAAGCGTCGTTATTGGCGATACCATAGAGCAGTCAGTATCAGCGTTAGTATCAGCGTCATTATTGGCGTCGGACTGATACTGACGCCAATAATGACGCTGATACCAACAGTATGCGATGATAATAACGACACCAATAACAACGCGAGCACTAAATTTGCGATGCTAATAGCGACAATAATAGGAAAAAAAATTTCTTTGTGGCAGGGCAGCTTCTGCATTGTGTACAATGCTCATGCAAACAAAAACAAAGTATACTGAAATCATAACACTGATACATGAAATAAATACATGATCGCATAATGAAAGCGATTGGTACAATCATGACAAGATATCACTAATATATAGAAAATGTCTACATAGATCACGCGACCAAAAAAGAAAGGTTTGTGAGCTCCAGGGATCCAAGGGCGAGTTACATATCCTCGCTATCCGAAAGCTCATCCCCCCGCAAAGGAGCATCGAATGGACTGTGAAAAAAAAGAAACAACAACACATCATTCCACCATACAATAATGCATTCTAACTAAACATGGTAACTACGGACAAGAAAGATGAGTGACTTACAAGGTTGCTGCGTCTATATAATTAGTCGATCAATGCAGTGAGATCGTGCCTCTCTACATATCGAGTCTCAAGGCCGGTCGGATCGCGATTTGTAATGGAGTGCTGCAAAGAAAATAAAATACTAACTATTAGAAACATGATTGTCAGTACAAAGGATATTCTAAAAAAATAAACAAGCAAAACAAAAGAAAAACTTACAAAGTCCTCCAAATATGTCCTGTGTGGCTGCCACTCCCAAGATGATGGACCATTCCGACCTCGAGTCATGCCCTCGCCACCTCGCACTGCTGACTCCAACGTCCTGGAGAATCTGTAGCCTCCTCCCTTAGTCGGCACCAGTTGTCTGTGTCTAACCACTCGGGCTTTGCAGCCCCACTCTTGAGTGCCTTGCATGCGTCCGACTGTCTGTGTTACATATATGCACGCATGCAATCCATCATCCAGCCCGTGGAAAATCTATCTACTAAGGTTGGAACCGGAAACTCCTCATGCAAGGATGCTACTATGTAGTCCTTGCTCCCCTCCGGTATGTTCTTCCAATGATCTAAGATGTGCCAAAAAACTTGTTGGCACAACTCTCTCATGCGAGCCATCACCCTCCTCCCCTCATCATTCATGATGATGGCTTCTCACCTATCATCAACTAGATATGCATATCCCCCTCGGGTATGCCTAAGATGGGTCCTCTCCCATCTGCATCCACACTCCTGGGTATATCCAGGAGACCCCTGTGCATCCAGTGTACCGACCGAGGTAATATTTGTCGAAGTGGCACCCATAGGGGTGCCACCTGCAGAGGCTAAGAAAAAGCTGGAGTAACTAGAGAAGACATCACCACAGGTGTGACAAATCTTGGAGGTGATGCAACTCTAGCTGAACGACGAGACGGAGACACCGCGTCCGTGCCTCCACAGCATCCACCTAAGCCTGAGCCACACTCCTTGGAACTGCTACGAGAGCGAGGAGTCGCACCTGTATCCCGTGTCGACCGTGGGCTCACTGCCTCTGTGTCTCTGCAACATCTCCCTAACCCTGAAGCACTCCCTCTCTCTGGCCCAAGTCTGGAGCGTCGACCTCGTCTACTCGAAGCTAAAGCATCCGATCGCACTGAAGTAGATCTAGCAGAGCGGCCTGACGATGTTCGAGAGAGCTCTTGTTCTGCCATGTCTGTGAATCTCGCGATCTGGTTTGGAGACATGCGCGTGAAGATATCCTGCAACTCCTCATCACTCATCCCTCGACTCATCCTGAAAATGTCACCTGCACAGATAAAAAATGATGTTAGAATAATCAATTTAAATCATACAAAGCACGGTAATATAAATCCTAAAAAAATGATCTCACTTAAAATGCATATCTTATGTACCCTTATAAGCGATTGGTCAATGAATTGAGTAAGTGGATGCTCCAAATATGAAGTATCCTATGGTCCCATGTCAATCTCCTGACACAACTCCGCATACACTGGAAGGTCGATAGACATGTCACCACAAAAGGATGAGTCCACCTCGTTCTCAAAGAATTCTTGGACTCTTGTATTTTCATCATTGTTAGCCGATGGTGGCTCCAAGCTTTTGGTGGCCTCCACCCCTTGCAATATCGACTCCTCTATTTGCATATTGTCTTCATCTATGCTCAGAACATCACTTTGATTATATACTCTCGTACTTCGGGGAGCTGAAGGTATAACATACCACCATCGAGATGGTCGGGGGTTTGGATAGAATATTACATGTTCACAAATACGTACAAGAGAGTTTAGACTATTGTGACATGTACCATGTCGTAATACAATTAACAAACAGATGAGTCCATGCACCTGTTCACAATGGGTCGACAATAGAAAGGTGTCGCACAAATTTGTCCTTTTTTTTAAAAAATCTATTTCAAGAAATCCAGATGGACCTCGTCAAACTGTTGCTCCAAATCCTTCAAGTACCACTTTGAACCAATGCACATTGAATAGTATCATGGAGAAGCTACGATAATCCATCATAACAATACTTTGCAAGTTCCCAAAATACTCCATCTCATCTATAACCCTGTTTGGATCCATTGCTCGTCACCAGCTCTCTTGCTCGAACCTTGCCATGAAACAGTCCATTGTGGAGCGCATTTTGTCAATATGCTCCACGCAAAAATGCCATCCGTGTGACCACACTACACTATATATTTTGTACTCTACATTGAAACACTCAAATTAGATGTCGCATATAAAATATAGATATGACAAATCCTAAACACCTCATCACTTTGGACTACATCCCCTCGAGAATTTCCACTCCTCCATTGAGAACTCTGTCCCTTCGCGAGACGCTGTCGTCAAAGCTCCATGCAACCATGGCATTGACATGAACCGTGACATCTCCTCCATGCCCTCGGGATATTGAATCATGCATACTACATCGGAATTTAGATCGCGCTTTCTCTCGATCTTGCCTAGCGATCTGGTACTTAGTGAGCCACGTCTCCATAGAGGCATGGTATAACATACAAAAGCGATTCACCTTCTCCTCCATTGTAGCATCCATCCTTTTTTCTACCCCATTTCCAACCACCACATCTCCAGTCAGTCTATCATCATCCTTTAGCGACCATAGCATTTTGTTGTCTGAATCCACCGTTGGTAGCCATTGTGAAATATGCACTAGCGCCTCAGACACCAACTGTAATATTCCCACCCGTGAAAATTAACGTCCCGCACACGACATAAACCTTGTGCAAAGGTTATCTATTGCATTGAAATTATTGGCACGGTAATGTGTGACCCGCACGCGAGAAATGGGGTCCTCCGCATTGGTAAATTAAAACCGAGGTTCTAAAATCGAAACTCCCGCAAAAACTCCCTCTTGGGAGGAGGATAAGGGGATAAAGGTGGAATTATTGCAAATTTTTTTATTATTCTCCCCAGCCGATGTGTGGCTGGGGGAAAGGGATGGGCTAGGGGAGCATGAGGACATAGGGGAGAGAGCTATGCAACAGGCCACGTGGGGAGGTCCCCTCTCCCCCCTTGGACTATAAGAACCCCCTCTTGGGGGGAGGAGAAAAAAAGAAAGAAGGGCATGAGAGAGAGAAGGTGCCGGACGTGAGAAGGAATGGGCAGAAGACTGTCGTGTGAAGGCCGTCGCCATGAGAAGGAAGTCGCCGTGTGAAGGAGGGAGGTGGCCGTGTGGAGGAAGGACGGCTGTGAGAAGGAGGGGACGGGCTGTGTGAAGGGGAGAGAAGGTCGCCGTGTGGAGGAGCTGGAGGAGGTGCCGACGTGAAGGGAGGAGGCCGCCGTGGAGCCGCCGCGCTGCCGCCCAGTCCACCAGCCGCCGCAGCCGCCCAATCCGCCAGTCGCCAGGCCTTCAGTCCGCCGCCACTGGATTACGATCCCCCTCCTCCTCCACACGTGGACGCTGCTGGAGAAGCTTCTTAAGAAGCTTCTCTAGGAAGCTTCTAAGGGGGCTTCTCAAAGCCCCCTTCCCGTGGAGGCCTTTATAAGCCCATTTTTTTACCCCGGGATTCAATCTCCCTTTTCCATTGTATTCCCACACAAGCCCATATTAGCCCGGTGTAAGTTTTCCCCCTTCTCGTGGATTTCCAACACAAGCCCCTTCCCACCGATCACCCATAAGCCTTCTAGGCTCGGATTTAAAGCCCCGTTCCACTAGATCCTCCAAAAGTCCAATTTTTCCCCTCGGGTTTCGAAGAGGAAGCCTATAAGGCCTTCCCACCAATCACCCACAAGGCTGGGCCTAGGATTTTTGGGAAGGAGAAGAAGAACTCTAAAGCCCCATTCTTGCAAGGCCCATTCGCAAGAGCTCCTTCCCATAACAAGCTTAAATTCCCACAAGCTTGCTCGAGAAAGCCCCAATTTCCGCAAGCATTTATTAAGTTTCATTTTTTCCACAGCTCTTCTGCAAAAAGCCCAAGTTCCAATCCCTAAGGCCTTCCATAAGCCAAATCCCACAAGCCGGTATTTCCTTTTTTTCAAGGATCCGTACTTACAAAAAGGTTCTTGTACGTATGAGGGAGAAGGGCAAGATCTGGAGGCTGCATTCCGAGGCAAGTCAATTCGTAGACCACAAAGGCCAATCAGAAACGGAATCCACGCCTACGATGGCCCCAAAAAGATCACAAGGTGCGACTGCGGAAGGATCTTCTCCTAGTATTTACGTGGATATTTCACGGAGTCCACAAGTCCAGGTTTTTATCTATTTGGATTCCACACAAAAGTATTGAATTATTCACGATAACTTCACGGATTAGGAAGCACTCATGCATGTTCGAATTCAACTAGTCAAGTTAAATGCAGTTGGAAAATGAATTGGCTATTTGAACATTTATTAGAAATAGCTTAAGATATGAAAATTGATCATTGGTACATTCAAAGGAATAAATGAAAAGAGCATAAGGTGTCTATGCATTTGTAAGACCTTATCAGCAAGTCTTCCTTTTGTGTATTCAAAAGCGACGAGCCTAGGACAACCGTTGCCTCATTACAAGGTTGAAATTATTGAGGTACACCTTTTTACTAGGCATGGAAAGATTAATGGCATGTCCCATTTTTAGATAGATCTTCCTTGTAATGATTCATGAGGGAAAGTTAACACCCATAAGACGTTATTCGAAAAGGAATAGAGGGGCACGAAAATGATCTATGGACTTGAAAGTGGAATGATTATTTGATGTAAGTAGGACCTAGGGAAGTTAGTGTCCGGATTATCAGGCATTTTTACCTTACCAAGGAAGGATAGGGTTATTGTGAACCATGTGATATGTAGAAGCAGTGAATCACATGTTTACACGTATTGGTGTAGTTGTAACTGTTGTTCTCCATTAAATCTAGTTTATTACCTTTGGGAAAGGTTCATCCTTGTCGCAGGACAAGTATATTGTGTTGTCTAAATCACATAAACCACACAGGATTCATATGGGCATGGTTCAGACGATATGATAAGTATCCCAAGTGCTAACTAGGGTTTAGTGCGATAAGAATTCGACCTAGTTTTACACTTGTTGCCAAGTCAAAACCCGCAAACCCAAAGATCTTACACACATTCACTAAATGTTGAGTCAATTGGATGCTCATGCATGAAATGATCTAAGGTTTTATCCCAAGGATCATTCGTTTAAAATGATGAAACTCCGACGGAGTTGCCTATTTTTAGGATCATGGGCCAACATAATTAGGAATGGTTTGGAGGATACCCTAAAACCCTGCCACTCGGCTGGAGGTAAATTCCGTGACCGAAAAACGCTAAGCAATTGGTTAGAATGATCCCGTGGAATGATGCAACGCATGTGCAAAAAGGTTGCAACATCGTATAGACTTGAGATTTGTCCACAAGAGAGTTTTGTCATCTCTCGAAATGAGGTTGGCAAGTTATTGAAAGAATTTAACTTACAAGAGCATGAGTAATCATCCTGTTACTCACTTTTCTTGGGGGATAACTGCCAAGGAAAAGGAAAGTTAGGCATTTGCCTGAAAGCAAATGACCAATCAATAAATTGAAGCGACATGGTCGCCAGGATTTACTATTACCTAAAGTATTGATTAAGTTGGGTTAACAGGGTATGGCCCTAACCCAAGGATAAAAGGGTGAACAAACAAACCCTTGGGGATCTTGCCAAGTCGCAATTTGATCCCAAGTCGAATGCTGGATGCATTCGGAGAGAATGATTCACTTTTTAAACAGTTGGCCAAATAAAACGACCACTGGAATTGATTGTGCTTGTAATAGTTTAGAAAGCACTGTTTGCATTGTTTGCTCAAGGAACTAAAGGATGAAAAGACATCTAAAACTTCAGGTTGACGCCTGAAGGGAGAGGCAGCTTCAGTTACCCCCAACTGCCTGCCTGACCCTAACCAAGGGGGTTGTTAGCCGCGCCGGGAACGTGGACCGAACCCGCCGCGAGAGGTCTCTCCGTTGAGTTCTACTTGGAGCAGGAGGACGCTTGGGTGCCAGGGGGGGCTCTGGCTGTAAATCCCTCGCCTTCCGGGCCCTGCACAAGAGACTAACGTGACTCGGGATTGGATCTCGAGGCCTGCATACTAGTCTACGGGCGGAAACTTGGATTAGTGATCCCTGGTGGATTACTGGATAGCCTTCGGGCGGATTATGAATACGCCTACGGGCGGGAACTCCTTGTATTTCAAAGATAACAGGATAAAATGATAATAAGGAAGTTGTTTGACATTGTTTTCTTTATGTCCTGTGATAAGATTACGTGAAGGAACCAGTGCATAACAGGGTTAATCAAAGAAGCTGTTTGTATATGTCAAACTAATGTGGTAGGTAATTACATAACTAAAACAAACCGAGGAAAGTGCGGGGGATGGACCATGGGTCTGTCCTACGGATGGGTGGTCCCGGTTAGCCGGGAACTTTTCTCAAAGTCTTCGACGAGCAATAGGTTGATCTTCAGCATCAAAGCGAATAACGAGGATGATGACCTAGTGTTACATCCTACCCGATTTACGCTGTTTTAGGGGAACGGAATGGGACTATGCCTTATGGCGGAGAGGTCGAGCCTTGCATCCCTCTCATTCTCCTTGAACCAAGTGCAGCGTGAATCCGCTTCAGACCGGGCGCTTCTGCGTAAAGTAGTTCGCTCGGGTCTGACGCTAGTTGTTGCTAGATAATGACCAAACAGGAAAACCCAAATTCAGGTCGATCCTAAGTGGGAACGGCCAGGATACTTCCGCTACGTGGCAGAAGCGGGAAGACCTAGAACGCAAGTCCCGTAACATTCCATGGGAGTGCCGGGCGGAGCTTCCTAGACATCCTTCCCGATGGACTGCTAAGACGTGTCCGGGATGATTCTAGCGGACACGTTACAGTTGGTATCAGAGCAAACCAACAAAGGATTTGTTTTTAGGAAATTTTAATAAGAGGAAGTAAAGCAAATGTTGTGTCCCAAACATTTCCTTACTTTGAATACTGTCTTGCAGAATTATGAAGCATGGAACAGGTTCTTAGTGTTCCGAGTCATGTTTATGACCGCGATGCATTCCACGGATTATCGACAAAGGGTTGAGATGATGAACATCCTAGATCGCATTTACAATCCATCACCTGTGTACGTGGAATGGAGATGGATGGGTGTTACAGGGATCTATTACATAACTGCCTATCAACCTGCGTACCTTCAAATTAACTTGAAGAGAATCAAGTGGATGGAGGATTTGAAGATCGTAAAGCTGTTCGTCTTTATTGAGGCTCACGCAAACGCGACCCTATGGGTCGGAGGTCGAAGGGTTAACCAGAATAAGTATGTGTACGGGGAAGTGATTCAAAGAATCCCTGCCGACCGAATCAAGGTTTTGGGACGTCATGTGAAGAAGGGATATCAAAGGAAAAGATACCCTAATCTTCCAATGAACTATCGATTCCTGAAAATCGATGACCCCAATCCGTACTATTACTCAGTTCCTGTAGCTGAATGCAACAACATCTTATTCTCCTCGAATTAATGTATTAACTTGTTCCATCGCCCCAAGAAATAATTGTAAGGGCTATGCTGATATGAATGGAATAAAACTTTTTCCCGATTGTCTTGACTATGAATATTGACGTAAAGTGATTTGGTCACTTGGCTGAAGGAATACGTGGACGTAGTTCTGAAGAGTTAACAGAACTCCCGCTTTAAAGAGAAGTAGATCATGAGATCAAGCTAGTTGCGCCAATTGCGAAGAGACCCTATAGAATGTCTATATCGGAAGCTATTGAGTTGAAGGAACAACTCAAGCAACTGTTAAACCAAGGCTACATCCGGCCTAGCAATGCACCATGGGGAGCTCCAGTCCTATTCCAGAAAAAGAAAGATGGGACACTTTGGCTATGTATTGATTACTGTGGGTTGAATCAATCAACAGTCAAGAACAAGTATCCTATCCCTAGAATAGATGAGCTTCTTGACGCCTTCAAGGTGCAAAGATCTTCTCCAAGATTATCTCAGGTCAGGTTACTATCAAATCAGGATCAAGGATGAGGATATTCCTAAAACGGCCTTCACACTAGATATGGACACTTTGAATTCTTGGTTATGTCATTTGGGCTTACAAATACACCTGCCACCTTCAATAGATTAATGCAGGATATTTTTAGACCATATTTTGATGATTTCGTGCTTGTCTTCTTCGACGACACTCTATTCCAAACAGGAAGGAGATCATGAATCCCAACTTCGGATTTTCCTTGAGACAAGGAGGTCACGCAAGCGGTATGCTAAGATGATGGAATTGCACATTCCTCAAACATCAGAATGATCATCTAGAATTCATCATATCGGAAAAAGGAATCTCAGTGGAGCCAGCCTAAGTTAGAAATGTTCTAGGATGGCCAAATACCAACAACTGTCAAAGAAATACTCAGCTTTCTTGGATTGACAGGATGGTATGGGGTCTTCATCTAAAACTATGCCTTGATTGCAGCACCTTTGACAGAATTATTGAGGAAGCAAACGTCCATTGCATGGTCTGGAGTTATTAGCTGTCATCCATGCTCTAAAGCTTTGGAGACACTACCTGTTGGGTAACAAGTTTACTCTAGTAACCGATCATAAGAGCCTCAAATGGATTTTTACCCAGAACGAGTTCAACATGAGGCAACGTCGACGGATTGAAGTATTGGAGGAATATGATTTTAAGATCAAGTACCGACCTGGAAAGAAGAATGTAGTTGTTGATGCATTCAATCGCAAGGCATTCCTTAATTCATTAATCTTGCAAAATCTATCAATAGCTAGATCTCTAGCTACAGAGGTGTCCATGCCAAACGACCTAATACTTGAGCTAGCTAGAGAGGAAGGATGCCATGATCTAGCCTATCAAAGGATGCTAAGGGAAGTCTCTATCAAGGACCAGGAACAAAAGCTAGAGGCTAAGTATCGTGAATTCTCTGTCAATAATGGACATGTCTACTATAGAATGAGAGCATGTATACGAGCAAGCCAGTTATTTAAATAGAAGATATTGTGCGAAGCTTATGATTTCACTCTATCGGGACATCAAAGCTGCGAAGGATAGACAGAAGGCATACACGAAATTGAAGTGTCAAGATAGAATATTTGAGGAAGGAGACATGGTCTTCATTCACGTATGCCCAAAGAAGAGTTCTCTATCCTTAGGAGATTGCAGGAAGCTAAGTCCAAGGTATTGTGGACGATACAAGATCCTCAAGTGCTTAAGACCTAATGTTTATAGACTGCAATTCCCTGAAAACCTAAAGGTTCATAATGTATTCCATAACAGTCTATTGAAGAATGAAGTATGTATCTAACCCTAATCATGTACTTGTTGACCAACAAATTGCAATGCCTAGTCAAGGAGACCTTGAACTAAGGCCGGACAAGATTTTAGATGCTAACTAAGATCCAGGACCTTGAGAGAATGCCTCGTCCAGTGGAAAGATTATCCTAAGGAGGATGCTACCTGGATGGATGAAAGCTCTCTCAATCTTCAGTTTATCCCGAGATGAGGACATCTCGATTCTTCTAAGGGGGAGAGAATGTAAATGTCCCGCACACGACGTAAACCTTGTGCAAAGGTTATCTATTGCATTGAAATTATTGGCAGGGTAATGTGTGACCAGCATGCGAGAAATGGGGTCCTCCGCATTGGTAAATTAAAACCGAGGTTCTAAAATCGAAACTCCCGCAAAAACTCCCTCTTGGGAGGAGGATAAGGGGATAAAGGTGGAATTATTGCAAATTTTTTTATTATTCTCCCCAGCCAATGTGTGGCTGGGGGAAAGGGATGGGCTAGGGGAGCATGAGGACGTGGGGGAGAGAGCCATGCAACAGGCCACGTGGGGAGGTCCCCTCTCCCCCCTTGGACTATAAGAACCCCCTCTTGGGGGGAGGAGAAAAAAAGAAAGAAGGGCGTGAGAGAGAGAAGGTGCCGGACGTGAGAAGGAATGGGCAGAAGACTGTCGTGTGAAGGCCGTCGCCATGAGAAGGAAGTAGCCGTGTGAAGGAGGGAGGTGGCCGTGTGGAGGAAGGACGGCTGTGAGAAGGAGGGGACGGGCTGTGTGAAGGGGAGAGAAGGTCGCCGTGTGGAGGAGCTGGAGGAGGTGCCGACGTGAAGGGAGGAGGCCGCCGTGGAGCCGCCGCGCTGCCGCCCAGTCCACCAGCCGCCGCAGCCGCCCAATCCGCCAGTCGCCAGGCCTTCAGTCCGCCGCCACTGGATTACGATCCCCCTCCTCCTCCACACGTGGACGCTGCTGGAGAAGCTTCTTAAGAAGCTTCTCTAGGAAGCTTCTAAGGGGGCTTCTCAAAGCCCCCTTCCCGTGGAGGCCTTTATAAGCCCATTTTTTTACCCCGGGATTCAATCCCCCTTTTCCATTGTATTCCCACACAAGCCCATATTAGCCCGGTGTAAGTTTTCCCCCTTCTCGTGGATTTCCAACACAAGCCCCTTCCCACCGATCACCCATAAGCCTTCTAGGCTCGGATTTAAAGCCCCGTTTCACTAGATCCTCCAAAAGTCCAATTTTTCCCCTCGGGTTTCGAAGAGGAAGCCTATAAGGCCTTCCCACCAATCACCCACAAGGCTGGGCCTAGGATTTTTGGGAAGGAGAAGAAGAACTCTAAAGCCCCATTCTTGCAAGGCCCATTCACAAGAGCTCCTTCCCATAACAAGCTTAAATTCCCACAAGCTTGCTCGAGAAAGCCCCAATTTCCGCAAGCATTTATTAAGTTTCATTTTTTCCACAGCTCTTCTGCAAAAAGCCCAAGTTCCAATCCCTAAGGCCTTCCATAAGCCAAATCCCACAAGCCGGTATTTCCTTTTTTTCAAGGATCCGTACTTACAAAAAGGTTCTTGTACGTATGAGGGAGAAGGGCAAGATCTGGAGGCTGCATTCCGAGGCAAGTCAATTCGTAGACCACAAAGGCAAATCAGAAACGGAATCCACGCCTACGATGGCCCCAAAAAGATCACAAGGTGCGACTGCGGAAGGATCTTCCTCTAGTATTTACGTGGATATTTCACAGAGTCCACAAGTCCAGGTTTTTATCTATTTGGATTCCACACAAAAGTATTGAATTATTCACGATAACTTCACGGATTAGGAAGCACTCATGCATGTTCGAATTCAACTAGTCAAGTTAAATGCAGTTGGAAAATGAATTGGCTGTTTGAACATTTATTAGAAATAGCTTAAGATATGAAAATTGATCATTGGTACATTCAAAGGAATAAATGAAAAGAGCATAAGGTGTCTATGCATTTGTAAGACCTTATCAGCAAGTCTTCCTTTTGTGTATTCAAAAGCGACGAGCCTAGGACAACCGTTGCCTCATTACAAGGTTGAAATTATTGAGGTACACCTTTTTACTAGGCATGGAAAGATTAATGGCATGTCCCATTTTTAGATAGATCTTCCTTGTAATGATTCATGAGGGAAAGTTAACACCCATAAGACGTTATTCGAAAAGGAATAGAGGGGCACGAAAATTATCTATGGACTTGAAAGTGGAATGATTATTTGATGTAAGTAGGACCTAGGGAAGTTAGTGTCCGGATTATCAGGCATTTTTACCTTACCAAGGAAGGATAGGGTTATTGTGAACCATGTGATACGTAGAAGCAGTGAATCGCATGTTTACACGTATTGGTGTAGTTGTAACTGTTGTTCTCCATTAAATCTAGTTTATTACCTTTGGGAAAGGTTCATCCTTGTCGCAGGACAAGTATATTGTGTTGTCTAAATCACATAAACCACACGGGATTCATATGGGCATGGTTCAGACGATATGATAAGTATCCCAAGTCCTAACTAGGGTTTAGTGCGATAAGAATTCGACCTAGTTTTACACTTGTTGCCAAGTCAAAACCCGCAAACCCAAAGATCTTACACACATTCACTAAATGTTGAGTCAATTGGATGCTCATGCATGAAATGATCTAAGGTTTTATCCCAAGGATCATTCGTTTAAAATGATGAAACTCCGACGAAGTTGCCTATTTTTAGGATCATGGGCCAACATAATTAGGAATGGTTTGGAGGATACCCTAAAACCCTGCCACTCGGCTGGAGGTAAATTCCGTGACCGGAAAACGCTAAGCAATTGGTTAGAATGATCCCGTGGAATGATGCAACGCATGTGCAAAAAGGTTGCAACATCGTATAGACTTGAGATTTGTCCACAAGAGAGTTTTGTCATCTCTCGAAATGAGGTTGGCAAGTTATTGAAAGAATTTAACTTACAAGAGGATGAGTAATCATCCTGTTACTCACTTTTCTTGGGGGATAACTACCAAGGAAAAGGAAAGTTAGGCATTTGCCTGAAAGCAAATGACCAATCAATAAATTGAAGCGACATGGTCGCCAGGATTTACTATTACCTAAAGTATTGATTAAGTTGGGTTAACAGGGTATGGCCCTAACCCAAGGATAAAAGGGTGAACAAACAAACCCTTGGGGATCTTGCCAAGTCGCAATTTGATCCCAGGTCGAATGCTGGATGCATTCGGAGAGAATGATTCACTTTTTAAACAGTTGGCCAAATAAAACGACCACTGGAATTGATTGTGCTTGTAATAGTTTAGAAAGCACTGTTTGCATTGTTTGCTCAAGGAACTAAAGGATGAAAAGACATCTAAAACTTCAGGTTGACGCCTGAAGGGAGAGGCAGCTTCAGTTATCCCCAACTGCCTGCCTGACCCTAACCAAGGGGGTTGTTAGCCGCGCCGGGAACGTGGACCGAACCCACCGCGAGAGGTCTCTCCGTTGAGTTCTACTTGGAGCAGGAGGACGCTTGGGTGCGAGGGGGGGCTCTGGCTGTAAATCCCTCGCCTTCCGGGCCCTGCACAAGAGACTAACGTGACTCGGGATTGGATCTCGAGGCCCGCATACTAGTCTACGGGCGGAAACTTGGATTAGTGATCCCTGGTGGATTACTGGATAGCCTTCGGGCGGATTATGAATACGCCTACGGGCGGGAACTCCTTGTATTTCAAAGATAACAGGATAAAATGATAATAAGGAAGTTGTTTGACATTGTTTTCTTTATGTCCTGTGATAAGATTACGTGAAGGAACCAGTGCATAACAGGGTTAATCAAAGAAGTTGTTTGTATATGTCAAACTAATGTGGTAGGTAATTACATAACTAAAACAAACCGAGGAAAGTGCGGGGGATGGACCATGGGTCTGTCCTACGGATGGGTGGTCTCGGTTAGCCGGGAACTTTTCTCAAAGTCTTCGACGAGCAATAGGTTGATCTTCAGCATCAAAGCGAATAACGAGGATGATGACCTAGTGTTACATCCTACCCGATTTACGTTGTTTTAGGGGAACAGAATGGGACTATGCCTTATGGCGGAGAGGTCGAGCCGTGCATCCCTCTCATTCTCCTTGAACCAAGTGCAGCGTGAATCCGCTTCAGACCGGGCGCTTCTGCGTAAAGTAGTTCGCTCGGGTCTGACGCTAGTTGTTGCTAGATAATGACCAAACAGGAAAACCCAAATTCAGGTCGATCCTAAGTGGGAACGGCCAGGATACTTCCGCTACGTGGCAGACGCGGGAAGACCTAGAACGCAAGTCCCGTAACATTCCATGGGAGTGCCGGGCGGAGCTTCCTAGACATCCTTCCCGATGGACTGCTAAGACGTGTCCGGGATGATTCTAGCGGACACGTTACACCAACCAACCTTCAGCCATGCTACCTTCTGGCTGAGCTCGTTGTCGCACAAAGCCTTTTAGGGTTTTCATGAAGCACTCCAAGAAGAACATCCATCGCGTATGGACAGGTCCAGCAATCTCCACTTCATCTACAAGATGCACAAGAAGGTGGATTTATATCATGAGCATGCTGATAGGTAGGTATTTCTCAAAGAGACAGACCATCTCCACTGCTCCCTGCCTCGCGGATTCAATGGAGGACGTCTTAATCTCCTTCTGTGAGATCCATTGCACCAAAGTCGACAACCTGTAAATAGCCCCACGTATTTCTGGAGTAAGACATCCTGCGATTGCGATCGGTAGTACAAATTGCCACAAATGAGAAAGCATTATGAATAATGGCTACACTCCAAATAGCAAAATGTGCATGCCAATCACAATCCATTTGTAGTACAAACCCGACATATCTTATGCCAGTCATGGAATTTTAGCCCTGATAATTGGTCGTCTTTAGAAAATGCAGACGTGAGAGAACACATCATACCTGTCGGAGTGCGGATAGACTTTACTACTTGCTTCACAATGCGCTCTTCTTTAGTGGACAAAACCCAAGGAGTGTGAGGTAGCTGCATGCGATCATCAACACTCGACTACGGCCAAAGTGCCTCCATCTTACCTACCTCCTTCAAATCCATTCATGCCCCTATAGTATCTCTCTTTCTTGTGATGTGGTCCCATAGCAAGCTTCCCACATTCTTGAAAATATGCATGGGATCCAACAAGTGGTTGACCTGTAAGTGGGTCCGATATGGCAACTCGTAGAAAAGTGAGAATTGCCGCATTCCATTTGGATATGACTCCGCGTGGACCATTTTCAGCTCGTACGAGCTTGCGGCATTCCTACGTATTGAAGGTCGTCCAAGAAAACCTTCCCTGAGTTCATGATCCTCTGGCAAGAAAGGGGCGTGTCCTTGATATACCATCTTCTTCATGGTTTATGACCTTCGGGAGTCTAACTGTGGCCCGCACAATGGACATGCATGATAACCTGAGGTAACCAAACCTATTCCAACACCACGACCTAGTGAATACAAGCTTAAACAAGATAAAATATAGATATTACCAACGAGAATGGAGGCCTATTTACCTGAGCACTCTCTGAATCTCGGAAAGTCAAGCATCGTCCACATGAGAATGGCTCGAATATTGACAGACTGCCAACTATCGTGCTTGCTCATATCTTGCACGATGACCCCCTCCTTCCATAAAATCTTAAGCTCATCGACTAATGAACAAAGATACACGTCCATATTTTTGACTTTGTAGCGGTCGGGGATGAGTAAGCTAAGGATAAGATATCCTTTCTTCGTAGAAAGCCATGGAGGGATATTGTAGTTGACAAGGACTATAGGCCACACACTGTAAGAAGTTGAGCGCAGACCGAATGGGTTCACGCCATCCATTGCAAGACCGAGACGAAGATTCCTTGGCTCTCGGGCAAAGCCTAGGAAGGTAGAGTCAATGTGGCTCCATGTGCGTGAATCCATTGATATTCATTAAACTCCATCCGTGGACCTATTCTGCGCATGCCACGTTGTCAAGCTCGCCATGTGGGATGTACCAAATATGTGGTTTATACGAGGGATAAACGAAAAGTGTCTAAGAACTTTTTGAGGGATGGTTTGCCCTTGCAAGTCCTGTTGATACCTATGAGCACCACACTTTGGACATGTCTCCATAGTCTTGTATTCTCCTCGAAACAGTATGCAATCGTTGATACATGCATGGATGTTATTGTAGTCCATGCCAAGCTTTCGTAAAACATGTCGTGCATCATCACGAGACTCAGGCATGGTATTTACAGGTGGTAATATATGATATTTCAATAACATTTAAAAAATCATAAAACACCTTGAGAAAGCACAAATGTTATTAATAATAGTGCCGAAAAAAAATCAACGAAGCGTATGTACAAGGTACTTGAACAACTCGGTCACACTCGCATCGCTCCACTCATATTTTGCTTGCACACTTAATAGTGCAAGTAGTGTCTTCAGGGGAGATACTCGGCACCCCTCTCTAAGTGGATCAGAAGTCTCGACATCCATGGGAATCAATGCATCGATCATTGCCTCCATCTCAGGCTCCAAGATTGTAGGTAGGTCTGGAAGGCTGCTTGTCTCCTCTGGCATTGACGGTATAGATTGGCCTTGCAAGTGGTGGATTGGCTCATGCACTCCATCCATCGCATGCCCACAAACTTTTCTAATTGGCTGCAAAGGGTACACTCCTCCTTGGGACAAGATGTCACCTCCCTGGATAGAAAATTTGCCAGCCAGACCCAATCTTATTGTATATGATATTCAATTAGCTTGCGAGTACAATGCATGATTGATATTAACTTTTCTTACTGTTTCACCTGATCAATGATCTCAGATTGAAACTCGCCAAATTGTCGTACATGTTCTATAGACAATCGATGTTTTTGTCTAATTGCCAGCTTGCATTGAGAGCAAGGACATGGGACATGCTGATTAAGATACACCTCGCGATCTTGAACAATAGGATCTTCATCGTTTTCCATTTTGTCTACGTTATGACAGACAATTTGTTTTTGTTATCATTCTTTTTTTCTTTCTTAAATTGTTCTCGTATTCTTCCATCTCTCTCTTTTTTTCTTTCTTAAATTGTTATCCTCTCCTTCCATCTCTCTCTCTCTTTTTCTACGTTACGACTACGACTACGACCACGACTATGACTATGACTACGACCACGACCATGACTACGACCATGACCACGACCACGATCACCATGACCATGATGACCACAACCATGACTACGATGATGACTATGACTACGACCACGACCACGACCATGACCATGACCACGACCACGACCACGACTACAACTACAATGACTATGACCATGACCACGACCACGACCACGACCACGACTACCACGACCATGATGACCACGACTACGACTACGACTACGACTATGATTACGACCACGACTATGACTACGACTATGACCATGACCACGATCACGATTATGACTATGATGACCACGACCATGACCCATGACCACGGCCATGACTACGACGACCACGACCATGACTACGACCATGACCAAGACCACGACCACGACCACGACCACGACCACGACTACGACCACGACCATGATCATGACCACGACCACGACCACGACTACGACTACGACTACGATGACCATGACTATGACCACGACCACGACTATGACCATGACCACGACCACGACCACGACCACGACCACGACCATGACCACTACTATGACCACGACTGCGACTACGACTACAATCGCGACCATGACCATGACTACGACTACGACTACGATTACGACTACTTATATAGAGATGAAGAGAGAGACAAGAGTTAAGAGAAGAGAGAGGATAAAGAGAGAGAGAGATCCGACTAGAGCATTTGACACCCATAGTCAACACACCGTGGAAAACACAAGCACAAATTGACATTGAATTATGGCAAGAAAATCCACCACAAAACAATAGTTATAATACTCAAGGTAGGATTTCAAAGTCTTATTGATTTCAATTGGTTATGGATGCCATACTATGGGTAGGTTGCACTCACTAGAATAGGATTGGCAATTCACCTCATCTTCTCTCCATCATCAATAGAATTCTTCTTTACCATTTACAACTCACCCACCTTCTCTCCACACTATTGCATACTACAATCTCTATGAGGGCATGAGATTGGGATCTCCACAAATACCAAAGCATGAGATCTAGCAGCTTGATGGTTGCATATATACTACTACTACTCGTGAAATAAACCTTAAAATAGTTATTATGCTCAAATATATGCTTGTTAGAGTAGAAATTTATTCCTAAAACTATTCTAAGGAAGAAAGAGGGTTAATGATAAAAGAGTGTCCTTCCTTGCAAGTGATTTTATATTATATTTATTAATTAAAATTAATAGTTGAAGATGAGTTTCCTAAGAGATCTTGTGGTGATGTTGTTTTAGTTTTACGAAGCATATGAATGATGCTATTTTAGTTTTTTGTATTTGTCTTTTTAAGAAGAGATTGATTTTTATGGAATATCCAAAGTTATTTTTGGATTTACGTTATGAAAAATGAATGTTTTTCATACTGATAGGCTGATTGCCTTCATTGTATACTTGCGTGGTGGAGGCTAGGACAAGCCCTATGTATGAGAGGTGTCTTTCTAGAAAGAATATTATGCTAGTAGGCACAAGCATGCTAGGGCTCTCTAGCCATATATCCCTTAGGTTTGTTGAGGATCGGCCTAACCCCTATGAGCCTAGGATGAGCTTATTGTAAGGTCATATTTACTTTTCTCTCTTTCTCTCCCTCTCTCATTTCCTCTCCCTCCCTCACCCTCACCTTCTCTTTCTCTCTTTCCCTATTAGGTTTAATGATTTTTCTCTCTTTTTCTCTCTCCTCTCCCTCTCTTATTTTTTTCTCTCTCCTCTCCCTCTCTCATTTCCTTTTCTCTCTTTCTCTCCCTCTCTCATTTTCTCTCCCTCCCTCACCCTCACCCTCTCTTTCTCTATTAGGTTTGATGATTTTTTTCTCTTTTTCTCTCTTCTCTCCCTCTCTCATTTCCTTTTCTCTCTTTCTCTCCCTCTCTCATTTCCTCTCCCTCCCTTACCCCGACCCTCTCTTTCTCTCTTTCCCTATTAGGTTTATTGATTTTTCTCTCTTTTCTCTCTCCTCTCATTCTCTCATTTTTTTTCTCTCTCCTCTCCCTCTCTCATTTCCTTTTGCTCTCTTCCTCTCCTTCTCTCATTTCTTCTCCCTCTCTCTCCCTCTCTCATTTTCCTATTATGTTTAATGTCTCCCTCCCTCTCCCTCTCCCTCATTTCCGTGTTATGTTTAATATCTCCCTCCCTCTCCCTCTCCCTCTCCCTCTCTCATTTCCTCTCCCTCCCCCTCTCTTTCTCTCTCCCTCGCTCTTCCTTTCCCATTTCCTCCCCCTCTCCCTCTCTTTCTCTCTCTCTCCCTCCCTCTCCCTCTGATCTCATTTCCTCCCCCTCCCCCTCCCATTTTCTCCCTCTCCCTCTCCCTCTCTTTTGCTCTCATTTCCTCTCCCTCTCTCAATATACACAAATTATACAAAAAAAAAGTAAAAGAGAGAGAGAATGCACTCTCCCTCCCTCTTCCATTTCCTCTCTCTCTCTCTCTCCCTCTCTTTCTCTCTCTCTCTCCCTCCCTCTCTCTCCCTCCCTCTCCCTCTCTCATTTCCTCCCTCTCCCTCTCCCTCTCCCTCTCCCTCTCCCTCTCCCTCTCCCTCTCTTTCTCTCTCATTTCCTCTCCCTCTCTCAATATACACAAATTATATTAAAAAAAGTAAAAGAGAGAGAGAATGCACTCTCCCTCCCTCTCCCTCTCTCATTTCCTCCCCTTCCCTCTCCCTCTCCCTCTCTTTCTCTCTCATTTCCTCTCCCTCTCTCAATATACACAAATTAAACCCTAAGCAAGTAAAAGAGAGAGAGAATTGACTCACCGTAAAGATTCGAAGGAGGGTTTGGAGGCTCCTCTTCGTGACGGCGGCTCCTCCTCTTCTTCGTGAACGACGGCGGCGGAGGCGGTGATGGTGGTGAGAAGCCTTCTTCCTCTCTTTCTCTCCCTCTAAGCAAAACGGTCGCTCTCTCTCTCTCTCTGTCTCACTCTCCCTCTCGAAAACTTTCACGAATGCGCGAAATGAAACGCGCTTGGGTTTTGGCCCGCGTTTTTTTTCTCTGTGGAGCGTCGCTACTTGCGTTGTTATTAGCATCACATTTGCAATGCTAATAGCGACACCGCTATTTATCGTTGCTAATTGGCGTCGCTATGGCTTGATATCCTTGTAGTGACTATCATGCCATGAGTTAGGATTGTGCACATTTTGCACCATTGTTGAGCACTAACACGGCATGAGGCCCATTGTAGCTATATGTAGTAAATCCTAGTTACATGCGCACATGAGAGACCACCTTCATTGAGCACACACATTTCTTCCAAGCATGATATTTGGGATATTCATTACAAAGTTAGTAACCTCTGGTTGAGTGGGTAAGGTGGTTGGGTGAGTTAGAGGGTCCTGAAGAACATTACCAATTGTGAGATGGGTTGTTCTTATTTGGTCAACATCTTGAGGACCATCATTTCCAGAGCGATTGTGAGATTTTGGGTGGGTAGAGTGAAGATTGATTTTTTTTTTTGTTGAGTGTTGAGAAGTGAGGATAAGGATTTAAATAATCAAGAAACTTTGTTTGCATTATGCATGACACACGAGCACATCTAGATAGGCTAGGCACAATTGCTTCAATGCATACATTATTTTTGTGTGTAATATTGATTGATTGGTTGCACACCGCAATCGAACATTGTATATTTTTCCAAATCATGAATGATTGGGCACGAAGTTCATTTCAAAAAAACCATATTCTTGCTAGGGCACACTGCATAAAGAACAGGTTCATATCGAGAGAATGTTGAAGACTCAAGGATCAAAGGAAAAGGTCAAATGTTTTACATTGTCAACAAGTAATTCTTGAAGAAAAAGAGGACATGTGTGTTGAAGGTGTGTGCAACTACAAGAATAATAGGCCAAGGAAGGGAATAAGTCATCCAAGTTAAAAGATGGAGAAAGATGATGTGATTTACAAAAATCAATAGTTTTGCCCATTTTTGATAGATTTTTGCAATTCTGCCCACCTTGGCTTGTTGACTAGATGCATTCCAATTGTTTTGAGTATCTAAACGACTATATTCAGAGTTCATATAATGAAGTGATGATCCAAACAAGTTGCAGTCAAGCACAAAGCAGAAAAAACGAAAATAGTGAAAAGCAGTAGAAAAGTAAAAGCCAAAAGTTGAAAGCAAAAAGGCTAATGTATGTGAGAGAACTTGTGAAAACTATATAAGGATGAGGAAGAGAAGAGTTAAGGGCCTTCCCCCTCAATTCCAATTGTACCTTGTGAGAGAGGTGAGAGGAGGATCGCATGTGAGAGTGTCAACTCTTGTCGTGCTAGTTGTGAAGTCGGAGAATTTGGATGTCAAAGCGCCAAGTGACAGCCCAAGGTTATCAAGGTATGAAATTTCCATGATGTTGGATTTGTCTTCAAAGTTTTTTTTGAACTTTGTGCAAAGTGTTACGTTTTTGAAATTGTTGAAAGGTTGTCTAATGCTCTACCCAGATTAGGGTTTTTAGTTGTTTGAGCTACAAGAGGCATATTGTGTTGTTTGGTTCTGTGTGTGGTTCAATTAGTGTTTGTTGAAACATTTAAAATTTTTGTGTTGAGTTGTGCATTAAAAAAAGTCAAATTTTCCAATCGGCATTCCTTAACATCTCGTTATCGGTTTGTGAGTGAGGCTTGCTCTCGATCACCACTCGTGTAATAGTGCAAGCAAGTGCAAATTGGGCAAGCAATTGACCTAGGTAAATTGGTGCCATATGATGTTTCTTGTCTATGTGCCTAACAAGAAACACAACAGGAGACATGTTCCTTGCTACGTTCCCTATCAAAAATGAGAGGGTGGATCTCCATGACTCTTTTGTATCTTTAGCTCGGATGGCTATCATTAGAGCCATTCTTGCCTTAGCCAACCATAGGATTTGGCCATTTATTAGTTTAATGTAAAGTCTATTTTCCTTTATGGAGATTTACACAAGGAGATCTATGTTGAGGAACCTCCTGGATTTTCCTCATCTAATGGCAAGGTGTACAGATTGAAGAAGATCCTTTATGGCCTCAAATAGGCTCCACATGCCTAGAATGAGAAGATAGATTTGTTTCTCCAAGGAAGTTAGGATATTAGCATTCCTCTTCCGATCCCCAATTGTATATCCACACCTTAGCTAGAGGGCATGAATTGTTTGTGCTTTATATAGTTGATCTCATCTTGATAAGTGACCATGCCCAAAAGGTCAAGCAAACAAACGAGGCACTATTCACTGGGCAAGAGGCAATGCGGCATCAGAAATCACAAATTTTCTACTTATTTTATGTGTAGTCAACTATTTCCAACAACTTCTCGCCATACCTAGTCAATTTATTGGGCTATTTTTAGCTATTTATTGGTAACCTTTAGCTAGCCCAATTCATTCGTCATTTTTAAGTGGACAAAGAGATCAGCTTATGAAGATACTTTTGACAACCCGTTTGTATATCTATCTTCTTCATTTCAGCATTCATCTACTAAAGATTTTTACATTCTATTGTCTCTTTTCTCTCTCCCTCTTCTCTCGTGTTCATTGTCTTGCAATCTTGTCCATACGCTTTCACATTTGCTGCAATCTGATATATATATATATATATATATATATCTCTCTCTCTCTCTCTCTCTCTCTCTAAGGAGGGGTTCAGGCCTCTCCACAAGGTGATGGAATACGAGGACCAAAGATGCCTAGGATTATTTTTATTGAAGATCCAAGCATACAAACAGAAGCTTCTGAGGGGCAAGACCAAAACCAAGGCAAAGTCAATGAGCCAACAACTTCTTAAGTGGCTGTCATCTCTAATATTTTTCAAGTTGGAATAAGTTAATGATGTAATAACAAATCACTCACATCAAGGCTCTAGAACATGGTAGAATATTGTCATCAAGTTCAAATGACTTTTTGCAGTAAGGAGAACTGCTGCATTCTGGAATATACTCAAGGACTATAACAAATCACTCACATCAAGGCTCTACAACATGGTCGAGCACTATCATCAAGATCTATAGCCTCCCTCCCAACATATTGAAGGACCTCCAGACCCTTAGCTATTATAGCCTTTCCACCCTTCAACACATCCCATAAGGAAAAACTAGTGTTAAGACCCAAACTGATTTATTACATTTTACATACAACTCAGAAGCAAACGCTTAAGAGTACTTTTAATTTATCCTTGCACTGCTTAGAGTTGTAAAATATGTGTCAAAAAGGCACCCCAAGCTGTCCTGGGGCAAGAGTTCCAGCCTTGTAGGAGAAGCTTCCTTGCTTTTGAAATGTCTAAGAAAAGTTTTCAAGTAACTGCTCTATTCTACACAAAGATTAAATTATCCAAGCCACAAAAGTTATTCTTTTTTATTCTTAGAGTTCTATCTCTTGCATCAAAAGTGTATAAAAATAGCTTGCCACTACCGAAACCCAACCCCCCACACCAACCCAAAAGAAAAAAAAAACCTCTTTAAGTGCTCACTTTTTTATGGGCACACACTTTGAGGTGGCTGAGAAACCCAAATTTCTACTAGGAATTAGGATTTTGATAGCCCAAACACTCTTATCCACCTTCATACAGGTGAGCAAAATTGAGAATGGACAATATTCAATGGTGCACTTCTCGAGACAATAGAAAAACCATAATTTTAGTAGTAATTAGGCCCAATTTCAGCAAAACAACGCTAAATATCTTCAGATTTTCTAAGATGAGGGAGAACACATAAGAGGAGAGAGAGAAATTCAATATGTTGCCAATAACAACAACCATTGTTGTTTCAGAGAGCAAAAATAAGGTCACCTACTGGTTTTAAGGGTTCTGCTATTGTCTGAAACCTCTTCTTGCCACTATGTTGTAGCAGTAGTTGATTCAAGAATGAGAAAAAAATTACACTTGCAATTTAATAATGAGAACTTGTAATTCTGAAGCTCTACTACATTTAGCTAGATTGAAGGTCCCATTGTGGCACATACAAAGGCGGTCATCCAAAACACACCCCTTGGCTCTAGTAAGTCAATTCGAATCCAGAGAATCTTGCCACCTCCCGTACATGCTTACCAAAGCCTAGCTACCATGGCATCTCGTGTAGTTTCTGCACGACGAAGATGTATTTTTTCACCAGTAGCCAAGTGTCCATGGTTACAAGAAGTGGATAGAATTGTGATGAAAGTAACCTTTGTTGGAAGAACTCCCTCCTTGTGCATTTGTCTGAAAAGTTGGAAAGCTTGATCTAGCTGTCCATGCTTTGCACATGAAGCAATCATACAAGTCCAAGAAACTACATTCTACATAGACAGCTACTCAAATATATCACATGTCTCAATTAGGAAATCGAATTTCTCATACATATCTAATAGAGCATTTCCTAATACTTTATCTCATTCCCAATTATTACTTAAAGCATGTGTGTGGATGCACCTACCTTCTTGTAAATTAGCTAGGCTAGAGCATGCATCAAGGACGTTGCTAATTAGTGTTACCTTATTTGGAAGCATTCCTTGCTATTGCAGCTTAGAAAGAAGTTGTATTGCTTGAATGCCCTGACCATGATGGGAGTAAGCAACCAACATTGCATTCCAAGCAACCACATCCCATTCATACATCTCATAAAAAACCCACTCTACATCATTTAGGCTCCCACATTTTGCATACATGTTGACTATGCCAGTGCATATACCAATGTTGGTCTCATGCTTGCTATTAACAATCTGGGCATATATTTTATTTCCTTTGAATAAATTTCTTGATCCAGCACATGCAAGGAGAGCACACACATACGTGAATTTGTCTTGCACAACTCCCTCTTGAAACATCTAATCAAACAAGTGAAGAGATACCTAGTGCTTCCCATGTTGTATACATGCCTTGATGATAAAGTTCCATGAGAAAGGTGTCCATTCGAGCATATCCATAAAGAGCTCCAATGCCCATTTGAGTGTATCACACTTGCCATACATCTGTATGAGAAGCCCAAGTAAGTATGTGTCCTCTGCAAACCCATTCTAAACCATATGATGATGGATGTGCTTTCCATCAGATAAGGAAGCCTAATCCCCACAACACCACAAGAGGGAAGCATAGGAGGAAACATTGTGCAGTGAATCAGGGTTACTCAGACCATCACAAGTGTCAGCACAACAGCTGGAAGTCATCAATTTCAATGTCTGGAGGACAACCACCACAAGACGTGATATCCATATTTGTGTAGTCAACAATAGCGATGACTTCCTGGCTGGACGAACCAGACCGATATCATGCAAGTTCAATGTTTGGACGGCCACCACAAGATGTGGAAACCATCTTTGTGCACCCAAGAGCAACTACTTTGTGGTTAGAGCATGAAGAAACCAGAGCGAGGCCAAGACATGTAGATGGGAGGTTGCACTTGACTCGCCTCGAGTCCCAAAAAATGTATGCTCTCGTGTGTTGGCCAGATTCCATTCTAAAAAAATTTGGGTAAGGGGGCCGGCCCCCTTAACTATGTCAAGCAGCCGCTTAAATTTAACACACTTGTGACCTGGTTAAAGAATAAAAAGGCAATCATTCATTGGACGAGACTAGGTACTCTCCAATCCCAAATTTCCACACGTGCTATCTCTTTACCACTAGTGTAGGTTTGTCTTCCTTCTATAGGCAATTTTCGATGAAGTGGAATCGATTCAAGAGCTTTCATCTTCACTAGGAGGGGCACAAAGTAGCTCAATTTTCTTCTGGTTGGACAATCACTTGTAGAAAGTGAAGGGTGTGAGAGATGGAATTTTCTGTGCGCTCACTTGATGTGACTAAGATCAAGGGGGGGAGGTTGCACTGTCAGAGGGGTTTTTGTCGAAAGGTCGAATCCATCGGGGATTAGAAGTAGAAGGAAGTAGAGATAGGAGATGGAAGAGTAGATAGAGAATACCCCAAGTGGTAAACACTACAAAGACAAAGCACAATGAATTGAATCAATAAGTATTGAAAGAACCTGGAATCTTCGCACTATTCAGAAGCAATCTCCAGGCATTAGATCTCCTAGAGCTTCTTCATAGAACAAAACGTGCATAAAAATTACAGCTCGTTCTCTACTGCTCTCAGAACCCAAATCTGATGACTCCGTTGGCTCCAAAAGGGGGGTAAAACACCTGGACCCCTGGTCACGGATCTCCCAGATCACTCCTTCTTCTTTTAGTTCAATCTGCAATTTTCAACCTGTTTACAGTGATCGCGACGTGCCCGATTTCGTTAATCTGTCCCTCTTGTGAAAATCCCCTAATTCACTGAAAAAGCAACTAGCTTTTTGCATGCCATCCTAATCTAGAAGCTTTTTTCTAACATTTTTCAATTTTTACAATAAATAATATAAAAAATAGGCTAAAATTTTCCAAAAATATAGTATTTTCGGATAATCCATGCAACTCACACTAGTACTAATGGCTCAGATCACATTGACTCTCTAGATCAATAAAGAAGTCGAATGATGATGCATTCCATACTTTTTCACATTGTGTCCTCATAACATCATGACATCCACCCCCTCTGAACCTGCACATCATCCATTATGTGCCAAAATCCTAGTTGTCACCGGATTTCGAGTCCTCATCCTCTGCAACCATATCCTTTACTTCTTCATCTTCCATATCTTCCTGGCTAGCCCGTGTATCAAGACCACTATTTTCTTCCAATTCTGGCAACTCATAGGTAGTAGATTTCTGCCTTTTGAATAATTTGATTCTTTTCCCTGCTATGGGAAGTTTGATGGCTGTCCCATCCAGCTCATTTAATGCATAAGTAGCATTATCAAACACCTGTCTTACCACATAGGGTCCAAACCATCTTTTGGAAACTTTACGCATGGCACTATGCTGGTTATCTAAATTGCTATCATAAACTAATACCCAATCCCCATCTTGTATGGTTCTTGGTCTCAATCTATGTCTTTTGTCAAACCGTTTCTTGTTCTGTATCCTTGCTACCCTTAACTTTGTAGTTGTTGCCTCTATGTCTTCTGACTTTGTTTCCAACTATCTAATGCGTAAGGCCAACAACTCCTTTCGATTCAACTCCTCCTCCCAAGGTAACACACTCCATGTGAGTGTCATCTCTTCTATCGGCATGATAGGTTTCTGACCATACATCAATTCTGCTGGCATATATCTTGTAATAGCACTATGAGTTGTTCTGTCAACCCACAAAGCATAAGGGAGCAATCATGGCCACTCTTTTATCTTCTCTCCATATACTTTTGCCAATGCCTTCACAATAGGTGGATAACCTCTTTCACTTTTGCCATTTCCTTCAGGGTTACAGGCTAAAGTTAAAGCAAGCTTTATCCCCAACCGTGCAAAGAAATCATGAGCTTTATCTGCATCCAACTCACCCCTATCTGCGGTAAATTTTCCCACACAGCCATATCGACAAAAGATCTCTTCTAAGAGAAAAGTACATACAGCATTTGTCGTCTTAGTACGTAGAGCCCTCCCTTCCACTTGATTAGTCAAGTCTTCACAAGCAAGGACAAGATACCTCATTTGCCAAAGACCTGTAGGCATTGTGACCAAATCCACCACCCACTTAAAATGAAGAGACAATGGATATGTGGGTTGCAATCCATCCCGATGTCTCACAGTTGAATACATTTGACATGTTGTACATGTTTCCACAAAGTGAGCAACATCCTTATACATACCCTGCCACACCAATATCTTTCTTTGATCTTTGTAAAAGTACCCCAAACGCCTCTATGACCAGGCCACAAGCTTTCATGAAATTCTTGCATTACTTTTACTTGTGAAGCTCTGTCACCAAAAACTTGCAATGTCATAGCTTGTTTCTTTTTAGCATGTTTCCATAAGTATCCATCCTTTTAAAAAAACTCATATGCTTTCCTCTGGATTTTCTTAAACTCCTCATCTTACCATTCACATCTCTTTGTTAATGTACTGAGGTATTCACCAATTCTCAACCACTCTCCTGTATATTTGTCTTCTAGAAACACTTCTCCACAAGATACAAAACATTTAAAGTGTCTTCTTCTCTTTGTTTTCCAAGCTTCTGTTAATACTGTAGCAACACCTTGCATTGCTAAATTCACTCTTGCAACATCATTTTCAGCCATAAGAAGGTCATCTTCTTTCTCCTCATCCATCATCCCATCTTCATTCTCATAGAGTGCTCGAGATAACATGTCTACCACTAGGTTATCTCTTCTTGCAATATGTTGAAATTCAGGGTTCAAAGATTTGATGTATGTAATCAACTGGAGCATGTCCGGGGTAGCACAACTAGTAATCATACCCAATACCGGCAAACAATTAGTCTCAATGACTACATGAGCACCCATAAAATACTCCTTATCACATTTAAGGGCTGTCACAATTTCCCATAATTCTCTTTTTACCTGTGGATATCTTCTATGTCGTTCAGTCAATACTTTTGCACCAAAGCGTATTGCATATCTTTGCCCTTCCTCATCATCTTTCCCAATTGCCCATCCAATCCTGATTGGGCTTGTATCAATCGTAATAATGATAGGCTTTTCATGTGAATAGTCAGCCTTTCTCAACATTGGAGCAGATTTTAAGAGTTGCTTCAATTTCTTCATTGCTTTCTGATGCTTTCTTTCCCAATGAAATTTCTGACCTTTTCTTAGAAGCTGATAAAGAGCATCTGCTTCATGTGCAAAGTGAGGAATCCATATCAAATAGAACACACATGCACCCAAGAATTTACGCACCACTGATACATTCGTGCATACATCTTGCATTCTATCAATCCCATCTATTTTTGCTGGTGATGGCCTTCGCCCATAAGGCCCACACATATGCCCAACAATCAAAACCTCTTCAACTCCAAAGACAGACTTTTGTCCTGAAAGAGTTAAATGCACCTCTTCTAGACGTGTCAAAATCCACAATATGGTCTACAACAAATTGTCTGCATCCATGAGCATCCATCTCTTCATTCTTTTTATCCACTGCACACCCTTTGATTGGAACATCATCCAAAAAGGGCATAGTCAATTCTGGTATAAAATCCATGAGTACCCTATTCATAGCATTTTTCATGTGTGCCACTGAGTTTGTTGCACCCTGTGGGAGAGTACACATCCGTACTAACCCCAAAGGAGTCTTCATGGTTGTGATATCCCTATTTTCAATTGCAAGATGAAACTGATCATAACCCGAGTAAAGATCACCCAAAGAATAGATCGCTTTGCCCGCAAAAGCCTCTACAAATTCATCAACCACAAGACTTGCACCCACATTTCTTATGGTCACTTTATTGGCCGGTTGCATGTCTTGAATAAATCTGAAAGCCCCATTCTTTTTGGGCACAGTAAACCAATGATTTGAGTACGGGGCTAAAGCAGGCTCCAAGATCTTCATGTGAATATTTTCATTTAGCAAATCCATCAGATTTGGCAAGTAGGCTTTAGGCACTGGAATATGCCTCAAGTTCCATGGTACATGTGGCATAGTAAATATGACCATAGGAGAGACAACATTTGGATCCACATAACCTTTCACTTGGCAGAAATGCAAATGCCTTCCCATGTCTAGCCAAAATTTGCATAAAACAATCTCTCTCAGTGAGGCAAAAGAAACCCTTCTGCACCAACTTTCAATTCCAGTAATGTTTCAGATGTAAACTGATGACCTATATCTTTAGGATCCCATAAGCTTGGCTACCTTGACACTTTTTCATACATACCCTCACTCTCTAATGGAAGTGGCAAAGCAATTGGTTTCACCTTTTTGTGTCAACTGTCTTATACTTTGTCTCCACAAGTGCTTCAACCCATTGTAATCCTTCCTGCTGAGCAAACAATGCTACAACATCATACATATCAAAAGAATATACTAACAACACTCTGTTTTCAGCCTCATTTTCTGCATGTATAGTTGCTTAAATTTCAGCCATAGTGTCAGTAACATTTAGCCCATAAAAGATGCTTGAAATGCCATCATTTTCAGCTAACAACCCCAATGCTCTCAATTTCTTAGTAGCCCGTTTCATAGATATGCATTCAGCCTTACACATAGCTTCCATAGGCTTAAACCAACATGAACTGTTTGTTGTAAACTCAGAATTACCAATAGTAAATACATGCTTCATTTCATCAAGAGGCAAGTACACCCACTAAACAGTACTAATGTAGCCCTGCATTACAACAGTGCTTGATGAAAATCCAAGTCTTTGCATTCCCTTGCATTTGGATCCAAAGGAGACTCTCGAAGTGTATCCCGATTTCTAGGATGATTAACATAAATAGTAAGAAATTGGACTGCTTTTCTTCCATCCTTACTTCTGACTCTTGCATAAGTAGAACCATCATCAAGCACCTTTGTTTCCATATGCACACCTATAATATAGGGCTTTCCCAAAATCACTGCATATGAGGAATTATCTTGCACAAAGAAGTGTTGCTTTTCCTATACATCACCAATCATCACTTTTACATTAGGACATGTAGCATAGAGCTCCCCTGATGAATTATTTCTAGCCCTCATTCGCCAACCATGATTAGTGTCTACAGGCCATGCACCATTTTCATAAAATCCATGCTCAATGACATTTATCTCAAACCCATGGTCAAGTAAAGCAACACAAGGAGTTTCACGCTCCCCTATTTTCACTACTGTTTCAATGGTACCTCTAGCCCAATGATTTCTTGTGTAGTAACTTCGAGGAATCCTAGAGTCTCTTCTCCATATTGTTGCGTTTGCCTTACTCTACCATGCATATTGCTACAAGACAATGCAATTTCAGCCACTTTCTTCTCTTTTCCACATGCTGTCCATTGATTAGTAGCATCCTGCATAGACAATCCTGTACTTACTTCCATACTCATATTCAACCCGAATACCCAACAATAAGGAATGAAAATGCTTTCTCATTTGCATTATCTTCCATCCATTGACTATAAATTTTATTATTATTTAATCATTGCCTTTATGACAAGCAAACATGTAGTTCTTAAGAAGTTTAAGATTATGCACATGAATTGGCCTCTAGCTCTTGTTCATTCTGTTATATGTGGTCCCATGCCCTATCAGTATCACTAAGTGGTATGAAGTATTTTGTGATTTTCATTAATGTTTATTCACATAAGATCTAGGCATATCCCATAAAGCAAAAATCAAATATATTGGCTATCTTTCAGTCTTGGCTTGTTCTTGTTGAGAACCAATCCATGTATAGGCTGAAATACCTAAGGTCTGATAATGGGGTGAATATGTATTTAAAGCATTTTGAGCAATTTTGTGATGAGCGGGGTATTAAGCATTAGCTGATTGCCCCATATACCACACCCCAAAATGCTATTGCAAAGCACACGAATAGGATGATTTAGGAGAGATTCCATGGTATGCTTAGCTAGGTAGGCTTATCATAGCATTTTTGGGTTGATGCAATTACTCTTGTTGTACACTTGATAAACAGATTTCCATGCACTTCTATTTATTATCATGTTTTAGAGGAGATATAGTCTGGAAAACCTCTATCATATGCTCATTCATGTTTCTTTGGATTTGAGGCATTTTGCCATGTTCCCAAGGACAAATGCAATAAACTAGATCTTAAATTAGTGAAATCCATCTTTCTTGGTTATGGGGATGTAGGTGAGATGGGCTATCATCTATAGAATCCACAAGCTAGGAAGGTCATCCATAGCCACCATGATGTTATTTCTCATGCGAGGAAAATATGCATAAGCAACTTGAGTAGCTAATTGAGATATGTCGGGTGATATATTAGGAGGAGCATCTTATTATCATAAAGTAATTAGGCAACCTTCATGTAATGTTTTAGTAGCCCATAATCATGATTTTGGATAGTATGTATAGGCCCCACAACTTGTTTTGAGGTAATCTACTAGAGATAGACGTCAATCTAATTAGTTTGAACCCTCTATGGACTATGTTATGGTGACATATTCTAGTAATCCTCTTACTTATTATGATGAGGCCGTGCATAGAGGTGATAGTTACTCTTAGGAAAAGTTCATGTAGTTTAAGTTTAATTCACTATAAAAAAACCATACATGGGATTTGGTTACTTTGCCTAATGAAAAATGTGCATTGCCATGCAAGTGGATGTATAGGTTAAAAAGTACCCTTGGATGCCCCAACCTAGCATATAAGGTCAGATGGGTTGCTAAGGATTTTAAGTAGGTGCATGGTATTAGCTTTGATGAAGTCTTTTCTCTTATACTCAAGATGACTATCCTACAATTGATTTTGGCCTTACTTGTGTAGTTAGATCTAGACCTTTATTAGATGGATGTAAAAGCGGCTTTTTTTCATGGAGGTTTGCATGAGAATATCTATATGTAGCAACCTAAGGGCTTTATGAAAAAGAGCAAGCAACACCTAGAGTGCAAGTTGAGAAAGAGCCTTTATGGTCTAAAGCGGGCACCTAAGGGATAATTTTGTTGAGTACGGGTGAAGATTCCTAAGGCATATTTGCATGGATAGAGGTTGATGGAATCATCTTCACATAAGTATGCACCCCATCCAGAATCTGAGGCATTAGTGTAAATATTAAGGGTAATTCGGTGGGTAGGCGTAAGGGGGAAAAGATGCTTAATAAGATTCTTTATGTTTTGGACAACTAGTGTGTGAAGTGATTTCCAATGAGCTGATCCTTTCTGAGTAGGGAATACAAATCCTTGGAATAAGTAGCCACATTTGATGTGGAGGAATTTATCAAATTTAAACAATTTAAAAATTGCTAAAGTTTTTTCACATTGGTAAAAATATCAGGCATGTCTAAAATTTTTGTGAGAACATGGTCCTATAGTTTGATTGTGCCTTGGTAGATTTCCAACCCAAGAAACTCAACAGTGGTCTGGAACATCATTGATTTGGTTGGGGATAAGACCATGCCAGCATCTTCAATTGCCTTAGCAAATTGAGTTAAGTGCTCAATATGCTTTGCCATTGTTTCTGAGAAAACAAGAATGTCATCTATGTACACCAAGAAAAAGAGAAACAACATAAGAGATTCTCTTTCCTCTGTATGTTAATGGGTCTTCATGCATAAAAGTCTTTAGATGATCCTATATATTTTGTACAACTAGGGCACGAGTTTGCAATTCTCCTTTTATCCATTGGTCGTGGGCAACCGTCTTTTGTGGAGCAGTGGATTCCAAAATACAATAAATAGTCCTACCAATTTTAGGGAGAAGAGGCATTTCAGTCTTTTTACCTTTATAGGAGATGGAGAAGTGATTGGACCAAAAGGTGTACGGGACTAGATGTTGTAAGATGTCTCTACCAATAAGCAATTTATACCTCATTTGTTTCATGAGGTTGACTTCAATGGGGACTTTGATTGAGCCAAGTTGGAGGTAAGCCTAAGTCACATGAAGTAGGGTGACTTTCTTGTTGTTTGAGAGTTCAACAATGATTGGAGAGGTGGACTTGATACAATATGGAGGAAATAGCTCAAAAGGGGTAATTTTTAGACTAGAACTAGTATCTAACATAGCATCTACGTAAAGAGAAAATTGAGGTATATTTTTTAGCTATACACAAATCATGGGAATAAGGCCACTAGTATTCATAGCATTATTTTTGTGTACCTAAGGCTGAGATAGCCGAATTTGGTTGACTGGTGGTGTAGCAAGGATATTTGATGAAGACTATAATTCTTGTAGGATAGCAATAGTGCCTTGTGCTACTTCTTTCTAGGATGTCAAGATTCTACGGTAAACTTTACATAAAGTATGTAGTTCTTATTGTATTAGGGTAAAGGATTGGATCAATCCTATTAAGTACTACTATTCACAAAAGAAAGTGACTACATCAATTAGGAAGTACTACATGGTTGATGCTTTTTTTCAAGGTTGTGGGGGACAAAAGTTAGATCCGAGAAATAGTTTATCGACTTTTTCCTTCCGTCTGGGAAAATGTACTGGATGTGCATTCACTAGCTCAAACCTTTTAGGATGAACAATGTCTTCCTCAGAATCTTCAGTAGTATCAGTCTTTGATACTCTATCTATGCTTGATTCCAAATCAGATTCTATAGAATCATCTGCAATGTACTAAGAAGTTTTACTATGTCTAGAGTCAAAATAATTTCCCTTGTTTTCTGAAGAATAACTATCAGTGTTAGAATAATTAGAGTATCCTTCTAAAGAAGAATAAGTAGAAGAAGAATTGAAGTGATGCATAGTCACTTTGGCATCATTATTTTGTGCTTTCCCACTTCCAAAAATGTAGCATTTGAGGTTCTTCTTATGATCCTTTTCATTGTCTCTAGACTTCTCAAACCCGTGGTGTGATTTACCATGTCTATGTCCATGAGAGGATTTATGATACCTAGAGGACTTGTGATGATAGTCCTATCTGTCGAAATAGGACCTGAAATTCCTAGAATGGGGGTTGTAAGAATGTTGATTCCTGTGGTGGCCATTAGAACCAGTATAGCCAGTAGATGTATAGTTGTAATTTTTACAGCCAAAACTAGCTTCAAACTTTGAAATACTTTTACAAATGGACGGGGTGAACTTTTGATTTAGATGAGTCATATTTTGGTGATGCCAGTCTACTTTAATAGTCTGTTCTATGGTTTATATGATTTGACCCACGCTATTTGTGAAATCTCTATTCTCATTATTCATCCTCCCTTTACAGTAAAAGGGAATGGGCTCTAGAAAGGATCATACTAGATGTTCCTTTATTGAATTGTCATGAGCACCAAGACCTTCATACATTAGATCCTTGATGTAAATGAGATATTTCTTATAGAGCTTGGGATCACAGAGTTTAGACTTGAAGAATGCTTCTCATGCTTCAAGCACGTCATCTAGTTTATTGCCAACTAACTCACCTAGGAGGAGTTCGAAGAATAGTTGGATTGGATCAGCATGTTGTGCACTAGCCATCTTGACTTGGGGATGTATAGACACCCACCATTGCTTGGGACAACCAATGAATCCATGTGTCATGGCATTCAATATATCTATTCTGTTGATTTGAGGCTTTTCTACAATTTTCTGCCCTACATAGGCATACATAATGTACATGAGGAGTTTGATTTGCTCAGGGGATTTTCTATCTATAGACTAGATGGGGAATGAATCAACCTTTTCAGGGACACCAACCTTCTTATAGAAATTATTGTAAGATGGTTTTGATGAAGAAGTAGATGTAGCATTTACAGGAATACAAGAAGTATTAACTGGAAAAATTTTCACTACAAGATATAAGCCTTATACCGACATTAAAAGCGATGAAAATGTAAATAACAAAATTTTCCCCTGTCATTCGTAAAAAGCGTCGTTATTGACAACGCCATAGAACAGTCGATATCAGCGTCGCTATTTGCGTCGGTATCACCGTCGCTTGTACCAATACAAATAGTGATGCTGATAACAACGCTCTACGATGCTAATAACGATGCAAATAACGACACGTGCAGGTAAATTTGGACGCTAATAGTGATGGTAACAGGGAAAAAAATTTGTGGCAGGGCAGGCACTATGTGCTTTATTTGGGCCATACAAAATAGTTTCTGCACTATGTACAATGCTCGTGTAAACGAAAACAAAGCATACTGAAATCATAACACTGATACATGAAATAAATACATGATCGCATAATGAAAGTGACTGGTACAATCATGACAAGATATCACTACTACATAGAAAATGTCTACATAGATCAGGTGACCAAAAAAGAAGAATGTGTGAGCTCCAGGGATCCAAGGACGAGCTACATATCCTCGCCATCCAAAAGCTCGTCTTGCCGCAAAGGAGCATCGAATGGACTATGCAAAAAAAGAAACAACAATACATCAGTCCACCATACAATAATGCATTCTTTAAACATGGTAACTACGGACAAGAAAGATGAGTGACTTACAGGGCCACCGCATCTATACAATCGTTTGATCAATGCAGTGAGACCATGCCTCTTTGCATATCGAGTCTCAAGGCCGATTGGATAGCGATTTGTAATGGAGTGCTGCAAAGAAAACAAAATACTAACTGTTAGGAACATGATTGTCAGTACAAAGGATATTGCAAAAAAATAAGCAAGCAAAATAAAAGAAAAGCTTACAAAGTCCTCCAAATATGTCCTGTGGCCACCACTCCCAAGATAATGGACCACTCCATCCTCTATTCGTTCCCTTGCCGCCTCGCGCTGCTGACTCCAACATCTTGGAGAATCTGTAGCCTCCTCCCTTAGTCAATGCGAGCCGTCCGCGTCTAGCCACTCAGGCTTTACAGCCCCACTCTTGAGTGCCTTGCGAGCGTCCGATCGTCTATGTGACATATATGCATGCATGCAGTCCGTCATCCAATCCGTAGAAAATCTATCTGCTGTGGTTGTAACCGGAAACTCCTCATGCAAGGATGCTACTATGTAGTCCTTGCTTCCCTCCGATATGTTTTTCCAATGATCTAAGACGTTGTGCCAAAAAACTTATTGGCACAACTCTCTCATGCGAGCCATCACTCTCCTCCCCTCATCATTCATGATGATGGCTCCTGACCTATCACCAACAAGATAGGCATATCCCCCTAGGGTATGCCTAAGATGGGTCCTCTCCCACCTGCATCCACGCTCCTGGGCATATTCAGGAGACCCCTGTACATCCGGTGTACCGATCGGGGTAGTATCTATCAGAGTAGCACCCATAGGGGTGCCACCTGCAAACGGTCGAGCGAAAGCCAGAGTAACTGGAGTAGACATCCCCACAGGTGTGACAAATCTTGGATGTGATACAACTCCAGTAGAACAACGAGATGGAGACACTGCATCCGTGCCTCCACAGCATCCACCTAAGCCACGCTCCCTGGAACGGCCACGAGAGTGAGGAGTCGCACTTGTATCCTGTGCTGACCGTGGGCTCACGACTAGAGCAGGTCAGACGCCAGAAATATTTAGTTTATTGGGTTTTTTTAGAGGAAGCGGTCTCTCTCCCATGGGATCAACAGGAAAAAGCTAGTAAGGGGGAAACTAATTTGGGTTTTGAACCGCTTTTGGAGGGAAAAAGCAAGAGGAAAGCAGGTCGTTTTTGGGGGCGATGAGGGAATTCATCCACGGGAAGAAAAAATGAAGAGGAGAAGGCAATTGCCTCTCTGGTAACTAGAAGCAGAAAAGAAATTTGTGTGGCAACTCCCGTTTTCAGAACCACAGCCGAACTTCATCTAATTCGGCTAAAAAGCATGGTTTTTTAGCATCCTTATTCCACTTCGGCAGGAGGCAGATCCTCCATCGCAATCATTCACAGCTGCAGTAGATTATAATCCGACAAGAAAGCCAAAGATGTTGCCGATGAAAGCTTTTTCAGTGACCTAGAACACTGCTCAGCAACCTCTCTGTTTTCGCAGTTGCGTTGCTTCCTGTCGACACAGCAGGTCGAGTGCTTGAACTTATAGTACATTTGAAGCAGTACTATTCTTCGCATCGCCTTTCCTATCCCATTCTATTTTCTGACCAATGTATCAATAAGCACAATAGAATTTGCAAAAAGCTTATTGGAGTGGATGAATGATGCAATTGCAAAAATCCTTCGAAAGTAATCGAGACAGGCGCGACAGGCTCGAGATACACGCGGGGTTGAAGATGAGGGCCAGAAATTCCAGTTGATTTAATGGTAATGCCACGTTCAGCTTCATCCTGGCATCTATCAGTCAGACGTTCATCACCAGCAACCTCCTAGGCAATAATGCCAGTAGCAACAAAAGCAAGAGGTGCACTCTTGAATCTTTGAAAGGATTGGAGACATGACCAGGATTAACACGACTGGTTTATTACATTATTAGACCAGTCTGTACACTCTGCAATGTGGAAAGAAGCATCCACCAGTTCTAGTCCTGAAGCGGTGAAGTCAAGGACTGTGTTCATCTAGCAAATCATATGGTGGTACATACTTTGCATTTGATGATTGATCCATGCCTGGCTGCTAAACAAACTAGTGGAGCTCAGATAGTGTGATTACAAGGATAATGATAGTGAAAACTACAACAGTGATAGTGACAATGCAATGATAGTGAAGCTTAGAGAGTAATCAGACAGAAGTTCTTTGCCTCAAACTGAAGTTTTGTCTCTTTGCAGTTAGTATTGGTCTTGGATCTAACAGGTTAATTGTCCATTTTGCTCCTGCTCCAACAGATCTCTGATGGGAAAATAAGCAGCCTGCTTGCATAGCTTTGTCAAATCAGAACCACTGTAGCCATCATTCAAGCTAGACAGACATTCATAATCAACATCATCCTCCACATTCTCATCTTTCAGTGATGGTCAAAGAACAGGGGAACAGCATGAAATTTCAATGGCTATTCTTATGCATACACAATTCCAAATGTGGACATTTGAAACTCTAGAACAGGAGTTAGATTGCAGATTCCAGTACATAGATTCTTTTAGCTCTCTTGATCTTCTGAAATCTTCTGTTGATCAGGAAATTGTCAAGTTACAAAATGTATATGCTGACGTGATCCGTATTTGATAGAAACCTCTAAGAACATCAGAAATCAGATGTGTTATACAACATATGATTCTCTGCACTAAGGGACATGTTTGACTAGATTACTAGATAATGTCCATTCTTCTGTTCAATGTAACTGTCACCAGAATTTTTTGATCATGAATTTCTTGTAACACTCTTGACAAGAAATATAGTGAAATTTGGCATCAAATATTTGAATTCTTCTTGTTAGCCTCTTCCCTTGCTGTATCTTGAACCCTGTGTTCTGCAACCTTTGCGTGAACTTTACGACACCGCATCTGCATTAAATTAATGTAAAAGGTTGGTAATAAGATGTCACTTGTGTACAATTTTGCCAAAAATGTGTAAGTACGGCAAGTTTCTAGGTGTTGTCATTCTCCCCCACTTAATTGCGAAGTGTCCTCACGAGCACAGCTACATCACAAACTTGCAGCATCACGAACACAGCTACCACAAGCACTGCTACGCAACTTCGAAGAAAAATATACTCTCCCCCACTTAATTGCGAAGTGTCCTCGCGAGCACAACTACAAGATCTGCAAAACCACACATGGACAACTAGTAGACACTACAAAGGTAGAAAAATACTTATTGGTGTCATATTAAAACACAAACAATACAAACATTTCAAGTAAATTGTATAAAAACTTATGCAAACTAACATTCCCCTTACTCACTCGCCCTAGTAAAGTGCATAACAGAGCTTCATCCATTGCATAGAATATACCAACTAGGAAGCTGGCTAGAGCCGCTAAACAATAATAATCCCTTGAGGCAAGAAATTACCACACTACTATCCTACTAGAAATATTGCTTCAGAAATAGCCTCACTAATAAGATTGTTACTTAACAAAGAACCCAAACAAGGCAAGCTAATACTATAACACCAAATATGACTCCTAGGGTTTAGCTGCTAACCCTCCATGTTCTACTGGAACAACCAGCCAATGATCCCTTGCTTCCAAGTGTCCAAAGTTTTTCTTTGAATTTTAAGTTTTAATGGCATTCTTTTCAGTGTCAAAAGAGTATATACATTTATTCTCCTTCCAAAAGGTCCCACCCCAAAGAGATGCAAGGCATCGGACGTAGGGCACCCGTCAAGGAAATCCCGACAGCCTACCAAGACCTCAGAGGCGATGGTTATCTTCTTTTGGCCTTTTTTTTCTTTTCAAACCCTGCAGTCTTAGGGCGTTTTTCTTTCTTTCTTTCTTTCTTTCTTTCTTTCTTTCTTTCTTTCTTTCTTTTTTTCTTTTTTTGAAAGAATAAATATATAGACTCTTCTGAACTTGTAATATTTGGATTGGATTTTAAGTTTTTTTTTTAATTTTTAAGGATCAACTAGAAGGCTAAGAATACATAACTTAATTGAACAGTCAAACATTTCAGCTCAACAACTTTGCTCGAGGAATCTAATCTAGCATACAATACTAGTCACTCTGCCTAGGCAAATGATAAGCACAGAATACTCACCAGTTCAGCATCTCTCTTCCACGCTACTCCTAGTCAAAATTTCGTGGAGAGAACCTTGTTGCATAGCTACCCTACAGATCGCTAGAAAAGTGACTAAAAGATAGGGGAAAACTCTATAGGATTCCTAATCATATATCCATACAATGGAATTCACTATGTTATACACACACATCACCCATGGTGGAGTAAGGCAAATGCAACAATATGGAGAAGAGACTCTAGGATTTATTCCTCAAAGTCACTACACAAGAAATCATTGGGCTAGAGCTACCACTGAAATGGTAGTGAAAATAGGGGAGCGTGAAACTCCTTGTGTTTCTTTACTTGACCATGGGTCTGAGATAAATGTCATTGAGCCGGGATTGTATGAAAATGGTGCATGGCCTATGGACACCGATCATGGTTGGCATATGAGGGCTGCAAATAATTCTTCAGGGGAGATCTATGCTGCATGTCCTAATGTAAAAGTGACAATTGGTGATATACAGAAAGAGCACCACTTCTTTGTGCAAGATAATTCCTCATATGCAATGATTTTGGGACAGTCCTATATTATAGGTGTGCGTATGGAAACAAAGGTGCTTGATGATGGTTCTACTTATGCAAGAGTCAGAAGCAAGGATGGGAGAAAAGCAGTCCAATTTTTTATTGTTTGTGTTAATCATCCTAGAAATCGTGATACGCTTCGAGAGTCTCCTTTGGTTCCAAATGCAAGGGAATTCAAAGACATGGATCTTCATTAAGCACTGTTATAATGCAGGGCTACAGTAGTGCTGTTCAAAGGGTGTACTCGCCTCTTGATAAAATGAAGCGTGTATTTACTATTGGTAATTCTCAGTTTACAGCAAACAGTTTCTGTTGGTTTAAGCCTATGGAAGCTGTGTAGGACTGAACGCATATCTATGAAACGGGCTATTAAGAAACTGAGATCATTGGGACTGTTAGCTGAAAATGATGGCATTTCAGGCATCTTTTATGGGCTGAATATTACTTACACTATGGCTGAAATTTCAGCAACTATACATGCAAAAAATGAGGCTGAAAACAGAGTGTTGTCAGTATGTTCTTTGGATATGTATGATGTTATAGCATTGTTTGGTCAGCAGGAAGGATTACAATGGGCCGAAGCACTTGTGGAGACAAAGTATAAGACAGTTGACAAAAAGGTGAAACCAATTGCTTTGCCACTTCCACTAGAGAGTGAGGGTATGTATGAAAAAGTGTCAAGGCAGTCAAGCTTACGGGATCCTAAAGATATAGGTCATTAGTTTACATCTGAAACATTACAAGAATTGAAAGTTGGTGCAGAAGGGTTTCTTTTGCTTACTGAGAGAAATTGTTTTATGCAGATGTTGGCTAGACATGGGAAGGCATTTGCATTTCAACCAAGTGAAATAGGTTGTGTGAATCCAAATGTTGTCTCTCCTATGGTCATATTTAATGTGCCACATGTACCATGGAACTTGAGGCCTATTCCAATGCCTAAAGATTACTTTCCAAAGCTAATTGATTTGCTAAATGAAAAGATTCGCATGAAGATCTTGGAGGCTTCTTCAGCCCCATACTCAAATCATTGGTTTACTGTGCCCAAAAAGAATGGGGCTTTGATATTTATTCAAGACATGCAACCGGTCAATAAAGTGACCATAAGAAACGTGGGTGCGGGTCCTATGGTTGATGAATTTGCAGAGGCTTTTGCAAGCAGAGTGATCTATTCTTTGGGTGATCTTTACTCGGGTTATGATCAGTTTCAGCTTGCAGTTGAAAGCAGGGATATCACAACCATGAAGACTCCTTTGGGGCTAGTACGGATGTATACTCTCCCACAGGGTGCAACAAACTCAGTGGCACACATGACAAATGCTATGAATAGGGTACTCAGGGATTTTATACCACAATTGACTATGCCCTTCTTGGATGATGTTCCAATCAAAGGGTGTGCAGTGGATGAAAAGAATGAAGAGATGGATGCACATGGATGCAGACAGTTTGTTGCAGATCATATTGTGGATTGTGAGAGGATTTTGACACGTCTAGAAGAGGTGCATTTAACCCTTTCTGGACAAAAGTCTGTCTTTGGAGTTGAGGAGGTTTTGATTGTTGGGCATATGTGTGGACCTTATGGGCAAAGGCCATCACCAACAAAAATAGATGGGATTGATAGAATGCAAGATGTATGCACGAATGTATCAGAGGTGTGTAAATTATTGGGTGCATGTGTGTTCTATTTGATATGGGTTCCTCACTTTGCACATGTAGCCGATGCTCTTTATCAGCTTCTAAGGAAAGGTCAGAAATTTCATTGGGAAAGGAAGCATTAGAAAGCAATGAAGAAATTGAAGCAACTCTTAAAATCTGCTCCAACGTTGAGAAAGGCTGACTATTCACATGGAAAGCCTATCATTATTACTGTTGATACAAGCCCAATCGGGATTGGATGGGCAATTGGGAAAGATGATGAGGAAGGGCAAAGATATGCAATACGCTTTGGTGCAAAAGTATTGACTGAACGACAGAGAAGATATCCACATGTAGAAAGAGAATTATGGGAAATTGTGACAGCCCTTAAATGTGATAAGGAGTATTTTGTGGGTACTCATGTAGTCATTGAGACTAATTGTTTTCCGATATTGGGTATGATTACTAGTTGTGCTACCCCGGACATGCGCCAGTGGATTGCATACATCAAATCTTTGAACCCTGAATTTCAGCATATTGCAGGAAGAGATAACCCAGTGCAGACATGTTATCTCGAGCACGCTATGAGAATGAAGATGGGATGATGGATGAGGAGAAATAAGATGACTTTCTTATGGGTGAAAATGATGTTGCAAGAGTGAATTTAGCAATGCAAGGTGTTGCTATAGCATTAACAGAAGCTTGGACAACAAAGAGAAGACACTTTAGATGTTTTGCATCTTGTGTAAAAGTGTTTCTGGAAGACAAATATGCAAGAGAGTGGCTGAGAATTGGTCAATATCTCAGTACATTAACAAAGAGAGATGAATGGTTAGATGAGGAGTTTAAGAAGATCAAGAGGAAAGCCTATGGATTTTTCTTAAAAGATGGATACTTATGAAAACATGCTAAAAAGAAACAAGTATGCCATTGCGAGTTTTGGGTGACAGAGCTTCACAAGTAAAAGTAAAGAATTTCATAAAAGCTTGTGGGCTGGTCATAGAGGTGTTCGGGGTACTTTTACAAAAATCAAAGAAAGATATTGGTGGCAAGGTATGTATAAGGATGTTGCTCACTTTATGGAAACATGTACAATATGTCGTATGTATTCAACTGTGAGACATCGAGATGGATTGCAACCCACATATCCATTGTCTCTTCATTTTAAGTGGGTGGTGGATTTGGTCACAATGCCTACAGGTATTTGGCAAATGAGGTATCTTGTGCTTGCTCGTGAATACTGGACTAATCAAGTGGAAGGAAGAGCTCTACATACTAAGATGACAAATGCCGTATGTACTTTTCTCTTAGAAGAGATCTTTTGTTGATATGGATGTGTGGGAAAAATTACAGCAGATAGGGGTGAGTTGGATGCAGATGAAGCTCATGATTTCTTTGCACGGTTGGGGATAAAGCTTGCTTTAACTTCAGCCTATAACCCTAAAGGAAATGGCAAAAGTGGAAGAGGTCATCCACCTATTGTGGAGGCATTGGCAAAAACATATGGAGAGAAGATAAAAGAGTGGCCATGATTTCTCCCTTATGCTTTGTGGGCTGACAGAACAACTCATAGTTCTGTTACAGGATATATGCATGCAGAATTGATGTATGGTCAAAAACCTATCATGCCGATAGAAGAGATGACACTCACATGGAGTGTGTTACCTTGGGAGGAGGAGTTGAATCGAGAGGAGTTGTTGGCCTTACGCATTAGATAGTTGGAAAGAAAGTCAGAAGACATAGAGGCAACAACCACAAAGTTAAGGACAGCAAGGATATAGAACAAGAAATGGTTTGACAAAAGACATAGACTGAGATCAAGAACCATACAAGATGGGGATTGGGTATTGGTTTATGATAGCAGTTTAGATAACCAGCATAGTGCCATGCGTAAAGTTTCCAAAAGATGGTTTGGACCCTATGTGGTAAGACAAGTGTTTGATAATGCTACTTATGCATTAAATGAGCTGGATGGGATAGCCATAAAAATTCTGGTAGTAGGGAAAAGAATCAAATTATTCAAAAGGCGGGAATCTACTGCCTATGGGTTGCCAGAATTGGAAGAAAATAGTGGCCATGATACAGGGGCTAGCCAGGAAGATATGGAAGAAGAAGAAGTGAAGGATATGGTTGCAGAGGATGAGGAGGACTCAGAATTCGGTGACAACTAGGATTTTGGCACATACCGGAGAATGTGCAAGTTCAGAGGGGGTGGATGTCGTGATGTTATGAGGACACAGTGTGAAAAAGTATAGAAAGCATCATCATCCGACTTCTCTATTAATCTAGAGAGTCAATGTGATCTCAGTCATTAGTACTAGTGTGAGTTGCATGGATTATCCGAAAATACTAGATTTTTGGATAATTTGAGTCTATTTTTGATATTATTTATTGTAAAAATACAAAAAATTTAGGAAAAGCCTCTAGATTAGGATGGCATGCAAAAAGCTAGTTGCTTTTTCAGCCAATTAGGAGATTTTTCATAAAAAAGACAGACTGACGAAATTGTGCGTGTCACGATCGCAGTAAACAGGCTGAAAACTACAGATTGAACTGAAAGAAGAAGGAGTGATCTGGGAGATTCATGATTAGGCGTCCTGGGGTTTTACCCCCCTTTCGGAGCCAACGGAGCCATCAGATTTGGGTTCCGGTCAGTAGAGAAAGAGTTGATTTTTCTGATCCACGTTTTTGGTCTACGAAGGAGCTCCAGGAGAACTAATGCCTGGACATTGCTTCTAAGTAGTGCAAAGATTCCAGGTTCTTTCAATACATATTATTTCAATTCATTGTGATTTGTTTTTGTAGTGTTTGCCACTTGGATATTCTCTATCTTCTCTTCCATCTCCTATCTCTACTTCCTTCTACATCTGATCCCCGGTGGATTTGACCTTTCGACAAAAACCCCTCCGACAGTGGCCAGAAAGGTGAAGATGATGGCATGCTAACTAGGAGACGACACAAGGGAAAAGTGGGAAAAAGAGCCAAACAAAGTAAGTTCATTGGAGGCTCATACATTGGAGAGGAGAGAGAAGTGTATGGGGATTGTTTTTAAATTTAAAAAAAACAAGGGAAGACAATACAAAAAGCTATCCTTGAAGATATTCATCTGTTACAAGGTCTTTGAGGCGATTTTCCACTTGATTCTTAGTCCTGAACATCAAGGGAGCCTTCCTTAATCATTAAAGAGGAGTTTTGATAGATTTATGCTCTTCATGTGGACCATTTTGGGCTATGAATAATAGTCAAGTATAGGATAGCAAGCTAAAAATGGAGATTTGATGCTCAAACAAGTTTTCTCTTGAGTTCTGTCGTTTTATTTTTTCTCTACCTTTGGTACTAGATATAGTATAGACTACAATGATAGAATTTCTATTAGATTTGGAATATCATCTTTTGGGCAATATCTATATCATGTTTTGATATTGTAATAAAATTGTAATTAGAGGATTGAAGTGCTTCTACAAGGTCTGAAGAGGGTAGTTACAAGGATTTATCCATTCCTATTCGTATGTCTTGTCTACAAAGATTCCACCTATCATCTTCCATAAGTAGATTGATCAATGATTGAGATTTTGAGATATTACGTATAGATTTAGGATTATGTTCAGTAGAGATTATTCGTGTATTAGTATGCATACTGAGCCATAGTCTTAGTTTGTGTTGGGCTGTCCTCCCAAGTGTGTGCATGCACCTTTGGCTTGGACATATCTATAAGATCTATTAGATGTATTGTAGATTGATTGCTATGCTAAGTTGTATGAAATGAAGTCACTTGGTTTCACCTATATATCACAAGGAACTTTAAACACTTTTCCATATAGTAAAAAAAGAGAGATTTTCTAGATACTTATCAAAGTATCTAGAAAAAGTCTCAACTAGTAAAAGTGGAACACTTTACAAGTTAGTGATCTAGTAAAATATTTCTATATAGAAAATTTTTAAAATTCTTAGTTGATGATCTAGTAAAATATTCCTAGATAAGAAAACTAGTTGAAACCATAGATATAGTAAAATTTTCCTATACAAGAAAACTAGTCGAAACCATTAATACAAGCCACTAATGTATCATGTTAAGAAAACTAATCACAATTTTTTCACAATGTTGTATTGTTAGCAATAGAATTGTGATTGAATCCACTAAAAAAGTTGTCTTGAACACTACATTCTCTCTGCTTCACCATGTTCTAGAGCACCTAAGGTAGGTCTAGAGTTGTCATCCTCTTCCGATCTGCTCAACCGTTAATAAAATTAAGTCTTGTTAGCTCTTCCTAAGCCTCCCTTCCTTTTTTTTGAAATGTAGATCCTTGCTGCTTCACCCACAATGTTGTCCCTAGATGCATTTTTTGTTTACAATTACCAAGGATATCAAAAGGCTCAAACATTTACATAGTGAAAAAAGCTCAAAGAAACAAGATAAGACCTACCATTTTTAGTAAACTTCCTTTCCTTGATCTGAAAAGCACTGCAATCTCCCATAGCTCCACAACATAGATCTACACTATTGGTTGTATGCTTCAAACCCTGTAGTCCTATCCACAACAAGACAAATAATGAAATGATATTTAAATTATTTGCTCATGGAACCATATTGTATCATACTTACTAATGGGGATAAATGTAATGCCTATCCAAATCAATGCATACTCTCGTGGGAATATGCATTGTGGGAATATGCAAAGCTATCTAGACTCTCAAACAATAAGATTGACCAAACACATATGCTAGTGTTGAGTTTTCCCACAAGATAGGAATCCAATATATTGAAATATCATATGAAGTCAAATTTATTTAGCTTACCACTACATGCAAATAGGATATCAAAACCCTCAAGTTACATTCTTCATTTTCAACGTTTTAGCAAGTTGTTTAGATAGGTGGATGAAACATATAGATCCATCAAGCTCAAATTCAACCAATCTAACCTTTTATTGGGCTTGCTACAACCAAAGTAGCAAGAGGTGCATCTAATATAAGAGCACCAAAGTAGCAATAGATGTATCTTCTATGGATTTCCTTCATAAGGATACATACCTTGTGGTGGTAGTCCAGGGTTTGATATGCTTCCCCTCCTCCAAGCACCTTGTTGGCATTGCCCGTGTGTCTAGAAGAGATTCTACCATGACCACTCTAACTCCATAGGCAAAAACTGCTAGATAGAACAAGCCTCTCAGTAGTGAGGTTTCAAGTGCGCATAGGCTTCATCTAAAATATTAGACAAATATTCACAAGAAATAAGCCTTGATTTTCTCAAATGCTAGCTAAGCATTGATACTCTTATTAGAAATGATGATGCCGATGAAAAATATCCTACAAGCAAGCCATATTCCACAAGAAGCTAGATTGGTCTTAGAAATTGAATATCCAAGGTGAACTAAAGTACCAATCCATAGATGGTCTCAAGAGAACTCAAGTACCAATCCATAGGGGGTGCTTCAAAGGAGAAAGGCATGCACTGTGTTGTTAATTGCTGTCCTAAACAAAGTTTTGATAGTGATTGTGCATCAAATTTAAGATTTTTGTTGGTGAAAATTGGTACCTGAGCAATGTAGGGATCAATAATTTCAAATGATGTGTTGCTGCTCCCTCAGCCATAACCTATTTGAAGAGTTAAAATTAGCACCATGTAAAGTTGTAGCTTGCGATCCTTCACATGATGACTGCAAATTTTGGAGTTAGTATACTAATAGCATTATAAAGAAACCAAATTCATTGTTTATACACTCATACATACAAAGCTTTTAGTTGATTACACCTTAACACCACCTAATACTACAAAATCATAGAAAAACCTATCAATATTGTTTTACAAAATCATAAGGTAGCCCCTCCTAGCTTGACGTGCCCATCCTTACTTATCCTCGGCCTGACCCACCCCTCTCCTTTCTAGTGTATAGCTTTCTGTATATGATATATCAGCTCCCTGCCCTGTTATTCCTTCCCGAGCTTTGTCTTAGACTTTCCTGCCCATCACTTCAGCCTTTTCTAGAAAAATAAAGTGTGGCTAATTGTATTATTAACAACCATTAAAGAACTACCAATGGCTCAACAACATAGCTGGAGCTGAAAGCTAACATCACACATCATGAATACAAGGCCTCCTAAGGCCATTTGGGGGGATTGGGAAAGAGAAGCCAAGGAGCTAGGCAAACCAGGTATGAAGGAACAACTGTCTAAGCTCTGTTGATGTCAAGTGTTTCCTTGAAGCTGCTCGCAACCCACAAGCTCCAAAATAGTGGGAAAAGACCCTACCAACATGTAGCCAACAAATCATACTCTACACAACATAAAAGATTTCTCAAACCACTTCATAAACTATTTGAAGTTTACCACCTAGTATTGAGAGAGGAAAGATATGCTCTAAATTTTCAAACACAATTCAATGCATGATTGGAGCAAACATACTCACTAAAAAAATTCATTAGACCACCCCTAAGCAGGAAAGTTCCTGGCAATCCCAACCTAGTTACAAATTGTCTTCATTTGCAATTGCAAGCTAAATGTCTTCTCTCTTCTTTCAAGTAGTTGTGATTTGCCTTCATAAATGGAGCCAATGACCTCTTTCTTTACCTCTTTCAAGTAGACCAACAAAACCACCACTTTTGATGCATGTAGACATTTGACTATAAAACTTGTCCTTGTAAGAATCAACTCAATTTTGCATCTCTTTAAATTTGATCCACTTATACTAAAAAAGCCATGTTGAAGAAAAGGACAAGAAAATTTCTTAAAACTCTCACCTGAGCATTTGTGGTTACTTCCTTTGTGTCATGATCCTTTGGCATTTCATATTTGATCATCTTAAGGTAGCATCTCATAGACATCTTGCAAGCTAGAAACCAAAATTGACCAATAATTAGTACATGTGCTTAAACATTACTAATGATGCCTCTAATGAAAGCCATGCCATGGTGCTTGATGTTGCTTGATGTAGCATTGTACCTTGAACTCATACTATCAAAGGCCTACCTAGATACGTTTAATGCATGTGCTGAAGTCATTATAGGTCATCTATGGTTTTAACCCTTCATGCTGATAGTCAATAGAAAAGTATGATCTAGTCTCCACCAAACGGTCTTGTTCTTGGGCATGATAGCACCATTGTTTTGTGCATCAATGATGCTATCACATAATTTGAGGTTGTGTTTATCTCATCTGATGAAGACCAAGAATATTTTGACAACTACTTCAATGACATGCCATGGCTTGCTATGCCATACAGTGATTCGAAAACTAAAAAAGTACTTAGTCAGTGGTTTAAAGGAAGGCATACCTTATTCTAATCAATTTTCTTTCATTCGTTGGTCAAATACTCCACCTCAAATCTAACGTGCTTCTGACGGGAAGGGAAAGAACTTTTAGAATTGACAATTAGAGAAGCAGCTCTATCTGAAATCTATTCTATATCAACATAGTTCAACTAATCCTGCACATCAAATGATGCAAAGAGGTGCTTGGATTTTAGTAGCTGTATATCCAACATGCATTTGCTCTTATTGATTATTCTTCCCATCCATGAGAGAAGTTCAAGTTCTAGACCTTGCAATCCAATAAAAAGATGTGACAAAAGTAGGATAAGCTTCCTCCTTTCCCTATCATATCTTTTTTTAATGTTTTGTATAACAACCCTCAACCCATAACCCAGAAAGATTTAAAAGAATAAGAAACCTCCATTCCACTTACCTCGGAGCCTTCAGATTTGCTGAGTTATCAACTTGAACATGTCTAGCAACAGAAGATACCAAATTGAAGTTATCCTGCAAATTATGCAGATCATCATCACCAATCATGCCTCTTGATCCACCCATGTTGTTGATCTGCAGCACATGATCTTGACCAGTGCTGCCTAGGCTTGATCTGCTAAGTAGCATGAATGTCCATGGCCAATTTAAGGATATGCTAATCATACCACTTGACCTTGAAATATCAGCTTGATTCACATGATTCATGATATGGCCAGGTTGATCAGATGGATCAGAATCCTTCGCAACATGTTGGCCTTAATCTCGAGGAGGTTGCTGTTGTTCAAGATATCTTGACCGAATTCGCCATGATTATCGCATGAAGTGACCAAATTCTTCATGATCTCTCTATTTCTGCAGCCCACAAATCAAATGTCAAGATGGAATATAGTCAATCACAAGAAGTTTTTTTGAAATAATTTTCCCATGTGGAAAAGGGGACTGTTTTCCCTTGGTTTCCCCTAATAGTGTTCAATAACATGAGCTTCTGCTTGGGAGCCACCGCATATCTAACTAGTTGCCACTAGTTGCCATCAAGGGTAAGGGGCTCCTGGCCCCCACCTTGGGCTGGTAGCCAAATATGCTCCTCTCTCAGCCAACCATCACAACCTGCTTCAGGGGCTGCGGCATCCTATTCATTGCCCTCCACCTGCTGATGACAGTCTAGATGTGGTTCTATCTACTAGTTTTTCTCCTAATTCATCATCCTCACCTCAGCTATTACTGTTTGAGATTTTTCAAGTCAACTACAACCAACATGACCTGTTGAGCTGCTGCATTTCCACTCCAGGCCTGCTGACCACTTATTGCAGACTGCCATGTAGCATCTCAATTGCTGCATTTCAGATCTGCCCTGCTTCATCTGCAAATTACATCACTTCATGATCTGTGTTTTGCTGTTTCAATACTTCATCATCTCGTAGCATAGCTTTACAATGTGCAGATACTGTTGTATCAGTATTATTTCTAGCTTGAGCAAAATCAAGTTTCATTTTCCAACTATAGAATTCCTTACTTGAGACGCTCCATCACACCATTCAATAATCCCACGAGCAATCACATTTCCCTACATGCAGAAAAATCAGCCGATTAGCAACATCCTAATAGTGATAAGACATGTACAATTTATTGATCTGACCTATGCTTAAAAGCCACAGACCCAGATGGAAATAACATGAAGTATAGCAAGGGTAGCATTGTATGATTCTGCTAACCTATATGGGAGAGGCAAACTATATTGTACCCATCCTTAAGCTCTGGAAGGGCCTTGACCTACACAGCAACAACGGTTGTCAGATGTGTTTCAATATTTCACCCAACCTTCATGATGAGCATTAGGCATCCCGCTTTAACTTCAGCATCTCTTAATTTTGAACTGAAGGCGTTCCAACTACGCTATTTACCTCCCATTCTATTGATAAAGCTAGAGCATGTTCTATTGATTTCATACACTCCCAATTACATCTCACATATTAGATAGTGGCTCTGATAAGGAGGGATGACATCTGTCAAGTGCTCTCACTAAACATGTTACCAAATCCACATTGTAATATAGTGGCGGTTAGCATTTTAATATTTCATGAGATCCAGACACAACCAATAGACCCAATTGGAGCAACTTGGACAATCAATAGTTTTGACATCCATTGACTTGGCTTCTAGCAATCAACAAATACTTTTAAAGCTCAGTAATGCTCACAAGACATCTAGACACCTTAATGGCTGCATAAATTTTTAGTGATGCTATTTAAATTTTTCAATCCTTCAAACACTTTCCACTAGCAACACAATTTTTCATCATTTAATACAAAAAAACTCTTACTCATTTGGCTTGATGGTATATTGATTCGCTCCAAGACTTGGAATGAGCATCTTCAAGCACTTCATGATGTTCTTCATCCTCTTCTAGAAAAAAAACCTATGAATCCAGTTCAAAAAATATTAACAAAACATCATTAAAGATCCTATGTTGCATGTAGAAATTCAAATATGCCCAAAAACATCATTAGCAATCCAAGAGAATATCGTGCTATGGGAGAGACATCTCTTCAAATGATGCATCAAAGCTCTCTTCCATGAGCAAGCACTCTTGAAGCATTATTTATGTTGTAATGGTCAAACAATAGCAGAAACCCATAGCAACTTTGACTTAGTTCTACCACAATATGTCAAATACAAGTAAGATGCTTCTCTACAACTTCACCGATTTGACTGAGTCCTACAACAACATGACAAGTGCAAGTAAGATGCTTCTCTACAACTTAGGGCCATCAACTCAGGGGAATTAGTATGATGAAATTAAAATCATGCATGATATGAACATCCTATAAAGAGGGTTTTCTCTCATGTTGTTGTTTGTCGATTTTTATTGGGATTATTTTGCAACTTTCACCAACATATGCACAACCGTACATCTTCCAATTGGCACACCACAACTCAAGTGTGAGTAATTGTTGGGAAGTTTCTAAGGCAATGATTCCATTGTAACTGAAGAGACTCCTCAACATTTAGATTCCATTGTAATTTGATTTCTTTCCCAAATTTGGGCCATTTCTAAGGCAATAATCTTGATTATAATAGCTTTAGCTATTAGGATATCCCAAGATGTTGGGCCTATCCACCACAAACCATACTAAACCTACTAAAGTATGGTAGGTTGCCACCCAATTCTTGATAATGATAGCCCATAGTTGTTGTGCATCCAACCTCTTAAGTAGTTGAAACACCAAGGAATATGTTCCCTCTTTTGGTTTCATTAATCCAAGTCCTTCTTTTGACCTCTTATCTATTAAAAACTCCCATGCTACAACATGTCATCAATATTTATTTCCTTCATGTTTGAGTTAGTCTCCATTTTCAAAGGCATCCTGACGTACCTACATATTTGTTGCCTAGGGAGCATGCATCTAAAATTGAAAGGTATGAAGAATAACATCCCTCAAAACATTAAAAGGGCCTATCTCCAATCCTCTACCTTTGCTTTGTTTATCCTATGGTACAACTATGGCACAGTTAATTTGATGGATTGCCCTTAAGACAATAGATGCCTAGCAAGGTTCATCTTCTCTTATTAATGGGCTGCCATAGCACTGCTTTTTGTTTTCCCATGATATCACATTGTATTGTATTCAAATCCCTCTCTTCTCAAGTCTTTACCCCAAAATTAATAGTAGCACATTTTCAAAAGTTCATGCACTCTCTAGGGAATTTAATGGCTTTAGAATCATTTAAGAAAAACCTTCATGCCACCTCTATACATGCCTTTTTCATACCATTCTTCATTGCAAAAGCCTCTATTGCTCCTCTCCTTTAGTCCTTCAATGGTGGCAGTTATGGCTACATATATAGCAGCCTCCAATTTCCCCACATGAGAAAGTAGCGAGAATGCTGATGTGGATATCAATATTTGGACTCAAACCTTGGGTGAACAATTCTTCAAAGGATTCTTTGAAAAGCTCACTCATCCCATGCTGAGGACACCCCATGGTTTTTGGAAAAAGTAATGGAATTGTTAATTTGTGATGAAATTCCAAAGGCATATCTACCATCTTATCTTAGGTCTCGACCCATTTTGCAACTTCTAGGACCACTTGCCATGCAGACACAAGCGTTTTAACTATTTTGAGAATTTGAATACTTATTCTTTGCTCAAACAAGAGAACATTTGCCTAGTAGAGGACATCTAAGTTAAGTTTCTTCATCTTCACTTTCACAAGCCATGCTTTATTGAATTGCCCATGCATGTGAGGACTCTATTATCTTTGAACATGTCAAAAAAAAAAAGCACATGTGCTTTTCGTGCAAGTGTAGGAACATCAATTCCCCCCCCCCCTTTTCTAGAGGTGGCGATCAATCAAGTTATTGACTTCTAGCATCTTTCACCCACTAGTTGGTTGGAAAGTTGCAAACTCTCTTTGAAATCTTGCCCAACTACTTCCACTAAAGTTTGGCCCTATTGTTTAAAAAAATATCATAGAAGTGAGAATCACCCCAATGGGCATCCCAAATACCTAAACACTTGCTCCAATTCCACTACTTTGAAGATTGGCTCCCTTAGCAACTTTGCTAACTCTTTCAATCCTAGGCAAAGAAACTTGCTTTTTCTCACACTAGTCACCACCCTAGAGAGTTTTGAGAAACTTTCATACACTTTCATCAATACATCTACTAATTGATTCTCTACTTGCACAATGTTGGAGTTATTGTTGCCAAATAATTGGGAGACCAAGTGTTTTCTTTTTGGTATAGGAAGCCCCTTGGTTACTCCATGTTGCACCTTCAAATCCAAATTCCTAAGCAACGGATTGGTGATTATGGCAAAGAGTAATGGTGCATTGGGACACCCTTTCCCATCAACCTCTTTACCTCAGATGGAGTTAAGCATAGACCATTTACAAATACATCCTAAAGAGATTGAAATATCTCTACAAAAATACCATGATTCTTCCTCCATCATCTATGGTAGTGATGAGATTTTGCTACTTCTTTTGCTCCATCAATTTATAAAATTAATTACTTGGATCCTCACCCATAAGATACCATTTCCCTTCAACTAAATTTTTGCAACTTCAACTTTATGTTTTTGCATATCCTCAATTGAATGCTTCACTTCTTTGAGAAGTTGATAAAACATCCCATCACCAAAACACTTAGCAAGAGCCATAATAATATGCTCCCTACATTCTACTAACATACAACCCTCTTTCAAGTCTATCCTGATCTTAGCCATACATCTTGGCAATGTCAATGATGATAGCTATGGTTTTCATCTAGTTCTAGATTGGGTTAGCCATTGGATTGTTGGTTTTTTTCCAAGCATCCTTCAATTATGGGTTGAATCCTTCCCTTTCTAGAGAGGAGGTGCTAAACCTAAATAGAGACTGGCTTCCATTTCTTTCTCCAACTAAACCGATCCTTCTTAGATGGACTTCCTAGGCACCTCACATTCCAAGAGATCATAGAGAGCCAACTAATTAACATTGTATCTTTTTTTGAGCCTCCATAATCCTGAATAGAAAAATAGTCTTGTCAACAAAATATTTGCAAGCAAGCTTTTAAAGGGAAAGCTTTTCTTTCTCACCTCCATTAGACACCAAAGACTTTGGTGGTTGAATTTCTTTGTTTCCATCTTGCTTTAACTTTGACATCTCTAGGATTGACTGATAATTGGGTTCCTCCTTTTGAGGGTTTTTTGCTTCTCAATCTATGAGCTTTTTGGTTTTTGCTTCTTTTGTGACTATGTTGCATGAAGTTCTTCCTTATCTTAACTCTTTTCCCCTTGGGTGCTTCTTAGCTCCATGCCTTTTTGGGCATTCCTTTGCAAAGCACCCACGTTCTTTGCATATGAAGCATGTAACCAAGAAGTGAGAGAATTCTACATTGACCAGTGACTCAATCCCATTAGGATCATAAAGCTAGAGCATCTCAAGGATCTTCTTCGTCTTATCCCAAAGTATGAAAGGCCTCTTGCTCCACTACCTGATGTTGTTTGTAAGAACATAGAGCCCTCTACGTAAAGCTTCTACTTGCACATTAACTTCTCCTTCTAGCAAGGGAGGAAGTCCATGAAAACTAGCCCATATTGGGCATTCAATTTGCAATACCTCCTCAGGAATAAAATCGGCATTCCATGTGACCATGTAAACAAGGTTCCCTTTCAGCCAAACAACTGAACCCAAAACCCAATTTCATTTTTCTTTAGATGAAAGCAAGACCAAAAAGAAACCTATTGACAATCACAAAAATGTGAGCACTAGTTTGACCCAAAGGTGAGCCAAAACCATCTAGCAAACTCATCTTCAAGGAGAACCTTCCCTTAAAATACATGTACATGTCACATAGAGAATACTTAGTATAGCTTTACCGAATGCACAGCAACAAGAATACTACTTATGCACACATCACTTGCTTTCCAAATTCCATTGTGACTCTCTTCTTCTCACTGAAAGATTTCTAGTCATCCCACACCTTCTTCTCTAGCTCTAACATGTTCGTGCTAGCAATGACAACATTAGCATAATCCATCTCCAACCTATCATCTTTCTTCTATTGCTTTATGTTTGTGCTCTGTGTTCCATCATCTCTTACTCCTCATGCACCCCACTGAACATGCTACATGCATGAAAGAGGGATTGCATGCCACATGTAAGTAGGAAATGTTGCTTTTAATGCACTTAATACAACTGCCCTAGTTAATAGACTATGTGCCATGATCGTCTACTAAGAGCTCCCCTCTTCAAGTTTCCACATACTCATGAGGTTGGATGCCATTCATTTAAGGAAAAAGCTATTACAATTTCAAGAGTTTCTATTTTGCAAATGGATGGGTGTGCTTCTAGTTTGTAAGGGGCTCAAATAACTTTTGATAATTGTTTGTGCTTGTATTGATGCTAGGTATATTCCACACTTGGGGGGGAATTTTAGGGTAATTTCAAGATTTAGAGTCATGTCATTGAATTGAATTGAATGAGACTCTTCTTTGTTTTAATGTGACAATGAAATATTTATATTGTCAAGAAAGTTATTATTTTTTATTTTATTTGTTGATATGTAAACTATTTGTGCTATTTGTGTGGGAATTAAAAGTTATCAAAATGCATGAGTGTATCTTAGAGCACATGTATATTTTGGTTACATACAAACATATCCATTACAAGTGTATATCCACATTGTCTTATTTGAGATTGTCTACATGGTTGATGGTTAAGCCTATTGATTGTGGTGTGTATTACTTAGCATGACTATGTTAGATATTATATGCAAAAATAATTTGGTTTAATGTACATGCACATTATACTGTTCATAGCTTCATAATTTTTTGGAGTAAACATGGCTTTATTAGGCACTATATACAAATTCATCTCGCTTTACCATATAGAGACTTATTTTACTAGGTATAGCTTCACATTTATCTAGTAAAATTAAAAACCTAGTTCCAATTTTAAAAACCCTAGTTACCAACTAGAAAACTTTCTGCATTTATTAGATACAAGTCTATTTACCATCTAGTTCGGTGTCCAAAGTTCCTTGTGTATGTCTCCATTAAATCTTCCAAATTCTAAATTCTCTTTCTTTTATCTTGTTTTATCTCTCAATCTCCCTACACCATTCTATCTCTTATCCTTGCGGTAGGCCTTCAACCCTACGACTCTGACACTAGGTCTACCTAGTCTTAGGTTGATTCCATCCTATCCACCCGCTTCCCTTTGAGGCATATTTTAGTGTTCTAAACAAGGTATACTATCACACTATTTATAACATATAAATAATAGTTTTCTTAATTAATGGTTGCACTTGATTCCTTGTTATGCCCTTAGTTTATAAACAATAAGCAATCTATTTAAAAATAATTATTATTGATTTTTTTATTTCCACATATACAATTTCTACAATAGTGAAGCAACCCATAAACTCTCCCCCCCGGGTCTTTCAACACAAAACTACATTGGGCTTGTATAGGTTTCCAACTCTATCTTAGGACTAGGATAGAGATTACAACTCAAATCAGAGCTTTGCTAGTTCTCATCCACCATAAGGATAAACCTTCATATATGAAAGACCTAAAATGTACCTAGTGGTGGTGAGGTGCATTAGGTAGTGTACAAAAAATTTGGGTGAAGAGTAACCGAGGTGGTCCTAGGGATGGCAACACACCTCATTCTCGTTTGACTATTTAAGTCATGAATGTAATTAGTATAATTTCTATCATATTTAAAGGCAATCACAATCAATTGCTAATTTTTCTACCATTCAATCTTTTCAAAATAATACTTTAATAAAATAAAATTTCCATGAATTCTCAATACACAAAGTTTATCTCGTATGCTCACACATATTTTATTTTTCGAGTGCATGAATACACCTTTTCTTAAAAATAAATCAAGTTTCATAAATTTTATTCTCATCCATGTGAATGCACCTTATTTCCTATCTTTTTATTTGTAAAAATAATCAAATTATTCTTAATATGTGTAAACAATCTTTAGTGAACGTATTTTTACTTTTGTACATGTGAACACACCTTATTTAAATATTGAGATCTAGATTAACTTTTCTTTATAAAGGAAATGTAATTTTCACTCAGTTGAGATACTACCTTAATTTATGTGAGTAATTCAAATATAACAAACTTTGATTTTTAATTTACTAAAAATCCTAAATTTGTGATTTTAATAGTTGATTAAAACTACTCAACCTAGGTGTTAATAGGATTTTCATGCAATTTAACGATAGTTCTAAGTATATCAAGAAACTTTAACTAAAATTTTAAATTAAAATTTCTCAAGACTAACATTTTTTAGTCATACTTAAATGGCTTTAGTTTTTATTCTAATTTATTTTCTTTATGTACTTATTTTTTATTTTTAAAGATTTATTTGGTATTATTTTATCTATATTTATAATTTTTAAAATATGAAAATATTATTAAAAGTACTATTCTATCAAATTTTGTGAAAAGTTTCTACTACTAAAGTTAATTAAAACCTAATTTTTTATGAATAATATGAATACTTTTGATTTTCATCCTAATTTTCTTAAAAATTTTGATATTATTTTGGCTATTTAACAATAATGAAGGAGATGTATTGGCAAGGAAATTAACGTTCAAAATTTTGACATCATGGCTCATCAAGGGTCCTATTATGTCGATGTGTTTGGCGAGGAGCTATTGTGGATAAGAAGGATAAGAAAAGAGAAAACATCATGGAAGGAGAACAATGAGCGGACAATCTTTAGCACCTTTGTGCAAAGTTTCCCCACCTCTAACTCCAGATTATTGTTCTCTCACTTGCTCACTAGAGTTGACTCGTGTTGTTGTGTGTTTAAAATGAGAAGAGACACTCTCTTTTTATGAGTTTTTGGAATGAGGAAACTAATTTTATTTTATTATAAAAGGATTTATTTTTGTTTTGTATGAAAAAGGGAACCTTAATTAGTTCATGTCAATTTTGTTTTGTTCTTTATGGCTCTAGGATAAGGGGTTTTACATTTTTCTTAGGAAAGTCTAAGAAGGTAGGGGGAGAGGGGGGAGGGGAGGGAGGGGACACAGAGTACACAATGCACCATGCTTTGGCATCGGCCTTATTCCTCTCTCCTTAAGCCCCCTCTTCCTAAAATATATACATATATTTTAGGGATTTTCAAGTAGAAAAATAACCAAAAAGTGTCTATGAATCAATTAAATTCCTAAACATTCATTAAAAGTTGAAAATAATTATAAAAATTAAATAAAATTATAAAAAGTTATAATAAATCCTTGAAATTTTTGAATTATTTTTTAATTTTAAAAGTGAAAAATATCTTGATTAATTTGTTAAAATTTTGTTTTGGTCTCGAAAAATATTAATTGACTTAATTTAGTCCTTTTAAAATAGTGATTAAGTATTTTCCTCATAAATAAATTTTGAGTATGTTATACAGCTCGAGAAGGACCTAAGGGGTTTTTCATCATTACTTACCATACCATTAGTGTGTCATCTACAAATAGGTTAAGAATCATTCACTTACTACCATTCAATAATGTAATTCCTTCGAGGTTACCCAAATCTTTTTTTTAAAAAACTAGTAACCTAGGGCATTTGTGGCAATGGCAAACAATAGAGAAGCTAAGGGGCATCCATGTTGGATGGACTTATTAAGGGGAAAAGGATATGTAAGAGATCCATTAACTGCAACTCTTAACGGATGCATTCCCGAAAAGGGTCATTAGATATCTGATAAAAGATTTACCAAATCTCATGTTGTGAAGAGATTGGAAAATAAATTCCCATTCCAACCTATGATATGGTTTGCTAAAGTCTTTTGAAGAAAATGAAATCATCTTTGGTTTCTTGAGCATAATCCATGCCTTTTCAATGTGCAATAATTAAGTCAAGGATGTAGGTGCTCTTGATGAATCCTTTTTGCTTGTATGGATCCATTGTTCAAGGTGCCCATATATATTTTTTGCTAGTAAAAAATTTATATGCTGAGGTTAGATTTAGGAGGGGTTCACTTTATATATATTCTCTATATAATGTACGTTCATGACTTATTTATAAATATTTTAATTTGTAATTTTTTAAAATAAAACACAATCCTTTTTTATTCAATCTATAAATAACCCTTTTGTATTATATCTTTCTATATATAAAAAATATATAAAAATAATATTTTTAAAACCCTTATTTTGAACTCACTTTATATCAATTGGAATTTGGACGTTGGGAGAGAAGTTTCTCTCGAGGACTCTCAGAAATTAAAATCTGAATCCTGATGTGGCCTTTTTTCGTTTTCTGGAGCAACATGACAGAGCGCGTTTGTCGTATTCACTGCGTACTTGTGCACAATTGGGCGGTTCTACTTCTGGAAAGGACACACGAGCGCAAATGGGAGAAAAAAGGTCCACTATAACACACGATTCAAAGCAAAGTAAAAGATAACGATCGGCTCGTGACTCTAGTCTCTCGTATTATGGATCAGTCGTCAGGGGGTTCAGGCACCAGACAGAATACGCGCCACTGGATTTGTGCGTTGTGATCTAAAGCCTTAGGGCCCAGGGGCAGCTGCATGCGGGGAGTGGGACTCGGCACAGAGAGAGAGAGAGAGAGAGAGAGAGAGAGAGAGAGAGCGCATTTACGAAAAAAAAGAGAGAGAGAGCGCAGGTATATGCAGTCATATTAGGGTTAATGGGGCGCGGGAAGGTGGAGCTTCGGAGGATCGAGAATAAGACGACCCGGAACGTGACCTTCAACAAGCGCAGGGCCGGTCTCTTCAAGAAGGCCCAGGAACTGGCTGTGCTTTGCGACGTCGACATAGCCCTGATCGTCCTCTCCGACACCGCCAAGATCTCCACCTTCTTCAACAACCGCCCGGGCAGCACTAGGTACCATACATTAGTACCACAAACACAGCAAACTAATTCTACTCTGAACGCTTTTATCAATATATTAAACCAACCCCAGGACAGTCTATTCCAGCTCCTGTTATCATTATCAATTGTCATAGAATCTGAACAAGTATACGGGCATTTAGGTGCATTCGCTCTATGCTGGACGCCTACTTGAGCCAGTACAGCATCAGCAACGGCAGCTTCAGATTGACGGACACTCATCACAGTAGAAATGTGGCTGCGGTCGATCATGAGAGCTTGAGTACTCCTTATACTAGCTGTGGAGCAGACGGCTCCGCCTCTGCCGACGGTCTTCTACGTGCCACTGTGCGTACCCCTTACCTTCGTCTTTTTCGTTATTCCTTGGCAGTCACTATTAGCGAGTCTGATCTGTTGTAAGAGCTCTCTCTCTCTCTCTCTCTCTCTCTCTATCAGATGGGAGACATTTTACTGCACCTTCTGAAAGAGTTTTCCTGTTAATCTCATTTCAGAGAAGAAAAATGTGTGCATATTTCACGCAAGAGGTCGTCATATCCTACGTTAGCTTTCAGCAGTGTCAAAGATCACGCAGTTTCTGCAAATGGAGCGCAAATCATTATTTTAAGCTGAGCTTGCATCACATTTTGACCAAGGTGGGAGAAATACCCGACCACCAGCTCTCCGGGCGTACTCGTGAGCTTGTAGAATGTCACCAATCCCTATTGTGTTGGATGAACCTTGTTTCAAATGGCATCATCAACTTTAGTCCCATTAAAGAGATGGGTGACCAGTGGGAAACTAATTCACACGCAAATTGAATCTTGATGAGCCTAGTCTACACGAGTTAGGCATACTTCCCGCTTCGCAATAAATGTTGCATATGCACGATTGTGAAGATAACAACATCGTGTGAATATTGCAGCATAGCGTCTTTCGAAAGACCATCCATACTAAGGGATTTCCCCATGTCTCATAACTTTCGAAAGACCATCCATATTGCAGCATAGCGTATTTCGAAAGAGCATCCATACTAAGGGATTTCCCCCTGTCTTATCATCTTTCGAAAGACCAACCATACTAAAGGATTTACCCATTTCTTCTATCTTCAAAAGCATGATCCATTTCCTACAATGACAAGGGGATCTCTAGACCAACCATACTAAAGGATTTACCCATTTCTTCTATCTTCAAAAGCATGATCCATTTCCTACAATGACAAGGGGATCTCTAGAACAACTCTTTGGTTGTTTGAGTTAGCAAGATCCATACATGCTAACAACTCAATATTCGTAGCAACAACCTCGAAATATCTCAAGCCATTATATGATGTTGTGCCTCAAAACATGCACTATAAAGCTACTTATCTCAAATTGGTTTGTAGGATGATATCCCTCTACATTCTTGATTCTTACAACATTGCATCCTCTATGTAAATGGGCCTAATGTCTTCCAAATTAGCTCAATACAAACATCTACTAAAATCAAGCAAATGGATAGATTATCAAAAAATGACAAGCTTTCATGTGGCATATAATTGCTAACCATTCTCCATTCAAAGAGGTATGGGCAAAGTTGTTGATTGTAGCCAAACAGGATTTGTCATTCAGCTTGTCAGAAGTGTATATCCTACCATTGAAACCCACCAAGACAGGCACAATGTTTGCAAGTTGATACAAGTCCATTAAGTATTTTCACATTCTTGGATGTTTCTTTCGATTTAGGGGAAGAATATTATCATATGATTTGTTAGACTAGCAAAGAATTACATTATAGGGGACTACAATTTGGTAACAAATATATCCCCACTATCCTAGACTCATAAACTTATAAATTTTTCAATAGTTCAATTGTTTGTTAAAGGCATTAATGTTGAGATATCGAGCTCCACTCGTGATATGCCAGGGTGACCGTTGTGCATTTATGTCATCGACTTGTTAGCTACAGATGCGGTTGGTACACCGCCCATGAATAATAGCTAGATGACAGCTATCCTTATCTACTCTAGTTCATGGCTCAGTTAGTATGCCACCTTAGTTAGTTGAGTTTGGTCTGAGACCCATATATAGGGTTCTTCTATTTCTCTGTACTAGAGTTCTTTTGGTTTACACAACTAAGAAGAGGAAAACTGTTTTCAGCTTCCACCTTTATGTGTATTCCCCCATTGTGTAAGTGAGAAAGCTACAAGTGAGACTCCTTCCTTCTCTCCCACAATCTTGACATGGTATCAGAGCCTGGTTCGTGGTAAGGAGCTCAAGAAAGCAAACCAAGTTTGCGGCGTTCTAGTAAGAGGACCAGTGTTGCTTTCATTTTTCGAGTTTGGGAGCAAGTCTCTGCAAGTAGCACAACCGAAAAGTGGAAGAGTGCATTGTCTCAGATTGAGATGCCCTTCACGGTGTAGCAAGAGGGCAGTATATGCTGCGGGAAAGGGCTTTAGTCCTAGGTTGCCCTGTTTTTTTTATTCGAGGCCATTTCGGGGCCTGTTTGGAGGCAGAAGTTTTCCGCACGCACTCAGGAAAAGGCCCTGTTTTTTGCTGTGCTACCACTGTTCTACAAGTCGGTGAAAAGTTACCGTAGAAATTGCATTGTATGCCTGTGCGCAGAGACATTGAGAGTTACAGAATCATCCTTGTTGCCTGTGATGCAAAATCGTCACTAGGAAGTGACTGTGTGGTCAAATACCACTTTCGTCAGTTTTGCAGATTTACCCTTGTGAGGCTGAAGCTGTGTTTTTTGTAGTGACACAATTTTTTGCAGTGTTTTGTAATGGCGTCTGATTCCCTTTCACAGATTGTCATTGAAAAGCTTGACAAGAACAACTTCCAAGCATGGAAGTTTAGAATGACGAATTTCCTTATGGAAAAAGGATATTGGAAATTCGTTGCAGGAGACGAAGAAGAACCAGTTCTTCTTGATGTTCCCAATTAACAACAAATGCAGGCATTTAAAGGATGGCATAAGAGAGCCAGAAAAGTTATATACTAGCTGTCTATCAGTATTTCAGACTCTATGATTGTGCATATTCAGGATGCAAGTACGCCAAAGGAGGCATGGGATACTTTGTCAAAAATGTATAGCATAAATATGCAAGCCAGGAAAATGCAGCTCAAGCAAGAGTTGCACAATGTGCAAAGAGAAAGTATGAGCATCAATGACTACCACATGAAGGTGAAGAAGATTGTAGATGCATTTGCTTCCATTGGGTCGCCAGTGGAAGATGATGATTTAATTTCTGTGACCTTGAATGGTCTAGGAAAGGATTATGCACAGTTCCGAACATCGATTTCCGTCCGTGAAAGATTTCATGATTTTGAGGAGTTGATTGCTTTTCTAATTTCTGAGGAGTAGAGAAATGGTGGTGCATCTTCTTCAGGAGGAATTTCAAAAGAAGCTGTCTTCTACTCAAATGCTGGAAGAGGTAGAGGCAGAGGCAGAGGAGGCCGATCTGGAGGCCGTGGTAGAAATCAGAATATGCAGCACAATCAAGAAAACCAGTCCTATGGAGGAGGACGTGGTAACTCTAGAGGCAGGGGGAGCCAAAGAGGTCGTGGTGGATGGCAAAGAGACCAAAATGCAAACAATAATGTTGAATGCAACTACTGTGGTAAAATGGGTCATATGGCTAAAGACTGCTATAAAAAGCAGAATGACATCATGAATGAAAAATTGCAACAAGGAAAATATGCATATTCTAGTAGACAGGGTGATGATAGAAATGAGCATTTGTTTATGGTGCAGCACATGACCAATTTTGTGACAAGTGCAGAAGAAAGCAGCGATGTGTGGTATATTGACTCAGGTGCATTAAACCACACGACAGGTCATGCAGAATGGATGCAGGATGCAAGGAAAATGGAAAAACCAGGATTTGTGGAGACTGGTGATGATACTGCACATCCTATTGTGTAGATTGAAAATATTCCTTTGTCTATGCAGGATGGGAAAAAAGAAATACCTATCGGATGTATTTCATGTCCTGAATATCACCAAGAACCTGGTTTCTGTTGGTCAAATGGTTGAGCAGGGCTTGCAGGTCAGATTTAATTCTCATGGATGCTTTGTTGAGGATATGAAAAATAAAGGTCGCTTAATAGCAAAAGGAAAGAAGAAGGGCAGAATGTTTACGTTGGATGCAGACATGCCTGAATTGAGTGCAGCAATGTTTGCACATGGGACTGGTGTAGTTGCAGATATTGATATCTAGCATAAACGCATTGGTCATGTTAATGTACAACGACTTAAATCAATGCAAGCCCAAAATATTGTTGTAGGATTACCTAAATTCAAGGTTGTAGAAATGCATAAGGTATGTGAAGCCTGTCAATTTGGAAAACAAGCAAGAAAACCATTTCCTAAACATGTTCAAGAGAGTAAGAAACCATTGGAATTAATCCACTCTGATGTGTGGACTATTAAAGCTGCATCTATTGAAGGCTGTCATTATTTTGTCACTTTTATTGATGACTATAACAGAAAAGTTTGGGTGTATTTTATGAAAAAGAAAAGTGAAGTGTTTGGGCATTTCAAAACTCTTAAAGCTATGATTGAAAAAAAAACAAGCCTGCAAATAAAATGCCTAAGGTCAGATGGAGAGGGAGAGTACCTCTCAAATCAGTTTGCAAGGTCCCTGCAAGAGCATGGCATAAAGCAGCAATATTCATGCAGTCATACTCCACAACAAAATGGAATTGCAGAAAGGAAAAACAGGCATATTGGAGAGGTATCTCGTGCCATGCTCAACGAAAAAGACTTGCCAGATTTTTACTGGGCTGAAGCAGTTACTACAGCAGTCTACATAATGAACAGGACTCCCACTGCAACAATACATGGGATGACTCCAGAGGAGAGGTATACTGGTAGGAAACCGGATATTTCTCATTTGAAGATTTTTTGTTGCATTGCCTATGTTCATGTGCTAGATGAGTTGAGATCCAAGTTGGATCCAAAAGCTGAGAAGTGCATCTTTATTGGTTACTCTCTACAGCAGAAAGGGTATAGATACTATAACCCTTCTACTCGTAAGTTTACAGTGAGCAGAGATGTTTTTGATGAGATGAGTAGCTAGTATAAACTAGTAAATGTGATTGATGATGTAGATGCACAAAATGGTAATGCTGCACAGAATTCACAGCAGCAGTCACAAAATATTAGTGGACCTGGAGTATCCTTTAGCAGTGGTTCACATTCTTCGCCATGGACAGGCAGATTGAGATCATGAGAATCTCCTCAAAACAATGCAGATAGTGGTATGCAGGTTTCACGAAGAGGAAAAGAGAAGGTAGATCAGCCCATGTTTGATGTGAATGCAGGTCACTCTTATGTGGATAGTGAATCCAGTGGCTTAGAATAGAGCATTGATGATGAGTTGGGTATTCCTTCTATTGTTACACCTGGAGTAAGGAAGACCAGGGATGTTTTGAGATAACCTAGGAGTGAACCTACTTTGTGCAGGTCTACCAGAGCTAGGTATCTTGTGGATAGGCTGAAATATGATGGATTTACAGCCATTCACTATACCTATATGGTCAAAATGATACAGAAACTAGAACCCACTTCCTTTGAGCAAGCCATGGGAAAAGAAAAATGGGAGAAAGCCATGGATGAAGAAATGGATGCCTTGGAAGCAAATGCTACATGGGAATTGGTACCTTTGCCTAAAGATAAGAATGCAATTGGTTGTAAATGTTAGCAGTCATGTTTGTCATGCCTTGTCATCTCCTGCCTGTGAGCCTCAGTCTGAGTCAAACGAGGACTTTAGGAGCTCTGACTTGTCTATCACTTGTTTTGACGGAGGAGGTAGCTCATTCTAGAGCACTCATTTTATTGCATTTCAGTGCATTTTCTCCTCTAGTCAGGATTTTATGTGCATTTCTCGGGGCAGTTTTTGCATTCTTCAGCTTGCCTCACCTGCCGGACATTGTCCACCCTTTCCGAGATTTTTTGAGCATTCCTGGCATTTTTACCAGCATTAAATGCTGGTCGGACATATTTATGGCCTCAAATTTCAGGTCGGCCAGTTTTTGGGTTTTTTGGCTATTTATAGCCATTTCCCACTTGGCAGCCAGTTGTATTATCATCTTCCCTCCTTCTTTGGCAGGTGCACACTCTGACTCCGTCATCTTCCTCCATCTTCGGTGCTGCCGTCATCATCAGCTTGATCTGGTGCCCTCACTGACGCTTTGGGCTGCGTGCAGGGGCTGATCAGTCCATGGTTTTGTATTCAGCATTCATTACAGTCAGTGCAGATTTTCTTCCTTTATTTTTTGTTGTCTCTCTCTCCTCCTCTGTGTTCGTGTTCTTCTTCCGTTGCGCACTCTCACATGGTATCATCGCCTAACTGAGAGCACGGAGGACCTAACCTTGTGGAGAGATACCTCACCCCTCTTCTGCTGCTGTCGCCTCATCTCCAACTGCCCAGGCGGCCCCTCCAGGTCGCCATTCTTCTTGCGTTTGCTGCAGACGACTCCTCCCAAGGCTGCCACGTCATCCATCGACCCCTCCTGCTTGCGTTTTCCATCAGGCGGCCCCCTCCTCCAGTTGGGCGACACATCATCAGGCTGCGTTTTGCAGATCTGATGGTCGTTTTCACTCCTGGCGGCTCATCTCCTGCTGGCGACCCACTTTCAGGCTACGTTTTGGTGCTGGCGGCTTCTTTTCTGGTGATCTTCATCAGTTATCTTTGCGTTTTGCAGATCCAGGTGTTTGTAGGCTATCACAGCTTGCGTCTTGGTGGTTGGTGACCATACTGCTGGTCATACTTTGGCTTCGGCACAGTTTTCTTTGGTGTTTGGTATTTTGCAGATTGGAAAATGTCTTCTCATCAGTTTACGGGCTTTGATGACTCAGATGACGAGCTTTTGTCTCGACACTCATCTGAACGGAGTCGTGATTTTTATCACGAGGACCATCGTCCGGAGTCTATTCCTCTTTCCCGTCCCCCTTCTATTCATGTATCTCGGCGATCCCCTTCCAGTGGGCCGAAGATGCAGCCTTTGGTACCCCCTGTACAGGTACCCGTACTTCCTCAGCTGCCCAAAGAGGATCGGTTGGATGGCTCCAACTTTTCTCTATGGTCCTGCAAGGTGGAGTGTATCTTGGACTCCTTCGATCTTTGGGAGCTTGTTTCTGTTCCTCTTCCCCAGCCTAAGGTGGATCCCGCAGATGGGACATCTATGGATCGTGCAGCCTTATGGGATCGGCTTAGTTCTAGAGCTAGATCTTTCCTCTTTCTGAGTTTGCAGGATTCTGTCCTTGTTCATGTTCACAGGTTGAAAACTGCAACAGACGTGTGGAGAAAGCTTGTGTCTCTCTATCAACAGAAGATGCTTGCCCACCGGATATCTCTCGAAAAGAAGTTGCGGATCCTCCCTATTGATGATAGTCCTTCCATGAAGGACCACATCAACAGATTACAAGATATGAGGGATGAGCTTGCATCCCTCGATCGGACGATATCTTCTGAAGACATGGCTATGATTCTTTTGACTCAGCTGCCATTGCCTCGGTTTGATGTCTTCTACACCAGCCTTCTTACATCGAGGACCCGTGAGAAGTTTCTATGGGAGGAGCTATCCCCACTTGTCTTGGAGCATGACGAGCGACTTAGAGAGGTCAGTGTTAGTGGATCCGACTCCACTAGAGCCTTTGTTGCAGGTTCGGGAGGACAGAAGAAGAAGAAGAAGTCAAAGACTAAGAAGAAGGACAGTTCTTCAGGCTCTGACTCAGATTCAGAGAGACTGAAGTGCCCACACTGTGGGAAAGGAACACATCCCGAGGAGAAATGCTGGAAGAAGTACCCTCACCTTTGTCCGGGAGCGAAGGGTGGATCTACATCGGAGCCTTCTTCTACCTCTACACCAGCTGTTACCCATGAGTCAGTGTTCCTTCATATCCATGCTTTGGAGGAGGATCCTTCTTCCATGGCTGCAGTGTTTTCTGCGCAGCCTTGGTTAGTGGACAGTGGTGCTTCGAGTCATATGACTCCCCGAGGTGATTTGTTACAGGATCTCCGTCCATCAGAGGGTTCAGTCACTCTTGGTGACATTTTATGAGTGCCTATTAGTGGTGTTGGCACATTGCCTTTGTTTTCCGACCGACCTTCGAGCTCCTTTTCACAGGCCCTACATGTTCCGGATTTGGGCCTTCCCCTCCCCTCAGTTTATGGCCTTACGAGGCTTGGCACATGTAAAATATTACACGGCGCAGCGAACAGAATCTGAGAAAGAGATAGAGAGTACACAACAGATAAGAGGAGAATCAGTAAAATTCTTTAACTCCAAACAACTGATACAAAGATGGCTCTGTCCACCCGTGCGCTTCCACTGTGTGAAGCTTAGATGGCGATCTAGACAGAAGATAGGTGAAGAGCTTAAGGCTAGCTGGAACAACAACTCTGACTGGGTGAAAGATGAGTGTAAGATGGCTGCGAAGGGGTTTAGCTTTTATAGCCCGCGAAGGTCGTTAGGTCGGCCTGCTGACCGACCTACCATATGAGCCTCCACTAGTCGGCCAGGGAATATTCCAGGGAATATTCCCTTTACCATCGGGCCGGGGGCGCTGCCCCCGGACCCCCGCCAGGGGGGCCGCTGGCCCCCCTGGGACCCCCCAGCCAGGGGCCGCTTCCGCGGCCCCCGGACCCCACAATAGGGGCCCCTTTTAACTCCCTTACCACGCAACTCAATGCAATGTGCCTCGAGTTGCTACCAGCTTAACCACTCCGTCTAACCCAAAGATTAGACCCACAATGGTCACCTTTTTGCCATCCGGTCACATAGACCTCATCTGATATACAAGTCAGGACTCCACCAATGTCCGGGCTCACACTTGGCTTCTCCTCATAATGGGGGCCTTACAACTTTGAGCACCATGGATCATTGGTAGTACCTAATGAGGGTGGGGCATTGATCATATCTAACACCCCCCCTCAATGTCCACCCATAGGTGAACTATCTCCTCGGCCCAATGCCGAGTCTCTGAAGATGAACTTGAAGCAGATCCTTCGTAAGTGCTTTGGTGAAGATATCTGCTCCATTCTCCTCTGTTGGACAGTAGACCAATTCCACTATCCCATCCTCCATCAAATCACGCACATAGTGATACTGGATCTCTATATGTTTGGTGCGTGCATGAAACACTGGATTTTTGGCAATGGCGATGCAACTCTGATTGTCACATCTCAGCACAGTTGGTTCTTCATCCTGCACTCCCATATGCCATAGAATCCTTCTCAACCATACGGCCTCACATGCAGCAAAACAAGCTGCCTTGTACTCTGCTTCGGTAGAAGACAATGCCACTGTTGGTTGCTTCTTACTAATCCAAGAGAAAATTCCTGAACCCAAAGAGAAACAATAACCAGAAACTGACTTCCTGGAATCAATGTCTCCTGCCCAATCTGAGTCACAGTTCCCCACAAGAGAAGTTCCGAAACTGTATGTGATACCATAGTCAAGAGTTTTCTTCAAGTATCTGAGCACCCGCATCCCAGCCTTCCAATGACTCTCATGAGGTTTGTTTGAGAACCTGCTCAAAACACCAACAGCAAAACTGATATCTGGTCTGGTGTTACACAAGTAGATTAGACTGCCGACCAACCTCCTATACCTCCCAATGTCTGCTAGTGCTGATGTATCCTCAACGGATAACTTTACATTCACCTCCATAGGTGTAGCTATCTCCTTGCACTCGGTCATACCAAATGCCTTCAAGATCTCCCATGCATACTTCTTCTGAGAGATGAAGATCTTTCCTGGCTCTTGCCAGACTTCAATCCCCAAACAATAGTGCAGCAAGCCCAAGTCTGTCATTTCAAACTCAAAACTCAAAGCCTTTCGAGTTTGGTTGATCATATCTTCATAGTCACCTGTAATAAGAAGGTCGTCCACATATAGGACAATCACTACAGACTTTTTACCATCCCTGTAAACATACAAGTTAGCATCTGAGGCACATCTTTTGAAGTTTAGGTTTAAAAAGAACCTATCTATCCGCTGGTACCATGCTCTGGGGGCTTGTTTCAGCCCATACAATGCCTTCTTCAGTTTACACACTTTGTTCTCAGAATGGGGGGCCTCAAACCCTGGTGGCTGAGCCACGTACACCTCCTCCTTGAGGTCACCATTTAAGAACGCTGACTTAACATCCATTTGGTACACTGGCCACTTCTTGTGGGCAGCCACTGCAAGTACCGTGCGAATAGTGGTCATTCTGGCAGTTGGGGCAAATGACTCTTGAAAATCAAACCCTTCAACTTGTGAAAATCCTTGGGCAACCAGTCTAGCTTTGTACTTTTCTAAGGTACCATCAGCCTTGTACTTTACCTTCCAGATCCACTTGGTGCCAATAATCTTCCGCTTTGCTGGCCGATCCACTAGCACCCAAGTGTCATTCTTCATTATGCTGTCATACTCCGCCTGCATAGCAGCCTTCCATGATGGATCTGCAAGTGCTTCTTCTAAGTCAGTTGGCTCCTTTACTTCTCTCATAATCTCAACCATCAAGGCCATGTTGACTATGTGAGCAGAAGCCCTCCTTTGCTCCTCTATTCTCTGAGACCTCCTTGGTCCGTCTGCCTTCTCCTCAACAGATGCAGGCATAGGATTATTGTGGTCATAGAGCTGCTTCACCCAGCGCGGCAATGGCTTTTCCGGTGGGGTGATGTCAGTTTGGTGAACTTTTTCCTCATCATCTGAAGATGATGCTTCCTCCTCCTTAAGGATAGGGATAGCTCTCGGGACAGGTTCATAGTGGACTACTTCTTCGCTTGATGATAAAGTGGAAGACCTTGCCTTCTCCTCCTCCACTGTATGCGGCTCCTCCTTGAACACCACATCACGGCTCGCGATGATCTTCTTTGCCTCTTGGTCATATAACTTGTAAGCCTTCTGCTCATCACTATAACCCAAGAAGATACATTTTCTGCTTTTTGGTTGTAACTTGTTTCTCTTCTCATCTGGAACATGTGCATAACATTCACATCCAAAAATTCTGAAATGTGAAACAGATGGTTTCTTACCAGTGTAAGCCTCATGAGGTGTTTTTCCCTTGAGAGCCTTTGTGTAGCTCCGATTTAGAATGTAGACTGCAGTATTAACAGCTTCAGCCCAAAAATGGTTAGGCAATCCCTTGCCCTTTAGCATGCATCTTGCCATCTCCACAATGGTACGATTCCTGCGTTCCACAACACCATTCTGCTGAGGTGTGTGAGGCGTCGTCAATTGACGCTTGATCCCTTTGCTCTTGCAAAAGCCTTCAAACTCCTTTGAGTTGAACTCACCACCACCATCTGTTCTAAATTTCTTCACACTTTTCCCTGTTTCATTCTCAACAAGTATTAGCCATTCTTTAAACTTACCAAAAGCTTGAGCCTTATCACGAAGGAAGTACACCCACATCTTCCTACTGTAGTCGTCGACAATCAACATAAAATAAGAAGATCCCCCCAAGGCCTGTGTAGGCATCTTACCACACAAGTCAGCATGCACCAACTCTAGAGGAGCATGTGCTCTATTCTTGCTTTCTTGTGGAAATGCCTTTCTCTGTTGCTTGCCCATCATACAAGCTTCACATGGTTCCTTCAATTCAGTTATTGTAGGTAGGTGAGCAACCATACCTTGCTTTTGCATCTCCTTCAATACTGCAAATCCGATGTGTCCAAACCTTTCATGCCAAAGCTTACTTGTGCCCACTCCAGCGGTGGCTGTAAGAGCACTTAGCTCATACAGGTTGTTCCTCCTTTCTCCTTTGCCAACAATTGTGCCAGCACTATCAATAATTTCTGCACCTGTCTTCTTGAACCTCACTTCATGACCAAGATCAGTTATGGCAGCAACTGATAAGAGATTTCTTCTGATTTCGGGAACATACAACACATTTGAAAGCTTTTTGACTTCACCATTTGCAGCAACAAAAGAAATAGTACCTGTGCCCGCAGCAGGGCATTTAGCATCATTTCCAACCGTCACCGTGATGGATTCTTGTAGAGGCTGCATAGAACTGTATAGACCTTTCTTGTTGGTCATGTGACGGGAGGCCCCACTATCCAACACCCAAGAGTCAGTGGTAGATTCTTCTTGCGCCGAGGAGCACACTTCCTCAATGGTCGCCATGAATAATTCCAACTCTGCTTCAGCCGTATTGGCTGTCTCTTTCCCTTTAGTTTTAAGGGTACCATTCTTTTCATCTGCCTTCTTGACACGACAATCTGCAATTGCATGTCCTTTCTTCTTACAGTAGAAGCACTCTCCTTGAAACTTCTTCTTGCCGCCCTTTTTCTTTTTGTCACCATCATTTTTGGTGGAGGAAACACCTTTGCCTTTTGCATTGGCAGAGAATGCAGCATCTCCATTGTTGCTTCCTTCTCGGGCTTTCAGCCTCAACTCCTCCTCCATTAATAATGCACAAAACTCCTCAAAAGTCAAAGCTTGAGGTCTCACCTGAGTATTAAGGGCAGTTACTAGTCCATCAAACTTTTGTGGACAAATCCGAAGACACCTCCGAGCTAGCTCTTCGCTAGTCTTTTGTATCCCAGCGCCAGCCATCTGGTCGCGCAGATTCTTAATCCGAGTGATGAATGCTTCAACCGTCTCTCCTTCAGCAAACTTCTCCGCTGCTAGTTGATTCTCCAAGTTTTGAATCCTTGTTTGGTTTCGTGTTTCATACTGACTCCTTAGTACATTCCAAGCCTCTGACGCTTTGGTTGTATGCTGAATCAGAGTCAAAACACTGTCAGAACAGCTTGTAACTAAGGCACACAATGCATCTGCATTCCTTCGTTTCCAAGCTCGTAGAAGATCTGCATTCGGAGGAATCATCACACTAGGATTTGATGGGTCGGGGGTAGGCTGTGGTTCTGCGTCAGTCCCCAGCACAGTCTCCAGAAGCTCATAAGAATCAAGGATAGTAGTAATTTTGAACTTCCACAAGGTGTAGTTTGTACCATCTAACTTGCCTTCGCTGAAGGTTGGTGGACGAATCCTCAGTGTTTGAATAGCCGGTACAGCAGCACCACCTCCTGCACCGCTTCCTGATGCGCCAGAACTGCTTCCCGGAGTCGACATCGTTTCTCTTTGCTGTTGAAGCCTTTGCCTCTTGCACTCTCTCCGATCTCTAGAGCCCCCTGGGCTCTGATACCATGTAAAATATTACACGGCGCAGCGAACAGAATCTGAGAAAGAGATAGAGAGTACACAACAGATAAGAGGAGAATCAGTAAAATTCTTTAACTCCAAACAACTGATACAAAGATGGCTCTGTCCACCCGTGCGCTTCCACTGTGTGAAGCTTAGATGGCGATCTAGACAGAAGATAGGTGAAGAGCTTAAGGCTAGCTGGAACAACAACTCTGACTGGGTGAAAGATGAGTGTAAGATGGCTGCGAAGGGGTTTAGCTTTTATAGCCCGCGAAGGTCGTTAGGTCGGCCTGCTGACCGACCTACCATATGAGCCTCCACTAGTCGGCCAGGGAATATTCCAGGGAATATTCCCTTTACCATCGGGCCGGGGGCGCTGCCCCCGGACCCCCGCCAGGGGGGCCGCTGGCCCCCCTGGGACCCCCCAGCCAGGGGCCGCTTCCGCGGCCCCCGGACCCCACAATAGGGGCCCCTTTTAACTCCCTTACCACGCAACTCAATGCAATGTGCCTCGAGTTGCTACCAGCTTAACCACTCCGTCTAACCCAAAGATTAGACCCACAATGGTCACCTTTTTGCCATCCGGTCACATAGACCTCATCTGATATACAAGTCAGGACTCCACCAATGTCCGGGCTCACACTTGGCTTCTCCTCATAATGGGGGCCTTACAACTTTGAGCACCATGGATCATTGGTAGTACCTAATGAGGGTGGGGCATTGATCATATCTAACACATGCGTGATCTTCATCGAGCATGCCATTGTTATTGAGGATTCTTTTACAGGAGCTGTCTTATCTACAGGTTGGCAGGAGAGCGGGCTTTACAGGCTCCATTCCCCTTCTTTGATGCAGGGTCCTCTGCGGCAGTCTATTGCTACACCCGTTCCCGCTTATGCACCTTCTATTCCACAGGTTCCTTCCCATCCCCCACCCTCTCCTCCGGTGGTTCCCTCGTATCTCCCATCCCTTTCAGAGGGGGACGATCTCGGTGATGCGGCTGTGGATTCCCTGGCCCTTAGTATTTTAGAGGGGGCTTCCCAGGATCTCGAGGAGTTTCTTCAGCAGCAATCTACATCGACGGACTTCATTGACCTTGGCATTCCTCTTGCTACCCCAGGATCCGTTTCTCCCTTGGCCTTCCGCCACATCCAGGATCTGAGAGAGGGTGTTAGTAGTCATGTTTGTCATGCCTTGTCATCTCCTGCCTGTGAGCCTCAATCTGAGTCTGACGAGGACTTTAGGAGCTCTGACTTGTCTATCACTTGTTTTGACGGAGGAGGTAGCTCATTCTAGAGCACTCAGTTTATTGCATTTCAGTGCATTTTCTCCTCTAGTCGGGATTTTATGTGCATTTCACGGGGCAGTTTTTGCATTCTTCAGCTTGCCTCACCTGCCGGACATTGTCCACCCTTTCCGGGATTTTTTTAGCATTCCCGGCATTTTTAGCAGCATTAAATGCTGGTCGAATATATTTATGGCCTCAAATTTCAGGTCGGCCAGTTTTTGGATTTTTTGGCTATTTATAGCCATTTTCCACTTGGCAATCAGTTGTATTATCATCTTCCCTCCTTCTTTGGCAGGTGCACACTCCGACTCCGTCATCTTCCTCCATCTTCGGTACTGCCGTCATCATCAGCCTGATCTGGTGCCCTCACTGACGCTTTGGGCTGCGTGCAGGGGCTGATCAGTCCACAGTTTTGTATTCAGCATTCATTACAGTCAGTGCAGATTTTCTTCCTTCATTTTCTGCTGTCTCTCTCTCCTCCTCTGTGTTCGTGTTCTTTTTCTATTGCGCACTCTCACAGTAAGTGGGTTTATAAGGTGAAACACAATGCAGATGGTTCTGTGAATAGATACAAGGCAAGATTAGTAGTCAAGGGATATGCACAAACATATGGCATTGATTATGAAAAAACATTCAGTTCGGTTGCAAGGATGGCAACCGTAAGAGAAGTCATTGCTATGGCTGCATCAAAGGGATGGTCTTTACATCAGATGGATGTAAAGAATGCCTTCTTGCATGGTGATTTGCAAGAAGAGGTCTATATGGAGCAGCCACCAGGTTATGTGCATACTGTTCATCCTGAGTTTGTTTGTAGGTTGAAGAAAGCCTTGTATGGCTTGAAGCAAGCACCTAGAGCATGGTCTGACAAGATAGGATAGTATCTTGTCACTATTGGCTTTCAAATTTCCAAGGCAGATTTCTCACTTTATGTGAGAAAAACAGAGAAATGTATTATGCTACTTGTCATTTATATTGATGATTTGATTATGACAGGTGATAATGATGAAGATATCCTTCATGTGAAAATGCTATTGAAGGAGAAGTTTGAGATGAAGGATTTGGGAGAGCTGCGTTATTTCTTGGGCATTGAGGTGATTAGATCACTAAGTGGGATACGGCTCTTGCAAAGGCAGTATGGATTGGACATGCTGTCCAAATATGGGATGACAGGCTGTAAGCCTATTTCAGTTCCTTTGGAGCAGAATGTGAAGCTGAGCGCAAATGCAGGTGAGCTTCTGGAAGACCCTACTATGTACAGACGCATAGTAGGAAGTTTGATTTATATGACTATTACGAGGCTAGAATTGAGCTATGCTGTTGGATTGGTAAGTCAGTTTATGTAGGCTCCAAGGAAACCGCATTTGGATGCGACTAGACGCATACTCAGGTATGTGAAGTCCACATTGTAGTATGGACTATTTTATGAGACTGGGGTTCAGATACAGTTGCATGGATACACTGATGCTAATTGGGTTGGTAGTATTTATGATAGACGATCTACCAGTGGATATGTGTTCTCTTTTGGGAGTGTTGTAGTCACTTGGAGCAGCAAGAAACAGCCTACAGTTGTCTGCAGATGGGCCAGTTGTCATTTATTATGACAACATGAGCAGTATACACTTTGCAAATAACCCAGTCTATCATGCTAGAATAAAGCACATTGAGGTGCATTATCACTATGTGCGGGAGAGGGTTTTACTAGGTCTTATTGATCTAGTTTATGTCAGCACAGAGGATCAAGTAGCTAACATATTCACAAAGGCATTGGGCGTAGAGAAGTTGTGCAAGTTCAGAGACCTGCTTGGTGTACAGGAACTGGGATTGAGCTTGAGGGGGAGTGTTGAGATATCGAGCTCCACTCGTGATATGCTAGGGTGACCATTGTGCATTTATGTCACCGACTTGTTAGCTACAGATGCGGTTGATACACCGCCCATGAATAATAGCTAGATGACAACTATCCTTATCTACTCTAGTTCGTGCCTCAGTTTGTATGCCACCTTAGTTAGTTGAGTTTGGTTTGAGACCCATATATCTTCTATTTCTCTGTACTAGAGTTCTTTTGGCTTACACAACTAAGAAGAGGAAAGCTGTTTTCAGCCTCCACCTTTGTGTGTATTCCCCCATTGTGTAAGTGAGAAAGCTACAAGTGAGATTCCTTCCTTCTCTCCCACAATCTTGACAATTAATCTAGTATAAACCTACTATTATGTCACCCCTTATGTGTACCTCATTTTTATCTTACAAGTCCATAGAGGCCATTTCCATCATCATTACTACCCCCACCTTGTTTCTCCTCTTCTTATTTTGAAGCAACTACATGACTCTCCTCAACATGCAAATTGATCTTGTTCATAGTCTTGGGCCTTTTGTTTCTCCAAGTTATCAATGTATTTTAGTTGTTAATAACTTCTTGCTCATTTGCTTTAATCCATGTTTGATGTATTATCTCTTCCTTCTTGTAAGTATATTCAACAACTCACAATGAGTAATCCTTGTTGTTGATTAAGACTAGGAGACTAAGGCTAGTCCATCACAAAACTAACTCTAAGTCACATGAGAGCTAGTTATGTTCCTTAAGCCATATTTTAACATTCATAGAATACATTGGAAAAATCACCAAGACTTTACCAATGTGTTACTTTAGAAATAATGTGGGAATTTTTAAAATTGAAAATTCACCATCTAGAAACCTTGATATTAAGTGCACTTATATAGATCTATAGTGCACTCATGACGACTACCTAAATCCAAAAATTTGATTTCTTTATTCCAATTACAAGCATTTTGATTGAAATGCATGGGTTACATTTAGGATATATTTCATTAATTTTCTATGCACTCCTAAGATATCTTGAGGTGTCTTTGGTCATGCATTAAAAATTTCTTGCTTGTTGCTAAAATGGTCTCTGTCATGCTCATGCGGATTTTCAACTTATTTTGGTCTATCTACTATATTTTTTTCAAATACTATATTGTATTGATCACATATTTGTGAATAGTTTCTTTATAATTTGGCATTGAACTAGAGAAATGGACTTTTTTGCAACACAATACATTTTCACGATATTGAACAACATATGGTTCTTTTGTAGATGGGTCTCTAAATTAACATACAATAGCTTTTTGTACCACAATTTAACTACCAATTGATTGATTCATAGTTGCTAGAACTTTATGCAGTAAATTCTTTCATGCATCTCCCCTTGTTGATTAGTATGCAACTTTTGATACCTTCAAACCACCCATTCATATAGTATCGTGTGTGGAGAAATGTTTGATGGAGAGGGGTTGATATCATGGCTAAACTCTATTTTGGGTAATTATATATATGTTTTCTCTACTCTTGGAGTAGTAAGAGTGTTTAACATCATACAATATAAGAAGGTTAAATATGTAGCTATCCAAGTGATAGCATGGCCAAGGGTATTGCATAAGAATGTAAATGTTCCACATAGAGTTCAAGTATGCTTTTGCAAGACAACCAAAGTTATTTAGTCATTACTAAGAATGTAGTGTTCGAACATGGTCAAGGGTATTGCATATAAATGTTAGTTTTCCACATAGTGTTCAAGTATGCTTGCATGGGACAACTAGAGTTATTTAGTCATTGTTAAGAATGTAGTACTCCATGTTGCAAGAATCATGCACAAACCTAATATCATTGGTTTACACATGAGCGTGAGATTATCTATAAGAGCATTAGGATAATGTCAAGGAGATTGACTCACAGGAGCACGAGGTTATCTATTATAGACTAAGGATGATATTGTGATAGATACATTCATAGAGTGATTAAATTTCTATACTTTTAGAATGCCATATTATAATATTCATTTAGATTTTTAAAAGATGGGCAGAATGATCAATCCTATCAAGATTCATGAATGTATATATTTGTTCCTTTGGCCCTTAGTCATTGTTTATATACTTCATTCATTTATTTGTTCCTTTGGCCCCCAATTGCATAACTATAGTCTTTTGCCATGGCAATAGAAAATCTTCACCGGTAAGCTTCAATTTGGTGAGCATTGCTTGGTTAGCGGGTGCAGTACCTGCTGCTTCGAAATAATCCTCCATGGATTCGATCCAGACCTCGGCGTCAGTTTGGACGGTCCTTCCCTTACCATCAAATTCAAGCGGCTTGATTTGTTTGAGAAGGAAGCTATTCTCTTGAATTACAGCCATATTTAGTGCAGGGGTCATACTAGGAATATGCACTTGAGGTTGTGCTTGAGCAATAAGATTCTTTACGTTAAACATTTCTCACATTACATTACATGCCTAGTTCAGCTAAGTGACCTAATCACTTAACTCCTTTACCAACACTTACAGCCATGGCAGATAGTAATAAAAATCTTATTCATTCATGTGGACATAGCCCTTTTTGAGTACATTTATTTTGGGAGGGTAGAACAAGCTAATTGGCACATTAGTTTGGGGAGAATAAGATTGTGTTACATTCGGCTATGGGAACTGAGTAATAATATGGAGTGGGGTCATGAATTTTTAGGAATCGATAGGTCATAGGAAGCTTGGGGTATCCCTTCCTTTGATACCCGTTCTTCTCATAACATCCCAACACCTTGATTCTGTCGGCAGGGATTATTCGAGTCACTTCCTCATACACATATTTTTTCTGCTTGACCTTTCGACCGCCGACATGTAGGGTTGCGTTTGCGTGAGCCTTGACAAATATGAATAGCTTCACGATCTTTAAATCCTCCATCCACTTGACTCTCTTCAAGTTAGTCTGAAGGTACGCAAGTCGGTGGGCGACTATGTAATAAATTCTTGATTCACCCGTCCATCTCCGTTCCACGTACAGGGGTGATTCATCATGCCTAGCCTCCGTCGATAATCAGAAGCGTGCATTGCAGTCATAAACATGACCTAGAACACCAAGAATTTGTTCCATGCTTCGCGACTCTGTAGGCACTAGCATTGATAAGTAAGTAAGGAAATGTTCTTAACGGAAACATTGCTCTACTTCCCCTCATTAAGTTTTCTTGTAAATGTTAGATTCCATTGGTTCGCTCTGATACCAACTATAACGTGTCCCTCTGTCTACTTGTAGGACACGTCTTAGCAGCCCATCGAGAAGAGAGTCTAGAAAGCACGGCCCCCTGCGGCACTCCCAAGGAATGTCACACGGTTTGCGATCTAGATCTTCCTAAGTTTGCCAAAGCAGAAGCATTCCGACCGTTCCCACTTAGGACCGACTTGAATCAGGGTTTTCCTAATGGTCAAGTTCCTAGAAGGTAACTAGCGTCGAGCCCCAGACGAACTACTTGTGTAGAAACATCAGGGTCGAAGCGGATTTATATTGCACTTGATTCAAGGAGAATGGAAAACGAGAGGGATGCGAAGCTCGACCTCTTTGCCCATAAGGCATAGTCCCATTCCGTTCCCCTAAAACAACACAAATCGAGACTCTAGCTCTAAAGATTCTAGGTCATCGTTTACCTTGCTGTCAATTCCTTTGAGAAAAGTTCTCGGCCAATCGGGACCACCCTTTCGTAGGACAGACCCAGGGTCACATCCACTACACTTTCCTTGGGTTGCTTTAGTTATCTAATTACCTACCACATTTAATTTGACAAGCAAAAACAGCTTCTGTAATTAACCAATTAATCACTAGTTCCTTCACATAACTTAGGCACTAACATAGAAAAACAATGTCAAGCAAGTTCATTTTCAACATTTGATCTTTATTTATCAGTCTTTGGAATACATCATATAATCCTGCTCGAAGGCTATACCAGCAATCCTCAGGGATCGCTTTTCCAAGTTCCGCCCGTTGACTAGTATGCGAGCCTTGAGATCCAATCTCGAGTCACATCGGCCTCTTTTGCAGGATCCGAAGGCAAGGGACTTACGGTTAGAGCCTCCCTTGGCACCCAAGCGTCCTCCTGCTCCAAGCAGTACCCACGGAGAGACCTCTCGCGGTGGGTTCGGTCCATGTACACGACGCGGCTAACAACCCCCTTCGATAGGGTCAGGCAGACAATCGAAGGTAACTGATACTGCCTCTCCCTCCAGGCTTTCAACCTGAGGCATTAGTTATTTTTTCGACATTAGTTCCTTGAGCAAAGAAGTACAAACAGTGCTCCTAAGTGTACAATCACGAGCATTCCAGTGGTCGTTTACAGACCAACTGCTAAGGTGTAAATTCCTTCTCCTCGAATACTTCTAGCATTCAATCCGGGATCAATCGCGACTTGGCAAGATCCCAAGGGTTTCGTAAGCTGAGTTGCTTGTTTACCCTCTTTCCTTGGGTTAGGGTTTATACCCTGTTGACCCAAATTGTCACTACCTTAGGTATCCTTAAATTATAGACAATAAATCTTGGGCAACCTCATCGCCCTAACTTAGTTGGTCAATTGCTTTCCTTGGCAATTCATTGCTACCTTGGCTTGACAAATCAGTCTTCAAGGAAGAGTGTTGAAGCAGGATGTCTTCTCAATTCTTAGGAAATTTGACTTGTGATTAGAACTCGCCAAACTTGTTCTAAGGAGTGGTATTACTATTTTGTGATTTAGGCACAAAACCATGCGATGTTGCAACTTGTTGCATGAGGTAGGTGTCAGCACCTAACTTGTGGGATTATTTCTCCCATCACACAGTATTCCTTGGTCAAGATGTAGGGTTTGGGAGTCCTATTGACCCAATTCAAAACCTTGACCCTACTAAGCTGATAGTTGTTTTGGCCCTAGGGTTCCTAAATTCCTTGCGGAGGTCTAGTATTTGGTGAACTGATCCTGAGGGTAGGAACCCTAGATCATTCTTGTACGGCGATTAGATAATCCTAACATTTCATGGATGTGGATAGGACTGTTGAGATTGGAAGTCTTAAATCGACATCCCAAGTGCGATACTAGGCAAAATTTTATCATAGCTTAGCCCTACCTAGCACATTGAGGTGATCGTCATAAACTAACTAATCATACCTTTATGATTCTCATGTAAGCTATTCAATTATACGTGAATTACTTAGTTGATCTAATCAACCCACGATTTAAGATGATCTTTCATTTTTAATGATGCAAATACTTTCTTCTAAATTTGCAACTACTTTCCCCTAAAAGATGTAAGTAACTGCAAGATGTAACATTCCATGCAAATATGCGATTTCAAGACCATAGACCTTTTCCTTCTATGCAGCTATAAGATCTACAATGATCGTTTCTCTTCCTTGCCCTAAACGGTATTAGTTGACATCCAGAACTACTTCTTGTAAATCCCACGTATATGCATCAAATTCAAAGCTTTAGTATTTTAATGAAATTGCATCCTTTCACAATTTCGAACTTTGATAAAAGAGCTTCATGCATGAGCGAATGCCCTAAGTCCATCATTGATTTTAATCCGTCCTCTATCACTTAACCCAACCTAGAATGTAACTACCATCGCATGCAATTTGCGTGGTTCATAAATCTTTTCCATGCATTGCAACTACTCGGACATCATTTAATGGGCGTCTACGATTATCCTATACACGAGTTGCAATTATGCATTATGTGTTATATGCGCTGTTCTTTGCGCGATGCAACAAGGATGCCTTTAGACAAATCCACATTTGACTTATGCAATATGCATTCAAGAATGCAACGATCCTTGACCATGCAAGTACTCGTCATGCGACTTAACTTGGTAATTCAAGTGAGTATATAAATTTTCCAATGAATTCAAACTTGCCTATGATAATTAAACATGCTTAATGCATCATTTCGTTGCGGAATTAATTTTCGAAACTTGGGTATTCAAAGTTGGGGCGTTGTCCACTCTTGTACTCGAGGTGGAAGTTCCCGCGTGTGCTCCTCTCATCTTTTGCTTGGGAGCCATTGACGCAGCAGATTTCGATTCAGCAAACTTCCCCTTGGCCCTCTTACGCTTTACGAAGTCACTTCTGCCCGAAATTACCTCCCTGCACAGAAATTGGGCCTTGCAAGACATGGTTTTAAAAAGAATCGAGGAAGGCACGGGTGAACGGGGCCTATGGAAGCTTCAATAGAAGCTTCCAAGCTTTGAACACAGACAGATGATGTGGATAGGGAGATGATGAAGTTCACGATGAGGGAGATGACGACGATGGTGATGATGATAATGATGAAGAGGCACTGCAGCCTAGTGGGTGGCCTGGCAGCAGCAGCAGCACGATGATGGGCAGTAGCAATGGGCAACACAATCTCCTTCCTCTCCTCCCTCCAGTTTGGAGAGGGGGGGTTCATATATAGTGTGAAGGGGGGGGATAGCCACACAAGTGGCAGGCAGCATGTTTCCCCTCCCCATGCTCCTCCCTACTCCACACATACTCCCTCTCCCCGCCATGCAATGGGTGAAGGAGAGGGAGTTAAATTTTTTTTCAAAAATTATCCTTTTTTTTTCCGCATGAAGGGGGTGTTCGCGCGGTGGACTTCGTTTTTGAGCCATGGCTTCCCATACACGATGCGGGGCTAGTGATTATTGATGCACGCGGAGGGAGCACTTAGCCCAAGGTTTTTTTTTGTTGCGAGAAGTTACTTTGAATCGCTTTTGCACGAGATCTAGGGTCTTCAATATTTCGTTGCGGAAATATTACATGAAATTGGATGTGTTGATCTGCGACCATAGTTGCACCTATGGTGAACTTTACAGTACCTCATGTGCCATGGAATTTAAAGCCTATTCCAGTGACTCGAGTATATTTTCCTAAGCTGCTGGAGCTTTTGAACAAGAAGATTAGAATGCAGATGTAGAAGATTTGTAGTTGATCATATTGCTGATTGTGACAGGATTTTGAGCCATCTTGAAGAAGTGCATTTGACTATGTCAGGAGAAAAGTCATTTTTTGGAGTGGAGAAAGTATTAGTTGTTGGGCACATGTGTGGAACATATGGGAGAAAGCCCTCACCAGTAAAGATTGATGCCATAAGCAGGATGCAAGAGACATGTTCGAATGTATCCAAGGTGAGAAGATTTTTGAGTGCATGTGTCTTTTACTTGAAATGGATTCCGCATTTTGCTCATGTGGCTGAAAGTTTATATCAGCTCTTGAGAAAAGGACAAAAGTTTTGGTGGGATAAACAGCATATGAAAGCAGTTAAGAAGTTAAAGAGTTTATTGATTTCAATCCCAATAATAAAGAGAGAAAATTATGAGAATGGGTAACCTATTATTCTCATTGTGGATACAAGCCCAATTGGCATTGGTTGGCTAGTGGGTCATGATGATGTTGATGGGAATAGGTATGCCATTTGGTTTGGAGCAAAGGTCCTCAATGAATGATAACAACGATATTCTCAAGTCAGAAGAGAGCTTTGGGGTGTAGTGATAGCCCTTAAGTGTGATAGGGATTATTTTATGGGAGCTCATGTAGTGGTAGAAAGTGGTTATCTACCTCTATTGGGCATGATAGTAAATTGCTCAACTCCCAATATTGCCATGTTATGGTGGATTGCATATATAAAGTCACTTAACCCTGATTTTTAGTCTATTGCAAGTAGAGAAAACCTCGTGGCTGACATGATTTCATGAGCAAGGTTTAAATATGAAGAGGAGCTTATGGAAAATGAAGAGGATGATGTGATAGGTACTGAAAATGACTTTATGACATAGCATGGAATGAGTACATCTGTATGAAGGTACATCTGTCATCATCACTAATGTAGGTATAACTGTCATAACAACAAATACAGTAGATACAACTATTGTAACAGGGTTTTCAGCAATAAGAAAAGAACTTACAACCATGGAGAAGAGATGGGCAGTAGAGAGAAAGCATTATCCGTGTTATTCTTCAGTGAGAACACAATTTTTGGAAGAGTTGTATGAGGATGATTAGCTAAAAATAGGCCAATATCTCATCCTCATAACAAAGAAGACTTAGTGGTTTGAAGCTAAATTCAAAAGGATTAAAAGAAAAGCTTATGGATTTTTCTTGAAAGATAGATATTTATGGAAGCATGCAAAGAGAAAGAGAGGAGCTCCAGTATGTGTATTGGGAGATAGGGCTTCTCAATAAACAGGTGATGAAGGAGTTTCATGAAAGTTTATGGGCTGGACATAGAGAATTTTGGGGCACATTGGCTAAGATTAAAGAAAAGTATTGGTGGTAGAACATGTATAAAGATGTGGAGAATTATGTGGAATCATGCAATGACTGATAGATGTATTCCATGGTAAAGCATAGATATGGGTTGCAACCGACTTACATTGCTTATGCATTACAAATGGGTAGTTGTTTTGGTTACCATGCCTACAAGTTTATGGAATATGAGATATCTTCTGCTTGCACGAGAAGACTTGACAAATCAAGTGGAAGGTCAAGCTCTTAGTGCAAAGACTACTCAAGCATTTTGCAGATTCTTATTAGAAGAAGTCTTTTGTAGGTATGGTTGTGTTGGTAAAGTGGTTGCAGATAGAGGAGAATTGGATGCGGATGAGGCTCGTGACTTCTTTTCACAATTGGATATCAAGCTAGGTTTAACTTTAGCCTACAATCTTGAAGAAAATGGAAAAAGTGAAAGAGGTCATCAGCCTATTATTAAGGCATTAGCAAATTCATGCAAGGGCAGGATGAAAGAGTGGCCAAGAATGTTACCCTTTGCTTTATGGGTTGATAGGACCACTCATAGTGCATTTACAAGGTATATGCCTTGCTGAATTAATGTGTGGATAATAGCCAATCATGCCTATTGAGGAGTGTTCCACCATGGGAAGAGGGTTTGAATAAAGAAGAGTTATTGGTCCTATGCATTAGATAGTTAAAAAGAAGGCATGAAGACATTGAGACAGCCACAAAAAAGTTGAAGACTACAAGGATCAAGAACAAGAAGAGGTTTGACAAGCGACATAGACTTTGACCACCATGAGCTCTACAAGAAGGGGATTGGGTGCTAGTTTATGACAATAGCTTGGAAAATCAATATAATTCCAGTTGTCGAAAGATCGCAAAGCAGTGGTTTGGTCCAGATGTGGTAAGGTTTGTTATTGACAATGCTACCTATGGCCCACAACAATTAAGAGATTTCTCATGGAGGATTTAGAAAATATGGCACAACAAAAAAATCAGTCCAAGGTTATAGTTCCAAGGAACTAGATGAAATACTATCGACTTCACTCACTCATGCACATGTTCATGATACTAGCATTAGAATTCAGGCTGCCGAGGATGAGAAGCTCTTAGAAAGGCCTCTGACATGGTCAAAGCAATCACAAATTTGTTGGCATTATCAAGTAATCGTAGGAGAACCTTGAAGAAAATGACCAAGGTAGAGCAAGAGCAACATTTCTTGATTCCTATGTTCCACCCTAGGCAGTGTCAAGCGAAAAAGGAGAAAGTTGCAACCTTAGCCAAGAAAGATAAAGGAAGAAGTGAGCTTGAAATACAATGCATTCTCATTAGGGTCCAGATACAAGTTATGGTAGCCATCTAATAACTATTTCTTAGCAATGAAAGGCACTCTAGACTTCCTTGCATGATCACACATGTAGCCCCTACATCTTTGAGAGTGCTTGTGACTATCAGAGTGTTAACATTTCTAAACTTGCTAAAATAGATCCCTTATGTAAAACAAGGTGATATTTTGGGAAGGAAGTGTGAATTAGGAGTAGAATTGTATACATTTAGTATGAATTTTGGATATCAAAGAGACTAAAATGTGGATAGCATGTGCCTCAGTGGGAGGAGAATATGGAGTATTGAAAAGAGAGATGGGAGAGAAAAGACATATAAAGGTTCTAAATTGTCAACAAGCAATGCTAGTTTGAGATAACAGAGCTTACAATAATGATCTTAAACATGAGAGCTCTCCATAAACACAAACACGGATGATCTTATATATACATGACTATTCTTGAGCATGATAATCATAGATGATTTTAAGAGCAAATGTATACTTTCATGGTATAGAATATGCGGTGAAACTTGTATTTAGACTTTTGAAAGTGTGGTGATTTGTTCTCTAAACCATCGGTTGGCAATTTTTCTTGTATCTTATCTTTTGTCTTGCTCATTCCCCAAAACCCCCACGGTTTGTGGCTAAACACACTACCCCCGATAGTGTGGGAGCCAAAGTCTATGAAGAGGAGCTTGATGTCCATGTTACAACCAGCTAGGCGACATCTCCAGGTACTAAACACCTTGTGCTTACTATTCTACAGTGTAAATGCAACCTATTTTTCCCCACCTTCCCTACTGCATTTTGAGCTAGACCAAAGTACACACCTATGTTTGATCCAACGGACCCTTTCTACTCATTGGACAGTGCCTAGGCTGTCAAAGGGATTTATGTCTATGGTATAAAATCATATTGACCGTTGTGTTTTGAGTATGTCAATGGTCTACATATGGGATTGTGAAATACAAGTTCTAGAAGACAGTGCAGTAGATTGCCCATCCAAAACTAAACAATGTTGATCATGCTATGTTGGGGAAGGACTCAAGTAAGTCAAGAAGTGGAGTTTTCATGCATGAGACTGGAATTAGGTGGACAAGGGGGACTTAACTAAGTCTCAATAGACTAACTTTAGAGAAAAAAACAACGAGTTTTATTTGAACCGGAGTAGTGTATTCAAAAGGAAAAAAAAACAAAACAGCGCCATTGTGGGAGGAGCATGCAATCCTAGATGTCTTCGGGAGAACCCTTTTTCAAATTAAACCTGCTATGATCAATCTCCTACATTCCTATTTTGTCGATGATGGAAGATATGAGAGAAGTGTCACAGCTAGGTCCTTCGAAGAAATATCCGTACTAAGGGATGAAAGCTCATCCCAAATCTTCTCCATTCTATGGATGTGATCCCGCATCATAGGGGAATTTGCAACAGAAAGTTGTCGTAGCTTCAAATCAAGAGATAATCGATGCCCAAATGTCTAGATCCAAAAGAGAGATGCCAATATCTTACAAACCTCTATGGTAGTGCGAATACATCTAACATGCATGAGCAAAAAATCTACATAACTCAAAAAGAGAAAAGTGTCAAGAATCATGTGGTGGGAGGACTTGCTTGAGCTGCTGCGCCAAACACACACTATATATACAAGAGGAGGCTCACTCAAGAACACAAGAAGAGAGATGGAGGCCAAAAAACTTTCTTGCTGATTTCTTCTTCTTCTTCCACACACTATACAATGTACACAAAGTATAGATAAGATATACCATAAAGGAAAGTGGCCTACTAAGTCAAACAATGCATAACAGACTACACTAATTGACTAGCCCTATATCTTTGCTAGCTGTAGATAGGTGTAACAAACTAAATATAATAAGTGATAAGTTAGTAGCCATGTGAGTATCATAATGACCACCAATATGCTAAGTGTAGACGTGCGGACCCATTTAGCTAGGTGGTCCATCATCAATGTCTGCATCTCAACACTCCCCCTCAAGCTCAACTCTATCTCTACAACTCCAAGTAAGCTTCGGAACTTTCAAAGCTTCTCTGCACCCAATACCTTTGTGAAAATGTCAGCTATCTAATCCTATGTGCTAACATATACCAAGTCAATCTCTTCTGAAAGTACCTTCTCTTTCACAAAGTGGTAGTGCACCTCAATGTGTTCTGTCCTAGCATGGAACACTAGATTCCTAGCTAGCTGTATGCTACTCATGTTGTCATAACGAATGACAATTGGACTATCTCCCTACACATCCAAATCACCTAATAACTTTTGCAGCCATACCACCTCACATGCTGCCATAGCAGCACCTCTATACTCAACCTCCGTACTCAATAAAGCAATTGTAGGTTGCTTTTTGCTACTCCATGTAACTGCTGCACTGCCAAGGGAAAATATGAATCCACTAGTAGATATTTTGTTTGACATGCTACCAGCCCAATCTGTATCTGTGTATCCAAAGACTTATACATCTTTACCTGCCTCATAAAAAAGTCCATAATGTAAAGTGGACTTCACATATCTCAATATACGTCTAACTGCATCCAAATGAGGCTTTCTAGGCATCTACATAAACCGACGAACAAGGCTAACAACATAGCTCAAGTCTGGCCTTGTGATAGTCATGTAAATCAAACTCCCTACCATCTTCCTGAACATAGTAGGGTCTTCTATCTCATCCCCAACATTGACACTCAACTTCACATTTTGCTTCAATGGTACTGAAAGAGGCTTGCATGCTATGTATTGGATAACATATCCAAGGCATAGTGCCTTTGTGATATACCATCATCACATCTAATCACCTCAATACCAAGAAAGTATCTCAACTCACCCAAATCCTTCATCTCAAATTTCTTCTTCAAGAAGTCCTTAACTTCAGTAATTCCATTGTCATTGTCACCTGTAATAATCAAATCATTCACATAGATGACTATGATGATCAAACCTACATCTCCCTTTCTCACATAAAGTGAGTGATCAGCATCAGAAATACAAAATCCAATATTGATAAGATACTCTCCAATCTTGTCAGACCATGCTCTAGGTGCTTGCTTCACCCATAGAGTGCCTTCTTTAACCTGTACACATATGTGGGATGCTCTAAATCCTCACAACCTACTAGCTGCTCCATATATACTTCTTGTAATTCACCATGCAAGAAGGTATTCTTAACATCCATTTGCTGCAAACTCCAAACTTTGGCTACTACCAAGGCAATCACACACCTAACAGCTGCCATCCTAGCAACTGGATTGAATGTCTCTTCATAGTCTATGCCACATGTTTGAGCATAGCCTTTTGCAATCAGCCTAGCCTTATACTTACTAACTAAACCATCTGCATTATGCTTGACTTTGTAAACCCACTTACAACCAATAGCTTTCTTACCCTTAGGCAAGGGTACCAAATCCCAAGTCTTATTGGCTTCTAATGTAGCCATCTCCTCATCCATTGCTGCATCCCAATTAGCATGATCAACACCATCCTCAAAATAAGTGGGCTTAACATCCTCAACTAGTTTCACCATATAAGCATAATGTTGAGCTCCATAACCTTCAAATCCAAATCTTTTAACAGGGTATCTGACCCTGCTAGATCTGTGTACCACTAGATCACTCAATGGAGCCTTTACATTACTATGAGCTCTTTGTACACCTAGTGTCCTGACTGAAGGAATACCAAGCTCATCATCCAAACTCTGTGAACCACTAGAATCTCCATCAAATCCCAAATGACTAGTAGATGCATCATTACCATCTAGTACTTTCTTCTTTCCTCTATCTTTTCCTGCAACACTTATAGATACACCTAAAGATGTGGGGCTACTCAGTCTCTAGACCAAGGGCTCACTATAGGTGTAGTACCAGACGATGTTTCTGGTCCACTAAGTCTCTATGATTCTTTCTTTTCTTTCTGCACATAGCTATCATGATCATTATCATCATCTAATACATCACTAGCAGGTGCATACCAACTGTTCATCTCATAAAAAATAACATCCCTGCTCTCTTTGAACTCACCTGTGATAGAGTTATAATAATGATACCCTTTCTGCTCTAAAGAGTATCCAATAAAAATACATTTTTCAGCCTTTGGATCAATCTTCTTCTGTATCTCATCTGGTACATGAACATATGCAACACATCCAAATACCTTCAAGTGTGATAAGTCAGGCTTCTTTCTAGTAAAGCATTCTTCAGGAGTCATCCCATGAACTAGAATTGTGGGGGTTCTATTTATAATATAGATAATACTATGAACAACTTCAAACCAGAGATGATTTGGCATATTCTTTGCAGCCATTAATGCTCGTGCAACTTCTGTAATATGCATATTTTTTCTTTATGCAACCCCATTTTGCTGTGGGGTATACCTGCAAGTAAATTGCCTTTTTATCCCATGAGTCCTCAAGAAGCCACTAAACTCATTAAAGATGTACTCTCCCGCTCCATCTGATCTCAAGCACTTCACTTTCAAGCATGTTTCTGTTTCAATAATTGCCTTGCAAGATTTGAAGTGCTCAAATACATCACTCTTTTCCTTCATAAAATATACCCATAGCTTCCTTGAACAGTCATCAATAAATATGACAAAGTATTTACTACCACCAAGAGATACATTCTGTGTAGGCTCCCAAACATCTGTATGAACTACATCAAGTATATTTCTTCTCACTTCTTTGTCATACGAGAAGGGTTGTCTGGCTTTCTTACCAAACTGGCATGCTTCACAGACTTCATGAAATTCTATAACTCTAAAAGAAGACAACCTATAACCAATCCTCTAGATTGCATTGATTTCAGCCTTTGTATATTTGCATGTCCAATATGTTTATGCCATATTTCAATGTTTGCAACCACTCCTTTTCCTTTAGCATACATAACAACATCCATTGCAAGAATTCCAGCATCTAAAGTGAACATGCGGCCAACTCTACTTCCTTTTGCGACCAACCTGTACTTATCATTAAAGTCTTCTATAAAACAATCTTTTGCATTGAATCGGACGTGCAACCCTTGCTCTACCATTTGGCCAATAGACACTAGATTCTTCGTGATTGAAGGCACATGTAATACATTTGTCAGAATCGGGTGACATGAATCATCACCCATCTGCACATAACCTGGATTTTGTAAGTCCTACATCTCTTCAAACCATTCAACATGACTGGTCATATGATTAGATGCACCTGAATCCACATACCATACATCATCATGTGTCCCCTTTCCTGTAACTACATTCATCATGTGCTACATAGCAAACAAACACTCATTTTTGTCTTCATTCTGTTGTGAAGATGATGCATAGTTTCCTTGCTGCAATTTACCACTGCGAATATCCTCCTTCTTAGCATAACAATGGATTGCAATATGACCCATTTTTCCACAATAATGGCAAACAATAGTAGATTTTCTAGAACCTCTGTTCTTCCATCCACCTTTTCCTCTAGAGCTCCCCCTACCTCTAAAGTTTCCTCAGCCTCCTAAAACCTGCATTTCACCAAATTGTTGATTGAACTTGTTTTGCTGGTTATTGCCAGCATGTCCCATACCATGGCCTCTCGAAGAGGATCTACCACGTCCCCTTCTTGAACTTGAGTAAAATTCTTGGATATGTTCACCATTTCTTTGAGACGAGTCGCCTTGCATATTGATCTCTTCGATAATCGTGAGAGACTCTAGCTCATCAAAATTTGGAAATGGCTTCCATACGTATACTGAAGTAACAAATGATTTCCATGTCTTCTCATTATTAAGGCCACTCAAAGTGGATGAAACCAAATCATCATCATCAGGCATTGCATCAATCACTGCTAAAGCATCTGCAACGCTTCTCGCCTTCAAAATATACTCATTGATAGAAATTTTCCCTTTCTTCAAGGTATTCAAATCTTGCTTGAGTTGAATCTTCTGTGCCTTTGTATTTACTAAAAACATGTTCTCAAAAATTGTCCAAGCTGCATGTGAAGTTTTTTGCATTCTTGATATGTCCCAACATCGTGTTATCAATGATTGCATATAGCCAATACATCACATTTTTATCTTTTGAATTCCATTCTTTCCATGCTTTTAATTCATCTGCAGTCAGAGGGATACCCAGCTCTAGCTCCTTTTCTTCACCTGAAACAAACTCATAATGGCCCTTTCCAATGAGAAAGATCGTGACACTAAATTTCCATGAAGGGTAGTTGTTCTTATCGAGCTTCTCAATAATGGGATTTCCACTGTTCTCTACCATTATCACAAAAAAGGATACAACACAACAAGCTAGTCTTCTACAGCTTTTCACAACCAGTGCACAGCAATACACCAAGTAACTTTTCACAACAAGTGCACAGCAATACACCAAGTAACCTTTTTCACTAATTGCTCAATAGTATAAGTAATTTGCAACCTGTTTGCAGATGAACCTTATGTTTGCTTACTGGAAAACACCTCAAAAATTACAAATTTGAAATCTGTAACCTGTACATCCACTTTCAGTCAATACAGTCGAAATCATAGTGTACCCTCTGAAACGGTTGTCTGCAACTTTGCGGCTCTAAAACGGGGCCTAAAACGGCCTCAGATGCCAAAAAGAACTACGGGTAAGTCCTCAAGGGCTTTACTACAAAATATACAATGCTATGCTTGCACACTAAATGTAACAACAATCTAAGATTTTCACTCTACCCTACTTCCGGTGCCTCCACATGCACTATCCAAGAGAAAGAGTGGAAGAATGGGAGAGCATCTTACTCATTGCTTGCTTGCTCGAACCTTGCTTCTTCTCCTTCACTTCAGCCTTCAAAATTAGCCTCTCTCAGTGGCGCGGCTCTAATACCATGTCAAGAATCTTGTGATGGGAGGACTTGCTTGAGCTGCTACGCCAAACACACATTGTATACACAAGAGGAGCCTCACTCAAGAACACAAGAAGAGAAATGGAGGCCAAAACGTTTTCTTGCTGATTTCTTCTTCTTCTTCCACACACTATACAATGTACACAAAGTATAGATAAAATACACCATAAAGGAAAGTGGCCTACTAAGTCAAATAGTGCACAACAGACTACACTAATCGAATAACCCTATATCTTTGCCAACTGTAGGTAGATGTAATAAACTAAATATAATAAGTAATAAGTTAGTGGCCATGTGAGTATCATAATTACCACCAACGTATTAAGTATAGACGTGCGGATCCATCTAGCCAGGCGGTCCATCATCAATGTCCGCACATGTTGAGCTTGCCATCTCAACAAAAAGAGCAACCTCTGGCATTCAGCCAATCCCGTACAATTGTTGAATCTGTGGCTACACCATCATGGGGATTTATAGTAGATTGGGATATTGAGAAAGACAATGTAGATAATGTCAAGGGTAAATAGATCATAGAAGATACAAGAGTGACATTGATACATGTTACAAATGATATTGCCATTCGGGATGCAAAGAAATATGGCCTAAGCAAATTAAGTGGATTAATTGCTCGGATATTTGATATTGATATATTCCATGTGATATACAAGTTATTTAAATTCAAATGGGATATCTTGCATATATATATACCTTATTGGTCGACTATCTAGTGGATGTCTAACCCAGGAGGGCGATATGGCTATATGAGACTGCAATGGATGGGCACGGCTGAATTGAAGATGTTTAAAATTGTTTTAATTGGGAGAGGAATATTGGTGAGTCGATGCATCAAAAATGGCCCTTTATACCTTGGGAAGGGACCTACAAAGTTTGGTTGACATCTGAGTTTATATGTAGGAGATACAGAGTCTGGAAAGTTGATGTCTGGCTAGGACTACATGCTATAATGAACAATTGTAGGTTGCACAAAAAATTTTAGGGGCTGAAATCTTCACAATTTGGTCCAACTGTCTTAAAAAAAGTTGTAGATTTTCAGTGGGGGCTACATTTTTTCTTTTAAAAGCTTGGTAATCCAAGTTATGGTTCAAAATATACAAGCAATTTTCTACAGGGTAGTCTTATAGGACAATTTTCTGGACATGAATCTGATGGATGTAAAGTATTCCATGTGACATATGGTTTGACAAAGATGTTTGAGATTGAGATGAGGGTACCAAGGTTAGGAAAGAGGATCAAGATATGCAAGAGAAGAGATGTAGAAGATGCCTGTGCAGTGGAGAACGTGGTGGAAGATGAGCACATTGACACAAATGAAGAAGAGGAGGGAGTACAAGTTAATATATGAGTTTGTGATGCCACATGATCCAGGAGGATTTACATGGATTGGGATGCTATAGAGGATTGATAAGCTATCATTACCAAGGTTGGATACAAAGGGATACATGTTAGTTGGGATCTCCTTCAACAACTACCCCCCAGCCTACCTTTCTCTATCTACTACTATTCGGGTGACCTATCCCTAACCAAAATTGGCCTGTCTCCAACCATTTGTTGTCTACATTGTCTACAACAATCTACAAATTTAATTTTTGCATTATTTAATTCATGTACTGCTTATTAAGTATCCTTTTACAAGCTCACTAAGAGCAATTTGCATCTCACTCAGCTTCCTCCATCTTTGCACATAGGCTTTCATCAATATCTAATATCCTCCCTCTCCATAGAGTTACCACTATCATCGTTAACTTGCACATTTGATGATAAGCATAAGCATTAAGCATTAGATGAGGAGGTTGGAAAAATTAGTCTTGAGCCTCTACGACAAAATGATTAGCACAAAAACTAGGCAATCTCATGTTTGCAGATATCAATTTACTCTAGTAACATAGTGGCAAACAAGAGCCAATAGTTTGCCCACATTAGAGCCTCATAGCCAAAGAAATCTTGCACAATATAGCCACTGGGTAATTATTACAAAATAATTTTATGAAGCACATAGCCAACTTATCAAAGTGCAAAGGCAACTCGTCCTAGTGTACAAATAATTCTTACCTCTTCATAATATGTTTTTCGTGACTGAAACTGTAAATGATGAGATCTCTTGTTTCCTTCAGTAAAAGCTGTTATAGGGGGCTGCCCACTAGCCCTGATGGGTTGTGGAGATGAAGAATATTTGCCCCATGGAGACGATGATGCTGCAAACACAAAATTTACAACACCATATTGGGGAATATGGGAATTTCCCATAGGTTTAGGACACATGGTCAAATATTTGGATTTTTCATAACTTGAACACTATAAAATCAAGCGTTCTATATCTCAATAGATTCCATTTTTCAAGCACTTTCCAATGATCTGCCACATCATATGGTTTTGAGAAACTTATGGGCATGTTATCCACCGGGTGCCACCTTTTTAGTATTCAAACAATGGGAATTGGGAGATTTCCAAACTCAGTAATATTGTGTTTTACCAAAGTAAACAAAAGTCTTCCAATGGACACTAAAAACCAATCAAATGATGCATGGGGAAAATAAAAACTAAAATACCTCTGCTATACAGGGGGTCTCCTCCTTCCCAAGAAGAGACCATGCAAGACTCAACTGGTGATGGGGGGATGTAAACTTGAGATGGTAACCTAAGTCTATCAAATCTGTCATCACACCCCCGGTAAGGTGTCTCACCCCTGCCATGTGTAGTTCCTTCATCGATCCTAGCACCTCTAGGAGTTCTTCCTCAAGAGTAACTTGCATCCTTGTCATGTCCGGTGGCCCGTACTCATGAATATCTATCCTCATTGTCATGTATGGGAGACCTTCCACGTGAGGACCTATTGGCCTTGTAATGCATGGGAGTTCTTTGAGGGGAGTGTATACCATTGGTATCACGTGAAGGATTTCTTCTAGAATCTGGTGTCTCATCTTGCCCATGAATAGAAGTAGTTTCATAGTATGGTGAATCATCCCACTCCCACCTCCCATTGTCCCACTTGCTTGGAAAAAATAACATATGACTTGTGTTACTTCAAGAAAGTTATTTGCTAATAGCCATCATTTTAAAATTTCCTTAACAATGCTAGGCATCAGAACTTTGCATGCAATGATAACAACAACCACCTAATGTCATACGTGTATGCTCAGTCCTATAACTCTTGGTTGAATCCTCTATGCTTTGCCTGTGGACCTCTCTGTAATGATTTTCTGGCCTATAGGAGGTAGGCCTCTGCTACTTGAACTACTTAAACCTGTCTATCCAGCATCAATATCAGAATCTTACATTATTGCCTGCAGACTGATGCTGCACAAAATGCCAAAACTTTCAAAGGGCATCAAAGAGATAGTTCACTTGTCATAGAATAATACCATATCTTTAGAGTCCTCTCTAGTAGCAAGAAACTCTGAACCCTCACCTGTGGCACCTGTGTATTCATCCCACATTTAATTTCCTGCAAGTCATGTTGTATCATAGGCTTTCAATCTTATACCAATGGAAGAAAAGACAACTAACCTGAGACAGAAGGCATACTCTCTACCCCATGTAATCTGTAGTTGCGAGTGCATCCATTTGTCCTCTTTGCGGTGGACAAGTGGTCATCTACTTCACTAGATTCAATTCCCTTGGATGGACCAATCTCTCCATCCATTGACGGTGTTGTGACTAAAAACTTCCTGGATACAATACCTAGATACAATACCAGCTGCCTCCCTCTTTGCTTTAGCCAAAGCATCAAGCCCTAGAAATTTACACAAATAAAACTTGAGCATTCCTAACAAGAATTAAACGATACAAAATCTGTGCAATTGGGAGTGACCGATGCTCCAGATGACAACGAAGAACTATGAAATGGAAAGATGCAAAAAACGAATTTACCTAAGGTAGATTTGTGAGAAGATGCAGCATCACCAACACCTGCTGCAGCAAGAGGTTTAAAAATGTGCTGGAGACTGCCTCCTTCTTCCTGCAAAGGGGCAAGCGTTTCTGAAGCTCCATGTCTGAAGCCCTCCATATCCAGAAAACGGATGAAAAAAATAGTCTTTCGAGCGGAGAAGGGGCCCTTTGCAGTTGCCACTGTGTATGCGCTCGCCTGCCTGACACCAGATTTCATCGACAGAATTACGATGCACAAATTTACTACCAGAAGCTTAATGAGAAAAAACTCCAATTACGTTTTTTTCTCTTTTAAATTAAAAAAAAAATCTTTTTTTTAAATTTGGTGGGGTTTAATCATTTTAGGATCGGTCCACACACGCTGGATAAATGGCTTATCTATACTAAAGTAGTAAGAATATTTTGATGGATAGCTCTTCCTTACATCCAATTCTTAGCGGGTATTTCGATTATGTGGAAAGTCAAGAATTACTAGTGTCTGTGTTGAGTTCAAATTTAGTTGTTGATCTTTTTATTGGAGATGCTACCACCTCTTGTCTATCATGTCAAGGTCAAATGTTCAAATCATGTGATGGACACACTTGTAGTCAATCAAACACCTCTATGCCATTTTCTTTTTCCATGGTTCCATGATTGTCTGCATAATTCTGAGTCCACCCTTACATTAGGCCTAGGTCGCCAGTCAAGAATTCTAGTTCATGATGTAGGAGAGTGCAAGAGAATTCAAGGTTAAGGTGTGATGCCTACCACACCCACACACTTGATTAGACTTTCAAGAGTCTAGCAAGTAGAGGCAATGTACAATAAACCTAGTGCAAAAAGCATAAGAACCACATCACGGCCAACCAATGCAAAGTCTACCAATGGCAAGTACTGGTGCGCAGATCGGACGCAGATAGCTCACGTGGTGAATCCCGGAAGGTCCCCAAGAACAAAGTACTCTACCTTTTTGCACAAAAAACCATGTAAAAGCATGCACGACAAGAGGCAAGAGACAAATTGGGTTCAATCTCCCCCATGCCTTGTGTGAGCGCTTCACAAAGCATGTATTTTATGTATATTTCCAATCTTCATGCTCAATAATAGCCCAATTACAAAAATATGACAAGTTTTTAGCTTTTGAGTTTGCTTTCTACAAAAATAGTAAAATAAAGCTAATGGACGGTGCCCATAGTGTCTGGCACGCCCAATCTCAATGTCCAAATAGAAATAACATATCCAGGCGCATAAGCGCATACAAAATAATAATAAATAATCGATGTCTCAATAGACATAACAAAATATAGGCGTGGCGCCTATCAAAATCTAGTCCAAGAGTCGAAAACCCGCTAGACTCCAATGCTTTCCTCCGCCACTGCTGCTATCTCTACACATCAACTGAAGTATTCACAATCGTTAGTAAAATAATACAATTAAACCGACAAAAGTGAATACCTAGCAGTCTTCAGCTACATAAATAAATCAACTGGTTAGAAATAAATCCTAACCTTAATTTATTACAAGTGCGCACTCTAAACTCATAAACGTTTATTAATTTAATATGCATTTTGTGGAATCACCCGCTATGGAATCACCCATGTACACACTAAATTAATGAAACGCCCGAAAAGGACAGGCGTCCCCATCAACTTCTCGCACAAAGAATCCTCTTTGTGTATGAGCCCCGGTCATCTAAGTTTACAGAATCCACCGTAAAACCTCACGGAATCCACCGTGGAATATGCCTCCTGGCATCATACCCCCGGGGTGGGATAGCAATTGACCTCAATTGCTATTAGCTCAATGTGGAGCTAACAGAGTGGGGAAAGCATTTAGGTCTCTAGCGTGCATCCATTGTGCTTCCTCTACAGGATGGTTCTTAAATTTGACTAGATATCTAGAGTACCTTCGGCCAGTTCTAGTGGTCATGTAGTCAGTGTCTATAATGGCTTCTGGTTCAAGTATTTCAGTCTCTTCTTCTAGTAAAGGTGGGTTTTCATAGACAGGGTGAATAGGTAATTGGCCTCTAAATGGTCTCAATAAACTAATATGAAATGTATTATGAATTTTCCAATGAGATGGCAATTCTAACTTGAATGCATTGTCATTAATCTTATGAATGATTCTAAATGGTCCGTAGAATCTAGGAGCTAATTTAACAACTGGATGTCTATCTACACTTTGCAGTCTACGCTTTTCTATTCTAAGCCAAACATAATCATCAACTTTGAAATTCATGGCTTGTCTTTTCTTGTTGGCTTGTTTGGTATATGATTGTTGGGCTTTAGTAATCATATCCTTTACCTCATCAAAAATAGTGTTATGCATAATAGCAATATCATCGGCACTTTGTATTCTATTAGACAAAGATGCAACAGGTGTAGATAATCTATATCCATAAATAACTTCAAAAGGTGCTTTCTTTGTAGATGTGTGCGGTGTATTGTTATATGCAAACTGTAATAAATGTAAAATGAGTATCCCATGTCTGAGGTTTAGAGATAGTGTATGCACGTAAAAGATCTAGAATGGTGCTATTTGTGGCTTCTGTTTGTCCATTCGTTTCTGGATGAAATGCAGATGAGAAATCAATCTTTGTGCCTAGATTTGCAAACAATGTTATCCAAAAATTATTACAAAATCTAGAATCTCTATCTGAAATAATCACTTTCGGCAATCCATGGTTAGTAAAAACAGTTTTCAAAAATAACTGTGCTGCTTGTGATGCTGTTAAAGTTTTCTTACATGCAATGAAATATACTTGCTTACTAAATCTATCTACAATTGTCCAAATCATGTCATGGTTAGATTTAGTATTTGGTAAACCAGTAATGAAATCCATAGATATATGTTCCCAAGGTTTAGATGGAATAGACAAAGGCATTAATAATCCATACTGTTTACCATGATGTCTCTTTATTCTTTGACAAATCAAACATTCAGAAACAAAATTAGATACATCTGCATCCATATGCGGCCAATAAAAATCTTCAGTTAACATGCGTAATGTAGAAATGATACCTCTATGACCTTGATATGGGGGACAATGAATTTCATTCAAAACAAAAGATCGGAATGGAATAGTAACACACAGTCTCTTTTCAAAGAACATGAATCCATCATTATATGACAATGAATCAACAGGAATGAAATTATTTTGAACTAATTTTTGCCAATCAGAATGAAAAGTAATATCCTGGTGATATGTGTCTTTCATAGCAATCAAAGAATCAAAAGATATGATAGAAATGTTATGAATTGCAGGTCTTCTACTCAATGCATCAGCAACTACATTTTCTTTTCCAGGTTGGTATTGAATGATAGGATGGAAACTTTGAATGAATGAAGCCCATTTGATATGACGGTCAGAAATTTGGGGTTGGCTAAGTAGATGTCTAATGCTTTGCTGGTCAGTCTTTATCATGAATTCTGAACCCATTAAATAATGCTTCCATTGTTTTAATGCTTGTACAACTGCTAAGAGTTCCTTGTCATAAGTGGAATATTTAAGCTCATAGGGTTTCAGCTTAGAACTAGAATATGCTATTGGATGGTTGTCTTGCATTAGCACGGCTCCTATTCCTGATCCGCTAGCATCGGTCACAACTAAAAAGAATGGTCTGTTAAAGTCACGCAATTGTAGAACAGGGGCATTGGTTAATGCACGTTTGAGTAAATCAAAGGATTTCTGCTGGTTTTCAGTCCATTGATAAACAATGCCTTTCTTAAGAAGTTTGGTCAATGGTAAAGCAAGTAATGAAAAATTACGTACAAACTTCCTATAGAAACTAGCAAGACCAAGGAATGAGCGTAATTCATGTACATTTTTAGGAACAGGCCAATGCAATATTGCATCAATTTTCTTAGGATCAACTTTTATTCCTTCTTTTGATACAATATGACCTAGATATTCTATTTCTGTCTTAAAGAATTCACTCTTGTCAGGATTTGCAAACAATTGATTTTCTTTCAGTAATTGAAAAACTAATGATAAATGCTCATAATGCTCTTTTTCACTTTGACTGAACACTAAAATATCATCAAAGAAAACAATCACACAATATTGATATTTTAGAAAAATACGGTTCATCATTCTACTGAAAGTGGCAGGTGCATTAGTTAATCCGAATGGCATAACTAAGAATTCGTAATGGCCAAACTGTGTCCTAAATGCAGTCTTAAATATGTCGGATTTATCTAACCTCACCTGATGATATCCAGACTTAAGGTCAATTTTACTAAATATAGAAGATCCTTGCAGTTTGTCCATAAGGTCATCAACTCTAGGTATAGGATACCTATTCTTTACAGTGATCTTATTTAATGCTCGGTAGTCAATACACATACGATAAGTATTATTCTTTTTCTTGACTAAGAGCACAGGTGCACCGAATGGAGAACTGCTAGGTCGAATTAAGCCTCTATTTAGTAATTCTTCAACTTGACTCTGGATTTCTTTTTGCTCTATTTGATTGTGCCTATATGGGGCTTTGCAAGGTGGTTGTGTGCCAGGTATTAGGTCAATCTTATGGTCTTCTGGACGGGATGGAGGTAAACCTGGTGGTAGGTCTTCTGCAAAACAGTCCTTAAAATATGTGAGAAATTCCTTATGCCTAGGGTGCATATGATTTTCCTTTGCGTGCAATTCATTCACCCAAATGAGATATGATTTAGTATTCTTGCGTAGTGCACGTTTTGCTTGAGTATGCGAAAGCAGTGGAAACATATGAGATGCATGCATACCAAATAATGTAATAGATTTTCCTTGAAAATTTATATTCATTGTGTGTGTGGAATAATCTATGTTGGGATTATGTTGGTGTCTCCATGGCATTCCTAGAATAATGTCGCTAGATTGTAATGGGACAACTAAGAAATTTCTTCTTTCAATATATGGACCAATTTGAATTTCTAAATCTTGAACTTCTTGTGTGCCATTGTACCTAGTGCCTAAAAATGCAGCTTTTATGCGATAGTGCGTAGGTACAGTATGCAGTTTCAATTCCTTTACCAATTTTGCTGAAATAAAGTCATGGGTACTACCGTCATCATGCAATATAGTTCTTTCTTTTCCATGCACCATACATTTCATAGTCAATAATGAATGTGGAGTAGGCATACCTGGTAAAGTGTCGGAAGTAGTAGTAGAATCATCTTCTTCTTCAGTGAAATCCGGCATATCCTCATGCTCGTCTTCGTCCATAGCTCCAAGGTAGTTGATATGTGCTGATGGCTTCTTTGAATGACAATTTGCTGCGAGATGCCCTGGCTGGTGACACTTGTAGCATACGATGGGCTTGGCTTTGGTCACATTATTTGCAATGGCTGGGAGTCTGGGTATATTTGGATTTGCTTGTGGAATAGGCTTAGGATTATGATAAGATCCAGCTTTTGTTCCATGGTAGGCTCGGGTAGATCGTCTTCAGCCATAGGATCATCCATATGTGGGGTAGTCATCCTGTAAAACTCAAAAAACCTTTCTCACTCAAAATCAGTTAGCGGGATGAGCGTAGCTCAAATTTGGGGTTACAAGGCTATGTATTTTTGGGTATTTTCTTCTTCAATTTTCAAAAATTCTGCAATATTTCTGTCTCCGTTTGCTGAAAGTACTTCAACGAACTTGTAGATAGGTAGAACAGCTTGCTACAAACAACTTTCCAGTTCAGAGTTTTTGCATACGAACAAGTCTTCTATGAGTTTTAAGCACTAGTCAGTTCTGATTTAGTCTGACTTGCAGAGTTGCAGACTTAACAGACTTGCAGAGTTGTTGACTTGCTGGACTTAGGCCGACTTGCAGAACTTGATTACCGTCGACTTACGGAACTTGACTTCAGGAGTGCGAGACCCGGAGTTACTGAACTTGTCTGCCCAGTGTAACTTGCAGAGGATTGTGTGACTTAGCTTAAGGAATTAAGCTTAAGCTTAATAAGCTTAGTGACTAAAGCTTATTAAGGGGGAAGAGTCGTCAGTAATCGGCGCAGATCGTGGAGGACAAGAGTATGTGTTTGATGACGTCGCGCGAATTTCGGACATCCTCAGAGACCACGTCGAATAGTCGTGAAGCTATTAAGCTTCTTGTTAAGCTTATAAGCTTAGTAATTAAGCTTTGAAAAAGATAAATTGTAAATTGCCTCACTGTTTCTTCACGACTTGATGAAGGAGATGATTGCGTGGTCCTCCGCCTGCAGAGCCTGGTCCTTCGCGATCTGACAGTGGAAACAGGGGTTCTTGATCGCCAGAAGTCTGCCTGTATCGACGGTTCGCGATGAGATTGACTGTAGAGCCCGTTTGTCCCTGGAGCTCCGCCTTCGCCCGAGATTGGTAGCGATTGGAAGCTCTTGATCTCTGCTCCGCTCTGATACCACTGGTGCGCAGATTGGACGTAGATAGCTCACGTGGTGAATCCCGGAAGGTCCCCAAGAACAAAGTACTCTACCTTTTTGCACAAAAAACCATGTAAAAGCATGCACGACAAGAGGCAAGAGACAAATTGGGTTCAATCTCCCCCATGCCTTGTGTGAGCGCTTCACAAAGTATGTATTTTATGTATATTTCCAATCTTCATGCTCAATAATAGCCCAATTACAAAAATATGACAAGTTTTTAGCTTTTGAGTTTGCTTTCTACAAAAATAGTAAAATAAAGCTAATGGACGGTGCCCATAGTGTCTGGCACGCCCAATCTCAATGTCCAAATAGAAATAACATATCCAGGTGCATAAGCGCATACAAAATAATAATAAATAATCGATGTCTCAATAGACATAACAAAATATAGGCGTGGCGCCTATCAAAATCTAGTCCAAGAGTCGAAAACCTGCTAGACTCCAATGCTTTCCTCCGCCACTGCTGCTATCTCTACACATCAACTGAAGCATTCACAATCGTTAGTAAAATAATACAATTAAACCGACAAAAGTGAATACCTAGCAGTCTTCAGCTACATAAATAAATCAACTGGTTAGAAATAAATCCTAACCTTAATTTATTACAAGTGCGCACTCTAAACTCATAAACGTTTATTAATTTAATATGCATTTTGCGGAATCACCCGCTATGGAATCACCCATGTACACACTAAATTAATGAAACGCCCGAAAAGGACAGGCGTCCCTATCAACTTCTCGCACAAAGAATCCTCTTTGTGTATGAGCCCCGGTCATCTAAGTTTACGGAATCCACCGTAAAACCTCACGGAATCCACCGTGGAATATGCCTCCTGGCATCAAGTACGCTGATCTTAAGCAATATCTTAAAATGATCAAGAAAGTCAATGACTGGTTTAGGGAACTCGAGAGCATTTAAAAAAATATGTTGAGGAGATATGATAGTGTTGATGGCCTTTTGAGCACAAGATTGCCTTAAATGGACTCTATACAAGTAGAATCCCTGGGAGAACCAACACCCAAACCTCAAATGTTGGAGAGCCCATAACACCTCAAGGAAGACACCATTGCATATCTTGGAGGCCTTCTTGGGAGCAAAAATTTAGGGAGAAAGATGTAAATATCGTGGAAGAATTCATTGAGTATGATACATGTCAAGAACAAAGCAATGAGAATGGGGAAGAATGCATAACATTTTTCTCTACTTTTAATGATTATTCTACTTCCGTGTCATATATGTAGGAATCTCATATGGATGCAAATATTGATGATAATGTGAATCAAGAGTTGGACACACATATCTCTTATGATGGCACCCATCTGGATCTAGAAGATGATGTTCGTAGCGTCAATGTCCTTGGATTGAAAAGTCAATTTGCATTGGTAGATCTTCTATTAGATATACTACCAACCTAATTTGCATCTATATATTCTTACTTGCCTCATAAAAAACTCTAGCCAAAGGCCAAAGATGGTCATGATGTGCTTTCCATGGAGTTGGTTCATAACAAGCATTGGAATTCAAGTATGACTACCTTTTGTGGTCAAGGATTGGTACACTCAACATTGATATCAGTGCCTAGGCATGCTTGTGGTGGCTTGATCACCCACTACTTGGGTATCCATGGTCGTATCTAATGGTCATTGTTGTATATACTATGATGTATCATTATCATAATATATTTTATTTTATAGATGACCCATGATTTAAGAGAGGGTGTTAGTAGAGTACATCTCATGGGTGCAAGAGTTTGGGAATTACAATGCATTTCTATTTTTATACCAGAGTATTTTTATGCTAGCCAACTTGTATTTTGGGCGCTAATTTTCAGCTAGCCGATTGGTCATTTTTAAGGCATTATTTTAGCCTATTTATAGGCTTCCCCTTTCCCACTATAAGTTATAATTAGATACACATCTAATCATCACTCTACCTCTAAGTAGAGAGAGAAAGACAATACACATTGCTAATGAGTCATGCCCAAGCCTTTGTATTATTCTTGGGCCGTGGTATATGGATTCCATTTCCTAAGATGATTATCTTTGAATTCATGTGCTCTTGCAATGTTCTTTTCTATCTTTTGTGTTCTTGCAATCCAATATCTTGGTGTCTCTTTGCTTCCATTGCTACATACTTTTGTGACAAATTCATGCATTGTCTACATGGAAACACGCACCTGTGTTGCCTATAATCCTCAAACTTAAAAGTTGTCTAAATTTTAATGTGAATACAAGGTAAACTCATATTGATGAAAAGGTATGATAGAATCCAACCCCCCTCCCCCATGCTAGTTGTAAATATTTGTCTCATGAGAACATATATGCCTTTAAGTATTGATTCCCCTCCCCCCATCTTCCCCCTTCCCACCCCACACACACACCCCTACCTACGCCGCTCCCCCCCCCCCTTCCCTAAAAAAGTATGCTTATGAATTTTTTTGAATAAAAAGACCCCTAATGTAAATTTTACATGAGGTGCATTTATAAATCCCTTCTATTTTTGGAAGATTGTAACTCAACATAATAAAAGTTCCCTTTCTTTTGAACTCACGTGGTATATTACATACTCTGTAAGGTGACCCCCTCCCCCCTTCCCCCCGATGTCCCAACCTCTTGATCGACATTTTTACTTATCATTGTGTGTTAGTGGCTCAAATAATCAATTTGGATCCTCTTGCTAAGTTAAGTGGGACCTCTTGAGAGATGCTCCATATCAATTTTACTTCAATACTCTCAAAGCTCAGCATCAAAGAGAGATTATCACTTTTTTTTAGGATGAAAATAGATGCACCTTTATTGATGACTAGGATATGCTAATGTTTTCCACAAGCATCTCTCAGTGCTAGGCCGAAGTTGAGCCCAAGAGTGTTGTTGATTGGTCCTAGAGTGTTGCTAAAATCTTGGATGTGGAAATGGAGAGATTCCTTGGCACCTTGCTGAAATTAGCTTGCTCTTGGATAAACCATTCATTGAAAGGGAGGTACTATTTGTACTCAAGTCTATGAAGAGGGGAAGTCCCTTAGCATTTATGGGTTTTAGGTGAAGCTCTATCTTGCTTTGCAACTTTCAAGATGCATGCTTCAAAGATCTAACTAGCTCAAGTTATTGGACCATGAGTACCTCAAATCTTTTGGTTCTAAGAATTGTGTATATGTATGTATGAATACAAGAGTAGATGTAATGTTGAGTAGTATGTGTGTGTGCGGAGAGTTATGTGTGAGTCATGTGCATGAGTATGTAAAGAACGAGCAAGGATAAGTAGTATGTGACATGTGTCTATGTATGTACTATGTGTATGAGTACATATGTACATGTGGCGAATGTTTCTATATATATCCCATAACTTATAAATATTATGGCAAATTTAATATATTTATTTCAATATTTGTCTCACATGAATGGTGAAAGAGGCTTCAAAATATCGATATATCTTAGAAATGTTGGTGAATAAAATATTTTGGAGTTATAACTCAACCTACTCAAGTTTCGAAAAAATAAAAAATAAAAGTATAGCCATTTGGTGACATATAGCCACTAAAATCAGCTATGGTGACAATTCATTAAGTATGAGAACTCTCCATAAATACAAATATGGATGATCTGATGCAAGAGAACATACACAAATGTTCTTGAATATGAGAGGTGTTCATAATAAAAAACAAGGTTAAATATGTTATCTCATGTACTAATCTGCTCATATGTACTATCCTTGTCTTTTAATTGTATTGTGCTAATAGATGTTGAATTTCCATTGGAAATTCACAAAACCTAGTTCATCTACATTTGAGCTAGAAGCAAATATGATTTTTGACTCTTCGTGTTGGACTAGGGTCTCAATGAGCCTAATCAAGTTAGATAAGAAGATGGTTGATTTCAAGAAAGACACTTCTCACTTTATTGATTGGCTATTTGTCATTGGGTTTGTACACTAGGTGCTCTCAAGGAAGTTTCCTAATTAACCCTCGTCAACTTCTGGTGTAGGGCTCATTAACAACTAGGTCTCTATCACGTGTATCTCCAAAGTCCTTTTGGTGATTGTCTTTGTCTTTCAATGAAGTTTTCCTTTTAATGATACAAGGCATTTGTTGGTTAGATTCTTAAATGTGGGGCTTTGTTTTTCCTTCCTTCACCTCTCTTGAGTGGTCCAAATTCATTTATATGGCTTCTTTCTTAACCAGTTTGATATGTGCTTCAAATTCTTTTATAGCAACAACAGGCTTTTTTTTAAAGTGCAAATAAAAATGCATAGTGCACAACTGAGGCACAACTAGGCTTTCAATTTTCCACAGGAAATGTGGTTGAATGCTATGCATTTTCTTAAATGACAATAGTACTCAAGCATATTTTCTACTTGCAATTCAAGTGTAATGCATGAATAAACATTAACCCTCAAATAATACATCACATTTAATAATCAGTTATTAGTGCACTTGTCATCAACTCAAGCACTTCCACTAGTTAGCATTGTTAATGCTTTTCTCTCTATCTTAGATTTAAGCAATTTAGTTCGCATTTTAGCAGTCACTCTTTGCAAAAAAGGTGTTTAAATTAGAACTAGATTTGTTCTTAGTTCAAGAGGTAATTTCTTATGCAATTTGACCTATAATTCTCTTGAAACTTATTATCATTTCAAAGAGTTAGTCATGTTTGATAAGAGTAAAAACAATTTTCTCCTAACCAACAATCGAGTTGTACTATTAAAATTCATCCAAATTTCTTGTATAATGATCTTTTTGAAATGTTATTCAACTTCACTCAATATTACATTACACTCTCTTTCACGTAGAGGAATTGAGATGTCCTTATTTCAAGAGAAAGTTTGGATATTCTTTCTATAGAGTGAAATATTCAATCCAAATGGCATTTTCTTTTGGCACATCTTTCCAATACATTAGGTGGTCCTATAAGATACTATATTTAAGGGGGTTTCCCCTAACTTGTAGTATCATTTTTGGTTGTTGTGTCTTATGGATTCCTTTTGTGGAAATTACCCTTAAATGTATTATTTGGTTTGGTATATAGTATTTTAGTAATTTTGCATGGAATATCATTATTCTAATTTATAGGCATGTTTACTCAAACTTTTGCCAATCTAGTATGATCCACAATATCTTTGACTTAGCTTTTTAGACTATCCTAGAGTTAGGAAACTCTAGGATAGTCTAAAAATTTTGCATGGAATATCATTGTTCTAATTTATAGGTATGTTAACTCAAACTTTTGCTAGTCCAATATGGTCCACAATATCTTTGACTTAGCTTTTTAGACTATCCTAGAGTTAGCAAAATCTTCTTGGTCACACTCATTTTTTTAAATCAAATCTTGAGTAAATCAATGGATGTTGCCATAAGTTCTAGTTTGCATGAGCTTTCTACCCATCCTAAAGTAGCCCTAATGTCTTATCAGATTTCCTTTTCTTTTCTTCCATATACTCTAACATTTTCTTCTAATTCTCGACATTAAGGAGAGATCAAAAGAACTGAATGGGCACATACAATCCTATCCATACAAAGCTTCTGAGGGATATTACATTTTCTTTTCCTCCATATACTCTAATATTTTCTTCTAATTCTTGCTATTAAGAGTGAGATCAAAAGAAATGAATGGGGATAGAAAATCCTATCCATACAAAGCTTCTAAGGGAGTCATTCTTGGTAGGAAGCATTATACATGAATTGATCCAAGAGGAGACATTTAGTCCACTTCCTAAGTTCAAGGCTATAGGAAGCTCAAAGGATATCTTTGATTACATGATTAGCCATTCTATTTTGACCATCAATTTGAGGGTGACAAGTTTTACTAAAGCACAACTATGTGCCAATGGCATGAAAGAGGCAAGTCCATAACTTGGAAGTGAAGAGTATGTCCCTGTAACTTACAATTCTTTTGGGTAGCCCATCAAATTATGAATCTCTTTTATAAGTAGCCGAGCTATGCAGAAGCCTCAAAGGTATTGTTAACAAGGACATGGTCATTCTTCCAACTTTAAAGCTATTGTAAGGCTACTTGCTTGGCAAGAAAATTAGCCTTGGTAATTGAAAACATAATCTTGTACAAATGTTTGCCCAAGTAGAGCTTAATGTGATGCGCAAATGTGCATTGCAGTTCTATAAAAATTAGACTTTAAGATTTGGTATTGTCTAGGCAAGGAGAATGTGGTTGCAGATACTCTTAGTTGAAAATAATCTTTTAATTCCATACTTAACAATGAATTTTTATACATAAGATGTCTTATAAGCTTAATCTCAATGCCTAATAAAAGAATTTTGATGAAATGAGTAAAGAAATCACTACATCATCTAAAGTATTTATACCTAAGAAAGTTGGTCTCATATGAAGGAAAAAAACCCAATCATAGGGAAAGTCTCAAAGAGTTCTCATTATTCCAACTCAATTTCTTTCGGAATACAAATTTTAATAGAATTATTTATAACTGGTTCCTTTGTCAAGAATCACGTGGTGGGGGGGACTTGAGCTGCTGTTCCAAACACACACTGTATATACAAGAGGAAGCTGTAATATTTTCGTGATAATATTTTTAAACCCCATGATACTCACGCAAGGGAGTACCAGCATTATGGTCACGGACAGTATGGTCTCCACGGGCCAATTGACTTAGGACTATGGGTTAAATTAAAACCCGTGCTCTTCATAAGAACCTCCTCTTAGGAGGCCAAAAGGATAATTTTTTTGAATAATGGAAATTTTTTTTAAAGGATAAATTTTGGGCAATTTTTTTATTAGTATCCCCCTTTTCCCTAGCCGACTGTCATGCTGGAGGAGAGGGGAATAGCAAGGGCAATTAAGCTCCTTGTTGGAGCTTGCAGAAGGGCGAAGTCCATGCGTAAGGCCGCGTGGGGGAGGGAGGATCCCCTCCCCTCACCTATATAAGCCCTGTGCCATGGGAGGTGGGATAGGGAGAGCTAGAAGAGTCGTCACACTATTGGCTAGAAAGTAGTAATACTGCGGTCGTTAAGGAGAGTGTGGAGTATGGTTGTGAGGAGAGAGGAGGTGCCGCATAAAGCCGCCGTAGCCAGGCAGAGCGCTGCCTCTCTTATCATCGACTGCGCGCCAGGCCATGAGGTGGGGAGCCGAAGGGTTTTGAGCTACCGCGCTGTTGCCACAATCGCCTTCTCCCTTCCATGTGGGCTTCCACGGTACCTCCGGAAGCTTTAGAAGCTTCTTAGGAAGCTTCTAAAGCCTCCTTGGAAGCCCCCCTTCTTGTGGGTTTCTATAAGGCCCCTTTTCAAAGTGGGTTTAATAACCCCCCCTCCTCGGGATTTAAACCCCATTCCCGTGGGTTGCTCCACTTCCCCACAAAAATCCCTCTAGAGCATCCATCACAAGGCCAAATCTCCTTGCTGGGTTTAAGGGCTTTCCCATTGAGCCCTCCTAAAGATAACTTCTCTTTCCTCCAAGCTTCGAGCAGGAAGCCTATAAGGTCTTCCAAAGCCCAATTCCACAAGACGGTGCATCGGTCAAGGAAGCCAAATCTCAAAGGGAATTGTGCGTGCGAGGGAGACGGGCCAAGATCATAAGTCTGCGGTCAAGGCAAGAAGGTCAAAGCCTCGATGGCCCCTAAAAAGGCACAAGGCACAACCGCAGGAGGATCATCTCCTAACATTCATGTGGACATTTCACCGAACCCACAAGTCTAGGTTTTCTTCCTAATTTTGGTTTACGTCAAAATATTGCAATTGTGCATGGATAATTTATGGAATTAGGATGCATTTGGCTATTTTAAAGGAAATAACTCACAATCGAAGAATCGGTCATTTGTATTTTTCAAAGAAACGAATAAAAGAAAGACATAAGATGTCTATGCATTCTTAACAAGTTGTTTTTATGCATTGCAAAGTAACGAATCTAGATCAACTAATGACCATCATTACAGAGTCGAAATTATTGTAGTACACTTCGATTATGCATGGAAAGATTAAATCGCATGTCACATTATTAGACATATCTTCTTTGCAATGATTCATTCAAGAAAGTTGCTAACAACCGTAGGAATTTGCAAGGCACAAAAATGATTCTAGAGCTGCATGAAGTACATTAAACTCTAGTCAATTGGCATAAATCTCAATTCACTATGTAACTAGTTACAAAAGGTTGTGTAATGCTCATTTAGCGTATGAATATTTCATTCAAAAATGAAGTTAGGGAAAAACTGCATGGTTTGTTTTAACATAAACCCTAAAAGCTTAGCAACATGAATCGTGAATGCATCAATGGAAATTATGCCGTAACTTAGCATATGCTTTGATCTTAACCAGAAAAGTTAGGGTTTGTAAATATAGTCATACGTAGGCAATGAGTCATGTGATTACGAGAATGGTATCGTAAATATATTCTAGAATAGACAAGTACATTGGTTTACCCTAAACACCTAAACCGCAAAGGAATTGCTTAGAAATGGTTAAATCGATGCAACATATCCCAAGTGCTAACTAGGATTTAGGACATTGAGGACGTGACCTAGTCACACTTATTGCCAAGTTGAAAACTCTCATACCCTAAAGACCTATCGACATTCATGGAATGTAGGGACAATAGGACATACTCGAAAGAAACGAGCTAGGGTTTCTACCCTAAGGATCCCTCGATTAAAAAGATGAAACTCAGATTGAGTTGGAACCCTTGGACCGATGGAATTGGCCTAGTGCAATCGGAAATGAATTGGATATGAAGACACCCTAAACCCCATTCTTATCTAATCATGATTCCGTGATTAGAAGATGTCGTTCGATGGGTAAAATAGTCCCATGGATTAGATGCGACACTTGTGCAACAAGTTGCAGAGTCGCATGATCTTGTGGTTTGATCACAAGAGAATGGCCAATTTCTCAGAATAAGATTGGCATATTCTTACGCAAGTTTATCTTGCAAGAGGATGAGTAGTCGTCCTAATATAGTACCTTTCTTGGGAAAAGTGACCAAGATAAGGGGATTAGATATTTGCTTGGATGCAAAGGACCAATCAATAATTTGGAGCAACATATTTTCTGTTAATATAACTTAAGGTATTGGTTAAGTTGGGTTAATAGGGTACGGCCCTAACCCAAGGACATAAGGGTTAACAAACAAACCCTTGGGGATCTTTCCAAGTCGCAATTGATACCGGATCGAGTGCTTGATGCTTTCGGAGACAAGGATTCACTCCTTAGCAGTTGGCCAAATAACGACCACTGGAAATGATTGTGCTTATAATAGTTTAAAGAGCATCACGTCCCCCCCATAAGCTTTCTGGAAGCTTCTTGGAAGCTTCTAAGGGACTTTTTTTAAAGCCCCCCTTCCTATGGACTTCTCGCCGAACCCAGAAGTCTAGGTTTTCTTCCTGATTTTGGTTTACGTCAAAATATTGCAATTGTGCATGGATAATTTATGGAATTAGGATGCATTTGGCTATTTTAAAGGAAATAACTCACAATCGAAGAATCGGTCATTTGTATTTTTCAAAGAAACGAATAAAAGAAAGACATAAGATGTCTATGCATTCTTAACAAGTTGTTTTTATGCATTGCAAAGTAACGAATCTAGATCAACTAATGACCATCATTACAGAGTCGAAATTATTGTAGTACACTTCGATTATGCATGGAAAGATTAAATCGCATGTCGCATTATTAGACATATCTTCTTTGCAATGATTCATTCAAGAAAGTTGCTAACAACCGTAGGAATTTGCAAGGCACAAAAATGATTCTAGAGCTGCATGAAGTACATTAAACTCTAGTCAATTGGCATAAATCTCAATTAACTATGTAACTAGTTACAAAAGGTTGTGTAATGCTCATTCAGTGTATGAATATTTCATTCAAAAATGAAGTTAGCGAAAAACTGCATGGTTCATTTTAACATAAACCCTAAAAGCTTAGCAGCATGAATCGTGAATGCATCAATGGAAATTATGCCGTAACTTAGCATATGCTTTGATCTTAACCAGAAAAGTTAGGGTTTGTAAATCTAATCATACGTAGGCAATGAATCATGTGATTACGAGAATGGTATCATAAATATATTCTAGAATAGACAAGTAATTTGGTTTACCCTAAACATCTAAACTGCAAAGGCATCGCTTAGGAATGGTTAAATCGATGCAACATATCCCAAGTGCTAACTAGGATTTAGCACATTGAGGACGTGACCTTGTCGCAGTTATTGCCAAGTTGAAAACTCTCATACCCTAAAGACCTGCCCACATTCACGAAATGCAGAGACAATAGGACATACTCGAAAGAAACGAACTAGGGTTTCTACCCTAAGGATCCCTTGATTAAAAAGATGAAACTCGGATTGAGTTGAAACCCTAGGACTAATGGAATTGGCCTAATGCAATCGGAAATGAATTGGATATGAAGACACCCTAAACCTCGTTCTTATCTAATCATGATTCTGTGATTAGAAGACGTTGTTCGATGGGTAAAATAGTCCCATGGATTAGATGCGACACTTGTGCAACAAGTTGCAAAGTCACATGATCTTGTGGTTTGATCAGAAGAGAATGGCCAATTCCTCAAAATAAGATTGGCATATTCTTGCGTAAGTTTATCTTGCAAGAGGATGAGTAGTCGTCCTGATATAGTATCTTTCTTGGGAAAAGTGACCAAGATAAGGGGATTAGATATTTGCATGGAAGCAAAGGACCAATCAATAATTTGGAGCAACATATTTTCTGTTAATAGAACTTAAGGTATTGGTTAAGTTGGGTTAATAGGATATGGCCCTAACCCAAGGACATAAGGGTTAACAAACAAACCCTTGGGGATCTTTCCAAGTTGCAATTGATCCCGGATCGAGTGCTGGATGCATTCGGAGAGAAGGATTCACTCCCTAGGAGTTGGCCAAATAACGACCACTAGAAATGATTGTGCTTGTAACAGTTTAAAGAGCACTGTTTGCTTTGTTTGCTCAAGGAATTAAAGGATGAAAAGATATCTAATGCTTTAGGTTGAAGGCCTGAAGGGAGAGGAAGCCTCAATTACCCCCGACTGTGTTCCTGACCCTAACCAAGGGGGTTGTTAACTGCGCCGGGAAGGTGGACCGAAGCCACCGCAAGAGGTCTCTCCGTTGAGCACTACTTGGAGCAGGAGGACGCTTGGGTGCCAGGGGGGGCTCTTGCCGTAAATCCCTCGCCTTCTGGGCCTTGGACAAGAGGCCAACGTGACTCGGGATTGGATCTCGAGGCCCGCATACTAGTCTACGGGTGGAATATTGGATTAGTAATCCCTGTGGATTGCTGGATAGCCTTCAAGTGGATTATGGATAAGCCTACAAGCTTGATTTTATGAATGTATTCCAAAGATAAATATGATAACCTGTGCTAAGATTACGTAAAAGAACCAATGCCTTACGGGCTAATTAAGGAAGCTGCTTGATGTATGTCCAACTAAATGTGGTAGGTAATTAGATAACTAAAACAACCTGAGGAAAGTGCAGTGGATGTGGCCATGGGTCGGTCCTATGGATGGGTGGTCCCGGTTGGCCGAGAACTTTTCTCAATCATAATGGACAGCAGGAAGATCGTTTTAGAGGACATGAACAGCAAGGGCACTGACCTAGAGTCTAGGTTATAATAATCCTGGTTTACATTGTTTTAGGGAAACAAAATGGGGCTATGCCTTATGGTAGAGAGGTCGAGCCTTGCATCCCTCTCGTTTCCCATTCTCCTTCAACCAAGTGCAACGTGAATCTGCTTCGGCCCTAGCGTTTCTGTGTAAAGTAGTGCGCTTGGGGCTCGACGCTAGTTGTCATTTAGGAAATGACCATTAGGGAAAACCCTGATTAACGTTGGTCCTAAGTGGGAACTGCCAGAATACTTCCGCTACGTGGTAGACACGGGAAGTCCTAGATCACAAACCCCATAACATTCCATCGGAGTGCCGGGCAGAGCTTTCTAGATCTTCTTTCAGAGGGAACAAGTGGACACATTACAAACTGGCCATGGTATGTACTTTTTCCCTCATTCCAGGCATCTGCCAGGGTATGGGTTCCAACCAAGGAGGGGACAACAAGTGATACCACACAGAGAGAGGCTTATTTCATGGAATTTAGGGCCTCCACCGCCAATTCAAGCTCTCCAGCATCCTTGACCACTTGTAGAGGTTCCGCCCTTAGAGAATTATGACGTTAGGATGATTAGTTTGGATGAGAGTGATGTCAAAGGGAAGGCCAAAGTAGCAAAGGTTGGTGAAGAAAACCCATAGAATTGAGAAGATGGAGCCTACACCACGAGAGGAGGTTGAAAATATGGAAGAAGAGGAAGAGTCTTCTAAGGCTTCAAAGACACGCGACAGTAAAAAGAGAAGGCTCGCTCACGCCGACGCATTGAGCTAGATGATTTTTCCATGGGTAAAGGTACTAGAGGTTATGGTTTTCTTGTTGATGTGAGAGATCAAGGGCCAAAAATTTCATAGTCACAATTACTGCATCTATCTCCAACAGTGCGGCGACAATGCTCAAAGATGGTAAGCATTAGACCCATGAAGAATAGACATGTGAAAACAATCAAGGCTAGAAAGACGAAAGATATTGTGCCTCTAGTGGAAGCCGAAATCAATGGGCAGAGAGTACAAATACATATGTGGATTGAGGTGTAGAAATTTGTGTCATGACGGAAAAGTTGATGTATCATTTGGGATTAGAGGTAAGTGAAAGTACTAAATTTGGGGCCAAAATGTCTAACAATGTAGTAGTAAATTGTTTGGGAGTTATAAAGAAAGTCAAGGTAAAGGTGTATGGAGTGCAATTGGAGCTTGTCATGTATGTGATGTTAGTGAAGGGGGACGGATATCCACTCATTCTTGAATGACCATGGCTAATGCGAATGAAAGCCAAACAAGATTGCAAGACAGGGGCTTTAGAGCCAAGGCCATAGAAGGGGCTGCAGAAAAAATGGAAGGGCACTATCTATAACATGAAAGAGGGCCGACAGTAGGATCTTGCATTAGAGACCACCGCTGAGGAATGGAGTTGAGGATTGGTCATCTACGATAGAGAGCGAATCTTCTAATGAGGAGGAAGGAAGCTCTCTAGAAGTGATGAGGATTACATTGAAAGGGCCTTGTAGTAGTGAAATTCTGCAGCAACTTCAAAAGGTCAAGAAGGAGGGGTTAGAAAAAATGTTGGCTGAGGAGAAGGTAGCCTACACAAAAGTGGTGATAAAACACTCCAAACTTTTTATTTCTGATTATGAATACGCCATGTGCCCAAGGACAAACACAATCAGCTAGATCCTAAAAGTGTGAAATGCTTTTTGCCTAGCTATGGAGATGCAAAGGTGCGATGGGATATCATCTTTGGGATCCACAAGGTGCAAAAAGTGATATGTAGCCATGATGTTGTGTTCCATAAGGACAATATGTTGTTAGTATCCAAAATGGGTAATTTGACACTGACTCTCTAGGCAATAATCGTGCCTCTCTACACTCAAAGAACACACCCTCTCAACCTCATGGCCAGGAGCGTCTAAGGGACACACTGTCATAACTTCTATCATAAAATTTGTGCTTGTTTTGGATTGAAATCGAACGGTTAAGCCTTCCCCACACTCCTTAGAGGGAGTCCCTACACATATCGGTGTAAAAAACCATGCAAGCAGCGACAGAGGAGGCACCCCTCAATTGAATGCCACAGTCCCACTGTGGCTCTTCTACACCTCGGGGATTGGCCCCTCGATGCGCCACTAACACAAATAGCACATACGCCACAAACTTCACTCTTTTTTTCAAACATGTCAGGAGATATAGATATTTTTCTCAATAAATAGTCCCCAAGGAAACTAATCATCTAAATATACACTTAGGATATCTCACATACTCAACGTAGGTCATATGCGTGTTGCAAAATACATCCCAAGACTCAAGTAAAGTGCCAAAAGTAGAAATAAATGATGCAGATTATCCTGAAACTCAATACCCTGTTGAAGCAGATTCTTCATGATAGAATGAAAGTGACTAAAGTGAGTAGACAATAGGATCCCCTCCCCCATGTGGACATCCATTAACTATTTAAGCCAATATATCTGTGAAGCAGGGCTCTACTTTGCATAAAATTCCTAAATCTTTTCCCATAGATTTCATGAACTCTAATATAAATCTTCAATAACATTATTATGGATCTATTCAAAGAGTAATTTAATGATAGTAGACTTGCATAATGCATCTAAATTAGCCCAATCATCATCATCCATGTTCTCGGGTTCAATACCCTTGTTTCTTAGTAGCCTAATATGCAATTTTTGCACCAAACCTTGCCATATTTAAGGCTTCTAGTAGCCATAGTTGGTGCCATCCAACTTGGAAATGTCAAACAAGTCAAACAAAGCTATATCTTTGAGATGACTAGCCATAATGAGTTAAATAGAGGCAGACTATGCGAAAAAAAAGCTTGTTGTAATTGGCAGTAAATAGGCCAAAACCATTGCCAAAACAAGTTGAAAATAAGAGAAACTACTAAAATGACCAGTTGTCCACCAAATAGTACCAAAAGTATATCAAAATGACATGATTGAGCTCAATAAATACATCACAAATTTCATAAAATAACTTCTTGTAATAAATCATAGCATTGAGAAAAAGAGAGAAAACAATAAGCTAACAGTGATCTAAAGTCAAGTATGATTGCCAAGTCAGATCCTGCATCAAACGACATGTAACAAACACTATAGTAGCCAAGAAACATGAGCTAAATACCAAAGTATTTCGTCAAAGCAATTGATATCAATAGGAGGATACAACCCGTGGCATAAAGAACTTAGAGAGTAAGCCAAGCTAAGTGTATGCTTGATGACTGCTTATTTTGTGCCATTTTTACACTATTTATTGGCAAAACTAAAGAACTTTGGCTCTTTATTATGCATTATTTTTCATAAAATTTAATTAAAAATAAGGTTGTAAGTTCGTATTTGAACAATGTTGAGGTGAAATTAGAAGTTGAGAGTCGGAGTATTTTTAGATGAATAATTTAGAAAGTGAAAAAATAATAAGTGATAAAATGCGAATACATAAATTTTTTTAGTGAAAAGCATAGATATTTTGGAGATGGGTAGAAATACGACTATAATTTAGCATGTGTACATAGAGTTTGGGTCAAGAAGCTGTGGGTAGGGACTGCAGCGAAGCGGAACACGTGGCGAATCTAGTAAATCAAATCTCAATCATAAACAAAGAATTTAGTAAAAAAATCTAATAAATCAAACATCTCAACTATTGAATACAAACAACATTATAATACATAAGATGATTTGAATAACTCAATAGATTGAGAAAGATAAGAGAAAAATACACGATTGGGCCTAACCTCCCCAGTGGCAAAAACCATGGTTTGGCATCCTTAATTATATATTATAGTTTTACATGGATATTTACATATATATCTTACATATAATTACTACTAATAGGTATTTTGTAACATGCTGTAATTGCTGCAGAAAATTTTGTGCTCTGAATCTTGACGTTTTGACATCATGATATCAGAGTTTTAAGAGCTAATAGGTATTTTGTAACATGCTGCAATTGCTGCAGAAAATTTTGTGCTCCGAATCTTGACGGTTTGACATCACGATTGCATCTAGAGCATGCCAAAACCCCTAAAACGACTCTTGAAGCTCTGAATTCCGATTCCGAGTGAGGGAGAAACGAAAAAACTAAGTTTTCACCATGTTTTGTACGCGATCCTGTTGCTTTTATAAAGAAAGCTAGAAAAGGCTTCTAAACTTAACCACATTAAGAAAATAACAAGTATTCCATAAAGAAAGCTTATTTCAATAAAACCATATCTTAAATCTCATATTCTAAAATAATCTATATTAAAAAATAAATAAATTAATAGTACTAATAACAATGATCTAATTATTACTAAAGAAGTTTAAACTTATAACTTAGAAATAGAGTAATAATTTTAATAATGAAATTACACTTGGACTTACGCTAACGCCCAGTGCTATCCAAAGCCATCGGTGCGCCTGCTCTACATATCAACTGAAGCATTCACAATTGTTTATGAATAAAATAAACAAACAATAGTGAATACCTAGTAGTCTTCAGCTACAAAATAAATAAATAGGTTGAAACTCTGTCCCAACCTTAATTTAATATGAGTGCACTTTAAACTCATAAATGTCCATTAATTTAAATATGTATTTTGCAGAATCATTCGCTGTGGAGTCACCCATGTGCACATTAAATTAACATGATGCCAGAAAAGTACAGGCGTCCCTGTCAACTTCTCGCACAAAGAAATCCACCTTGTGTACGAGCCCCGACAAATAAATATAGTTTTACAGAATCCACCGCAAAACCTCACGGAATCCACCGTGGAATAGGCCTCCTGGCATCAGGGACAAATTAAGTCTAGAGATGTGAAGAGATGTCAAAGAAACTAGTTTAGGTGGAAAACTATCATTTTTTGAAAAGAGGTTATTCAAGAAGTTGAGGGGGGGACTATGTGAAGAAGGGAGTTGAAGAGAGAGAAAGAAGATAAGAAAAAATGGGCGCCATCATTTTGGGAGTTTTTTGCTAATTAGCTGTAGATGTTTTCTCATTTTTAGCATTGATTGGCTGCATATGATCTTGTCTTACATCTCCTTCAACCTCATGCCATTCTTATTCATGATTCTTGAGTGTAGAGAGAAATTTTCAACAAGATTAAGGAGAGATTGGTGTGTATTAGTGGGAGAAGCAAAAGATTAAGGATTTCGAAGATTGTTGGAAGAAGTGAAGGGAGAGGAGGAGCAAGCACTAGCGCTCTCAAATACGATGAATCATGCTTAATTATCTTCTTAATCAAGTATAAATATTTTCATTGAAAAGTAAATAAGAAATGGATAATATGTATGATTTATGGTTGTATGTATTCATTTTATGATCTTTAAAGGTAAAATGACACATATGAATTAAACTTCTTGCATTAGTTGCATTGAAATGATAGAGAAATTACTAAAATTATGATAAAATTTGTATTTTTAGGCCATAATTAAAAAATTAAGAGTTTTGTATAATATTGATGAGAAATAAATCAAAATAGACTTAGAATGCATTGAAAGCAACCTAAAAATAAAGTTTAATATACTAAAGATAAATCTACTAAAAGATATATGTATTTTAGTATAAAAAATGATAATTTTTTACTATAATTGATGATAATTAAATGTATTAGTGAAAGATTAATGATGAAGATCCAAAAAAATTTCAATTAGGTCATGATGGATTTATCTATTCAATTTTAGTTTGAATGGATTTTTAAAATTAAAGTTATTGAATTTTAACGGTGAAAATAATAGTTTTTGGGTATTTTTGGGTAGTAATTAGTAAATACTAAGAGTAAATGAAAATGTTTATGGATGGAAATTAGTACTTAAACTAAATTCAATATAAGATTTTTTTTGAAAAATATTTTGATGTATTATGATCAGATGAAATTATTATAAATATTTTTACTTTTTTGGATAGTAGTAATAAAAAATCAATAACTTTTGATAATGAGTGAGTTAGAAAAAATATTAAAAAGAGACTGTAGTTTATTTATTTTTTAGAAAGTTATCATAAAATTATATTAAGAATGAACTTTATTTGTGTGTATTTCCTTTGTTAAATATTGTTTTGGACTAAAATAGTAATTAGTAAATATTAGCGATAGTATTAAATTACTAGTAGAAATTAAGTATGGATTAAAACTTTTTAAGTTATTTATTTCTCTAGTAAAAATCTAGAAGATGATGGAATTTATCTATTATAGGTTGTAGTTCAAAATGAAAGTTAAATAATGATGTTTAGTCAATTGTAAATATGCAAAGAAGGTTATTAGTTTGACTACTAAGAAACATGATAATATGACTTCTGTGTTGATAAATTAAAGATGAAGAATATATAAATATCCACCTTAAAACTTAATTAATACAATGTCTTTACACACAACCATTTTGTCTACATATTTGGGGGTTTTCTAAGGGGACTGTCAATGTCGAACTGAGAAGACCTAATAAAGGTCAGTGCATGATCAAAGAGAAGACGGATCAAATCAGCAAAATCATCCAATGTAGACAAAGTGTCTATCAAGAGCGTAGACATGTAAGAGATCCCTTTCTCATATACTCAAGAAGCTCAAGTACATAACCCACAAGCTCTTTGTAATATCCAAAGATAGGGTGAAGCTCCCACTGGCAGAAAGATTGATGTCAATTAATAAACCAAACTTAAAAATAGTATGTGAATACACAAAAAATCATGTAGCCAAAACCTTATATCAACGGAGCATCCAGAGCAAGGGATCGATCAATCATCACTTATAGCATCAAGTATATCATGTAACAGTCAATGTCAAATATCTAACAACCAAATAAGTATTCAAGAGCTCCAAAGTATGCAAATGAAAGCCTGGATAAAGCTCAAAGTGGAAATCAAACAGGGACAATGTAAGGAGCATGCATTTCTAACATATCCTTCAAAGCATATATCGAAGGGTCAAGCATAGACCATAGGCATAATAACTATCACAAAGCATGCCACTGTAGATCAATTTCAATCAAATGCCAATCAAGATAGAGCTTGATCAAAGCTCAAAAGGCATTCGAGAGCAATACAAGACATGTGCCAACCTTTGTATACATCCGTGTAGTCATATGAATCACCTAGGAAGCACTTGTGACCAATATAGTAAGGCAAAGCATAAAGTGAACAAATAAGCTTCAACCCTAGTGTATTAGAGAAATAAAATCACTACTAATCTAAGATAAAATAGGTTCAAAATCATCTCCAAATCATTCCCATAGCATATGCATAGCATTCCCTAACATTTGGGGCATCAATCGTGTACCAAATGGCATCAGTAACTAGTGCTAACCATGCATAAACATCAAATGCTAATGTAACATTGCATGTGAACTACCTGTGGACTATTATAAGAGTCTTGGAACTAATTTATATTAGTTCAAACCCAATGCCAATGATCAAACCCTTCAATGCCAAGCTCTAGGCATGTTTGTATCCATTAGATGAACCCTTTTCAAGTGCCAAGGCCTGGGAGAACTACTCAGGACTAAGTTGAAGTTGAAATGTGACCTCTGAGAAGCCATGCTACTCACACCTTTAGTTGTGGAAGGGTTGGAGCTGCAACAAGACTTTGGCTAGATATGGGGGTTCCCCAAGAACCTAGGGACACTCCCATCTGAAGGGTAAATGCAACAGGAAGGTGTATGCTTCATAAGAACCAATGAGGCATGGCCGCTCTATTGTTCATACCCTATTAACTGAAGTAAAGTAACAAAAGAAAACTATAGAACCTTCAAATGAATGCTCTGAGGGTGCCCAAGAAGCCCCAATGCAAGTCAGAGAAGGATGAGACCCCGACTGGAAGTTCGAAGGTGCGGCCATGGCTACCAAGAGTGAATATCAAATGGAATGAATGCTGAATATGTGTTGGAGCTCACAAAGAAGAAGGCTCTGATACCAGATAAAGGGAGGTGATCCTTGAAGTGAAAGTAGGAGCAGGAGCAAGAGCTATGGTGGAAGGAGTAGGAGTGTGAGAGAGAGACTCCAAATGTGGGAACTCCAACAGTGATAGTGTGTTACTAGCCTTCCCTTTATTCAAATGTCGTTGAAAGAATAAATAATGAAGTGACAGTGATGGGTGCTTGTCATCTGCAAGTGTGTAGGTACGAGTACTATTAGTCTAGTAATACACGGGTAGCTAGGTAGAGGCGCCTTTACCCCCAACACTTAGTACTCCCCCTTGAGCTCAGCAACATGAGCTCAGGTACTATAGGCATAGTCCTAAAGTGGTGGAGCTTCTTAAATTTTAAGGCCTTGGTGAGAATATTTGTAACTTAATCCTATATCACTAGCTACAAGCCACTCTTTAAAACAATGTAAATGGATCTCTATGTGTCTAGTCTGGTATGATATACTAGATTCTTAGCCAACTAAGTGATAATAAGGTTATTAAAATAGATAATAACCTTCTTGACCACTTGTATCCCCAAATCACTAGCTACCTTATGTGTTGTGATTCTAGGTACCCTTGTACTTTGCCTTAGTACTAGACTATGCAACACTACACTATTTCTTGTTACACCAAATAACAAAACCACTCTGAAAGTAAAAAATAAAACCACTTGTAGAAATTTTATCTAAAATCCTAGTGGCCCAATATGCATTCATGTAACCATGCAAGTCTAATGGTGCACTTGCACCATTGAATAATGTTAGTAAAGTATATACTTGACATAACACAATGTGCACAACACTCCATCCAAATGTGGCATTCATGGAAGCTATATAAACAGACTCTCCATTACTAAGTGGATAGTTTAGGTCTAGCTTAGTGATTGTCAAATAAACAAGGCTACCCATAATCTTTCTCTACACACACTGGCATCCTTATCACATCACCCTCATGTACATCAAGCTTATCATTGACATCAAGAGATTTTGAGATTGGCTTATAATTGATTGTACCATACTTTTTTCAACATATCCAAAGTATACTATCTCCATGACAATCATATACCCTTAGGAGTCTTGATTTTATCTCTATACTAAGAACATGATATAGCTCTCCCAAAATCTTCATTTCATTCTCAACCTTAATAAGACTCTTCACATGGTCAATCTTTATCTCACTATCATCCATAATAATCAAGTCATCTACACACATAATAATGAACACAATATCCACATCACTATGATGTATATAAAGTCAGAGTGATTGTTTACTACTTTGCAAAATCCGATGCTAATATGGTATTTTTCAATCCTATCATGCAATGCCTTGGGTTCTTGCTTTGTCCCATAGAAGGCCTTGGAAAGCTTGCATTGGGTTCTTGCTTTGTCCCATAGAAGGCCTTGGAAAGCTTGCATACATAATTAAGATGGATATCATATACCAATGCATTTTTAACATCCATTTGATGCATGATCCATCCCTCTAATGTAGCCACTGCTATGACAATCCTCATAGTAGCCATTTTAGCCACTGGAGTTAAAGTATTCTCATAATCAATGCCATGAGTCTAGACATATCCTTTGGAAATGAATCTTGCCTTATAGTGCTCAATAGATCCATCATACTTATGCTTAACCTTGCAAACCCATTTGAAACCAACAACTTTCTTGCCTCTTGGTAAAAGTACCAAATTCCATGTGTCATTTACCTTAGGTGCAACCACTTCTTCATCCATAGCATTATTCCAATTCTCATTACTCATTGTATACTCAAAGCTAGTGGGCTCTACATTCTGTGTAAATTTAGCCATGTATGCATAATGATGAGCCACATAACTATCATAAATCAATTATTGAAGCTCCTTGTGCTAATCAAGTTTCATTGAATTGTAATAATGTGAATCTTAATACTATAAGATATAGGCCACACACCGATATTTAAAAAATGCAAACATTCATTAAAAAATTACCTCTGTTGTTGCTAAAAGCATTAGTATATATGTCTCTACAGATGCATCGCTTTTGTGATGCTAATTTGTATTCCTCCATCTCTCTATTTCTCTCTCTCTCTCTCAGTCCCTCTCTCTAATTTTTATGAATCTCCCTTTCTCTCTCTCTCTCTCTCTCTCTCTCTCTCTCTCTCTCTCTCTCTCTCTCTCTCTCTCTTTTTATATTTCCTCCCTCTCTCCCTCTCTTTATCTCCCTTTATCTCCCTCTCTTTATCTTAAAAAACAAAGAAACTTTAAAAACTCTCTTTATCTTAGAAAATAAGAACTTACTTAAAAAACAAAGAAATGGAAAGCAATGTCTCCCTCCCTCTCATTATCTCTCTCTCTCCCCCTATCCCTCTACTTTTCTCTCTTTTCCCTCTCTCTCATTATCTCATTGTTTCCCTCTCTCTCTCTCTCTATTTTTATTTTTTCCTCTCTTTCCATCTCTCTCTCTCTCTCTCTCTCTCTCTCCATGGCTTTATTTGTCTCTTTCTCTTTTTTTCACTCTCCTCCCTCTCTTTACTTTGCCCTTCTTTTCTACCACCTTCCTCTCTCCCCCTCTCTATTTCTCTCCCCACTCCTCTTTCTCTCTCTATTTCTCTTTCTTTGTTTCATCTTTCTTTATTTCTCCCTCCATGCTCTCTTCCTCATTGTTTCTCTCTCTCTCTCTCTCTCTCTCTCTCTCACACACACACACACACACACACACACACACACACTCTCTCTCTCTCTCTCTCTCTCTCTCTCTCTCTCTCTCTCTCTCTCTCTCTCTCTCTCTCTCTCTCTCTATTTCTCTCTTTTTTTCCCTCTTTGTTACCTTTCTCCTCTTTCTCTCTTCCTCTCCTTCCCTATTTCTCCCTTCCTCTCTCTCGATGCATCTCTCCACAAAAAAAAGCAAGGAAAATATGAAAACACAAAAACAAAGCAAGAAGAGGCAATTCACCTACATTAAATGCTCAAAGATGAAACTCTTTGTGCCTCCCTTTCGCGGTTTCCCTCCCTTCTCATTTGCACCCTTCTCCTCCTTCAGGTATGGCAGTGGTGGAAGTAGTGGTGGTGATGAGCTCTCCCTCTCCCTCTGTCTCTTCCTCTTCCTCTTCCTATCCCTCTCTCTCTTCCTTTTCCTCTTCCTCCTCCTCTCAAAGCTTTTAGCTTTCTTACTCTCTCTTTCGTTCTCTTTAGCAAATGCCTTTGACAAATGCTATGCTTAGGTCTTTGATGTTGTTTCTTTCTCAGAGTAACATTGCTAATAGTGTTGCTATTAGCATCCTAAACATAAAATAGTGACACTAATAGTGATGCTATTAGTGACACAAATACGGTGTCGGAAGGGTTTTTGTCGAAAGGTCAAATCCACCGGGGATTAGAGGTAGAAGGAAGTAGAGATAGGAGATGGAAGAGAAGATAAAGAATACACAAGAGGTAAACACAATAATGAAAAAGCACAATGAATCAAAACAATATGTATTGACATAACCTAAAATCCTTTGTCTGGGACTACTCAGAAGAACTCTTCAGGCATTAGATCTCCTAGAGCTCCCTAATAGAATAAAAATGTGGATCAGAAATAACTGCTCCTTCTCTGCTACTCAGAACTCAAATCTGAGCTCTGTTGGCTCTGAAAAGGGGGTAAAATTTTAGGACACCCACTCACGGATCTCCCAGATGACTCCTTCCAGTTCAAAGTGTAGTTTTTAGTCTATTTACAGCGATCGTGACACGCATGATTTTGTCAATTTGTCTTTTTTATGAAAATCTGATAACTGGCTGAAAAAGCCACTTGCTTTTTGTATGCCATCCTAATCTAGAAGCTTTTCTAACTTTTTTGGATTTTTACAATAAATAATATAAAAAATAGACTAAATTTATCCAAAAATCTAGTATTTTTGGACAATCCATGCCACAGACACTAGCACTAAATGACTCAGATCACATTGACTCCCTACATTAATAAGAAAGTCGGATGATGATGTATTCCAAGATTTTTTACACTATGTCCGCATAGCATCAAAACATCCACCCCCTCTGAACCTGCACATCCTTCGGTATGTGCCAAAATCCTAGTTGTCACCAGATTTTGAGTCCTCCTCATCCTCTGTAACCATATCCTTTCCTTCTTCATCTTCCATATCTTCTTGGCTAGCCCCTGTGTCATGGCCACTGTTTTCTTCCAATTCTGGCAACTCAAAGGTAGTAGATTCTAGCCTCTTGAATAATTTGATTCTTTTTCCTGCTATCGGAAATGGCTGTCCCATCCAATTCATTTAATGCATAAGTAGCATTATCAAACACATGTCTTACCACATAAGGTCCAAACCATATTTTGGAAACTTTACGCATGGCACTATGTTGGTTGTCTAAACTGCTATCATAAACTAATACCCAATCCCCATCTTTTATGGTTCTTGGTGTCAGTCTATGTCTTTTGTCAAACCGTTTTTTGTTTTGTATGCTTGCTACCCTTAACTTTGCAATTGTTGCCTCTATGTCTTCTGACTTTCTTTCCAACTGTCTAATGTGTGTAAGGCCAATAACTCCTCTCAATTCAACTCCTCCTCCCAAGGTAGCACACTGCATGTGACTGTCATCTCTCTATCAGCATGATAGGTTTTTGACCATACATCAATTTTGCAGGCATATATCTTGTAACGGCACTATGAGTTGTTCTGTCAGCTCATAAAGCAGAAGGGAGAAATTGTAGCTACTCTTTTAGCTTCTCTCCACAAGCTTTTGCCAATTCCTTCACAATAGGTGGATGATCTCTTTCACTTTTTCCATTTCCTTCAAGATTATAGGCTGAAGTTAAAGCAAGCTTTATCCCCAACTGTGCAAAGAAATCATGAGCTTCATCTGCATCCAGCTCACCCCTATCTATAGTAATTTTTCCCACACAGCCATACCTACAAAAGATCTCTTCTAAGAGAAAATTACACATAGCATTTATTTTCTTAGTATGTAAAGCTCTCCCTTCCACTTGATTAGTCAAGTCTTCATGGGCAAGCACAAGATACCTCATTTCCCAAAGACCTGTAGGCATTGTGACCAAATTCACCACCCACTTAAAATGAAAAGACAATGTATATGTAGGTTGTTGCAATCCATCCTGATGTCTCATAGATGAGTACATTTGACATGTCATACATATTTCCACAAAGTGAGCAACATCCTTATACATACCCTACCACCAATATATTTCTTTGATATTTGTAAAAGTACCCCAAAGACCTCTATGACGAGCCCATAAGCTTTCATGAAATTCTTGCACAACATTTGCTTGTGAAGCTCTGTCACCCAGAACTCGCCATGCCATACCCTGTTTCTTTTTAGCATGTTTCCATAAGTATCCATTTTTAAAGAAAAATCCATAGGCTTTCCTCTTAATCTTTTTAAACTCCTAATCTGACCATTCATCTCTCTTTGTTAATGTACTGAGTTATTGACCAATTCTCAGCCACTCTCCTGCATATTTGTCTTCCAGAAACACTTCTACACAAGATACAAAACATCTAAAGTGTCTTCTCTTCATTGTCCAAGATTCTGTTAATGTTGTAGCAACACTTGCATTGCTAAATTCACTCTTACAACATCATTTTCAGCTGCAAGAAATTCATCTTCTTCCTCCTCATCCATCATTTCATCTTCATTCTCATAGCATGCATGAGATAACATGTCTGCCACTAGGTTATCTCTTCCTGTAATATGCTGAAATTCAGGGTTCAAAGATTTGATGTATGCAATCCACCAAAGCATATCAATGTCCGAGGTAGCACAACTAGTAATCATATCCAATACTAGCAAAAAATCGGTCTCAATGACTACATGAGCACCCATAAAATACTCCTTATCACATTTAAGGACTATCACAATTCCCCATAATTCTCTTTTAACTTGTGGATATCTTCTCTGTCATTCATTCAATACTTTAGCACCAAAGCAAATTGCATATCTTTACCCTTCCTCATCATCTTGCCCAATTGCCCATCCAATACTAATTGGGCTTGTATCAACAGTAATAATGATAGGCTTTCCATGTGAATAGTCAGCCTTTCTCAATGTAGGAATGTATTTTAAGAGTTTCTTCAATTTCTTCATTGCTTTTTTATGCTTCCTTTCCCAATGAAATATTTTACCTTTCCTCAGAAGCTGATATAGAGCATCAGCTACATGTGTAAAGTGAGGAATCCATATCAAATAGAACACACATGCACCTAAGAATCTACGTACCTCTGATACATTCGTGCATACGTCTTGCATTCTATCAATCCCATCTATTTTTGCTGGTGATGGTCTTCGCCCATAAGGCCCACACATATGCCCAACAATCAAAACCTCTTCAACTCCAAAGACAGAATTTTGTCCAGAAAGAGTTAAATGCACCTCTTCTAGACGTGTCAAAATCCTCTCACAATCCACAATATGGTCTGCAACAAACTATCTGCACCCATGAGCATCCATCTCTTCATTCTTTTCATCCACTACACATCCTTTTATTGGAATATCATCCAAGAAGGGCATAGTCAATTGTGGTATAAATTCCATGAGTATCCTATTCATAGCATTTGTCATATGTGCCATTGAGTTTGTTGCACCCTATGGGAGAGTACACATCTGTACTAATCCCAAGGGAGTCTTCATGGTTGTGATATCCCTACTTTCAATTGCAAGATGAAGCTAATCATACCCGAAGTAAAGATCACTCAAAGAATAGATTGCTATGCCTACAAAAGCCTCTGCAAATTCATCAACCATAGGACCTGCACCCACATTTCTTATGGCCACTTTATTAAACGGTTGCATGTCTTGAATAAATCTCAAAGCTCCATTATTTTTGGGCATAGTAAACCAATGATTTGAGTACGCGGCTGAAGAGGGCTCCAAGATCTTCATGCAAATCTTTTCATTTAGTAAATCCATCAGCTTTGGCAAGTAAGCTTTAGGCACTAGAATAGGCCTCAAGTTCCAGGTACATGTGGCACAGTAAATATGACCATAGGAGAGACAACACTTGGATCCACACAACCTATTTCACTTGGCTGAAATGCAAATGCCTCTCCATGCCTAGCCAACATCCACATAAAATAGTCTCTCTCAGCAGGCAAAAGAAGCCCTTCTACACCAACCTTCAATTCTTATAATCTTTCAGATGTAAACTGATGACCTATATCATTGGGATCCCGTAAGATTGGCTGCCTTGACACTTTTTCATACAAACCCTCACTCTCGGGTGGAAGTGGCAAAGCAATTGGTTTCACCTTTTTGTCAATTGTCTTATACTTTGTCTCCACAAGTGCTTCAGCCCATTGTAATCCTTCCTGCTGAGAACTGCTGAGAAAACAATGTTATAACATCATACATGTCCAAAACATATTGACAACACTCTATTTTTAGCCTCATTTTCTATATGTATAGTTTTTGAAATTTCAGCCACAGTGTCATTAATATTTAGTCCATAAAAGATGCTTGAAATGCCTTCAGTTTTAGCTAATAGTCCCAATGCTCTCAATTCCTTAGTAGCCCATTTCATAGATATGGGTTCAGCCTTGCACATAGCTTCCATAGGCTTAAACCAACATGAACAGTTTACTGTAAATTGAGAATAACCAATAGTAAATACATGCTTCATTCCATCAAGAGGCAAGTACACCCTATGAACAACACTACTATAGCCCCACATTAGAGCAGTGCTTAATGAAAATCCAGGTCTTTGAATTCCCTTGCATTTGGAGCCAAAGGAGACTCTCAATGCGTATCCCGATTTCTAGGATGATTGACACAAACAGTAAGAAATTGGACTGCTTTCTTCCCATCCTTGCTTTTGACTCTTGCATAAGCAGAACCATCATCAAGCACCTTTGTTTCCATACACACTCCTGTAATATAGAACTGTCCCAAAATCACAGCATATGATGAATTATCTTGCACAAAGAAGTGTTGCTCTTCTTGTACATCACCAATCGTCACTTTTACATTAGGACATGTAGCATAGAGCTTCCTTGAAGAATTATTTGTAGCCCTCATACGCCAACCATGATCAGTGTCTATAGGCCATGCACCATTTTCATACAATCCACACTCAATGACATTTATCTCAGACCCACGGTCAATTAAAGCAATATAAGGAGTTTCACATTCCCCTATTTTCATTACCGTTTCAGTGGTAGCCCTAGCCCAATGATTTCTTGTGTAGTGACTTCGAGGAATAAATCCTAGAGTCTCTTCCCCATATTGTTGCATCTGCCTTACTCCACCATGTATATTGCTATTAGACAATGCATTTTCAGCCACTTTCTTTTCTTTTCCACATGCTGTCCCACTGATTAGTAGCATCATGCATAGATAATCTAGTACTTACTTCATGCTCATATTCAGCTTGAATACCCAACAAGCTAGTTTCCTCTTCAAATTGCAGCAATGCACTAGTGGTATCACCAAGAAACTGACACTTTCTCTTAATTATGTCAATGATCTCATCATGAAATTCTCGCTTGGCGATGCCAAGCACCTCTCCTAAGGTGATATCCACCCGACTGTTTAAGATCCGTTCTTCAAGAACCTTCTTAAGATATCTGGCTGTCTTAATGTTAGATTACAACTTATATCCTGGCTGCTTGTCCTTCTTTTTTCCCTCTTGTTTGTTATCCTGTTTTTGTTCCTGATTGATCTCTTTCATAACATGCTCGGGAAGTGGCTGATTTGCCGCTTTAGGTTGATCCACACTTCTTCTTGTCATTCTTTTAGATGTCTTGCATTATCTTCATCTCTTTTCCATTTTTCTTCCATAAGTACTTTCGTGTTTTGTACCTTTGCTAAATATGCATACATTGAATATGCATCTACTGGTGATTCCCAACACGTTATGCCACGAATGTCTTGCCCTGCATGAGACATTTCACTATAAGTGACCTTTCTCTTTTCACTGGATGTAAATCATGTGTCCATATGTCAGCCTTTGGACCAACCATCACCTGGTCATGCATTCTATCCAACTGTAGACCAAAAGTAGAAGCATGTACTGCCGCATAAGCATTTCGAACTGCCAAGTTTTCCAACAACTTCTGCATACCTCCCTTTCTGAAATTCAAAGCAAGAGGCAATCTTGTTTCTTGGGCATGGATCTTGCCATCTTTCGAAAAGATGAGCTATCATGTCAAGGCCTCTTGAGAGGCAACACAATGCTTTCTCTCATGCTACAAACTATCACACCACATACATCTTTTTCATGGCTTAGGGGCTGCTGCTCGTCCCCTTTCCTCTTGTTCTTTTTCATCCAATTTTGCAACCTTCAATTGAAGATCATGCATGCCTTTGACCAATTCATCTAAGACATCTTCCCTAATAGAAGGAACAATAGCAAGTACAATCATAGGGTTAGCCACAAAAGTAGGTGGTTTATTGGATACATCAAGTGTCTTGCCCATAACAGTGGGCAAGCTAGAGACATGCAGTCTTTCTCTTCTTCTATGCTTCTTCACAAGTGCAGTAACAGCTTCCTTGACATGTCTCCACTTTGTTTTCAAACATATCTCTGTAGTTTGATCCTCCATCAAATCATCAAGCTTCTCTTGAAACTTAGAATCAGCTGCCTGTAGAAACAATTTAATTTTCCGACTTGCAAGAGCTTGTTGTTCTGCAAGATCCAACTGCTCAAATCGACATCCTGCATGTATAATTCAGTAATCTTTGCTTTTAGTTCATGTAGTAACACGTACAAAATACCGGCTCCATGCAAGTTGAGCCACCCCAAAGAATTCCATCTTCTAAGCATAGGTATGTATATATGCAGATACATTCTTGGCATTGAATAACTTCACCTCACGCTCAACTACTTGTAAAGCATTCATCACAATACTTTTCTGTTTGAGCAGAAGCTTACATCACCTATTATTGTTGTTGTACCTGCATAAGCATATTCATATAAATTTGCACCAACTATTGCAAAACATCACTGGAGATTGTGTTCAAAGGTTCTCCCATCTTGTCTTTCCTTCTTCTAATGACCTTTCATGTCAGGTTCACCAATGTCGGAGGGGTTTTTGTGGAAAGGTCGAATCCCCTGAGGATCAGAGGTAGAAGTAGAGATAGGAGATGGAAGAGAAGATAAAGAATACACAAGAGGTAAACACAATAATGACAAATCACAATGAATCAAATCAATATGTATTGACAAAACCTGAAATCCTTTATCTGGCACTACTTAGAAGCACTCTTCAGGCATTAGATCTCCTGGAGCTCCCTCATAGAACAAAAATGTGGATTAGAAATTATAGCTTCTTCTCTACTACTCGGAAACCAAGTACGATAGCTCTGATGGCTCCAAAAGGGGGGTAAAACCCCAAGACACCTAATCATAGATCTCCCAGATCATTCCTTCTTCTTCTTCCAGTTCAAAGTGCACTTTTCAACCTGTTTACAGTGATCGCGATACGCGTGATTTCATCAATCTGTCTTTTTTTATGAAAATCCCATAACTGGCTAAAAAAGCCACTTGCTTTTTGCATGCCATCCTAATCTAGAAGATTTTCTAAATTTTTCAGATTTTGGTAATAAATAATATTAAAAATGGACTAAAACTATCCAAAAATCTAGTATTTTTGGATAATCCATGCCACGGACACTAGCACTAATGACTCAGATTATATTGACTCTCTACATTAATAAGAAAGTTGGATGATGATGTATTCCAAGCTTTTTCACACTATGTCTGCATAGCATCACAACAACGGATGCCAATATTTTTCATTAAAATTGGCTATCACTATCATCCAATTCCATTTAGTGCAAGAGCCTTATATTCCAAAGCGAATGAGACAATATAAAAAAGATTTTATCCATTGTATTTCCTTGCTTACTTTTATTATTTGTCATCTTCATCTTAACCTTTGGTTAAGCTTCATGAAGCTATGGGATGGCTCTAACACTGTAAATAGACAGGAGGAGGGAGAGATGAAGCTATCAAGATCATACATACAAGATGAGCTGAAATCTTCTCCTTCATCTTTCTTCTTCTTCCACACAAAAGACATAATCTACAATAACATAAAAGACTAATATGAAAATGCAATATGTGACTAAGGACATATGAGGTTGCACAATGAATGTTCCATAACCAAGAGTGGACCATATGGGTGTAGTCCAACTATAGAACCATTGGTATATTCTCCATGTTGATCACATGACAAAAATGTGTGAGTAAAGTTCTACCACATCACTAAGGCATATAGTGGATGCTAGCTCATGATGAGAAGCTTGAAATCTCAATAGCTCCCATTAATTATGTTAATTGAAGAAATCAAACTTTAATGAATATGAACATAGAGTGTATTTCTTTGTATATGTCATAATAAGAGAGTCATATTTGTCATAAATCTCTTTGGCATTGAGTCGTGACCTCTATATTTCATTGTAGTAACACAAATAGGATTAGCACAAGATTTAGATCCATGTTATATGAATACATTTGAATTTATAATTACATCCACTCTAAATGAGCATGCAAAATATTTCGGTTGACTATGTTATGTAGTTTTTGAAAAAAAATTGTGATGTAATTGTGATGATGTAGCCATCATGATTTATATCAAAGTGATGCGATATTTCATAGTGCAGGTGGTGTAACATGGAGAGTAACCAAAACCAAACATATAAAGAAATGTTCATGAAATACAAGAGAAAATTCAAAAAGAATACGTTGAAAAATAATGGTTGGGAAGGTAGAGGTTATTGCTCCTTAAAACACTAGTATAGGAGCACTACTGGAGTAGACATAGGAGAGGTAGTCTTTGCAACAAAACAAGTACTACTAGTAGAGGCTGAGAACTATCACTCCTTTGTCTATGCACTTATCGATGTACACAAAGAAGAGGAAAACCACTTTCCAAGCAAATATTCTATTCTTCTATTTTAGTTAAGCTAAAGAGGAGCAAGATGTTCTTGCTCAATGAGAACAAGAGAGGTTCTTAAGTGTATCAAGCATTTCTATAGTATACTTCAATTATGCTTGATGGAAGAAGTATCTAAATATATCCACCAATGTAAATTCATATATTCCTTCAACATTATGTTATATTTGAAGATGAATATACTTAAGCTAGTTACCTTGGTTAATGCTATCTCTTTAGCCCATGATGTTGAACAAAATAACACCAAAGAATAAATGCCATGACAATAATGTTAATCTCATGGAAATTTTCCTTCCAAAATTTTTGGTGCTACTAATAATTTTGATTGCTTATTGACCTTATATCTATCCATCACTAAGTATGGACTATTACTCTTGAATCTACAAAATAGATTTAAAGATCTAATTTAGTTAATATGAGCTTTTAATCATGCCCTTTGGTTTAGCTAACACTCCAACTACTTTTAGTAATACAATGAATCACATTTTCTTGAAATTTTAGCATTGTTTGATTCGAGTCTGATTGTTTTCTTTTATGATAATTTGGTTTTCAGTAAAACTAAAGAGGACTACATAGAACACTTATACTTAATATTAAATTTACTAAGATAAAACTAGTTTTATGTGAACCTAGAAAAGAGTAATGTCTCTCAATCCAAAATTGAGTATATAGATAATTTAGTTTTAAAAGGAGGAATTAAATTTAATCTTAAAAGATAGAAGTAATTTTCAATTAGCCAAAGTATAAAGGTGCATGAAGTTCAATCTTGCTAAGGATTGGCTACATTTTTCACAAAATTTTCACATTTTTTGTTTTCTTGCTTTGCCTTTGACAATGTTGTTAAATGAAGGATTTTTTTTTGTTGGAGTGAAAATCAACAAAAATTATGAAAGCATGCACTAACCCATGCTTTTATTCTATAATTGCCTAATTTCAATTGTCCACTCCTTTTAGTTTTTAGAGATATATATGGTTCAAGTCTTGGCACTATATTAATACAAGTTTCTCATTGGATTTCTTTTTCCACTTATAAAATTAAAATTTCTAAGCTTAAGTATAGCATATATTACAAGGAAGTATATACAATTGTAATTCATGCATTGTATATGTCACAAAATTATTTAATGGAATCCAAATTCATGATTAAAACTTATCAATACAAAAGATGAAATACGTTATTTCTCAATGACATGTTTATTATTTTTATATTGACAGACTGCTTTTAGTCAATCTTCTCATCCACTTATTCAATATTAGACTAGTCATGAGAATGTTTTTCTTAATACTTCAAGTCACCATCATAATATTCCAATTATTTCTTCTACTTTATTTGATTCTATGAATAATCGTCATTTGAATTATCCTTATTTTCAAGATACCTATTTTCACATGTCAAATAACTCTTGGATTCCTATTGAAAAGTTTTCCTATGCTGATGATTATTTTACTTTGAGAAACATCTTTTACAAGTTAGCATCTCAAGCTGATTTTTTAATTGACTTTCATGAAGTACATAATTTTGTGGGTTAAGATTGGATGAGTAATATAGAATGACTGGAAGGAGTTGGATCAAAGAATTCTGGTTAGCTTTCTTGAGCCTTAACTATTGCACACAAGGGAACAAGGGTTGCATGCACCTCACTACACTTATTTCTTTTACATTGCAATAGGGCTTCTTATACCCCTTTCTCATGAACAACTTCCATGCCAATTGGGGGGGGGGGGGGGTGATGCATTAAATGGCACTATTTTAGGGACTAGAATGGAATGCAATCCGCTAAGGCTATACTCAGTAAAACTTAGATGCATGTGAAGAAGATACTGCACCTTCAGTTGAGTTCACATAGTTGATGCAACAAATGGTAAAGTTGGCACTTGCTAGAAACCCTAGGGAGAGGAAGCAAGAAGAAAAGTGATTTGAGGGTTATAGAACAATTTGAGCTAGGGCGCTTTGGACTATTTATAACCTTATTGAGTGTTTGTGAGTGGGGGTGTAGCAAAGTAGTAATTGTTCATCAAATAGGGGTGAGGTATGAGTGCTAATGGGAAATAATGTCATCAAAGAACTCTATATGCTTCTCATTGAGCATAAGCAATTTAGGCACTATATCTTTCAATGCATCAATGATTCTTTGTCTGAGCATTAAATGAGTTTATTTGGCAAGACCTTTTGAATTACATAGCTTTATGTGAGCATTGACTGAGATGATGTGCATGGCAAGACCTTTTTAATTGCATCTCCTTAAAAAACCATAAATATGTTTTGTGCACTTAGTGCATCAATTGCACATCCATGTTGTTCTTTTTCTCTCTTGCTATCCTTTTTCTCTCTTGCTATTTGCAAAATGTGTCCACCACCCTACACCTGCATTGTAGCTCAACTCGTAATCTAACAGTTAGCTGGACCTGACCTGTGGGAATTTGATGCTCTGGTTTGAGCTCATTGCAATTGCAAAGAAAAACTCCTGAAGATCGATTTTAGCGGGATTTCTCATCAAACTTCAATCCCCTTGCTATTTCCATCAGAGGGTGTTGAGCTTTCAAGGGGACTTGTTATAGTTTTAGGAGTTATCATGACTCGAAATATACAAGCACCAATGAGTTGATTCTAGCTAGTGGTGTGGGCCTGATTTGCAGTTTGGGGATGGTGTACATCAAAGGTTCATAGTTGGTCAGAGCTGGCCTGAATTAAGGATCTTCTAATGCCAGCCATTGAATGGCTCAGTCAAAGCAAGAAAGAACATATAAATATAGTTTGTGCCATAAGAGACAGAACTTATTTAATAGAGAGGCAGCTACAGTGGTGCAACTAGTTAATGAGGGAGGCAACTAAAGATAGATGAGTTGACTAGAAGAGTGAGACACTGAGAGAGATTACAAAAGTGACAACACTTTGGAAAAAAACGAGAGCTGCATAAGCTTCAACATAACCGAGGCAGAGAGTAATTATATTAAGATTGATCTAATGTCATGTGGCAAACTGATCAAGAGATGACTACTATCCAGCTCAAGATTGATGGATGGCAGCGGCTACATTAGAAAAGACCAAGAGTGTATGCTAGGTTTAGAGGTGGTCTTTCCTTTCCAAAGAAGCACGTAGTTTTTGGAGTGCTAGGTGTACTGTAAAGGTCATGCTTGAAAAGGGAGAGTCCAAGAGGTTAGTGCTACTATGGGGAAAAGTGAGAGAGTTAGCCATGAGCTATAGGGAAGGGAAGGGTGTTAAGCAGTTCATGTAGAAGATTGTGAATTTCTTTTAGGAAAAGGGAGTGTCCACTGAAAGCTATGTCTACTTGAGACCAACCAAGCAATAAAGGTAGTTTATAGAGGCACCATTGAGGCACGATACTTGAGGTAGACCGGTTTTCTTCATCATCTCTTATAAGTCCTCGAGCACGCCCCTCACGGTAGTATATTTTCGTCTTCGAAACTCTTTTAATAATGATTCCTCCTTTGTACCTTTAAATGTGTGATCAGGATGCCACAATTTTTTAATGCAATGACAATCAAGTGTTGTTTCTTAAAAGAAATTGCACCTTACGTTGAAAGTATCCCCTTATACACCATAGTCTTGCTCGAGTCATAGATAAATTGCACCTTACGTTGAAAGTATCCCCTTATATACCATAGTCTTGCTTGAGTCATAGATAAATCTTGGATGTCAAATTTCTTAGAGAGAATGAAGCACTAATGAGAGATTCATCCTCAACTTGCATTTACTTTAATCAAAAGAAAAGTGGAAAAGAAAAAGTGAAGATAGAGGAGGTGCTTAACATCCTATTGATGTATCGAGGAAGATGACCTATGTAAGGAGCAAACATACTTACTACAAGTATAAACAAGCTTGAATTGAGGCAAGTATAATAATAGCTCCCCATGGTTCTTACCGTTATAGCTTCTAGATGGGTTGTCTTGAAAATGTATGGTCATGAAGGTTGATCAAATGCCTTAAATGAACTATTCTAGCAAAGAGATCTGTGAGAAGATTATCCTTTTGTTATCTTTGAGATGTTTTGACATGGTGAAAGAATTAGCTTTAGTTGAGAGAATGGCATTGCTAATTGAGATAGTATATTATCTATTGCATGCTCCATTACATTGACTTGAGGTAAAGTTTCCAAGACCGAGTATAAGAGTAGGAGTGTCTATGGGAATTGAATGGTTCAAATATTGCATTTTTTTGTGATGTTTATGAGACTCTATGTAGACAATTTGTTGCTATAGCACTCTTATAGACAATGTTTAAAGGGGTCATGCATAAATAAGTCCCTTGAGATGATAATGATTGCTTAGTGTTTACCATGATTGGAACTTGTTAGTGGGTTGTGAGAGAGAAAAAGTGAGAGAACTCTTTCAATTTGAAAGACATAAGACTATCTTCCTTAACATGAGTTGAGGGCTTGAGATTTTTTACTTGTGTAGTCATTAGGGGAGTTTTGAGGTCTCGAAAATGCCCTTTAGGAGATAGAGAGAGAGAGTGCTCTAGACCAATAGGAGTAGAGCCTCCATAACAAAATTTTATTTTTAAAAATATAAAAATATATTTTACATATATATATATATATATATATATATATTACGACTTTATATTACTATTTTTAGCCTCTTATATTTGTGATTATGACATTCTTTGCATTAATGATATGTATGGATCAATGATAATGACATATTTAATCTAAATTCAAATTAATACAAACCTTCGCACTTTTTTTTGCCCTCCTTTTATCTCTCTCATGTTTTTCCTTCTTTGTGGTAACTTAGTCATCTCTCTCTCTCTCTCTCTCTCTCTCTCTCTCTCTTTGCCATGGATACAGAAATTTGACCTTCAACAAGTTGTCCAAGCTCCCAAATCACATCCATATAAGTGTTTAACTCATTCCAAAAAGATGGAAGATGGATTCCTACAATCATTAGCAAAGGCAATTGGATCACCATGCAACAAGCAAAACATGGAAAAAGGCAAAGATATGAGAGCTCGTTCATCTCTACTTGGAAGGGTTGAATCCGAGATTTCAAGCTTGGAGTAAATAAGAATAGTATAAAAGAGGTTTTGGTGTAAGATGTGTTTATTCATAGAGAGCTATATTTGGAACCTGGAAGTTCAAATCTTCCAATGTATAAACCAAATTGTGAGGATTTGATTCTTAAGGTATTTCTTTTCTAGGACTTGGTTTAAGGTTTTTCATTATAACATTTGTTCATTTGTCTTGTAGTAGATGTCTATCCCTCTAATCTTGAGGAATGGCAACTTGTCGAGTCTATTGCTGATGTGATTGATGTGATGCATGGCTTGATTGGAGAAGATATGTAAAAATGTAGAAAGAAGGTAGAGCTTGTAGAGAATGGAATATTCTTCTATGGCTATTCTTATATTGTCCCCATACAGCGTAACCAATGGGGATCAATATCCCCCCTTCCTTTGCCAGATTTTTCAAGCTTTGAGCGGCCTTTGCCAAATCTAGCTACTAGTGAGGGCTATAGATGTAAATACTGTTGAGATATCGAGCTCCACTCGTGATATGCCAGGGTGACCGTTTTGCATTTATGTCACTGACGTGTTAGTTGCAGATGCGGTTGGTATACCGCCCATGAATAATAGCTAGACGACAGCTATCCTTATCTACTCTAGTTCGTGGCTCAGTTAGTATGCCACCTTAGTTAGTTGAGTTTGGTTTGAGACCCATATATAGGATTCTTCTATTTCTTTGTATTAGAGCTCATTTTGGCTTACACAACTAAGAAGAGCAAAACTGTTTTCAGCCTCCACCCTTGTGTGTATTCCCCCATTGTGCAAGCAAGAAAGCTACAAGTGAGACTCTTTCCTTCTCTCCCACAATCTTGACATGGTATCAGAGCCTTGTTCGTGGTAAGGAGCTCAAGAAAGCAAGCCAAGCTCGCGGTGGTCTGGTAAGAGGAGCAGTGTTGCTTTCATTTTCTGTTTTGGGAGCAGATCTCTGTAGGTAGCACAGCCGAAAATTGCAAGAGTGCATTGTCTCAGCTTGAGACGCCCTTCGAGGTGAAGCAAGAGGGCAGTATATGCTGCGGGATTTGAGGCCATTTCGGGGCCTGTTTTGAAGGCGGAAGTCTTCTGCATGCACTCGGAAAAAGGCCCTGTTTTATGCTGTGTGACCACTGTTCAACAGGTCGGTGAAAAGTTACCACAGAGATTGCATCGTATGCTTGTGTGCAGAGACATTGGGAGTTACAAAATCATCCCTGTTGCCTGTTGATGCAAAATCGTCACTAGGAAGTGACTGTGTGGTCAAATACCACTTTCGCCAGTTTTGCGGATTTGCCCTTGTGAGGGTGAAGCTGAGTTTTTGCAGTGACAGAATTTTTCGCAGTGTTCTGTAATGGCGTCTGATTCTCTCTCACGGATTGTCACTGAAAAGCTTGACAAGAACAACTTCCAAGCATGGAAGTTTAGAATGACGAATTTCCTTATGGGAAAAGGATATTGGGAATTTGTTGCAGGAAATGAAGAAGAACCAGTTCTTCCTGATGTTCCCAATCAACAGCAAATGCAGGCATTCAAAGCATGGCATGAGAGAGCCAGGAAAGTTATGTACTGGCTGTCTATCAGCATTTCAGACTCTATGATTGTGCATATTCAGGATGCAAGTACGTCAAAGGAGGCATGGGATACTCTGTCAAAGATGTATAGCACAAATACGCAAGCCAGGAAAATGCAGCTCAAGCAAGAGTTGCACAATGTGCAAAGAGAAAATATGAGCATCAATGACTACCACATGAAGGTGAAGAAGATTGCAGATGCACTTGCTTCCATTGGGTCGCCAGTGGAAGATGATGATTTAGTTTCTGTGACCTTGAATGGTCTAGGAAAGGATTATGCGCAGTTTCGGACATCCATTTCCGTCCGTGAAAGATTTCCTGATTTTGAGGAGTTGATTGCTCTTCTAATTTCTGAGGAGCAGAGAAATGGTGGTGCATCTTCTTCAGGAGGAACTTCAAAAGAAACTGTCTTCTACTCAACTGCTGGAAGAGGTAGAGGCAGAGGTAGAGGAGGCCGATTTGGAGGCCGTGGTAGAAATCAGAATATGCAGCAAACTCAAGAAAACCAGTCCTATGGAGGAGGACGTGGTAACTCTAGAGGCAGGGGGAGCCAAAGAGGTCGTGGTGGATGGCAAAGAGGCCAAAATGCAAACAGTAATGTTGAATGCTACTATTGTGGTAAAATGGGTCATATGCCTAAAGACTGCTACAAAAAGCAAAATGACATCATGAATGGAAAACTGCAACAAGGAAATTATGCATCTTCTAGTAGACAGGGTGATGACAGAAATGAGCATTTGTTTATGGTGCAGCACATGAACAATTCTGTGACAAGTGCAGAAGAAAGCAACGATGTATGGTATGTTGACTCAGGTGCATCAAACCACATGACAGGTCATGCAGAATGGATGGAGGATCCAAGGAAAATGGAAAAACCAGGATTTGTGGAGACTGGTGATGATACTGCACATCCGATTGTGCAGATTGGAAAAATTCCTTTGTCTATGCAGGATAGGAATACCTGTCCGATGTATTTCATGTCCCGAATATCACCAAGAATCTGGTTTCTGTTGGTCAAATGGTTGAGCAGGGCTTGCAGGTCAGATTTAATCCTCATGGATGCTTTGTTGAGGATATGAAAAATAAAGGTCGCTTGATAGCAAAAGGAAAGAAGAAGGGCAGAATGTTTACGTTGGATGCAGACATGTCTGAATTGAGTGCAGCAATGTTTGCACATGGGACCGGTGTAGTTGCAGATATTGATATCTGGCATAAACGCATTGGTCATGTTAATGTACAGCGACTTAAATCAATGCAGGCCCAAAATATTGTTGCACGATTGCCTAGATTCAAGGTTGCAGAAATGCATAAGGTATGTGAAGCCTGTCAGTTTGGAAAACAGGCAAGGAAACCATTTCCTAGACATGTTCAAGAGAGTAAGAAGCCATTGGAATTAATCCACTCTGATGTGTGGACTACTAAAGCTGCATCTCTTGGAGGCTGTCATTATTTTGTCACTTTTATTGATGACTATAGCAGAAAAGTTTAGGTGTATTTTATGAAAAAGAAAAGTGAAGTTTTTGGGTATTTCAAAACTCTTAAAGCTATGGTTGAAAATGAAACAGGTCTGCAAATAAAATGCCTAAGGTCAGATGGAGGGGGAGAGTACCTCTCAAATGAGTTTGCAAGGTTCTTGCAGGAGCATGGCATAAAGCAGCAATATTCATGCAGTCATACCCCACAGCAAAATGGAATTGCAGAAAGAAAAAACAGACATATTGGAGAGGTGTCTCGTGCCATGCTCAATGAAAAAGACCTGCCAGATTTTTATTGGGCTGAAGCAGTTGCTACAGCAGTCTACATAATGAACAGGACTCCCACTGCAGCAATACATGAAATGACTCCAGAGGAGAGGTATACTGGTAGGAAACCAGATATTTCTCATTTGAAAATTTTTGGTTGCATTGCCTATGTACATGTGCCAGATGAGTTGAGATCCAAGTTGGATCCAAAAGCTGAGAAGTGCATCTTTATTGGTTACTCTCTGCAGTAAAAAGGGTATAGATGCTATAATCCTTCTACTCGTAAGTTTACAGTGAGCAGAGATGTTGTTTTTGATGAGATGAGTAGCTGGTATAAACCAGTAAATGTGATTGATGATGTAGATGCACAAAATGGTAATGCTGCACAGAATTCACAGCAGCAGTCACAAAATATTAGTGGACCTGGAGCGTCCTCTAGCAGTGGTTCACATTCTTCGCCATGGACAAGCAGATTGAGATCAGGAGAATCTTCTCAAAGTAATGTAGATAGTGGTATGCAGGTATCACGAAAAGGAAAAGAGAAGGTTGATCAGCCCATGTTTGATGTGAATGCAGGTCACTCTTATGTGGATGGTGAATCCAGTGGCTCAGAACATAGCATTGATGATGAGTTGGGTATTCCTTCTATTGTTACACCTGGAGTAAGGAAGACCAGGGATGTTTTGAGAGCACCTGGGAGTGAACCCACTTTGCGCAGGTCTACCAGAGTTAGGTATCCTATGGATAGGCTGAAATATGATGGATTTATAGCCATTCACTATACATATATGGTCAAGGTGATACAGGAACGAGAACCCACTTCTTTTGAGCAAGCCATGGGAAAAGAAAAATGGGAGAAAGCCATGGATGAAGAAATGGATGCCTTGGAAGCAAATGCTACATGGGAATTGGTACCTTTGCCTAAAGGTAAGAATGCAATTGGCTGTAAGTGGGTTTATAAGGTGAAGCACAATGCTGATGGTTCTGTGAACAGATACAAGGCAAGATTAGTAGTCAAGGGGTATGCACAAACATATGGCATTGACTATGAAGAAACATTCAGTCCGGTTGCAAGGATGGCAATCGTAAGAGCAGTCATTGCTATGGCGGCGTCAAAGGGATGGTCTTTACATTAGATGGATGTAAAGAATGCCTTCTTGCATGGTGATTTGCAAGAAGAGGTCTATATGGAGCAGCCACCAGGTTATGTGCATGCTGTTCATCCTGAGTTTGTTTGCAGGTTGAAGAAAGCTTTGTATGGCTTGAAGCAAGCACCTAGAGCATGGTCTGACAAGATAGGACAGTATCTTGTCACTATTGGCTTTCAGATTTCCAAGGCAGATTTCTCACTTTATGTGAGAGAAACAGAGAAAGGTATTATGCTACTTGTCATTTATGTTGATGATTTGATTATGACAGGTGACAGTGATGAAGATATCCTTCATGTGAAAATGCTATTGAAGCAGAAGTTTGAGATGAAGGATTTGGGAGAGCTGCGTTATTTCTTGGGCATTGAGGTGATTAGATCACCAAGTGGGATACAGCTCTTGCAGAGGCAGTATGGATTGGACATGCTGTCCAAATATGGGATGACAGGCTGTAAGCCTATTTCAGTTCCTTTGGAGTAGAATGTGAAGCTGAGCGCAGATGCAAGTGAGCTTCTGGAAGACCCTACTATGTATAGACGCATAGTAGGAAGCTTGATTTATATGACTATTACCAGGCCAGATTTGAGCTATGCTGTTGGGTTGGTAAGTCAGTTTATGCAGGCTCCAAGAAAACCGCATTTGGATGCGGCTAGACGCATACTCAGGTATGTGAAGTCCACATTGCAGTATGGACTATTTTATGAGACAGGGGTTCAGATACAGTTGCATGGATACACTGATGCTGATTGGGCTGGTAGCATTTCTGATAGACGATCTACCAGTGGATATGTGTTCTCTTTTGGGAGTACTGCAGTCACTTGGAGCAGCAAGAAACAGCCTACAGTTGCCTTGTCAAGCACAGAGGCCGAGTACAGGGGTGCAGCAATGGCTGCATGTGAGGTAGCTTGGTTGCATAAGCTACTTTATGATATGCATCAGTCTACAGATGGGCCAGTTGTCATTTATTGTGACAACATGAGTAGTATACACTTGGCAAATAACCCAGTGTATCATGCTAGAATAAAGCACATTGAGGTGCATTATCACTATGTGCGAGAGAGGGTTTTACTAGGTCTTATTGATCTAGTTTATGTCAGCACAGAGGATCAGGTAGCTGACATATTCACGAAGGCATTGGGCGCAGAGAAGCTGCGCAAGTTCAGAGACCTGCTTGGTGTGCAGGAATTGGGATTGAGCTCGAGGGGGAGTGTTGAGATATCGAGCTCCACTCGTGATATGCCAGGGTGACCGTTGTGCATTTATGTCACCGACGTGTCAGTTGCAGATGCGGTTGGTACACCACCCATGAATAATAGCTAGATGACAGCTATCCTTATCTACTCTAGTTCGTGGCTCAGTTAGTATGCCACCTTAGTTAGTTGAGTTTGGTTTGAGACCCATATATAGGGTTCTTCTATTTCTTTGTATTAGAGTTCATTTTGGCTTACACAACTAAGAAGAGGAAAACTGTTTTTAGCCTCCACCCTTGTGTGTATTCCCCCATTGTGCAAGCAAGAAAGCTACAAGTGAGACTCCTTCCTTCTCTCCCACAATCTTGACAAATACATTCTGAGATATAGAGAGCATTAAAACCTAGTATCTCAAGTAGGCTAAGCAAAGTTACCTTGTTCATGCCTATTAATAAATTTGTTGACTTCTTTTCTCATGCTGAGATAAGATGATCAAAGGCCATGCTTTCAATGAAGAGAGTAACATATGATCATGTTATAGAATTTGTTGATGAGGGATGGGACACTAGGACAAAAGGAAAATTTATATGTAAGATAGGTCAAGACTTTATAGCTTGTAAGTATATGATTGCTACTTAAATTTTCATTCTTAGCTTTTATTATAGTAGTTGGCATTATATTGCAATTCTAAAGATTAGATCACCATGTACGCTATAACAAGTGAGGATGGATTTAAAGAATGAAGATATTGAACTGCCATACTCATTTATGTTCCAATTTAATAACAAAGGAGTAAGTTTTTATATCATATTATATCCACTTAGGTGTATATCTAATTTCACTTATTGATTAATAAACATTATAACATATATATTTTTATACATATCAAGGAGGAGAGAGAAGAATATACAATGTAAGGATATTGAAGAAAAGATCTCTTTACGATCAATATAAAATACATGTACAAAATTTGTGCAATTATTTGTTAGCCATCTCCATGACTTATACACAAGGGCTTACAATCAATGAGGCAAAGCTACTTTTTTTTGAGAACTTTTCTTAGGAGAAGGAACATCATTTCTAGGAGTTCTTTTGCCTATCTTTGATGTTTTGGTTGCCTTGGTTGTTGAAGGCATAGATTCACCTATTGTAGTTACATGTACATCCTCTCCTTCAATGTCCAAACCCCCACTATTATCCATTCTTGTCGTTTGTATACAATTGACCATTATGTACTTCATGAGCTTTTCTCTTAGAAACCAAATATGCTCACTTGTATAGCAATCCCTTGTAAACTTTCATACATTTGTAAGGAAAGATTTTTAGTTCATTGTTATTTTTTACAATGTAAGTCTATATTATTATCATAAACAGACTATTTTCCAATAGACCGCTTTCTTAAAGTTTAGTATATTTCACATTACCTTTATAAGTTTATCATCATTGAGATAAATAAATTGAACCAATCTTTAGCATTTACAATTACTCTCTAGCCACAAGAGTAACTATCATCCTGATTAGAACACTGCAATCAACAATATAAAGTAAAACTATGAAACTTTTTTATGGTAGTTTTAAGAATAAATTTTCATATTATATTGCAACCATATTAATCAAGATTTTATAGCAACTTGTCTATATTGCATTGTTGCAAGTAAGTCAAAAGGCATGGGAGGCTTTTTCTCTAGTACTTCAATCAATCTTTTTATAGTCTTGTATCACAAAGGCAAGAAAACTTATTTACAAAAGAAATATCAAAATATTTAGAGTACTTACAAAAAAAATATCAAAATATCAAGGAGACCCTAGATTATATAACTTACAACTTGGCATTTCCATGGCTTCCTTTTATAGAATTGATGAGGAAACATTGCCTCTTCACACAGTCTATTCCAATTAGGCTCCAATGAGAACTGAAAACAAAAATATTTGAATAATCTAGCAAAACAAGATCTCATAAAATCTTATAAAATATCATATTTCTTACTTTTCATTGTATAGCATTAGAAGAACCTCCAAAGTTTCAAAGTCTATTGAATTGAACCAATTGTCAAATGCACTTGCATCAAGCTCACTCCTCATATATGAGATAGATGGATCAAGAACCTCAATCTTTTGTTGTATATCAAAGGGGAGCTCATGCATTACACACCTAGCAAAGGAATGGAGATAGTAATTTTTTTAAATGGCAAAGTATACTTGAATCAATAGGACTGATACATAAAATAAATACAAGATCGCGTGATAAAAGTGACGGTAGAATCATGGCAATATACAAAGGATGATAATAACATAATGCATAGAAAATGTCTACATAAATCACATGACAAAAAAATAAGAGGATGTGTGCTCCACGGATATAAGGGCGAGCTATAGATCCTCGCCATCGTCTCACCGCAAAGGAGCATCAAACGAACTCTGCAAAAAAAGAAACTACACATCAGTCACTATACAATAATGTATTTTAATTAAAATTAGTAACTACGGACAAGAAAGATAAGTGACTTATTGGGCTGTTATGTCCATATGATCGGTCAATCAATGCAATGAAACCTTGCCTCTCTGCATATCGAGTCTTTAGGCCAATGGGATCGTGGTTTGTAATGAAGTGCTGCAAAGAAAACAAAATACAATGGTTAGAAACATGATCGTTAGTACAAGGGATATTGCAAAAAAATAAGCAAGTGGAACAAAATAAAAACTTATAAAGTCCTCCAGATAAGTCCTATGGCTAGCCACTTGGGCTTTGAGGCCCTACTCTTAAGTGCCTTGCATGAGTCCAATTGTCTATGTGACATGCATGCACGCATGCACTCCATCATCTAGCCTATGGAAAACCTACCTACTACGGGTACTGGAAACTCCTCATGCAAGGATGCTACTATGTAGTCCTTGCTCCCCTCTGCCATAGGTATACCAAATGTACAAGGGTCTCCTGGTTATGCCCATGAGCATGGTCGCAGGTGGGAGAGGATACATCTTAGGAATGCCCAAGAGGGGCATGGATACCTTATAGATGATAAGACAGGAGCCATCATCATGAATGATGAGGGGAGGAGGGTGATGGCTCGTATGAGAGAGTTGTGCCAACAAGTTTTTCGGCACGTCTTAGATCATTGGAACAACTTACCAGCCGATCGCCCATAGATGTTGATCTAGGTTGGCGAATGAGAGCTGCAAACAACTCTTCTGGAGAGTTATATGCTGCATGTCCTAATGTGCAGGTAACTATTGGAGATATAAAATACAATTTTTACTTTTTTATTCAAGACTCTTATAGTTACCCTATCATTCTTGGGAAACCTTACATTTCTGAAGCTCGCTTGGAAACAAAAGCTCTTGATGATGATTCTTTCTATGCTCAAATCTGAAGCAAGAATAATGAATGAGCTGTCCAATTTCTTATTGTGTGTGTTAACCATCATGGAAATAGAGATCGACTGCGTGATTATCCTATGCCTCCTAATGCTCGAGAATTCAAGGGTTTCGAGTTGCACTGCTATAAAAGGAGGCTATGGCAATGCATCATGTAAAAATATTGAACCTCCTTATGCTACAGAAATTGTGTCTCTAGCAAATCTATATGTATGTACAACCAATAGTATGGGCTGTTATAAGTCTCTTCCAACCACCCATGAATAAAGCTGAAAGTAAATATTTATGTCATGTAAAAAGGGAGCTGAAAACTTATGATATGATGGCTGAAAATGAAGATAATTTGGGCTTTTTTTTTTGAATGATTACTACTGACACATTGGCTAAAATATATACAGATGCTCATACAAAAAATCAGGCTTGAAAATCAGTCCATAGAAGTATGTACATTGGATTTTTATCAAACAATTCCAAAATTTGTTGAGGAGGAAGACATTGGTTTACTTAACAAGGTTGAAGCGCAAGTGGAGACAAAATACAAGATGGTGGATAAGAAAGTCAAGCATGTGGCACTCCCACTGCCTCCTAAAAGTGAAGGGCTGGCTAATAGGGTAGCAAATCAGTGAAGTCTTCGTGATCCTTCCAACATTGGTCACAAGTTCACATTTGAAAGTATAAAAGAGCTCAAAATAGGTGAAAATTATTTCTTTCACCGGATAAAAAACACTATTTTATGCAAATGCTAATGAAATATGGAAAATATTTTGCATTTCAACCAAGTGAAATAGACTATGTGGATCCAATATGGCCATTTTTAGGGTCCCACATGTGCCTTGGAACCTCAAGCCCATTCTGTTCCAAGGGCGCATTTGCCCAAGCTATTGGAACTTCTAAATGAGAAGATCAAAATGAAGATTTTAGAATCTTCTTTAGCACCTTACTCGAATCGATGATTTACCATACCGAAGAAAAATGGATCTTTACGATTCATCCAAGATCTACAGCTTGTTAATCGTGTCACAATCCAAAATGTTGGTTTGGGTCGAATTGTTGATGAGTTTGTTGATTTTGCAGGTAGAGCAATTAATTCTATGGGTGACCTATGTTCAGGATATGACCAATTTCAGCTTTCATTAGAAAGTCGAGACATTACCACAATGAAGATACCTCTTGGATTGGTCCGCATATGCACTCTATCACAATGTGCAACAAAATTCATAGCTCATATGATGAATGCCATGCACAAAGTCTTAAGGGACTTTATTTCACAACTTACTATTCCATTTCTTGATGATGTACCTATCAAGGGATGTAAAGTCAATGAAAAGAATGAGGAGCTTGATGAATATGGCTGTAGGACATTTGTAGTTAACCATATTCATGATTGTGATATGATTTTGACAAGGTTAGAAGATGTACATCTTATCATTTTTGGAGCTAAGTGGATTTTTGGAGTAGAAGAAGTCCTAGTGTTTGGACATCTGCGTGGCCCCTATGGACTAAACCTTCACCAATCAAGATAGATGCCATCAGATGTAAGAAAAATGCACAAATATCTTAGAGGTGAGAAGCCGCCAAAAATATTTATCAATTATTAAGGAAATGCCAAAGATTATGTTGGGGGGAAGAGCATACTCTCACTGTACGCAAACTAAAGAAGTTGTTAATTTCAGCCCCCACTCTCAAACGGGATGATTATTCAAATGGTCAACCTATCATCCTTACTGTGGATACAAGTCCCATTGGGATAGGATGAGTTGTTGGCCAAGAAGACCTTGAAGGTAACATGTATGCAATTTGTTTTGGAGCAAAGGTTCTCAAAGAACGTCAAAGAAGGTATGCACAAGTAAAAAGGGAATTGTGGGGAGTTGTAACAGCATTAAAGTGTGATTGTGAATACTTTATAGGTGCTTCCGTAGTGGTAGAAACCGATTGTCTTCCACTCTTAAGCATGATTGCCAACTGCTCTACACGTGACATTACTATGCTAAGACGGATTGCATATATTAAATCTCTCAACCTCGAATTAAAGCATATTGCAAGAAAGGCAAATCCAGTTGATCACATGTAAGATAAGACAATGAAGAAGAGCTTATGGAAGAAGATGAAGCTGAAGAATCTATACTTGCTGAATTTCATTCCACGGCCTGAAAGTACATTTTCAATTGCTGCATATACAAACCCAAAGCTCAATCTTGCAAGTGAAGCTGATCTTTTGAATGATATAGCATTAAGTATAGTAAGAATAAGAAAATGTACTGCTATAAATCAGCATACAACAACAAAGATCAAAGATTTATCTATGGAATAAGGGTGGTCAACTAGAAGCCAACATGATCATTGCATAGCTTAAGTTCTAGTTCATTTCCCTAAAGAAGATTGGATAAAGATTGGCCAATATTTGAACACAATGAAGAAGAAGGAGACTTGGATTAATGAGGAGTTCAGGAATATTAAGAGGAAAGCTTATGGCTGTTTTCTTAAAGAATGTCATCTATGGAAGCACGCAAAGAAGAAGAAAGGAGTGCATGTCCGAGTTTTAGGTAACAAAAGATTGCAACAACAGGTATTGAAGGAATTTCATAAAAGCCTGTGGGCTGGCCATAGAGGCATATGGGGAACCTTTAGTAAAGTCAAAGAAAAATATTGGTGGAAAAACATGTATCAGGACGTAGCACATTTTGTTGAAACCTGTTATGTGTGTCAGATGTATTCTATGGTCAAGCATCGAGATGGGTTACAACTGACTTATCCTTTGTCTATACATTATAGATGGGTTATAGATTTTATAACTATGCCTACAGGAATATGGAATATGCGGTATTTAGTGCTTGCAAGAGAGGATCTAACCAATCAAGTTGAAGGCAAAGCCTTAACAACCAAGACCACTCAAGCTGTTTGTCTTTTTTGCTTGAAGAAGTGTTTTGTAGATATGGTTGTGTGGGTAAAGTAACTGCAAATAGAGGAGAGTTGGATGCTGATGAGGCACGCAACTTCTTTGCTCAATTGGGTATTAAGTTGGCTTTAACATCAGCCTTAAAACCCTGAAGGCAATGGGAAAAGTGAGAGGGCACTAGCCTATTCTCAAAGCTCTAGCAAATTCTTGTAGAGGAAAGATCAAAGAATGGCCTAAAATGCTACCTTTTGCATTATGGGCTGACCATACTACTTGCAGTACAATGACTGGCTATATGCCAGCTAAAAGTATGCATGGACAACAACCAATTATGCCAATTGAAGAATCTATTCTCACATGGAGTCTTCTACCTTGCGAGGAAGGCATCAGTAGAGAAGAGTTGCTAAATTTGTGCATAGGCAGCTAGAAAGAAGGCCTGAAGATGTTCAAGCAGCTATTGAGAAGCTAAAGATAGCAAGACTAAAGAACAAAACAAGGTTTGATAAGTGGCGTCGACTTCGGTGGCTTGACTTCGGCCAAGAGAAATTCAAGAAAATGATTGGGTGCTTGTCTATGACAGCATCCTAGACAATCAATATAGTGCTTTTAGGAACATGGTAAAGCATTGGTTTGGCCCGTATGTGGTAAAGGTCATTCATGACAATGCCACATATTCATTAACTGAATTGGATGGGACAAGCATGAAGATACCTATAGTTGGAAAAATAATCAAGCTCTTAAAATGAAGAGAAAGTTCAACATATGAGTTCAAAGACTTGGATGTAATTCAAGAGCATGAAGACATAAAGGAAGAAGAAGAGGCAGAAGATGAAGACATTGACATAGCAGAAGATATTTCTTCTAATACTGCAAATCCGTAAGACTTTGACACATGCTAGAGGATGTGCAGATTAAGAGAGGTGGATATCGTGCCGCTACATGCACACCGTGTTAAAAAAATATCTAGAATGCAGCTTTCTTATTGATTTAGAGAGCCATTACCATTTTAGACATTAGTGTTAGTGTCCATGGTTCAAAAATATTAAATTTTTGGACGAGTTTTAACCAAATTTTGATATTCTAAATATTATCTCTTGTAAAAATCCATAAAACTATAGACAACTTCTAGATTAGGATGACATGTAAAAGAAAGCATGCAGCTTTCACCCAATTTGAGAGGATTTTATCTAAAAAGAGAGATTGGCAAAATCATGCGATGCGTGATCGCTGTTTTTTCTGGCAGTGGTGGGAGATGAAGGAGTGATCTGGCAGAATTTTGGTCAGGTGTGCTGGTATTTTAACCTCCTTTCAAATCTCCTTTCGGAGCCAATGGAAGCATCAGATTGGTGAATTGAGTAGCATAGAGAAATGTATTATTTTATACATGTTTTTGTCTATTAGAGTTATATCTTCTCATAATGTTGGAATAAACTGACAGGCTTCTTCTCTATTAGTATTCTTCTTCATTTTCTATTTTTTTTTGGATTATTCTTCTACGTCTTCAATTTCTTCAAACCCCTTCTCTTTCGTCTACTCCTCTCCCTGAATCTACCTTCACCCTGCTTTCTCTTACCCCGTAGTGGACTCTCGACAAGTGCACTGACATTGTGTTAGGGGAAGTTTATGCTATCATCAAAGGTAAATTTTGAAAGATATTTGGGCTGATTTGGGGTTGATATCTTCAGCCATATTCAGAGAATTATCTACAACATTGTTCTTTTGATTCATTTCTTACTCTACAGAAGACATCTTGTCAAAATATGCAAGTATTATGTGCCCCTATGGCATGGCAATGTTTGTAGATCATTCATAGATGCTTTGAGTTGAATTAACAGGAGCATTTTCTCTTATTTCTTGGCTGTGGTAAGTTATCCTTATCAAGAAATCAATTTGAAGCTCTCTTGAAGCAAGTCTCTTTGCCCTAGAAGACTTGTAATTCACTCATAAGCTCTTGTCCCTAATAGTCTACATTGAATGTAATCAGGCAAAGTTGATTCATGCTATGGCATCATGTATGAATGATGGGATGTAGAGTTGTTTATGATACATGATAGCATATTTTACTTGGTTTTTTTTATTGCTCTTACAATTAAGAAAACATGCAATTGGAAGCTCTATCAACATTTTCAAGAACTTGGCTTGAAACCTTCAACCCTTCTCTTATCTCTACCATCACCAAAGTCTAAGCTCTTGAAACCCCATACATTCTTCTCTCTCAAACCCTCGTAATTGACCGTGAAGTTCCTCTTGAACCTTTAAACATTAACTGTAATCTACTTATCTCTTGAAGACACATCTCCATCTATCTTGTCCAGTTTTCTTGCCAAACCCCTGTGGTGACCTTCAACCCTACGCGTTGAATGATAACTAGATTACAATTAATGTTTAAAGGTTCAAGATGAACGTCACAGTCAATCATAAGGGTTTGAGAGAGAAGAATGTATAGGGGTTCAAGAGCTTAGACTCCAGAGATGGTAGAGATAAGAGAAGGGTTGAAGGTTTCAAGCCAAGTTCTTGAAGATGTTGATAGAGCTTCCAACTTCATGTTCTTAGCAAAGATCACAAGAGTATTATCTCATAAGTTCTAACTCAAATCAAGCTTTTTTTCTTGACTATAAGAGCAATTTAAAAAATCAAGTACAATATGATGTCATATATCATAAACAAATATGCATCCCATCATTCATACATGATGCCATAGCATGAATCAACTTTGCATGATTACATTCAATGTAGACTGTTAGGGAAAAAAGCTTATGAGTCAATTACAAGGCTTGAAGGGCAAAGAGACTTGCTTCAAGAGAGCTTCAAATTGAGTTCCTGACAAGGATAAGTTATCAAAGCCAAGAAATAAGAGAAAAAGCCCCTTTTAATTCAACTCAAAGCATCTAAACATTGCCCTGCCATAGGGGAACATAATACTTGCATATTTTGACAGTATATCTTTTGTAGAGTAAGAAATGAATTAAAAGAACATTGTTGTAGCTAATTCTCTGAATATGGCTTAAGATATCAGCCCCAAATGAGCCCAAATATATTTCGGAATTCACCTTTGATGATAGCATAAACTTCCCCTAACACGGTGTCGATGCGTTTGGTATTGAGAGCTTGTATTTATTTTATGTATTAATCTTATAGATTCAAGTACAATTTTCCTTCATTTTGAGATGAGCATTGTATACTTTACTGTAACTCTTTTGTATGGCCCAAATAATGCACATAGTGCTATTTGTAGTAGGGCAGCAAGCTGCCGTGCCACAAAAAAAAAACATGTAACCATCACTATTAGTGTCGCAAATTTATTACACACGTCGCTATTAGCATCTCTAATAATTGCTATATGTGTCCCTATTTGAGTCGCTATTAGCTTCGCATTTGCAACGCATATAGTGACTGTTCTATGGCGTCACTAATACCAATTTTTTTTGTGACAACGGGGGTAAATTTTTTAATGAACATTTTTGTCGCTTTGACTGTTGGTATGAAGCCTGTATCTTGTAGTGATGGGAGATCAAATAAGAGCCAAGAACTCCAAAGTATCTTGTCCTACATCCATTGTATCCATGCATGAAGCCAAAAACTCTTATAGCTTATTCCTTCCTCACCAAAATTTTCTTGTTTGAATCTCTATTGAAAGCTTGGGATCCAATCACCTTGGAGATAGCTTTCAAAGCCATTATTAGTAAGCTTGGAGAGCTTGACAACCTACTATGATAAATTGCAACTGTTGATTATTTAAGCTTCCAATATAATGACGAAGGCCTTGACTTTTGGCACAAGCTTCAATGGCCTTGAGCCCTTGGCTCTTCCAAGAAAGTTATCTGTAGCTTCAATTTCTATCTGCACAATAAACCACAATAGTATAATATGCCAATAGATGAATATCCAATAATATTTATCTATAATGCATAACATACTCTAATATAAATCACAATGGATATCTTAGAATTATCTTTCATACCTTAGGGTTTTTATCTTTTTCAAGAAGACTATCATCATATAGATTTATCGAAATTTTTGGTTTCTCCTCTAATGGAGACTTTCGTTTCTCTTCACGACCCATGTTATCAATACCAAGTCTCTATTGAATTTGTAAGAACTCTTCCTTTGTAGGTATCTCCCCCTTTTCATATTCCATGATCAAATTAATACAAGAATGCAAGGCTATAGAGCTGTCTTGAAAATTCTCTCTCTCAACATCAAGAGTTGTTAGCAATTCCTCTTCATAACCTATAAAAGTCTTATCATTGTGACCTCATGCTACAAGGATTGCCAAGCAGTAATCTTCTCTAAGATAAAAAATGTATTGAATATCATTTAGCAATACATATCTCTTTTTGTTTATAACACAATATTGGTGAGTTTGGGAATCTTCAAATTCCCATTTTTTGAATACTAAAAAGGTGGCACTCGGATAACATGCCCATAAGTTTCTCAAAACCAAATGATGTGACCCATCATTGGAAAGCGCTTTAAAAATGGAATCTATTGAGCTATAGAGCGCTCAGTTTGGAGTTATAGTGTTCAAGTTATGACAAATCCAAAGATTTGACCACGTGACCCAAACTTATGGGAAATCCCCATATTCCCTAATATGGTGTTTTATGAGATAACCGGAAAATGTTAGGACACATTCAAGAGGACCTGTTTCAATCTCTGCACCAAACTCTATCTCCTTTTTTTTCACTTTTGTAATGTTCTCACTTTTAAAAAAAGCAACATAAAATCCTTGCACTAACTAGTTCTCAATATCCTCCTGAAACATTTTTCCATTCTCTTCAACTTCTATGTCTTTGCATGCAATATTTTCTATCTTCTTCTCTTGTATTGTATCGGAAGAACAACTATACATATATTGAAGATATACAAGAAATCCAACATCCTTATGTACAAGAAGGCATTAATGTTGATTCTGTTGAAAATGGCAATATGCTTTCCACTTCTTGAATTCCTCATCAATGAGGCTAAACCTTGTTTGTAAAGTTGTTATAGCAGTAAAGGTAGCTTCCCTCAATATCTAGGTCTTTTGCATGTCTATCATAAAACTCCCTAAAATCCTTCACTTTATCTTCAAGATCCTTCAAGAGATCTTGCAAATCAAAGAGAACATTGGGCATATCTCTAAGGGAATATCCTTTTTTTTTCCCACACTATTCAAAATCATGAACTTCTCTAAGGGAAAGACCATCAACCTAGCTAGGGGCAATTGCACTAGCAACGTGTTGACCTATCTAGGTGTTCGGTCTCTCTCTTCTTGCAAAAGCTCACACTTATGATATTGTCATAATTCATAAAAATTTCAAAACTACGTAAAACTAGTTTCATAATTCATAGTTCCTGATGTATCATGAAATGTGACAACAAACTTCCAAAACTACATAAAACTAAGTAAAACCAATTTTTAAGTTTTGTGTTTCAACATTCATTTTTTATTTAACATTGAAGACTCATGAAACACAACAATATACTTTCAAAACAATTTGCAAATGGTAAAATCGTGTTTCATATGTATGTGAATCATTTGATCATCTTCAATGCCTCGAAATTCAGGATTGTAGAGAAAAAAATGACAAGAAAAGGTTTGTTACCTGAGATTTGCAATCCCTGTGCTGAGAATAAATGGTATTTTGTTAGAATACACCTGGTTTAGCTTGCGATGCTTACAAGATAAATAGCTCGTCGAAGACAAGACAAAATACGTGAAAGAAGTATTAACATAAACCTGACCCTGAGTGTCATATATATATGTGTGTGTGTGTGTATGTGTGTGTGCCAACGATCACTACACATTTGTCCTAGATATACAGTGCACTAATTCGGAGGAGTTGCATTTAAAATGAAAAAAAAAATGCTAAGAATTATCTTTTACCTTTAAAAAGTGGATCCATAAAAGTGTAATCATGCCAAAAAAAAGTGACACATGGCATAATTTCCCATGTGAAAATTGTCTTCACATCGCATGTGTGAAATTAACTATCCATTAAGGTAGTCACACGTGTAAACCAACTTCCTTTTAAACCAAAATTCTAAACTATAAAAGAGTTTTTTCGAAGATAAAGCTCTTTCTATGCTCGATCACACCAACGCAATGCTAACTTGGTCACAGTACAAATTTATTCTTTAGCGCAAGGCAACTAAAGAAGGTTTCATTGCCCAACATATGCGCCGAACCCTAAAAAATGTGTTCTTTCACAAATATGATCTTACTCTAGACTCTCTTGACAACTCTTTCCAAATAATACAAAAAAAGGCTTGAAGTATGAAGCACAATTAGTCATGATCTTCCGATGGACAAGAGTTCATTCGCATTTCATACGTCGCTTAGAATGTAAGTTTCTTCAAATGGAATTATTTTTCCACAAATGGTCATGGCTCGATGAGTTTCTTCAAATTGAAATTTTTTCCATATTGCAAATTTCTTCAAATAATCCCAAAAAATCCTGATGTATGAAACATTATAAGTCATGGCTCTTGTTGAGATATCGAGCTCCACTCGTGATACGCCAGGGTGACCGTTGTGTATTTATGTCACCGACTTGTCAGTTTGCAGATGCGGTTGGTACACCGCCCATGAATAATAGCTACATGATAGCTATCCTTATCTACTCTAGTTCGTGGCTCAGTTAGTATGCCACCTTAGTTACTTGAGTTTGGTTTGAGACCCATATATAGGGTTCTTCTATTTCTTTGTATGAGAGTTCTTTGGCTTACACAACTAAGAAGAGGAAAACTGTTTTCAGCCTCCACCCTTGTGTGTATTCTCCCATTGTGCAAGCAAGAAAGCTACAAGTGAGACTCCTTCCTTCTCTCCCACAATCTTGACATGGTATCAGAGCCTTGTTCGTGGTAAGGAGCTCAAGAAAGCAAGCCAAGCTCGCGGTGTTCTGGTAAGAGGAGCAGTGTTGCTTTCATTTTCTGTTTTGGGAGCAGATCTCTGCAGGTAGCACAGCCGGAAAGTGCAGGAGTGCATTGTCTCAGGTTGAGACGCCCTTCGCGGTGAAGCAAGCGACCCTGTTTTTTTGATTTGAGGCCATTTCGGGGCCTGTTTTGGAGGCGGAAGTTTTCTGCACGAACTCAGGAAAAGGCCCAGTTTTATGCTCTGCGACCACTGTTCTATAGGTCGGTGAAAAGTTACTGTAGAAATTGCATCGTATGCTTGTGTGCAAAGACATTGGGAGTTACACATTCATCCTTGTTGCCTGTTGATGCAAAATCGTCACTAGGAAGTGACTGTGTGGTCAAATACCACTTTCGTCAGTTTTGCAGATTTGCCCTTGTGAGGGTGAAGCTGTGTTTTTTGCAGTGACAGAATTTTTTGCAGTATTCTGTAATGGCATCTGATTCTCTCTCACAGATTGTCATTGAAAAGCTTGACAAGAACAACTTCCAAGCATGGAAGTTTAGAATGATGAATTTCCTTATGGGAAAAGGATATTGGGAATTTGTTGCAGGAAATGAAGAAGAACTAGTTCTTCCTGATGTTCCCAATCAACAGCAAATGCAGGCATTTAAAGCATGGCATGAGAGAGCCAGGAAAGTTATGTACTGGCTGTCTATCAGTATTTCAGACTCTATGATTGTGCATATTCAGGATGCAAGTACGCCAAAGGAGGCATGGGATACTTTGTCAAAAATGTATAGCACAAATACTCAAGCCAGGAAAATGCAGCTCAAGCAAGAGTTGCACAATGTGCAAAGAGAAAATATGAGCATCAATGACTACCACATGAAGGTGAAGAAGATTGCAGATGCACTTGCTTCCATTGGGTCGCCAGTGGAAGATGATGATTTAGTTTCTGTGACCTTGAATGGTCTAGGAAAGGATTATGCACAGTTTCGGACATCCATCTCAGTTCGTGAAAGATTTCCTGATTTTGAGGAGTTGATTGCTCTTCTAATTTCTGAGGAGCAGAGAAATGGTGGTGCATCTTCTTCAGGAGGAACTTCAAAAGAAACTGTCTTCTACTCAAATGCTGGAAGAGGTAGAGGCAGAGGTAGAGGAGGCCGCTTTGGAGGCCGTGGAAGAAATCAGAATATGCAGCAAACTCAAGAAAACCAGTCCTATGGAGGAGGACGTGGTAACTCTAGAGGCAGGGGGAGCCTAAGAGGTCGTGGTGGATGTTGAATGCTACTATTGTGGTAAAATGGGTCATATGGCTAAAGACTGCTATAAAAAGCAAAATGACATCATGAATGGAAAACTGCAACAAGGGAATTATGCATCTTCTAGTAGACAGGGTGATGACAGAAATGAGCATTTGTTCATGGTGCAACACAATAACAATTCTGTGACAAGTGCAGAAGAAAGCAATGATGTATGGTATGTTGACTCAGGTGCATCAAACCACATGACAGGTCATGCAGAATGGATGGAGGATGCAAGGAAAATGGAAAAACCAGGATTTGTGGAGACTGGTGATGATACTGCACATCCTATTGTGTAGATTGGAAAAATTCCCTTGTCTATGCAGGATGGGAAAAAGAAATACCTGTCCGATGTATTTCATGTCCCGAATATCACCAAGAATCTGGTTTCTGTTGGTCAAATGGTTGAGCAGGGCTTGCATGTCAGATTTAATCCTCATGGATGCTTTGTTGAGGATATAAAAAATAAAGGTCGCTTGATAGCAAAAGGAAAGAAGAAGGGCAGAATGTTTACGTTGGATGCAGACATGTCTGAATTCAGCGCAGCAATGTTTGCACATGGGACCGGTGTAGTTGCAGATATTGATATCTGGCATAAACACATTGGTCATGTTAATGTAGAGCGACTTAAATCAATGCAGGCCCAAAATATTGTTGCAGAATTGCCAAAATTCAAGGTTGCAGAAATGCATAAGGTATGTGAAGCCTGTCAGTTTGGAAAACAGGCAAGGAAACCATTTCCTAGACATGTTCAAGAGAGTAAGAAGCCATTGGAATTAATCCACTCTGATGTGTGGACTACTAAAGCTGCATCTCTTGGAGGCTGTCATTATTTTGTTACTTTTATTGATGACTATAGCAGAAAAGTTTGGGTGTATTTTATGAAAAAGAAAAGTGAAGTTTTTGGGCATTTCAAAACTCTTAAAGCTATGGTTGAAAAAGAAACAGGCCTGCAAATAAAATGCCTAAGGTCAGATGGAGGGGGAGAGTACCTCTCAAATGAGTTTGCAAGGTTCTTGCAGGAGCATGGCATAAAGCAACAATATTCATGCAGTCATACCCCACAGCAAAATGGAATTGCAGAAAGAAAAAACAGGCATATTGGAGAGGTATCTCGTGCCATGCTCAATGAAAAAGACTTGCCAGATTTTTATTGGGCTGAAGCAGTTGCTACAGCAGTCTATATAATGAACAGGACTCCCACTGCAGCAATACATGGGATGACTCCAGAGGAGAGGTATACTGGTAGGAAACCAGATATTTCTCATTTGAAAATTTTTGGTTGCATTGCCTATGTACATGTGCCAGATGAGTTGAGATCCAAGTTGGATCCAAAAGCTGAGAAGTGCATCCTTATTGGTTACTCTCTGCAGCAAAAAGGGTATAGATGCTATAACCCTTCTACTCGTAAGTTTACAGTGAGCAGAGATGTTGTTTTTGATGAGATGAGTAGCTGGTATAAACCAGTAAATGTGATTGATGATGTAGATGCACAAAATGGTAATGCTGCACAGAATTCACAGCAGCAGTCACAAAATATTAGTGGACCTAGAGCGTCTTCTAGCAGTGGTTCACATTCTTTGCCATGGACAGGCAGATTGAGATCAGGAGAATCTTCTCAAAGCAATGCAGATAGTGGTATGCAGGTATCACGAAAAGGAAAAGAGAAGGTTGATCAGCCCATGTTTGATGTGAATGCAGGTCACTCTTATGTGGATGGTGAATCCAGTGGCTCAGAACAGAGCATTGATGATGAGTTGGGTATCCCCTCTATTGTTACACCTGGAGTAAGGAAGACCAGGGATGTTTTGAGAGCACCTCGGAGTGAACCCACTTTGCGCAGGTCTACCAGAGTTAGGTATCCTGTGGATAGGCTGAAATATGATGGATTTACAGCCATTCACTATGCATATATGGTCAAGGTGATACAGGAACCAGAACCCACTTCTTTTGAGCAAGCCATGGGAAAAGAAAAATGGGAGAAAGCCATGGATGAAGAAATGGATGCCTTGGAAGCAAATGCTACATCGGAATTGGTACCTTTGCCTAAAGGTAAGAATGCAATTGGTTGTAAGTGGGTTTATAAGGTGAAGCACAATGCAGATGGTTCTGTGAACAGATACAAGGCAAGATTAGTAGTCAAGGGGTATGCACAAACATATGGCATTGACTATGAAGAAACATTCAATCCGGTTGCAAGGATGGCAACCGTAAGAGCAGTCATTGCTATGGCTGCATCAAAGGGATGGTCTTTACATCAAATGGATGTAAAGAATGCCTTCTTGCATGGTGATTTGCAAGAAGAGGTCTATATGGAGCAGCCACCAGGTTATGTGCATGCTGTTCATCCTGAGTTTGTTTGCAGGTTGAAGAAAGCCTTGTATGGCTTGAAGCAAGCACCTAGAGCATGGTCTGACAAGATAGGACAGTATCTTGTCACTATTGGCTTTCATATTTCCAAGGCAGATTTCTCACTTTATGTGAGAAAAACAGAGCGGTATTATGCTACTTGTCATTTATATTGATGATTTGATTATGACAGGTGACAGTGATGAAGATATCCTTCATGTGAAAATGCTATTGAAGCAGAAGTTTGAGATGAAGGATTTGGGAGAGCTGCGTTATTTCTTTGGCATTGAGGTGATTAGATCACCAAGTGGGATACAGCTCTTGCAGAGGCAGTATGGATTGGACATGCTGTCCAAATATGGGATGACAGGCTGTAAGCCTATTTCAGTTCCTTTGGAGCAGAATGTGAAGCTGAGCACAGATGCATGTGAGCTTCTAGAAGACCCTACTATGTACAGACGCATAGTAGGAAGTTTGATTTATATGACTATTACTAGGCCAGATTTGAGCTATGCTGTTGGATTGGTAAGTCAGTTTATGCAGGCTCCAAGGAAACCACATTTGGATGCGGCTAGACGCATACTCAGGTATGTGAAGTCCACATTGCAGTATGGACTATTTTATGAGACTGGGGTTCAGATACAGCTGCATGGATACACTGATGCTGATTGGGCTGGTAGTATTTCTGATAGACGATCTACCAGTGGATATGTGTTCTCTTTTGGGAGTGCTGCAGTCACTTGGAGCAACAAGAAACAGCCTACAGTTGGCTTCTCGAGCACAGAGGCTGAGTACAGGGGTGCAGCAATGGCTGCATGTGAGGTAGCTTGGTTGCATGAGCTACTTTATGATATGCATCAGTCTACAAATGGGCCAGTTGTCATTTATTGTGACAACATGAGTAGTATACACTTGGCAAATAACCCAGTCTATCATGCTAGAACAAAGCACATTGAAGTGCATTATCACTATGTGCGGGAGAGGGTTTTACTAGGTCTTATTGATCTAGTTTATGTCAGCACAGAGGATCAGGTAGCTGACATATTTACAAAGGCATTGGGCGCAGAGAAGCTGCGCAAGTTCAGAGACCTGCTTGGTGTGCAGGAATTGGGATTGAGCTCGAGGGGGAGTGTTGAGATATCGAGCTCCACTCGTGATACGCCAGGGTGACCGTTGTGTATTTATGTCACCGACTTGTCAGTTGCAGACGCGGTTGGTACACCGCCCATGAATAATAGCTACATGATAGCTATCCTTATCTACTCTAGTTCGTGGCTCAGTTAGTATGCCACCTTAGTTACTTGAGTTTGGTTTGAGACCCATATATAGGGTTCTTCTATTTCTTTTTATGAGAGTTCTTTTGGCTTACACAACTAAGAAGAGGAAAACTGTTTTCAGCCTCCACCCTTGTGTGTATTCTCCCATTGTGCAAGCAAGAAAGCTACAAGTGAGACTCCTTCCTTCTCTCCCACAATCTTGACAGCTCTTCCCATGGACAATAGTTCTTTCACATTTCATACGTCATTGTAATGCAAGTTTCTTGATTATAGAATCACGGCTCAACAGAAATTGATGACACAAGCATACTCATTGATAAAAAGATGTTCTATTGTGAGACTTATAAAACTTCATGACATTTATTATCTTTGACCAAATATGTATCCAAAAAAGGAGTGACGTGTGAAACACGAGAGGGTGTTTGTTTATCTTGTTCAGAAGGCCTCCTCATGTTTCATACGTCTTGTGCATACATTATTTTATTGAAATTGGAGACAGATTATGTGATTAGTGTTTGTTTGCTACTAACTAACTTTAGATTACATTATGTTAAAGATTTGGAGATATGTCCTAATTTACTTGTATTATTTGTTTTCTTTGATGTTTTAGATGGCTCGAACAAAGGGCACTACAAGGAATCAGAAAATTGATCTTAGAGGTCTTGCCTCAAAGATCCATCCGTCCTCCAAACCTTCCAAACTTTCAAGGAAATCAAAGCCAAGGAGAAGGTTCTTACAGCATGTTAAATGCCTAAAGGATATTAGAAGTGCAATGAAGCACTACAAGGAATTGGGAAATTAGCGACGCCGATTAGCGACGGTAGATATCGGCGTCGCTATTGGCGTTGCTATTTGCGTCACTACGCAAATAGCGACGCCAATAGCGACGCCGCAGGAAAAAAAACGCGGCCGAAACCCGAGCGCCGTTTTCATTTCTTTTGTTTCGCCTTTTGAGAGCGAGAGGGAGGGAGAGAGCGAAGGCTTTGTGAGAGAAGAAGAGGAAGAGACTTGCTGCCGCCGCCGCCGCCGCCACCGCCGTTGTTCGCGAAGGAGAGGAGGAGCCCTCGTTGCAAAGAGAAGCCGCCCACGCTCGCCATATCTCATTGGTGAGTCTCCCTCTCTCTTTCTTTTGCTTGTTGAATGTTTAAATCGTTCTCTTTTGCTTGTTTAGGAGAGAAAATGAAAGAGAAGGAGAGGCAGAGGGAGAGAGAGGGAGAGAAAGAGAGGGAGAGGGAGAGGGAGAGGGAGAGAAAGAGAGGGAGAGTGCATTCTCTCTCTCTCTCTCTCCCTTTTGCTTGTTTAATGTTTAAATTACTTTCTTTTTTGCTTGTTTAGGAGAGGAAACGAGAGAGTAAGAGAGAAAGAGAGGGAGAGGGAGAGGGAGAGGGAGAGGGAGAGGGAGAGGGAGAGGGAAAGAAAGAGAAAGAGAAAGAGAAAGAGAAATAGAGGGAGAGGGAGAGGGAGGGGGAGGAAATGAGAGAGGGAGAGAAAGAGAAAGAGAGGGAGAAGGAGGGAGAGTGCATTCTCTCTCTCCCTCTCCCTTTTGCTTGTTTAATGTTTGAATCACTTTTTTTTTTGCTTGTTTACGAGAGGAAATGAGAGAGAAAGAGAGCGAGAGGGAGAGGGAGGGGAAGGAAATGAGAGAGGGATAGAAAGAGAAAGAGAGGGAGAGTGCATTGTATCTCTCCCTCTCCCTTTTGCTTGGAGGATGTTTAAATCACTTTATTTTTTGCTTGTTTAGGAAATGAGAGAGAAAGAGAGATAGAGAGGGAGAGGGAGAAAAAGAGAAAGAGAGGGAGAGGGAGAGGGAGAGGGAGGGGAAGGAAATGAGAGAGGGAGAGAAAGAGAACGAGAGGGAGAGGGAGAGGGTGAGAGAAAGAGAGAAAGAGAGGGAGAGGGAGAGAAAGAGAGGGAGAGGGAGGGGAAGGAAATTTAAGATAATAGACTTGTTGATAATGGTATGCAATGTGCTTTGCCATGGGCCACGTACTTCATCAAAATGAACCCAAAAGTATTATTATAGAAGAAGAAACCCTTAAATTGAGTATAGGATAATTTCTCTCAGGTTTTATGACTATGAGTAGAATTGATTGAAATAAATTTTATTACTATAGTTATAAAATTTCATAGATGGCGCGCATTAATTTTAAAATGGATTACTTATACTCAAAGCCGAGATATAACAAATAATTATCTACCGGGACAAACAAATCGTTGAGCATGATACAAGGCCGAGATATAACATCGGAAAATCTCTCAACTACTATATACAATGCAAGATTTATGGTCAACTTGTACATCTCCATAAAGCTATCCATTTAAGCCTCGTTTGCTGTAATGTAGATAAGATGGCAAACAAAGAAGGTCTTATTGTTCAAGACCGCGAGACGTATCTTAATCAGCGTGTCCCTTGTCCTTGCTCTCAATGCAAGTTGGCAATTAGACGAAAACACCGATTGTCTATAGAACACGTACGACGATTTGGCGAGTTTCAATCTGAGATCATTGATCAGGCGATTGTGGATTTTCGGCAAACAGTAATTTGAAGTTAGCATTTTTCATGCATTGTACTCTCAAGCTAATTGAAAACCATACACAATAAGATTGGGTCTTGTTGGCAAATTTTGTATCCAGGGGGGTGATGTCTCGACCCAAGGGGGAGTGCACCCTTTGCGGCCAATTAGAAGAGTTCGTGGACGTGCGATGGATGGATTGCAGGAGCCAATCGACCACTCGCAAGGCCCATCTATACCGTCAATGCCAGAGGAGACAGACAACCTTCCGACCTGCCTACAATCTTGGAGCCTGAGATGGAGGCAATGATCGATGCATTGATTCCCATGGATGTTGAGACATCTGACCCGCTTAGAGAGGAAGCATCCATACCATTATATGATGGGTGCCGAGTATCTTGGTTGAAGACATTGCTTGCACTCTTAAGTGTGCAAGCAAAATATGGTTGGAGCGATACGAGTGTGACTGAGTTATTCAGATACCTTGCACACAAGCTTCATTGATTTTTTTTTAAACAGTATTATTGCAAACATTTGTGTTTTTTCAAGGTGTTTTATGATTTTTTTCAGGTTATTGAAATATCATATATTGCCACCTGCAAATACCATGCCTGAGTCTCGTGATGATGCACGACATGTTTTACGGAAGCTTGGCATGGACTACAATAACATCCATGCATGTATCAACGACTGCATATTGTTTCGAGATGAGTACAAGACTATGGAGACATGTCCAAAGTGTGGTGCTCACAGGTATCGACAGGACTTGCAAGGGCAAACCATCCCTCAAAAAGTTCTCAGTCACTTTCCGCTCATCCCCTGCATAAACCACATGTTTCGCACGTCTGCCATGGCAAGCTTGACAACGTGGCATGTGCAGAATAGGTCTACGGATGGAGTTCAACGAATATCAGCAGATTCGTGTGCATGGAGCCACATTGACTCTACCTTCCCAGGCTTTGCGCGAGAGCCAAGGAATCTTCGACTTGGTCTCGCCATGGATGGTGTGAACCCATTCGGTCTACGCTCGACTTCTTACAGTATGTGGCCTATAGTGCTTGTCAACTACAACATCCCTCCATGGCTTTCTACGAAGAAAGGACATCTCATCCTTAGCTTGCTCGTCCCGGGCCGCTACAAAGTAAAAAATATGGATGTGTATCTTCGTCCATTAGTCGATGAGCTTAAGATTTTGTGGGAGGAGGGGGTCACGGTGCAAGATATGAGTAGGCGCGATGGTCGGCGGTTAGCCAACATTTGAGCCATTCTCATGTGGACGATGCATGACTTTCCGAGATTGGGAGAGTGCTTAGGTGAGCAGACCTTCGTTCTCGCTGGTAATATCTATATTTTATTTCATTCAATCAAGTATTCACTAGGTCGTGGATCGCCTTGCAGGTCTGGTCACCTCAGGTTATCATGCATGTCCATTGTGTGGGCCACAGTTAGACTCCCAAAGGTCACGAACCATGAAGAAGATGGTATATCAAGGACACGCCGCTTTCTTGCCGGAGGATCATGAACTCAGGGAAGGTTTTCTTGGACGACCTCCAGCACGTATGAACGCTGCAAGCTGGTACGAGCTGAAAATGGTAAACCCGGAATCACATCCAAATGGAATGCGACGGTTCTCAGTTTTCTACGAGTTGCCATATTGGACCCACTTACAGGTCAACCACTTGTTGGATCCCATGCATATTTTCAAAAATGTGGGCAGCTTGCTATGGGACCACATCACAGGAAAGAGAGACAATATAGGGTCACGAATGGATTTAAAGGAGGTAGGTAAGATGGAGGCGCTTTGGCCCGCAGTCGAGTGCTGAAGGGGGAGTGCAGCTTCCTCACGCTCCCTGGGTTTTGTCTACCAAAGAAGAGCGCATTGTGAAGCAAGTAATCCAGTCTATCCGCACTCCGACGGGTATGATGCGTTCTCTCAGGTCCGCATTTTCTAAAGATGACCAAATGTCTGGGCTAAAATCCCATGATTGGCATAAGATATGTCAGTTTTGTGAACAGAATGGATTTTAATTAGCGTGGATATTTTGAAATTTGAAAAGTGACCATTATTCTTAATGCTTTCTCATTTGTGGCAGTTTGTCCTACTGATCGCAATCGCGGGATGCCTAACTCCAAAAATTCGTGGGGCCATTTACAAGTTGTCGACTTTAGTGCAATGGATCTCACAAAAAGAGATTAAGACGTCCTCTATTGAATCCGCAAGGTAGGGAGCAATTGAGACGGTCTGTCTCTTTGAGAAATACCTGCCCACTAGCATGCTCACGATACAAGTTCACCTTCTTGTGCATCTTGTGGACGAAGTGGAGATTGCTGGACGTGTCCATACGCGATGGATGTTCTTCCTGGAGCGCTTCATGAAAACCCTGAAAGGCTTTGTGCGACAACGAGCTCGTCCGGAAGGTAGCATGGCGGAAGGTTGGTTGGTGTCAGAGGTGTTAGTGCATATCTCAAAATGGCTACCAACGGTGGAACCAAACAATGAAATGCTATGGATGCTGAAGGACGATGATAGGTTGACTGGAGATGTGGTAGTTGGAAATGGGGTAGAAAAAAGAGTGGATGCCTCAATGGAAGAGAAGGTGAATCGCTTTTGTATGTTGCACCATGCCTCCATGGAGACGTGGCTCGCCAAGTACCAGATTGCAAGGCAAGATCGAGAGGAAGCGCGAGCTGAATTCCGATGCAGTACGCATCACCGACCGATTTGATATCCCGAAGGCATGGAGGAGATGCCACGGTTTATGTCAACACGATGGTTGCATGGAGCCTTGACCGCAGCATCCAGCGAAGGGACAGAGGTCTCAATGGAGGAGTGGGAGTTCTCGAGGGGATGTAGTCCAAAGGTAATGAGGGGTTTAGAATGTGTCGTATCTAAATTTGCTTGCTACATCTAATTTGAGTGTTTCAATGTGTAGTACAAAATATATAGTACAGCGTGGTCGCGCGGACGGCATTTTCGGGTGGAGCGTATTGACAAAATGCGCTCCACAATGGACTGTGGTGTCATGGCAAGGTTTGAGCAAGAGAGCCGGTGACGAGCAACGGATCCAAACATGGTTGTGGATGAGATGGAGTATTTTGGGAACTTGCAAAGTATTATTACGGTGGATTACCATAGCTTCTCCATGATACTATTCGATGTGCAGTGGTTCAAAGTGGTACTTGGAGGAGCTGGAGCAACAGTTCGACGAGGTCCATCTGGATTTCTTGAAATAGATTCCGAAAAAAAATGGATGGATTTGCGCGACACCTTTGTGTTGCTGGCCCATTGTGAACAGGTACAAATAGTCATTTGCTTGCTAATTGTAATACGACATGGTTTAATTTCACAATGGTTTGAACTCGCTTTGTAAGTGTTTGTGAACAGGTAATCTTCTATCCAAACCCCTGATAACCTCGATGGTGGTATGTTATACCTTCAACTCCTCAAGGTGCGAGAGTATATGATCAAAGCGATGTTCCAGGCATAGATGAAGAAAATATGCAAATAGAGGGATCGATATTACAAGGGGAGAGGCTACCGCAAGCTTGGAGCCCGCATCGGCTAACAATGATGGAAATACAGAAGTCGTAGAATTTTTTGAGAACGAGGCAGACTCGTTCTTTTGTGGTGACATGTCTATCGACCTTCCAGTGTATGCAGAGTTGTGTCAGGAGATTAACATGGGACCATAGAATACTTCATTCTTGGAGAATTGTATTGCTCAATTCGTTGTTTAGATCTTCCATAAAGGTAGATAAGATATGCATTTTAAGAGGGATTTTTCAAAAATGATTTATATTAATGTGCTTTGTATAGTTTAAATTGATTATTCTAACATCATTTTTTATCTGTGCAGGTATCGACATTTTCAGGATGAGTCGAGGGATGAGCGATGAGGAGTTTCAGGACATGATGGCATGCATGTCTCCAGATCAGCTCGCGAGATTCAGAGAGATAGCAGATCAGGAGCTGTCTCGTTCTTCGTCAGGGTGCTCTGCTAGATCAGCTTCAGCACGATCAGATGCTTCAGCTTCGAGCAGACGATCTCGACACTCGCGACTTGGGCCAGAGGGAGGGACTGCGACTGCAGGAGGATCAAGGGGGTGCTGCTGTGGAGACATGGACGTGGTGTCTCCGTCTCATCGTTCAGCTGGAGTTGCGTCACCTCCAGGATTTGTCACACTTGTGGGGACGTCCACTCCAGTTACTCCGGCTTTTGTGCAGCCATCGGCAGATGAAACGCCTTTTGGTGGCATTCCTTTTGGTGGCACCCCCTTTGGTGGCACCCCTTTGAGTGGCACTCCGGGAGAGGGTACCCCCGTCGGTACACCGGATATACAGGGGTCTCCTGGATATGCCCAGGAGCGTGGACGGAGATGGGAGAGGGCCCATCTTAGGCAGACTCCCAGGGGTTATGGATACCTAGTGGATAGCAGGTCAGGAGCCATCATCATGAATGATGAGGGGAGGAGGGTGATGGCTCGCATGAGGGAGTTGTGCCAACAAGTTTTTCGACACAACGTCCTGGATCATTGGAGAAACATACTGGAGGGGAGCAAGGACTACATAGTAGCATCCTTGCACGAGGAGTCCCGGTGCCAGCCGCAGTGGATAGATTCTCTACGGGCTGGATGATGGATTGCATGCGTGCATACATGTCACATAGACGATCCGACGCACGCAAGGCAATCAAGAGTGGGGCTCCAAAGCCCGAGTGGTTAGATGCAGACGACTGGCACCGACTGAGGGAGGAGGCTACAAATTCGCCAGGACGTTGGAGTCAGCAAGCGGGAGGCGGCGAGGGCACGAATCGAGGCCGGATCGGTGCATCATCTTGGGAGTGGCGGCCACAAGACATATTTGGAGGACTTTGTAAGTTTCTCTTTTGTTTTGCTTATTTGTTTTTTTGAGATATTCTTTGTACTGACAATCATGTTTCTAACAGTTAGCATTTTGTTTTCTTTGCAGCACTCCGTTACGAATCGCGATCCGCAAGGCCTTGAGACTCGATATGCAGAGAGGCACGGTTTTAGGGCATTGATCGACCGATTGTATAGACGCGGCGGCCCTGTAAGTCACTCATCTTTCTTGTCCGAAGTTACCATGAGATATTTGAATGCATTATTGTATGGTGGATTGATATGTTATTTCGTTTTCTGCAGAATCCGTTTGATGCTCCTTTGCAGCGGGACGAGCTTTCGGGGGACGAGGATTTGTAGCTCGCCCTTGGATCCTTAGAGCTCACACACCTTTAGTTTTTAGTCGCCCGATCTATGTAGATATTTTCTATGTATTAGTGATATCGTTTCATGATTGTACCAATCACATTTTATGCGATCATGTATTTATTTCATGTATCAGTTTTATGATTTCAGTATACATTCTTTTTGTTTACAAACGCTTTGTATGCAGCAGTGCAGAAACTATTTTGTATGGCTCTCATACAGCACGCAATGCTATATGTGGCAGGGCAGCTTGCTGCCCTGCCACAAAAAAAAAAACTCTGTTACCGTCGCTATTTGCGTCGCAAATTTACTGCACGCATCGCTATTGGCGTCGCTATGAGCGTCGCAAATTGGCAACCGTCGCTAGCGACGCATATAGCGACGATTCTATGGCGTCGTCAATAACGATGCTTTTTGCGACGACGGGGGCAAATTTTGTTTTTTGTATTTTCGTCACTTTAAATGTCGCTATAAGGTCTATATCTTGTAGTGAAGGCTCTAAATAATGCAATTCCAAAAATGTCTTTTCAGAGACTTGTTAGAGAAATTTGTGACAAGCATTGTCTTGATAGTTTTAGATGGACTAGGGCATCTCTTAACTGTATTCAGGAGGCTATAAAATATTGTTTGATTGAGTTTTTCCAAGATTCTTATATATGTGTTGATCATGCACATAGGCTTATACTTATGGATAGAGACATGATAATTATCACGAGATTAAGATACAGGTTTTTAAAGGTCCTTGGGCCATCTCCCCTTTCTGATGTGAAGGCTTTCAATATTTTAAATGTGCCTCCATATAGAAAGAATAAAAATGATCAAGGCCTTAAGGTTAAAGATGTCACCCATGAAAAAGACAAAAGACAACATGAGAAAGAGGGAAAAGGCCATAGAAGAGCAGGTGGATAAATGGAGGCCGTATAAAAGAAAGAATTAATAAGAAAAGGAAGCAGAACAACTCCCATCTTTTGAAGAGGAGTTATCTACCCTTCTTGAAAGGGTTGACCCTAAGGGCTTCAATGTTTGTTTCTTTTTACCTAGTGATATTAACAAAAGATATGATATGGTATTTTTGGACTCTGAGTGTATTCAAATTCTCAAGAATAAAGTGAGAGAAATGAATGACTATATTCTTCTTGCTGGAATGATGTATAGTATACCAAAATTTATTTTTACTCACTATATTTTTCTAGTAATAGACTTTCATGTTGATGCTTACTATGTACATTCCTTTGCTAGGTGTGTAATGCATGAGCTCCCATTTGATATACAATAAAAGATTGAGGTTGTTGATCCATCTATATCATACTATATGAGGAAAGGAGTGAGCTTGATGCAAGTGCATTTGACGATTGGTTCAATTCAATTGACTTTGAAACTTTGGAGGTTCTTCTAATTCTATACAATGAAAAGTAAGTAATATGATATTTTGTTAGATTTTATGAGATCTTGTTTTGCTAGATTATTGAAATATTTTTGTTTTTAGTTCTCATTGGAGCCTAATTAGAATAGACTATGTGGAGAGGCAATGTTTCCTCATCAATTCTATAAAAGGAAGCCATTGAAAGGCCACGCTGTAAGCTATATAATCTAGGGTCTCCTTGATATTTTGATCTTTTTTTTTGTAAGTGCTCTAAATATTTTTATATTTCTTTTTTAACTAAATTTTATTGCCTTTGTGGTATAAGGCTGTAAAAAGATTGATTGAAGTACTAGAGAAAAAGCCTCCCATGCCTTTTGACTTACTTGCAACAATGCAATATAGACAAGTTGTGGTAAAGTCTTGATTAATATGGTTGAAACATAATATGAAAATTTATTCTAAAAACTACCATAAACAAGTTTCATACTTTTACTTTATTTTGTTGATTACGGTGTCCTCATCAGGATGATAGTTACTCTTGTGAGGCTAGAGAGTAATTGTAAATGCCAAAAGATTGGTTTAGTTTATTTATCTCAATGATGATAACCTTATAAAGGTAATGTGAAACATACTAAACTTTAAGGAAGAGATTTATTGCAAAATAGTCCATTTAGGATAATAATATAGACTTACATTGTAAAAAAATAACAATGAATTAAAAATCTTTCCTTACAAAAAATAGTAGGATTTTGACACTGAGCTAGAGTCTCAAAGTGTTTTAGATAATCGTCTCAAGTCATTGTTCATGCTTATGAGGCTACACCCTGACAAATATCCTGCAATCCCATCATAACCTGCTGAAGAAGCAATATCTGTTGCAGTACGACCAGAGGGATGTTCACATGTTGGATCAGTATCACCGTCCGTGGCTTCGCCCCAGAATAGAGGGATCTTAATATCTTTCAACTCTTCATCTTCATCAGCATCGGTCTGAGTTTGTAGATTGTTTACACTCTCTGCCAGCTTTTCTGTTTGTGGAACGTTTTCGAGGTCCCTGCAGCCAAGGGATTCTTCAACAGACAAGGATGTCCTCCCAGAGATTGTATCATCGGACTGTGAAGCTGTGGTACTAGAGACCCACTGAACTCATGTGGCCCAAACCAAAAGAGCTGTCAACATCTCCATGCTTCAGTTTCACTCCAGCTGCCAAATTGACCTGTTCCTTATTGCTCCCAGATGTGTCACTGTTAACAATGGTCGATGCAGCTAGCCCAACACCATTGGAATAACTTTCAGGTTCCCTGAAAGTCCCCTCGTCAGGAATTTCTCTGGGTCTTTTGCCTTCTAATGCATCCGGGCTTACAATGGTACTCTTCAGAAGATCTGGGAGTGAAGCTAAATCTTTATTCTGCTCCAAATCACCTGGCATTGCTTCACTTTCACTAAGTGCACTTCTCAGATGAAAACGGTCATCCATCACAGGGAGGACACTCCTTTTCAGATCCCCGTCCGACATCTCCTGTAGGACTATGCTGTGTCAAACTCGAATTCAACATCAATGACTTTATGTCCGCATGCACTCCACAGGCACTTCCTTTAATATCACTGTCAGGAAAGGGACTTGTTGCATTCAAATCATCAACCAAAAAGTGACCCTGGGGAGCAGCAGATGATGATTTTCCTTGTGATACACATTTAGGCACATCCTTTTGCTGAAGAAAAGGTTGTGAAATTGGTGGATGAACTGCTACACTGTTTGAGGTCCACCCAGCAGGTAGCATTTGTGCTACACCATCAGTTGCCACGTTTACAATATTTACACTTGACATGGGTGACTCTGATTTCCCACTGCTTGTGGAAAAAGATGTAGGGATGCAGCACTACTTGGGACCCCAACACCTACCAAGAACTCTAATCCACTACAAATCCTAAACACCTTGTAGTTAAAGAAAAATGAAATAAGGATTGATTCTCATAGACAAAACTCATCCATGAAATTATTGATTTCTTGTAACTCAAGAAAAAAGGTCAATCTCATAAGCTTTATCGCTAGGAAATAGTGGTACATGGTATATAAGGGTGTCTTGATTTTAAAACTAACTCTTCAATGAACTTGATGTTGACCACACTAAGAGGATCGCACCTTATAAGGGAAATATCTCCAATAACAAAGAATGCAAAGCACCTCTCTACCATTAGGAAAATATATGGACTCTCTTTTTTGCCCCTTAAGGGGTTTCTCTCACCTCTCTCTCTAAAAAGAGATTCCAAAATAATATTATAAAAAGAGATCTTCTACAATCAAGCAAATCTTGTATTTGTATTTTCAATAGATTTCACCTATTATTTTATTCCCAAACTGTAGAAGAATGTCACTTTTTCTCAAAATCCTCATAACTAAAAAAATACAATTCTATTTTTTCTAAAAACGGAGCCAATCATTGATACATGACTCTTTAATGCCCTCATGACTTTTCAACATTAAAATATATTAGAATCATTCTCATTCTCGCTTCTTAAAAGGGCGAAAGTTAAAAAACAATATAAAATGATGCATACATCATATTTTAAGATTATTTTTTACCCAGAGACACCTTTTTGACTCGAGATTTTCCTTGTAATGATCCCTTCTACATTATAGTGGAAGGTTCATAGACTCTAAGTGGAGGTGCCTTACGATAATGGGAGATTTCTAAGTGAATATTTGGTCTATAATCACCATATCACCTCCTATAGCTCTTATATTGAAATATCAAAAGCAGTGTTATTTTGTAATGCCATTTCTTATAAGTTCTTCAACAAGAGCCAAGGATTGGCTAAATCTCTAGAACACATAGAGAGAGAATATATAGTGAAGAACCTAATGTGAACAAGCACTATGTTTCTCTCAAAAACATAGAGATAATATGTAGTAAGTACAACTAAAAAACTAAACTAGAAAAAATCACGGAAAATGAAAATCAAGATGCACAATACAAAAAGAGATTTCTACCTCTATGTGTAAAAGCAATAAATGGTAGATCTTACAAGTAAGAGCAATGATCATACTACCCATTTGCTTTAATGTCTAGCTAAATGACCTAAATACTCTAGTCAAAATAACCAAAGGAGAACCAAAAGCACTTAATACAAATACTTACCTCTTAAGCAACCAAATAAGAAATGTCCATCATAATTCTATTAGTACCATATAGCTGTGCTTTTATTGAATGCAAAGTAGAATGTGAAATGGTAGTTGGAGCACTTAATGTTAAACATTAAAATCTATTGGGGATGTTCACGAGTGCTGGACTATTGAAATTTAAGATGACCATGAAGAAATGGTTTTTAAGGTTGAGAAGAACCAACAAAACGAGTGTTACGATGTGGATACTCAAAAGAGCTAACATAGGTAAAGTGTGATATTGATACGAAGACGTTCACAATTTGATAGATTAATGACCATATTGGTGACTATCATATGATCAATATGTTACAATAGTGCCTCGATGTAAAGTTTTGATTGAGACTACTTCTTGTGAGAGATGTTTTCTTTTATATTATAAAAATTTTGAATATCCAAAGTCCAAAATTAAAAGTGTGATAATTGTCAGTACTTACAACGCAACAACTACTAGTCATGCTTGCATAGCTCTTTTCCGTGAAACATGTAAAGAGATAGGATCTTTGAACCTAGTTTGCAGTTAATGTAAAGTAGAATGGAAATTGGTAGCTCTATATATTATCGATCCTACCATATAGTAGGACATATAATTAATGCTTATTCAGCTAAATTCTTTAACTTGTAATTATAGTACTAATCCTTTTCTAGGATTCAGTGTTTTAACTCCATTTTTTTTTTCATTTTGCAACATCTAAAAAATAAATAAATTTTGTTTGAACAAATAAGAAAAACTTATCTTTGCGTAATTGTGAAACCTCGCTCTAATACCATGTTGAACAGTGCGCGAGGGAGACAAGGAACGGAGGAAGAGAGAGGAGAAGAGAGACACGAGACACCGGAAGTGGAACCCCAGAAGTGCATCAAGTGAGCACACATGATAGGAATATATAGAGGGGACCTGGGGCGCTATATATAGACAGACTATATATAGCTAACACTTTAGCCCAAAAATGTTGCGGTAATCTAGTCTGGCTAAGCATACTATGGACCCTCTCCTGGATAGTCCTGAAAGGTGAGAAGGATCGAAGCTTGCATGCGAGCTACGGCGGGAGAGCAAGAGCAAGAAAGAGAGAGACAAGAAATGGGAACTCCAACAGTCACAATATGTGACCGGGCCTTTCTTTATTCAAACTATCACTAAAAGAATAAAGAATAAAGTGACGTGACGGGCGCCCGCCACCTGCAGTGTGCAGTGGCGGGTACTGTCAGTGTAGTAATACACGGGGCGGCACGGTGGAGGCGCCTTTACCCCCAACAACCTCCCACTTAAAGGCGAATCTGCCCTAGTGAGAGAGAAAAGAAAAAGAAAAGACAGTACAAATGTACATAGGTATAAGGGATGAGGAAAGGCCACATCTCATCCAACGCCCATCAACCTCCTGAGGAAGGCAAAGCGCTCAGTAGTGAGGCTCTTCGTGAGCAGATCTGCAGGATTCTCGTCAGTGGAGATCTTGACAAGGTCAACAGACCTGTCCTCCACGACACCACGTATGAAGTGATACCTCACCTCAATGTGTTTCGTCTTCGCATGGAAGACCGGATTCTTAGCCAACTGAATGGCACTCATAGAATCCGAATGCAATGTAGGTGTAGCATCAATCCCAAGGTCAGCAACTAGACGGCCTAACCATATGGCCTCCTTGCAAGCCTCAGTGGCTGCAACATACTCGGCCTCAGTGGTAGACAAAGTCGTACACTTCTGAACCCTGGACATCCAAGAGACAGCCCCTCCAGTATAGGTGAATACATAGCCAGAAGTGGACTTCCTACTATCTGCATGTCCTGCATAATCGGAGTCAGTGTACCCCATGACCCCTGTATCCTGGCGGCCATAGCAAATACACATATCTGTTGTGCCCTTCAGGTACCTCATGATACCCTTCACGGCATCCCAATGTCTGCTGCCAGGTGTAGCCATATAGCGTGCCACAACATCAACTGCATGCGCAATATCTGGACGAGTGGCTATCATGGCATACATCAAACTGCCCACGGCTGAAGCATAAGGGATCTTGGCCATCTCGGCCCTCTGCTCATCTGTCTGCGGACAATCGGCCTGTGATACCTTCACATAAGAAGGTAATGGACAGCCAATAGGCTTTACGTCCTGCATGCGGAAACGCTCAAGGACTTTATGAATGTACTCCCGCTGTGAGAGATACAAAAGCCCCTGATGCCTATCGCGCTTAATGCGCATCCCAAGTATATGTGAGGCCTGTCCCAAATCCTTCATCTCAAAGCTCTTCTTCAGCTGAGATTTAAGAGCATCTAGCTTATCATGAGCTTTCCCTGCTATCAGCATATCATCAACATAGAGTACCAAGATAAGCAAACTGCCATCACGGGCTTTCTTCGTGTAAAGACACGGATCCATAGCACTCCTGCTGTAGCCCTGTGACTGCATAAAGGCATCAAACTTATGATACTATTCCCTAGGTGCCTGCTTCAAGCCATACAAGCTCTTCTTCAACTTGCACACTAGGTGCTCCCTGCCAGGTTCTGCAAAGCCCTTAGGCTGATCCATATAGATCTCATCATGCAAGTCCCCATGTAGAAAAGCCGTCTTGACATCCATCTGATATAGATCTAAGTCAAGCTGTGCAACCAAAGCTAAGACTAAGTGCAGGGTAGTCATCTTAACCACAGGAGAGAAGACTTCATCAAAGTCCACACCATGTTCCTGCTTAAAACCCTTTGCTACCAATCTAGCCTTGTATGCCGGCTTGGGGTGTCCAGGGGTACTTTTCAGCTTGTACACCCACTTGCATGGCAAAGCCTTCTTGCCCTTAGGCAAGGCAACCAAATCCCAAGTCTCATTCTTATGCAGGGAGTCGATCTCAGACTGCATAGCCCTCTCCCAGGAGTGATTGTCACCCCTGCGCATAGCCTCATCATAAGTGAAAGGCTCTCCTGCATCTGTAACCAGAACATAATGCATAGAGGGCTGAAATCTGTCAGGTGGACGTCTGTCTCTAGCAGATCGTCTCACCGCAGGCTCTGCTGCCTGTCTAACTGCCTGTCCAACACCCTGGCCCTGTGGAGGAACTACTGCAGGCTGTACTACTAGCTGTGCTGGAGCTCTAGGCTCCTCCTGAAAGACCACTCTGCGGATCTCAACCACCTTCTCAGGCTGCCTGTGCATCTTGTCTTCATGGAAGACGACATCATGGCTGCGTACTATTTTCCGCGCTTGCGGATCCCATAGGCAATAGCCCATCTCTCCTGACTCACCATAGCCAAGGAATATGCATTTAATGCTCTTTGGATCCAATTTACTCCTCTTGTCCTTGGGCACATGGCAGAATGCCTCACATCCAAAGACACGGAGATGCGCATAAGAGGGTGGCTTACCAGCCCAAACTTCCTCTGCAACCTGGAAATCCAATCCACTGGAAGGCGATCGGTTTATGACATGCACTGCCGTACTAACTGCCTCAGCCCAAAAACTCTGGGGTAGGCCTGCATGGCTAAGCATAGAGCGCACACGCTCCTGAATAGTCCTGTTCATGCGCTCAGCCAAACCATTCTGGGGTGGGGTGTAAGGGGCGGTCAACTGACGCTTAATACCCCTGTCATCACAAAACTGCTCAAAAGCATGCGAGACATATTCTCCCCCATTATCTGTCCTAAGGCATTTCAGCCTATACCCAGTCTGGTTCTCAACAAGAGCAAGCCATCTCTGAAAAACTGCCAAGACATCGGACTTCTGCTTTATGGGATAAGCCCACACTTTCCTAGAAAAATCATCAATGAAGGTAACAAAGTACTTCGCGCCACCCATAGACATGCAAGGCATAGGCCCACAAACATCGGAATGCACCAATGCCAAGGGCTCACTCATGCGTGGCCTACCCGATTTCTTATGCGTAGACCTATTCTGCTTACCATAAAGACAATGATCACACGAGTCAAAACATGCATAATCCAAAGGCGGAAGATACTGCAAACCAGATAACATTTTCATTCCCTTTAAAGACATATGCCCCAAACGGGCATGCAAAGTGATACATGTGGGATAGATCCCACTGCCAAAACATGGTCTACAGAAGACCCAGATACAACAAAAGGATAGAGGCTGCCAGCCTTGGCGCCTCTAGCAAGCACAAGTCTGCCACGAGTAATCTTCCAGGCAAAATCCCCAAAACATACATGAAATCCTGCATCATCCAGCTGTCCTGCAGACATAAGACTGCGCGTAAGCGCAGGTACATGACGTACATCCCTGAGCAAAAAGGAATTGCCTGTGGAAAATTGCAACTGAATATCTCCACAGCCCACAATATCAAGAGACCTGTCATCTCCAAGTCTGACTGATCCAGATACAGTACGGTAAGAGTGAAACCACTCACGGTAAGGCGTCACATGGAAGGACGCACCTGAATCCAATAACCAGCACTGTGCATACATACTAGGTGTCTCAGTCAAGTGTGAAGCATCAGAAGAACTAGCTACAAGTATGAACTCATCACTACCATCGGAATCCTTGGTCTGCATGACATTAATTTCTTCAATCTTGACGCTGGACTTCGCAGGTACTATGCTGCGATCAGAGGACTTCTCCTGCACTTTCTCTTTGCCCTTATCCTTGCGCTTCTCATTGCGCAACTCATGACACTGTGGTCTGATATGGCCCTTTTTCCCACAATGATGACAAGTGACATTTGCATTGCGCCCACGCGACTTACTATGCGACTTACCACGAGATTTAGACCGACCCTTCTGCGAGTCACGGCCTCGGCCATTACCACGGTCATACCTGTCATTCCTGCCTCTAACTGTCAAAGCATGACTACCACGAGAGGCATCCAAGTTTTTGCAATTCACCTCTTCCTGAAGAAGAGCACTCTCAACATCTGTCAATTTTAGAGTAGCACTAGAGGCACATAGGGCAGTGCGGAATACATCCCATGACTCATTCAGAGTCCCAAGCAAGAAAAGAGGAGTTACTTCCTCTCCAAAGGTGATATCCTGCGAAGTCAGGTTCTTCAGTATAGCATGGAACTGGCTCAAGTGAGCAGACATAGTCGCATTATCCTTCATGCGCAGATCCATAAGCTGCTTCAACCAGTACATTTGACTCGCCGGACTTTTCTTATCATAAAGATTCTTGATCTTATTCCATAGATCCCATGCACTCTGTGCTTCCTCAAAGACATTATAATCTACCTGTTTAGTGAGAGACAATACAATCGTGGACTTGCATAGCTCATCAAGTTCAAGCCAGTCGTCATTGTCCATAGTTTCAGGCTGCTCTCCACTCAACCGAAGTGGCTTAATCTGAGATTTCTGCACCACGACCTGCCAAATTTGACTCTTCCAGTAAGAGTAGTTGGTACCATCCAACTTTGTAATGTTAAAGATGGCACTATCATGCGAAGATGACGCCATTATGCAGGCTGGAAATGCCCGAACAGTCCAAAACTGCTTGCTGTTTTACTGCAGAAACTGCCCAAAAATGACCAAAACGGGGTCCAAAGGGCGAGCAAAGTGTGCCAAAAGTTACTGCCCACTTAGTACTAGGTGCGGTACACCAAATCAGGATATTTCATCATGAAAAGTACACCTCAGTCCACCAATAACTGCTTGCTGTAATAAATTGCATGTATGCAGTCTAGAGAGCAAACTGTCCCAAAATAGAATCCAATGTCAAGCAAACAATGCTAGGTCCAAAGCCGGCATGAAATGGACATAAGCAAGGCCAATGACAGTGAAAAGAACATGAGCTCAACACCGAAGCATGTCAGAATAACATCTGCCAATGAAAGGCACACCCCCAGACACTCTAGGCAAAGTGTTCCTGTAACTGTCAAAACCTGACACAAATAGGTGTCTGCTAAAAAAGAAAGATCCAAATATGAGACTTAGCTCATAAGCATCCTGTGAACCAAGAGTACATCAATGCATATCCATAAAGATCGGAGTATGATCCCAAAGTCTCAATGCATATGTAGCTGCTCAAGACATAAACTGCTCCAAATACATGTAAGTGCTCCAATAGCATTTCACTGTCAAAGGTCAAGCAAGCATGTAAAATGCTCCCACTGGCACAAAAGGCGTACAAAGCGAGCTCAGAAGCTCAAACAACCCAAGAGAAAGCACCAATGATAAGTGACCCTGTCAATGCATCAAGCGCATCCAAGAGAGCATGACATACATGAAGCACCGGTCGTATTAACCATGAAGCAATACATAAGCCCAAATAAGCTCTCGGTCAACTCAATGACATCCAAATAGCAACCAAGATCAGTGATCAAGTAAGCCGGGAATGCTCAAATACATCCAAATCCAAGCTCCAAACGTCGGTATGGCATACACGAACCAAATAGCATATGTTACGAACCAAAGCATGTAATGCAAAAGCCTAACTGTCAAGCAGAGACATGAGGCATAGGCGGTCCACGAGCATGCCAAGTCGGTCCAAATGCCAGTGAAGACGGAGCTAATGCGAAGCTCAAAAGCATCCCATAATCTCATACATATGCTCCAAGTCGTCCCCAAATGTCAGAGACATCATGCCAAAGCTCAAAGCATACATCCGGTATCGGTAGGTAAGTGCCAAAGCATGTAAAGTACCTTCAGCCCACTGTTATTCCAGCATGTATTTACTGTTCTAAACAGTAGATTTCAGCCCCGAATTCAAGCCAAAATCATGGTCAAACCAAATGCATACATCCCCAATACATCCGGGTAGGAAGTAGACCGCATATGTGCATCAAATAAGGTAACCGAAGTAGAGTATAGGCATCAAATGCCAATGCCAAGTGTGGCTGCCCTGTTTCCAGCACTGTATAACAGTAAATAACAGTCCCAAATCAGCCAATATTTCAGGCCAAAATCATGGTATAATCATGTGCATACATTCCCAAGGCAGTAGGCATCATGTAGACCGCATACGGGCATCAAATAGCACAACCGGAATGGAGTATAAGCAACAAATGCTAATGCCAATGGTGCTGCCCTGTTTTCAGCCTGTTATGACAATTTATGACAGTCCCAAATCTGAAGAGATCAGCCCCGAATGATCAAGACCAATGCCCAAAGCTTGAATGACATCAAACATGAAGTCTATAGCCCTCTTGATCAAGGTAGAGAGCAAGAAGCAATGGCCAAGTGTGGAGCTGAAGTAGATGAGTGCTCACAGCCTGGAAAAAAAAATGATGCAATCTGCCCTGTTGGTGCTGAACTTGCTGCTGCTCCACATGGGCTGAAAAGGGGGTAATGGGGGGCTCAAGAAGGGCCTATCAAAGGCCTATGACAAGCCTCTTTGAGCCTTGATAGGTGTAAGGCACAATATGAGGGGAATAAGCTTCAAGGGTTTGAAGCCATGGCTGCCCTTGCTGTTTGCAACCTGTAGACTGAAATAAAACCCTGAAAGAATGATCAAATACCTCAGTATCAATGCCTTGAAGGTGCCTCAATAGGCTGGGAAGGTGCTCGGGAAGCCGGGGAGTGACGGGAGCTCGGGGAGATCGGATATGGCTGTCGGGATGGAGACCCAATGTGTGAAGCGAGTCGATGCGAAGGTTGGGAAGCACCGAGTCGAGCTCGAGCAAGAGAATGCCAAGCTCTGATACCAGTTGAAAGGTGAGAAGGATCGAAGCTTGCACACCAGCTATGGCGGGAGAGCAAGAGCAAGAAAGAGAGAGACAAGAAATGGGAACTCCAACAGTCACAATATGTGACCGGGCCTTCCTTTATTCAAACTGTCACTAAAAGAATAAAGAATAAAGTGACGTGGCGGGCGCCCGCCACCTGCAGTGTGCAGTGGCGGGTACTGTCAGTGTAGTAATACACGGGGCGGCACAGCAGAGGCGCCTTTACCCCCAACAAGTCCTATTCATACGCTCAGCCATACCATTCTAGTGAGGGGTGTAAGGGGCAGTCAACTAACACTTAATACCCCACTCATCACAAAACTACTCAAAATCACGTGAGACATACTCACCCTCATTATCTCTCCATAGGCATTTTAGCCTATGCCTAGACTAGTTCTCATCTAGAGCAAGCTAATGCTGAAAGACTACCAAGACATTAGATTTTTGCTTTATGGGATAAGCCCAAACCTTACATGAATAATCATCAATAAATGTAACCAAGTACTTCGCACCCCCTAAGGACTAACAAGGCATGGGTTCACATACGTCTGAATGCACAAGAGCCAAAGGCTCACCCATGAGTGGAATACTAGACTTTTTATGCAAATTCCTAGTCTACCTGCCATATAGACAGTGATCACGACTCAAAATGCGAGTAGTCCAACGACAGAAGATACTGCAAAGCACTAAGAATTTTCATTCCCTTAGGCGACATATACCCAAGATGAGCAGAGAGATACATGTGGGATAGAACCCTCTGACAAAACATGGTCGATAGTACCAAATACAACCAAGGGGTAGAGGCTGCCAAACTTGGCACCTCTTGCAAGAACAAGCCTACCACGAGTTATCTTCCATGTAGAATCACCAAAGCATATATGATAACCTGCATTATCAAGTTGCCCAGTAGAGACATAAGGCTTTTAGTCAGTGCGGCTACATGACATGTATTATGTAGAACAAAAGTGTTACCACAGAGGTAAACTCTAGAGTGACATCACCAAGGCCAACAATAGTAAGAAATCGATCATCACCTAAGCTCGAAGAATGAGATACACTGTGATAGGTATGAAACCCTAAACCCTAAACCCTAATCACATGAAGAGGCTGCTAAGATGTAGTCAACATTGGACTCCTCAAACTACATAATATTTATCTCCTTAATCTTTACGCTTGACTTTGCAAGTATAATACTACAATCATTGGATTTCTCCTGCACTTTCTCTTTTCACTTTTCTTTGCACTTGTCATTGTGCATCTTATGGCATTGTGGCCGTATGTGTTGTCGTGCCGCTATGCGCACACCATGTAAAAAAAAATTAAAATGCGGATTTTCTATTGATTTAGAGAGCTAATGCCATTTTAGACATTAGTGTTAGTGTCCGTGGTTCAAAAATATTAAAATTTTGGACAAGTTTTAGTCAATTTTTGATATTCTAGATATTATCTCTTGTAAAAATCCATAAATCTATAGATAACTTCTAGATTAGGATGATACGTAAAAGAAAACATGTAGCTTTCAGCAAATTTGAGAGGATTTTATGTAAAAAGAGAGATTGGCAAATTTGCACGACGCGCGATCACTGTTTTCAAGTAGTAAACATCACTTCAAAGTGGAAGATGAAGGAGTGATTTGGAATGATTGTGGTTAGATGTGCTGGTATTTTACCCCCTTTTTGGAGCCAATGAAAGCATCAGATTGGCAATCTGAGCACCATAGAGGAAGGTATTATTTTATACACATTTTTGTCTATAGGAGTTCTATCCTCTCATAATGCTGAAATAAACTTATAGGCTTCATCTCTGTTAGTATTCTTCTTCATTTTCTATTTCTATTTCTACTTCTTCCAACCCCTTCTCTTCCATCTACTCCTCTCCCTGAATCTACCTTTACCCTGTTGTCTCTTACCCCTGTGGTGGACTCTCGACACCAAACGCACTGACATTGTGCTAGGGGAAGTTTATGCTATCATCAAAGGTGAATTCCAGAAGATATTTAGGCTGATTTGGAGCTGATATCTTCAGCCATATTTAGAGAATTAGCTACATCATTGTTCTTTTGATTCATTTCTTACTCTTTTGAAGACATCTTGTCAAAATGTGCAAGTATTACGTGCCCCTATGGCAGGGCAATGTTTGTAGATCATTCATAGATGCTTTGAGTTGAACTAATAGGAGCTTTTTCTCTTATTTCTTGATTGTGGTAACTTATTCTTATCAAGAACTCAATTTGAAGCTCTCTTGAAGTAAGTCTCTTTGCCCTACAAGCCTTGTAATTGACTCATAATCTTTTGTCCTTAACAGTCTACATTGAATGTAATCATGCAAAGTTGATTCATGCTATGGCATCATGTATGAATGATGGGATGTAGAGTTGTTTATGATACATGACAACATATTGTACTTGATTTTTTCGATTGCTCTTATGGTCAAGAAAACAAGCTTGATTTGAGTTAGAACTTATGAGATAATACTCTTATGATCTTTGAACATGTAGTTGGAAGCTCTATCAACATCTTCAAGAACTTGGCTTGAAACCTTCAACCCTTCTCTTATCTCTACCATCACCAGAGTCTAAGCTCTTGAAACCCCATACATTCTTCTCTCTCAAATCCCTGTGATTGACCATCAAGTTCCTCTTGAACCTTTAAACATTCACTGTAATCTACTTATCTCTTGAAGACATATCTCCATCTATCTTGTCGAGTTTTCTTGCCAAAACCATGTGATGACCTTCAACCCTACGTGTTGTGACATTGGTGAACTTGACGTGAAGGTTGGTGTAAGAGAACTCCAAGATGGGGGATTCTTTAGGAGATACTCTACAACAATTGGTGCGCATACTGCAGTAGACTCAGCAACAACAAATCCAAATGTTACAACAATAACAACAAAGGCAAGGTGAAGAGAAGATTAATTCCATAGCTATCAAGGCCCTAGAGGAAGTTGGGCGGGAATTAAAACAATTTAATGGTCCAAATGTCTCTGTTTTTATTTACTTATATGTTGAGAAAAGACTCTTATTTGGTATACCGCAACATGGATGGAGTCGCTATGTTGCTAGACTAGCCAAGCATGGTCTTAAGAAAGAATCCATGGTCTTTTTCAGTGAGATCCGGAGTGGGTTGCATTCAAAAAAGCCCTATGCAAAGAATTCTTCTTAGAAGACTCTGGCCTAATGACGAAGAAAAGTTTCACTGATTGGGTTAAGAAACCCAATAAAAGTTTAGCTGCAACAGCTGTATACCATGAGTTTGAAAGTAAATTCGGGCAACTTGATGCTAAAGATCAACAAAGTATGGAAGGTCAAAAGATTCAATTATTCCTTAAGGCTGCAAATCCCATTCTCTAAGAGAAGCTTGTTGATTGCCTAGAAGATGCTACCTCCAAATTAGGAGTCAAGACTGCATGGATAGATATTACTGATGTAGTTAACATGATTGCTTGAAGAGAGTAAATGCGACTAAGATTGGGTTCTACTTCAACTTTAAAAACTCCATTGATGGAGCTTGTTCCACCTTCGAAATCCCCTATTCCTTTGACTAATTAACCAACTCTTTCTTCTTTTGTTCCTTTTAAAAATGATGTCATGGATGAACTCATTAAAAGCATGTGTGACCTTCATCTAAATCTTACAAAAATTAGTTTCAAGGTGGAGAAGCTGGATGTCAAAGTTGAAGAACAAGGACGATCATCAACTCAAAGAACCATGAGAGAAGGCTTTAAGAGGCATTGTATTTGGTGCGACAGCCAACAACATGACAAGAGGGAGTGTTCTGCCTTCCATGAGGGGCTGAAGTATAGAAGCTCCTCTTTTGGAAAGACAAAAAAATTCATGCAACTGAAACTAGTCTTCCCACTGGAGCTAAATTTTGGCAATGGTGGAATGAAAAAAAGATTAGAAGATTTAGTTGTAAACAATGCCTATGCAGCAATTGATCAGCTACCTATGGGCTGCAAATTGACCCAACTAAATCAAATTTTAAAGCATGTAAAGCTAATGTGCAATCTAAAGTATGGATGCATGTATTAGATCAAATGGAACGTGGCAAAGTAGCCAAAGATGATCGGTTAGTGCATTCGAGGAATAACTGGTTGGAAAGAATCAGTAGATTCTTTTTCTTCTTTTCTTTATTTGGCTGATCTCAATCATAAAGAAGTCTTGATTAAAGAAAAGAGAAGAACAAAAGATGAACCATGGAGTGAACTAGGGCCTTCCTCTTCTGGCCCTTCGAAACAGGTAACTAGAAGAGCACCTGAACAACCAAAGCTTCCTGAAAATATAACCCCAGATCAAGAGATGGAAGATGCACCACAAACAAAGAAGATCGAAGGAAATAAGGAAGGCAAGAAGCCATGCTATAAATTACAGTCTGATGACATAGAATCTGCAACCGATCTCAAACGAGTCCTAGAAGAACAAATTTTGGGAAGAAAATTTGAATTCAGCTTAGGTGAAATTCTTGGAATTGCCAAGTGTGAATTCCATGATGTAATTATTAATGTAATCAAAAGGAAAAGACAATATGTTGGTGATGAAGCTGAAGAAATAGTGCATGCTTTTTTACAAGTCCTTCAAGTTTTTGTGTAGGATGAAGAGAAGCTGACTTCACAAGGACTTCATCTTGAAGCAGTTAAAGAATTAATTGTAGTAATTGAAGCTGAAGATAAAGAAAGCATGAATGCAAAAATTAAAGAAGTGAAAGCTGAAAATGTGATGGTCGGCTGGTCCAAACCAGTTGGGAAGCCCACCTCACAAAAAGAAGGCCATCTACAGCACATGCATGAGGAGGAAGAGGCTCGGTTCATTCCAAGTAGTCACTGCTCCTGTATGCATTAGGCAAGAGCAACAATGGAGATAGTTGTCAAAATTGGAGAAAAATAAACACCATGTATTGCACTCTTAGGCCATGGCTCGGAGATAAACATCATGGCAAGGAGTCTCTATGAAAGTGGCCGATGGCCTCGGGAGGCTCACTATATAGATATTCTCTATATAACGTGCATTCATGGCCTATTTATAAATATTCTAATCTGTGAATTTTTCTTGAATTAAAAACAACCCTTTCTATTCAATCTGTAAGTAACCCCTTTATATGACACCCTTCTGTACATAAAATTTTTGTAGAAATGGTATTTTAAAAACCCCTTATTTTGAACTCACGTTATATATACATATATTCATGAGTGACCCCCCCGAGACCTATGGGGGTAGTATTTCTCGGAGTAGCACCCATAGGGGTGCCACCTGCAGACGGTTGAGAAAAAGCTAGAGTGATTGGAGTAGACGTTCCCACAGGTGTGACAAATCCCATAGGTGATACAACTCCAGTAGAACAAGGAGACGCAAACATTACGTCGGTACCTCCACAACAACCACTTGAGCCATGCTCTCTCAAACATGCATGAGAGCAAGGAGTAGCACTTGTATCCTGAGCTAACTGTGGGCTTACTACATCCAAATCTCAAGAGCATCCCCAAAAACCACTCCTTCCATCCGGCCCAAGTCTAGAGCATCAACCTCGTCTACTGGAAATCGAAGCATTAGAGCGCACCGAAGTGGATCTAACAAAACGGCTTGATGGTGTCCGAGATAGTTCCTGGTCCGCCATATCTCTGAATCGATCCATTTGATCTGGAGACATATGTGTAAAGATCTTCTATAGCTCCTCCTCACTCATCCCTCAACTCATCGTGTGAATCCAAATATCCACAAAAATCACCTACACATACAAAAATTGGTGTTAGCATAATCAATATAAATCAAGCAAACAACGATAACATAAATCTTTAAAAAATGATCTTAATTAAAATGTATATCTTATGTACCCTTATAAGTGATTCATCAATGAATTGAGTAGGTGGATGCTCCAAGTATGAAGTACCCTATGGTCCCATGTCAATCTCCTGACATAACTTTGCATACACTCGAAGGTCGATAGACAGGTCACCACAAAAGGATGAGTCCACCTCATTCTCAAAGAATTCTTGGACTCCTGTATTTTCATCATTGTTATCCAATTCTGGCTCCTCTATATGCTCCAAGCTTTTGGAATCCTCCATTCCTTGCAATATCGACCTCTCTATTTGCATACTGTCCTCATCTACATTAGGAACATTGCTTTCATCATACACTCTCGTACTTCGGGGAGCTGAAGGTACAACATACCACCATTGAGGTTGTTGGGGGTTTGGATAGAAAGTTATATGTTCAAAATCACGTACAAGAGAGATTTAACTTTTGTGACATGTACCATGTCGTAATAAAATTTTTAAAAACATGAGTTCATGCACATGTTCACAATGGATTGGCAACACAAATGTGTCACACAAATCCATTCATCTTTTTTCAAAATCTATTTCGAGAAATCTAGATGGACCTCGTTGAATTGTTTTCCTAATTCCTTCAAGTACCACTTTGAACCACTACACATCGAGTAGGATCATGGATAAGCTACGGTAATCCACCATGATAATACTTTGCAAGTTTCCAAAATACTCTATCTAATCCATAACGGTGTTTGGATCTGTTTCTCATACTCTCTTGCTCAAACTTTGCCAGGATACCACAATCTGTTGTGGAGCACATTTTGTCAATACGCTCCATGCGGAAATGTCGTCCATGCAACCACGCCACACTGCATATTTTATACTATACATTGAAACAACTAATTAGTTGTTGCATATAAAATCTAAATACGACAAACCATAAACATGTCGTCACCTTTGGACTACATTCCCTCGAGAATTCCCACAACACAATATTAGTGACTTTGGGAATCTTCCAATTCTCATTTTTTGAATCCTAAAAAGGTGGCACCGAATAACATGCCCATAATTTTCTCAAAACCATATGATGTGACCTATCATTGGAGAGCGCTTGAAAAATGAAATCTATTGAGCTATAGAACACTCGATTTTGAGTTATAGTGTTCAAGTTATGAAAAATACAAAGATTTGACCATGTGTCCCAAACTTATGGAAAATTTCCATATTCCCCAATATGGTGTTCCACTCCTTAGTTGAGACCTCCACCCCTTCGCAAGATGCTGCGGTCAAAGCTCCATGCAATCATTGTGTTGACATAAACCGTAACATCTCCTCCATGCCCTTGGGATATCAAATCGATGGATGGCACGTACTACGTCAAAATTTAGATCACGCTTCTTTTCGATCTTTCATGGCTTGCTCGTACCTAGCGAGCCACGTCTCCTTGGAGGAATGGTGCAACATACAAAAATAATTCACTTTCTTCTCCATTATAGCATCCATCCTTTTTTCTACCCCATTTCCAACCACCAAAACTCTGGTCAATCTATCATCATCCTTCACTGACCATAGCATACTATTGTCCAAATCCACTGTTGGTAGCCATTGTGAAATATGCACTAACGCCTCAGACACCAACCAACCTTCAGTCATAGTACCTTCTAGTCGAGCTCCTTGTCGCACAATGCCTTTCATGGTTTTCATGAAGCGCTCCAAGAAGAACATCCATCGTGTATGGACAGGTCCCACAATCTCCACTTCCTCTATAGGATGCACCAGGAGGTGGGTTTGTATCGTGAGCATGCTCATTGGCAAAAAATTCTCAAAGAGACAGACAATCTCCATTGTTTTCCGCCTTCTTGCAAATTCAATAGAGGATGTCTTTATCTCCTTCTATGAGATCCATTGTACTAAATTTGACAACCTATAAATCACCTCGCATATTTCTAGAGTAAGGCATCCCTTGATCATGATTGGTAGTACAAACTGCCACAAATGAAGAAGCATTATGAACAATGACTAGAATCCAAATAGCAAAATATGCAAGCCACTTACAATCCATTCATAGTACAAACCTGACATATCTTATGCCAATCATGGGATTTTAGCCTTGATAATTGGTAGTCTTTAGAAAACGCCAACCTAAGAGAATGCATCATACCCGTCGGAGTGCGGATAGACTTGATAATTTACTTCACAATGTGATCTTCTTTAGTGGACAAAATCCAAGGAGCACAAGGTAGTTGCAAGCGACCATCAGCACGCGACTACAGCCAAAGCGCCTCCGTCTTGCCTACCTCCTTCAAATCCATTCGTGCCCTTGTAGTGTCTCTCTTTCCTGTGATGTGGTCCCATAGTAAGCTGCCCACATTCTTGAAAATATGCATGTAAAATATTACGCCGCACAGCGAACAGAATCTGAGAAAGAGATAGAGAGTACACAATGTTAGATATGATCAATGCCCCACCCTCATTAGGTGCTACCAATGATCCATGGTGCTCAAAGTTGTAAGGCCCCCATTATGAGGAGAAGCCAAATGTAAGCCCGGACATTGGTTGAGTCCTGACTTGTATATCAGATGAGGTCTATGTGATCGGATGGCAAAAAGGTGACTGTTGTGGGTCTAATCTTTGGGTTAGACGGAGTGGTTAAGCTGGTAGCAACTCGAGGCACATTGCATTGAGTTACGTGGTAAGGGAGTTAAAAGGGGCCCCTATTGTGGGGTCCGGGGGCCGCGGAAGCGGCCCCTGGGTGGCTGGGGGGTCCCAGGGGGGCCAGCGGCCCCCTTGGCGGGGGTCCGGGGGCAGCGCCCCCGGCCCGATGGTAAAGGGAATATTCCCTAGAATATTCCCTGGCCGACTAGTGGAGGCTCATATGGTAGGTCGGTCAGCAGGCCGACCTAACGACCTTCGCGGGCTATAAAAGCTAAACCCCTTTGCAGCCATCTCTCACTCATCTTTCACCCAGTCAGAGTTGTTGTTCCAGCTAGCCTTAAGCTCTTCACCTATCTTCTGTCTAGATCGCCATCTAAGCTTCACACAGTGGAAGCGCACGGGTGGACAGAGCCATCTTTGTATCAGTTGTTTGGAGTTAAAGAATTTACTGATTCCTCTCTTATCTGTTGTGTACTCTCTATCTCTTTTCTCAGATTCTGTTCGCTGCGCCGTGTAATATTTTACACACAATAGATAAGAGGAGAATCAGTAGATTCTTTAACTTCAAACAACTGATACAAAGATGGCTCTGTCCACCCGTGCGCTTCCACTGTGTGAAGCTTAGATGGCAATCTAGACAGAAGATAGGTGAAGAGCTTAAGGCTAGCTGGAACAACAACTCTGACTGGGTGAAAGATGAGTGATCGATGGTTGTGAAGGGGTTTAGCTTTTATAGCCTGTGAAGACCGTGAGGTTGGCCTGACTGACCTACCATATAAGCCTCCACTAGTCGGCCAGGGAATATTCCAGGGAATATTCCACAATAGGGGCCGCTTTTAACTCCCTTACCCCGCAACTCGATGCAATGTGCCTCGAGTTGCTACCAGCTTAATCACTTCATCTAACCCAGAGATTAGACCCACAACGATCACCTTTTTGCCATCCGGTCACATAGACCTCATCTGATATACAAGTCAGGACTCAACCAATGTCCGGGCTCACATTTGGCTTCTCCTCATAATGGGGGCCTTACAACTTTGAGCACCATGGATCATTGGTAGCACCTAATGAGGGTGGGGCATTGATCATATCTAACAATGCATGGGATCCAACAAGTGGTTGACCTATAAGTAGATCCAATATGGCAACTCGTAGAAAACTAAGAACCATCACATTCCGTTTGGATGTGACTCCGTATGGACCATTTTTAGCTTGTACCAGCTTTGGGCATTCATTCATGTTGGAGGTCGTCCAAGAAAACCTTCCCTCAATTCACGACCCTCTGGCAAGAAAGTGGCATGTCCTTGATATACCATCTTCTTCATGGTTTGTGACCTTTAGGAGTCTAGCTGTGGCCCACAAAATGGACATGCATGATAAACTAAGGTAACCAGACATGTCCCAACACCTCTATCCAATGAATACAAACTTGAATGAGCTATGATAGATACTACCAATGAGAACGAAAGCCTACTTACTTGAGCACTCCCCGAATCCTGGAAAGTCATGCATGTTCCACATGAGGATGGCTCGTATATTGGTGGACCCTTGACCATCGTGTTTCCCAATATCTTCCATGGTGATCCCCTCCTCCCACAAAATCTTAAGCTCATCGACTAATGGATAAAGATACATGTCCATATTCTTGACTTTGTAGCGGCCAAGAATGAGCAAGTTAAGGATGAGGTGTCCCTTCTTCGTAGAAAGCCATGGATTGATGTTGTAGTTAACAAGGACTACATGCCACACATTATAAGAAGTTAAGCGCAGATTGAATGGGTTCACGCCATCCATAGCAAGACCGAGTCAAAGATTCCTTGGCTCTCGGGCAAAGCCTCAAAATGTAAAGTCAATGTGGCTTCATGCACCTGAATCCGCTATTATTCATTGGACTCCATCTGTGGATCTATTCTCCGCATGCCACGTTGTCAAGCTCGCCATGTCAGGTGTATAAAACATGTATTGTATACGAGGGATAAGTAGAAAGTGTCTAAGAAATTTTTTAGGGATGATTTTTCCTTGCAAGTCCTATCAATACCTGTGAACACCACACTTTGGACATGTCTCCATAGTCTCGTATTCTCCTCAAAATAGTACATAATCATTAATACATGCATGGATGCTATTGTAGTCCATGCCAAGCTTTCGTAAAATATGACGCGCATCATCACGAGACTCAGACATGGTATTTACAAGTGGTAATATATGATACTTTAATAACTTGAAAAGAAATCATAAAACACCTTGAAGAATCACAATTGTTTTTTATTATGGTGCTAAAAAGAAATCAATGAAGCATACGTAGAAGGTACCTAAACAACTCATTCACTCGCATCGCTCCACTTGTATTTTACTTGCACACTTAGGAGTGCAAGCAGTGTCTTCAGGCGAGATACTTGGCACCCATCATATAAAGGTATGGATGGTTCCTCTCTAAGTGGATCAGATGTCTCGACATCCATGGGCATCAATGTATCAATGATTTCCTTCATCTCAGGCTCCAAGATTGTAGGAAAGTTTGGAAGGCTGCCTGTCTCTGATATCGATTATATACATTGGGTAGTTCCTTCCAAGTTGTGGATTGGGTAGTGCCTTCCACCCACCTATGAAATTAACGTATGTAAAGTCTCTACCCACCTACAAATGGGCCTACAGTATGTAAAGTCTCTCTCTCTTTCTCTCTCTCTCTCTACTACCACCACCACCACCACCACCACCACCACCACCACCACCACTTGCCTTCCTGAAGCATCAAACACACCCAAGGTGCACCTTTAACAAAACATATCTTTCTCTCTCTACTACTACTACTACTACTACAAACAAGAAAAGAAGAAATTAAAGAACAAGATCTTACCCTCTCTTTGTTTTTTATCCATTCATTCTCCTCTCTCCCTCCCTCTCTCTCTCTTTCTCTCTTTCTTTATTATGTTTCATGTTTATTCTCTCTCTCTCTCATTTATTCTTTCTTTTTCTCTCTTCCTCTCCCTCTCTCATTTCCTCTCTTTCTCTCTCAGTACACATAATTTTTAACAAAAACAAACAAAAGAAAATGAGAAAAAACAAAAATAAACCAAGAGGGAGCAATGCACTCACCGCAAAGGCCTGAGGATGGATTCGGGGAACTCTTTTGCAAACGGCAGCAATGGGGGTGAGAAGCTCTCATTCTCTCTCATTCTCTCATTCTCTCCCTCTCCCTCCTAAAGCATGATGTAGTTCACTCTCTCTTTTGCTCTATTGCGGAAAATGCCACGCTCAGCAGGTTTCGGCCCGGTTTTTTTCGTCTGAGTACCATCTCTATTTATCGAGCCACTAATTTGCGTCGAAAATGGCCATCAATGTTCCCCTATATCCTTGTAGTGCATGTAGGAGATGCTAAGATTTTGAAGCTCCTTCCAGGCGCTATAGCAAATAAGAGTTCCTAAAATGTATCAAGTGGGATGAAAGAAAAGAGTCCAAGGGTATACCACATGCCACATTGCAGCATACTTGTTGTTTTCATATTACATGTGTTGACTTTTGACAGCAACGCTCCCACGGCAGAAAATGAACATGAAACCAAGGTAGAAGCATACAAAATCTATGCTCATGGCTGAGCCATTAATCTCAAAACTGAAAAGAAACCATAAATCTTCCACTTAATAATGAACAAATTCGTTATCTTCATCATCTTCAACCATTATACAAGAACAAAAGGGAAAAGAAGAATTTCTGCACAAAAGACAGAGAAGAGAGGAGAGAGAATAACTTTTTTCACCACCAAAAATGAGAGTATGCAATTGGACAAGAGAGGGAAGGGAAAGAGGCACATAACCACTTGTGCACTCCACCCCACCTCTTCCCCAAAATGCACACCCCTTCGTATTTTTATTATTTCTTTGAAACTTTGATACATTTGATATTATAAGACCTTTGGCCTTTAATTTTGAGTATTCCTACCCTTCACGAATGGATGCACGTAACACTTTTGTGTATATAATTTATTTATTATGGATGTGGATGTGGATATGGATGTGGCCCCCTCATGTAAGTGTGTATTTTAGTGATTTTGAAACAATGTAGTATTATTCTCTTGCTGCCTGGGCAGCATCCCCAATGCACTGCGAGCAGATGTTTGGTGACACGTCCCCCTGCATTGATATGCCTTGTATACCTGGTTGCTGCTGTCATAGGCACTGTTGCTGCGGCGCCAGCGCGCAAAGGAGGCTGACTCGCACTTTATTGCCATTAGCAGTGCGCTCAAGCCTCTGCCAAAGACACTGCCATCAGGATACTTCTGCATGTTGCACAAGATGTAGATCTCTGTGGTAGCCAGATTCTATTGGAAGGCCCGCACTCTCTCTCTCTCTCGTTCGAACAATCTTCTCCTCCTCCTCCTCTCCTAGTTAATTCCTCCGGTACGATCAATTCTACGATCGAATCACAGCACCAAAGAATCCTCCTCCTCTCTTCTCTCTCTCCTCTTTCTCTATCTCTAACGCAATGTGGTAATGGCCGCCTTCTCATCCCTCTCCTTCTCTTATGTTCCTTTTCTTCTTCTTCTCGTTCCTCTTGGAGACATGAAAACCTCTTGGAGACATGGAGATGCTGCGCTACTATTTCTGCTACAAGTCTTCTTCATCTTTGCATCCTTCTCAAGTAGCAAAAATGTAGTGGGATCCATGTCCCACAGGGTACCTACTCATACAGTATCATGGGGCAAAAAACTTCGATTTGTGACATATGTGCCATCAAATTAGGTCCCATAACCCTTGTGTTCCAGTTGCTTCTAGGTTGAGCAGCATTCATGACTGAATTTTTTTCCAGCAGCACGCCTTGCCATAGGTGCTGATACATCTGTGTCTCCATCTCCGGTCTTACACCCTTGAATAGAAGATTTGCAGAGGGGACAGGAAGAATTTATTTTGAACCACTGATCAACACACTCCACATAAAAATGGTGGGAACATGGTAATCCTCGTAGCTGTGCATTGTCCTTGTAGCGGCCCAGGCAGATACAACATGCCACATCATCCCCTGTTATTACCCTCTCATTCTCTGTTCCTGCTACCATCACACCACCTTCACTGGAGCTATCACTATCTGATCCATTGTAGCTGCTTTTCTCTCGCTGAAACGGTATCCTCTTGGTCCTGAACTTGTAAATGGGCAAAGAGGCAATAACATCGGCAGAGGCTCCCCTCCCTTCCATGTGACTATCACAGAAACCGAGGAGGGAAATCACACAAGGAAGGCAACATCACACAACGTCAGCACAGAGCACGAATGGCATTGCATAGCTGATGCAGCTTAGGGCCAAGAATGCTACACACAATCTGTAAAGCTTTGGGCTTTCTTCAGCAGAGGAGGGTCTTCCAAACACCCAAACAACGGGCTTCCATCTCATCCTGCACCTTCTTGTACTTTGGGACACACAATTTCTTCATTGCTTTGCATCAGATCTTCAAGTCTCTCTTTTTTTTTTCTTCCTTTGGTGTTTTGAGATCATCTTCTTCCCCGGCTGCGCACCAAAATGACAGCAACCCTCCCACGACAGAAAATGAACATGAAACCAAGGTAGAAGCGTACAAAATCTATGCACATGGCTGAGCCATTAATCTCAAAATTGAAAAGAAACCATAAATCTTCCACTTAATAATGAACAAATTCATTATCTTCATCATCTTCATCCATATCTTCAACCATTATACAAGAACAAAAGGGAAAAGAAGGATTTTTGCACAAAAGACAGAGAAGAGAGGAGAGAGAATAACTTATTTTCACCACCAAAAAGGAGAGTATGCAATTGGACAAGAGAGGGAAGGGAAAGAGGCACATAACCACTCGTGCACTCCACCCCACCTCTTTCCCAAAAAGCACACCCCTTCGTATTTTTATTATTTCTTTGTAACTTTGATACATTTGATATTATAAGACCTTTGGGCTTTAATTTTGAGTATTCCTACCCTTCACCAATGCATGCACATAACACTTTTGTGTATATAATTTATTTATTATGGATGTGGATGTGGATGTGGATGCGGCCCCCTCATGTAAGTGTGTATTTTAGTGATTTTGGAACAATGTAGTATTATTCTCTTGACAAAAAATAAAAATATGATGCATGCTTGGATTCTTTTGTGCCTTGTTTTTATGCTTCTTTTAAGTGTCATCAACTTTGATCGTGTGCAGAAATCTAGTGCTTACTCATTACAGCCAATATGTGCATGCTCTCTTTTCCAAGCACAGGAGACTACAGGGGGACTTCTTATTAGTTGCTTGCAAGGTTCATGCTTATGGCAAACTAACTTTTGACTAACACCCACAAAGGCCAAAGATTTGGAGGGTCCAAAATCTTTGATCTTTATATTCAAGGGAAAATAAAATTTGATGTAACAAAAGGTGGGCAAAAGAGAACAAATGAAGCATGTTAAAGTAGCTTTGATGCCCATTTTGAGACTGATGGAGGTTCTTTATCTAGTGCTATGTTGACCTTTTTGACGATGTGGAGGAAGGAGAGCTTAGTGGAGGTTGACACCTCTAATGCTGCTAAAAATCAAGAGGAGCAAAAAGATGAGGGAATTTATCGAGGAGGAACAAAAAGCTAGGCTAGATTGGAGTGGCGAGGAACTCGGGACTCCCAAAGATGCAGAGATGATGGCCTACTTGGATGGCACATGAGAAGTATAGAAGGTACGTTTGCAAGGGACCTACTCTTTCTATCCTTCAATAAGATTTCGTTTCCTAAATTTTTATGCTTGGGTCTAGGAAATTGTAGCCACATTCTTCAATAGCCTTTTATTATTGAGTTGTTGATTCTTAGACATGACTATGAAGATGGCCCTACCTTCTAGTAATATTGATTGCTAGTTGCCACTAGACTTTTGTCTCGATCTTATAATATAGGAGGTTTTCTTAAGCTATATAGTGGCTATTTTTTGATGAACTCATTTGTTATAGCAATGATGGAGTTTGGCATCTCTTCCATCACCTCTATGAGTGAGGTGTCAATGATAGGCATGCATAGAAGCTTTGTCTTTTGTGCTGAGAAAATAATGTATGTTTCTAGCATGTGCTTGAGTGACAAAATATCATAATAAGAGGAACTATGAATGCATTCCAAATCAAATCTTTAATGCATGATAAGGCAAATGAATACACATGAAGATAAAATCTATTTCTTTGGCAAGGCCAATTGAAATCTATTGTGGCTCACAAACTCATGATGTTTGTGTGTTCAATATAATGCTTTTAAAAGCTGTAGCAAAATTCTTTTCTTTCCCTGAACACTTCTGCTATTGGTGAGCAATATGATTGACTAGTAGAGTTATGCATGGTGTTGAATGAGATATCAATGAGGCTTTGACTTGGCATCTATAAGGAGATCTAGGGATATGGCTACCTCAAAATGTAAGGGCTTTGTTTGTCTAGTGGAAACACTTCATGGAGAGAAAGTTTAACTATTTAAAGACTGGGATATACGTTAAGGAACTGCACTTCCATAGACATTGGAAGCTATATTAATTGTTCATATACTTGCTCTTGTAGTTGCTCATTTGCTGATAGAGTAAAAATGGTAGAAGCGGCCATGTTGTTTTTCATTTGCTCTAGTTGGGTATTACTTGTGTGATTCACACATTCTCTCTTTTTTATTCTTTGTTGTGCATTCAAATTGTTTGCACTCTTGTGGGAGCTTAAACTCAACTATCAAGACCCACGGACCTCTTATTGCTCAATCATTTCAAGCGGAATGCTAATGGCTACCTCTCACATCGTCGTATGTACTCTCAAGCCTACAAGTGTAGTGAGCTTATTTCAATGCCCGATCGAGTATCCTCCTCTCTCAAGCACACTGATAGCTCCAGGATCTGAGATACAAGATCAAGCAAGCTCAATCTTCCCCCTTCAAGCTCCACTCTCCATAACCACATGTGAGATAATAGAAGAGAACAAAAGAGAACAAGAGAGGAGGAAATGGAGAGCTTCTCCACCGCTGTCGTGTTGCTATGCACACACCGTGTAAAAAAAAATCTAGAGTGTGGCTTTCTTATTGATTTAAAGAGCCAATGCCATTTGAGACATTAGTATTAACACAATATTAGTGAGTTTGGGAATTTCCCAATTTCCATTTTTTAAGTACTAAAAAGATGGCACTCGGATAACATGCCCATAAGTTTCTCAAAACCATATGATGTGACCTATCATTGGAAAGCACTTGAAAAATGGAATCTATTGAGCTATAGAGCGCTCGATTTGAAGTTATAGTGTTCAAGTTATGACAAATCCAAATATTTGACCATGTGTCCCAAACTTATGGAAAATTCCCATATTCCCCAATATGGTGTTTATTAGTGTCCATGATTCAAAAATATTAGATTTTTGGACAAGTTTTAGCCAATTGTTGATATTTTAGATATTATCTCTTATAAAAATACATAAAACTGTAGACATTAACTTCTAAATTATGATAACATATTAAAGAAAGCATGTAATTTTCAGCTAATTTCTGAGCATTTTATGTAAAAAGAGAGATTGGTGAAATCTTGTGATGCGTGATATTTGTTTTCAGGCAGTGAACATGACTCCAAAGTGGGAGATGAAGAAGGAGTGATCTAGTTGAAATTTGGCCAAGTGTCTTGGCATTTTACCCCCCTTTCAGAGCCAATGGAGGCATCAGATTGGTGATCTGAGCAGTATAGAGGAAGGTATTATTTTATATGCATTTTTGTTTATTAGAGTTTTATCTTCTTATAATGCTGAAATAAACTAACATGCTTCATCTCTATTAGTATTCTTCTTCATTTTCTATTTCTTTTGGGGAGTATTCTTATACATGTTCTATTTCTTCAAACCCCTTCTCTTCCGTCTGCTCCTCTCACTGAATCTCCCTTCACCCTACTGTCTCTTACCCCTGTGGTGGACTTTCGACACCAAATGCTCCGATACCCTATTAGGGGAAGTTTATGCTATCATCAATGGTGAATTCTGAAAGATATTTGGGCTCATTTGGGGCAGAAATCTTCAGCCATATTGAGAGAATTAGCTACATCATTGTTCTTTTAATTCATTTCTTACGCTATAGGAGATATCTCGTCAAAATATGCAAGTATTATGCATCCTTATGGTAGGGTAATGTTTGTAGATCATTCATAGATGCTTTGAGTTGAATTAAGAGGAGCTTTTTCTCTTATTTCTTGGATGTGGCAACTCATCCTTATCAGGAACTCAACTTGAAGCTATCTTGAAGCAAGTCTCTTTGCTCTACAAGCCTTGTAATTGACTCATAAGCTTTTGTCCCTAACAGTCTACAGTGAATGTAATCATGCAAAGTTGATTCATGCTATGGCATCATGTATGAATGATGGGATGCAGAGTTGTTTATGATACATGACAGTATATTGTACTTGATTTTATAATTTGTGATTGCTCTTATAGTCAACAAAAAAAGCTTAATTTGAGTTAGAACTTATGAGATAATACTCTTGTAATCTTTGCTAAGAACATGTAGTTGGAAGCTCTATTAACATCTTCAAGAACTTAGCTTGAAACCTTCAATCCTTCTCTTATCTCTACCATCTCCGGAGTCTAAGCTCTTGAACCCCCATACATTCTTCTCTCTCAAACCCCTGTGGTTGATCGTGAAGTACCTCTTGAACCTTTAAACATTCATTGTAATTTACTTATCTCTTGAAGGCACATCTCTATCTATCTTGCCCAATTTTCTTACCAAACCCTTGTGGTGACCTTTAACCCTATGCACTGTGACACCGCTGTCCCTCACCCTCACACACTCACTCCCTCACACTCTCACACTCCCTCTCTCAACAAGCACAACCACAAGTAAGCAAGAAGAATAATAATAATAAGAAAAGTAAGAAGAAGAAGAAGAAGAAGAAGAAGAGTCACTTTTGCCACACACCAAGAATGATCTTCTCCATTCCCTTTTTACCTTTTTATATATGCCCTCTTTCTCGTTGAGCACCCATCCATTTTTACATGACTAGTTGTTTTAGCCAATTTCTTCTTTCTTTATTTTTTTTCTCTTTTGAAGGTTCTTTTGCCCATGCCCGTATACATTCACAAATTGCATAGGAGGGAGCTTGGCACTCTTTTATAAAATGAATTACAATGCGTCCCATGATTTCTTTGCCAAAATATTTGGTGCACTCCTTATTGTGAACTTCCTTTTGTATTAAGGATTTTTCTACATTTTTCTAAGCTTGCATTTTTTTCCACTTTTCTTGCTTGGGACCATCTTCTATTTTTTACTTGGGCTTTCTTGGTATTCCTTTTTGGGCTTGTATGGGCTATAACATTACCCCCCTCCTAGCCAAGTGTTACTCCCATGGCACTTCTCGATAAGGGCTCGGATGACTGAAGGTTTGCCATGTGGGTTAATGATGAGGCTTTGGGAGGTTGGCTATGGAGAACAGACACATAAAAGTGAAGGGAGAGTTGTGGATGCCAAGGATGAAGTGAGTGGATGATGGAGGTCTCTGCTGATGCTGCTGGTTGATTGCAGGTTCCCAAACATACCTGAAAGGAAAATGAGGTACACTACTTGGGGGTGTGCCTTTCTCATCATGTAATACATGGTGTCTGTGCCAATGGAATTGGGAGTTGGATCAAAGAACCTTAGGCACAAGCCCGAGGTGTTGTCCCACACTTGAGGACCCAATTTCTATACTAAGAAAGGTGTTGGTGCAACTTAGGGAGGCATCTCTAACTGTAGTAGGCAAGCGGGAACTCGCTAGGCTTTTCCTGCCCCCCTTAAGGTTTGTGCGAAGTGGAATCATGTGGCAAATATCCTGCATTTGCTGTAGAAAATTCTGCGCTTTGAATCTTGACGTTCTAACATCACCATTGCGTACATCGCATGTCAAAACCCCCAGAATGACTCTTGAAGCTTTGAATTCCGATTCCGGATAAGGGAGCAACAAAAAAACTTACTTTTTATCCTCTTCTCATCTTTTGCGTGCGATCCTGTTGCTTTTGTAAAGAAAGCTAGAAAAGCCTTCTAAACTTAACCACATTAATAAAATAGCAAGGTATTCCATAAAGAAAGCTTATTTCAATAGAAGTATATCTTAAATCTCATATTCTAAAATAATCTATATTAAAAATAAATTAATTAATAGTACTAAGGCGAATGATCTAATTATTACTAAAGAAGTTTAAACTTATAACTTACAAATAGAGTAATAATTTTAATAATACAATATCATATAAATACATAATATTATATATTATACTTCAGATAACTAATTATAATTATGAAATTTACGCTTGGACTTACACTAACGCCTAGTGCTACTCAAAGCCACCGCTACCTGCTCTACACATCAATGGAATCATCTTCCAAGAAAAACTCTTCTCTCAAAGCTTACTTAAAAGCTTCCCAAATAGCATCTCTTCTATGTAACTCATCAATCCGATCATGCAATGCATGCATGGCCAAACAAGAGAAATACTGATTCCATGCATACCATGGTACCCCATGAAATAACATATTTTCTTCATACAATCGAATGAAGGCCAAAACATTTTGACCCTTAAACTGCTTCAATTCATGTCCCACTCCTTGCAATGTATTCATAGCTAAGGAATCAATTCTTTTTGCTTCCTTCCAAGTTTGCATCTATTGTTGTTGTTGCTGCAATAAAGCAATCATCTATTGTAAAGCATCACCACTACTTAAACCTGCAGAAATCCCCATCTTTACACACCTGTTGTGCGGACTTTCACATCGGGCTCACCACCCACTATGGGAGCATTTGGGTTCGAAAGTCTACCATGGGGGTAAGAGATAGTAGGGTGAAGGGAGATTCAAAGAGAGAAATTGATGAAAGAGAAGGGATTTAAAGATATAGAAGATGTAGAAGAATACTCATAGAGGTGAAGCTTGTCAATTTGTTTACGTATTTTGAGAAGATAAACCTTTTGCAAGAAAAAAAATGCATCAAATAGTAGCTTCTTCTCTACTACCCAAACCGCTAATCTGATGCTTCTGTTGGCTCCAAAAGGGTGGATAATAAACCACGAAATCTGGTTAGAATTCTCCCAAATCACACCTTCTTCTTCTCCGAGTTCAAAGTGTTGTTTGTTGACTGTAAATTGCGATCGTGCATCACTCCATTTTTCCAATCCTTTTTTTTGCATAAAACCCCCCAAGAAATGGTTGAAAGCCACTTGCTTTTTTTTACATGTCATCTTATTTTAGAATTTATCTACAACTTTTGAATATTTACAAAAAATAATATCCAAAATATCAAAATAGGCTAAACTTGTCAAAAATTTTAGTATTTTTGAACCATTCACACTACGGACACTAACACTAATGACTAATATGGCATTGACTCTCTAGATCAATAAGAAAGCTAAATGATGATGCAATCTAGAGGCAAGGAAGAAGTCATCCTCCAAGGCCTCAACCATAGGATTTGGTGGGGTGTTGATGGCCATAATCCAGGAGGCAATAGGAGAGGTGTGAAGCGAAGAGCAAGTTGGGGAGACACACGATAGGTCACCTTTCCGTGAGCAAGCACAATCCTGCAAGAGAATGGTGAGTGACGAAGGAGAGAACGAGGCACAATCCAAGGGGCTAAGAAAAAGAAGGAGATGGCTCCCTAAAAGAAGGCAGAAGAAGAGAGAAGGAAGAAATAAAAAGTCGACTTTCTCAGGTGCAAAGGGAGTCCAAGAAGGTTGAAGAGGAGAGACAGAAGAAAGGCAGATGAAGAGGCTGAGGAGCTTAGAAGGAGAGAAGAAGAGGACATAGCTAGGGCTATCCACATGTTAGTAGAGGTGCTCTCTGGGGAGGAGGAGTTGGTTTCCATGGGCCTTCTTAGAGAAGAACGCCCAAGAACTAGTGCCCAAATGTTGGACAACATACCACCCCTAGTAGTAGAAGGCAAGGGCGAGGGCTTTACTTCACCCAATCTCCTCGGTGTTTGTGTCACCAACCCTAGCTGCTACAACCACCTAGAGCATGAAACCCAAAGTAGATGCTAGCAATCTCATGTCCTGGGTATAGTTCTTGGTGGAGAGGGCACAAGAGACAACAACCCCAGATGTAAGTACAGGAACCCCAGTGATTAGAACCAAGAGATTGACAACCATGGATGGTGAGTCGAGAGAGGATCCCAAGAGACGAAAGATAGAGGCCTCCACCACTTCCATTCCCACTGTTGTTCCACCTTCTATAGGCTATGATGAATGCATCAAAGAGCTTCTCTCGCAACTATAGATAGCAAAGGAGGATAAGAAGATAGGGATAGCCAAGTTGGAGGCTGAGAACGAGACACTAGTAGCCTACCAACTCAAGAAAACATGCCAAGTGGCAAGGTACCAGAAATAAATAAGTGAGTTAAAAGCAAAACTCAAGGCTAAGGAAGGAGAAGAAGACAAGTGGTGGAAGGGGCTTGAAGAGGAGCATTAGGAGCTGATCGGCCTACAAAGACAAACAAACTCCTCATTGTGTAGAATAAAGAACTGATAGGGCGAATGGAAAAAATCCAAGAAACCATGGATCGACTTGTAGTAGAAGAAGCAACAAAAGTTCTAGAAGGAGAGGAGCATAAAAAACAAATGGATGAAATGATAGGCAGGCTAATGATGGAAATGGAAGAGCAAGGGAGATTAGAGAGAGAGATCGAATACTTGAAGAAGGAGAAGGACATAATAACAGAAGAGTGGAAAGAACAATAACTAACCATACTAGCCCTAGTGCAAAGGCAGAGTAAAAGCCTCGAGGAGATGAAATTGAAAGACGAAGAATAGGTGACAAAGAATGAGAGAGGAGTAAAAGGTGTGGTGAGTCGCCTGGCCCTTGTAGAGGGAAATAGAGTGTTAGCAGACAAGACTAGAAGCCCAACAATATGCCTTCCTCAGCACTATATTGGATGTCTTCTAGTCAGGGGAAGAGGAGGCCATTGAATCACTAAAGAAAAAGCAAGAGATCGTATGCATAGCATAAGGCATTAACTGTGTGTTGAACTGCCTGTTGGAGGGATTTTTGTTGAAAGGTCATATCCATCAGGGATCAAAAATGGAAGTAGAGATAGGAGATGGAAAAGAAGAAACAGAATAGACAAGAGGTAAACACAATAAAGACAAAGAAAAATGAATCAAATTAATATGTATTGATAGAACCTAAAATCCCTTGTTTGGCACTACTCAGAAGCAATCTCCAAGCATTAGATCTCTTGGAGCTCCCTCGTAGACCAAAAACGTGGATAAAAAACAACAACTTCCTCTTTGCTGCTTACAACCCAAATCTAATGGCTCCGTTGGCTCCGAAAGGGGGGTAAAACTCTAGGATACGTGGTCAGATGTCTCCCTGATCACTCCTTTCTCTTCTTCCAGTTCAAAGTGCTATTTTTAGACTATTAATTGCAATCACAATGTGCGCGATTTCTCCTATCTTTATTTTTTCTAAAAAATCCCAAATTTGGTTGAAAAAGCAACTTGTTTTTTGCATGCCATCCTAATCTAGAAGCTTTCCTAACCTTTAAGGATTTTTACGATAAATAAGATAAAAAATAGACTAAAATTATCCCAAAATCTAGTATTTTTGGACCATCCATGCCACGGACACTAGCACTAATGACTCAGATCACATTAACTCTCTAGATTAATAAGAAATTTGGATGATGATGCACTCTAGAGTTTTTCACACTATGCCCACATAGTAGTAGGACACCGCAAGGAAAAGGGACCAGCCTAAGCCAACAAGCTCAAAGAGATTATTAGCTAAGGGCAGGCTAACAAGAGAAGAGGTGGACCGACTAGGCTTCCATGAAGGAGACCCACAACAGTCCAGGAACGAGGGTGAAATGCAGAGGCCAGTTTCAAGAGCAAGATTGGAATTTGAAATGGGATAGCCAAACAAGGAACTAGTATTGCAACGTCCCTCTCCATGGCTAGAATCAGAGCAAGAGGCAAACACTACTACTTAGAGGAAAGTTGAACTCAAGAAGGAAAGGATAAGGATGTTGGAGTAGACAAAGAGAAGGTTAAAGGCCCTACCAACAATAGCTCGGGAAGCACCCATTCCACCATGAGCAAATTTCTTCCCAATGGATTGGAATGCAGAACTCATAGTGTGGGAGCAAAAAGAAAATTGTTGCCAACCCTTTGACTTCAGTTTTGAATTCCCCTCTACCCTATGAAGGAGGTGATAAGCATGGAAGGAAGGATCAGCAAAACAGGTGGAAACATGAGATGGAGAAGAATTCAACATGATGGGGAATAGAAGCACCCAAATATTGGGAAAACAAAGTCATGGAGGTGCCTAGGATGGTGCAAGGCTATGAGTCCCAACCAAGGTGGAGAAGAAGAGTTTGGGATGGTAAGATGGATGCCTAAATGACATTTTGCAACATACTACCCTTCAAGAGAAATGACCACACACATATGTTATATATAAACTCAAAAAAAGAATGAGAAGCTCATTCTTGGTGTGTGGCAAAAGTAGCTCTCTTCTTTTTCTCTTGCTGCTTGTGCTTGAGAGAGGGAGTGTGAGAGTGAGGGACCATGGTGGAGAAGCTCTCCATCTTCTCCTCTCCTTTCCTCTTTTATTCTCTCCTCCTGCCTCACCTTTGCGGCTATGGTGGATAGAGCTTGACAATGGAGGGTTGAGCTTGCTTGAGCTCGCATCACGGATCTTGAAGCTGCCTGAGTGCTTGAGGGAGGAGGCTACTCATTCAAGGTAAGATCACTACACTCGTAGGACCAAAGGCACATTGGCTAGGTGATAGATAGCCATTGGAGCTCGCTTGAAATGCTTGAAACAATAAGCAGTCCATGGGTCTTGGTGGTCGAGCGTGAGCTCCCACTTCAGTTGTCGAGTGTAAGATAGAGTTTACCTATGATATACCTATCGAGTCAGTGACCATGGACTTTTCAAAGGTTGTAAATGGTTTGGACCAAAAATGTCAAGAGTAAGTGAGTGCCCAAGATAATATCCACTACTCACGGAACAAGGACAGAGTGTCCAAATATAGTGAACATGCAAAGGAAAAGAAGGAAAAAAGTGGAACCTTTATGTGAAGCTAGTCATGGACAGCCAGAAAGGAAAAAACTAGCACATTTTTTCAACTTGCTTGTGAAAAAAACATGGAGAGGTTGGGAAGGAGAGATGTGTGCTTCTTATGCTCAATAGAAAGCTCCAAGATAGGGTAGAAGGAGAAGCCCTAAAAGCTTATGAAAAAAGGAATTAAATGAGGGTTTCAACAGTAAATTTTGAAGTGAATACCATACTAGAAAATTAGGAAATTTTCCAAGTTCCACTTTCAAATAGGGAGTAAAGATTTGACCAAGTGGCTAAATCGTAATCCCATATTTGAAAGTGGAACATGGGGCGATTGCTTAGATAGTATCTAGGGAAAATTTCACCTTCAAGTAAGGAAATAAGATTTCACCACATGTCCAAATATTAATCACATTAGAAGTTCCCAAATTTTATAAAACTTCCCAAATTCTTGAACATATGGTTAATATCTTTTCTATCCAAAACATTGTAAAATAGGGCAGCATGCTGTCCATGAAATTCATGAGCTTCAAACATATGTCTGAATGCATAATGGAGTTGACTCTTTAACACTAGAGAAGGTTTGAATATCATCAAAACTCAAGTTTAGAGTGGATTTATGGATAGTGTGAGTATTTCCTTCTTGCTATGATAGAATTGGCATGTAGGACTGAAGCAGTTTTTGAAGTCCCATAATGGATAAACAATGGTTTTGATGGATTATGATTCTTGTTTGTGGCATTAATACACATAATCTAATACAAAGATTTGGATGTATGTATGGATGTATAAGGCACATGTCTTTGATTTTGGTCTATGTACAATAAAAAACGTTATGCATGTTAGAGAATTTTGAGCTATAGTATTTGATTGTGTGTTGGGTAATTGTCCCAAGTGTGTTTGCATGCCTAGGATTTCAGCATCTTATATGGTTGTCTTGAGATGTACTATTGGACCATATATGAAATAGAAGCATCAAATTGCACCTCTATTCTTATCTTTCACCTAATCTAAACACTTAATACTCTTTCCTTCTTCCTATCTTCTATTTCACTCTTTTTAAACCCTTCCATTTTTTACCCTTGTGGTAGACCTTCTACCTTACATGCTTCGACAACCTAGAGCTTCACCTTTCCATAGTCCCTCACTCAACACAGCTCTCACTCACTCTCTCTCATTCACTCTCAACAATGGAGGTAAGATGATACAATATAAGAATAGGATAGAAAGCTTCAATAGTTGCAGTAATAGAGCTTCCATAGCATGGATGCACCAAAAGGATGATTACAACTGAGATCTCCCACCCTTACATAGACACAAAGTAGAGTTAGGGTTTGGTCATTTCTATAGGATGGCACACTGTTTTAGGGTTAGGGTTTGTGCTCCTTTTATGTTTTAGGGTTTGTACCCCTTGTTAACTATAATTTGTGTCCCTTTTGCATTTTTTCTACCACTATGAAATTGAGTTTTCACCCTCTATTGGACACCCTACCCACTTTGTGGGACCTAGGCTAGTCATTCCCTAAGCATACTTGTCTCTTATCCTTATTAGACCATGCCTACACTAATATAATGGAAAATACATGTGTGCAACCCACACAACAATTGTGGGCATGAGAAATATGACTATTGATGATGATACAATGTGTACAGATTTGTGAGCCTGGCTATTACAAAAGAACATAATCATGATAAACTGATGTCCACAAAATACGTAGATGTTATAAACACCCAAAAATAATCGCTGAAGTGCTCTAATATATGATCTACCATCAAATAAATATGAAACTTGTGCATTGAATTTTCTCTGATCTTCTTTGACTTTAGCAATTACAAAATACTATTAACATTTACCTTCCCTTCAAAATTTTCTACATATTTACCTAGGGAGCACATTTTCACTAGTTCTAGGAATTTTTGCTCTCCATCTATAACCTATCTAAGGTTGTAGATTTGCTATATGTTAGATTTTTGTTCCTTTCTAGTTTTTTTCTCTCCATCCATAACCTATCTATAACCTTTCTAGATTTTTGTTCCATCTATAACCTATCTGAGGATTCCCATGCCTTTCACAAAGACCTTCTCATTGACTCCTGCAATTTTCCAATGTATCTGTAAGAAAAATAGAGAATGTCATAAGAACACAAGTTGAGAGTACATAAGCTAGCATATTTCATTTGTTAAAAAATTACTCATTGCCTAATTCTCAAAAGAAAATGATTCCTATTTAACCCCTCCCATTCCTTAAAAATTGGCAATGCTTTATCGCTTGTTGTAGGAGAGGCGAATTTAAATGCGTGATTTTGTGTGACTCGAGAATGATTATAAATTATGAAAGAAAAATGAAAAAAGAAACGAATGAACTACAATGTGAACATTGTATATGTGCAAGTTTAATTGAATAATATATGACCTTACTGTAGAAGCCAATCATGAAAGTTAGGATTGTTTTTCAAGGTAGCATAATGGTCCATATCACTTGACCTAATGACCACATGAGTCATGTATGTGAGGACATCTATGAGGAAATTCCCTGTGCCCAAGTGGCTAGCAATGTGAAGTTTCTCCTCACTGAGCATTCAATCCAAATATGGATGTACTAAACATGGTCCTCTATTGGTAGCTTTTGTGTGATGGCTAACATGTAGAATGACTTTGGAGTAGTATAAGTGGGGCAATACTAAGTTTTTTGAATGGCATGACATTGTTTTGCATTTATCATTATCTAACAATCGAGTAGTTTGCACTATGCATGGAGAGTGAACCACTTTTTCACAAATGGGTATTCAAATTTGGCTAGATTCTCTAAGTCTGTTATTTATTCCCTTGTGGTTTCTATGAGGCTATGCTTGAAAGATGTAATCAAGTGGCCATTGACAGCTTGCTCTCTATTTTTGTAGAAATTATCTCTTTAGCAGTAGAAGCATTCCTGGTGATGATGAATTAGAATAATTCCCAAGAATAAGGAATAATTCTAATTGTTGTTGCTATGCCTTCATCTAATAGTCCTAGGACAAGGCAGTCTAGCTGTGAAGCGAATAGGAAGAAAGTATTATCAAGATGGCAGATATTGTTGAGTATATAGTCACCCATGTCAATACCCATATTTGCAACAAGTTCTACTATGGAGGGTCTAAAGCACATGGGCAGCAATTTCAAGGGTTGTTCTAGCTTAATGTGACATACCTATGGTATACTTTTATCTGACTGTGTTGGAGGATTTTCTTGGTTTTCCATTTTTGTGGATTTCTTCTCTAGCACTAAAGTCCAACCTCAAGAACCATGTTCCTAGCGAAGTTCCTAGATGTAAATAGTATTCTCAAGTTTGTGGATGCTAGTTGGGATACAAAAGTACAAGATGGAATCACCAAAAAGGTGCACCTAGATTCTATTGTGTGCATGTACATGATTGCTACTCAAAACTTCATCATGATTTTTATGTACAGAAGATGGCACTATGTTGGTGGAAAGGTGGTGCCACTAGACCAAGACATGATGGGGTCTCTAGAAGTTCAATACAAAATATTGATGATTGACTACACTATAAACTTTTGATCATTATGAAGCTAGGTTGAATGTACACATTATAAAAATTGAGGACTGACTTGCATAGTGAAAGCATCCAACTTCCTACTTTTTTTACCTTCTATATTGATGATAAACGATGCATTATCATTTGCATTGTTTATTTTGCTTTACATTCACATGATCAAAGGATTTGTTTGCATAATGTTACCTCTAATTACTCTCTCTTGATGACTTCTAGGTCCTAATAAGAAAAGAAATGAGCTTTACTTGTAAAGAGACAACAAAAAAAATGTGCATCTGCATTAGAAATCTATTAATTAGACTTTCACACTTGTATTTGAAGAGGCTATTACACAAGACAAACATTTTACAAGCCTTTTATACTCAAGAAATACAATATTAATAAATAAATATAACCAATAAGTTTGGAAATATAAAGCCACCCTCCTTGATTGCAATCATTCATCCATGTTTGCCTTATCGACATCAAATTGCCGTATGGCCTCTTCCTACACTACACAGTTCTTTCCTAGGATTCTTCACCCTCATGCCTCCTCTCTCTCTCTCTCTCTCTCTCTCTCTCTCTCTCTCTCTCCACACATCTTCTCCCTACATTTCATAATTAGAGATGAAAAATGTTGAAGGGTGATGACTATGAATTTTTAATATCAAAATGGGAGTACCTTTGTACATCAATATCCTACCCAAGATAAAAGTTTCAAAAATGTGAGATTTAATAGGAAATACAAGCTTGCATTATTAAAAACACTCACTTTTGGAAGTTTATATATAGACTTCAGGAGAAAAATGTGTTAAGCTACATTCTCCACCCACAACTAGCATCTTGAGTGGGATATTCTGGAACTTGCACAATCCATGTAAACATGTCATTTACAAGTTCACCCTCAAACACAAGATATTGCATGTGACATAAAAGTTTGCATGTAGCTCTCAAGACATAGACCAAGTTAATTCTCTTGACAACACCTTCAAAGAAATACTACCCTCAAAGAAGAGATGTATGTACTTAGTATCGAGCTCTTCTTTCCATGGTAGCCTTTACCAATAGTATTTGAAAAATAACATGTGTTTGTACTCGCATAATACATTATCAAAGTCCAGTGATCCCTATTGAATGATCAAGCTAGATAAAAATTCCAAAGCATGTCAGAGAAGGAACCAGGGAGAGAGAAAGAAGAGAGAGAAGACAACAGAGGAGAGAGAAAGACTGTAGGAAGAGAGAGAATAAGAGTGACGAGGAGAGAGAAAGCCTAGATTTAGAGAGAGAAAGACAAGAAAGAAGGGGAAGCCATAGAAGCTGTGAGCAAGAAGGGAGAGAAAGTCTGTAATCGTATTAATGTGTCAAAAAGATGTGAAAAATTACATCTTCGCTCCTTTTATACCAATGTCAGTATGACATGGCATAATATCAACATTATTAACACTTATTTGCTATTCCCAGCTTCTTACAATCCATCTCTTCCCAAAAGTTTTTGTCCTAAAAAACAAACCTAGAAACAACTAGAGAGGAAATGGATAGAACAGAGTACTACTCTGTTTTACAACTTTACAAATGGGAAATGAATGAAGAATGACCATTACAAGAGCTGAATTTGAAGAACGAAAGTAAGGCCCAACTATATACATGATTTGAATTACTTCAGAAGCAAATGGAGCCATAAAGTCTTCAACAAATAATCCCACAACAAAGTAGACACCTTGCTGAATAAACAGTACCTACTGGACCAAATCTGCCATAACTTTTGATAGAAGTGTCCAAATGAGATGTACCATATATCAAAACGAAGCTCTTGAAGAGTACTTTAAGCCCATATAGATATATTAATTCTGAAAATTAGGTACGATAAAAACTATTCTAAAATAGCGTGTTGTCCTGAACCAGTCTGCATCATTACTAGCTCCATAAGCAATAGGCTTCAACCACCAATGTCTCCCTCAAGTATGGATACTCATCTAATATAGAATCAGGTTTGGGGATGATAAGCCATAGATAGAGCCAACTTAGTTCCCATAGATGTAAATACCGCTTGCCAGAAGTTACTCATAAACTTTGAGTCCCTATCATGGACAATCGCCTGCGGTAATCCATGTAGTCTAAAAATATGCTCCATAAACTGGTTGGCCACTTGAGAAGCAGTAAACTGAATTTTTGTTGGGATAAAATGAGCTGCTTTGGTGAGTCTGTCAACCACCACATAAATACTATTCCACCCCTTCTTAGTAGTAGGTAAGCCAGTGATAAAGTCCATAGTAATATGAGTCCATTTACCCGTAGGAATAGGCAATGGCTGTAACAAACCTCCTGGCTTATGGGTGCTATCCTTATTTTGCTGACAAGGCATACACTTCATAACGAAGTCCTTGACATCTTTCCACAGTCCTTTCCAATAAAAGCTTTTGCTTATCCTGTCATAAGTCTTGAAAAATCCCAAGTGTCCAGCTAAAGGCGAAGAATGTAACTCCTCCATAATTTTCCGCTTGAAAGAAGAAGTAGAGGGAATAACAATCTTGCCGTTCCACCAAATAAGACCATTTGTAAGCTGGTAATGCGAGTTTTCTTCCATAAGACCTTGCTATAATTTTTGAAAGATTTGGCTGAATTCCTCATCTAAAAAATAGGCCTCCTGTAGTTCTTCAATCCAATCATTATGTAGTTGTGTCATGGCTGACACTTTGCAAGCCCACATACGAGAAAGAGAATCAGCGACTATGTTATCTTTGCCCCTTGTATAAGTGATGTCAAAGTTGTAATTCTGTAATGTAGCTACCTATCGTCGTTGCTTTGGAGTGAGATTTGACCGAGTAAGGAAATACTTGAGTACCCGATGATCACTATGTACTCTAAATCGGCTGCCATATAAGTAATGGTGCCATTTCTTGATTGCATGCAGGATAGCCAACATTTCCTAGTCATAAACATTCATGGCCATCTCCTTATCTATAAGCTTACGGCTCTCAAATGCAATTACTCCATGTTCCTGAAGCAAAACAGCCCCAATGCCACGGCCACTAGCATCACACTGTATAGTAAACTCTTTGGAGAAATCCGGGCATACTAGGATAGGAGCAGAAGTAAGTAGTTCCTTTAACTAGTTGAAGCTGCTATCTGCAAGAGTATCCCAAAAGAAGGCCTCTTTCTTCAACCTGTCAGTCAAAGGAGCTGCAATTGCCGCATAATGCTTTATAAATCGGCGATAGAATGAAGATAGACCAAGAAATCCTCTAAGAGAGGTAGTAGTAGTAGGCGTTGGCCAATCTCTTATGCATTGCATCTTCTTGGGATCAGCCTGTATTCCTTTTTCATTGACTATATGCCCCAAGTATTCCACTTCAGTCTGCATGAAAGAGCACTTCTTCTCCTTAGCAAAAAGCCTATGATGTCTCAATACATCAAAAACCTTCCTCATATGTTCCAAGTGATCCTGTAAAGTCTTGCTATGGATCAAAATGTCATCAAAGAACACCAAGACAAACTAAAAGAGGAAAGGTTGCAAGATCTTATTCATCAAGCTTTGAAAGGTAGCTGGAGGATTTGTAAGCCCGAATGGCATCACCAAGAAATGATATAGCCCGCGATCTGTCCTAAAAGCAGTCTTGACTTCATCACCCTCGCACATGCGAATCTGATGATACCTTGATCTCAAATCAATCTTCATGAAGAATCGAGCCCCCTTAAGCTCATCAAGCAAATCATCAATCCTGGGTATAGGATACCTGTTCTTCACTGTTATCTTATTGAGATCCCTATAGTCAATACACATTCTGAAAGATCCATCTTTCTTTTTGACTAACAGGACTGGAGATGCATAAGGTGAAGAACTTGGTTCAATGAATCCCATTTCAAGAAGCTCTTTGATTTGCTTGGCTACTTCCTCTCATTCACATTTTGATAATCTGTAAGGCGGCTTATTGATTGTCTTTGAGTTGGGTTCCAAATCAATGGGGTGATCCACCGCTCTCTTAGGAGGCAATGAAGTAGGTACTTCAAACAAATCTCTATACTCCTCAAGAAGAGCTGTCAAGGCTGGATGGTTTGCTGAATTATTGGGCTGATCCTGTGTTTCTTTGTTCAAATGCAAAACAAATATTTGTGAGCGCTTCTTTTACTCTCTCTTGAGTTGTTGAATGGTGATAAGCTGAAAATCAGATCTACTAAGAATTCCCTGTAAATGGATAAGCTGTCCATTGGAGATTAACTCCATATATAACTGTGAGAAATCCATAGTGATCCTGCCTAATGTCATCAACCAATCACAACCAAGTACAATATCTATGGGCCCCATTTCCAAAGTGATCAGGTTTACTTTGACTTCAAAATTTTCAGCCAACTACAAAGAAACCTGTGGGCAAATCTGTGTGCTGATTTCTTCTTCACCATTAGCTACTTGTACTCTAATGGGCTGCTGTAAGTCTGTGGGAACACAATTTAACTTGTCCATGATGGACTTATTGACAAAATTGTGAGTACTGCCACTATTTATCAGGATGAACACTGGCTTTCCACATATGCTTCCCTTCATACGAAGTGTATTAGGGCTCTTAGATCCCGTCCAAGCATCCACAGAGATAGAACAATTAGTGGTAGCAAGCGACTCATCACAAGATCCACCAGGATCAAACGGAACATCTCCGCCTGGATCAAAAGGAAAAGAGTCGGCTGGATCATAAAAGTACTCATGTCCAACGTCATTCTCAAAATCTTCATTTTCAGCATTGATTGCCACTGCATTAGCTTCATCTATGTCATCTTCAAAGTCCTCAAAAACTAGCATACTCTGAAGCTTTGGCTTGACATTTTTGTATACACACTTTGAAGCATGATCAGGAGTATACTTTTCTCCACACTTGAAGCATAAGCCCTTGTCCTTCCTTTCCTTGTAAAGATCCATGGGAATAGATTTGGGGTTTGTATTAGCTGAAGTGGACTTAGGCTTGTTGTCACCCTGCTTAAATTCAACCTTTGGACTGTTTGCTGTCCTGAAATTACTTTGAGACCTAGAAGCATTGAATGGAGGATAAGTTGGTACCCGTAAGCTCCCACTAGGCATATGATTGCTGCTATAAATGTTACAACTTGTCCCCGCTTTAAAACAGTCCTTGGCTGTCCATAACTTGGCTGAAATGAAGACTCTTTCCTATACTTTCTTCCATAGCGCTCCGCAAGCTCAATAGCCTTGAAAAGTGAAGTAGGATTTTGCGCCTCAGCTGACAAAGATGGCTTTAAACCATACATAAACTTGTGAAGCTTGGCCTCATCACTGATGCTTTCCACATACATGGTCAAGTTGAGGAATTGGTTTGTATATTCTCTTACACTTAGGCCCCTTTGTTCCAAACCATACCATCTCCGTGCTAGCTTCTCTTTCTCAAGAGGTGAAACAAAGACTTCAGCCATAAGTGCCTTGAAAGCTTCCCAATTCTCAATAAGTACATTCTCTTTCTTGATATACCTCCACCAAGTATGGGCAAATCCTTCTAGATGCAAGGAAGCAAAGTAAATCTTCATATCATCAGTTTTAGGGTATATATCAAAGTAAGACTCCATCTTAGAGGTCCATTCCTCTAATTCTGATGGTGAAGATGACTGGCCATTAAATTTGGCTAAAACAATTTTGTCCTTGAATTCTCTTTCATGAAAGGGTTGCTATCCCAAAACTGGTTGATCAGGATTTCCAAGTACAGAACCCCCAAATTGAGACTGAAATCTTCCAACAGGTGGCTGAGAATTACTATGCAATCTTCCTGTTGGTAAAGTACCCCTGGAATTTTGAGTATGCAGTCCAAAAACTTGAGTATTGGCCCCATTCAAACTGCCCAAATAGTCATCATGCCTTTGTGAAGCTTCTCCTACTTCATACTGACTATTTGGAATGCCTCTTCTTCCAATAATCCCATTTCCATTACCATTTTGGTTAGATGGCTGAAGTGGGACTGAAGGGCCACTGTTTGAACAAGCCTTCTCATTAACTTCTTTTGATGCCATTTGCAATTGTATGAATTTAGAGATTTGTACCATGATTTGGTCGTTGGATTCTACCAACTTATCAATAGAAGCCTTGGTCTGATCAGTAGATTGAACCATCTGCTCCATTCTTGACAAGATGGCCTCATGTCGTTCCCTGTGTCTTTGTTCATGGGCACACAAAGTATCAGTGAGTATACTGATTTCTCCTTGTTGTTGAAGCTCTTCAGGGTTCTCTTAAAGTGTGCTATCCATCATGGAATCCCTGATTTGCTGAGCATAATCCTCCTGGACCTTATTTTTGCCTTTATGTCCTGCCATACTAGTGCAATCCTACAGTACCCCCTGTCAGTAAAACAGCTATAACTTTGGCTAGGAAGCTCCGATTTCAGAACTTTTTTGTGCGAATCAAAGCTAACAATGCCCTCTTTGAGATGAGCTATAGCACGCTATAATAGGTTTAGGACAGAAAATTCTGTAGCTGGATTTCAAAGTCTGAACTGTCCAGTCCTGCAACCTGTCTAGACCTGTAAGTGCCCTGTTTTGACCCTGTAATGCAAGATAGTAACCCCAAATGGCTACCAAACCCTACAAAAGGGTATATAGGACCTGAGGGTACCCTGTAGTACCTGCACCTGTGCTTCAACAATGAATGGTGTACCTGTAACCACCTGTAAATACCCTGTAAGTGACCTGTAAATTCCCTGTTTTACCCTGTTTTGGTCCTATAGGTACTTGAGTCCTTGGAAAGTCTTCAATATTCAATCCTCCACTCGTTGTACCTGTGTGAGGGATAAAACGGCATGACAGGCTCCCTACACGGGCTCCGAATCACCGGGAGGTGGGCAAAGTTCCCCCCGGGTCGGTTGGTTGCACCCCTTCGGGATCTTCGATAGTGAGGGAGGGTCACCTCTCTTTTGTCCCACTATCTCCCCCGGCATCCACCTTTTTCCTCGGTGGGAATATCAACATGGCAGAGGCTAGTGTGCTAAGCAATCAGTATGATATGCAATTCAGAAATATTCATTCAGCCTTTCATGAGATGCAATTGATTGGGATTAGAAAAATTGAGATGGGAGAAGGGTCTTACCTATGCAATTCAGTGACTCACTGATTGCTAGTACTTACCCTTTTACAATATTTCAGCTTGGGTGAGAGAAATTCAACAAAACAAATCAAGGTTATGCATCAAGCTGATCAAATGATACCTATGATGAGTAATGGTTTGAATCAAAATGGAATTCAATGAAATAGGGTGAAATTGAGGAAAATTAACACTAATCTTTGATCTATTGATCAATCCAGTGAATTAATTGATCAATAACCTCCCATCAACAAGTGGAAAAGCCATTAGCAATAGGATTATTGAGAGATTTCAAAGATTAGTAAAAGGGAAATACCTCCATTAAGCTTGAAGAATATGATGGATGTCAGCTTCAACCCCGTTGATACAAAAGTTCTTCATAATCCATCATAAATCCATCATAAAGCTTGAAATCTCCATAAAATCAGTCCATACAAACTACAGTATGATGAAATCCTTGAAGAATCAATGCTCCAGCCTTGCTTGAACACTTGAACCTCAAAGATTCAAGCTCCTTGATGAAAAGCCCCAAAATAATCCTTCCATTTGAGCTCCAATGTCATGCACGGGCTGAAATCTCTTCAATGTCTTCAATCTTGGAGTCTATCCAGCTTGTACGTAGCTTTAGAGAAGCTTTGGAGGTCGGGAAGGTCCAAAATTTTGAGAAATTTCAGCTTCCATGTCTGTGGCTATGGCTGCCCTACTGTGTATTAGGGTTTGAGCAAGAAAATCACTGATCAGAATGCTTCAGAGGCTGAAGATTATTGCCAACAAGTGCTTGATGAAGCCTTCAAGATCTAAGATCAATGGCTGAAGATCTGGAGCAAGCTGAGCAGGGAGGAGAGAGCAGGGAATTCAACGCAAATTTCGGCGCATTTTTTGGGCTGTTCCTGGCTGATAATCAACAGCACACCTCAACCATGGTACTCCTCCTGAAGCTCTTGCTGTAAGGATCCTTTGCCCCATGCTTTGACAGAGAGAAATGTTCAGCAGAGAGAGATATTTGAGGACATTCTTGACAGCCACCATGAAAGCTTCAGCCAAAAGCTTGAAAAAGAGAGAAGAGAAGCTCTCTTTTGAAAAGTAACTGTAGTTTAGTCTCTAACTAAGCTCGGTTAACCATCCTTTACCCTAGTTACCTCCATTTTTGCATGAAATTTGATGATGTCCAGCCATTTAAGCCTTTACTCGCCATATCTAACCTTGGATATCTCCAGATGTTGTCTCTTGCTAACTGTAGGTATCCTGCAGCACTCCACTAGTCACTGTCTTGTACCATTTTTGTCTGAAATTGATTTTGGAAATAGGAAAATGGAACTGAAAATGGAAGAAAATAATGGATCAAAGACTCAAGCTCTGATACCACTTGTCAGAGAGGGAGCCAGGGAGAGAGAAAGAGGAGAGAGAAGACTACAGAGGAGAGAGAAAGACTGTAGGAAGAGAGAGAATAAGAGTGACGAGGAGAGAGAAAGACTAGATTTAGAGAGAGAAAGAGAAGAAATAAGGGGAAGCCATAGAAGCTGTGAGCAAGAAGGGAGAGAAAGTTTGTAATTGTATTAATGTGTCAAAAAGATGTGAAAATTTACATCTTCTCTCCTTTTATACCAATGTCAGTGTGACATGGCATAATATCAACATTATTAACACTTATTTGCTATTCCCAGCTTCTTACAAAGCACTTGCATCAAAACTAGGATAGAAGAAGCTAGTGTGTATGCAAACAAGCAATGTTGTTGATCAAGCACTTACTCATGATGGTAGGCCATGAAAACAATTCATAGATCATCAATGTACATATAAATAGTCAATTTCAAAACTTTCTAAAATGTGATTTGATCATCTTTTAGATGAGCAAGACGGTGTTTAATGATCAAAGATAAGCCCTTCTCACAACCCCTAAACATGACGATAAGGAGTGCCATTTGGGAAATTGACTTTGTCGAAGAACTCAAAACAAAAAAAATTTCAATGTTTCACGAACACAACTCAACCAAGACATGAACAAAAATGACCAAATATGCCTCTTGTAGCCTCAAATACTCCAAAATCAAACACAAGGTAGAGCATCAACGACATAAAAATTTGAGTCTAGGAAAACAAAATTACTTTGTACATCTTTGAGATTGTTACAACGCTTCGAGCTTCCAACATCTAAATTTTGCAAACTCAATCAACACACATGAACATCCATACACTTGTACGGTATCTTCCTCTCTCTTCTCTCTCAAGACAAAATTTGATTATGAAGGGAAGGGCAAGGGCCCCTTACAACTTCTCTCTAGCCCCTTATATAGATTTTCTACAAGTGCTAAGTTGGGCTTTGTAAGCTTTTAGCTTTCAATTCGTTTAAGGATTTTAATAAAGCTTAAAGAGCTTTATCGACTCTCTAAGGAACACTAATAACCTTTTAACATTTTCCAAAAATCTTTTGGTAAGCATTTTCGTTTCTTGTTTTGGCACCCTTCACATAATTGCATGAAGCCAAACATTGAATCAAGCCGCTAGCTCATATCTAGCAAAAATCATACTCTATAAGCCATGAGAGTACTCCTTCATCATTGTCATCTTAGCATCCAAGCAAGCTACACAAATTAATGGCATCATAGTGTAGTGCGTTTAACACTGCTTAAAATCTTGTGGACCTCATCATTTCGTGTCAAATCTTTGTGAGCTACATTTGTATGAAAGAAGCATACTTCTGAGAGACTTGACAAAATGTAGAGAGACAAGGAAACCTATCTTGTCATTCTTGAAAAGAGCTTGGAGCATATCTTCATCAATTTTTACTGCTTTCTTACTTTCCTCGGTATAACAAATTAAGGTCTCCTTTTGAATGGTGATGGTCATTTTCCCATAAGAATTTAGCACCAATGTCAGCCATGCAACAAGGTGAGAGGGAGGGGAGTTGGTATGTCGAGCTACAGTGCCATTTCAGTAGAAAAAGATAATGAAACTCCTCTTCAAAGCACACTTTTGAGAGACTTGACAGAATGTAGAGAGGCAAGGAAACTTATCTTGTCATTCTTGAAAAGAGCTTGGAGCATATCTTCATCAATTTTTACTGCTTTCTTACTTTCCTTGGTATAACAGATTAAGGTCTCCTTTTGAATGGTGATGGACATTTTCCCAGGAGAATTTAGCACCAATTTCACCCAAGGTGAGAGGGAGGGGAGTTGGTATGTTGAGCTACAGAGCCATTTCAGTAGAAAAAGATAATGAAACTCCTCTTCAAGATCAGCAGTTTATAAAACAGACTTCAAATAGCAAGAAGAATGTTGTTTGACGAGGCTACTTTTTCGTACATTCACATCAACATCCAACAATAGCTTTTCATTGACCCACAATAAAGATGACCTTCATTGTTGATTTCTCTGAGATTGTTGTGATTTCCTTTCTTCTACTCAGTCTTAATCTTGAACTTACCATGAGACCAAATTGATGTTCATATAGCCTATAATTTTGGTATCATTTAGTCACAATTGTTGAAGCAACTCCTCACCAACACATATCGTAACAATGCCAATCCTCTTGTCCTTCAAAGCAAGGCATGTGATGAGATTGATAATAATATGAGCCCCAATGGCAATGATAGGATTGTCGTATAGACACTACTCCACCACTAATATTCACATGATCAGACATTCGCCACATGTACATATGTACTCATACACATAGTACATACATAGACACATGTCACATACTACTTATCCTTTCTCCTTCTTTACATACTCATACACATGACTCACACACACCTCTCCACACACACACACACACACATTACTCAGCATTACATCTACTCTTGTATTCATACATACATATACACAATTCTTAGAACCAAAAGATTTGAGGTACTCATGGTCCAATAACTTGAGCTAGTCAGATCTTTGAAGCATGCATCTTGAAAGTTGCAAAGCAAGATAGAGCTTCACCTAAAACCCATAAATGCTAAGGGACTTCCCCTCTTCATAGACTTGAGTACAAATAATACCTCCCTTTAAATGAATGGTTTATCCAAGAGCAAGCTAATTTGAGCAAGGTGCCAAGGACTCTCTCCATTTCCACATCCAAGATTTTAGCAACACTCTAAGACCAATCAACAACACTCTTGGACTGAACTTCAACTAGCACTGAGAGATGCTTGTGGAAAAAATTAGCATATCCTAGTCATCAGTAAAGGCGTATCTATTTTTGTTCTAAATAAATGTGATAGTCTCGGCATATATATATATCCCATAGCTTATAGATACTATGGCCAATTTAAATATTTATTTCAATATTTGTTTTGCATGAATGGCAAAAGAGCCTTCAAAATCTCGATACACCTTAGAAATGTTGGAAAATAAAAAAATTTGGAGTGTAACTCAACCTACTCGAGTTTCAAAAAAAAAAAGAAAAAATAAGAGTATAGCCATTTGGTGACATATAGCCACTAAAATCATCTATGGGTAGGATGCCCAAGAGAGGGTGGAAATCCTGGTTCACAGTGGTGGAAAAAATGCAAAAGGGACACAAATCCTATTTCATAGGGGTACAAATCCTAAAATACAAAAGGGACACAAACCCTTATCCTAAAATGGTGTACCACCCTGGAAAAATAAAAAATCCTAACCTTAGTTTTGGTCTATATAAGGATGGTAGGTCTCACTTGTATTCACCCTTTTGGTGCATCTATGTTGTGGAAGCTCTATCAGTGCAACTATTGAAGTTTTCGATTCTCTTATTCTATTCAATCATCTTGCCTGCATTGTTGAGAGTGGATAAGAGAGAGAGAGAGTGAGAGGTGTGTCTAGTGTGAGGGTATGTCACCTTCTTTTCTTCTTCTTCTTCTCTACTATCTTCTTGCCTTGTTGGTGTGCTGGTGGTAAATGCAAAAGAGAAATAACATTGAATCATATTTCTTGGATCCTCAAACCATATTCAAGCCTTTAATCTTTTTAATTACAATCTGGGAAGGTAAGATAGGTGAGTTCACTACACCTCGCAACTAGTCTTGTATTCTTGCTTTCTTGGGATAAAGAGGAGAATACATGCTTAGTTAGAGTGAAGTGTCAAGAGATAAGGTGAGAGATTGTTGCCAAAGTGAGTTGCAACTCTTGAAATAATAGAAGTCCATCTCAACTATTGTATATTTAGCCCAATAGCAAACCATCCCCAAGTATAGATAATTCCTAACCAAGTATGATCATGATAAGAGAACTAAAACAATCACCATAAAGATATGAGAAGGCATACAAAGAGTGGAGATTCTCCTTTTTGTAAAGCTCATACATAGGGATCTACACCTATTAGAGTGGTCATTTGGGAGAGAAACTTGGGAGAAAACTAACATTGTGGCAAAATTCAAATTCACAAAGTATGAAATGGGTAATGATGGGGTTAAGCTTCCCTGATCCTAACTTGAAATTGTATGCCATGCTGATACAAACATTGTTCTCTAGCACTTTCCATTACAATCAACAAGATCCACTTGGACATTTTGAAGATTTGGTTATAGGATTCCTATAAAATATAGATCTAAATACTTATGCAAGTAACACAATCCATGTAGTGGCCAAAGTACATAATGATGCTACTAAGTATGAGGAGGTCCTTGATGGGGAGTAAGAAACCTACAATTGCAAATGCTACAAGTAAGACTGCTATGGTTAGATTTGGAGGTATACTAACCACCATCATTGATGAAGCATTGAATGATCCTAATATAGCCAAGGAATTGAAAAAAAGTACCTAGGAAGACAACACAATGTCATGAATGTTTGTAGAAGATAACTTGAAAAGAAAGGGAGACTAGAAAGATAGGTAAAACATGGATAGATGCAAGAAGTAGAGTTCTCTTAGACATCACAAACTAAGAAAAGGCTACAAACTCAAAAGGAAAGGAAGATAGAAGAGGAGAGAAGGAAAATGTCTGAAAAATGTAGCAAGCTGAGCTAGAGGCCATTCAAAAGTAGAAAAAAGAAAAATAAAAATTAGGAGAAGATACACAGAAGGATGACTAGGAGAAGAGCAAGGAGAAAGGTTCCACCAATGGAGAGAAGAAGAAGATGTTAGATAGTAATCTTTTTAGAATTTAGACTTGTAGAATTGATATCTCAAGATCTAAAAATAAAAGTTTATGACTAGAAAAAATTAAAAATTCCCTCAAAGTAGTCAAAAACTTACTTTTGGGATTTTCTAGATTCAACATAGATAACTGTTGGTTTCAAGCATGGTAATTGAGAGGCACAATGTCAAGGTGGATTGTAGATGCTCTTGCTCATTAAGACATGTGATTCATGCTAAGTGAGGTGATTCAAGAGATGTGTGTGCATGTGTGTGCACAAGTAATAGGAAAATGGCTAAGATCAAGAGTAATTTTATTCATTATGAGATGTCTCATATATAGGCCCAATACCATCAAGTGAGAACCAAGCTTTTCTTACATCATAGGTGAGCTAGATGCCACTTTGCACCAAATCCTCTATCTAAAATTACTTATGATCCCTTTTCTATTATTTTAGAGCTAGTTTTCATACTCTTTCCATGCCCAACATCAAGTGTATACTCTTATGATTTCAAATCCTAACAATACATATGCAAGATAACAATATTTTCAACACCCTCCCATGGTCCAAACATGGCATATTTTGGCTCATGTGGAATTAGGTTGAGTTTACATCAATCTTCATGTGGAAGGGCTTAAGACTATCAAGTAAGATCCTAAGAAAGCATTGAGTCTGACATCTTGGATACTAAGGTACTATTCCAAGAAAGCATTGATTTGATTACTTGGCTACCAAGCTAGTAACCACTATTCAACAAGCTTAGTAAATAGTAAAGCTACTATATTTTAGCTTTTATCAATGTCCAACCTATTAGGTCCTTTCCAATATTTGATGGTGTTTCTTAGATTGATTTTTCCAAGCTCTTCATATCTATGAAATCTTTGTTTAGCTTTTCTCCTTTTGGGTCTTGTTTTTGGATCTCCATGAACTTTTTTCCTGTTTAAAATTTCACCATATAAGTCCAAGAAAAGTGAAGACTCACTATGCTTAATAGTAAGAACTTCATAGTTTCTTCATGTAGTGAGACTCTAATAAAACATTTGAAACATTGATTAATGGGATGGAAAAAATCTTTAGATTGGTATAGACCTTCCAAAATTCAAATTTAGAGTGATTAATCATGCAATTGAGGGGCCAAGCATAGATTGCTATGCATAACGGTAATCATATAAAGTGGCTTTAAAACAGAATGAGAATCATAATACTTGTCAAGATCAAATTAGCAATCAATAGTTGTAAATATCAAACCAGCCATCATGGTGATGATGATGATGATTAGTGGATATATTCACCTTTGAGTTGATATTTGTGGGAATTTTTGTGCATCCACACAATCACGAGATCAAGGAAATAGCTATGGAGGATGATGTAAGAGAGTAAGACAGACAAGCTAGATACAAAGTAGAAATGTAGTTGCAATGATAGATCCAAGTATTGTCTATTATAATGAGAATGAGCCTCTTGAATAAGTTGAGGGAAGTAGCTTGTTTACATCATGAGTGATGCCATGAGTCCAACTACTTCTCTTAAAATGGTCCAAATAAATCTCTCCCTTTTTCCACCAACTAGGGGAGAATTCACATGAGCATGTTAGAAAGGTCTGTTTCCAACACCCTCCCTCCTTGGTATGAATAATAGGCAAGTAATGTACAATGTAGGTGATGACTGGCAAATCAATGCAAATATAGGCACAAAAATATGCTCACATGGAAACAACTTTTTGTAAAATGACTCATTGCAATTGTACCCCTTTGTTAAAATTTCAACTATGAAGCAATGTAAAATGTGTAGTCCAAAAGAGACACACTATAAAATATTGCTAGGAAAAGGAAAGGTCAAACCCTTTTGTCTCATTCCAAAAATTGAAAGGTCCTTAGACCTTAGTCCATGTATGCATATTTGAATTTTTATAATTCAAGAAAGGAAAAGGAGGTGGTTGCAGCCGTGGGATTTGGGGAGGTGGGAGGTTGAGGTGGTTACACCCTCTCTCTTCCTTTATCTTCTCTTGTCACGGTTCATTTCTCCCTCTCTCATTTTGGCACAACACTTGCCTTCTTGTTCTTGCTTTTCTCTCTTGTGCTCCTTTGCAAAATCTAATGGAGAGTGAGGAAGAGGAAGTCTAGGGTGAGGATGGAAGAATTGTCCAATTTCTTGTGTGCCTTCCTCTTGTGTGTTTGGAGAGCATGGATTCTTGGTGAGAAGGAGAGTTTTCTTGCAGGTTTTTGTGGCCAGCAAATGTATTTGTAGCGTCTCTTGGCCGGTTCGTGGTTCATATTGTGTTGTGGCAGGGTGCTCTTCAGTAGGATAGGATAGATATGGGCTAGATGGCACTCACTCTAAAAGATAAATGAACATCTAAAACTTCAAAAAGGAAGTCTAAGATTTCAAACTTCAAATTCCATCAAGTACTCATAAAGACTAGGATTACTAGGGAAGGACATCTAGAACTTTAACAACAAGTCTAGGATTGTAGGTGCACTTTACCTACATGCCAAATCTAGATGGAAGAAGACATATTTGTCATGTACTCATGATATCTTACAATCTCTCACCCTGCAAGTTCTCCTACTATCTACTCCTACCTAGTCAGCTAATCTTAGATAAAATCCGCAACCCACCAAGTAAGAAGAATGTGATCCTCCCATATCCTCTTGAGGGTTTCAATTCCTCCTCCTTTACCCTTTCATTCTGGATTCTTGCGGGTACTTTTTGTATATTTTTCATGTTTTTTTTTCTCTTGGTGAATGTTTGTAGCACTCTCATGTGGGGTCTTGACTTTGCTACACTCATAGAAACTTGAGCTTGTAGAGCTAATCCATCTTTTTTTGCATATCGAGTAAGAGGGTCAAAGGAATAGGCTCTTCATCTACTTTCTCCTTGCCCTTCTTATAGAACTAGATTCTGCTTTTTCAAGGGCTAAAATAGCCATAACGTGATCTTGGATTGAGGTTTCTAATGATCCTTGGATAGCTTTTATGAGATCTTCTCTTTCTTGTTGTGCCCATCCATCCTCTAGTTTGTTAGACTCTTTCTTAGAGATTTTGGCGACCACATCAACCAATCTTTTCTTCATCACCTATAGTGTCTTCCCTATGCCTTTTCTGTTGTTGCTAATTTTTCTTTTCTTTTTCTATTGAGTCAAATCTAGAGCTAAGCATCAATTGTTCATAGGCACACCTAGGAAGGTGGCTATAAGGATAGTATGAATCCATAGTTAATGATCATAACTTTTTGACTTTGTGTGGCTTAGCTTGGAGGGTCTTTTTTAAAGACCTTGTGGGCTTGTACAAGTGACCTTGCACATGCTAGGAAAAAAGTGCTCCACATACACTAATTGATAAAATATGAATATGCATTTAGAGACCTTCAGGGGATTGAAGTATGGATTCATTTAATGCACTATAAACTTGTAATAATTTTTCTTAATGGATAAAATGAACCAAAATTTTCTTTTTAAGATTGATTAGCTAATAAAAGTTTCATCCATTGTTAATAATTGGTAAAGTTCACCTACCATTAAATCTTAATCTATCTTCATTGCACATCTGTCATCTAATCAATGAATATGATACATGAGAATGAAGGTGACATAGTCTATTACTTAGTCCATGTTGATATTTTTTTAGTTGGTTCAATAGTGTCAAGTGTGGTGTAGTTTGTGGTATTACTTCTGTTTTGATGGTCATGATAATGCATTTAAGACTACAGTGTGTATATTTTTTTAAAATTTTGTTGCTTGATATATGAGGATTAGGGTGCCTATTTGTTTGCATTTCATGAAGCTATCGGTTGCATGTGTGGGTAGGTCATGTTGAATTCTTTTTAGGATGTGGTTTGCTTGGGGTGGTCTTTTGTGTTGTGGACAAATTGATACTCTCATGACATCTTTTTTTTTTTTTTTGCTATTTTGGGGCCTCCTCTATGTCTATTTGTAGTGTGTGTGTATTTTTTAAAAATCTGAATGGCACCTCAAACTCCTCCCCTAGTCCAATATATTATGTAGGTTGATTAGATTATTCTCAATTTTTGGAATTAGATCTTATTACTAAGACCGCTCTATCCCATTTTGTGGCTCTCTCATTGCCACTCATTCTTGATAATCCTACACTATGTGATGAATTATTAGTTGCTTAGAGCAAAAATAGTCTAGCTTTGTTCATGGGACCATTGCCCTGATGATACCTCAAGGATTGGGGAAGATTTTGTCTCTTCCTTATCGTGGGGAGACCTTTCTAGTAGCCCACCTGCTCTCTTTCAATGCTAATATTATGAAGCTCTTGTAGAGATAGACCATGGAGTTATTGGATGCTAAACAGGTCATCACCACATCCAAAGTTTGTGTTTCCATTATCTTTGATCCCTTTTGGAAACAATTATATCAGTTCCTTTAGGGTAGGTTTATACCTACCAACACTCCATCTAATTACATGTCTAAGGAGTTATTTACTACTTCTAGAATGGTGCTCAAGGATATAACCATTGATTGGATTTTATTTCTCATTACCAAAATGGATCAACACTTTTATTATGGTGACGAGGGGTGATGTGACTAATGTCATGTATATTTCTTACTTATATGTTTTCTTGATATACTCTACCCCTACAAATGAAATTCCACCACCTCTTGAAATTCCTCCAATGGTTCCCTCTTTTTCTAGTGAAGATTTTTGAATCTATCCCTCAAGATCATGACTTCCCTCCTCCTCTAATTATTTGAAGGAAGTGCTTAAAGTGTGTGGCTAAAATGGTTTTTGCTTTAGTTCCTCCAATGTCCATTCCTACTACATCTAGCAGTACCCTTATTGCATGCCTAATACCTCTAGATTTACAAAAATGGTAGTTTCGACGTAACAATTCTTTCTCTATATCACCTAGTGGTAGGAGATGCCATTCCTTTCTTATGTAAGGATATTTAGAGTTCCATATAAATATTAGTTATTATAGCTTGTGTTTAGCAATTGTACTCTTCTTTCCCTGAGAAGATGCAACACTCCAAGGAGGAGTTACATAAGGCTAATACTGAGCTTGCCTTTGTTAAGGAAACTCTTTCCAATCTTTTGAAACAAATGGAGTCACAGGCTAGATTGTTGCAAGATCAATTAACTGAAGCAAAGGCTCAAGTAGCTACTTTCAATGAGGATAACGATCAATTTTTTCAAGAAACCCAGGATCTTAAAGCTTTAATTGTTGACCAATTAGTGGAATTACAATTAGTAAATTGTACAGTTGAGCATCAAAATACCCAAATTGAGGAGTTAAAAAAACAGTTGGCTCAGCTACACTCCATTCCTCCATGTCCTAATGTACAATTAGTGCTATCTTTATTAGCTACAAACTTGGATGCTCTCCAATGTAATGCAACCTTCTGTCCTTTATTCCAAGCTAAGTTGGAAAGGATTCAATCTAAAATGTACCTTTTGTGGTCTTGTTTTGAGCAGTTTATGGAATACATCCTGCTACATCATTTTTTCTTTGTGCACAATCAATAACAAAAGCTAGTGTTTTACATGAAGCTATTCACCATGGGTTTGCATCCTCCAAAGGATGGATAGAGTGGTGCTTGGTCCTCAAATCTCCTAGCGTAGAAGTTGCTCGAATGGTTTTTGTTGATTCAATGATATGAGACATCATGCTAATGTCTTACATGTATCTTAGAGGTGACCTTCTAATTTCAAAAAATGAGGATATGTCTTGGTATGTGGGAGATGTTATCTTGCAAGCTGTTCTTTATGTCAAACATTAAGAGTTGCACATGGATGAGATTTTTTAAGCCTATTCTTCCAAAGTGGATGCATGTCTTGAGATTTCTTGATATTCAATGATAGAGTTTATGGTATTGAATTATAGACAATTGAAAGCCCCTGTATGATTACAAAATACTAAACAAATGAGAGATGATATTTTAGCCCATGTTTCTAAACAATTCCCTGTTGATACCTCCTTCTTTGAAGCTTGTAATCATCGCTTTGTTCTAGGTCCATTAGTACAACAGATGGCTCACATATTAGATTCTTATCTATCTATACTTCAAATGATTCTCCATGTTATTTCTCCTGTTCTTTTTCAACCACAAGGTACTCCCCAAATTCCTATCTTTACTCATTGCCCATATATTGTGGATCGTGTTTTCTATCCTACTCCTCCTTGTTCTTCACCATCTACCACACTCCTTTCCACTTTTCTAGTATATTTACTAACTTTTTTCTTATCCAATTTAGTTAAATTACATGAATATCCATATTTAACCCTTTCTTATTTTTATGCTTTTTTCCATCTATCCCTTCATCCCTTGATACTTATTCCTCTTCCTTTATATACCACTTTTACTCCTAGCCCCTCTCAGTTGGTTAGTAGCCACTTTGGTTTTGATTTGTAGATACAAAGACGAAGAGGGTGGAGCCAAACAGATTCGTTAACAAGACCTCAAATTAATTGGCCTATGATTCTAGGGGATTGACAGACTCTTATCCAAGCTTATTAGAAATATTTACAGTTTGTGTAGATCTATCATCAATCTATTGATCCTTCAATTAGATTAATTGCTCATTTTGCTTGGTACCTAGCGTACATGCATCTTCATTCTCATAATGATTAGAAGCTAGTACCAAAGTTGTGTATGAATGCCAATGTGGATGTTGATTTCTGTCAGTTGGATATTGTTTATTTCCATACTCTGTCTTTCAAGTAGATATCTTGTTCTTGTGGAGAGGATGTGCTATTTGCAATTTTTTCAAAATCCTTCCAAGATATTTATGGATGAATCCTTTTCCATGGATAGGTTTTGAAATCATCAAGATTTTAAAGGAGAACATATTCATTGATGATTTCTTTATGGATGTAATTGGTGGAGTGAGCTTTAATGGAATCTCTTTTCATTCTCCCTTATTGGGATATCATTCAGATTTCTATGTATTATGTGTAAGTATGTGAGTGTGTTTAATTTCTATTCATGTGGAGATATGGTTTGAGAAAGCAGAAACGATTTGAGGATTTTGATTTATAGATTTGGCTAAAGTTTTAAAGAATAGAAAAGGATTGGAAGAACCTCTTATATCCTTTACTAAATTTTTTGTCAATTTTATAAGCTAATAATTGGTTTATGCTTTAAGGTATTTTCCTTTCGTTAATCTTTTTTATAGATCCAGGTTATTTTGGAGATTGATGGGATTGAAGTTCGTTCATGGATACTAATTGATCGATGTTCAAGAAAGAAGTTTTGAGCTGGTTTTTGGATTTAATATTCTTTCTTGTTTCAAGGTCGTGATGAGGACACTCCTTGATTAATTGTGGGGATATGCTGAGAGTTGAATTGACTTATTTTTTGGGTTGATTTTTGCTATTTTGTGAACTAAATGGTTGATTTTGTGATAGATTGATTGGTTTTTTTTTAAGTTTCAAAGTGTTTTAGAGTGTGTTGGGATGCATTGAGAAGATTTGAGAAGTTGTAATGTATCTATTTGGTTTTGATAGGGTCTACTTTGCTTCTGTTTTGGTTTGTTTTCTTTCTATTTGTGAGGTTAAGATTGCAACTGAGTCTTTTTGGCAATGATTCACAGTGTGATGGAAGGTTTTTGATGGTTTGAATTGGTTTTGATTTGAGCTTTATGGTTTTTATGCCTTCTATAGAGCTTTTGTAGTGTTCTCTAAAGCTTTTGTATTTGATTTGTAAGTCTTTGTTTGTTTCTACAAGTGTTTTGATGGATATGTTTTCAGATTGAGGAATGTTTTGTAATCTTGAAAAAGAAAGAATATAAGCTTGAAATAGATTGAAGAAGCAGAAAACGTAGCTGAAGAAGACTTGAATTGAAGGACTGCAGTGACAGTGACACTGATGAGCTCTCAAGGGACACTAAAATGGCTCTGGTGACTCTTTATATCAGGCATACCTCTTAGTTAGGAGAGGTATCCATGACCCAGAGAGGATAATTGAGAGTACTTATTTATTATTTAAATTTGCAATTGAGAGAGAGCATATCTACGAGAGATAGAGTATGAGAGAGAGCCAATTTTTAATATGAGAAACATTGTATCTACAAGAGAGAGATGAGAGAAAGACTATGAAGATAATGAAAGATGAATACTATGTAATCAATTCCATTCAAAGTTGATATTTTCTTTGTGTAACTTTGGTTCTTCGATGGCTTCTATGAAGAATATGTTGAAGATTTATTGTCATAAATCCATGGGAGATCTGCTATGTGATATTACATGAAGATTTGTAAAGATTAGAGTGTTGTTTTTCTTCTTTTTGTTGATTAAAATATGAAGAAAATTCTTGCTGATGTGACAAGAGAGATTTTCTTGCAATAGATTCTCCATTTTCTTGGTGTTCCTCTTGGAAATCCATTTTATATCCCAATGAGCATGACCAACAACTTTCTCAAAACAAGTGGACTCAACATCCTCAACCACCTTTACCATATAAGCATAATGATGAGCTAAATAACCTTTAAAGCCAAATATTTTAATAGGATATATAACCCTGCTAAACCTACGTATCACGAAATCACTCAGTGGAGCCTTTACATTACCATGTGCTTTTTGTACACCTAGTGTCTTGATTGAAGGAATACCAAGCTCATCATACAAACTCTCTAAACCACTGGAATCTCCATCAAATCCCAAATGACTAGTAGATTGATCATTACCACATCTGTCACTTCATTCCTTTGTCTTTACTTGTAACACTTTAGATGCACCTAAAGATGTGAGTTTACTCCTTAGTCTCCCAAACAAGGGTTAATTGTAGATGTAGTATAAGATGATGTTTTGGTCCAGTAAGACTACATGATTTTTTATTTTCTTTTTGCACAAAACTATCACGATCATCCAATACATCACCACTAGATACATACCAACTGCTCATCATCTCATAAAAAATAACATTCTTTGAACTCATTATGATATGGTAATAACAACGATACTCTTTCTGCTCTAAAGAATATTCAATAAAAATACACTTTTTAGCCTTTGGATCAATCTTCTACAATCTCATTTTTCTTTGGGGTATACTTGCAAGTAAACTATCTCTTTATCCCATGAGACCTCAAGAGTTTTTTCCCTATAACTGATCTCAAGTACTTAACTTTCAAGCCTATTTTTGTTTCAAGAATAGCCTTGAAAGTTTTTAAGTGCTTAAGTACATCACTCTTTTCCTTCATGAAATACACCCACAGCTTGAATAATCAATAGACGTGACAAAATATTTGTTGCCATCAAGAGATATATTTTATATAGGTTTCCAAATATATGTATGCACAATATCAAGTATATACCTACTCACATCTCTATCATGAGAAAAATGTTGTCTTACATGCTTACCAAATTGACATGCTTCACATACTTTATGAAATTTTGCAACTCTAAAAGTAGGCAACCATGTAACCAATGCTTTGACTATATTAATTTCAACCTTTGTACATTTGTATGTCCAATACTTTACGCTATATTTCAATGTCTATGACCACTCCTTTACCTTTAGTATACATATAACATTCATAGCAAGAATTCTAACATCTAAGGTGAATATGTGGCCAACTCTACTTCCTTTTGCAACCAACTTGCACTATCATTAAAGTCTTTTACAAAACAACATTTTGCATTAAATCGAATATGCAACCCTTGCTCTACCATTTGGCTAATAGAAACTGAATTCTTTGTGTGATTAATGACACATGTAAGACTACAAATAGCCAACATATCACATTTTTATCCTTTACATTCCATTCTTTCCATGGCTTTAATTCATCTATAATCATAGGGTTACTCAGCTCTAGCTCATACTCTTAACCTAAAACAAACTTGTAAAGGCCTTTTCCAATAGGGAATTTCATCACACAAAACTTCCATGATGGATAGTTATTCTTGTTCACTTTATCAATGATGGCGTCTCTATTTTTTATACCATTATCACAAATTGAATATAAAATAGTAAGCATGTCTTCTGTAATCTTTCCCAGCAAAGTGTAGAGTAATAGATTAAGCAGTCTTTTTTTACTAACTACTCAATACTACACGTAATCTACAATCCTTTGGTAAATAAAATATATGTTTTCTTCTTGAAAAATACCTCAGAACATACAAATTTGAAATCTATAACTTGTGCAGCTACTTTCGGTCAATACAACTGAAATTGCAGTATACCATGAAACTATTATCTGCAACCTTATGAGTCTAAAACAATGTCTAAAACGGCTTTGTTTGACCAAAATAGTAGCAACAAGCCCTAAAGAGCTTATTTGCAGACTATACAGTGCTTTTCTTGCACACCAAATCTCATAGCAATATAAGATTATTGCTTTGCACTATTTGTGGTGCCTCCATAAGCACTATTCACTCAAGAGAAAGAGTGGAAGAATTGGAGGGCTTCTTACTCAAATCCTTGCTTCTTCTCCTTCCCTTCAGCTTTCAAAACTAACCTTTGTCAATGGTGCTACTCTAATATCATGTCATGAATTGCATGGTGGAGGGACTTACTTAAGCTATTGTACCAAACACACCCTATACACACAAGAGAAAGCTCACTAAAGAATATGAGAAGAGAGATGGAGGCCAAAAGGTTTTCTTACTGATTTCTTCTTTTTCTTTCTTACACAATACAATGTGCACAAAATTACAACATAAAGGAAAAAGGCCTACTAAGTCAAATAATGTATAACTAATTATACTAATTGATTTGTGCTATAGCTATTGTAGCTATAGATAGGTGTAATAAGAAGAGTCATGGAAGCGTTTAATTGAAAAATTGATACAAAGTCTGATCTTTTGTTTATGCACGTCATATAGGACAATAATCATTTAAGTTTAAAGAGACTAGTAGCACAAGGAAACTCGATGCTAGTCTCTAGCAATGCAGCAACAATGCATAGATTGAAAATCATTGAAGGGATGATTTTTACACTCCACTTTGTTGATTTTTTTAAAAATAAAATGTTTGTGTATAATAGGCATCCATATTTACATTTTGCATGCCACATGGTATAAAAGCCTGGATGCATAGCACTTGTATGCCGAACATTAACCAACGCTGAGAGTGTGAGGAAGTCCTTGTTGTAGGTTAGATGAGCAGTTCATTGGGGAAAGTTGAGTGAGGAAATACCAACTCCTAGATCGTTTGATATACAAAAGAGTGGAGCTTGTATGTTTGTTCTCTATGTTGAGGCAGCGCATCAAGGGGCCAATCCATGAGATGTAGGAGAGTTGTAGTGAGGCTGTGATGTTTCAATCGAGAGGTTGCCTCCTGTGTATGTGATATGTGGTACATTATTCCAATGTATATGAGATCTCCGTATGAGGATTAGGAAAGGGAAAACGTTGGACTGTGTCCTATTACAAATGCAAAATTGATATTAGAGTTTAGTGTAGTGTGAGCCTTAGACGCTCTTGGTTGCAAGGCCATGTGGGGTGTCTTGTGTGTCTCATAGGTCCAACTAGTGCTAGAGAGCCAATGTCATGCCCATTTTAGGTTTCGACAAATAGGTACCGATTGGCCACTAAAACACAAATCTACAACTAGCTAAAGTACCACATTGTCAACAGCTTGGGAGAGATGGTCAACAAGGAAGGCGTGTTGAGATAAATAATTGACCAGTGCAATCTCCATGAATATGTAGAGAAGGTTAGCCAAAAAATTGACACGGTAGGTGTAGAGAGTTCCAATGAACATTCGGTGCAAGAAAGAATAGCAGCATGGTGATCGTAAGGAAGGAAGGTTTACCCAAAAGGATAGAGGTTGTGCTCAATCTTGAAATAGTGGAGAAGGCTTTAGGGTTAGCATAGGAAGAGACTAAAGAAGGATGTTTATAGCATGTTAAAGATGCTAAAGATAAATATGCACACCAATGATGGGATCGGTCTAGCAAACATCCTTGACCCTACCATCTAGTTACAAGCCAAGATGGTGCACGCCCTATTCTCTAGTCACCAATATAATATCCTCTTGGCCTGGAACCCAATGCCAATGCTTGAAAGTATCACATCTGGGGCCCTAGACGAAGTAAATTTGAATCCCTACGTCTGCAAAATGATTGAATCATCAGCCAAGGCATTATCATTGAGCCAAAGATGACCTACATGAGGTGAATCACCAGGCACCACAACTGAGTTAGACCGAAAAATACTTGCATCAAAAGCATCCCTGACAGGGTTTGGAGGGGTGCTAACCGCCATCATCCAAGAAGCTATGGGATTTAAAAAAAATGGAAGAAGAAGTAGGGGAGACTTCAAAGAGATATCCCATCCAAGAGCAACACCTCTTCCCAGTCCCAAAAAGCCCATCAGCGTCTCCAAAAGCTAGAAAGGTGGGAGACAAATAAGTAAGTGAGCCACAGAAAGAGACAATAGAGCAAGCCATCAGAAAGAAGGGAACTCAATTCCAAGCACAATAGCAAAAGGAGGGGTCCATTGAGCAAACCATTAGCAAGCAAGGAATGGAGGGTTAAGTCCCATCAAGCTAGAGGAAGCAAAATAAAATCTTGCTAAAAATTCCAAGCAAGAAGAAGAGGAGGAATGCCTGCGAAAGGTAGAAGAAGAATCTTGAAGGACAGAGAAAGAACAAAGGAAAAAGCGACAAGAGGAGGAGGAAAGACGAAGGAGGGAAGAGGAAGAGTAGATGGCTCTTGACATCAAGCTGTCAGTCGAGCAACCTTCCCGTGCTAAAGAGCTAGCTAGAAGGAGCTTAGATGACACACTTGGAACTAGCTCCACAGGAGAGCAAAAGTAGCTAGAGGACCTATGGTTGAAGGCAAAGGGAAGGCACCATTGGAACTGCCATGGGGCCTCATGGTTGCCACTGCCATTACAACCCAAGAAACCATGGATGTAATAGTGGACCAAAGCGATGTGATGGCTTGGATACAATACCTAGTCAACATGGTGTAACAACTTGCACAAGCACCTAGTGGAGGAGCCCCCATATACCAGGAATGAAGAGGCTTGTGGATGTTGAATCTAGGAAAGACATGAAGAAAACCAAGGTGAAAGCCTGGACTATGTCTATATCCTCGATCATGCCAGGTCGACATAATATGACAAGTATATCCAAGAACTACTAGCCTAGTTGCAAATCGTAAAAGAGGAGAGGCAGGTAGCACTGGCTGAGTTAAAAACTGAAAAATAAATATTCTCGGTCTACTAACTCAAAAAAACATGCCAAATAGCCACCTATCGAAACAAAATAAGTGACTTGAGGAAAGAGCTGCAAGCTAAACATGCAATAGAAGGAAAAATGGAGGAGAAGGTCGCAAAAGAGCCCCATGGCGAGGAAAGAGGAGAACATGTGATGGTAGAGGAGGAGTGTTTGGTCCTCTTGGCAGAGCAAAACAAGTAGATGCAAGAGTACCTCAACCAATCGAAGAAGATCGAAGATGAGCTCATTGAGCAACTAGAAAGGGTTAGGACCCAAACCTACGTAGAGTGAAAAAAAGAGAAACAACAAAAGAAAGAGCTACTCAAGGAATTGCGTGAGGCTAAGGCATAAAGACACAAAGTGGTAGCCAAAAAATTGATAGAAATGAAAAACCAACTTCGAGTGGCCCTTTTAGAGTGAGAACAACTGGCAAAACAGCTGAACTGCCTCAAGCAACAGAAAAAGGAAACGCTTAGAGTTTGGAAAGAGCAAGAACAAATGGTCATGATGTTATCTTAGTGTCGAAATCAAGGTGTAGAGAGGATGAGTGAAAAGGCTAGGCCTTGGGAGAAACAAAGTGTTGGAAGACTCAGAGACCTCTCTAAATGCCTTGTCTTGGCCGAAAGAAAATGAATCATGGCAATAGCAAGGGCAAAAGCAGTGGAGGTAGGTCTTGAGGTCCAACAACAGGTCTTTTTGAACACAATTCTACATATGACCCAAACTGAGGGCAAAGATAGCATGGAAGGGCTACAGAGGAAGGTATAACTTACAAGACGATCCCTAAGATACAACCTCCATGAAAGAGTGCCAAAAGAGAGCACCAACCTAAGCATGGAGTAACAACGACATTACCTAAGGTATGATGGGCTCTCAATGAGGGAGCTAGAATAATTAGGGTTCGGTGAGCTAGAATAACCAGCTCAACCACCCATTGGAGTCCCAACAAAACCGCCAAGTGAAAAAGGACCAAACTTCAAGCAAGGAATAATTAGGGTTTAGTGAGCTAGAATAACCAGCTCAACCATTCATTGCAGCCCCAACAGAACCACCAAGTGAAAAAGGGCCAAACTTCAAGCAAGGCTAAGATAAAGAAAAACAGTTGCAAGTGCTAAGCCTTGTGTAGCAAGTGCAAACTCAAATGGAAGAGTAGGGTGACGAGGCTAACCTTTAGAGAGTTATGGAAACAAAGTGTGGGTAAAGAGAGTAAGTGGAGCTGGCACAAAGGAGACTCCAAGCTAGGTTGTAGCAAGTTTATGACGTCCACATTCCACAAACAGAGGAATGCTAACCTATAAACTAGGCCCAAAAACTAGCTATTTGGGAGTAATGGAAAAACCAAAGCTGACCCTTCGAGTTCTCCTTCCACTACCCTCATTCCTTAGACAAAGTTCTATCTCCAAGGGTGGTGGAGCACATGATCAGGCTCATGCAAAGGCTAGGGAACAAGTGGATAAAGGAAAGAAAAAGACACCCTACTCACAAAGCATAAGAAAAAAGGAAAATAAAAGATAGAGACAAAGCATAAGAAGAGGACAAAATGGGATCCTCATGTATCATTAGAGTGCCACAGACACTACACCTAGGGACAATTATATCCCTAGCCCCTTCCGCCCACTTCACATACTTAGGGCACATCAAGGGCATGACACATCTAGGGAGCTCCCACTTGCCTATGGTACTTGTCTCCCTAAGTCACATCCACATCACCTCTCTTTATACACAAACTGGGTCCTCAACTGTGGGATAATACCATCGGCTTGCCTAAGGTTCCAATCAAACTCACAATTATAGTGGTAGGAATGCCATACACTACATGCTGAGGTAGACACACCCCCAGGTAATGCACTTCCTTTGCCTTTTAAGGTACACTCGACAACTTGTGATCAACGATTGACATCGGAGGCCCCCATCACCCAGTCAATCTATTCTCAACCTCTGCAAGCTCTCATTCATTTTGTTATGCTTCTTCTTCATAGCCAATCTCTTCAAAGCCCCATCATCGACCCACATGGCAAACCTTCAACTACTGGAGTCCTCATCAACAAATGCCATGGGACTTGCACTTGGCTAGGAGGGGGTGATGTTAACCTTGGTGCAAAGAAAGCACAAAGAAAGCAAAGAGAATTAAAAAGACATAGAAAAAAGTGAAAAAATGCGGCTCAAAAAAAGGAGAAAAAGAGCCAAAAGTGTAAAAAACAAACTCAAATGTCCAAGGTAAGTACAAAAGGAAAAATGCACATTTTAAATATAAAAGCGCATCCTAAATCCTTGTAAAAGAGTACTTGGCTTCCTCCTATGCAATTTGTAAATGTAGGTGGACATGGGTAAAGGAACCATGTAAATAGAAAGAAAATAGAAAAAGATGACCTAGGCTAAAATGACCAGTCATGTAAAAACAGATAGCCGCCTAAGAGGAGTAGGGCATGTACAAAAATGCAAAAAGTGAATGAAGAAGCTCATTCTTGTGTGACCAAAACTAGTTCTCTTGTTATTCTTGTTCTTGCTCTTGCTTGTGCTTATGCTTGAGAGAGGGAGTGTGAGGGAGTGAGAGTATGAGAGTGAGGGACCGTGGTGGAGAATCTCTCCATCTTCTCCTCTCTTCTTCTTCTCTTCTTTTCTCTTCTCTTGTCTCATAGGTGGCAATGGAGCTTGAAGCTTAGAGGTTGAGGATTGAGCTTGCACCTTGGATCGTGGAGCTACTAAGAGAGCTTGAGGGATGAAGAAACTCAATTGAGCATGAAGATAAGCTCACTACACTTGTAGATTTGAGAGCATATATGAATATGTGAGAGGTAGCTATGATTGCACTTGGCTTGAAACGTTTGAAACAATAAAAGCGGTCTATTGGTCTTGGCAGTAATTGAGGAAGAGGCTTCCACAATATACAAGGAAACATCCACACTTGTTATAAGGATACTTTGCAATTGCATACTTTTCATCTACACAAGTATGTAGATTCACCTTTCTCTTATAATTGCTTATGTCCTTAAGTGGCTCCATTAGACTAGGATAAGAAATAGAGTAGATTAAGTTTTCATGGAATAATATTGATTTGGAAGGGCTAGAGGGAAAAACGAGCATGAAAAATACTTTAATGTATATATAATATAATTAGGTACCACTAGAGATGGAAAAGACCATGTTTTGAGAAGAGATGAAAAAAGTCACCTTTTGGAGTCAAAATTAGTCCACTTTGTTGATGTGGCAATTAGGAGTAGTGGAGCATAAATTGGGTATGCAACTACCTCTATAGGGTCCCAAGTATCACATGAATGGGTATTAAAAAATATGAGTCGATTTTGCAGTTCTTCAATGTAAAAAAGTGTATAAATTGAGTATTTCAATTTATAATATGATTGGATGTCTTTTAAGAAAAAGAAAGCTATTTTTTTGTGAAAGGTTTTAAAAATTATATTTTTAGAACCAAAAAAATTTTGAGTTATTAATAGGGTACTTTTAAAAGAGTCGTGGTCCCTTCTTGGAGGATGAATCGATTTAGAGGGCTCTAATGCAGAAAAAAAAAATGAGTGTTTTAACTACAATATATTTAGGTACGTTTTAAGAAAAAGAAATCTAATTTTTGCAAAAATGTTAAAAGCCATTTTTTGGAACAAAAATAGATTCAAGTTACTGATGCGATATTTTTGAAAGAGTGGTGGTCCCAACTTGGAGGATGAAAAGGGCTAGTTACCAAGGTGAAAAGAAAGGGAGACCCCTCTCCTTTCTAGGTAGAGTCCACAAGAAAATGTGGGTGAAACCCAAGAATGTAGGAGGAAGCACGGGACAAAAAGGCATGCAATGATGATCATTGAAAAGGGAATAATCGAAGATTAAAGATTTCTAATCAATTTCTTATGAGGCCCTTTTTTAGTCCATATTCCCCCTAACAGTTGATTATCTTTCAAGGATGTGGATATGCAAAGTTTCAACCATGACTAAGTTACATAGTGACTTGATTGAAGAGCTACATAAAGCTTATCTTTTGGATGAAGAGCTTAACCATATATATTTCAAAAATTACAGTAAGGATTAATACAGAACTCATTTGGCTCAATGGCAAGATTGTTATTTTCTTTACTCCTCCATTTACCTACAACTAGACATTTTGGTATGTTTAAGACCTATGATAACATCAACAAAAGCATTTACTAGAAGGGATTGTGAAAATATTTAAAGGACTATAAGGATAGCACTCATAAGCTTATAGGTGGTTGATTGCAACAAGTACTCATTCTTGAGGAAAAGCGGATGCATATAACTATGGGTTTTATTCTTGGCTTATCTATGACTAAAAAGGAATGGAAAAGCATCTATGTGGTGGTGGATAAACTCATCAAGGTATTCCATTTTATTTCCACAAAGATATAAAAGCTCGTCTTTCCAACAAGCTGTCTATAGAATGTAGGGATATTTTCTTGAATATTTAAAAGATCAAATTCGCATATAACTATGGGTTTTATTCTTGGCTTATCTACGACTAAAAAGGAATGGAAAAGCATCTATGTGGTGGTGGATAAACTCATCAAGGTATTCCATTTTATTTCCACAAAGATATAAAAGCTTGTCTTTCCAACAAGCTGTCTATAGAATGTAGGGATATTTTCTTGAATATTTAAAAGATCAAATTCTCTTTCAAAGATATCTAGATGCTACACATGAAAGAGGATTCTATTTATGTCTTTATTTCAATCAAAAGATTTGATTTTCGTCATTCATTTTAATCATTTATAAAGTTGTAGATAGAGTAATACTCAATTTTATCCATTCTTTTTAGCCATTATTATTATTTTTAATGGGTGAAAACCTTCAAAAATAGATGTATTGTAAGAAGCTCGGAAGAGACATTATTTTAGATGGTCTTATTAATAACACATTGTCACACTAACATAGCTATATAAGGTGCTGAAACTAGTAAATTTTCATTACTTTTACATAATACAATCACTATCTCTTCATCTTATCTTCTTGTTCACAGCTTTTATGGCTTTTCTCGCATCTCTTCTATCTTTTTAGTATCTCTCTCCTTGTAAATTTTCATCACTTTTATATAATACAATTAATGTCTCTTCATCTTATCTTCTTGTTCACAACTTTTATGGCTTTTCTCTCAGCTCGTCTATCTTTTTAGTATCTCTCTTTTTGTCACTCATGATGTCCTCTTTTCTCTCGGTCTCTGTCTCTCTATATTCTCTTCTCTCACCTCTCAATCTTTTTCTTGATAATAATTGAGAGAGAGGGGAGGAAGAAGAAGCAGTGGCAACAAAGAACAAGAAAAAGAAGAGGAAGAGAAAAAGGTATGGCTGTATGTATGCATGTATGTATGTATACACACACACACACACGATAAATAAAGAAAAGGTTTTGGTGAGGTAGGATAGTGTCCCCACAAGACGTACTTCTACCCTCATCATATGGCACTTCTTTAAACCTTTTAATAATATATACTCGAATCAATGTGTAGGTTCTCTGGACACTTTGCACTAGTGTTCTCCCAATGCTTTGGATTGTAGTTTGAAGGTTTGATATCAATAAAGGTTAGGAAAATTTCCATCGTGACTTTAAATGCATGATTTTTGTGGCAATAGGGTTCATGGATTGTTTTAATCATAAAGAAACTAATTGTGAGGGACTCCAAAGCTTTTGCATTATGCATAAATATTATGTATTTAAGAGCGTAGCTTTATTATAAACATGCTTTATAAGTATACCAAGAGATCTAAATGTCTTTTAATATGATTATAAGATGCAATTTTAAAAATCAAGAAAATTACTTACATTTCTTACATAAATTTAACTTACTCATATATTTCTATATAAATTAATAAAAAATATCCCTATTTATAGTGATACTAAAGCACCATAAATAGATTAGTGCATTATAAAATGTTACATATCTCAACCATTGAAAATGATAAATGAAGAACAAGATATATATGTTTGAAGTGAGATATATCTATTATCTAAAATTATTCATTGAAAAGATATATTTCTCTTTCTAGATGAATTATTCAAAGTTGATACGAGGTGCACAATATGTAGGGGTGATGTTGTGCTATGCCTCCTTCCAAATTTTGTTACAACATGTGGCCCCAAATTGTGTTGCAAAATGTGGCTTGTCAGCACTACGTATCTCACCTGAAAATGAGAAGAAATATTAGATTCAATGATAGTTTAAACTTAATTCATTATATGAAATGAAATATTTTCTTCTCAATCACATTCAAGCAATCCATGATCCTTAAGGATCCAACAATATTGTTGTACCCTCTAACATGTTTCATGAATTGAGTTCTTCCTTGCAATGTCTTTATTTTTTAACACATTCATTTTGTGTTGGGAGTGCACTCTACAATATCTTCTATGGACACATTGTTAGGGCACTTTGCATCTTGACACATGCTTCATTCAGGAAGAGGGTTTAGAGAAAGATATCATATTTTGGTTCTATGGGTCGCATACAAAATCACGCCATATACCCTGATGGTTGTTACAAACTATTCAACATTGTTGAGTGCGCATTTGCAAGAGCAATGGGTTGTGAAGGCAAAAAGAAACCAACCTTGAGAGTCCACACAGCTTTGCTCCAATTTCTTTTTAATTAAAAAACTTTGATATCCTATGTATATAGTATTAAGATGTAACTTCGAAGCCCTAAGTATCAAGGATTGAGTTCTAGGATTACTTAGTGAGTCTTCATAGTGTGTCGTCACAAACATGGCGGTTCATCATAGCTTTTCACATAAAAGGCAAGTAGATTGCTGACTACATGACAATGTCATGATGAATATACATATGCATGTTCTTTCCATGAAGTAGAGAGGTAAATTGATTTTCTTATAAAAGGAATAAGTTTCTTGACTCTGTGACAATGTCATGGCAAACATCCATGTGCATGTTCTTTTCATCAAGTAGATTAGAGCTAAAATGTCTAATTTTCTGAAGCTTAGAATCACTCGTCTAAAAAATGTTAAAATAAATTTTGTGTATAATGTTGGGCTTTTTGCATTTATTTCTACTATAGGTAAATATTCATTAAAAGGGTGAATTAAACAAATGTGTATTTAAGAAGAGAACTTCACACATTGTACATAGTGTGTGTGGGTGTGATCCATCATTGACTATTATAATAGAGTATTAGGTATAAAAACTCAACCATTATGTGAATTTAGCCAACATATGAAATGCATGTGTGAACTTCTATACCGATAGCTCCTATGTCACTTGCTCTATCTATTGCAGTGTCACACGTGTACACGAACACAAAGGTAGCAAAATGTGAACCAAAAGGGAACACTTTATTAAATTGTGAGATGTCATTCTTGATCCCTTATATATGCCAATGTTTTTTTGAATGCTAGTGCCATTTTTTATTAAATTGTGGGATGTCATTCTTGATCCCTTATATATGCCAATGTTTTTTTGAATGCTAGTGCCATTTTTTTTTAAGTTTCTCACCAAAATTTTGAGGAAATATAATTGCCTTTCACCTTGCAACTATGCATACTTGAGGAGGGGGGATTTAGGAATCTCTCTCTCAATCAATGAGTCAGTCCGTGTCTCTCTCTCTCTCTCTCTCTCTCTCTCTCTCTCTCTCTCTCTCTCCTTAACATTGTGTGTGAGGAGAAATTAGATTCGATTATAAAATTTACCTTTAAAACATACCGAAATGTATTTTAGTATTAAAGCATATTTAAATGTTCTTCGATACCAATTCATATACGTTTTTAAATATTTACCTTAATATAAAATAGAATGTATCTTAAAACATTTAATATTAACCTTAAAACATATTAAGCCATTGAATACTTCCCTTAAATCGTACTGAAACTTTTTACAATATTAACCTTAGCATTAAGAGGTTTTTAATATTAAACATATTACGGTTTAGTATTGAAAAATGCTAAACCAGTGTTTAATGATAAAATGCTGTAATACTAATATGGACAGGGTAGGAGCGACTTGTATTTTCTATCAATAAGTTATTACACCTCACATATTAACTTCATAGAATCTCATACAAATTACTGCTCAAGGACCACAGGTCAAGGATGACCCTTGTGATTGGTAAGCACAGAGAGAGAGAGAGAGAGAGAGAGAGAGAGAGAGAGAGAGAGAAAATATTGCGTGCTTCGGGTGCAAATTATGTACGCACTTACATGTTTAGGTCTAAAAGAGTGTCACAATCTTGTCGGTAGAAACCCCGGCATTGACTAACAACGACTTGATGGTCTACATGAGGAAAAATTTGGAGCTCAGGAGCATATTCAAGCAACAATCGACGAAAGACCAACAAGCTAGCGGACGTTCAAATAGGTCTCACCGTTTGGTAACTGGAGGATGCGACGGAAATAACTGCACCAGTTTGACTCGCATCTTGAAGGTCCAGATCAATACTTGTACCCTATGAATTACGATTTTGTATGTTAATGAATAACATGAATATGTGACACAGAGATGGAAAGAGCGAGGGGGGGGGGGGGACTGTGTCTAATACATCACCTGCTGAAGATCGACGACCGTAACCCCTAACTTCTGCCAGTCTTCATACTTAGACTGCTCAATACAATGTAATCTTCAAAACTTCATCTATATTGGAGAAAATAAATGAAGGCGATAATTCCCACAAATACTTTGTGCTATCTCTAGAGAGAATGTGCGGTTGTGAAATGCATACCGCATATACCATCTCATCACTAGATGCGTAGAAATAATAGAGCTTGGCCTCCGTTCTCTTTGTTGCATCAAACCCTGTCTCGATGAGAGCGCGAACAGGCCTGTTGCGGTAGAACGACTTGTCAGCCGGGCAATTGCCAATATGCACACGAGACTATACATACGTGAATTGTGGAGTGTGAGTATGGCAGTTGCTTACCCAAGGGCATAGCCGGAAGCGAAGAGCAGGACGGTCTGGACGTTATCGGCCGGGTAAAGGGGTTCCAAATTGAAGCCAGAGGAGGAGGAGGGGGTGAGCTCGACAGTGGTGCCGGCGGGGCTGGCGATGAGGGCGTCGGCCGTGTTGATGCTGCTGCCGTCGTGGACCAGGAACTCGATGCTCCCGGACGACTCCAGGACCGACGGAGCCGAGGCGACGTAGTAGGCGTCGGCGGCGTACGACGAGCCCGACACTTTGAGGGAGACGTACTGGCCCGGGTTCGAATAATTTACGGCCGAGATCGCATCCGACGGCACCGACAGGGTCAGATTGTAGTAGGCCTTGTTCGCTACCTGCTCCACACTCAGCACCTCGGTGCTAATTGTGGTCGTGCCTGCTGCCGATGACGCTGTTGCAGCTGCCGCTAGCCGACGTGGTCGAGTCGTAGTTAGTGTATGCGACGGTGCTGCATTCACTCCTCGACTAGTAGCTGTCGCTGCTGCCTCCGACGTCATAGCGCCCCATCGACAACCCTTGCGATGCAGCGATAGCTGCAGCTGCAGTGTCGACGGTCGTGCGCCAGCTGGCTTGCTGAGATGATTAAGTGCAGCGCCTGCATTGATACCTGCTGCCTCGGCGCAGAGTGCGGCCGCTGCTGCAACTGTGGATGCCATGATGGATTGTCTGCTCACGAGCTTATGAATTACTAGTTGCAAGTTCGGTGATCCCAAAGCCTGAATCGGAGTAAACAATGTGGTTCAAACGCACGAGGATCCGATCGTCTTTGCTCTTGTACTGATAACTTATAAGAGCCCCGCATCTGCAATTCATGATGAACCGCCGCCCCCCCCCCCCCCCCCCACGTTCTCCTCGTGGACGTCCTTCCGATAGCATGACTACTGTAGGTTTCAGTTAGACTCGTACCGATCTATTTATCGAGAGTGGTAGGTTGATACTTTACTTATCGAGATTCCTGCCAACCAATATTTGTTAAACTTTGGGTACGGTAAAGGGACCAATAAAGTGACGGCTCCGCAAGATACATACACCGTATGCCAATTGAGCAACAATTTTGCGCAGTTTTTAAAGCCAATTTTTGTGAATCTCTGTTGAAGCCCCCCAGTTTTCCTTATAGACGTCCTTCCAATAGCATGATCCTATCCTATAGTAGGTTTCAGTCGAGTCGAGTCGTACCGATATTTTATGAGTGGTAGGTCGATACTTATCGAAAGACGTACCGACCAATATTTGTCCATGTCAAATCAAGTGACAGCCCTCGGAAGCAAAATGCACCCTAGTATCTCTTATCCTAATTGAGTGACAAATTTGTGCAAAAGATGCAATTTTTAAAAGCCCTTTAACATCATGATATAAATATTTTTATGTTATACATAATTTTATTATGAGTCAAAGAATTGAACCATGTAAATTTTTTTAAATTGTAGATTTTTTAAAACCTTAAAATAATGCCTCCTCAACTGCCACTCTATTGGCCCCCTCATTATCACTCTTTTGTAAACCTTTCATTTATAACTAGGAATACTTGATAAAAACTTCAAAATGCCCCAAACTTTTTCTTTCTAGCTCCATATAATATACATTATTAAAAATAATTTATGTAACTCATTTGAAAAAAAAAAAATTATAATGAAAGATTGTTAGATGACACTTCATTGGCTCTTTTACCCTATGTCAACGACTCTCAGACAATGAAGGTTAGACCTTGGCACCAACCGCAGTTTACATGCCAATATCTAAATTTGACGAGATGCCCTAAGTTTCATATGTTATCTAGGTCTATTGAAATACTTTTCACTTATCTAGATTAAGTTTGCAACTATTTAATAATTTAATTTATATATTATATATAATATTAGTGAAAAATGACATGCATAATTATCTTAAACCGTGGGGAGTTCTGTCATGAATATATGTATGTATCATGTGGGTTCAACATAAGGGATTTTTAACATACAATTTTTACACATTTTTTACATGCAAAAGGGTCCCACATAAAGAGGTTACTTATAGATTGAATAGAAAAGGGTTACATTTTATTAAGAAAAAATTCATAGATAACGATATTTAGAAATAGGCCTTGAACGCATGTGATATAAAGGGTATACATATAATGAATTTCTAGGGTCTTAAACACATGCTATTTGACATATGCAAATTGTTTTTACTTGTTTTGACAAACAAAGATACCAAAAAGAGAAAAACGGCCACGTGATACCCTAAGATGTAGGGTTGTAAGGTTTTACAAACTTCAAAGTATTCAAAAATTTACATGGTGACTTATTTGACTCGTTGTAATATTGAATGTAATACACACAAATTTATGTCATAGCTTTACCTAACTAGAAAAAAAGGCTCATTTTTTAAAGCAAATTTGTATCTAAACCTTTACCCTAAGACATTATAATTGTAACTACTTGAGTTGATGGCTTCTTGGTTTATGCTCTTCAATTAATTATAATTTCGATATCACACCCATGCCTTCTTGTCCTTTCTCACATGAAATCAAATGAGGTTTTAATATATAATACACTCAAACTTATAACACATGTCTAGTCATGAAGGATCAACTCTAATTCTAAAGCTTTAGAAAAAATCTTTGAGAACATCTAAGATAAAAAATGGCATAAACATTCTATATTAAGCATTAATGTCTCTCTCTCTCTCTCTCTCTCTCTCTCTCTCTCTCTCTCTCTCTCTCTCTCTCTCTCACAGATGGGTATCACACCATTGGAAATCATGAAGTAAACTTAACAAATTTAGGGAGTCCTATGTGCAACACTTATTTGTATCATAACTTTAATTAGCTAAAATTTTTACCCCTTTTATATAAAATTGTAACTAAACCCTTAACCCTAAGGCATTGATAAGAATACTTGAGTTAATCACTTCTTAGATGATGTTCTTCAATCAACTATAGTTTTAACATCTCACATTCACTTTCTTATCCTTTTTCATGTGAAATAAAGTCAAATTCTAATATCTAATACAATGTTACATAGTTATAACACATGAAGGATCAAGTCAAATTCTAAAGCTTTAGCAATATCTTTGATACCATCTAAGATAAAATATCCATGAATATTTTATTTTAGGCATTATTATTTCTCCCTGAGAGAGAGAGAGAGAGAGAGAGAGAGAGAGAGAGAGAGAGTGTGTGTGTGTGTGTGTGTGTGTGTGTGTGTCCCTTTGTAGCTTTCTCTCTTCCAAGATGAGTATCACACAAATGGAAATCATGAAATGAATTTGACATATTTAGGGAGCCCCACATGCCACACTTATTTGTACATCATGCCTACATTATAAAAGCATATCACATGTAAATGTCTTACTCTTTAATGTTTTTCTTCACATCCTGACCTGAAAGAGGCTTTTGACAAAATAACTTATCTTGATCTTATGAAATATAATGTGTCTTTGTAGTGGAGTATCTCATTCTACTATAAGATGCACATGTAGTAGATCTTAACTATTATTCGTGACATGCATAAAGAAGTATACTCTTTTTATAAGGATATATGATAATATAACTATGTTAATGTAGTTTGGTGTGACAAAGGGTATGTGCAAGGTGGTTCATTTTAAGGAGGGATATGTGTGCATATATGTGATTGAGAGAGAGAAAAATAAAGTATATGTATATATGAAGTATGAAACTTTTAGAGGGAGAGAGAGTGAGAGAGAATGTGTGTGTGTGCATAAATCACATTGACCTAATACCCAATTAATGCTAGAAAAGTGTTCCAAGTTGTTATTGTTATGAATCCCCTCAAGAGATTGTAAGGGAGGATGATACTCTTGCCATGCAATTTGTTAGAGCTCTAGCACATGATATAGTTGATACCTCACTCGTAGTAACTTTTGTGGTTAACGTCCTCTCTCTCTCTCAAGAGCCTTGCATCCTATCTCTCTCTCTCTCTCTTCGATCTTGATAGTGATTACCTTAGGTTTTTCAACTATTCGATCGTCTGGTTAGTCTTGATGACCATAAACATAAATCTCTGAGGTATGGCGTCTACTTTACTTGAGATCCAAGGATGGATTTTCTGGATGAGTTTTACTGGAAACCAGACTGTGACACCAGGTAAGACCTTCGTCAGTCTCAGAGTGTGCGATCTTGCGAAGGTTTAATAACTAATTGCTCCTCAAGGAGCGGTCTCAGAGTGTAGAGCAACCTTAAACCTAAGTAATCATCGTAATCATCATCATCAGCAGCAGCACTCACCGCCACCCTACCGGTCAGATTCACAGAATTGAGGGCAATCAGAGAGATTTTTACTGCTGCATTAGGCTATTAAGACTTTTGATTAGTCCTGGATTAAGTTTGGATTCACAGAATTGAGGCCAATCAGAGACAGATTTCTTTTCGATCCAAGCAAATAATGAGATAGAGCCATGACGACCATCTCAGGCCATCTTCTTGTGGGGAGGAGGGCCAGATGCTGCCTCCTGGAGAGAACGGCATAAGGGGGGTGTTCATCAAGGTGCCCAGGAGGGAAGGGCGAACCCTTCTCATCCCCGCGGAAAAGCGAAGAAATAGGCAGTGCGTTGCATAGAACCATGAAGGCCACAAAGGCGAGGTCTCGTTTAGGGGCTCCCTTGGAGGTGAGCTTCCTCCGCTCAAGGGAGTAGCCAGGGCAACCTTCCACGTATAACCAATCCTTCTCGACGTTCGTGTCTTTTTTCTGCAATAGAGGCTCTGATGGTCTGCACTTGTGCTATACGTCCCCATGGACGATTGATAAAATTGCAGAAACCTAGAATTGTACCAAATATAGTGCTTTCATCCCACTTGCATGTTCTTTTATCTTAGAGTACCGGTTGCCTGTCTTTCCTCTCCAATTAGCGTTTCATGATAAAGCATGCACTCTATTCCTGGATACAATGCGAAGCTCATGTCATTGTTTCATAAGTTTCATAGCTTATATTTCATATTTTTCATGTGGCTTCTTTTCCCGTAATAATTTTTTCATGTGGTTTCTACTATGATGATCTTGCAAATTAATCCATCCATGTACTTTCGGATGTTGATATTTCCATTTATTCAATCAAGGTTTTATTCAATGCTTTGGGATGTTGATATTGCATTATTTAATCGCTTCATGCTGCTCGTTCTCGTCCATTATTCAATCAATGTAAAATTTAATGCTTTTGGATGTCGATATTTCAATTTATTCAATCGATGTTATTCAATTACTATTTCATTCAATGCTTTGGTATGTTGGTATTTCAATGCTTCATGATGCTTGCCCTCGTCGTGTCTATATTCTAGCTGATGATAAATTGTTTCGTTTATATTCTTTCCAGCTGATGAGGGTCTCTATTCCAGCTGATGACAAATTGTTTCGTTTATATTCTTTCCTAATGAGCGTCTAAATTCCAGCTGATGACACATTATTTCGTTTATATTCTTTCCAGCTGATGAGCATCTGTATTCCAGCTGATGACAAATTGTTTTATTTATATTCTGTTCATGGGGCCCCACATGTGTTATGTTGTCTATAGAGCGGCGTCGCGTATTCCAGCTGATGACAAATTGTTTTATTTATATTCTGTTCATGGGCCCCCACATGTGTTATGTTGCCTATAGAGCGGCGTCGCAAACCGTCTCTATAGACCTTGTGTTGTTCTAATGTCACTATAACGTTTTTCTTTAAGTTTTGATGTGACAGATATACTACTTACATCCCAAGTTCAGTTGAAGGAATTTCTTGGAGATTTTATCTTTTGCAGTGATGTCGCTTATCCTTATCTTACATGTTGTATATTTAGGAGGCCTCTGAATAGGTTGTTGTAATTCATGAGTGATGTAGCTTCTTTGATGCCTATGAATAGGCTCTTATAAGTTCAACTTTGTAATTTTATATTTTGAATATTAATATAACGGTAGGCCTATATAGAGCTGTGGGTTTTTCCCTTGAGCCCCCAAGGGTTTTTTCATCCACAGTAAGGGACCTTTATTTGAGCAGGGGATGTTAGCTATATATAGTCTATCTATATATAGCGCCCCAGGTCCCCTCTATATATTCCTATCATGTGTGCTCACTTGATGCACTTCTGGGGTTCCACTTCCGGTGTCTCGTGTCTCTCTTCTCCTCTCTCTTCCTCTGTTCCTTGTCTCCCTCGCGCACTGTTCAACATAAAGCGGTTACTAGTGTAGTACATATCATTAGTAGGTCACCTTGTAGTGGCATTGACTTCCAAGTTGTAGAGAAGATGGATAGGAAAGCCCCCCTCATATACTCATTTACATAGCTTTGGATGTGATGCCTTCTGCTGCGATGTGCCCAAGGACAAACGCAATCAACTGGATCCTAAAAGTATGAAATGCATTTTGCCTAGCTATGGAGATGCAAAGGTGAGATGGGATATCATCTTTGGGATCCACAAGGTGTAGAAAGTGATATGTAGCCACGATGTTGTGTTCCATGAGGACAAAATGTTGTAAGGACCCAAAATGGATCTAACACTAACTCTCTAGGCAATAATCGTGCCTCTGTACACTCAAAGAACACACCCTCTAAGCCTTGCGGCTAGGAGCATCTAAGGGACACACTGTCATAACTTCTATTGTAAATTTTGTGTTCATTTTGGATTGTAATCCAATGGTTAAGCCTTCACCACACTCCTTAGAGGGAGTCCCTACACATCTCGGTGTGAAAAACCATGTAAGCAATGACAGAGAAAGCACCCGTTGGCTGAATGCCCGGCCCCACTGTGGCTCTCCTACACCTCAGGGATTGGCCCCTAGATGCGCCACTAACACAAATAGCACATGCGTCACAAACTTCACTCTTTTTTTCAAACATTTCAGGAGATATAGATATTTTTCACTAAATAGTCCCCAAGGAAATCGATCGTCTAAACCTACAACTTAGGATATCTGACATACTCAACGTAGATCATATGCATGAATACAATTACAATGCATCCAATAATGATACCATGAGTTTCATGCAATGCAATTATGTATTCACGATAGTGCTCAATCATTTTATCATTTAGAAATCAACATTGTGAGGTGCAAAGGCATTCCTTTCAATGATTTTAATCTACACGTAATATTAGGTTGCCGAGGGTCACGCACCGATCATTCTCGTGCTACTAGACCCTCTTAAACTTAAACCATAAACGTCGTATACACCATGCATCAGCAGAATATCAAAATTTAGAATCTTATCAGCACTTAGTCACCCTCAAAACCCCTCCTCTCTATCTCTAGGTTATGCATGCGTTGATAGGTGTAGGAAGCATTTTTTATGTCTTTTTCTTTATAAAAGCGATAAAGACTCCACTTTAACACAAAGGCAAGGCTAAAATGAAGCTCATCCCTCATGTCCTAGCCATGTCACACATCCGCACACATAAATCTTATTTTTTTATTTTTAAATATTAAAAAAATCTATTTTTCTTATTTATTTTTCACACAAACCCCATAAACACCACAAAAATGCCAACATTGACCATTTTTCTTAAAACCACATAATCGCAAGTTTTATGGGTTTATGTGTAAATTATTATGTGACTGAATTTTCTTATTTTCTTCAACATCTTTGATAGATTATAGCATTAACAACCAAAGATAACCATTTCCAGACAATTTCAACCAAAATCTATCATAAAACAAGTAGAATGATCACTTGCCCATAAAAACATGCTTTTTGAGGCTCATATCCCAAGGTTGACACTCTTTCTTGGCCATGTACTAAAATACTAGCCTATTTTTCTTGAGCTCATCACATTCAAAGGAATTGGGGTGGCACCATCATCTAGTATCTCGAGATTGAAAAGTCTCAATGGTACTAATGCATTATTTCCAAGATAATGGAAGGCTTTCATTTAGGGCAATTGGCATATAGGTGTGTGACTCCACACTCTGGGCATCTCAAGTTAGCACTGTCTTTGTTCTCCTATTTCCTTTCAGGACATCTCAATGAAATATACCCTCGTGGCACCAAAAGTCATCCAATAGGTGAGAGGTTATTATGGTTGGTTTCCTCCTATGGCTTAGCCTCGCCCCCTGCCCAAATCCATAAGTGGAATTGGACTAAAATCCATCAAGATTGGATATCCCTCTTCATCATATCTGATATAATAATTCATGTATGTTTTCTCTTCCAATGGCTCTTCCAAAAGGTGTGCAACAGTGTCACTAGGTGGATGAGTGAGAATGGTTCTAGGTGGTTTGGGTATTCCTATCAAAATTATATCTATCCTAGGGGCTCCTAGAGCTCTCAAGAGAACACCAAGGAAACAAGGATCTTACTGCAAGAAAATCTATCTTTTATTCATCAACAAGCTTGTTTTCATCCTTTATCTAACCGCAATAGGAAAAAGAACACCAGGCACAATAAAACTTCACGAATATAAAGAATCCCCCACAGCTTTATCTTTAAGAAAATTAATCACATTCTTCATATTCTTCTTAGAATCCATCGAATAATCACAAAAGAACAAAATAATGCTCCACTTTGAATGTAATTTCATCATATAGTATTCATCTTCAATATCTTCATAGTCTTCTCTCAATCTCTCATATAGATACAATGTTTTTCAGCATAGAAATGACTATCTCTCACACTTTATCACACACACACACATGTGCACTTAATATTACATTTGAGTTACAATCAATAATCTTCAATGATCCTCCCTTGGTCGTGGATACCCCTCCCAAGAGGTATGTCTGATATGAAGAGTCACCAAAGCCACTACAGTGTCCTTACTATTGTCACTATCACTGCAGTCTTCACTTCAAGTCTTCTCCAATTGCTTCTTCTGCTTCTTTGAGCTATTTTGAGATTTCATTCTTCCTCTTCTAAGATTACAAAACATTCCCAAGCTAAAAATCCATCCCACAAAACATTCATCGAGAAAACAGAGCAGAGATAGAAGCTCAACACAGTGTCAAAACAGAAGGCATAAAAAACATGCAGCTTCAACCAAATCCACTTCAAACCTTCCAAAACCATTCAAAATATTCTCAATAATTCCTCAAAATACTTATTCACTATCTCAACCTCACAAAAAAAAAGAATTCAAATAAAATTATAGGCAAAACAGACCTAACATGACCAAATAGACTCATCATAAAACCTATCAAAACATCAGATCTCAACCAAAATCCATCATGACTTTCCCAAACCTACTCAAAATATCCAAAATACTTCTAAAGTCATCAAGATTCAATCAACACACCCTTGTATCAACTAAAAACCATCCAAAAATCAACAGAAACTACTAAAAATACCATCATTGCAACACTAAATAGCTACATGTCTTTGTTCATTTGATACTAGCATTGATAATGGAGCTCCTCTTCTGTAGTTTATTTGTTTTCTCATTCGATAGAATGGTTGAGGGTAGGGCTGATAATATGCCTACCTCCTAGGGAGTCAACAACAATCAATGACCCTCATGACCGAACCTAGCACAATTGGTATACATGCATGGTCATAAATTGGAGCACTCCAATAGGAGATAGTCGCTACCACAATGGATGCACTAAATGTGTAGTTTTATGGGTCGTCTTTATATGTCCTAAAGCTTAGTCAGCTCTAGCTTAAGGCCCAAAATTTACTACGTAAGATCCAAGCCCCTTTTCCTTATCTTGAATATCAGAGGTAGGTTTCTCAGTGTATAGATTATGGATCTCTTATTTTGAATGGTAATGACGGCTACTAGCTAAAAGACCTTTGCATTCCTCTCCTTCAACAGGTTATCAACACATATCACTTCTTCAAAAATTTTGGCTAGTGCATCTTTTTGCAAACTTGAGTAACTTGCTAGCATTTTATAGAGTTCCTCATTCTTAATTCTATTAATGAACATAGTGAAGAGTGCTTTCTGAGTGGTGTTTGGCTATTTGGATCCTTTTGTAGAGACACCAAAAGTGGGTGATACAATCATAAATTTCTTCTTTTTTCTTTTGACATACATTCATGAGTTTAACAAGCAAATTATCTATGTACCCCGCTTCTAAAAATCTCTTGATAAAAAGGTCCTTAAGCATATCAAAGTCATTGCATTCTTCATCATCTAGGCTCACAAATCAAGCTCAACCTTTATTTCCTAAACACAATCTGAAAGCTTGTGCATCTTGGCTAGAGTCCAAGATGTTATTTGTCTCACATACCTATTTGAACTACTGTACGAAGCTATAAGAATCATCTCTTGGTTCGGATCGAAGCATCTCTAATATTGGATGCTATTCTAACTTGGTTAGGATTGAAGCATCTCTAATACTGTGTTACTTCACTTGTTGGCTAAATTATACAACACAACTGCTGCTTGGTCAAGATTTCCACTTTAGGGATCTTTCCCTATCAACATTTGCTCTTGGTCTCTTGATCTAGCTCTTTCTATGAATGCTAATATGTGCTGGAGCTAGTTATTTCAACCTCTTTTCTTTGCCTATAAATTCTTTATGCTCGCATAAACCTAGTGACTTACTACAAAAGATATTTTCCTAGTCTCCTTTGAAAAGATAGGGGGAGAGAGAGAGAGAGAGAGAGAGAGAGAGAGAGAGAGAGAGAGAGCTCTTGCAAGACATATAACACATTGGGAATGCATTCAAGTCAGAGAGGGAGCCAGGGAGAGAGAAAGAGGAGAGAGAAGACTGCAGAGGAGAGAGAAAGACTGCAAGAAGAGAGAGAATAAGAGTGATGAGGAGAGAGAAAGACTAGATTTAGAGAGAGAAAGAGAAGAAAGAAGGGGAAGCCATAGAAGCTGTGAGCAAGAAGGGAGAGAAAGTCTGTAATTGTATCAATGTGTCAAAAAGATGTGAAAATTTACATCTTCTCTCCTTTTATACCAATGTCAGTGTGACATGGCATAATATCAACATTATTAACACTTATTTGCTATTCCCAGCTTCTTACAAAGCACTTGCATCAAAACTAGGATAGAAGAAGCTAGTGTGTATGCAAACAAACAATGTTGTTGATCAAGCACTTACTCATGATGGTAGGCCATGAAAACAATTCATAGATCATCAATGTACATATAAATAGTCAATTTCAAAACTTTCTAAAATGTGATTTGATCATCTTTTAGATGAGCAAGACGGTGTTTAATGATCAAAGATAAGCCCTTCTCACAACCCCTAAACATGACGATAAGGAGTGCCATTTGGGAAATTGAGTTTGTCAAAGAACTCAAAACAAAAAAAATTTCAATGTTTCACGAACACAACTCAACCAAGACATGAACAAAAATGACCAAATATGCCTCTTGTAGCCTCAAATACTCCAAAATCAAACACAAGGTAGAGCATCAACAACATAAAAATTTGAGTCTAGGAAAACAAAATTACTTTGTACATCTTTGAGATTGTTACAACGCTTCGAGCTTCCAACATCTAAATTTTGCAAACTCAATCAACACACATGAACATCCATACACTTGTACGGTATCTTCCTCTCTCTTCTCTCTCAAGACAAAATTTGATTATGAAGGGAAGGGCAAGGGCCCCTTACAACTTCTCTCTAGCCCCTTATATAGATTTTCTCCAAGCGCTGAGTTGGGCTTTGTAAGCTTTTAGCTTTCAATTCGTTTAAGGCTTTTAATAAAGCTTAAAGAGCTTTATCGACTCTCTAAGGAACACTAATAACCTTTTAACATTTTCCAAAAATCTTTTGGTAAGCATTTTCGTTTCTTGTTTTGGCACCCTTCACATAATTGCATGAAGCCAAACATTGAATCAGGCCGCTAGCTCATATCTAGCAAAAATCATACTCTGTAAGCCATGAGAGTACTCCTTCATCATTGTCATCTTAGCATCCAAGCAAGCTACACAAATTAATGGCATCATAGTGTAGTGCGTTTAACACTGCTTAAAATCTTGTGGACCTCATCATTTCGTGTCAAATCTTTGTGAGCTACATTTGTATGAAAGAAGCATACTTTTGAGAGACTTGACAAAATGTAGAGAGGCAAGGAAACCTATCTTGTCATTCTTGAAAAGAGCTTGGAGCATATCTTCATCAATTTTTACTGCTTTCTTACTTTCCTCGGTATAACAAATTAAGGTCTCCTTTTGAATGGTGATGGTCATTTTCCCGTAAGAATTTAGCACCAATGTCAGCCATGCAACAAGGTGAGAGGGAGGGGAGTTGGTATGTCGAGCTACAGTGCCATTTCAGTAGAAAAAGATAATGAAACTCCTCTTCAAAGCACACTTTTGAGAGACTTGACAGAATCTAGAGAGGCAAGGAAACTTATCTTGTAATTCTTGAAAAGAGCTTGGAGCATATCTTCATCAATTTTTACTGCTTTCTTACTTTCCTTGGTATAACAAATTAAGGTCTCCTTTTGAATGGTGATGGTCATTTTCCCAGGAGAATTTAGCACCAATTTCACCCATGCAACAAGGTGAGAGGGAGGGGAGTTGGTATGTTGAGCTACAGAGCCATTTCAGTAGAAAAAGATAATGAAACTCCTCTTCAAGATCAACAGTTTATAAAACAGACTTCAAATAGCAAGAAGAATGTTGTTTGACGAGGCTACTTTTTTGTACATTCACATCAACATCCAACAATAGCTTTTCATTGACCCACAATAAAGATGACCTTCATTGTTGATTTCTCTGAGATTGTTGTGATTTCCTTTCTTCTACTCAGTCTTAATCTTGAACTTACCATGAGACCAAATTGATGTTCATATAGCCTATAATTTTGGTATCATTTAGTCACAATTGTTGAAGCACCTCCTCACCAACACATATCGTAACAATGCCAATCCTCTTGTCCTTCAAAGCAAGGCATGTGATGAGATTGATAATAATATGAGCCCCAATGGCAATGATAGGATTGTCCTATAGACACTACTCCACCACTAATATTCACATGATCAGACATTCGCCACATGTACATATGTACTCATACACATAGTACATACATAGACACATGTCACATACTACTTATACTTGCTCCTTCTTTACATACTCATACACATGACTCACACACACCTCTCCACACACACACACACACACATTACTCAGCATTACATCTACTCTTGTATTCATACATACATATACACAATTCTTAGAACCAAAAGATTTGAGGTACTCATGGTCCAATAACTTGAGCTAGTCAGATCTTTGAAGCATGCATCTTGAAAGTTGCAAAGCAAGATAGAGCTTCACCTAAAACCCATAAATGCTAAGGGACTTCCCCTCTTCATAGACTTGAGTACAAATAATACCTCCCTTTAAATGAATGGTTTATCCAAGAGCAAGCTAATTTGAGCAAGGTGCCAAGGACTCTCTCCATTTCCACATCCAAGATTTTAGCAACACTCTAAGACCAATCAACAATACTCTTGGACTAAACTTCAACTAGCACTGAGAGATGCTTGTGGAAAAAATTAGCATATCCTAGTCATCAGTAAAGGCGTATCTATTTTTGTTCTAAATAAATGTGATAGTCTCAGCATATATATATATCCCATAGCTTATAGATACTATGGCCAATTTAATATATTTATTTCAATATTTGTTTTGCATGAATGGCAAAAGAGCCTTCAAAATCTCGATACACCTTAGAAATGTTGGAAAATAAAAAAATTTGGAGTTGTAACTCAACCTACTCGAGTTTCAAAAAAGAAAAATAAAAAATAAGAGTATAGCCATTTGGTGACATATAGCCACTAAAATCATCTATGGGTAGGATGCCCAAGAGAGGGTGGAAATCCTGGTTCACAGTGGTGGAAAAAATACAAAAGGGACACAAATCCTATTTCATAGGGGTACAAATCAAAAGGGACACAAACCCTTATCCTAAAAAGGTGTACCACCCTGGAAAAATAAAAAATCCTAACCTTAGTTTTGGTCTATATAAGGGTGGTAGGTCTCACTTGTATTCACCCTTTTGGTGCATCTATGTTGTGGAAGCTCTATCAGTGCAACTATTGAAGTTTTCGATTCTCTTATTCTATTCAATCATCTTGCCTGCATTGTTGAGAGTGGATAAGAGAGAGAGAGAGTGAGAGGTGTGTCCAGTGTGAGGGTATGTCACCTTCTTTTCTTCTTCTTCTTCTCTACTATCTTCTTGCCTTGTTGGTGTGCTTGGTGGTAAATGCAAAAGAGAAATAACATTGAATCATATTTCTTGGATCCTCAAACCATATTCAAGCCTTTAATCTTTTTAATTACAATCTGGGAAGGTAAGATAGGTGAGTTCACTACACCTCGCAACTAGTCTTGTATTCTTGCTTTCTTGGGATAAAGAGGAGAATACATGCTTAGTTAGAGTGAAGTGTCAAGAGATAAGGTGAGAGATTGTTGCCAAAGTGAGTTGCAACTCTTGAAATAATAGAAGTCCATCTCAACTATTGTATATTTAGCCCAATAGCAAACCATCCCCAAGTATAGATAATTCCTAACCAAGTATGATCATGATAAGAGAACTAAAACAATCACCATAAAGATATGAGAAGGCATACAAAGAGTGGAGATTCTCCTTTTTGTAAAGCTCATACATAGGGATCTACACCTATTAGAGTGATCATTTGGGAGAGAAACTTGGGAGAAAACTAACATTGTGGCAAAATTTAAATTCACAAAGTATGAAATGGGTAATGATGGGGTTAAGCTTGACAATCCCTGATCCTAACTTGAAATTGTATGCCATGCTGATACAGACATTGTTCTCTAGCACTTTCCATAATTCAACAATCAACAAGATCCACTTGGACATTTTGAAGATTTGGTTATAGGATACCTATAAAATATAGATCTAAATACTTATGCAAGTAGCACAATCCATGTAGTGGCCAAAGTACATAATGATGCTACTAAGTATGAGGAGGTCCTTGATGGGGAGTAAGAAACCTACAATTGCAAATGCTACAAGTAAGACTGCTATGGTTAGATTTGGAGGTATACTAACCACCATCATTGATGAAGCATTGAATGATCCTAATATAGCCAAGGAATTGAAAAAAAGTACCTAGGAAGACAACACAATGTCATGAGTGTTTGTAGAAGATAACTTGAAAAGAAAGGGAGACTAGAAAGATAGGTAAAACATGGATAGATGCAAGAAGTAGAGTTCTCTTAGACATCACAAACTAAGAAAAGGCTACAAACTCAAAAGGAAAGGAAGATAGAAGAGGAGAGAAGGAAAATGTCTGAAAAATGTAGCAAGCTGAGCTAGAGGCCATTCAAAAGTAGAAAAAATAAAAATAAAAATTAGGAGAAGATACACAGAAGGATGACTAGGAGAAGAGCAAGGAGAAAGGTTCCACCAATGTAGAGAAGAAGAAGAAGTTAGGTAGTAATCTTTTTAGAATTTAGACTTGTAGAATTGATATCTCAAGATCTAAAAATAAAAGTTTATGACTAGAAAAAATTAAAAATTCCCTCAAAGTAGTCAAAAACTTACTTTTGGGATTTTCTAGATTCAACATAGATAACTGTTGGTTTCAAGCATGGTAATTGAGAGGCACAATGTCAAGGTGGATTGTAGATGCTCTTGCTCATTAAGACATGTGATTCATGCTAAGTGAGGTGATTCAAGAGATGTGTGTGCATGTGTGCGCACAAGTAATAGGAAAATGGCTAAGATCAAGAGTAATTTTATTCATTATGAGATGTCTCATATATAGGCCCAATACCATCAAGTGAGAACCAAGCTTTTCTTACATCATAGGTGAGCTAGATGCCACTTTGCACCAAATCCTCTATCTAAAATTACTTATGATCCCTTTTTTATTATTTTAGAGCTAGTTTTCATACTCTTTCCATGCCCAACATCAAGTGTATACTCTTATGATTTCAAATCCTAACAATACATATGCAAGATAACAATATTTTCAACACCCTCCCATGGTCCAAACATGGCATATTTTGGCTCATGTGGACTTAGGTTGAGTTTACATCAATCTTCATGTGGAAGGGCTTAAGACTATCAAGTAAGATCCTAAGAAAGCATTGAGTCTGACATCTTGGATACTAAGGTACTATTCCAAGAAAGCATTGATTTGATTACTTGGCTACCAAGCTAGTAACCACTATTCAACCAGCTTAGTAAATAGTAAAGCTACTATATTTTAGCTTTTATCAATGTCCAACCTATTAGGTCCTTTCCAATATTTGATGGTGTTTCTTAGATTGATTTTTCCAAGCTCTTCATATCTATGAAATCTTTGTTTAGCTTTTCTCCTTTTGGGTCTTGTTTTTGGATCTCCATGAACTTTTTTCGTGTTTAAAATTTCACCATATAAGTCCAAGAAAAGTGAAGACTCACTATGCTTAATAGTAAGAACTTCATAGTTTCTTCATGTAGTGAGACTCTAATAAAACATTTGAAACATTGATTAATGGGATGGAAAAAATCTTTAGATTGATATAGACCTTCCAAAATTCAAATTTAGAGTGATTAATCATGCAATTGAGGGGCCAAGCATAGATTGCTATGCATAACGGTAATCATATAAAGTGGCTTTAAAACAGAATGAGAATCATAATACTTGTCAAGATCAAATAAGCAATCAATAGTTGTAAAGATCAAACTAGCCATCATGGTGATGATGATGATGATTAGTGGATATATTCACCTTTGAGTTGATATTTGTGGGAATTTTTGTGCATCCACACAATCACGAGATCAAGGAAATAGCTATGGAGGATGATGTAAGAGAGTAAGACAGACAAGCTAGATACAAAGTAGAAATGTAGTTGCAATGATAGATCCAAGTATTGTCTATTATAATGAGAATGAGCCTCTTGAATAAGTTGAGGGAAGTAGCTTGTTTACATCATGAGTGATGCCATGAGTCCAACTACTTCTCTTAAAATGGTCCAAATAAATCTCTCCCTTTTTCCACCAACTAGGGGAGAATTCACATGAGCATGTTAGAAAGGTCTGTTTCCAACACCCTCCCTCCTTGGTATGAATAATAGGCAAGTAATGTACAATGTAGGTGATGACTGGCAAATCAATGCAAATATAGGCACAAAAATATGCTCACATGGAAACAACTTTTTGTAAAATGACTCATTGCAATTGTACCCCTTTGTTAAAATTTCAACTATGAAGCAATGTAAAATGTGTAGTCCAAAAGAGACACACTATAAAATATTGCTAGGAAAAGGAAAGTTCAAACCCTTTTGTCTCATTCCAAAAATTGAAAGGTCCTTAGACCTTAGTCCATGTATGCATATTTGAATTTTTATAATTCAAGAAAGGAAAAGGAGGTGGTTGCAGCCGTGGGATTTGGGGAGGTGGGAGGTTGAGGTGGTTACACCCTCTCTCTTCCTTTATCTTCTCTTGTCACGGTTCATTTCTCCCTCTCTCATTTTGGCACAACACTTGCCTTCTTGTTCTTGCTTTTCTCTCTTGTACTCCTTTGCAAAATCTAATGGAGAGTGAGGAAGAGGAAGTCTAGGGTGAGGATGGAAGAATTGTCCAATTTCTTGTGTGCCTTCCTCTTGTGTGTTTGGAGAGCATGGATTCTTGGTGAGAAGGAGAGTTTTCTTGCAGGTTTTTGTGGCCAGCAAATGTATTTGTAGCGTCTCTTGGCCGGTTCGTGGTTCATATTGTGTTGTGGCAGGGTGCTCTTCAGTAGGATAGGATAGATATGGGCTAGATGGCACTCACTCTAAAAGATAAATGAACATCTAAAACTTCAAAAAGGAAGTCTAAGATTTCAAACTTCAAATTCCATCAAGTACTCATAAAGACTAGGATTACTAGGGAAGGACATCTAGAACTTTAACAACAAGTCTAGGATTGTAGGTGCACTTTACCTACATGCCAAATCTAGATGGAAGAAGACATATTTGTCATGTACTCATGATATCTTACAATCTCTCACCCTGCAAGTTCTCCTACTATCTACTCCTACCTAGTCAGCTAATCTTAGATAAAATCCGCAACCCACCAAGTAAGAAGAATGTGATCCTCCCATATCCTCTTGAGGGTTCCAATTCCTCCTCCTTTACCCTTTCATTCTAGATTCTTGCGGGTACTTTTTGTAGATTTTTCATGTTTTTTTTTTCTCTTGGTGAATGTTTGTAGCACTCTCATGTGGGGTCTTGACTTTGCTACACTCATAGAAACTTGAGCTTGTAGAGCTAATCCATCTTTTTTTGCATATCGAGTAAGAGGGTCAAAGGAATAGGCTCTTCATCTACTTTCTCCTTGCCCTTCTTATAGAACTAGATTCTCCTTTTTCAAGGGCTAAAATAGCCATAACGTGATCTTGGATTGAAGTTTCTAATGATCCTTGGATAGCTTTTATGAGATCTTATCTTTCTTGTTGTGCCCATCCATCCTCTAGTTTGTTAGACTCTTTCTTAGAGATTTTGGCGACCACATCAACCAATCTTTTCTTCATCACCTATAGTGTCTTCCCTATTGTTCATCACCTATAGTGCCTTTTCTGTTGTTGCTATTTTTTCTTTTCTTTTTCTATTGAGTCAAATCTAGAGCTAAGCATCAATTGTTCATAGGCACACCTAGGAAGGTGGCTATAAGGATAGTATGAATCCATAGTTAATGATCATAATTTTTTGACTTTGTGTGGCTTAGCTTGGAGGGTCTTTTTTAAAGACCTTGTGGGCTTGTACAAGTGACCTTGCACATGCTAGGAAAAAAGTGCTCCACATACACTAATTGATAAAATATGAATATGCATTTAGAGACCTTCAGGGGATTGAAGTATGGATTCATTTAATGCACTATAAACTTGTAATAATTTTTCTTAATGGATAAAATGAACCAAAATTTTCTTTTTAAGATTGATTAGCTAATAAAAGTTTCATCCATTGTTAACAATTGGTAAAGTTCACCTACCATTAAATCTAAATCTATCTTCATTGCACATCTGTCATCTAATCAATGAATATGATACATGAGAATGAAGGTGACATAGTCTATTACTTAGTCCATGTTGATATTTTTTTAGTTGGTTCAATAGTGTCAAGTGTAGTGTAGTTTGTGGTATTACTTCTGTTTTGATGGTCATGATAATGCATTTAAGACTACAGTGTGTATATTTTTTTAAAATTTTGTTGCTTGATATATGAGGATTAGGGTGCCTATTTGTTTGCATTTCATGAAGCTATCGGTTGCATGTGTGGGTAGGTCATGTTGAATTCTTTTTAGGATGTGGTTTGCTTGGGGTGGTCTTTTGTGTTGTGGACAAATTGATACTCTCATGACATCTTTTTCTTTTTTTTTTGCTATTTTGGGGCCTCCTCTATGTCTATTTGTAGTGTGTGTGTATTTTTAAAAAATCTGAATGGCACCTCAAACTCCTCCCCTAGTCCAATATATTATGTAGGTTGATTAGATTATTCTCAATTTTTGGAATTAGATCTTATTACTAAGACCGCTCTATCCCATTTTGTGGCTCTCTCATTGCCACTCATTCTTGATAATCCTACACTATGTGATGAATTATTAGCTGCTTAGAGCAAAAATAGTCTAGCTTTGTTCATGGGACCATTGCCCTGATGATACCTCAAGGATTGGGGAAGATTTTGTCTCTTCCTTATCGTGGGGAGACCTTTCTAGTAGCCCACCTGCTCTCTTTCAATGCTAATATTATGAAGCTCTTGTAGAGATAGACCAAGGAGTTATTGGATGCTAAACAGGTCATCACCACATCCAAAGTTTGTGTTTCCATTATCTTTGATCCCTTTTGGAAACAATTATATCAGTTCCTTTAGGGTAGGTTTATACCTACCAACACTCCATCTAATTACATGTCTAAGGAGTTATTTACTACTTCTAGAATGGTGCTCAAGGATATAACCATTGATTGGAGTTTATTTCTCATTACCAAAATGGATCAACACTTTTATTATGGTGACGAGGGGTGATGTGACTAATGTCATGTATATTTCTTACTTATATGTTTTCTTGATATACTCTACCCCTACAAATGAAATTCCACCACCTCTTGAAATTCCTCCAATGGTTCCCTCTTTTTCTAGTGAAGATTTTTGAATCTATCCCTCAAGATCATGACTTCCCTCCTCCTCTAATTATTTGAAGGAAGTGCTTAAAGTGTGTGGCTAAAACGGTTTTTGCTTTAGTTCCTCCAATGTCCATTCCTACTACATCTAGCAGTACCCTTATTGCATGCCTAATACCTCTAGATTTACAAAAATGGTAGTTTCGACGTAACAATTCTTTCTCTATATCACCTAGTGGTAGGAGATGCCATTCCTTTCTTATGTAAGGATATTTAGAGTTCCATATAAATATTAGTTATTATAGCTTGTGTTTAGCAATTGTACTCTTCTTTCCCTGAGAAGATGCAACACTCCAAGGAGGAGTTACATAAGGCTAATACTGAGCTTGCCTTTATTAAGGAAACTCTTTCCAATCTTTTGAAACAAATGGAGTCACAGACTAGATTGTTGCAAGATCAATTAACTGAAGCAAAGGCTCAAGTAGCTACTTTCAATGAGGATAACGATCAATTTTTTCAAGAAACCCAGGATCTTAAAGCTTTAATTGTTGACCAATTAGTGGAATTACAATTAGTAAATTGTACAGTTGAGCATCAAAATACCCAAATTGAGGAGTTAAAAAAACAGTTGGCTCAGCTACACTCCATGTCCTAATGTACAATTAGTGCTATCTTTATTAGCTACAAACTTGGCTGCTCTCCAATGTAATGCAACCTTCTGTCCTTTATTCCAAGCTAAGTTGGAAAGGATTCAATCTAAAATGTACCTTTTGTGGTCTTGTTTTGAGCAGTTTATGGAATACATCCTGCTACATCATTTTTTCTTTGTGCACAATCAATAACAAAAGCTAGTGTTTTACATGAAGCTATTCACCATGGGTTTGCATCCTCCAAAGGATGGATAGAGTGGTGCTTGGTCCTCAAATCTCCTAGCGTAGAAGTTGCTCGAATGGTTTTTGTTGATTCAATGATATGAGACATCATGCTAATGTCTTACATGTATCTTAGAGGTGACCTTCTAATTTCAAAAAATGAGGATATGTCTTGGTATGTGGGAGATGTTATCTTGCAAGCTGTTCTTTATGTCAAACATTAAGAGTTGCACATGGATGAGATTTTTTAAGCCTATTCTTCCAAAGTGGATGCATGTCTTGAGATTTCTTGATATTCAATGATAGAGTTTATGGTATTGAATTATAGACAATTGAAAACCAATGTATGATTACAAAATACTAAACAAATGAGAGATGATATTTTAGCCCATGTTTCTAAACAATTCCCCGTTGATACCTCCTTCTTTGAAGCTTGTAACCATCGCTTTGTTCTAGGTCCATTAGTACAACAGATGGCTCACATATTAGATTCTTATCTATCTATACTTCAAATGATTCTCCATGTTATTTCTCCTGTTCTTTTTCAACCACAAGGTACTCCCCAAATTCCTATCTTTACTCATTGCCCATATATTGTGGATCGTGTTTTCTATCCTACTCCTCCTTGTTCTTCACCATCTACCACACTCCTTTCCACTTTTCTAGTATATTTACTAACTTTTTTCTTATCCAATTTAGTTAAATTACGTGAATATCCATATTTAACCCTTTCTTATTTTTATGCTTTTTTCCATCTATCCCTTCATCCCTTGATACTTATTCCTCTTCCTTTATATACTACTTTTACTCCTAGCCCCTCTCAGTTGGTTAGTAGCCACTTTGGTTTTGATTTGTAGATACAAAGACGAAGAGGGTGGAGCCAAATAGATTTGTTAACAAGGCCTCAAATTAATTGGCCTATGATTCTAGGGGATTGACAGACTCTTATCCAAGCTTATTAGAAATATTTGCAGTTTGTGTAGAGGTGTGTATGAGGGTAGTGCTCCTCTCCCTCACCCACATGATGGCGTCGTGGTATGCACGTTGATAGCGTCCACCCTCTATCTGTGATTTCTCGTCCCTCTAGCCTTTTCGGCTTCTTGTAATTATTCTCGTGCCTCAGTTGCACTTCATAATATACATATCGAGTTACCTCATTTCCGTGTCGTGTTACCTTGCCCGTTACGTGTTACCTGCGGTTTTCCGTGACGCGTTCCGTGTCGCGTTCCGTGTACCTCCAAAAACGCTTCCGCATTGCTGTGGGGCTACCGATTAGAGGGTGATCCCTCATGAGGCAGGCTCCATAGGGTGGGTGTTGCCTACCCAAAGACGGCACCGAGAGGTCGTCGTCACACTTGGTCTATCATCAATCTATTGATCCTTCAATTAGATTAATTGCTCATTTTGCTTGGTACCTAGCGTACATGCATCTTCATTCTCATAATGATTAGAAGCTAGTACCAAAGTTATGTATGAATGCCAATGTGGATGTTGATTTCTGTCAGTTGGATATTGTTTATTTCCATACTCTGTCTTTCAAGTAGATATCTTGTTCTTGTGGAGAGGATGTGCTATTTGCAATTTTTTCAAAATCCTTCCAAGATATTTATGGATGAATCCTTTTCCATGGATAGGTTTTGAAATCATCAAGATTTTAAAGGAGAACATATTCATTGATGATTTCTTTATGGATGTAATTGGTGGAGTGAGCTTTAATGGAATCTCTTTTCATTCTCCCTTATTGGGATATCATTCAGATTTCTATGTATTATGTGTTAGTATGTGAGTGTGTTTAATTTCTGTTCATGTGGAGATATGGTTTGAGAAAGCAGAAACGATTTGAGGATTTTGATTTATAGATTTTGCTAAAGTTTTAAAGAATAGCAAAGGATTGGAAGAACCTCATATATCCTTTACTAAATTTTTTGTCAATTTTATAAGCTAATAATTGGTTTATGCTTTAAGGTATTTTCCTTTCGTTAATCTTTTTTATAGATCCAGGTTATTTTGGAGATTGATGGGATTGAAGTTCGTTCATGGATACTAATTGATCGATGTTCAAGAAAGAAGTTTTGAGCTGGTTTTTGGATTTAATATTCTTTCTTGTTTCAAGGTCGTGATGAGGACACTCCTTGATTAATTGTGGGGATATGCTGAGAGTTGAATTAACTTATTTTTTGGGGTTGATTTTTGCTATTTTGTGTTTATTTTGTGATAGATTGATTGGTTTTTTTTAAAGTTTGAAAGTGTTTTAGAGTGTGTTGGGATCCATTGAGAAGATTTGAGAAGTTGTAATGTATCTATTTGGTTTTGATAGGGTCTACTTTGCTTCTGTTTTGGTTTGTTTTCTTTCTATTTGTGAGGTTAAGATTGCAACTGAGTCTTTTTGGCAATGATTCACAGTGTGATGGAAGGTTTTTGATGGTTTGAATTGGTTTTGATTTGAGCTTTATGGTTTTTATGCCTTCTGTAGAGCTTTTGTAGTGTTCTCTAAAGCTTTTGTATCTGATTTGTAAGTCTTTGTTTGTTTCTACAAGTGTTTTGATGGATATGTTTTCAGATTGAGGAATGTTTTGTAATCTTGAAAAAGAAAGAATATAAGCTTGAAATAAATTGAAGAAGCAGAAAACGTAGCTGAAGAAGACTTGAATTGAAGGACTGCAGTGACAGTGACACTGATGAGCTCTCAAGGGACACTATAATGGCTCTGGTGACTCTTTATATCAGGCATACCTCTTAGTTAGGAGAGGTATCCATGACCCAGAGAGGATAATTGAGAGTAATTATTTATTATTTAAATTTGCAATTGAGAGAGAGCATATCTACGAGAGATAGAGTATGAGAGATAGCCAATTTTTTATATGAGAAACATTGTATCTACAAGAGAGAGATGAGAGAAAGACTATGAAGATAATGAAAGATGAATACTATGTAATCAATTCCATTCAAAGTTGATATTTCCTTTGTGTAACTTTGGTTCTTCGATGGCTTCTATGAAGAATATGTTGAAGATTTATTGTCATAAATCCATGGGAGATCTGCTATGTGATATTACATGAAGATTTGTAAAGATTAGAGTGTTGTTTTTCTTCTTTTTGTTGATTAAAATATGAAGAAAATTCTTGCTTATGTGACAAGAGAGATTTTCTTGCAATAGATTCTCCGTTTTCTTGGTGTTCCTCTTGGAAATCCATTTTATATCCCAATGAGCATGACCAACAACTTCCTCAAAACAAGTGGACTCAACATCCTCAACCACCTTTACCACATAAGCATAATGATGAGCTAAATAACCTTTAAAGCCAAATATTTTAATAGGATATATAACCCTGCTAAACCTACGTATCACGAAATCACTCAGTGGAGCCTTTACATTACCATGTGCTTTTTGTACACCTAGTGTCTTGATTGAAGGAATACCAAGCTCATCATCCAAACTCTCTAAACCACTGGAATCTCCATCAAATCCCAAATGACTAGTAGATTTATCATTACCACATCTGTCACTTCATTCCTTTGTCTTTACTTGTAACACTTTAGATACACCTAAAGATGTGAGTTTACTCCTTAGTCTCCCAAACAAGGGTTAATTGTAGATGTAGTATAAGATGATGTTTTGGTCCAATAAGACTACATGATTTTTTATTTTCTTTTTGCACAAAACTATCACGATCATCCAATACATCACCACTAGATACATACCAACTGCTCATCATCTCATAAAAAATAACATTCTTTGAACTCATTATGATATGGTAATAACAACGATACTCTTTCTGCTCTAAAGAATATTCAATAAAAATACACTTTTTAGCCTTTGGATCAATCTTCTTTCATAGCTCATTTGGCACATGAATATATGCAGCCAAATGCTAGTGTGATACAGCGGGCTTCTTACCTGTAAAGTAATCTTTAGGGGTCATCCCATGAACTACACATGTGGAAGTTCTATTCATAATATCAACAACAGTATAAATAACTTCAAACTAAAAGTATTTCGGCATATTCTTTTCAACCACCCGTCATGCCTATTATATATCTATTTTTTCTTTCTACAATCTCATTTTTCTTTGGGGTATACTTGCAAGTAAACTATCTCTTTATCCCATGAGACCTCAAGAGTTTTTTCCCTATAACTGATCTCAAGTACTTAACTTTCAAGCCTATTTTTGTTTCAAGAATAGCCTTGAAAGTTTTTAAGTGCTTAAGTACATCACTCTTTTCCTTCATGAAATACACCCACAGCTTGAATAATCAATAGACGTGACAAAATATTTGTTGCCACCAAGAGATATATTTTATGTAGGTTTCCAAATATATGTATGCACAATATCAAGTATATACCTACTCACATCTCTATCATGAGAAAAATGTTGTCTTACATGCTTACCAAATTGACATGCTTCACATACTTTATGAAATTTTGCAACTCTAAAAGTAGGCAACCATGTAACCAATGCTTTGACTATATTAATTTCAACCTTTGTACATTTGTATGTCCAATACTTTACGCTATATTTCAATGTCTATGACCACTCCTTTGCTTTTAGCATACATATAACATTCATAGCAAGAATTCTAACATCTAAGGTGAATATGTGGCCAACTCTACTTCCTTTTGCAACCAACTTGCACTATCATTAAAGTCTTTTACAAAACAACATTTTGCATTAAATCGAATATGCAACCCTTGCTCTACCATTTGGCTAATAGAAACTGAATTCTTTGTGTGATTAATGACACATGTAAGACTACAAATAGCCAACATATCACATTTTTATCTTTTACATTCCATTCTTTCCATGGCTTTAATTCATCTATAATCATAGGGTTACTCAGCTCTAGCTCATACTCTTAACCTAAAACAAACTTGTAAAGGCCTTTTCCAATAGGGAATTTCATCACACAAAACTTCCATGATGGATAGTTATTCTTGTTCACTTTATCAATGATGGCGTCTCTATTTTTTATACCATTATCACAAATTGAATATAAAATAGTAAGCATGTCTTCTGTAATCTTTCCCAGCAAAGTGTAGAGTAATAGATTAAGCAGTCTTTTTTTACTAACTACTCAATACTACACGTAATCTACAATCCTTTGGTAAATAAAATATATGTTTTCTTCTTGAAAAATACCTCAGAACATACAAATTTGAAATCTATAACTTGTGCAGCTACTTTCGGTCAATACAACTGAAATTGCAGTATACCATGAAACTATTATCTGCAACCTTATGAGTCTAAAACAATGTCTAAAACGGCTTTGTTTGACCAAAATAGTAGCAACAAGCCCTAAAGAGCTTATTTGCAGACTATACAGTGCTTTTCTTGCACACCAAATCTCATAGCAATATAAGATTATTGCTTTGCACTATTTGTGGTGCCTCCATAAGCACTATTCACTCAAGAGAAAGAGTGGAAGAATTGGAGGGCTTCTTACTCAAATCCTTGCTTCTTCTCCTTCCCTTCAGCTTTCAAAACTAACCTTTGTCAATGGTGCTACTCTAATATCATGTCATGAATTGCATGGTGGGGGGACTTACTTAAGCTATTGTACCAAACACACCCTATACACACAAGAGAAAGCTCACTAAAGAATATGAGAAGAGAGATGGAGGCCAAAACGTTTTCTTACTGATTTCTTCTTTTTCTTTCTTACACAATACAATGTGCACAAAATATAGATAAGATACAACATAAAGGAAAAAGGCCTACTAAGTCAAATAATGTAAAACTAATTATACTAATTGATTTGTGCTATAGCTATTGTAGCTATAGATAGGTGTAATAAGAGGAGTCATGGAAGCGTTTAATTGAAAAATTGATACAAAGTCTGATCTTTTGTTTATGCACGTCATATAGGGCAATAATCATTTAAGTTTAAAGAGACTACTAGCACAAGGAAACTCGATGCTAGTCTCTAGCAATGCAGCAACAATGCATAGATTGAAAATCATTGAAGGGATGATTTTTATACTCCACTTTGTTGATTTTTTTAAAAATAAAATGTTTGTGTATAATAGGCATCCATATTTACATTTTGCATGCCACATGGTATAAAAGCCTGGATGCATAGCACTTGTATGCCGAACATTAACCAATGCTGAGAGTGTGAGGAAGTCCTTGTTGTAGGTTAGATGAGCAGTTCATTGGGGAAAGTTGAGTGAGGAAATACCAACTCCTAGATCGTTTGATATACAAAAGAGTGGAGCTTGTATGTTTGTTCTCTATGTTGAGGCAGCGCATCAAGGGGCCAATCCACGAGATGTAGGAGAGTTGTAGTGAGGTTGTGATGTTTCAATCGAGAGGTTGCCTCCTGTGTATGTGATATGTGGTACATTATTCCAATGTATATGAGATCTCCGTATGAGGATTAGGAAAGGGAAAACGTTGGACTGTGTCCTATTACAAATGCAAAATTGATATTAGAGTTTAGTGTAGTGTGAGCCTTAGACGCTCTTGGTTGCAAGGCCATGTGGGGTGTCTTGTGTGTCTCATAGGTCCAACTAGTGCTAGAGAGCCAATGTCATGCCCATTTTAGGTTTCGACAAATAGGTACCGATTGGCCACTAAAACACAAATCTACAACTAGCTAAAGTACCATAGTGTCAACAGCTTGGGAGAGATGGTCAACAAGGAAGGCGTGTTGAGATAAATAATTGACCAGTGCAATCTCCATGAATATGTAGAGAAGGTTAGCCAAAAAATTGACACGGTAGGTGTAGAGAGTTCCAATGAACATTCGGTGCAAGAAAGAATAGCAGCATGGTGATCGTAAGGAAGGAAGGTTCACCCAAAAGGATAGAAGTTGTGCTCAATCTTGAAATAGTGGAGAAGGCTTTAGGGTTAGCATAGGAAGAGACTAAAGAAGGATGTTTATAGCATGTTAAAGATGCTAAAGATAAATATGCACACCAATGATGGGATCGGTCTAGCAAACATCCTTGACCCTACCATCTAGTTACAAGCCAAGATGGTGCACGCCCTATTCTCTAGTCACCAATATAATATCCTCTTGGCCTGGAACCCAATGCCAATGCTTGAAAGTATCACATCTGGGGCCCTAGACGAAGTAAATTTGAATCCCTACGTCTGCAAAATGATTGAATCATCAGCCAAGGCATTATCATTGAGCCAAAGATGACCTACATGAGGTGAATCACCAGGCACCACAACTGAGTTAGACCGAAAAATACTTGCATCAAAAGCATCCCTGACAGGGTTTGGAGGGGTGCTAACCGCCATCATCCAAGAAGCTATGGGATTAAAAAAAAATGGAAGAAGAAGTAGGGGAGACTTCAAAGAGATATCCCATCCAAGAGCAACACCTCTTCCCAGTCCCAAAAAGCCCATCAGCGTCTCCAAAAGCTAGAAAGGTGGGAGACAAATAAGTAAGTGAGCCACAGAAAGAGACAATAGAGCAAGCCATCAGAAAGAAGGGAACTCAATTCCAAGCACAATAGCAAAAGGAGGGGTCCATTGAGCAGACCATTAGCAAGCAAGGAATGGAGGGTTAAGTCCCATCAAGCTAGAGGAAGCAAAATAAAATCTTGCTAAAAATTCCAAGCAAGAAGAAGAGGAGGAATGCCTGCGAAAGGTAGAAGAAGAATCTTGAAGGACAGAGAAAGAACAAAGGAAAAAGCGACAAGAGGAGGAGGAAAGACGAAGGAGAGAAGAGGAAGAGTAGATGGCTCTTGACATCAAGCTGTCAGTCGAGCAACCTTCCCGTGCTAAAGAGCTAGCTAGAAGGAGCTTAGATGACACACTTGGAACTAGCTCCACAGGAGAGCAAAAGTAGCTAGAGGACCTATGGTTGAAGGCAAAGGGAAGGCACCATTGGAACTGCCATGGGGCCTCATGGTTGCCACTGCCATTACAACCCAAGAAACCATGGATGTAATAGTGGACCAAAGCGATGTGATGGCTTGGATACAATACTTAGTCAACATGGTGTAACAACTTGCACAAGCACCTAGTGGAGGAGCCCCCATATACCAGGAATGAAGAGGCTTGTGGATGTTGAATCTAGGAAAGACATGAAGAAAACCAAGGTGAAAGCCTCGACTATGTCTATATCCTCGATCGTGCCAGGTCGACATAATATGACAAGTATATCCAAGAACTACTAGCCTAGTTGCAAGGAGTAAAAGAGGAGAGGCAGGTAGCACTGGCTGAGTTAAAAACTGAAAAATAAATATTCTCGGTCTACTAACTCAAAAAAACATGCCAAATAGCCACCTATTGAAACAAAATAAGTGACTTGAGGAAAGAGCTGCAAGCTAAACATGCAATAGAAGGAAAAATGGAGGAGAAGGTCGCAAAAGATCCCCATGGCGAGGAAAGAGGAGAACATGTGATGGTAGAGGAGGAGTGTTTGGTCCTCTTTGCAGAGCAAAACAAGTAGATGCAAGAGTACCTCAACCAATCGAAGAAGATCGAAGATGAGCTCATTGAGCAACTAGAAAGGGTTAGGACCCAAACCTACGTAGAGTGAAAAAAAGAGAAACAACAAAAGAAAGAGCTACTCAAGGAATTGCGTGAGGCTAAGGCATAAAGACACAAAGTGGTAGCCAAAAACTTGATAGAAATGAAAAACCAACTTCGAGTGGCCCTTTTAGAGTGAGAACAACTGGCAAAACAGCTGAGCTGCCTCAAGCAACAGAAAAAGGAAACACTTAGAGTTTGGAAAGAGCAAGAACAAATGGTCATGATGTTATCTTAGTGTCGAAATCAAGGCGTAGAGAGGATGAGTGAAAAGGCTAGGCCTTGGGAGAAACAAAGTGTTGGAAGACTCAAAGACCTCTCTAAATGCCTTGTCTTGGCCGAAAGAAAATGAATCATAGCAATAGCAAGGGCAAAAGCAGTGGAGGTAGGTCTTGAGGTCCAACAAGAGGGCTTTTTGAACACAATTCTACATATGACCCAAACTGAGAGCAAAGATAGCATGGAAGGGCTACAGAGGAAGGTATAACTTACAAGACGATCCCTAAGATACAACCTCCATGAAAGAGTGCCAAAAGAGAGCACCAACCTAAGCATGGAGTAACAACGACATTACCTAAGGTATGATGGGCTCTCAATGAGGGAGCTGGAATAATTAGGGTTCGGTGAGCTAGAATAACCAGCTCAACCACCCATTGGAGTCCCAACAAAACCGCCAAGTGAAAAAGGACCAAACTTCAAGCAAGTAATAATTAGGGTTTAGTGAGCTAGAATAACCAGCTCAACCACTCATTGCAGCCCCAACAGAACCACCAAGTGAAAAAGGGCCAAACTTCAAGCAAGGCTAAGATAAAGAAAAACAGTTGCAAGTGCTAAGCCTTGTGTAGCAAGTGCAAACTCAAATGGAAGAGTAGGGTGAGGAGGCTAACCTTGAGAGAGTTATGGAAACAAAGTGTGGGTAAAGAGAGTAAGTGGAGCTGGCACAAAGGAGACTCCAAGCTAGGTTGTAGCAAGTTTATGACGTCCACATTCCACAAACAGAGAAATGCTAACCTATAAACTAGGCCCAAAAACTAGCTATTTGGGAGTAATGGAAAAACCAAAGCTGACCCTTCGAGTTCTCCTTCCACTACCCTCATTCCTTAGACAAAGTTCTATCTCTAAGGGTGGTGGAGCACATGATCAAAAGGCTAGGGAACAAGTGGATAAAGGAAAGAAAAAGACACCCTACAAGGTGGTAGAGAGGGCCCATAGATTTTTGACAAGAAAAGGGAGACACCCCACAAGGTGGCAAAGAGAGCTCACAGATTATTGGCAAGTCAAGGTTTGGGAGATTCCGAAGATTTTCAACAGGTATACAAAGCCCAACCACAATAGCAATGATGCCTTTGGGATACCAACCTTGATGCCTCGATGGCCTTCTATGCACCATACTAGACAAGCTCAACGACCCTACTTACATGCCATATCTATGAACAATAGGGGTAGATTACAACCCGGATATGCATGGCAAGTATGACTTTCCAAGAATCTACAATGTGAATCCAAGAAGCCCAGAGGAGTGCCTAATCTTCTCACAAAGCATAAGAAAAAAGGAAAATAAAAGATAGAGACAAAGCATAAGAAGAGGACGAAATGGGATCCTCATGTATCATTAGAGTGCCACAAACACTACACCTAGGGACAATTATATCCCTAGCCCCTTCTGCCCACTTCACATACTTAGGGCACATCAAGGGCATGACACATCTAGGGAGCTCCCACTTGCCTATGGTTAGTAGACTTGTCTCCCTAAGTCACATCCACATCACCTCTCTTTATACACAAACTGGGTCCTCAACTGTGGGATAATACCATCGGCTTGCCTAAGGTTCCAATCAAACTCACAATTATAGTGGTAGGAATGCCATACACTACATGCTGAGGTAGACACACCCCCAGGTAATGCACTTCCTTTGCCTTTTAAGATACACTCGACAACTTGTGATCAACGATTGACATCGGAGGCCCCCATCACCCATTCAATCTATTCTCAACCTCTGCAAGCTCTCATTCATTTTGTTATGCTTCTTCTTCATAGCCAATCTCTTCAAAGCCCCATCATCGACCCACATGGCAAACCTATTAATACAGAACTCATTTGGCTCAATGGCAAGATTGTTATTTTCTTTACTCCTCCATTTACCTACAACTAGACATTTTGGTATGTTTAAGACCTATGATAACATCAACAAAAGCATTTACTAGAAGGGATTGTGAAAATATTTAAAGGACTACAAGGATAGCACTCATAAGCTTATAGGTGGTTGATTGCAACAAGTACTCATTCTTGAGGAAAAGCGGATGCATATAACTATGGGTTTTATTCTTGGCTTATCTATGACTAAAAAGGAATGGAAAAGCATCTATGTGGTGGTGGATAAACTCATCAAGGTATTCCATTTTATTTCCACAAAGATATAAAAGCTCGTCTTTCCAACAAGCTGTCTATAGAATGTAGGGATATTTTCTTGAATATTTAAAAGATCAAATTCACATATAACTATGGGTTTTATTCTTGGCTTATCTATGACTAAAAAGGAATGGAAAAGCATCTATGTGGTGGTGGATAAACTCATCAAGGTATTCCATTTTATTTCCACAAAGATATAAAAGCTTGTCTTTCCAACAAGCTGTCTATAGAATGTAGGGATATTTTCTTGAATATTTGAAAGATCAAATTCTCTTTCAAAGATATCTAGATGCTACACATGAAAGAGGATTCTATTTATGTCTTTATTTCAATCAAAAGATTTGATTTTCTTCATTCATTTTAATCATTTATAAAGTTGTAGATAGAGTAATACTCAATTTTATCCATTCTTTTTAGCCATTATTATTATTTTTAATGGGTGAAAACCTTCAAAAATAGATGTATTGTAAGAAGCTCGGAAGAGACATTATTTTAGATGGTCTTATTAATAATACATTGTCACACTAACATAGCTATATAAGGTGCTGAAACTAGTAAATTTTCATTACTTTTACATAATACAATCACTATCTCTTCATCTTATCTTCTTGTTCACAGCTTTTATGGCTTTTCTCGCATCTCTTCTATCTTTTTAGTATCTCTCTCCTTGTAAATTTTCATCACTTTTATATAATACAATTAATGTCTCTTCATCTTATCTTCTTGTTCACAACTTTTATGGCTTTTCTCTCAGCTCGTCTATCTTTTTAGTATCTCTCTTTTTGTCACTCATGATGTCCTCTTTTCTCTCTGTCTCTGTCTCTCTATATTCTCTTCTCTCACCTCTCAATCTTTTTCTTGATAATAATTGAGAGAGAGGGGAGGAAGAAGAAGCAGTGGCAACAAAGAACAAGAAAAAGAAGAGGAAGAGAAAAAGGTATGGTTGTATGTATGCATGTATACACACACACACACGATAAATAAAGAAAAGGCTTTGGTGAGGTAGGATAGTGTCCCCACAAGACGTACTTCTGCCCTCATCATATGGCACTTCTTTAAACCTTTTAATAATATATACTCGAATCAATGTGTAGGTTCTCTGGACACTTTGCACTAGTGTTCTCCCAATGCTTTGGATTGTAGTTTGAAGGTTTGATATCAATAAAGGTTCGGAAAATTTCCATCGTGACTCTGAATGCATGATTTTTGTGGCAATAGGATTCATGGATTGTTTTAATCATAAAGAAACTAATTGTGAGGGACTCCAAAGCTTTTGCATTATGCATAAATATTATGTATTTAAGAGCGTAGCTTTATTATAAACATGCTTTATAAGTATACCAAGAGATCTTAATGTCTTTTAATATGATTATAAGATGCAATTTTAAAAATCAAGAAAATTACTTACATTTCTTACATAAATTTAACTTACATTTCTTACATAAATTTAACTTACTCATATATTTCTATATAAATTAATAAAAAATATCCCTATGTATAGTGATACTAAAGCACCATAAATAGATTAGTGCATTATAAAATGTTACATATCTCAACCATTGAAAATGATAAATGAAGAACAAGATATATATGTTTGAAGTGAGATATATCTATTATCTAAAATTATTCATTGAAAAGATATATTTCTCTTTCTAGATGAATTATTCAAAGTTGATACGAGGTGCACAATATGTAGGGGTGATGTTGTGCTATGCCTCCTTCCAAATTTTGTTACAACATGTGGCCCCAAATTGTGTTGCAAAATGTGGCTTGTCAGCACTACGTATCTCACCTGAAAATGAGAAGAAGAAATATTAGATTCAATGATAATTTAAACTTAATTCATTATATGAAATGAAATATTTTCTTCTCAATCACATTCAAGCAATCCATGATCCTTAATGATCCAACAATATTGTTGTACCCTTTAACATGTTTCATGAATTGAGTTCTTCCTTGCATTGTCTTTATTTTTGAACACATTCATTTTGTGTTGGGAGTGCACTCTACAATATCTTCTATGGACACATTGTTAGGGCACTTTGCATCTTGACACATGCTTCATTCAGGAAGAGGGTTTAGAGAAAGATATCATATTTTGGTTCTATGGCTCGCATACAAAATCACGCCATATACCCTAATGGTTGTTACAAACTATTCAACATTGTTGAGTGCGCATTTGTAAGAGCAATGGGTTGTGAAGGCAAAAAGAAACCAACCTTGAGAGTCCACACAGCTTTGCTCCAATTTCTTTTTAATTAAAAAACTTTGATATCCTATGTATATAGTATTAAGATGTAACTTCGAAGCCCTAAGTATCAAGGATTGAGTTCTAGGATTACTTAGTGAGTCTTCATAGTGTGCCATCACAAACATGGTGGTTCATCATAGCTTTTCACATAAAAGGCAGTAGATTGCTGACTACATGACAATGTCATGATGAATATACATATGCATGTTCTTTCCATGAAGTAGAGAGGTAAATTGGTTTTCTTATAAAAGGAATAAGTTTCTTGACTCTGTGACAATGTCATGGCAAACATCCATGTGCATGTTCTTTTCATCAAGTAGATTAGAGCTAAAATGTCTAATTTTCTGAAGCTTAGAATCACTTGTCTAAAAAATGTTAAAATAAATTTTGTGTATAATGTTGGGCTTTTTGCATTTATTTCTACTATAGGTAAATATTCATTAAAAGGGTGAATTAAATAAATGTGTATTTAAGAAGAGAACTTCACACATTGTACATAGAGTGTGTGGGTGTGATCCATCATTGACTATTATAATAGAGTATTAGGTATAAAAACTCAACCATTATGTGAATTTAGCCAACATATGAAATGCATGTGTGAACTTCTATACCGATAGCTCCTATGTCACTTGCTCTATCTATTGCAGTGTCACACATGTACACGAACACAAAGGTAGCAAAATGTGAACCAAAAGGGAACACTTTATTAAATTGTGGGATGTCATTCTTGATCCCTTATATATGCCAATGTTTTTTTGAATGCTAGTGCCATTTTTTATTAATTTGTGGGATGTCATTCTTGATCCCTTATATATGCCAATGTTTTTTTGAATGCTAGTGCCATTTTTTCTTAAGTTTCTCACCAAAATTTTGAGGAAATATAATTGCCTTTCACCTTGCAACTATGCATACTTGAGGAGGGGGGATTTAGGAATCTCTCTCTCAATCAATGAGTCAGTCAGAGAGTGAGTGAGTGAGTGAGTGAGTGTGTGTGTGTGTGTGTGTGTGTGTCTCTCTCTCTCTCTCTCTCTCTCTCTCTCTCTCTCTCTCCTTAACATTGTGTGTGAGGAGAAATTAGATTCGATTATAAAATTTACCTTTAAAACATACCAAAATGTATTTTAGTATTAAAGCATATTTAAATGTTCTTCGATACCAATTCATATACGTTTTTAAATATTTACCTTAATATAAAATAGAATGTATCTTAAAACATTTAATATTAACCTTAAAACATATTAAGCCATTGAATACTTCCCTTAAATCGTACTGAAACTTTTTACAATATTAACCTTAGCATTAAGAGGTTTTTAATATTAAACATATTACGGTTTAGTATTGAAAAATGCTAAACCAGTGTTTAATGATAAAATGCTGTAATACTAATATGGACAGGGTAGGAGCGACTTGTATTTTCTATCAATAAGTTATTACACCTCACATATTAACTTCACAGAATTTCATACAAATTACTGCTCAAGGACCACAGGTCAAGGATGACCCTTGTGATTGGTAAGCAGAGAGAGAGAGAGAGAGAGAGAGAGAGAGAGAGAGAGAGAGAATATTGCGTGCTTCGGGTGCAAATTATGTACGCACTTACATGTTTAGGTCTAAAAGAGTGTCACAATCTTGTCGGTAGAAACCCCGGCATTGACTAACAACGACTTGATGGTCTACATGAGGAAAAATTTGGAGCTCAGGAGTCAGGAGCATATTCAAGCAACAATCGACGAAAGACCAACAAGCTAGCGGACGTTCAAATAGGTCTCACCGTTTGGTAACTGGAGGATGCGACGGAAATAACTGCACCAGTTTGACTCGCATCTTGAAGGTCCAGATCAATACTTGTACCCTATGAATTACGATTTTGTATGTTAATGAATAACATGAATATGTGACACAGAGAGAAAGAGCGAGGGGGGGGGGGGGGGGACTGTGTCTAATACATCACCTGCTCAAGAGCGACGACCGTAACCCCTAACTTCTGCCAGTCTTCATACTTAGACTGCTCAATACAATGTAATCTTCAAAACTTCATCTATATTGGAGAAAATAAATGAAGGCGATAATTCCCACAAATACTTTGTGCTATCTCTAGAGAGAATGTGCGGTTGTGAAATGCATACCGCATATACCATCTCATCACTAGATGCGTAGAAATAATAGAGCTTGGCCTCCGTTCTCTTTGTTGCATCAAACCCTGTCTCGATGAGAGCGCGAACAGGCCTGTTGCGGTAGAACGACTTGTCAGCCGGGCAATTGCCAATATGCACACGAGACTATACATACGTGAATTGTGGAGTGTGAGTATGGCAGTTGCTTACCCAAGGGCATAGCCGGAAGCGAAGAGCAGGACGGTCTGGACGTTATCGACCGGGTAAAGGGGTTCCAAATTGAAGCCAGAGGAGGAGGAGGGGGTGAGCTCGACAGTGGTGCCGGCGGGGCTGGCGATGAGGGCGTCGGCCGTGTTGATGCTGCTGCCGTCGTGGACCAGGAACTCGATGCTCCCGGACGACTCCAGGACCGACGGAGCCGAGGCGACGTAGTAGGCGTCGGCGGCGTACGACGAGCCCGACACTTTGAGGGAGACGTACTGGCCCGGGTTCGAATAATTTACGGCCGAGATCGCATCCGACGGCACCGACAGGGTCAGATTGTAGTAGGCCTTGTTCGCTACCTGCTCCACACTCAGCACCTCGGTGCTAATTGTGGTCGTGCCTGCTGCCGATGACGCTGTTGCAGCTGCCGCTAGCCGACGTGGTCGAGTCGTAGTTAGTGTATGCGACGGTGCTGCATTCACTCCTCGACTAGTAGCTGTCGCTGCTGCCTCCGACGTCATAGCGCCCCATCGACAACCCTTGCGATGCAGCGATAGCTGCAGCTGCAGTGTCGACGGTCGTGCGCCAGCTGGCTTGCTGAGATGATTAAGTGCAGCGCCTGCATTGATACCTGCTGCCTCGGCGCAGAGTGCGGCCGCTGCTGCAACTGTGGATGCCATGATGGATTGTCTGCTCACGAGCTTATGAATTACTAGTTGCAAGTTCGGTGATCCCAAAGCCTGAATCGGAGTAAACAATGTGGTTCAAACGCACGAGGATCCGATCATCTTTGCTCTTGTACTGATAACTTATAAGAGCCCCGCATCTGCAATTCATGATGAATCGCCGCCCCCCCCCCCCCACGTTCTCCTCGTGGACCTCCTTCCGATAGCATGTGCCATGACTACTGTAGGTTTCAGTTAGACTCGTACCGATATATTTATCGAGAGTGGTAGGTTGATACTTTACTTATCGAGATTCCTGCCAACCAATATTTGTTAAACTTTGGGTACGGTAAAGGGACCAATAAAGTGACGGCTCCCCAAGATACATACACCGTATGCCAGTTGAGCAACAATTTTGCGCAGTTTTTAAAGCCAATTTTTGTGAATCTCTGTTGAAGCCCCCCAGTTTTCCTTATAGACGTCCCAATAGCATGATCCTATCCTATAGTAGGTTTCAGTCGAGTCGAGTCGTACCGATATTTTATGAGTGGTAGGTCGATACTTATCGAAAGACGTACCGACCAATATTTGTCCATGTCAAATCAAGTGACAGCCCTCGAAAGCAAAATGCACCCTAGTATCTCTTATCCTAATTGAGTGAGAAATTTGTGCAAAAGATGCAATTTTTAAAAGCCCTTTAACATCATGATATAAATATTTTTATGTTATACATAATTTTATTATGAGTCAAAGAATTGAACCATGTAAATTTTTTTATATTGTAGATTTTTTAAAACCTTAAAATAATGCCTCCTCAACTGCCACTCTATTGGCCCCCTCATTATCACTCTTTTGTAAACCTTTCATTTATAACTAGAAATACTTGATAAAAACTTCAAAATGCCCCAAACTTTTTCTTTCTAGCTCCATATAATATACATTATTAAAAATAATTTATGTAACTCATTTGAAAAAAAAAATTTATAATGAAAGATTGTTAGATGACACTTCATTGGCTCTTTTACCCTATGTCAACGACTCTCAGACAATGAAGGTTAGACCTTGGCACCAACCGCAGTTTACATGCCAATATCTAAATTTGACGAGATGCCCTAAGTTTCATATGTTATCTAGGTCTATTGAAATACTTTTCACTTATCTAGATTAAGTTTGCAACTATTTAATAATTTAATTTATATATTATATATAATATTAGTGAAAAATGACATGCATAATTATCTTAAACCGTGGGGAGTTCTGTCATGAATATATGTATGTATCATGTGGGTTCAACATAAGGGATTTTTAACATACCATTTTTACACATTTTTTACATGCAAAAGGGTCCCACATAAAGAGGTTACTTATAGATTGAATAGAAAAGAGTTACATTTTATTAAGAAAAAATTCATAGATAACGATATTTAGAAATAGGCCTTGAACGCATGTGATATAAAGGGTATACATATAATGAATTTCTAGGGTCTTAAACACATGCTATTTGACAGATGCAAATTGTTTTTACTTGTTTTGACAAACAAAGATACCAAAAAGAGAAAAATGGCCACGTGATACCCTAAGATGTAGGGTTGTAAGGTTTTACAAACTTAAGGTTTTAATATATAATACACTCAAACTTATAACACATGTCTAGTCATGAAGGATTTAGAAAAAATCTTTGAGAACATCTAAGATAAAAAATGGCATAAACATTCTATATTAAGCATTAATGTCTCTCTCTCTCTCTCTCTCTCTCTCTCTCTCTCTCTCTCTCTCTCTCACAGATGGGTATCACACCATTGGAAATCATGAAGTAAACTTAACAAATTTAGGGAGTCCTATGTGGAACACTTATTTGTATCATAACTTTAATTAGCTAAAAATTTTACCCCTTTTATATAAAATTGTAACTAAACCCTTAACCCTAAGGCATTGATAAGAATACTTGAGTTAATCACTTCTTAGATGATGTTCTTCAATCAACTATAGTTTTAACATCTCACATTCACTTTCTTATCCTTTTTCATGTGAAATAAAGTCAAATTCTAATATCTAATACAATGTTACATAGTTATAACACATGAAGGATCAAGTCAAATTCTAAAGCTTTAGCAATATCTTTGATACCATCTAAGATAAAATATCCATGAATATTTTATTTTAGGCATTATTATTTCTCCCTGAGAGAGAGAGAGAGAGAGAGAGAGAGAGAGAGAGAGAGAGAGAGTGTGTGTGTGTGTGTGTGTGTGTGTGTGTGTCCCTTTGTAGCTTTCTCTCTTCCAAGATGAGTATCACACAACTGGAAATCATGAAATGAATTTGACATATTTAGGGAGCCCCACATGCCACACTTATTTGTACATCATGCCTACATTATAAAAGCATATCACATGTAAATGTCTTACTCTTTAATGTTTTTCTTCACATCCACCTGACCTGAAAGAGGCTTTTGACAAAATAACTTATCTTGATCTTATGAAATATAATGTGTCTTTGTAGTGGAGTATCTCATTCTACTATAAGATGCACATGTAGTAGATCTTAACTTTTATTCGTGACATGCATAAAGAAGTATACTCTTTTTATAAGGATATATGATAATATAACTATGTTAATGTAGTTTGGTGTGACAAAGGGTATGTGCAAGGTGGTTCATTTTAAGGAGGGATATGTGTGCATATATGTGATTGAGAGAGAGAAAAATAAAGTATATGTATATATGAAGTATGAAACTTTTAGAGGGAGAGAGAGTGAGAGAGAATGTGTGTGTGTGCATAAATCACATTGACCTAAAACCCAATTAATGCTAGAAAAGTGTTCCAAGTTGCTATTGTTACGAATCCCCTCAAGAGATTGTAAGGGAGGATGATACTCTTGCCATGCAATTTGTTAGAGCTCTAGCACATGATATAGTTGATACCTCACTCGTAGTAACTTTTGTGGTTAAAGATTACTTATGAAAATAGTCTTCTATATTCAAATGCACTCTTGCATTGACAAAATCCCCTTTATAGGGTTAGCTAGCATTTACTAATCGGACATGCATGTTGTTTGGCACAAGAGATTTAAAAAAAATTCTTTAATAAGTGAAACTTCCAAAAAAGCAACCTTGCTTTGGTTCAAACACTTGATTGTACCTTCTTGGGGCATTTACCATATGTATACCTTACAAGTTCTATTTATAAATATCCTTATCTATGAATTATACTTGAATAAAGCACACCATTTTTTATCTATTTTGTAAATAAGCCCTTTCTATGGTACCCTTCTATATGTGAAAGCTAGTATATAAAAAATCCATTATGTTGAACCCATGTGATAGGCACATATACTTATGAGTGACCCCCCTTGAGCCTTGGATCTTTATGCCTATGTATAATTTCTTATTTTTATTACTAAACATGAGACTATATAGATGGGTACCTTATTTTATAGAAATGAATGAACATGGTGATATATTAAGAATATCTTAGCTTTAATATCCTTCAAGGAACCATCCATGGATAGAAATATATATATAATAAGCAAAGTATGATATCTTAGAACATACATAAATACATTTCTAAATCCCACCGTTTATAGTCTAGAATATGAAAGATACTACTTACATGCATGATATAAATACTCCCATTTTGTTAAAATTTTATGAAAGCAATGGAGTGAAAAAAGCATGGACTATTGCTTGTCAATAGACCCAAACCCTAGAGCATAGAAAATGAATAAGGGATAGTTGTGGTTATGCAACCTAGCAATTAATAGGTCAATTAAAAATGAAAATTGATATGTTTAATCAAACAAAATTTATTTATTTTTTAGATGTTGCAAAATGAAAAAAAAAATGGAGTTAAAACACTGAATCCTAGAAAAGGATTAGTACTATAATTACAAGTTAAAGAATTTAGTTGAATAAGCATTAATTATATGTCCTACTATATGGTAGGATCGATAATATATAGAGCTACCAATTTCCATTCTACTTTACATTAACTGCAAACTAGGTTCAAAGATCCTATCTCTTTACATGTTTCACGGAAAAGAGCTATGCAAGCATGACAAGTAGTTGTTGCGTTGTATGTACTGACAATTATCACACTTTTAATTTTGGACTTTGGATATTCAAAATTTTTATAATATAAAAGCAAACATCTCTCACAAGAAGTAGTCTCAATCAAAACTTTACATCGAGGCACTATTGTAACATATTGATCATATGATAGTCACCAATATGGTCATTAATCTATCAAATTGTGAACGTCTTCGTATCAATATCACACTTTACCTATGTTAGCTCTTTTGAGTATCCACATCATAACACTCGTTTTGTTGGTTCTTCTCAACCTTAAAAACCATTTCTTCATGGTCATCTCAAATTTCAATAGTCCAGCACTCATGAACATCCCCAATAGATTTTAATGTTTAACATTAAGTGCTCCAACTACCATTTCACATTCTACTTTGCATTCAATAAAAGCACAGCTATATGGTACTAATAGAATTATGATGGACATTTCTTATTTGGTTGCTTAAGAGGTAAGTATTTGTATTAAGTGCTTTTGGTTCTCCTTTGGTTATTTTGACTAGAGTATTTAGGTCATTTAGCTACATTAAAGCAAATGGGTAGTATGATCATTGCTCTTACTTGTAAGATCTACCATTTATTGCTTTTACACATAGAGGTAGAAATCTCTTTTTGTATTGTGCATCTTGATATTTAATTTTCCATGATTTTTTCTAGTTTAGTTTTTTAGTTGTACTTACTACATATTATCTCTATGTTTTTGAGAGAAACATAGTGCTTGTTCACATTAGGTTCTTCACTATATATTCTCTCTCTATACGTTCTAGAGATTTAGCCAATCCTTGGCTCTTGTTGAAGAACTTATAAGAAATGGCATTACAAAATAACACTGCTTTTGATATTTCAATATAAGAGCTATAGGAGGTGATATGGTGATTATAGACCAAATATTCACTTAGAAATCTCCCATTATCGTAAGGCACCTCCACTTAGAGTCTATGAACCTTCCACTATAATGTAGAAGGGATCATTACAAGGAAAATCTCGAGTTAAAAAGGTGTCTCTGGGTAAAAAATAATCTTAAAATATGATGTATGCATCATTTTATATCGTTTTTTAACTTTCACCCTTTTAAGAAGCGAGAATGAGAATGATTCTAATATATTTTAATGTTGAAAAGTCATGAGGGCATTAAAGAGTCATGTATCAATGATTGGCTCCGTTTTTAGAAAAAATAGAATTGTATTTTTTTAGTTATGAGGATTTTGAGAAAAAGTGACCTTCTTCTACAGTTTGGGAATAAAATAATAGGTGAAATCTATTGAAAATACAAATACAAGATTTGCTTGATTGTAGAAGATCTCTTTTTATAATATTATTTTGGAATCTCTTTTTAGAGAGAGAGAGGTGAGAGAAACCCCTTAAGGGGCAAAAAAGAGAGTCCATATATTTTCCTAATGGTAGAGAGGTGCTTTGCATTCATTGTTATTGGAGATATTTCCCTTATAAGGTGCGATCCTCTTAGTGTGGTCAACATCAAGTTCATTGAAGAGTTAGTTTTAAAATGAAGACACCCTTATATACCATGTACCACTATTTCCTAGCGATAAAGCTTGTGAGATTGACCTTTTTTCTTGAGTTACAAGAAATCAATAATTTCATGGATGAGTTTTGTCTATGAGAATCAATCCTTATTTCATTTTTCTTTAACTACAAGGTGTTTAGGATTTGTAGTGGGTTAGAGTTCTTGGTAGGTGTTGGGGTCCCAAGTAGTGCTGCATCCCTACATCTTTTCCCACAAGCAGTGGGAAATCAGAGTCACCCATGTCAAGTGTAAATATTGTAAACGTGGCAACTGATGGTGTAGCACAAATGCTACCTGCTGGGTGGACCTCAAACAGTGTAGTAGTTCATCCACCAATTTCACAACCTTTTCTTCAGCAAAAGGATGTGCCTAAATGTGTATCACAAGGAAAATCATCATCTGCTGCTCCCTAGGGTCACTTTTTGGTTGATGATTTGAATGCAACAAGTCCCTTTCCTGACAGTGATATTAAAGGAAGTGCCTGTGGAGTGCATACGGACATAAAGTCATTGATGTCGAATCCGAGTTTGACACAGCATAGTCCTATAGGAGATGTCCGACGGGGATCTGAAAAGGAGTGTCCTCCCTCTGATGGATGACTGTTTTCATCTGAGAAGTGCACTTAGTGAAAGTGAAGCAATGCCAGGTGATTTTGAGCAGAATAAAGATTTAGCTTCACTCCCAGATCTTCTGAAGAGTACCATTGTAAGATCGGATGCATTAGAAGGCAAAAGACCCAGAGAAATTCCTGACGAGGGGACTTTCAGGGAACCTGAAAGTTATTCCAATGGTGTTGGGCTAGCTGCATCGACCATTGTCAACAGTGACACATCTGGGAGCAATAAGGAACAGGTCAATTTGGCAGCTGGAGTGAAACTGAAGCATGGAGATGTTGACAGCTCTTTTGGTTTGGGCCACATGAGTTCAGTGGGTCTCTAGTACCACAGCTTCACAGTCCCATGATACAATCTCTGGGAGGACATCCTTGTCTGTTGAAGAATCCCGTGGCTGCAGGGACCTGGAAAACGTTCCACAAACAGAAAAGCTGGCAGAGAGTGTAAACAATCTACAAACTCAGACCGATGCTGATGAAGATGAAGAGTTGAAAGATATTAAGATCCCTCTATTCTGGGGCGAAGCCACGGACGGTGATACTGATCCAACACGTGAACATCCCTCTGGTCGTACTGCAGCAGATATTGCTTCTTCAGCAGGTTATGATGGGATTGCAGGATATTTGTCAGCGTGTAGCCTCATAAGCATGAACAATGACTTGAGATGATTATCTAAAACACTTTGAGACTCTAGCTCAGTGTCAAGATCCTACTATTTTTTGTAAGGAAAGATTTTTAATTCATTGTTATTTTTTTACAATGTAAGTCTATATTATTATCCTAAATGGACTATTTTGCAATAAATCTCTTTCTTAAAGTTTAGTATGTTTCACATTACCTTTATAAGGTTATCATCATTGAGATAAATAAACTAAACCAATCTTTTGGCATTTACAATTACTCTCTAGCCCCACAAGAGTAACTATCATCCTGATGAGGACACCGTAATCAACAAAATAAAGTAAAAGTATGAAACTTGTTTATGGTAGTTTTTAGAATAAATTTTCATATTGTGTTTCAACCATATTAATCAAGACTTTACCACAACTTGTCTATATTGCATTGTTGCAAGTAAGTCAAAAGGCATGGGAGGCTTTTTCTCTAGTACTTCAATCAATCTTTTTACAGCCTTATACCACAAAGGCAATAAAATTTAGTTAAAAAAGAAATATAAAAATATTTAGAGCACTGACAAAAAAAAAGATCAAAATATCAAGGAGACCCTAGATTATATAGCTTACAGCGTGGCCTTTCAATGGCTTCCTTTTATAGAATTGATGAGGAAATATTGCCTCTCCACACAGTCTATTCTAATTAGGCTCCAATGAGAACTAAAAACAAAAATATTTCAATAATCTAGCAAAACAAGATCTCATAAAATCTAACAAAATATCATATTACTTACTTTTCATTGTATAGAATTAGAAGAACCTCCAAAGTTTCAAAGTCAATTGAATTGAACCAATCGTCAAATGCACTTGCATCAAGCTCACTCCTTTCCTCATATAGTATGATATAGATGGATCAAGAACCTCAATCTTTTATTGTATATCAAATGGGAGCTCATGCATTACACACCTAGCAAAGGAATGTACATAGTAAGCATCAACATGAAAGTCTATTACTAGAAAAATATAGTGAGTAAAAATAAATTTTGGTATACTATACATCATCCCAGCAAGAAGAATATAGTCATTCAATTCTCTCACTTTATTCTTGAGAATTTGAATACACTCAGAGTCCAAAAATACCATATCATATCTTTTGTTAATATCACTAGGTAAAAATAAACAAACATTGAAGCCCTTAGGGTCAGCCCTTTCAAGAAGGGTAGATAACTCCTCTTCAAAAGATGGGAGTTGTTCTGCTTCTTATTAATTCTTTCTTTTATACGGCCTCCATTTATCCACCTGCTCTTCTGTGGCCTTTTCCCTCTTTCTCATGTTGTCTTTTGTCTTTTTCATGGGTGACATCTTTAACCTTAAGGCCTTGATCATTTTTATTCTTTCTATATGGAGGCACATTTAAAATATTGAAAGCCTTCACATCAGAAAGGGGAGATGGCCCACGGACCTTTAAAAACCTGTATCTTAATCTCGTGATAATTATCATGTCTCTATCCATAAGTATAAGCCTATGTGCATGATCAACACATATATAAGAATCTTGGAAAAACTCAATCAAACAATATTTTATAGCCTCCTGAATACAGTTGAGAGATGCCCTAGTCCATCTAAAACTATCAAGACAATGCTTGTCACAAATTTCTCTAACAAGTCTCTGAAAAGACATTTTTGGAATTGCATTATTTAGAGCCTTCACTACAAGATATAGACCTTATAGCGACGTTTAAAGCGACGAAAATACAAACAACAAAATTTGCCCCCGTCGTCGCAAAAAGCGTCGTTATTGACGACGCCATAGAATCGTCGCTATATGCGTCGCTAGCGACGGTTGCCAATTTGCGACGCTCATAGCGACGCCAATAGCGACGCGTGCAGTAAATTTGCGACGCAAATAGCGACGGTAACAGAGAATTTTTTTTTTGTGGCAGGGCAGCAAGCTGCCCTGCCACATATAGCACTGTGTGCTGTATGAGAGCCATACAAATTAGTTTCTGCACTGCTGCATACAAAGCGTTTGCAAACAAAAAGAATGTATACTGAAATCATAAAACTGATACATGAAATAAATACATGATCGCATAAAATGCGATTGGTACAATCATGAAACGATATCACTAATACATAGAAAATGTCTACATAGATCGGGTGACTAAAAACTAAAGGTGTGTGAGCTCTAAGGATCCAAGGGCGAGCTACAAATCCTTGTCCCCCGAAAGCTCGTCCCGCTGCAAAGGAGCATCAAACGGATTCTGCAGAAAAAGAAATAACATATCAATCCACCATACAATAATGCATTCAAATATCTCATGGTAACTACGGACAAGAAAGATGAGTGACTTACAGGGCCGCCGCGTCTATACAATCAGTCGATCAATGCCCTAAAACCGTGCCTCTCTGCATATCGAGTCTCAAGGCCTTGCGGATCACGATTTGTAACAGAGTGCTGCAAAGAAAACAAAATGCTAACTGTTAGAAACATGATTGTCAGTACAAAGAATATCTCAAAAAAACAAATAAGCAAAACAAAAGAGAAACTTACAAAGTCCTCCAAATATGTCTTGTGGTCGCCACTCCCAAGATGATGCATCGATCCGGCCTCGATTCGTGCCCTCGCTGCCTCCCGCTGCTGACTCCAACATCCTGGCGAATTTGTAGCCTCCTCCCTCAGTCGGCGCCAGTCGTCTGCATCTAACCACTCGGGCTTTGGAGCCCCACTCTTGATTGCCTTGCGTGCGTCGGATCGTCTATGTGACATGTATGCACGCATGCAATCCATCATCCAGCCCGTAGAGAATCTATCCACTGCGGCTGGCACCGGGACTCCTCGGGCAAGGATGCTACTATGTAGTCCTTGCTCCCCTCCGGTATGTTCCTCCAATGATCCAGGACGTTGTGCCGAAAAACTTGTTGGCACAACTCCCTCATGCGAGCCATCACCCTCCTCCCCTCATCATTCATGATGATGGCTCCTGATCTGCTATCCACTAGGTATCCATAACCCCTAGGAGTCTGCCTAAGATGGGCCTTCTCCCATCTCCGTTCACGCTCCTGGGCATATCCAGGAGACCCCTGTACATCCGGTGTACCGACGGGGGTACCCTCTCCCGGAGTGCCACTCAAAGGGGTGCCACCAAAAGGAGTGCCACCAAAAGGAGTGCCACCAAAAGGCGTGCCATCTGCCGACGGCTGCGCAAAAGCCGAAGTAACTGGAGTGGACGTCCCCACAGGTGTGACAAATCCTGGAGGTGACGCAACTCCAGCTGAACAACGAGACGGAGACACCACGTCCGTGTCTCCACAGCAGCACCCCCCTGATCCTCTTGCAGTCGCAGTCCCTCTCTCTGGCCCAAGTCGCGAGTGTCGAGATCGTCTGCTCGAAGCTGAAGCATCTGATCGCGCTGAAGCTGATCTAGTTGAAGCTGATCTAGCAGAGCGCCCTGACGAAGAACGAGACAGCTCCTGATCTGCTATCTCTCTGAATCTCGCGAGCTGATCTGGAGACATGCATGCCATCATGTCCTGAAACTCCTCATCGCTCATCCCTCGACTCATCTTGAAAATGTCGATACCTGCACAGACAAAAAATGATGTTAGAATAATCAATTTAAACTATACAAAGCACATTAATATAAATCATTTTTGAAAAATACCTCTTAAAATGCATATCTTATCTACCTTTATGGAAGATCTAAACAACGAATTGAGCAATACAATTCTCCAAGAATGAAGTATTCTATGGTCCCATGTTAATCTCCTGACACAACTCTGCATACACTGGAAGGTCGATAGACATGTCACCACAAAAGAACGAGTCTGCCTCATTCTCAAAAAATTCTACGACTTCTGTATTTCCATCATTGTTAGCCGATGCGGGCTCCAAGCTTGCGGTGGCCTCCACCCCTTGTAATATCGATCCCTCTATTTGCATATTTTCTTCATCTATGCCTGGAACATCGCTTTTATCATATACTCTCGCACCTCGAGGAGTTGAAGGTATAACATACCACCATCGAGGTTGTCGGGGGTTTGGATAGAAGATTACCTGTTCATAAACACTTACAAAGCGAGTTCAAACCATTGTGAAATTAAACCATGTCGTATTACAATTAGCAAGCAAATGACTATTTGTACCTGTTCACAATGGGCCGACAACACAAAGGTGTCACGCAAATCCATCCATTTTTTTTCGGAATCTATTTCAAGAAATCTAGATGGACCTCGTCGAACTGTTGCTCCAGCTCCTCCAAGTACCACTTTGAACCACTGCACATCGAATAGTATCATGGAGAAGCTACGGTAATCCACCGTAATAATACTTTGTAAGTTCCCAAAATACTCCATCTCATCCACAACCGTGTTCGGATCCGTTGCTCGTCGCCGGCTCTCTTGCTCAAACCTTGCCATGACACCACAGTCCATTGTGGAGCGCCTTTTGTCAATACGCTCTACCCGAAAATGCCGTCCGCGCGACCACGCTGCACTATATATTTTGTACTGCACATTGAAACACTCAAATTAGATGTAGCAAGCAAATTTAGATACGACACATTCTAAACCCCTCATTACCTTTAGACTACATCCCCTCGAGAACTCCCATTCCTCCATTGAGACCTCTGTCCCTTCGCTGGATGCTGCGGTCAAGGCTCCATGCAACCATCATGTTGACATAAACCGTGGCATCTCCTCCATGCCTTCGGGATATCGAATTGGTCGGTGACGCGTATTGCATCGGAATTCAGCTCGCGCTTCCTCTCGATCTTGCCTTGCAATGTGGTACTTGGCGAGCCACGTCTCCATGGAGGCATGGTGCAACATACAAAAGCGATTCACCTTCTCTTCCATTGAGGCATCCATTCTTTTTTCTACCCCATTTCCAACCACCACATCTCCAGTCAACCTATCATCGTCCTTCAGCATCCATAGCATTTCATTGTCTGGTTCCACCGTTGGTAGTCATTGTAAGATATGCACTAACGCCTCTGACACCAACCAACCTTCCGCCATGCTACCTTCCGGACGAGCTCGTTGTCGCACAAAGCCTTTCAGGGTTTTCATGAAGTGCTCAGGAAGAACATCCATCACATATGGACAGGTCCAGCAATCTCCACTTCGTCCACAAGATGCACAAGAAGGTGAACTTGTATCGTGAGCATGCTAGTGGGCAGGTATTTCTCAAAGAGACAGACCGTCTCAATTGCTCCCCGCCTTGCGGATTCAATAGAGGACGTCTTAATCTCTTTCTGTGAGATCCATTGCACCAAAGTTGACAACTTGTAAATGGGCCCACGAATTTCTGGAGTTAGGCATCCTGCGATTGCGATCAGTAGGACAAACTGCCACAAATGAGAAAGCATTAAGAATAATGGTCACTTTTCAAATTTCAAAATGTCCACGCTAATTAAAATCCATTCTGTTCACAAACCTGACATATCTTATGCCAATCATGGGATTTTAGCCCAGACATTTGGCCATCTTTAGAAAATGCGGACCTGAGAGAACGCATCATACCCGTCGGAGTGCGGATAGATTGGATTACTTGCTTCACAATGCGCTCTTCTTTGGTAGACAAAACCCAAGGAGCGTGAGGAAGCTGCACTCCCCCTTCAGCACTCGACTGCGGCCAAAGCGCCTCCATCTTACCTACCTCCTTTAAATCCATTCGTGACCCTATAGTGTCTCTCTTTCCTGTGATGTGGTCCCATAGCAAGCTGCCCACATTTTTGAAAATATGCATGGGATCCAACAAGTGGTTGACCTGTAAGTGGGTCCAATATGGCAACTCGTAGAAAACTGAGAACCGTCGCATTCCATTTGGATGTGATTCCGGGTTTACCATTTTCAGCTCGTACCAGCTTGCAGCGTTCATACGTGTTGGAGGTCGTCCAAGAAAACCTTTCGTGAGTTCATGATCCTCCGGCAAGAAAGCGTCGTGTCCTTGATATACCATCTTCTTCATGGTTCGTGACCTTCGGGAGTCTAACTGTGGCCCACACAATGGACATGCATGATAACCTGAGGTAACCAGACCTGCAAGGCGATCCACGACCTAGTGAATACTTGATTGAATGAAATAAAATATAGATATTACCAGCGAAAACAAAGGTCTGGTCACCTAAGCACTCTCCCAATCCCGGAAAGTCATGCATCGTCCACATGAGAATGGCTCAAATGTTGGCTAACCGCCGACCATCGCGCCTGCTCATATCTTGCACCGTGACCCCCTCCTCCCACAAAATCTTAAGCTCATCGACTAATGGACGAAGATACACATCTATATTTTTTACTTTGTAGCGGCCCGGGACGAGCAAGCTAAGGATGAGATGTCCTTTCTTCGTAGAAAGCCATGGAGGGATGTTGTAGTTGACAAGCACTATAGGCCACACATTGTAAGAAGTCGAGCGCAGACCGAATGGGTTCACACCATCCATGGCGAGACCAAGCCGAAGATTCCTTGGCTCTCGCGCAAAGCCTGGGAAGGTAGAGTCAATGTGGCTCCATGCGCGCGAATCTGCTGATATTCGTTGAACTCCATCCGTGGACCTATTTTGCACATGCCACATTGTCAAGCTTACCATGGCAGACGTGCGAAACATGTGGTTTATGCGGGAGATGAGCGGAAAGTGTCTGAGAACTTTTTGAGGGATGGTTTGCCCTTGCAAGTCCTGTCGATACCTGTGAGCACCACACTTTGGACATGTCTCCATAGTCTCGTATTCATCTCGAAACAATATGCAGTCGTTGATACATGCATGGATGTTATTGTAGTCCATGCCAAGCTTCCGTAAAACATGTCATGCATCATCACGAGACTCAGGCATGGTATTTGCAGGTGGCAATATATGATATTTCAATAACCTGAAAAAAATCATAAAACACCTTGAAAAAACACAAATGTTTGTAATAATACTGTTTAAAAAAAAATCAATGAAGCTTGTGTGCAAGGTACCTGAATAACTCAGTCACACTCGTATCGCTCCAACCGTATTTTGCTTGCACACTTAAGAGTGCAAGCAATGTCTTCAACCGAGATACTCGGCACCCATCATATAATGGTATGGATGCTTCCTCTCTAAGCGGATCAGATGTCTCAACATCCATGGGAATTAATGCATCGATCATTGCCTCCATCTCAGGCTCCAAGATTGTAGGCAAGTCGGAAGGTTGTCTGTCTCCTCTGGCATTGACGGTATAGATGGGCCTTGCGAGTGGTCGATTGGCTCCTGCAATCCATCCATCGCACGTCCACGAACTCTTCTAATTGGCCGCAAAGGGTGCACTCCCCCTTGGGTCGAGACATCACCCCCCTGGATACAAAATTTGCCAACAAGACCCAACCTTATTGTGTATGGTTTTCAATTAGCTTGAGAGTACAATGCATGAAAAATGCTAACTTCAAATTACCGTTTGCTGAAAATCCGCAATTGCCTGATCAATGATCTCAAATTCATGGCAAAGCACATTGCATACCATTATCAACAAGTCTATTATCTTAAATTTCCTTCCCCGCCCTCTCCCTCTCTTTCTCTCCCTCTCCCTCTCTTTCTCTCTTTCTCTCACCCTCTCCCTCTCCCTCTCGTTCTCTTTCTCTCCCTCTCTCATTTCCTTCCCCTCCCTCTCCCTCTCCCTCTCCCTCTCTTTCTCTTTTTCTCCCTCTCCCTCTCTATCTCTCTTTCTCTCTCATTTCCTAAACAAGCAAAAAATAAAGTGATTTAAACATCCTCCAAGCAAAAGGGAGAGGGAGAGATACAATGCACTCTCCCTCTCTTTCTCTTTCTATCCCTCTCTCATTTCCTTCCCCTCCCTCTCCCTCTCGCTCTCTTTCTCTCTCATTTCCTCTCCTAAACAAGCAAAAAATAAAGTGATTCAAACATTAAACAAGCAAAAGGGAGAGGGAGAGAGAGAATGCACTCTCCCTCCTTCTCCCTCTCTTTCTCTTTCTCTCCCTCTCTCATTTCCTCCCCCTCCCTCTCCCTCTCCCTCTATTTCTCTTTCTCTTTCTCTTTCTCTTTCTTTCCCTCTCCCTCTCCCTCTCCCTCTCCCTCTCCCTCTCTTTCTCTCTTACTCTCTCGTTTCCTCTCCTAAACAAGCAAAAAAGAAAGTAATTTAAACATTAAACAAGCAAAAGGGAGAGAGAGAGAGAGAATGCACTCTCCCTCTCTTTCTCTCCCTCTCCCTCTCCCTCTCCCTCTCTTTCTCTCCCTCTCTCTCCCTCTCCCTCTGCCTCTCCTTCTCTTTCATTTTCTCTCCTAAACAAGCAAAAGAGAACGATTTAAACCTTCAACAAGCAAAACAAAGAGAGAGGGAGACTCACCAATGAGATATGGCGAGCGTGAGCGGCTTCTCTTTGCAACAAGGGCTCCTCCTCTCCTTCGCGAACAACGGCGGTGGCGGCGACGGCGGCAGCAAGTCTCTTCCTCTTCTTCTCTCACAAAGCCTTCGCTCTCTCCCTCCCTCTCGCTCTCAAAAGGCGAAACAAAAGAAATGAAAATGGCGCTCGGGTTTCGGCCACGTTTTTTTTCCTGCGGCGTCGCTATTGGCGTCGCTATTTGCGTAGCGATGCAAATAGCGACGCCAATAGCGACGCCGATATCTACCGTCGCTAATCGGCGTCGCTAATTTCCCAATTCCTTGTAGTGCTTCATTGCACTTCTAATATCCTTTAGGCATTTAACATGCTGTAAGAACCTTCTCCTTGGCTTTGATTTCCTTGAAAGTTTGGAAGGTTTGGAGGACGGATGGATCTTTGAGGCAAGACCTCTAAGATCAATTTTCTGATTCCTTGTAGTGCCCTTTGTTTGAGCCATCTAAAACATCAAGGAAAACAAATAATACAAGTAAATTAGGACATATCTCCAAATCTTTAACATAATGTAATCTAAAGTTAGTTAGTAGCAAACAAACACTAATCACATAATCTACCTCCAATTTCAATAAAATAATGTATGCACAAGACGTATGAAACATGAGGAGGCCTTCTAAACAAGATAAACAAACACCCTCTCGTGTTTCATACGTCACTCCTTTTTTGGATACATATTTGATCAAAGATAATAAATGTCATGAAGTTTTATAAGTCTCACAATAGAACATCTTATTATCAATGAGTATGCTTGTGTCATCAATTTCTGTTGAGCCGTGATTCTATAATCAAGAAACTTGCATTACAATGACGTATGAAACGTGAAAGAACTATTGTCCATGGGAAGAGCCATGACTTATAATGTTTCATACATCAGGATTTTTTGGGATTATTTGAAGAAATTTGCAATATGGAAAAAATTTCAATTTGAAGAAACTCATCGATCCATGACCATTTGTGGAAAAATAATTCCATTTGAAGAAACTTACATTCTAAGCGACGTATGAAATGCGAATGAACTCTTGTCCATCGGAAGATCATGACTACTTGTGCTTCATACATCAAGCCTTTTTTTGTATTATTTGGAAAGAGTTGTCAAGAGAGTCTAGAGTAAGATCATATTTGTGAAAGAACACATTTTTGAGGGTTCGGCGCGTATGTTGGGCAATGAAACCTTCTTTAGTTGCCTTGCGCTAAAGAATAAATTTGTACTGTGACCAAGTTAGCATTGCGTTGGTGTGGTCGAGCATAGAAAGAGCTTTATCTTCGAAAAAACTCTTTTATAGTTTAGAATTTTGGTTTAAAAGGAAGTTGGTTTACACGTGTGACTACCTTAATGGGTAGTTAATTTCACACATGCGATGTGAAGACAATTTTCACATGGGAAATTGTGCCATGTGTCACTTTTTTTTGGCATGATTACACTTTTATGGATCCACTTTTTAAAGGTAAAAGATAATTCTTAGCATTTTGTTTTTCATTTTAAATGCAACTCCTCCGAATTAGTGCACTGTATATCTAGGACAAATGTGTAGTGATCGTTGGCACACACACACACACACACACATATATATATATATGACACTCAGGGTCGGGTTTATGTTAATACTTCTTTCACGTATTTTTTCTTGTCTTCGACGAGCTATTTATCTTCTAAGCATCGCAAGCTAAACCAGGTGTATTCTAACAAAATACCATTTATTCTCACCACAGGGATTGCAAATCTCAGGTAACAAACCTTTTCTTGTCATTTTTTTCTCTACAATCCTGAATTTCGAGGCATTGAAGATGATCAAATGATTCACATACATATGAAACACGATTTTACCATTTGCAAATTGTTTTGAAAGTATATTTTTGTGTTTCATGAGTCTTCAATGTTAAATAAAAAATGAATGTTGAAACACAAAACTTAAAAATTGGTTTTACTTAGTTTTATGTAGTTTTGGAAGTTTGTTGTCACATTTCATGATACATCAGGAACTATGAATTATGAAACTAGTTTTACGTAGTTTTGAAATTTTTATGAATTATGACAATATCATAAGTCTGAGCTTTTGCAAGAAGAGAGAGACCGAACACCTAGATAGGTCAACACGCTGCTAGTGCAATTGCCCCTAGCTAGGTTGATGGTCTTTCCCTTAGAGAAGTTCATGATTTTGAATAGTGTGGGAAAAAAAAGGATATTCCCTTAGAGATATGCTCAATGTTCTCTTTGATTTGCAAGATCTCTTGAAGGATCTTGAAGATAAAGTGAAGGATTTTAGGGAGTTTTATGATAGACATACAAAAGACCTAGAGATTGAGGGAAGCTACCTTTACTGCTATAACAACTTTACAAACAAGGTTTAGCCTCATTGATGAGGAATTCAAGAAGTGGAAAGCATATTGCCATTTTCAACAGAATCAACATTAATGCCTTCTTGTACATAAGGATGTTGGATTTCTTGTATATCTTCAATATATGTATAGTTGTTCTTCCGATACAATACAAGAGAAGAAGATAGAAAATATTGCATGCAAAGACATAGAAGTTGAAGAGAATGGGAAAATGTTTCAGGAGGATATTGAGAACTAGTTAGTGCAAGGATTTGATGTTGCTTTTTTTAAAAGTGAGAACATTACAAAAGTGGAAAAAAAGGAGATAGAGTTTGGTGCAGAGATTGAAACAGGTCCTCTTGAATGTGTCATAACATTTTCCGGTTATCTCATAAAACACCATATTAGGGAATATGGGGATTTCCCATAAGTTTGGGTCACGTGGTCAAATCTTTGGATTTGTCATAACTTGAACACTATAACTCCAAACTGAGCGCTCTATAGCTCAATAGATTCCATTTTTAAAGCGCTTTCCAATGATGGGTCACATCATATGGTTTTGAGAAACTTATGGGCATGTTATCCGAGTGCCACCTTTTTAGTATTCAAAAAATGGGAATTGGAAGATTCCCAAACTCACCAATATTGTGTTATAAACAAAAAGAGATATGTATTGCTAAATGATATTCAACACATTTTTTATCTTAGAGAAGATTACTGCTTGGCAATCCTTGTAGCATGAGGTCACAATGATAAGAATTTTATAGGTTATGAAGAAGAATTGCTAACAACTCTTGATGTTGAGAGAGAGAATTTTCAAGACAGCTCTATAGCCTTGCATTCTTGTATTAATTTGATCATGGAATATGAAAAGGGGGAGATACCTACAAAGGAAGAGTTCTTACAAATTCAATAGAGACTTGGTATTGATAACATGGGTCGTGAAGAGAAACGAAAGTCTCCATTAGAGGAGAAACCAAAAATTTCAATAAATCTATATGATGATAGTCTTCTTGAAAAAGATAAAAACCCTAAGGTATGAAAGATAATTCTAAGATATCCATTGTGATTTATATTAGAGTATGTTATGCATTATAGATAAATATTATTGGATATTCATCTATTGGCATATTATACTATTGTGGTTTATTGTGCAGATAGAAATTGAAGCTACAGATAACTTTCTTGGAAGAGCCAAGGGCTCAAGGCCATTGAAGCTTGTGCCAAAAGTCAAGGCCTTCGTCATTATATTGGAAGCTTAAATAATCAACAGTTGCAATTTATCATAGTAGGTTGTCAAGCTCTCCAAGCTTACTAATAATGGCTTTGAAAGCTATCTCCAAGGTGATTGGATCCCAAGCTTTCAATAGAGATTCAAACAAGAAAATTTTGGTGAAGAAGGAATAAGCTATAAGAGTTTTTGGCTTCATGCATGGATACAATGGATGTAGGACAAGATACTTTGGAGTTCTTGGCTCTTATTTGATCTCCCATCACTACAAGATACAGGCTTCATACCAACAGTCAAAGCGACAAAAATGTTCATTAAAAAATTTACCCCCGTTGTCACAAAAAAAATTGGTATTAGTGACGCCATAGAACAGTCACTATATGCGTTGCAAATGCGAAGCTAATAGCGACTCAAATAGGGACACATATAGCAATTATTAGAGATGCTAATAGCGACGCGTGCAATAAATTTATGACACTAATAGTGATGGTTACATGTTTTTTTTTTGTGGCACGGCAGCTTGCCGCCCTGCTACAAATAGCACTATGTGCATTATTTGGGCCATACAAAAGAGTTACAGTAAAGTATACAATGCTCATCTCAAAATGAAGAAAAATTGTACTTGAATCTATAAGATTAATACATAAAATAAATACAAGCTCTCAATACCAAACACACCGACACTGTGTTAGGGGAAGTTTATGCTATCATCAGAGGTGAATTCCGAAATATATTTGGGCTCATTTGGGGCTGATATCATAAGCCATATTCAGAGAATTAGCTACAACAATGTTCTTTTAATTCATTTCTTACTCTACAAAAGATATACTGTCAAAATATGCAAGTATTATGTGCCCCTATGGCAAGGCAATGTTTAGATGCTTTGAGTTGAATTAAAAGGGGCTTTTTCTCTTATTTCTTGGCTTTGATAACTTATCCTTGTCAGGAACTCAATTTGAAGCTCTCTTGAAGCAAGTCTCTTTGCCCTTCAAGCCTTGTAATTGACTCATAAGCTTTTTTCCCTAACAGTCTACATTGAATGTAATCATGCAAAGTTGATTCATGCTATGGCATCATGTATGAATGATGGGATGCAGATTTGTTTATGATATATGACATCATATTGTACTTGATTTTTTAAATTGCTCTTACAGTCAAGAAAAAAAGCTTGATTTGAGTTAGAACTTATGAGATAATACTCTTGTGATCTTTGCTAAGAACATGCAGTTGGAAGCTCTATCAACATCTTCAAGAACTTGGCTTGAAACCTTCAACCCTTCTCTTATCTCTACCATCTCTGGAGTCTAAGCTCTTGAACCCCTATACATTCTTCTCTCTCAAACCCTTATGATCGACTGTGACGTTCATCTTGAACCTTTAAACATTAATTGTAATCTAGTTATCATTCAACGCGTAGGGTTGAAGGTCACCACAGGGGTTTGGCAAGAAAACTGGACAAGATAGATGGAGATGTGTCTTCAAGAGATAAGTAGATTACAGTTAATGTTTAAAGGTTCAAGAGGAACTTCACAGTCAATTACGAGGGTTTGAGAGAGAAGAATGTATGGGGTTTCAAGAGCTTAGACTTTGGTGATGGTAGAGATAAGAGAAGGGTTGAAGGTTTCAAGCCAAGTTCTTGAAAATGTTGATAGAGCTTCCAATTGCATGTTTTCTTAATTGTAAGAGCAATAAAAAAAACCAAGTAAAATATGCTATCATGTATCATAAACAACTCTACATCCCATCATTCATACATGATGCCATAGCATGAATCAACTTTGCCTGATTACATTCAATGTAGACTATTAGGGACAAGAGCTTATGAGTGAATTACAAGTCTTCTAGGGCAAAGAGACTTGCTTCAAGAGAGCTTCAAATTGATTTCTTGATAAGGATAACTTACCACAGCCAAGAAATAAGAGAAAATGCTCCTGTTAATTCAACTCAAAGCATCTATGAATGATCTACAAACATTGCCATGCCATAGGGGCACATAATACTTGCATATTTTGACAAGATGTCTTCTATAGAGTAAGAAATGAATCAAAAGAACAATGTTGTAGATAATTCTCTGAATATGGCTGAAGATATCAACCCCAAATCAGCCCAAATATCTTTCAAAATTTACCTTTGATGATAGCATAAACTTCCCCTAACACAATGTCAGTGCACTTGTCGAGAGTCCACTACGGGGTAAGAGAAAGCAGGGTGAAGGTAGATTCAGGGAGAGGAGTAGACGAAAGAGAAGGGGTTTGAAGAAATTGAAGACGTAGAAGAATAATCCAAAAAATAAATAGAAAATGAAGAAGAATACTAATAGAGAAGAAGCCTGCCAGTTTATTCCAACATTATGAGAAGATATAACTCTAATAGACAAAAACATGTATAAAATAATACATTTCTCTATGCTACTCAATTCACCAATCTGATGCTTCCATTGGCTCCGAAAGGAGATTTGAAAGGAGGTTAAAATACCAGCACACCTGACCAAAATTCTGCCAGATCACTCCTTCATCTCCCACCACTGCCAGAAAAAACAGCGATCACGCATCGCATGATTTTGCCAATCTCTCTTTTTAGATAAAATCCTCTCAAATTGGGTGAAAGCTGCATGCTTTCTTTTACATGTCATCCTAATCTAGAAGTTGTCTATAGTTTTATGGATTTTTACAAGAGATAATATTTAGAATATCAAAATTTGGTTAAAACTCGTCCAAAAATTTAATATTTTTGGACCATGGACACTAACACTAATGTCTAAAATGGTAATGGCTCTCTAAATCAATAAGAAAGCTGCATTCTAGATATTTTTTTAACATGGTGTGCATGTAGCGGCACGATATCCACCTCTCTTAATCTGGACATCCTCTAGCATGTGTCAAAGTCTTACGGATTTGCAGTATTAGAAGAAATATCTTCTGCTATGTCAATGTATTCATCTTCTGCCTCTTCTTCTTCCTTTATGTCTTCATGCTCTTGAATTACATCCAAGTCTTTGAACTCATATGTTGAACTTTCTCTTCATTTTAAGAGCTTGATTATTTTTCCAACTATAGGTATCTTCATGCTTGTCCCATCCAATTCAGTTAATGAATATGTGGCATTGTCATGAATGACCTTTACCACATACGGGCCAAACCAATGCTTTACCATGTTCCTAAAAGCACTATATTGATTGTCTAGGATGCTGTCATAGACAAGCACCCAATCATTTTCTTGAATTTCTCTTGGCCGAAGTCAAGCCACCGAAGTCGACGCCACTTATCAAATCTTGTTTTGTTCTTTAGTCTTGCTATCTTTAGCTTCTCAATAGCTGCTTGAACATCTTCAGGCCTTCTTTCTAGCTGCCTATGCGCAAATTTAGCAACTCTTCTCTACTGATGCCTTCCTCGCAAGGTAGAAGACTCCATGTGAGAATAGATTCTTCAATTGGCATAATTGGTTGTTGTCCATGCATACGTTTAGCTGGCATATAGCCAGTCATTGTACTGCAAGTAGTATGGTCAGCCCATAATGCAAAAGGTAGCATTTTAGGCCATTCTTTGATCTTTCCTCTACAAGAATTTGCTAGAGCTTTGAGAATAGGCTAGTGCCCTCTCACTTTTCCCATTGTCTTCAGGGTTTTAAGGCTGGTGTTAAAGCCAACTTAATACCCAATTGAGCAAAGAAGTTGCGTGCCTCATCAGCATCCAACTCTCCTCTATTTGCAGTTACTTTACCCACACAACCATATCTACAAAACACTTCTTCAAGCAAAAAAGACAAACAGCTTGAGTGATCTTGGTTGTTAAGGCTTTTCCTTCTGCTTGATTGGTTAGATCCTCTCTTGCAAGCACTAAATACCGCATATTCCATATTCCTGTAGGCATAGTTATAAAATCTATAACCCATCTATAATGTATAGACAAAGGATAAGTCAGTTGTAACCCATCTCGATGCTTGACCATAGAATACATCTGACACACATAACAGGTTTCAACAAAATGTGCTACGTCCCGATACATGTTTTTCCACCAATATTTTTCTTTGACTTTACTAAAGGTTCCCCATATGCCTCTATGGCCAGCCCACAGGCTTTTATGAAATTCCTTCAATACCTGTTGTTGCAATCTTTTGTTACCTAAAACTCGGACATGCACTCCTTTCTTCTTCTTTGTGTGCTTCCATAGATGACATTCTTTAAGAACAAAGCCATAAGCTTTCCTCTTAATATTCCTGAACTCCTCATTAATCCAAGTCTCCTTCTTCTTCATTGTGTTCAAATATTGGCCAATCTTTAGCCAATCTTCTTTAGGAAAATGAACTAGAACTTAAGCTATGCAATGAGCATGTTGGCTTCTAGTTGACCACCCTTATTCCATAGATAAATCTTTGATCTTTGTTGTTGTATGCTGATTTACAGCAGTACATTTTCTTATTCTTACTATACTTAATGCTATATCATTCAAAAGATCAGCTTCACTTGCAAGATTGAGCTTTGGGTTTGTATATGCAGCAACTGAAAATGTACTTTCAGGCCGTGGAATGAAATTCAGCAAGTATAGATTCTTCAGCTTCATCTTCCTCCATAAGCTCTTCTTCATTGTCTTATCTTACATGTGATCAACTGGATTTGCCTTTCTTGCAATATGCTTTAATTCGAGGTTGAGAGATTTAATATATGCAATCCGTCTTAGCATAGTAATGTCACGTGTAGAGCAGTTGGCAATCATGCTTAAGAGTGGAAGACAATCGGTTTCTACCACTACGGAAGCACCTATAAAGTATTCACAATCACACTTTAATGCTGTTACAACTCCCCACAATTCCCTTTTTACTTGTGCATACCTTCTTTGACGTTCTTTGAGAACCTTTGCTCCAAAACGAATTGCATACATGTTACCTTCAAGGTCTTCTTGGCCAACAACTCATCCTATCCCAATGGGACTTGTATCCACAGTAAGGATGATAGGTTGACCATTTGAATAATCATCCCGTTTGAGAGTGGGGGCTGAAATTAACAACTTCTTTAGTTTGCGTACAGTGAGAGTATGCTCTTCCCCCCAAGATAATCTTTGGCATCTCCTTAATAATTGATAAATATTTTTGGCGGCTTCTCACCTCTGAGATATTTGTGCATTTTTCTTACATTCTGCTGATGGCATCTATCTTGATTGGTGAAGGTTTACGTCCATAGGGGCCACACAGATGTCCAAACACTAGGACTTCTTCTACTCCAAAAATCCACTTAGCTCCAAAAATGATAAGATGTACATCTTCTAACCTTGTCAAAATCATATCACAATCATGAATATGGTTAACTACAAATGTCCTACAGCCATATTCATCAAGCTCCTCATTCTTTTCATTGACTTCACATCCCTTGATAGGTACATCATCAAGAAATGGAATAGTAAGTTGTGGAATAAAGTCCCTTAAGACTTTGTGCATGGCATTCATCATATGAGCTATGAAGTTTGTTGCACATTGTGATAGAGTGCATATGCGGACCAATCCAAGAGGTATCTTCATTGTGGTAATGTCTCGACTTTCTAATGAAAGCTGAAATTGGTCATATCCTGAACATAGGTCACCCATATAATTAATTGCTCTACCTACAAAATCAACAAACTCATCAACAATTCGACCCAAACCAACATTTTGGATTGTGACATGATTAACAAGCTGTAGATCTTGGATGAATCGTAAAGATCCATTTTTCTTGGGTATGGTAAATCATCGATTCGAGTAAGGTGCTAAAGAAGGTTCTAAAATCTTCATTTTGATCTTCTCATTTAGAAGTTCCAATAGCTTGGGCAAATGCGCCCTTGGAACAGAATGGGCTTGAGGTTCCAAGGCACATGTGGGACCCTAAAAATGACCATAGGAGCCATAATATTTGGATCCACATAGTCTATTTCACTTGGTTGAAATGCAAAATATTTTCCATGTTTCATTAGCATTTGCATAAAAGAGTGTTTTTTATCCGGTGAAAGAAATAATTTTCACCTATTTTGAGCTCTTTTATACTTTCAAATGTGAACTTGTGACCAATGTTGGAAGGATCACGAAGACCTCACTGATTTGCTACCCTATCAGCCAGCCCTTCACTTTTAGGAGGCAGTGGGAGTGCCACAGGCTTGACTTTCTTATCCACCATCTTGTATTTTGTCTCCACTTGCGCTTCAACCTTGTTAAGTAAACCAATGTCTTCCTCCTCAACAAATTTTGGAATTGTTTGATAAAAATCCAATGTATATACTTCTATGGACTGATTTTCAAGCCTGATTTTTTGTATGAGCATCTGTATATATTTTAGCCAATGTGTCAGTAGTAATCATTCAAAAAAAAAAGCCCAAATTATCTTCATTTTCAGCCATCATATCATAAGTTTTCAGCTCCCTTTTTACATGACATAAATATTTACTTTTAGCTTTATTCATGGGTGGTTGGAAGAGACTTATAACAGCCCATACTATTGGCTGTACATACATACAGATTTGCTAGAGACACAATTTCTGTAGCATAAGGAGGTTCAATATTTTTACATGATGCATTGCCATAGCCTCCTTTTATAGCAGTGCAGCTCGAAACCCTTGAATTCTCGAGCATTAGGAGGCATAGGATAATCACACAGTCGATCTCTATTTCCATGATGGTTAACACACACAATAAGAAATTGGACAGCTCATTCATTATTCTTGCTTCAGATTTGAGCATAGAAAGAATCATCATCAAGAGCTTTTGTTTCCAAGCGGGCTTCAGAAATGTAAGGTTTCCCAAGAATGATAGGGTAACTATAAGAGTCTTGAATAAAAAAGTAAAAATTGTATTTTATGTCTCCAATAGTTACCTGCACATTAGGATATGCAGCATATAACTCTCCAGAAGAGTTGTTTGCAGCTCTCATTCGCCAACCTAGATCAACATCTATGGGCCATCGGCTCGGGGGGGTCACTCATGAATATATGTATATATAACGTGAGTTCAAAATAAGGGGTTTTTAAAATACCATTTCTATAAAATTTTTATGTACAGAAGGGTGTCATATAAAGGGGTTACTTACAGATTGAATAGAAAGGGTTGTTTTTATTCAAGAAAAATTCACAGATTAGAATATTTATAAATAGGCCATGAATGCACGTTATATAGAGAATATATATATAGTGAACCTCCCGAGGCCATCGGCCACTTTCATAGAGACTCCTTGCCATGATGTTTATCTCCGAGCCATGGCCTAAGAGTGCAATACATGGTGTTTATTTTTCTCCAATTTTGACAACTATCTCCATTGTTGCTCTTACCTAATGCATACGGGAGTAGTGACTACTTGGAATGAACCGAGCCTCTTCCTCCTCATGCATGTGCTGTAGATGGCCTTCTTTTTGTGAGGTGGGCTTCCCAACTGGTTTGGACCAGTCGACCATTACATTTTCAGCTTTCACTTCTTTAATTTTTGCATTCATGCTTTCTTTATCTTCAGCTTCAATTACTGCAATTAATTCTTTAACTGCTTCAAGATGAAGTCCTTGTGAAGTCAGCTTCTCTTCATCCTACGCAAAAACTTGAAGGACTTGTAAAAAAGCATGCACTATTTCTTCAGCTTCATCACCAACATATTGTCTTTTCCTTTTGATTGCATTAATAATTACATCATGGAATTCACACTTGGCAATTCCAAGAATTTCACCTAAGCTGAATTCAATTTTTCTTCCCAAAATTCGTTCTTCTAGGACCCTTTTGAGATCGGTTGCAGATTCTATGTCATCAGACTGCAATTTATAGCATGGCTTCTTGCCTTCCTTATTTCCTTCGATCTTCTTTGTTTGTGGTGCATCTTCCATCTCTTGATCTGGGGTTATATTTTCAGGAAGCTTTGGTTGTTCAGGTGCTCTTCTAGTTACCTGTTTCGGAGGGCCAGAAGAGGAAGGCCCTAGTTCAGGCCATGGTTCATCTTTTGTTCTTCTCTTTTCTTCAATCAAGACTTGTTTATGATTGAGATCAGCCAAATAAGGAAAAGAAGAAAAAGAATCTACTGATTCTTTCCAACCAGTTATTCCTCGAATGCACTAACCGATCATCTTTGGCTACTTTGCCACGTTCCATTTAATCTAATACATGCATCCATACTTTAGATTGCACATTAGCTTTACATGCTTTAAAATTTGATTTAGTTGGCTCAATTTGCAGCCCATAGGTAGCTGATCAATTGCTGCATAGGCATTGTTTACAACTAAATCTTCTAATCTTTTTTTCATTCCACCATTGCCAAAATTTAGCTCCAGTGGGAAGACTAGTTTCAGCTGCATGAATTTTTTTGTCTTTCCAAAAGAGGAGCTTCTATACTTCAGCCCCTCATGGAAGGCAGAACACTCCCTCTTGTCATGTTGTTGGCTGTCACACCAAATACAATGCCTCTTAAAGCCTTCTCTCATGGTTCTTTGAGTTGATGATCGTCCTTGTTCTTCAACTTTGACATCCAGCTTCTCCACCTTGAAACTAATTTTTGTAAGATTTAGATGAAGGTCACACATGCTTTTAATGAGTTCATCCATGACATCATTTTTAAAAGGAACAAAAGAAGAAAGAGTTGGTTAATTAGTCAAAGGAATAGGGGATTTCGAAGGTGGAACAAGCTCCATCAATGGAGTTTTTAAAGTTGAAGTAGAGCCCAATCTTAGTCGCATTTACTCTCTTCAAGCAATCATGTTAACTACATCAGTAACATCTATCCATGCAGTCTTGACTCCTAATTTGGAGGTAGCATCTTCTAGGCAATCAACAAGCTTCTCTTAGAGAATGGGATTTGCAGCCTTAAGGAATAATTGAATCTTTTGACCTTCCATACTTTGTTGATCTTCAGCATCAAGTTGCCCGAATTTACTTTCAAACTCATGGTATACAGCTGTTGCAGCTAAACTTTTATTGGGTTTCTTAACCCAATCAGTGAAACTTTTCTTCGTCATTAGGCCAGAGTCTTCTAAGAAGAATTCTTTGCATAGGGCTTTTTTGAATGCAACCCACTCCGGATCTCACTGAAAAAGACCATGGATTCTTTCTTAAGACCATGCTTGGCTAGTCTAGCAAAATAGCGACTCCATCCATGTTGCGGTATACCAAATAAGAGTCTTTTCTCAACATACAAGTAAATAAAAACAGAGACATTTCGACCATTAAATTGTTTTAATTCCCGCCCAACTTCCTCTAGGGCCTTAATAGCTATGGAATTAGTCTTCTCTTCATCTTGCCTTTGTTGTTATTGTTGTAACATTTGGATTTGTTGTTGCTGAGTCTACTGCAGTATGCGCACCAATTGTTGTAGAGTATCTCCTAAAGAATCCCCCATCTTGGAGTTCTCTTACACCAACCTTCACGTCGAGTTCACCAATGTCACAACACGTAGGGTTGAAGGTCATCACATGGTTTTGGCAAGAAAACTCGACAAGATAGATGGAGATATGTCTTCAAGAGATAAGTAGATTATAGTGAATGTTTAAAGGTTCAAGAGGAACTTGATGGTCAATCACAGGGATTTGAGAGAGAAGAATGTATGGGGTTTCAAGAGCTTAGACTCTGGTGATGGTAGAGATAAGAGAAGGGTTGAAGGTTTCAAGCCAAGTTCTTGAAGATGTTGATAGAGCTTCCAACTACATGTTCAAAGATCATAAGAGTATTATCTCATAAGTTCTAACTCAAATCAAGCTTGTTTTCTTGACCATAAGAGCAATCGAAAAAATCAAGTACAATATGTTGTCATGTATCATAAACAACTCTACATCCCATCATTCATACATGATGCCATAGCATAAATCAACTTTGCATGATTACATTCAATGTAGACTCTTAAGGACAAAAGATTATGAGTCAATTACAAGGCTTGTAGGGCAAAGAGACTTACTTCAAGAGAGCTTCAAATTGAGTTCTTGATAAGAATAAGTTACCACAATCAAGAAATAAGAGAAAAAGCTCCTATTAGTTCAACTCAAAGCATCTATGAATGATCTACAAACATTGCCCTGCCATAGGGGCACGTAATACTTGCATATTTTGACAAGATGTCTTCAAAAGAGTAAGAAATGAATCAAAAGAACAATGATGTAGCTAATTCTCTAAATATGGCTGAAGATATCAGCCCCAAATCAGCCTAAATATCTTCTGGAATTCACCTTTGATGATAGCATAAACTTCCCCTAGCACAATGTCAATGTGTTTGGTGTCGAGAGTCCACCACAGGGGTATGAGACAACAGGGTAAAGGTAGATTCAGGGAGAGGAGTAGATGGAAGAGAAGGGGTTGGAAGAAGTAGAAATAGAAATAGAAAATGAAGAAGAATACTAACAGAGATGAAGCCTATAAGTTTATTTCAGCATTATGAGAGGATAGAACTCCTATAGACAAAAATGTGTATAAAATAATACATTCCTCTATGGTGCTCAGATTGCCAATCTGATGCTTTCATTGGCTCCAAAAAGGGGGTAAAATACCAGCACATCTAACCACAATCATTCCAAATCACTCCTTCTTCATCTTCCACTTTGAAGTGCTGTTCACTACTTGAAAACAGTGATGGCGCGTCGTGCAAATTTGCCAATCTCTCTTTTTACATAAAATCCTCTCAAATTTGCTGAAAGCTACATGTTTTCTTTTACGTATCATCCTAATCTAGAAGTTATCTATAGATTTATGGATTTTTACAAGAGATAATGTCTAGAATATCAAAAATTGACTAAAATTTGTCTAAAATTTTAATATTTTTGAACCACGGACACTAACACTAATGTCTAAAATGGCATTAGCTCTCTAAATCAATAGAAAATCCGCATTTTAATTTTTTTTACATTGTGTGCGCATAGTGGCACGACAACGCATACGGCCACAATGCCATAAGATGCACAATGACAAGTGCAAAGAAAAGTGAAAAGAGAAAGTGCAGGAGAAATCCAATGATTGTAGTATTATACTTGCAAAGTCAAGCGTAAAGATTAAGGAGATAAATATTATGCAGTTTGAGGAGTCCAATGTTGACTACATCTTAGCAGCCTCTTCATGTGATTAGGTTTTAGGGTTTAGGGTTTCATACCTATCACAGTGTATCTCATTCTTTGAGCTTAGGTGATGATCGATTTCTTGCTATTGTTGGCCTTGGTGATGTCACTCTAGAGTTTCCCTCTGTGGTAACACTTTTGTTCTACATAATACATGTCATGTAGCTGCACTGACTAAAAGCCTTATGTCTCTACTGGGCAACTTGATAATGCAAGTTATCATATATGCTCTGGTGATTCTACATGGAAGATAACTCGTGGCATGCTTGTTCTCGCAAGAGGTGCCAAGTTTGGCAGCCTCTACCCCTTGGTTGTATTTGGTACTATCGGCCATGTTTTGTCAGAGGGTTCTATCCCACATGTATCTCTCTGCTCATCTTGGGTATATGTCGCCTAAGGGAATGAAAATTCTTAGTGCTTTGCAGCATCTTCTGTCGTTGGACTACTCGCATTTTGAGTCGTGATCACTGTCTATATGGCAGGTAGACTAGGAATTTGCATAAAAAGTCTAGTATTCCACTCATGGGTGAGCCTTTGGCTCTTGTGCATTCAGACGTATGTGGACCCATGCCTTGTTAGTCCTTAGGGGGTGCGAAGTACTTGGTTACATTTATTGATGATTATTCATGTAAGGTTTGGGCTTATCCCATAAAGCAAAAATCTAATGTCTTGGTAGTCTTTCAGCATTAGCTTGCTCTAGATGAGAACTAGTCTAGGCATAGGCTAAAATGCCTATGGAGAGATAATGAGGGTGAGTATGTCTCATGTGATTTTGAGTAGTTTTGTGATGAGTGGGGTATTAAGTGTTAGTTGACTGCCCCTTACACCCCTCACTAGAATGGTATGGCTGAGCGTATGAATAGGACTATCCAGGAGAGGGTCCATAGCATGCTTAGCCAGACTAGATTACCGCAACATTTTTGGGCTAAAGTGTTAGCTATATATAGTCTGTCTATATATAGCGCCCCAGGTCCCCTCTATATATTCCTATCATGTGTGCTCACTTGATGCACTTCTGGGGTTCCACTTCCGGTGTCTCATGTCTCTCTTCTCCTCTCTCTTCCTCCGTTCCTTGTCTCCCTCACGCACTGTTCAACATGGTATCAGAGCGAGGTTTCACAATTACGCAAAGATAAGTTTTTCTTCTTTGTTCATTCTTAGATGTTACTTTCATGTATATGGTTTCATATTTATGTTACTCATATATATATTGCTTTTATATCATATATATGTTAATAAATCTTTATAGCTATACTTTGTTGCAAGTTTTGACTTGAGTTATGGCTTTGAAGATGTGATATAATCATGGTAATTATGGCTTTAGGCTGTTCTCTATGAGAGACAAGCAGAGCCTCATGTCCTCTCTCTCTCTCAAGAGCCTTGCATTCTCTCTCTCTCTCTCAAGAGCCTTGCATCCTCTCTCTCTCACTCTCTTCGATCTTGATAGTGATTACCTTAGGTTTTTCAACTATTCGATCGTCTGGTTAGTCTTGATGACCATAAACATAAATCTCTGAGGTATGGCGTCTGCTTTACTTGAGATCCAAGGATGGATTTTCTGGATGAGTTTTACTGGAAACCAGACTATGACACCAGGTAAGACCTTCGTCAGTCTCAGAGTGTGCGATCTTGCGAAGGTTTAATAACTAATTGCTCCTCAAGGAGCGGTCTCAGAGTGTAGAGCAACCTTAAATCTAATTAATCATTGTAATCATCATCATCATTAGCAGCACTCGCCGCCACCCTACAGTACCAGGAGCAGGCTATCACGACTTGGTCAATCTGGGATTACGATGTGAATCCAGACTATCACGACTTGGTTCATCGGCGATTACGGTCAGATTCACAGAATTGAGGGCAATCAGAGAGATTTTTACTGCTACATTAGGCTATTAAGACTTTTGATTAGTCCTGGATTAAGTTTGGATTCACAGAATTGAGGCCAATCAGAGACAGATTTCTTTTCGATCCAAGCAAATAATGAGATAGAGCCATGACGACCATCTCAGGCCATCTTCTTGTGGGGAGGAGGGCCAGATGCTGCCTCCTGGAGAGAACGGCATAAGGGGGGTGTTCATCAAGGCGCCCAGGAGGGAAGGGCGAACCCTTCTCATCCCCGCGGAAAAGCGAAGAAATAGGCAGTGCGTTGCATAGAACCATGAAGGCCACAAAGGCGAGCTCTAGTTTAGGGGCTCCCTTGGAGGTGAGCTTCCTCCGCTCGAGGGAGAAGCCAGGGCAACCTTCCACGTATAACCAATCCTTCTCGACGTTCGTGTCTTTTTTCTGCAATAGAGGCTCCTGGTGGTCTGCACTTGTGCTATACGTCCCCATGGACGATTGATAAAATTGCAGAAACCTAGAATTGTACCAAATATAGTGCTTTCATCCCACTTGCATGTTCTTTTCTCTTAGAGTACCGGTTGCCTGTCTTTCCTCTCCAATTAGCATTTCATGATAAAGCATGCACGCTATTCCTGGATACAATGTGAAGCTCATGTCATTGTTTCATAAGTTTTATAGCTTATATTTCATATTTTTCATGTGGCTTCTTTTCCCGTAATAATTTTTTCATGTGGTTTCTACTATGATGATCTTGCAAATTAATCCATCCATGTACTTTCGGATGTTGATATTTCCATTTATTCAATCAAGGTTTTATTTAATGCTTTGGGATGTTGATATTGCATTATTTAATCGCTTCATGCTGCTCGTTCTCGTCCATTATTCAATCAATGTAAAATTTAATGCTTTTGGATGTCGATATTTCAATTTACTCAATCGATGTTATTCAATTACTATTTCATTCAATGCTTTGGTATGTTGGTATTGCAATGCTTCATGATACTTGCCCTCGTCGTGTCTATATTCTAGCTGATGATAAATTGTTTCGTTTATATTCTTTCCAGCTGATGAGGGTCTCTATTCCAGCTGATGACAAATTGTTTCGTTTATATTCTTTCCTAATGAGCGTCTAAATTCCAGCTGATGACACATTATTTCGTTTATATTCTTTCCAGCTGATGAGCATCTGTATTCCAACTGATGACAAATTGTTTTATTTATATTCTGTTCATGGGGCCCCACATGTGTTATGTTGTCTATAGAGCGGCGTCACGTATTCCAGCTGATGACAAATTGTTTTATTTATATTCTGTTCATGGGCCCCCACATGTGTTATGTTGTCTATAGAGCGGCGTCGCAAACCGTCTCTATAGACCTTGTGTTGTTCGAATGTCACTATAACATTTTTCTTTAAGTTTTGATGTGACAGATATACTACTTACATCCCAAGTTCAGTTGAAGGAATTTCTTGGAGATTTTATCTTTTGCAGTGATGTCGCTTATCCTTATCTTACATGTTGTATATTTAGGAGGCCTCTGAATAGGCTGTTGTAATTCATGAGTGATGTAGCTCCTTTGCTGCCTATGAATAGGCTCTTATAAGTTCAACTTTGTAATTTTATATTTTGAATATTAATATAACGGTAGGCCTATATAGAGCTGTGGGTTTTTCCCTTGAGCCCCCAAGGGTTTTTTCATCCATAGTAAGGGACCTTTATTTGAGCAGGGGATGTTAGCTATATATAGTCTGTCTATATATAGCGCCCCAGGTCCCCTCTATATATTCCTATCATGTGTGCTCACTTGATGCACTTCTGGGGTTCCACTTCCGGTGTCTTGTGTCTCTCTTCTCCTCTCTCTTCCTCCGTTCCTTGTCTCCCTCGCGCACTGTTCAACATAAAGCGGTTACTAGTGTAGTACATATCATTAGTAGGTCACCTTGTAGTGGCATTGACTTCCAAGTTGTAGAGAAGATGGATAGGAAAGCCCCCCTCATATACTCATTTACATAGCTTTGGATGTGATGCCTTCTGCTGCGATGTGCCCAAGGACAAACGCAATCAACTGGATCCTAAAAGTATGAAATGCATTTTGCCTAGCTATGGAGATGCAAAGGTGAGATGGGATATCATCTTTGGGATCCACAAGGTGTAGAAAGTGATATGTAGCCACGATGTTGTGTTCCATGAGGACAAAATGCTGTAAGGACCCAAAATGGGTCTAACACTAACTCTCTAGGCAATAATCGTGCCTCTGTACACTCAAAGAACACACCCTCTAAGCCTTGCGGCTAGGAGCATCTAAGGGACACACTGTCATAACTTCTATTGTAAATTTTGTGTTCATTTTGGATTGTAATCCAATGGTTAAGCCTTCACCACACTCCTTAGAGGGAGTCCCTACACATCTTGGTGTGAAAAACCATGTAAGCAATGACAGAGAAAGCACCCGTTGGATGAATGCCCCGACCCCACTGTGGCTCTCCTACACCTCAGGGATTGGCCCCTAGATGCGCCACTAACACAAATAGCACATGCGTCACAAACTTCACTCTTTTTTTCAAACATTTCAGGAGATATAGATATTTTTCACTAAATAGTCCCCAAGGAAATCGATCGTCTAAACCTACAACTTAGGATATTTGACATACTCAACGTAGATCATATGCATGAATACAATTACAATGCATCCAATAATGATACCATGAGTTTCATGCAATGCAATTATGTATTCACGATAGTGCTCAATCATTTTATCATTTAGAAATCAACATTGTGAGGTGCAAAGGCATTCCTTTCAATGATTTTAATCTACACGTAATATTAGGTTGTCGAGGGTCACGCACCGATCATTCTCGTGCTGCTAGACCCTCTTAAACTTAAACCATAAACGTCCTATACACCATGCATCAGCAGAATATCAAAATTTAGAATCTTATCAGCACTTAGTCACCCTCAAAACCCCTCCTCTCTATCTCCAGGTTATGCATGCGTTGATAGGTGTAGGAAGCATTTTTTATGTCTTTTTCTTTATAAAAGCGATAAAGACTCCACTTTAACACAAAGACAAGGCTGAAATGAAGCTCATCCCTCATCTCCCAGCCATGTCACACATCCGCACACATAAATATTATTTTTTTATTTTTAAATATAAAAAATTATTTTTTTTCTATTTTTCTTATTTATTTTTCACACAAACCCCATAAACACCACAAAAACCCCAAAATTGACCATTTTTCTTAAAACCACATAATCGCAAGTTTTATGGGTTTATGTGTAAATTATTATGTGACTGAATTTTCTTATTTTCTTCAACATCTCTGATAGATTATAGCATTAACAAGCAAAGATAACCATTTCCAGACAATTTCAACCAAAATCTATCATAAAACAAGTAGAATGATCACTTGCCCATAAAAACATGCTTTTTGAGGCTCATATCCCAAGGTTGACACTCTTTCTTGGCCATGTACTAAAATACTAGCCTATTTTTCTTGAGCTCATCACATTCAAAGGAATTGGGGTGGCATCATCATCTAGTATCTCGAGATTGAAAAGTCTCAATGGTACTAATGCATTATTTCCAAGATAATGGAAGGCTTTCATTTAGGGCAATTGGCATATAGGTGTGTGACTCCACACTCTGGGCATCTCAAGTTAGCACTGTCTTTGTTCTCCTATTTCCTTTCAGGACATCTCAGTGAAATATACCCTACGTGGCACCAAAAGTCATCCAATAGGTGAGAGGTTATTATGGTTGGTTTCCTCCTATGGCTCAGCCTCGCCCCCTGCCCAAATCCATAAGTGGAATTGGACTAAAATCCATCAAGATTGGATATCCCTCTTCATCATATCTGATATAATAATTCATGTATGTTTTCTCTTCCAATGGCTCTTCCAAAAGGTGTGCAACAGTGTCACTAGGTTGATGAGTGAGAATGGTTCTAGGTGGTTTGGGTATTCCTATCAAAATTATATCTATCCTAGGGGCTACTAGAGCTCTCAAGAGAACACCAAGGAAAAAAGGATCTTACTGCAAGAAAATCTATCTTTTATTCATCAACAAGCTTGCCGCAATAGGAAAAAGAACACCAGGCACAATAAAACTTCACGAATATAAAGAATCCCCCACAGCTTTATCTTTAAGAAAATTAATCACATTCTTCATATTCTTCTTAGAATCCATCGAATAATCACAAAAGAACAAAATAATGCTCCACTTTGAATGTAATTTCATCATATAGTATTCATCTTCAATATCTTCATAGTCTCCTCTCAATCTCTCATATAGATACAATGTTTTTCAGCATAGAAATGACTATCTCTCACACTTTATCACACACACACACATATGCACTTAATATTACATTTGAGTTACAATCAATAATCTTCAATGATCCTCCCTTGGTCGTGGATACCCCTCCCAAGAGGTATGTCTGATATGAAGAGTCACCAAAGCCACTACAGTGTCCTTACTATTGTCACTATCACTGCAGTCTTCACTTCAAGTCTTCTCCAATTGCTTCTTCTGCTTCTTTGAGCTATTTTGAGCTTTCATTCTTCCTCTTCTAAGATTACAAAACATTCCCAAGCTAAAAATCCATCCCACAAAACATTCATCGAGAAAACAGAGCAGAGATAGAAGCTCAACACAGTGTCAAAACAGAAGGCATAAAAAACATGCAGCTTCAACCAAATCCACTTAAAACCTTCCAAAACCATTCAAAATATTCTCAATAATTCCTCAAAATACTTATTCACTATCTCAACCTCACAAAAAAAAAGAATTCAAATAAAATTATAGGCAAAACAGACCTAACATGACCAAATAGACTCATCATAAAACCTATCAAAACATCAGATCTCAACCAAAATCCATCATGACTTTCCCAAACCTACTCAAAATATCCAAAATACTTCTAAAGTCATCAAGATTCAATCAACACACCCTTGTATCAACTAAAAACCATCCAAAAATCAACAAAAACTACTAAAAATACCATCATTGCAACACTAAATAGCTACATGTCTTTGTTCATTTGATACTAGCATTGATAATGGAGCTCCTCTTCTGTAGTTTATTTGTTTTCTCATTCGATAGAATGGTTGAGGGTAGGGCTGATAATATGCCTACCTCCTAGGGAGTCAACAACAATCAATGACCCTCATGACCGAACCTAGCACAATTGGTATACATGCATGGTCATAAATTGGAGCACTCCAATAGGAGATAGTCGCTACCACAATGGATGCACTAAATGTGTAGTTTTATGGGTCGTCTTTATATGTCCTAAAGCTTAGTCAGCTCTAGCTTAAGGCCCAAAATTTACTACGTAAGATCCAAGCCCCTTTTCCTTATCTTGAATATCAGAGGTAGGTTTCTCAGTGTATAGATTATGGATCTCTTATTTTGAATGGTAATGACGGCTACTAGCTAAAAGACCTTTGCATTCCTCTCCTTCAACAGGTTATCAACACATATCACTTCTTCAAAAATTTTGGCTAGTGCATCTTTTTGCAAACTTGAGTAACTTGCTAGCATTTTATAGAGTTCCTCATTCTTAATTCTATTAATGAACATAGTGAAGAGTGCTTTCTGAGTGGTGTTTGGCTATTTGGATCCTCTTGTAGAGACACCAAAAGTGGGTGATACAATCATAAATTTCTTCTTTTTTCTTTTGACATACATTCATGAGTTTAACAAGCAAATTATCTATGTACCCCGCTTCTAAAAATCTCTTGATAAAAAGGTCCTTAAGCATATCAAAGTCATTGCATTCTTCATCATCAAGGCTCACAAATCAAGCTCAACCTTTATTTCCTAAACACAATCTGAAAGCTTGTGCATCTTGGCTAGAGTCCAAGATGTTATTAGTCTCACATACCTATTTGAACTACTGTACGAAGCTATAAGAATCATCTCTTGGTTCGGATCGAAGCATCTCTAATATTGGATGCTATTCTAACTTGGTTAGGATTGAAGCATCTCTAATACTGCTGCTTGGTCAAGATTTCCACTTTAGGGATCTTTCCCTATCAACATTTGCTCTTGGTCTCTTGGTCTAGCTCTTTCTATGAATGCTAATATGTGCTGGAGCTAGTTATTTCAACCTCTTTTCTTTGCCTATAAATTCTTTATGCTTGCATAAACCTAGTGACTTACTACAAAAGATATTTTCCTAGTCTCCTTTGAAAAGATAGGGGGAGAGAGAGAGAGAGAGAGCTCTTGCAAGACATATAACACATTGGGAATGCATACAAGATAGGAGGCTGAAAACTCTTTTTCTTCTTCTTCTCCAATATAACAATCTACCAAGAATAATGAGAAAGTCATGCATGATATACAAGCAATCTACAACGTGAACACACTAATTAGGATCATGACTAAATATTTATGATATAACTTGGGTAGATGGACTCAATTCTAAAGTATGAGTGAAGTATATGTCAATGCACGTACCAACCATACAATTGATATGAATGCAGACACTATCATATAAGTATGTGAGTGCAGATTGTGTTAAGCTTGACATCTCAACACTTGCCCTCAAGCGCAACTCCATGACCTATACTCCAACTAAGCTTCAAAATAGTTTAAGCATTTCTACTCCTAGGGCCTTGGAGAAAATATCTACAACCTACTTCTCTATGCTCACATATGTGAGATCAATGTCACCTCTACCAAGCCTTGCTCTATGGTAATGAATCTCAATATGTTTCATGCGTGCATGGAACACTAGGTTCCTTGCCAACTATATGCTGCTCATGTTGTCACAATAAATGACAAATCTCCTATCTATCTATATCCCCAAATCATGAAGTATTTTTTGTTACCAAGCTACCTCAAATGTTGAGGAATTCTTCATGCATGGCTTTCTCTTCCAATACACATGACCAATAGCTTTCTCAAAACCCTCAAGTAATTTTATAGCATTTTCCACATACATATAATATGGAGCAACATTATGATCATATATTACTTGATCATGGATCTAAAATAAATGTCATGACATGCAGTCTATATGAGAATGGTAGTTGGCCAATTAATGTAGATCATGGGTGGAGAATGTTGGTTGCAAATTTCTCCACTGGAGAGCTTTATGCTGCATGTCCAAATGTCTAGGTGACAATAGGGGATATACAAGACAACCAACATTTTTTTGTACAAGAAACATGCAATTATCCAACCATATTGGGATAGCCATATATCACAACAATAAGAATGGAGACTAAAGTATTCTATGATGATTCTACATATGCTCATCTTGGGAGTAGAGATTCTTGACCATGTGTATCAATCATGTATGAAACAAAGATACTCTTAGGGATTATCCAGCCCAGTCCAATGTAAAAGAGTTTAATGGTTTTTAGAAGCCAATGATATAATGGGAGGCTATGGTAGTGCTACATGCCAGATGCTCTTGCCTGTTGGTGAATGAAAAAATGTATTTAGAGCTAGTTTTCATGTATGGACAACAAATTTTTTATGTACAAGAGGATTGAATTCATTTGAAGGGTAAAAGGATTGAAAATCACAAAAAAATATTTGTCTAACACTTTGTTGATTTTTTGTACATTTGGAGGTATGAAATAAAGAAGAGGGTGGGAACAACCTCTTGGGAAATCCAAGAAATCACTGGATGGAAATATTTCATGGACCGGTTTACCAAGGGGGGGTGAAGAGTAAAGATCAATGGAGGAAGGTGAAGGGAAAATGTGTAATGTGAAAAGAAAAGACATGAAATGGATTTGGAGCCATCCAAAGGGCATGTGAGGCTCATAATGTCATGGCTTTGGAGCCTTATGATAATTCAAACAAATGGGACCCTTCTTGGAAGCATTAGTGGAAGAAAAATCAGGAAAGCTCTTGGAATTAAGCTATGGGGGGGAGAATGGAGACAACTCACCTATGATGGAACTTGATTAAGTACAAAATTGGTCAAAAAACATCTAGATGGAGCTTCCACATTGGTGAAACCGCCTTAATGCAGCTTTGGTGGTATTAATTCCTATTCTATCTTAACCTCCTCCCTAAACACCCTCAAGGCCTATACAAAGAGGCCTTCTCCTTTGTAATTTGCAAGAGAGAGCCAAGAGGCCTTCTTCAGCCCTATTGAGCCTTCCCTATTCTCTCTCATGAGCTTATGCAGTTCATTCCCTTACTATAGCTTATGCATGCTCTACAATGTAATAAGCCCATGCTATTGGTGTCCATATTGTGTATATTGGTTATGTCTTGAGGGTTCTCCATCTCTTGTGCCCTTTTAAGTTTTATTGATTCATCTATTTTTTGTAGTTCTCTCTCTCTCTCTCTCTCTCTCTCTCTCTCTCTCTCTCTCTCTCTCAGTTTTCCTCTCTTCTCCCTCACAAGCTTCTCTCCCTGTTGCATAGCATCCTAGTCCGCTCTTCCATGACTAGGTGGTGCCCTTACCTCATTCACTTTGTGGCAGAAGGGAGTTTGGCATAGTATAGAGGCTGCCATACAGAATTTCCTTAGTCATAAATTGGTGCCCCTGCTGAGGACATTCTCATCCACATTTCTCTACCTCCTTATGCGGGACGATACAACACATAGTGGTGCATCCTCTACAACAAGTGCTCCAAGTGGCTCTTCTCCAACGCCTTCACCAACTCTTTTTGAAGCTGGTCGAAGTCCACGACTCCCAGAATGGTCTCCCAAGGAAGCCCAAGAAAGGAAGTATGCATATTGGATGATGGCACGTATGTGGATAAAAGGTGTTCACCTTAGAAATTCCATTCTCTCACAATGGAAAAAATCATGTTGCCATCAATTGCTAGGTTCTCATAATTGTGGTGAGTGTTTTGCAAGCAAAGTGAAGGCCCTTTCGGGAGGTCCTCATCTCCAAATCATTAAATCCCTCTCTCTCTTTGGCGTGATCCACATCAAAGGAGGACAACTATGCATGAACAGTGTGGAGTTTTGTAGAGGTGCAAAGTATGGAGACTACCCTCAATTGTTGCTAGCTCAAAGGTTAGGTGTGGTTGAAAAGGTGGCCATCACACCTTATGAAATATATGTCACAGAGGATGGACACACTAAGGCAAGAATAATCACTTGTGAGCAAATTGTAGTATTAGTCATCTATGTGGATGACTTAATCATTACAGGTGATGATGTCACAGGAATTGGAGAGATCAAGGAAATGTTACATGCTGAATTTCAGGTCAAAGATTTGGGAGATCTGAAGTATTTCCTTGGGATTGAGGTTATCTCTACATCTCATGGTACTTGGTTGTTGCAGAAGCAGTATGCACAGGATATGTTAACCAAGTATGGTATGTTGGATTGCAAAGCATTGAGCACTCCATTGGAACAAAATGTTAAGCTACTTGCAAATGTTGGACATGAGATTGAGAATGTCACTATGTATAGACAAATGGTGGGTAGCCTGATTTACCTTACCATTACTAGACCGGATCTTAGCTATTCAGTTGGACTGATTAGTCAGTTCATGCAGAAGCCTATGAAGCCACACTTGGATGCAGTGAGGAGGATCTTGAGATATGTAAAGGCTACATCAGATTATGGTCTATTCTATGAGCATGGTAAGCCTTTGGAGCTTACAGGATATACAGATGCTGACTGGGCAGGAAGTACCTATGACAGGAGATCTACTAGTGGGTATGCATTTTCCCTTGGTAGTAGTATGATCAGCTGGAGCAGTAAGAAGCAACCTACAGTTGCACTCTCTAGTACTGAGGCAGAGTATAGAGGTGCTGCACTAGCTGCATGTGAGGCAGCATGGCTCATGAAGCTTCTTGATGATTTAGGCATGCAGGAAGTCAGGCCTGTCACACTCTATTGTGACAACATGAGTAGTGTGCTCCTAGCCAGTAATCCTATCTATCATGCTAGGACTAAGCACATTGAGGTACACTATCACTTCATCAGGGAAAAAGTGATTGCAAGTGACATTGATTTGGTCCATGTGAGGACAGAAGACCAAGTTGCAGATATCTTTACCAAGTCATTGGGTAAAGATAAGTTTGTGTATTTCAGAGAGTTACTTGGAGTCAAGTATCCTACTTGAGCTTGAGGGGGAGTGTTGAGACTCAAGCTCATTTGTCTTCTGTCAGTTGTTTACCTTAGTGAATAAGGTTAAGTCACACTGACTTAACCATGATTAGATTTAGGTCAGTTTATCTTTGAGTGTGTGTAGTACATACAGTTGACTGTGAGTGACTGGGTGTGGATAATGGAGAATGAACTGAAGGGAGCTGTCTGCTACCCTTGGGCCAGAGCCTTTGTCTCTATCTCTTTTTTTCCTTCTGAACTCTAATAGTTGCAACGTCGCATAGACTTGTGGTTTGTTCACAAGAGAGTTTTGCCATTTCTTGGAATGAGGTTGGCAAGTTCTTGCGCAAGTTTAACTTGCAAGAGGATGAGTAGTCATCCTGTTACATCACCTTTCTTGGGGAAAAATTGCCAAGTAAAGGGAAATTAGGTATTTGCTTAGAAGAAAATGATCAATCAATAAATTGAAGCGACATGGTCGCCAGGATTTACTGTTAATAAAACCTAAGGTATTGGTTAAGTTGGGTTAATAGGGTATGGCCCTAACCCAAGGACAAAAGGGTGAACAAACAAAACCTTGGGGATCTTGCCAAGTCGCAATTGATCCCGGATCGAATGCTGGATGCATTCGGAGAGAAGGATTCACTCCTTAACAGTTGGCCAAATAAACGACCACTGGAATTGATTGTGCTTGTAACAGTTTAGAAAGCACTGTTTGCATTGTTTGCTCAAAGAACTAAAGGATGAAATGATATCTAATGCTTCAGGTTGAAAGCCTGAAGGGAGTGGCAGCTTCAGTTACCCCCGACTGCCTGCCTGACCCTAACCAAGGGGGTTGTTGACCGCGCCGGGAACGTGGACCGAACCCGCCGCGAGAGGTCTTTCCGTTGAGCTCTACTTGGAGCAGGAGGACGCTTGGGTGCCAAGGGGGGCTCTGACCGTAAATCCCTTGCCGTCCGAGTCCTGCACAAGAGGCTAACGTGACTCGGGATTGGATCTCGAGGCCCGCATACTAGTCTACGGGTGGAAGCTTGGAATAGTGATCCCTGGCGGATTACTGGATAGCCTTCGGGCGGATTATGGACAAGCCTACGAGCGGAACTCCTTGTATTTCAAAGATAAAATGATGAAATGATAATAAAGAATTTGTCTGATATTGTTTTTCTATGTCACGTGATAAGATTACGTGAATGAACCAGTGCTTAACAGGAGTAATTAAAGAAGCTGATTGTTATATGTCAAATTAATGTGTTAGATAATTACATAACTAAAACAAACTAACGAAAGTGCGGAGGATGGGCCATGGGTCCGTCCTACGGTTGGGTGGTCCCGGTTAGCCGGGAACTTTTCTCAAAAATCTCGAAGAACAACGGGATGATCATCATCATCAAAACGAATAAATGAGAGCGATGACCTAGAGTTACGTCTTACCCGATTTACGTTGTTTTAGGGGAACGGAATGGGACTATGCCTTATGGCAGAGAGGTTGAGCCTTGCATCCCTCTCGTTTCCCATTCTCCTTGAACCGAGTGCAGCGTGAATCTGCTTCGGACCTGGCGTTTCTGCATAAAGTAGTTCGCTCGGGTCTGACGCTAGTTGCTGTTAGCTAATGACCAAATCAAGAAAACCCTAATTTAGGTCGATCCTAAGTAGGAACGGCTAGGATACTTCCGCTACGTGGCAGACGCGGGAAAACCTAGATCGCAAGTCCCGTAACATTCCATGGGAATGCCGGGCCGAGCTTTCTAGACATCCTTTCGGATGGACTGCTAAGACGTGTCCTGGATGATTCTAGTGGACACGTTACACAGTCATCTAGGTCTAGCCACTCAGGCTTTGAGGCCCCACTCTTAAGTACCTTGCAGGCGTCTAATCGTCTGTGTAACATGTACGTATGCATGCACTCCATCATCGAGCCTGTGGAAAACCTATCTGCTACAACGGGTACTATAAACTCCTCATGCAAGGATGCTACTATGTAGTCATTGTTCCCCTTCGATATGTTCTTCCAATGATCTAAGACATTGTGCCTTATTGGCAGAACTTTCTCATATACGAGCCATCGCCCTCCTCCCCTCATCATTCATGATGACGGCTCCTATCCTATCATCTACAAGGTATCCATATCCCTCTGGGGTATGCCAAAGATGTGTCATCTCCCACTTGCGACCATGTTACTAGACATATCCATGAGACCCTTGTATATTTGGTGTACCTACGGAGGTAGTATCTCTCAGAGTAGCACCATCTATGCTGGAAACATTGCTTTCATAATATACTCTCACACTTCGAGGAGCTGAAGGTACAACATACCACCATCGAGGTTGTCGGGGGTTTGGATAGAGAATTACTTATTCAAAATCACGTATAAGAGAGATTTAAATTTTGCGACATGTACCATGTTGTAATAAAATTTTTAAAAAACATAAGTTCATGCACCTGTTCACAATGGGCCAGCAATACAAATGTGTCGCATAAATGAGTCCATCTTTTTTGGAAATCTATTTCGAGAAATCCAAATGGACCTCATCGAATTGTCACCCTAGCTCCTTCAAGTACCACTTTGAACCACTGCATATCGAATAGGATCATGAAGAAGCTACGGTAATCCACCATTATAATACTTTGCAAGTTCCTAAAATACTCCATCTCATCTATAACAGTGTTTGGATCTATTGCTCGTTGTCGACTCTCTTAGTCGAACTTTGCTATGATACCATAATCTGTTGTGGAGCGCATTTTATTGATACACTCCACACGGAAATATTATCTGCATGACCACACCGCACTGTATATTTTATTCTATACATTGAAACCATTATGTTGGTGGTAATCTGGTTGCTTTAGACCAAAATCTTGATAATTCTAGCAAACATCCTATAGTGGATCTTGATGTTTGGTACCTTGAAGACATTATTGCAATTCTAAAGGTTAGATCATCATGTACGCTATAGCAAGTGAGGATGGATTTACAGAATGAAGATATTGAACTACCATACTCATTTGTGTTCCAACTTAATAATGAACGAGTAAGTTTTTATATCGTATTATATGCACTTAGGTGTATATATGATTTCACTTTCTAATTCATAAACATTTATAACATATATATTTTTATAGATATCAAGGAGGAGAGAGAAGAATATACAATGCAAGGATATTGAAGAAAAGATCTCTTTACTATCAATATAAAATACATGTACAAAATTTGTGTAATTTTTTGTCAACCGTCTTCATGACTTATACACAAGGGCTTACAATCAATGAGGCAAAGCTACTTTTTTGAGAACTTTTATTAGGAGAAGGGACATCATTTCTAGGAGTTCTTTTGCATATCTTTAATTTTTTGGTTTCCTTGGTTGTTGAAGGCATAGCTTCACCTACTGTAGTTACATGTACATCCCCTCCTTCAATGTCCAAACCCCCACTATTATCCATTATTGTCGGTTGTATACAATTGACCATTATGTACTTCATGAGCTTTGCTCTTAGAAACCAAATATGCTCACTTGTATAGCAATCCCTTGTAAACTGTCATACATTTGTAAGGAAAGATTTTTAGTTCATTGTTATTTTTTTACAATGCAAGTCTATATTATTATCATAAATAGACTATTTTGCAATAAACCTCTTTCTTAAAGTTTAGTATGTTTCACATTACCTTTATAAGTTTATCATCATTGAGATAAATAAACTGAACCAATCTTTTGGCATTTACAATTACTCTCTAGCCACCCACAAGAGTAACTATCATCCTGATTAGAACACTGCAATCAACAATATAAAGTAAAACTATGAAACTTGTTTATGGTATTTTTAAGAATAAATTTTAATATTATATTCCAACCATATTAATCAAGACTTTACCACAACTTGTCTATATTGCATTGTTGCAAGTAAGTCAAAAGGCATGGGAGGCTTTTTCTCTAGTACTTTAATCAATCTTTTTACAGTCTTGTACCACAAAGGCAATAAAACTTAGTTACAAACGAAAGATCAAAATATTTAGAGTACTTACAAAAAAAATATCAAAATATCAAGGAGACCCTAGGTTATATAACTTACAACTTGGCATTTCCATGGCTTCCTTTTATAGAATTGATGAGGAAAGATTGCCTCTTCACACAGTCCATTCCAATTAGGCTCCAATGAGAACTGAAAACAAAAGTATTTGAATAATCTAGCAAAACAAGATCTCATAAAATCTTACAAAATATCATATTACTTAATTTTCATTGTATAGCATTAGAAGAACCTCCAAAGTTTCAAAGTCAATTGAATTGAACCAATTGTCAAATGCACTTGCATCAAGCTCGCTCCTCATATAGTATGAGATAGATGGATCAAGAACCTCAATATTTGGTTGTATATCAAAGGGGAGCTCATGCATTACATAACTAGCAAAGGAATGGAGATAGTAAGCATCAACATGAAAGTCGATTACTAGAAAAATATAGTGAGTAAAAACAAATTTTGGTATACTATACCTCATCCTAGGAAGAAGAATATAGTCATTCATTTCTCACTTTATTCTTGAGAATTTGAACACACTCAGAGTCCAAAAATACCATATTAGATCTTTTGATATCACCACGTAAAAAGAAACAAACATTGAAAGTCAATAGTGACAAGATACTCGGAATGGATCTTTTCCCAGAATGGATCTTTTCCCAGAATGAGCTCAACATGAGGCAACGTCGGTGGATTGAAGTGTTGGAGGAGTATGACTTTGAAATCAAGTACCGACCAGGAAAAGAGAATGTAGTTGCTGATGCACTTAGTCGCAAGGCATTCCTTAATTCCCTAATCTTGCAGAACCCATCAACAGCCAGATCCCTAGCTACAAAAGTATCTATGCCAAACAATCCAATACTTGAGATAGCTACAGAGGATGCATGCCATGATCCGGCCTACCAAACAATGCTAAGGGAGATCTCTATCAAGGATCAGAACCAATAGGTTGCAGGCAAAGTATCAAGAATTTTCTATTAATAGTGGACTTGTCTACTATAGAACAAGGCTGTGTATACTAGCAAGCCATTCACTTAAGCAGAAGATATTATGAGAAGCTCATGATTCCCCTTTCGCATGACATCCCGGGCCCTACACAAGAGGCTAACGTGACTCGGGATTGGATCTCGAGGCCCGTATACTAGTCTACGGGCGGAACTTGGATTAGTGATCCCTGTGGATTGCTGGATAGCCTTCGGGCAGATTGTGGATACGCCTACGGGCTGGACTCTTTGTATTTTAAAGATAAATATGATGACCTGCTAATAAGGAGCTTGTCTGATATTGTTTTTCTATGCAAGTGATAAGATTATGTGAAAGGACCAATGCCTAACTGGTTAATTAAAGAAGCTGGTTGTTACATGTCCAACTAAAGTCTTAGGTAATTAAATAACTAAAACAAACCGAGGAAAGTGCGAAGGATGGGCCATAGGTCCGTCCTACGGATGGGTGGTCCCGGTTGGCCAAGAACTTTTCTCAAATCATGATGGACAGTAGGAAAATTGTCAAAGAACACGAACAACAAAAGCGTTGACCTAGAGTTATGATTGAACCTGATTTACGCTATTTTAGGGGAACGGGATGGGACTATGCCTTATGGCAGAGAGGTTGAGCTTTGCATCCCTCTCGTTTTCCATTCTCCTTAAACCAAGTGCAGCGTGAATCCACTTCGGACCTGGCGTTTCTGCGTAAAGTAGTTTGCCTGGGTCCGACGCTAGTTACCATTAGGAAATGACCAATAATGAAAACCCTAATTCAGGTTGATCCTAAGTGGGAACGGCCGGAATACTTCCGTTACGTGGCAGACGCGGAAAGCCCTAGATCGCAAATCCCGTAACATTCCATGGGAGTGCCAGGCGGAGCTTTCTAGACATCCTTTCCGATGGACTGCTAAGACGTGTTCTGAAGATACAAGTGGATACGTTACATCCACAGAATGTAAGGACAGTAGGACATACTTGCGAGAAATGATCTAGGGTTTTTACCCTAAGAATCTCGCGCTAAAAAAGACGAAACTCGGTTTGAACTTGGAACCCTAGGACCAACAATGTCGGCCTAATGCAATCAGGAAGAACGGATTGTTATATCTAATCATGATTTCGTGATTATAAGACTTCATTCGATGTGTAAATAGTCCCATAGTTTGATGCGACACTTGTGCAACAAGCTACATAGTCGCATGATCTTGTGATTTGATCACAAGGGAATGGCCAATTTCTCGAATGAGATTGGTAGATTCTTACGCAAGCTATCTTGCAAGAGGATGAACAATCGTCTCGATATAGTATCTTTCTTGGATAAAGTGATCAAGATACGGGGATTAGATATTTGCTTGGAAGCAAAAGACCAATCAGTAAATTGGAATAACATATTTACTACTAATAGAACTTAAGGTATTGGTTAAGTTGGGTTAATAGGGTACGGCCCTAACCCAAGGATACAAGGGTTAACAGTCAAACTCATGGGGATTTTTCCAAGTCACAATTGATCCCGGATCGAGTGCTGGATGCATTCAGAAAGAAGGATTCACTCCTTAGCAGTTGGCCAAAAATAACGACCAATGGAAATGATTGTTTGCTCAAAGAATTAAAGGATGAAAAGATATCTAATGCTTCAGGTTAAAGGCCTGAAGGGAGAGGCAGCTTCATTTATCCCCCACTGCCTGCGTGACCCTAACCAAGGGGGTTGTTAACCACGCCGAGAAGGTGGACCGAACCCGCCGTGAGAGATCTCTTGTTGAGCGCTACTTGGAGCAGGAGGACGCTTGGGTGCTAGAGGGGGCTCTGGCTGTAAATCCCTCACCTTTCGAGCCCTGCACAAGAGGCCAATGTGACTCGGGATTGGATCTCGAGGCCTACATACTAGTCTACGGGCAGAATCTTGGATTGGTAATCCTTGTGGATTGCTGGATAGCCTTCGGGCGGATTATGGATAAGCCTACGGGCTGGACTTTATGTATTTCAAAGATAAATATGATAACCTATGGAAAAGGAACTTGTTTGACATTGCTTTTCTATGTCAAGTGCTATGATTACGTGAAGGAACCAGTGCCTAAGAGCTAATTAAGAAAGCTGATTGATACATGTCCAACTAAATGTGTTAGGTAATTAAATAACTAAAACAACCAAAGGAAAGTGGGGAGGATGTGGCCATAGGTCCGTCCTACGGATGGGTGGTCCTGGTTGGCCGGGAACTTTTCTCAATCATGATGGACAACAAGAAGATCGTTCAAAGGACACGAATAGCAAGGGCGCTGAACTAGAATCTAAGTTATAATAATCCCGATTTATGCTGTTTTAGGGTAACAGAATGGGACTATGCCTTATGGCAGAGAGGTCGAGCCTTGCATCCCTCTCGTTTTCCATTCTCCTTGAACCAAGTGCAGTGTGAATCTTCTTGGATCTGGCATTTTTGCGTAAATTAGTTTGCTTGGGGTTCGACGCTAGTTGCCGTTTAGGAAATGACCATTAGAAAAAACCCTGATTTAGGGCGGTCCTAAGTGGGAATGGCCAGAACACTTCCGCTACGTGGCAGACGCGGAAAGGCTAGATCGCAAACCCTGTGACATTCCATGGGAGTGCCGGGCGGAGCTTTCTCCGATGGATTGCTAAGACGTGTCTTGAAGATTACAAGGGGACACGTTACAATGCTACAGCTTTTGATAGCATTGTGAAGATACAGACATCATGAAGCTATGAGCCATGATAGATTTCAGTTAGCTTTTCCAAATAAGTAGATTTTATCTTCATGTGTATTCATTTGCCTTATCGTGCATCAAAGCGTTGATTTGGAACACATCCATAGTTCCTCTTATATTCTATGCATGCCTATCATTAACACCTCACTTATAGAGGTGATGGAAGAGACACGAGACTCCATCATTGCTATAACAAACAAGTTTGTCAAAAAATAACCACTATATAGCTTAAGAACTACTCCTACAAGATCAAGGCAAAAGTCTAGTAGCAACTAGCAATTAGTACTACTAGGTAGGGCAATCTTCAATGTCATGTCCAAGAATCAACAACTCAATTATAAAAGGCTATTGAAGAATGTGGCTGCAATTTCCCAGAGCCAAGCATAAAATTTTAGGAAATCAAATCTTATTGAAGGATAGAAAGAGTAGGCCCCTTACAAAAGTGCATGCTATACAACAAAACACCAAACAAGGATGCATACAATGAATAAGTTTACAAGAATGTCCATGGATTTGAGTAGTAAGCTTAACTCACCTGATTAAAGAGACAAGCCACATATTTTCTTTGAAAAATCATTGATCTCATCATCTTCATAAGAATTCATTTAACTAAATGCAACATTAGCACCTTCTATAATTCTCATGTACCATCCAAGCAGGCCATTATATATGCATCTTTGGGAGTCCTAGTTCCTCGCCACTCCAATCTAGCCTAGGTTTTTGTTCCTTTGAGATAATGCCCTCATCTTTTTTCTCCTCTTAATTTGTAGTAGCATGAGAGGTGTCAACCTCCACTAAGGAATTTGATACAACCTCTCCTCCCTCCACATCCTCAAATAGGTCAACATAGCACTAGACAAAGAACCTCCATCAGCCTCAAAATGGGCATCAAAACTACTTTTAAATGCTTCTTTTGTTCTCTTTTGCACACCTTTTGTTAGATCAATTTTCCTTTTCCCTTGAATATAAAGATCAAAGATTTTGGATCCTCTAAATCTGTGACCTTTGTGGGTGTTAGTTTTCCATAAACATGAACCTTGCGAGCAATTGATAAGAAGTCCCCCTATAGTGTACTATGCTTGGAAAAGAAAGCATGCATATGTTGGCTATAATGAGTAAGCACTAGATTTTTGCATGCAATCAAAGCTAGCACATGTAATATGAAATCAACAAGTATGTTGCAATGCATATATGGCATGTGAGACACCCCTCAAATTGCCGTTGCAAATTCACAGGTGCCCTTTGTCTTTGGCATGTTTCTCGAATAACATTTGACAAATGTATCAATTGATCAATGTCACCATCCAATTTCTCACCAGGTGAAGCCAAATCACTGTGAGCTCCTTCAAAACCATGTATACAATGTAGCCTCTCTAACAAACCTTGCTCTATAATAGATGTAGCATATGTTGTAGCAGCATGTTTTAGAGGGCAACATGTATTCAATGTTGAATATTCATAGCATGCACGTGTACTCCATGTCAGTAGAAATTGAGGTTTTATCCCTTAGAGTTAATTTTCCAACCATTTATTTGTTTAGCATGTGGCAACCTTCTTTTAAAACGTTGCAATACTCTAGGTGCCCTCTGGATACTACCACCCTTTTGAGTTCCCCACCCTTAAGCCACTCATGATATACTATCATCAAACTTATGATGCATGCCAATTGGCAAGCCTCCCCTTTCACATACACCACACGACAGGAGAGAGAGAGAGAGAGAGAGAGAGAGAGAGAGAGAGAGAGAATAATCATGGTTTCTCTATATCTAAAGTTAAATATATTTTTATTCAATAGTATTTATGTATAATTACAATTTTATTTATATATATCTTAAAATTTTTAATATTTAAAAAATAATAAATATTAATAGTAGTATAAGGATTATGATTTATTCATTATCGAAAGATATTATTAATTATTATTAAGATAAAAATATGATTCAAAAGTTTTTAGAAGCCCTTAATTTGAATAAGCAAAACCCTTTAAAATTCTCTTAGGATTATGATTAGGAGAGAAATTAGGATAGTGAGGCCAAGGTTAGAGAGGGTAGATAGGTTATATGTAAAACACATATACATACATATATACACACTCATGCACGCACAATAAGTGGTAGGAGAAGATTATCGCTCATGACACGCTTTTGTCAAATTCACGATTCATGCCAATTGCGAATCCTCCCCTTTCACACACACCACACAACAAGAGAGAGAGAGAGAGAGAGAGAGAGAGAGAGAGAGAGAGAGAGAGAGAGAGAGAGAGAGAGAGAGAGAGAGAGAGAGAGAGAGAGAGAGAGAGAGAGAGAGAGAGAGAGAGAGAGAGAGAGAGAGAGAGAGAGAGAGAGAGAGAGAGAGAGAGCTGGGGGGATTTTCCAAAAAAGAGAAACAATTACATTTACCTGACCCCACGTAACCATGAGGAACATGAAGATTTTCTCACAACCCTGCATTTCTCATATCAAGAGGATATGACCAAAAGAGATGAAGACCATGCATCTCTAGTATCCATACATCTCTCATATTTCTACTAATTTAAGCAACTTTTTGTTACTTTTGTTGTGTAGATTTAATTGTTTCAATCTATGTTATTGCATGTCATACTTTGTTAAGAAGGGGATAGAAAAAACTAGGGAGGTTCTAGTTAGGTTTGCAACCAATAACTCCCTCATTTTTATCATTTTTTTGCATAAAGCATATTTATAGTGGCATGAAATGGCGTGTGAAAATTGTAGATGCATCATGTTTAAATGACCATTTATGTTTTTGTGAAAATTATAGATGAATGTGTTTACAAGTGTGTAAAAGATCATGCTTATAGTTTGTAAAACAAATGTGATTTTTGACATAGGTCTCTTGACCCACTAGTAACCATGAACTAAGATGCACCAATAAGGTTTTTCTAAGTTCAAAAACTACATCGATATGATCCTCTACGAGCATAATCCCTTGTAGTGTATCATGAACCTCCAGGAAAAACCATCAACATCAATGGCCTCATTACTAGCATGTATGGATCTCGCTAATTATCATTTGGCATCTAGTTAAGTACCATTGACTATAACAACTACCATTCCTCCTACAAATTACTAACAGCTATGGCTCTCCCTTATTGTAAATTGACATCCACGTAAGTACCAAGGGACTAGCACTCATCTAGGAGATAGATAGTGTTAACCCTTAGTAGAAAGAAATAATTCTCAAAAGTTTTCACTTTTAATTTTCTTATAACATTGTGCAAGTTATAAACAATCATGGAAGTAGCAAGGTAATTGACTTTGTGAGAGCTAGGCTCACTCACATGCAAGGGTTTGTTTGTTAACCCTTATTTCCTTGGTTTAGGGCCGTAACCTATTAACCCAACTTAACAAATACCTTAAGTTCTATTAACAAAAAATATGTTGCTCCAAATTATTGATTGGTCCTTTGCTTCCAAGCAAATATCTAATCCCCTTGTCTTGGTCACTTTTCCCAAGAAAGGTACTATATCATGACGACTACTCATCCTCTTGCAAGATAAACTTGCGCAAGAATCTGCAATCTTATTCCGAGAAATTGGCTATTCTCTTATGGTCAAACCACAAGATCATACAACTCTGCAACTTGTTGCACAAGTGTCGTATCTGCGAGTGATCCTTAGGGTAGGAACCCTAGATCGTTTCTAGCAAGTACGTCCTATTGTCCCTACATTCTGTGAATGTGGACAGGTCTTTAGGTTATGAGAGTTTCAACTTGGCAATAAGTGCGACTAGGTCACGCCCTCAACGTGCTAAACCCTAGTTAGCACTTGGGATATGTTGCATTGAATTAACCATTCCTAAGCGATTCTTTTGCGGTTTAGGTGTTTAGGGTAACCCAATTTACTTGTCTATTCCAGAAGATATTTACGATACCATTCTCGTAATCACATGATTCATTGCCTATGTATGATAGATTTACAAACCCTAACTTTTCTAGTTAAGAAAGCATATGCTAAGTCATAGCATAATTTCTATTGATCCTTCTAGAATATGCATTCAAGTTTCATGCTACTAAGCTTTAGGGTTTTATGTTTAAAACGAACCATGGAGCCTTCTCCTAATTTCATTTCTGAATGAGTTATTCGTATGTTGAATGAGCATTACACAACCTTTCGTAACTACTTACGTAATTGATTGAGATTTATGCCAATTGACTAGAGTTTAATCTACTTCATGCAGCCCTAGAATCATTTCCATGCCTTGCAAATTCCTACGGTTATTAGCAATCTTCTTTAATGAATCCTTGCTAAGAAAGAGATGTCTAATATTGCAACATGCGATTTTATCTTTCCAAGCATAATTGAAGTGTACAACCATAATTTCGACTTTGTAAGAATGATCATTAGTTGATCTAAATTCATTACTTTGCAATGCTTATAAACAATTTGCTAAGAATGCATAGACGTCTTATGTCCTTCTTTCATTGGTTCCTTTGAAAAATACAAATGACCGATTCCTCGATTGTGAGTTATTTTCCCTAAGATAGCCAATGTTTTTCAATCGTAAAAGTGCATCTTACTTTTGTGAATTAACCATGCATAATTACGATATTTCGGCATAAATCAAAAATAGGAAGAAAACCTGGACTTGTGGATTCGGTGAAATGTCCACATGGATGTTAGGAGATGATCCTCCTACGGTTGCACCTTGTGCCTTTTTAGGGGCCATCGAGAATTCGACCTTCTTGCTTGGCCGCAGACTTGTGATCTTGGCTTGTCTCCCTCGCACGTGCAATTCCCTTTTAGATTCGGCTTCCTTGACCAATGTACCGTCTTGTGGAATTGGGTTTTGGAAAACCTTATAGACTTCCTCCTCGAAGCTCAGAGGAAAGAGAAGTTAACTTTAGGAAGGTTCAATGGGAGAGCCCTTAAACTCGGCAAAGAGTTTGGGCTTGTGACGGTGCAATGGGGAAGGCTTTAAATCCTAGTTTTAATGGGCTTACGTGAGTCCACAGGAAGGACTTTACAACCAGCAAAATGGATTTTGGGGAATGTAAGGGAAAGGGGACTTGGAAATTCCGAATATAATAGGCCTTCACAAAAAGGGTTACAATGGATTTAAAAGACTTGTAATGGAAGGCTTTAAAAGGAAACCATCTCGAACGGGCCCGGGTCCTCACACTTGCCATGAACAGTTTGCCCCCCCCCTCGCCCGCACCTGCCATGAAATATTAGCATATCATTATTGCTATCATATTAATTTGTTAAATTAAACTAAACTACGAACACATAGGTCCATATTATTATAGTTTAGTGAGACCTAAGCTATGATTTGTATTATTATCATATTAATTTTTTATATTAAACTAAACTATGGACACTTACGTCTTAGTAAACTACATTGGCTATATCACATCAAAGACAAGGAGGCCCCACAAGTAGCACAACTAGTTGTAACACATGATTGTCTAGTGATAGCAAATTTAACCAATTATTTATATCGAACTAAACTATGAACACATAGGTCTCACATATAATTAAGAGCCAATTTTTTATATTAAACAAAACTATAGACACATAGGTCTCACTAAGCATATGGTTAATATTATTATCGATATTAGTTTTTTATATTAATAGATACATAATACTATATAGTTAAGCTAAGCACTTTAGGCAATAGGCATATATAGTAGAAGATGACATTTGGGCTTTGACTTGAGCTTATCGGCACATGCAATAGGGTAGCTCCTTATTAGACATGCAAACCACAAAGCTAGGGCAAGTACTACTTTGCTGCAAAAGAAGTAGTGTGGACATAGAGTAGGAAAAGTTATAAACCTCTTATGCACTTGCAATTTCAAGGCTTGTAGTACACATATCCAAGATAAGTTAGGACTAACAAGCACCATGGTAGCCTAGATGTTTTCACTCTAGGCCACTTAGGACAAGTTCTAACACTTAGACAAAAACTTGAGACCCCTAACACGTCACAAGGGCATACAACCTTTTAGACAAGTAAGTAGGCCTATGCCCCTTTCAATTATACTTCTGCAAACTCAACTTCCTTGCAAAACCATCATCTTAGAGTTTACACCAAGGACTAGTTGGAACTTTGATATTCTCTAACTTGGAATATCCAAGAGCTCTATCTTAGGCAACACGTGCACCCACACTTCCTTTTAGGTACATCCCTCCTTAGACACCATAGATCCTCACTACAACAAAAAGGCTCCATAGACGCGCTTGTAGACACAATATTTGAATTGTGTTAAAAAATGTCGGGCATGTTTTATTACCGCATCTACTATCGCATCTAAAAGCGCGCTTATAGTGAAACCTACACGCGCATATAGACGCGCCTATTGGCGTGCTCCATAAATATATAATCATATTTATAAAAAAGTAGATATATTCATATTTTGCGTCTATACACGTGTGTAACTGACCATCTACAAAGGCATGTACTTTGCAAACTTTTGACGATAATAGACACACATTTTTCCTGCAATTTAGATGCGCTGATAGACGCACAAAACATAGGTATGAAAAAAAAAACCAGAGAGCATGTGGCTTTGCAAGCCACATGCTCTCTGGTTTTTTTCCCCCCATCAACATCAAATTGTATGTTTAGGGAAAACAGAGAAAGATTATTTCGAAGATTTTTGTATTGAAAACAAAACAATGTATGTAGAACACGAAATTTCATATATATAGATGAAACGTTTTTACATGATGAGTTCTAGTGCTTGTGACCTCAAGCATGGTCATGGTCCCAAGCACTAGCTGAAAGTAATACATATCAAAAATGAAAACTACAAGCCAAGGGGAAGCATGCATGCATGGGGCTCCTCTACATCTCCTTGGAAGAGGCATCATCGTCGCTACCACCACCGCTGCCGCCACCGCTATTGCTAGTCCCCCTTCACTATCCTCAACTGCATCAAGGTTCATCTACACAAAGGATTAAGGTATATAAATACCATTACAAACAATAAATTAGAGTTATCTATACTTTTCATGTAAAAAATAAAACATACCTCTTCTGGTTGTGGAATCCTCATGGCATGATTATATTGCTCCTCCATGATGAGTCCCTCCTCGTAGAAATGTGGCCAAGTGGACGCTCGGTTATGACCTCAATGATGGTAGCCTACCTCTCTAGGAATAGGCATCCTACCAACGATATGATACTACAAAAAAATTTGAACATACAACGTATTAGAACACACTACATAATGAATTGAAACAAATTACAAAATTTAATTTAAGAAAATCAAATAATACTTACAAACTCAGCCTCCCATGACTCTCTGCCACCCGATCCATAATGCGACGATCCCATGGTTGCCATTTGGATATGTCGCACCTCTGCATGCTGGTGACTTGTCCTTTTCTCTGCTGCTCTCTTCTTGGCCTCTTTTCACTCCGTGCGGTGGCAATTGGGTGGTTGGCCATATCCAAGGCACCCCTGGTCTTGTCTCCACAGTGACTCCTTGGTGTGCGTCATAAGGTGAGACCTCTTGTTATGAAGCGCATCTCTCAACTTTGACCGTCCCCAATCATCTGAGAATCGTGAATTCTCGGGATTAGGATACCTTCTATGTACTGCCCGCAGCACCTCTTGCCACAAACCATTTTTTTGGTGCTTGAAGGGAATCATACAATCTTTGTATGTGGCATGCACGACACTCCTCAAGTAGGATATCACTTCCCTTCCCTCAAGGTTATGCAAGATACCACCAACATCAGTGACAGAGTAGTACATTTGTGGAGACTCACCTCTCTCATTTCCCATTGAGGGTCATCGAGAGCCACCTCCTAGGCAGCCCCCACAAAGCCCTCGATCTCCTCTTCCTCCTGCATGACTCTCCCTTCTCCCTCAATGGGCACTATCCTCTACCTCACTCGATGCACATGCTTCTGCAAATGCACGTGCTTTGGCCGATCCATGTACTTCAGCTGATCCCTATGCATCAGCTGATCTGTGTGTATGCATACTGCATGGAGTACCTGTTAGTAGAGGTGTACCAAGGTTTGGTGTGCCAAGGTTTGGTGTTTGTGCGGCAGTGATAGGCAAAGATGTGATAGGTGTCCCAGACATGACACTAAAGACCTCCTCTGTAGTGGGAGGGCAACCAAGACAACTGGTCATCTCCCCCATGAATTGCTCCTTGTTTGGAAAACCTCCAAAAAAGCTACTAACGCCTCTAGAAAACTCCGCTAAGGTATTATTCATGCATTCCAGCTCAGGATCAGTGCTAGAAGATCCAGGATTCCACATCTACACAAGCAAAAATCCATTACTACCTTGTGCAGATAAAATATATTACATGATGCGTCTATACCTGCGTCTATACCCGCATCTATCAGCGTGTCTATTCTTGCATCTATACCTGCGTCTACACGGTCATCTAGACGCGATGACAGACGTGCACAGTCGTACCATATTTTCCAAATTGTTATAAAAAATGCGTAAAAAAACCTCCATAGATGACAGTCTATAGCATGTAGAGAGAGAGAGAGAGAGAGACAAACAGACAGAGAAAGCAAGCAAGATTGAGAGAGAGAAGAAGAACTCACCTTCTTTGCTTGTTCCAACGGGTGGCGGCTAGGTTGCAAGTTCCTTGTCCTCCTTCTCCCTTCCCTCGGTAGGTTTCTTGAATCTTCTTCTCTTCCTTGCTGTTTGGCCCTTGTTCTTTACTCTTTGGCTCTTCCTTCCTCCTGTCCGCTTTTTACTCTTATTTCCTTCCCTCAGTTTCTTCATGAAGTGATAGATAGATATGATTAGTGATGTCGAGCTCAAACTGCAGAAAACGTGCAAAAAACGCAGGAAAGCACTGGTTTGAAAAGAAAGCCACAACTTTTTTTAATTTTTTTAAATATTTGCGTGGTGCGTCTATAAGTGCGTGTAATTGCGCGTGTATATGCGTAGATAAGACATATTACACGCGCTGATAGGCGCGCAGTTACAATTAAACTGATTAGATGCTATCTTTTGGTTGTTTTTGGATCAACATGACTTTCCTAGTCTTTCAATATCAAAATGTTTGCCTCCATGTTGTAAGTATCAATGCATTTAGGGAATATGACATATATACCAAATGAAATCATATATGTCCTTATGTTTGAGGTGTAGTTATGTCGTCATCTTCTACTAGTATGGGACATGCTGAGTCAACAAACAGTACATCCTCCAGTGAGGATGAGACATTGTGTCTTCACAATCGAGACGCTTGGCTACGATGGAAAATCAAATGTATGTGTGATCGTTGTCAAGGATATTTTTTTCGAGCACGTCAAATCACAATGTCACACCTCATCATGTACGGAGAGTGCGACCAAGAAAAAGACTCAGTAATTTTTACTAATTTATTTGCATGAATATTATTGGTCTATGTTGCGTCTTCACCATTAAACAAAACCTCCTTTTTTTAATTGAGTAGGATGCGGTACCATATCCTCAAATGGTCCCTCCAGGGCGTCGAGAGGCTGCGAAGCGTCAACGCGAGAAGGCAGAGTCCTCAAGAAGAGTAGAGACTGATAACGACGATATTAGTCCTCTTCAAATTTCCCATCAAGTTTTGGAGGAAGAGATTTTGGACAACAATATGGTGCACAATTTATTTTCCCATGAGGTTCGGGGGGGAGGGCACCACTAGAGAGACAGATGACCCGCTACACATAACGTCGAAAACTCCATTGTATGAAGGTTGCACCTACTCCGTTTTACGTGCATCTCTCAAGATACTGAACTTACAAACCATTTATGGATAGAGTAATGCTAGCTTCAATGCATTATTGAAGTATGTATCATTTGATATTAATTCATAAATGCTTCTAGACAATATTCATGGTTTGTTAACTCTGTTTGCATAATATATGCAGGTTATTGTCACAAATGCTTCCAAATGGAAATAAATTACCAACTAGAAGGGAGCAAGCAAGGCGTTTCTTGACATCTCTTGGAGGTCTGGATTACGTTAAAATCCATGCATGTGTCAATGATTGCATCTTGTTTCGTGGGGATCATGCATCTGCATGACAGTGTCCTATTTGTGGTGAACCAAGATACAACTAGGAGATGAAATCAATGGATGTGCCTCGTAAGGTTTTGTGACATTTTTCTATTATTCCACGTATTCAACCTATGTTTAAGTGTGAATCTATTGTGAGACTCATGTCATCGCATGCTAGTTACCATTCAAGTGATGGAAAGTGGAGAATTCCTTCAGACACACTAGCTTGGCAACACGTAGACAATTTGTTGCCTACTTTCAAAGAAGAGCCCAAAAATTTGAGATTTGGTCTAGGATTAGATGGAATAAATCCATTTGGCATCAAAAGCACCTCATATAGTGTATGGCTAGTGGTATTGGTGAACTATAATATCCCTCCATCCATGGCAATAAGAAAAGGACATGTAATGTTATCCCTTTTGATTCCTGAAAAACACAAAGTAAAAAACATGGACATTTACTTAGAGCCTTTGATCGAGGAGCTAGAAATGCTATGGAGAGGTATTGAGGTGTAAGATGTGAGTGCATCATTGTCCTCTAGATATTTCACTTTAAAGGGCATGTTGTTGTGGACCATGCATGACTTTCCAGGCTATGGAGAGTGTTCAAGTAGTTGCATACTCTATTTTATTCATTCTTACCCTTAAGAAAATATATGTCATCATTAACCCACTTGTTTTTACAGGTTTAACTACATCAGGATATCATGCATGTTTGCGGTCCCTCTCTAGTTTCTTCTAGACCGACACACTTGAAAAATGTTATCTATGCCAATCATCATCGTTTTCTTCCTATTGACCACCCTAAATATGCACCCCCCACTAATGGAAGAACTCCAAAATCTCTGACCATTCAAGATTGGAAGGACACTTGGACACACGCCAATGATCATCCTCCACTCGGCATGAGTCGGTAACTAGTTTACTTCTTTTGTTTGTCTTTAAAGTACACTCCATTATGAGAACAAGAAATAATATATTGTTTGTGCCTTAGATTCTCTATTTGCCTCTACATTATGGGATCACTTAATCGGGGCTCGTGATTCTATCAATGTAACGTAGGATTTACGTAGCATTGGATGTATGAGACGAGCTTGGCCATGTATCAGACCCAGAGGAAAGATCGAGTTACTGCGTGTACCTTGGATGTTGTCGAAGACAAAAAAAAAGATGGTGAAGGAACATATATGTAGCTTTCGAACTCCCATAGGATATATGAGATGCCTTAAGGGAGCCTTCATAAAGAAAAAGAAAAGAGGTGTGGAGCAACTATCCGATTTAAAGTCTCACGATTGGCACAAAATGATTCAGGTAAGGATTTCCATAGCCATAAATATATTAATTAGTGGAGTAACTATGTAGACTAATTAACAATGTATGAATATTTACATACAGTTTATCCTTTCTACTAGCATATCCCATTGTGTTTCGAAAGATGTGCGTGATATCATTTACAAGATGGATGAGCTCGCAAGGTATGTATACTTTATACTTATTTTTAGTTTACATATTATGTATATCACATACTAAACCTGCTTGAATTTATGGACAAAACTAATCATCATTCTCAATTTCATGTTTGTAGATTTGTGAGTTTGAAGGAAATTGATCCAAATACGTTGCAAGAGGCTCGAGTATTGTCCATTGAGGTGGTTTGTTTGGTGGAGGAAACTTTTCCTCGCTCCATTTTGACTACTCAAGTACACTTACTCGTACATCTGATTGATGAGATCACAATTTGTGGGGTAGTTAATGTAAGGTGGATGTTTTTTCTAAAGCGCCTTATGAAAACCCTAAAAGATTTTGTAAGGCGAAATGCACGGCCCGAGGGAAGCATGGATGAGAGTTGGTTAGTGCAATCATCCCTTCTACAAATCTCTGAATAACTTACTAAAGTGGACCTCTCTTTACCACAACTATGGAAAGATGATGAAGATTTGAGGATGACCTCTATAATACCTCAAGGAAAAGGAAGGAGCAAAGTGCTAATGAAAGAGGAACTTCGTAAGTTAAATGTATTTTGTGTGCTTAACAGCAAAGTAATGAGCAAATGGGTGACACTATATGAAGAAGCAAGGGCAAGAAGAGTAAGCGAAAGGCAAGCATTTCGTACTAGACATGGATGTAATGTCCCATATCCAAAACATTTAAGTGCACTTCCACGTCATATTGATATAGGTTGGCTACATGAAGAAATGGAGAAGATGGAAAAAGAGGAGGCGATGGATATATCGCAAGAGGAGTGGGAATACGCACGAGGTTGCTTATCAAAGGTGAGACATACTTATAATTAAATTATCTTTAGTTATATATGATATAATAATTTCACATGTTTTATCTTTAACTAAATCATTAATATGATCTCAACAATGTACTACTAGTGCACATTGTTCAATGCTATTTGGTGTGAAGGCAAACATTTTCGAACTCAATGTATAGATGACAAGAGAAATACCCAGGATTGTGGTATCCTTGCAAACTTCCAGGATACCAATGGCACCATGGAAGGTTATTGTGGCTTGATCCAAGATATTTTGAAGCTTGACTTTAGGCGATTTTTTATATATGTACTAGATGTGAAGTGGTTTAAAGAAGTAGTAACACGGGTGAGCATTCCACAATTAGACGTCATCCAAGTCGTTTTGTAGTGATTGACTCTACAAAATTTCACCAAGGCAAGAATGACACATTCATACTACCTCAACAATGCGAGCAGGTATATTCGAAGCTATTTATTTTCATATATATTACTTCTTGATACATTCTCAAAATACAATAAATATCTAAGTTACTTACTTTTTGTTTTCTAAATGTAGGTTGTGTATCACCCAATGGTAAACAATAACTGATGGTGGTATGTCATCCCCATATCTAATCGTTCAAAACCAATATATGGCAATGCTACCAATATAGAGATAGTTGATGACAATCCAACAATCAATGATGATGCACATGATGATGCCATGATCGATGATATACATGATGCAGTGCAAGATGATCCCCGTGAGGATGTTCAAGGAAGCGCAGAAGAGGATAACAATATGGTTGCAGATGATGATGAAGAAATTGAGCATAGCAATACATTTGACAGTGGGATAGACTTATTTATTTCATTGCATATTGGTAACATAGACCTAGAGGTAGATAGTTTAGCAAGGGCCGATCTCATTTAAGATGAGATTGATCATTCATTGTAGCATATATAATTAGATTTGAATGACTGGATGTATATTTGTAATACTCAGAAAGAAGTAAAGTTGGTAATGTATTCAAAAAAATACTAGTTGTTAAGATGTTTGGTCATATTTAGGGACTTTATGAGAAATGAAAAATATTTGCGTTTATTTTCGCATCTATAAGCGCATTTAAAAACGCGAGTATATAGATGCATTGTATATACTAGCGCCAATAGATGCGCTGATAAATGCGCCCGTTATTTCGTGTGTACAGTGCGTGTCTATAGGGCATTTCTTTTGTAGTGCCTTAAAAACCCTACATACATACACCATCAAGTCCTTTTCCTTTTGCAACTAAACATTGGGCGAGGTTCAAGTGATATTATACAGCCTATATTCAAAAACAAGGAAGTCACTTAAGATCACTAAAACACACACACACATTGGGATACCCTCTAATCTTGACCTAGGTCTTGTCATAACTTTAGGGTTTATACCAATTAGGATATAACATAAAAAGGTTCCCCATCAATGGTAAAAGACTACTCAACTTCATTTATATAGAAGTAAGGTTTTTTCCTAGATTGACCATAACCCACATTATAAGTAAGATCTTATCTCATTCATGTATCATACTTGCAACTTATGTATAATAAGATGTGATGAAAAGTAAACTTATTTACAAGTCAAAAAGAAATATCTAGAGTTAAATAAGGACCGATTTAATGATACCATCATGTTTGCACTAAAATTGCAAGAACATTCCCTTGAATTAAAATCAAATCGAGCATGGATAAGACCATAATTATATTTGAATAAGAATTGAACTACATTGATAGCATGTGTTCAACATAGAAGAGGGACTTGATACATCAAACTTTTGTCTAGTGGCCAATATCCTCATGACACCCAATCTCATTGTCCAAATATCCTTGTATAGAAAGCTTCTTTTTCTTTGCTGAAATTGGAAAGTCATGTATATTGGATGAATGTGGTTGTCACCTAGTAGTTGAAAGTTTATTTTCAACAAAGGGTTTTGCGCACTTCAAAGAAATGCCAAAACCATCATTTATTGTCACCCATTCATCACATGGATGTGTCCCTGTCGCTTGCCAGCTCCCTTTGATTAGTTTCAAGGTTGTAAGTAATTGACTTTGCAAACATTCAAGATGTGGTTTCAAAGCAAGGTATCCCGCTACACAAGTTGCAAAAAAAACTTCTGACTCTGACAGAATGAATATAGCCAATATGGAGAAGATTGGCTACCCATGTCCTTGTGTCATTTGATAGCCATGATGCAATGGTATCTGATAGCCCTCACCATGACAAATAGTCCCATCCAAATCTATGTGTTTATGCTCAATATAGTTTATGCGTGCAATTGTGGGCCATAAATATAGCCCATAAATATAGAAATGACATCTACAACCCACTAAGTGCTTGCCACTTCTTACGGTGGGACGTTTAGGATGAAGGGGTTGGGATGCTTCCTCAGGGAATCTACTATATGTATATCCTCTGCATCACGTGCATTCAAGGCCTATTTATAAATATCCTTCTTTGCGAGATTTTCCTAAATAAAACATTACCCTTTTCTATTCAATGTGTAAATAACCCCTTTATATAACACCCTTCTATATGTAAAAAATGTATAAAAATAGTATTTTAGAAATACCTTATTTTGAACCCACGTGATGCACACATATATTCATGAGTAACTTACCCGAGGATGCTTCAAACTTGTTACACATGTCTTTGGGACCATAGGCACACCAATAGCTAAAAGGTGAAAAGATGAAAAAAGTTGAATTAATGACTAACATATATCAATGAAAAATAAATTTGCAACATTCTAATAGATAAGGCAAAGGAAGTAAGTACCAAAATTACACTAACCAAGATTGCTCAGTTGGATTGGAAATGCTACCATATTGGTTCTTGTTGCTTGATCTAATCTTGAAATTTGTAGGGGTAATTGATATCTTACTCTCACCAAAGATGAAATCAGACACACGTTCCCGTGGTATATATGTATATGTAAGAGTCTGGTATAATTGACTAGGATCAAACCTTTACAGTCCAAATCAAACTTGAAGCATCAAATGGACCTGTAGCAACTGGTGGGCATTGTACTTGGAAGCTTGGATCCATATGTGATAATTTTCTATTCACAAAACAAAAGAGAAATGTTGATACAGCAAGCATAACATATGATCTAATCACTTTTTATATTTTTAAATTAAAGTTATACCAATATTGAAGTTAAATATCATTATATCTTTGAAATAGAGAAAATTTTTATGTTAAAGTAATACAAAGTTACAACACTCTACTAATCTATCTATGGTAGATTGGAGTTAAACTCCATTTCATTGACTTTAAATGAAGATAGCTCCAGTATCATATGACTCGAGGCTTGGATAGTAAATATCCATATTAGATCATATCTAGAGTGGAAGTAAAAGCACAATTCTTTTGACTATATGTTATTTATATAACTATTCAAATTTTGCAATACAACATTGTTCATGGCATTCTATTTCTATAAGATTTTAAATCCTAATGGACTTACATTATCATACTCTCAACATTTTGCAAGAATATACATATTTATCACCTACATATGCTTAATATGTCGCATGTTAATGTACTATCTATAACATTATTTAGTCACTTTCTCAAGTAGGATAGGTTCCATGTCTATCTTTCAGTAACTCTAAATATGTTTTCATTAGTTTTTTTGTGTAATTTGTTCTATACATATCGTATATTAGTATGTTTTCCTCTTCTACATATTTTTTGTTTGGATAGCCTTTAAAAGTTTTACTTTCTTATCAAATTGTTTACATGTTGGATATGTGCTCAATGGATGTTTTTCTAATATTATCTAGTGAGGTTGAATAAATCAATTATAATGGTGGTTGAGGTAGTAGTATCTCCCTAGGTGGTAGTCTTTTGCTTATACTTTCCACATTAGCATGGCATACATTTGGTAGTCCAGGTTGCTAAAAGAAGAGGACAGTCAAGTTGATACCTTCCACATCAGCAAGCTATGGGTGATTACAATGCACAACTTGATAGTTCGGTGCACAATGATATTGTTCGGATAGAGGAGAATGATGCCTGTAAGGGGGCCTTCCGTGCTTGTTTGACTGCGTCCTGGAGTTGTCGACAAATGTGGACACAGATGTGGGAATGGAGGCAGGCCACCGATGACAATTACCTCGTCTTGTTTGTGCCCTTTTGCACCAATATGAGGGATAAGGGGTGGAAGAGGCACAGTGGGAAAGGAAAAAGAGAAGGTGATAGCCAGTGTAATGCTATTGAAAAGCACAGTGATTGACGAAGAATGAAGTCTCCTTGTTGCGAGCGGGAGAAAGAGAGAGAGAGAGAGATTCATGGTGGTTCCATGAAAAGGCACAATTAGAAACCAAGAATGAAGTCTCCTTGCTACAAGTGGGAAAGAGAGAGAGATAGATTCGGTGTGATTCTGCTGAAAAACACAATTATAAAACAAGTGATTGGAGTCTCCTTGTTGCGAGCGGGAGACCGAGAGAGAGAGATTTGGTGGTGATTTAATGCCACTGAGTGGGTCTACTCCATCATGAAATTCATTTACCCTAGCCTACCACTCACTGCGTAAGGGCCCACCATTTCGCCTAGGAGGAGGGGTGAGAGATGGCGACAGACGAGCCACAAGTCATAGGAGACCCTGCCAGAGATGTAGAGGTCGTTATGGGTCTTGTGGCCGATGTGGAAAGGCCGATTGGGGGGACCCATATGTATATCTATCCCAAGCCATACTTGAGGTAGACCGGTTTTCTTCATAATCTCTTATAAGTCCTTGAGCGCGCCCCTCACAATAGTATATTTTTGACTTCGAAGCTCTGGTAAAAATGATTCCTCCTTTGTACCTTTAAATGTGTGATTAGGATGCTACAATTTTTGAATGAAATGACAATCAAGTGTTGTTTCTTAAAAGAAATTGCACCTTACGTTGAAAGCATCCCCTTATACACCATAGTCTTGCTCAAGTAATAGATAAATCTTTGTTGTCAAATGTCTTAGAGAGAATGAGGCACTAATGAGAGATGCATCCTCAACTTGCATTTACTTTAATCAAAAGAAAAGGGGAAAAGAAAAAGTGAAGATAGAGGAGGTGCTTAACATCCTATTGATGTATTGAGGAAGATGAGCTATGTAAGGAGCAAATGTACTTACTACAAGTATAAACAAGCTTGAATTGAGGTAACTATAATAATAGCTCCCGATGGTTCTTATCATTACAGCTTGTGGATGGGTTGTCTTGAAAATGTATAGTCATGAAGGTTGATCAAATGCCTTAAATGAACAATTGTAGCAAAGAGATCTGTGAGAAGATTATCCTTTTGTTATCTTTGAGATGTTTTGACATGGTGAAAGAATTAGCTTTAGCTGAGAGAATTGCATTGCTAATTGAGATAGTATATTATCTATTGCATGCTCCATTACGTTGACTTGAGGTAAAGTTTCCAAGACCGAGTATAAGAGTAGGAGTGTCTATGGGAATTGGATGATTTAAATATTGTATTTTTTTGTGATGTTTATGAGATTGTATGTTGATAGTTTGTTGCTATAGCACTCTCATAGAAAATATTTTAAGGGGTCATGCATAAAGGAGTCCCTTGAGATGATAATGATTGCTTAGTGTTTACCATGATTGGAACTTATTAGTGTGCTGGGAGAGAGAAAAAGTGAGAGAACTCTTTCACGTTGAAAGATATAATGCTATCTTCCTTAACATGAGTTGAGGGCTTGAGATTTTTGACTTTTGTAGTTATTATTCAAGACATTTAATAGCTTCAAGAAAAACTTTGAGAGGGGTAACAAGAGTAAGGCTTTTGACCTTCAAGATAGGGTATAAAGGCTAAGTATAGACTCTTGTGTTGAGCCATGTTAGTCATTTCCCTTGGGTCTTTCATGTTAGTTGCAAGTTTTTCTCATGCTATTTGTAGACAAAGGAGTTGTTAGACCTCCACTTTCCTCTTGGCATAAATCCTCATCCTCTCAATCAATGATGTTTGAGGTCAAGCAAATAGAGTTGAGCACTAACTCCCTTCATCCTAATGATGCTCCTTAGTTTCTTGACTGTGCATATTAGAGAGAGTTTCCTCTATTAGCTAAACCTTAGTTTCCTCTATTAGAGAGAGTTTCCTCTATTAGCGGAAACCTTAGGTTGAAACCTTTGTTTCCGAATGTGTCAAAGGATTGTTGAGACTTTTATGCTCTCACAACCGGATGCGAATAGAAATCCTATTCTTTCAATAGCTCAACCATCCATGGTAGACTAGCTTTCTTTGAGTTGAGATTATAGTATACACACCTCAATCATTCCATTCTTTAAAGTTTCAATTCAAAGTTGGAGATGGCCTCATGATCCTCATGTTGCCTCTGCTTCAAGCGCTTAATCCACACTCTCAAACAACCTTCTTCAAGCTTGAACCATCATTGTAAGAGTAAGGAGAAGTAAAAGGATAAGGAGAAGAATAGGAAGATGATGGCTTATGTTTCCCTTTTCTTGCTCATAGATATATATATATATATATATATATATATATATATATATATATATATATATATATATATATATATATATATATATATATATATATATCGGATGTCTTTGAAGTTAGGCAACCTATCCCCTTTTAAGGCTTTCAAAAAATGAATCTCCTTTTCAACTTAATCCTTAGTTGTAGGGACCCTCTAACTTAGTTATCAATGGACCTACCCTCGACTGTCTGCCTGACCATAACCAAGGGGGTTGTTAGCCGCACAAAGAAGGTGGACCGAACCCGCCACGTGAGGTCTCTCCGTTGAGTGCTACTTGGAGCAGGAGGACGCTTGGGTGCGAGGGGGGCTCTGGCTGTAAATCCCTCGCCTTCCAGGCCCTGCACAAGAGGCCAACATGACTCGGGATTAGATCTCGAGGCCCGCATACTAGTCTACGGGTGGAATCTTGGATTAGTAATCCCTGTGGATTGCTGGATAGCCTTCGGGCGGATTATGGATAAGGCTACTGGCTGGACTTTATAACTGTATTCCAAAGATAAGTATGATAATGAGTTGACAAGGAACTTGTTTGACACTGCTTGCTAAGATTATGTGAAGGAACCGCTGCCTAACGGACTAATTAAGGAAGCTGCTTGATGCATGTCCAACTAAATGTGGTAGGTAATTACATAACTAAAACAACCTGAGGAAAGTGCGGTGGATGTGGCCATGGGTCCGTCCTACGGATGGGTGGTCCCGGTTGGCCGGGAACTTTTCTCAATCATAATGGGCAGCAAGAAGATCGTTTAAAGGGAATGAATAGCAAGGGTGCTTGGTGCGCAGATCGGACACAGTATGCTCACGTAGTGAATCCCGGAAGGTCCCCAAGAACAATGAACTCTACCTTTTTGCACAAAAAACAATGTAAAAGCATGAACGACAAGAAGCAAGAGACCAATTGGGTTCAATCTCCCCCCATGCCTTGCGTGAGCGCTTCACAAAGCATGTATTTTATGTATATTTCCATCTTCATACTCAATAATAGTCCAATTTACAAAAATATGACAAGCTTTTAGCTTTTGAGTTTGCTTTCTACAAAAATAGGAAATAAAGCTAATGGACGGTGCCCATAGAGTCTGGCACGCCCAACACAATGTCCAAATAGAAATAACATATCCGTGCGTATAGGCGCATACAAAATAATAATCAATAATCAATGTCTCAATAGACATAACAAAATATAGGCGTGGCGCCTATCAAAATATAATCCAAAGGTCGAATACTCGCTAGACTCCAATGCTTTCCTCCGCCATTGCTGCTATCTCTACACATCAACTGAAGCATTCACAATTGTTAGTAAAATAATACAATTAAACCGACAAAAGTGAATACCTAGCAGTCTTCAGCTACATAAATAAATCAACTGGTTAGAAATAAATCCTAACCTTAATTTATTACGAGTGCGCACTCTAAACTCATAAACGTTTATTAATTTAATATGCATTTTGCAGAATCGCCCGCTATGGAATCACCCATGTACACACTAAATTAATGAAACGCCCGAAAAGGACAGGCGTCCCCATCAACTTCTCGCACAAAGAATCCTCTTTGTGTATGAGCCCCGGTCATCTAAGTTTACGGAATCCACCGTAAAACCTCACAGAATCCACCGTGGAATATGCCTCCTGGCATCATACCCCCGGGGTGGGATAGAAATTGACCTCAATTGCTATTAGCTCAATGTGGAGCTAACAGAGTGGGGAAAGCATTTAAGTCTCTAGCGTGCATCCATTGTGCTTCCTCTATAGGATGGTTCTTAAATTTTACTAGATATCTAGAATACCTTCGGCCAGTTCTAGTGGTCATGTAGTCAGTGTCTATGATGGCTTCTGGTTCAAGTATTTCAGTCTCTTCCTCTAATAAAGGTGGGTTTTCATAAACAGGGTGGATAGGTAATTGGCCTCTAAATGGTCTCAATAAACTAATGTGAAATGTATTGTGAATTTTCCAATGAGATGGTAATTCTAACTTGAATGCATTATCATTAATCTTATGAATGATTCTAAATGGTCCATAGAATCTAGGAGCTAATTTGACAACTGGATGTCTATCTACACTTTGCAGTCGACGTTTTTCTATTCTAAGCCAAACATAATCATCAACTTTGAAATTCATGGCTTGTCTTTTCTTGTTAGCTTGTTTGGTATATGATTGCTGGGCTTTAGGAATCATATCCTTAACCTCATCAAAAATACTGTTATGCATACTAGCAATATCATCAGCACTCTGAATTCTATTAGACAAAGATGCAACAGGGGTAGATAATCTATATCCATAAATGACTTCAAAAGGTACTTTCTTTGTAGATGTGTGCGGTGTATTGTTATATGCAAACTGTAATAAATGCAAATGAGTGTTCCATTTCTGAGGTTTAGAGATAGTATATGCACGTAAAAGATCTAAAATGGTGCTATTTGTGGCTTCTGTTTGTCCATTTGTTTCTGGATGAAAAGCAGATAAGAAATCAATCTTTGTGCCTAGATTTGCAAACAGTGTAATCCAAAAATTGTTACAAAATCTAGAATCACGATCTGAAATAATCACTTTTGGCAATCCATGGTTAGTCAAAACAGTTTTTAAAAATAATTGTGCTGCTTGTGATGCTGCTAAAGTTTTCTTACATGGAATGAAATATGCTTGCTTACTAAATCTATCTACAACTGTCCAAATCATGTCATGGTTAGATTTAGTATTTGGTAAACCAGTAATGAGATCCATAGAAATATGTTCCCAAGGTTTAGATAGAATAGACAAAGGCATTAGTAATCCATACTGTTTACCATGATGTCTCTTTATTCTTTGACAAATCAAACATTCAGAAACGAAATTAGATACATCTGCATCCATATGCGGCCAATAAAAATCTTCAGTTAGCATGCGTAATGTAGATATGATACCTCTATGACCTTGATATGGGGGACAATGAATTTCATTCAAAACAAAAGATCGGAATGGAATAGTAACACACAGTCTCTTTTCAAAAAACATAAATCCATCATTATATGAGAATGAATCAACAGGAATAAAATTATTTTGAACTAATTTTTGCCAATCAGAATGAAAAGTAATATCCTGGTGATATGTATCTTTCATAGCAATCAAAAAATCAAAAGATATGACAAAAATATTATGAATGGCAGGTCTTCTACTCAATGCATCAGCAACTACATTTTCTTTTCCAGGTTGGTATTGAATGATAGGATGAAAACTTTGAATGAAGGATGCCCATTTGATATGACGGTCAGAAATTTGGGGTTGGCTAAGTAAATGTCTAATGCTTTGCTGGTCGGTCTTTATCATGAATTCTGAACCCATTAAGTAGTGTTTCCACTGTCTTAATGCTTGTACAACTGCTAATAGTTCTTTGTCATAAGTGGAATATTTCAGCTTAGAGGGTTTCAGCTTAGAACTAGAATATGGTATTGGATGATTGTCTTGCATTAGTACGGCTCCTATTCCTGATCCGCTAGCATCGGTCACAACTAGAAAGAATGGTCTATTAAAGTCAAGCAATTGTAGAACAGGGGCATTGGTTAATGCACGTTTCAGTAAGTCAAAGGATTTCTGCTGAGTTTCAGTCCATTGATAAACAATTCCTTTCTTAAGAAGTTTTGTTAATGGTAAAGCAAGTAATGAAAAATTACGTACAAACTTCCTATAGAAACTAGCAAGACCAAGGAATGAGCGTAATTCATGCACATTTTTAGGAACAGGCCAATGCAATATTGCATCAATTTTCTTAGGATCAACTTTAATTCCTTCTTTTGATACAATATGACCTAAATACTCAATTTCTGTCTTAAAGAATTCACTCTTTTCAGGATTTGCAAACAATTGATTTTCTTTCAGTAATTGAAAAACTAATGATAAATGCTCAAGTGCTTTGCAAGGTGGTTGTGTGCTAGGGATTAAATCAATCTTATGGTCTTCTGGTCGTGAAGGTGGTAAACCTGGTGGTAGGTCTTTTGCAAAACAGTCCTTGAAATATGCAAGAAATTCCTTATGCCTAGTGTGCATATGATTTTCCTTTGCTTGCAATTCATTCACCCAAATGAGATATGATTTAGTACTCTTGCGTAATGCACGTTTTGCTTGAGTATGCGAAAGCAATGGAAAAATATTAGATGCATGCATACCATATAATATAATAGATTTTCCTTGAAAATTAATATTCATTGTGTGTGTGGAATAATCTATATTTGGATTATGTTGGTGTCGCCAAGGCATTCCTAAAATAATGTCGCTTGACTGTAATGGAACAACTAAGAAATTTCTTCTTTCAATGTATGAACCAATTTGAATTTCTAAATCTTGTACTTCTTGTGTGCCATTGTACTTAGTGCCTAAAAATGCAGCTTTTATGCGATAATGCGTAGGTACAGTCTGTAATTTCAATTCCTTTACCAATTTTGCTGAAATAAAGTCATGAGTACTACCGTCATCATGCAAGATAGTCCTTTCCTTTCCATGCACCAAACATTTCATAGTCAATAATGAATGTGGAGTAGGCATACCTAGTAAAGTGTCGGAAGTAGTAGTAGGATCATCCTCATCTTCAGTGAAATCAGGCATATCCTCATGCTCGTCATCCTGTAAAATTCAATAAACCTTTCTCACTCAAAATTAGGTTAGCGGGATGAGCGTAGCTCAAATTCGGGGTTACAAGGCTATGTATTTTTGGGTATTTCTTTCTCAATTTTCAGAAAATCTGCAATATTTTCTTCTTCATTTGCTGAAAATACTTCAGCGAACCTATAGATAGGTAGAATACTTTGCCACGAAAAACTTTCCAGTTCAGAGTTTTTGCGTAGGAACAAGCCTTCTAGGAGTTTTGAGCACTAGTCAGTTCCGACTCCAGTTGACTAGTCTGACTTGCAGAGTTGTAGACTTAGCCGACTTGCAGAGTTGCGGACTTACAGAACTTAGGCCGACTTGATGAACTTGCAGGACTTGATTCCAGTCGACTTGCAGAACTTGACTTCTGATGCGCAGGACCCGGAGTTTGGTGACTTTCTTGCCCTGTGTGACTTGCAGAGCTTAGCTTTGACTTAGGAGATTAAGCTTAAAAAGCTTAATGACTGAGTCGTCAGATTTCGTGGGGGAGGGGCCGTTTTGTGGACGTCGCGAAAAACGCGGAAGGCTCCTGAGATACCACGACTAAAAATTTTGAAGCTTGAAGCTTTTTTAAAGCTTCTAAGCTTAAGCTTAAGCCTTGTTGAAGCAATTAACTTGGATATGAAGAAAGCTTATCTCTGGTTTTTCCACGACTTGATGAAAGAGATGGATGCGTGGTCCTCCGCCTACACAGCCTGGTCCTTTGCGATCTGAGAGTAGAAACAGGGGTTCTTGATCGCCAGAAGTCTGCCTGTATCGACGGTTCGCGACGAGATTGACTGTAGTGCCCGATCGTTCCTAGAGCTCCGCCTTCGCTCGAGATGGGTAGCGATTGGAAGCTCTTGATCTCAGCTCCGCTCTGATACCACTGATGCGCAGATCGGACGCAGTATGCTCACGTAGTGAATCCCGGAAGGTCCCCAAGAACAATGAACTCTACCTTTTTGCACAAAAAACAATGTAAAAGCATGAATGACAAGAAGCAAGAGACCAATTGGGTTCAATCTCCCCCCATGCCTTGTGTGAGCGCTTCACAAAGCATGTATTTTATGTATATTTCCATCTTCATGCTCAATAATAGCCCAATTTACAAAAATATGACAAGCTTTTAGCTTTTGAGTTTGCTTTCTACAAAAATAGGAAATAAAGCTAATGGACGGTGCCCATAGAGTCTGGCACACCCAACACAATGTCCAAATAGAAATAACATATCCGTGCGCATAGGCGCATACAAAATAATAATCAATAATCAATGTCTCAATAGACATAACAAAATATAGGCGTGGCGCCTATCAAAATATAATCCAAAGGTCGAATACTCGCTAGACTCCAATGCTTTCCTCCGCCACTGCTGCTATCTCTATACATCAACTGAAGCATTCACAATTGTTAGTAAAATAATACAATTAAACCGACAAAAGTGAATACCTAGCAGTCTTCAGCTACATAAATAAATCAACTGGTTAGAAATAAATCCTAACCTTAATTTATTACGAGTGCGCACTCTAAACTCATAAACGTTTATTAATTTAATATGCATTTTGCGGAATCACCCGCTATGGAATCACGCATGTACACACTAAATTAATGAAACACCCGAAAAGGACAGGCATCCCCATCAACTTCTCGCACAAAGAATCCTCTTTGTGTATGAGCCCCGGTCATCTAAGTGTACGGAATCCACCGTAAAACCTCACGGAATCCACCGTGGAATATGCCTCCTGGCATTAGCGCTGACCTAGAGTCGAGGTTACAATAATCTCGGTTTACGCTGTTTTAGGGGAATGGAATGGGACTAAGCCTTATGGCAGAGAGGTCGAGCCTTTCATCCCTCTCATTTCACATTCTCCTTGAACCAAGTGCAGCGTGAATCCGCTTTGGCCCTGGCATTTCTGCGTAAAGTAGTTCGCTTGGGGTTCGGCGCTAGTTTCCATTTAGAAAATGACCATTAGGAAAAACCCTAATTTAGGTCGGTCCTAAGTGGAAATAGCCAGAATACTTCTGCTATGTGGCAGACACGGAAAGTCCTAGATCGCGAACCCTGTGACATTCCATGGGAGTGTCGGGCGGAGCTTTTTAGACCTCCTTTCCGATGGACTGCTAAGACGTGTCCTGAAGGGAATAGGTGGACACGTTACAGTAGATATCAGAGCAAACCAACGAAGGATTTTTTTTAAAGAAATCTGAATAAGAAGAAGTAAAGAAAATGTTGTTGTTCCGAAAATTTCCTTACTTTCGATGTTGTCTTGCAGAATTATGAAGCATGGAACAGGTTCTTAGTGTTCTGAGTCATGTTTATGACCGTGATACATGCTTCGGATTATCGACGAAGGATCGATATGATGAACATCCTAGACCGCATTTACAATCCATCGCCTGCGTACATGGAACAGAGATGGATGGGAATTGCAAGGATCTATTACATAGCTGCTCATCGACTTGCGTACCTTCGAATTAACTTGAAGAGAATCAAGTGAATGGAAGACTTAAAGATCGTGAAGCTGTTCATCTTTATTGAGGCTCACGCAAACACGACCCTACATATTGGAGGCCGAAGGGTTCATCAGAATAAGTATGTGTACGGGGAAGTGATTGAAGTAATCCGTGCCGACCGAATCAAGGTATTGGGACGTCATGAGAAGAACGGATATCAAAGGAAAAGATACCCTAATCTTCCAGTGACCTATCGACTCCTGAAAATTGATGACCCCAATCCGTACTATTACTCAGTTCCAGTAGCTGACTCCAACAACATCTTATTCTCCTCAAGATAATATATCAGCTTCTTCCATCGCCCCAAGAAATAATTGTACCTCAAAAGGGCTATGCCCATATGAATGAATAAGACTTCTTTTTATCAATGATTGTCTTGACTGTGAATATTGATAAAGAAGTAAAGTGATTTGGTCACTTGGCTAAAGGCTGAAGTAGATCTGTAATGTAATGTGGAAATCTTTTTGGGAGGAAAGACGACTTCGGTCAATTCAGAGTCATGAACTTAGGTATCCATGAGTGTCTACTCGGAATGGATTGGCTTAAACCTAATGGCGCCCACATTCATTGTGGAAAGGGCCAAGTTTCCTTTCGAAAATCTGAAGGGGAATTGGTCACAACTCAAGGTGAGACTAGAAAGCAAAAAAATTCAATTGGCCAAAGCATCTCGGGTTATAAAGGGAGTCCGAAAGGGACTATCTGTCTACTTGATTAAGCTCAATAAGTTAGATCAGAAGCAGGAGTCTAGCGAAGGACCTTCATGGCTAAAGGAATACGCGGACGTATTTCCTGAAGAGTTGACAAAACTCCCATCTCCAAGAGAAGTGGATCATGAGATCAAGCTAGTGCCAGGAGCTACGACAATTGCAAAGAGACCTTATAGAATGTCCATCTCGGAAGAAATTGAGCTGAAGGAATAACTCAAGCAATTGCTAGATCAGGGCTACATCCGTCCAAGCAGTTCACCATGGGAAGCTCCAGTACTGTTTCAGAAAAAGAAAGATGCAACGCTTTGACTGTGTATTGATTACAGAGGGTTGAATCAATCAACTGTCAAGAACAAGTACCCTATTCCTAGAATAGATGAGCTTCTTGATCATCTTCAGGGTACAAAGATATTCTCTAAGATTGATCTCAGGTCTGGTTACTATCAGATAAGGATCAAGAAAGAAGATATCCCAAAGATGGCCTTCAACACAAGATATGGGCACTTTGAGTTCCTAGTTATATCATTCGGGCTTACGAATGTGCCTGCCACCTTCAACAGGTTAATGCAAGATATCTTTAGGCCATATCTTGATGACGTCGTGTTCGTCTTCTTCGACGACACTTTAGTCTATTCCAAACAGGAAGAAGATCATGAACCCCAACTTCGGATTGTCCTTGAGACAATGAGGGCAGACAAGCTGTATGCTAAGATAAAGATATGTGCATTCTTCAAATGTCAGATTGAATATCTGGGTTTCATCGTATCAACGGAAGGAATCTCAGTGGATCCAGAGATGTGCTAGAATGGCCAATACCAATAACTGTCAAAGAAATATGCAGTTTTCTTGGATTGACAGGATGGTATAGGGTCTTCATAAAAAACTATGCTTTGATTGCAGCACCTCTGACAGAGGACTTACTGAAGAAGCAAACATCCATTGCATGGTCAACTGCCGAATAAACCAACTTTGATAGATTGAAGCAAAGTTTGGTATCAGCACCTATCCTAAAACTTTCAGACCTCAGTAAGGAGTTCGAGGTAGTAACTGATGCTAGCACACTTGCCTTAGGATGTGTGCTCATGCAGGAAAGTCACCCTGTAGCATACTCTTCAAGGAAACTGAAGAGCTATGAGAAGAATAATGCTACCCATGATCTAGAATTGTTAGCTGTCATCCATGCTCTAAAGCTTTGGAGACACTACCGGTTGGGTAACAAGTTTACTCTAGTGAGATTGATCATAAAAGTCTCAAGTGGATCTTTACCCAGAACGAGCTTAACATGAGGCAACGTCGGTGGATTGAAGTACTAGAGGAGTATGATTTTGAAATCAAATACCAACCTGGAAAGGAGAATGTAGTTATTGATGCACTCAGTCGCAAGGCATTTCTTAATTCTTTAATCTTGTAAAATCCATCAACAGCTAGATCTCTAGCTACAAAGGTGTCCATGCCAAACAATCCAATACTTGAACTAGCTAGAGAGGAAGCATGCCATGATCCAACCTATCAAAAGATGCTCAAGGAGATCCCTATCAAAGACCAAGACCAAAAGCTACAAGCTAAGTATCATAGATTCTCTATCAATAGTGGACTTGTCTACTATAGAACGAGAGTATATATACCGGCAAGCCAGTCACTTAAGCAGAAGATATTGTGGGAAGCTCATGATTCCCCTTTCTCAGGACATCCTGGCTATGCCAAGACTCTCAATGTAGTTAGGAAGAGCTACTATTGGGAGAGGGTTAAAGGTGACATTCTCAAATATGTCATTGAGTGTTTGTCTTGTCAACGTATCAAAGCCGAACATGTCAAAATGCCAGGAAAGTTACAACCACTTGACATTTCCCAAATGAAATGGGAATTCATCAGTATGGACTTTGTCATTGGCCTATCCCAAGTTCAGGGAGGATACAACTCCATCATGGTTGTGGTTGACATGCTTACTAAGGTTGCACACTTATTCTAGTAAAGACAAACTGTAAAGCCTCAGACATTGCAAGGTTGTTTATCAAGAAGATATTCAAGCTACATGGGCTACCCAAAAGAATCATTAGTGATCATGATTTTCTCTTTACATCACACTTCTGGAGAGCTATCTTTGAAGCCATTGGGACTCAACTATGTTTTAGTACAGCCTACCATCCCCAAACTGATGGCCAAACGGAGCGAGTCAATCAAGTCATTGAGGATATGCTAAGGGCACACTGCTGTCGTGAGCAAAAAAGGTGGATTCAATACTTACCTTTGGTTGAATTTTCCTACAATGCTTCTTACCAACAAACCATTCAGACACTACAACAAAAAGGCCTCTTAGATGCACTTTTAGACGCAATTTTTGAATTGAGAGAAAATCTTACGGGCGCGTCTAGAAGCCCATCTATTTGTGCGTCTACCATTTCGTGTCTATAGTCGCATGTATGAGGAAATTGACACACACCAATAGACGCCCTTTAGACGCGCATATACACACATGAATACAAGTGCATAAGGAAACCAAAATTGTTGTTTATTTAATTTATTTTGTGTGTCTACAAGCGCATCTACATGGAAAATTGGACGGGCATATAGACATGTTCATAGACGCGCTTTTACAAGCGCTAGTAGACGCGAACACAAAATCAAAAATCTAATTTTTTTAAAAAGATATTTATTTTTTTTAATTAATTTGAATTATATAGCGTGTGTATGAGCGCGTGTACTCTGCATTTTAGACACAAGTATAGACGCGCATTTTCTGCAATTTAGACGCGCAAATAGATGCAAAGAACAGAACTGGAAAAAAAAACCAGAGAGCATGTGGTTGCACATGCTCTCTGGTTTTTTTTTTCCCCTCCCATACATCAAATTGTGCATTTGGAAAAAACACAATGGATCTGAAGGCACGAGAATTAAAAACAAAAATCCATGTATTCATTACAGATAAAATACATTTACATGGGGAGTTTAAGTGCTGGCGACCTAAAGCGTGGCCGCAAGAAGTAGGCTCAAAGATGGATAATAGATATACAAGGAAACAAGGACAAAGAGGAGGTATGGTGCTCCTCTATGAATCTAAAGAAGAAACATCTTTGCTAGCACCACCATGGCTACTAGTGTCGCTATCCCCCTCCTCGCAATGCTCCACAATGGGGTTTACCTACACACACAAAAAATCAAGGTTGCTTACGTACAATTGCAAAGAAAAAGTTATAATTAGCTATACTTTTAATAGGAAAGTAAGAAAAACATACATCCCCTGGCTGTCGAATCCTCATAGCCTGGTTGTATTGCTCCTTGGTGATGAGAGCCTCCTCATAGAAGTGAAGCCATGTGGCTGCGCGGTTATGGCCTCGATGGTAACCTACCTTTCTAGGAGTAGGTATCTTACCAACGATACTAGTCTGCAAAACAATTATGATATATACATACAATTATGAGACACAATGTATTAGAAAAAATTATATAAAGAATTGAGAGAAATATAAATTTTAAAAAACTAGAAATCAAAATATACTTACAAACTCTACCTCCCATGACTCTCTACCGCCCGATCCGTAATGCGACGATCCCATGGTTTCCATTTGGATGCGTCGCATCTCTGCATGCTGGTGACTCTTCACTTTCTCTGTTGCTTTCTTTTTGGTTTTCTTCCACTCTATGCGGTGGCACATAGGTGGTTGGCTATAGACTCCACGCCCCTCCTCTTGTCTCCGCAGTGACTCCCTGACGTGTGTCATGAGGTGGGATCTTTTGTTGTGAAGCAAATCCCTCACTTTTGTTTGTCCCCAATCATTCGAGAATCGCTGACCCTCAGGATTTGGGTACCTCCTATGGACTGCCCTCAACACCTCCTACCACAAGTCACTTTTCTGATTCTTGAAGTAAACAAAACAATCTTTATACGTTGCATGTACGACACTCCTCATGTACGCCATTACATCCCGTCCTTCATCATCATGGAAGATGCCACCAGTATCTGTAACTCTATAGTACTGGCATATAAGCTCCTCTACGTGATCTTCTAGTGAGGGTGATCGCTCACCACCTCCTAGGCAACCCCCACGCAAGCCTCGTCCTCCCCCTTGACTCTCCCTCCTCCCTCTCTGTCGACTACCCTTTGCCTCGCTGGATGCACGTGCTTCTGCAAATGCACGTGCATCGGCTGACGCTTGGGCTTCAGTCAATGCATGTACACGTGCTACACGTGGAGTACCTGCAATTGGATTTTGGACATTTGGTGTTTGGGAAGCAGTGTCAGGTAAAGACGTCAAAGGCGTTCCAGACATGATGTTGAACACCTCGTCTACTATGGGAGAGCGGCAAAGGTATCTAGTCATCTCTCCCATGAAGTCTTCCCGACTAGGAAAACCTCCAAAAAAAGCATTGACCCCTCTGTTGAACAAGCCCAATGTATCATTCATGCGATCCAAATCTAGGTCATTGCTAGATGAAGCAGGATGCGACATCTGCAAATAAAACACAGGAATAAGACAAATTTGCTAAACTACAATATTGTGTAAACTGTACTATTGTGTAACATATTCGTATAATTCCAGAAATTAAAAAAAAAATTATAAGAGCTAGCACGTGTATAATCGCGTTTGAGATGTAGAATAGACGCTCTCTTAGATGCTTCCCTGAGGTCAAACCCTCTAGTCAGAGCACGTGTATATTCGCGTCTGAGATGCAGCATAGACGCGATCTCATACGTGTCTCTGAAGTCAAAGCTAAGATCCTCAAGTGCCTAGGACCTAATGCTTATAGACTGCAACTCCCTGAGAACCTAAAGGTTTATAATGTATTCCATATCAGCCTATTGAAGAAGTATGTACCAAATCCTAGCCATGTACTTGATGACCAACAAGTTGTAATGCCTAGTCAAGGAGTCCTTAAACTATGGCCTGACAAGATCTTAGATGTTAGGGAGAGACAACTGAGATCTAGAACCTTGAGAGAATGCCTCGTCCAGTGGAAAGATTATCCCGAGGAGATGCCACTTGGGTAGATAAGAGCACTCTCTACCATCAATATCCCCAGTTTATCTCGAGATGAGGATATCTCGATTCCTCCAAGGGGGAGAGAATGTAATATTTTTGTTGAAAAATATTATGAGCCACGTGAGTCTCATGCCATGACAATTCCGACATTGAAGATATGGATGATGCAAACTTTAACCATACACGACAACATGACCCTCCACTGGCCAAACGAGACAAGGTTTAAAGAAACCCGCATATCTTCGTATGAACCTCCTCTTGGGAGGAGGTCAAGAGGATAATCTTACATTTATTGCAAATTTTTTTAATCCTCTTTTCCCCAACCGAGGTGTGGCTAAGGGAAGAGGATGGGGCTATAATGGGAGAGTGTAGTGGTAGAAGAGGGGATTGCATGCGGGCCACCATGTGGGGGAGGGAGCCCTTATCCCCCTCTTCCTATAAATACCCCCCCCGTCTAAGGGGTGAAGGAGAAAGAGGGTCGTGAGACTGACAAAAGGAGGGAGTCGCGAATACTGCGCCAGGGCGTGGAGAAGAGGAGCTGAAGGGCATTGAAGTACTGCGCCAGCTGCCGCCGAAGGAGGAGTCGTGAGGAGGAGCCGTGAGGAGGAGTCATGAAGCTGCCGACTGAAGCACAATGCCGCCAACCTTCCTCTCATCCATGTGGTCTCACCACGCCTACAAAAGCTTCAAGAAGCTTCTTGAAAGCTTCTAAGGGGGCTTTCATAAGCCCCCTTCCCAAGCGATCTTTACACCCCCTTTCCCCCTAGAATTTAAGCCCCCTTTTTTACCCTTGGCCCCCCAAAAACCCACCTTAGGCCGGGTTTTAAAGACCCTTCCCGTGGAAATTCCTATACAAGTCCCTTTTAGGGCCATTTACCCCAGGATTCTTCAAAACCCCTTTTTCCTTGCAAATTAAACCTTTCCCTTATATCCCCCATAAAACTCACACTAGCCGGGTTTTTGAGCCCCATTCCATAGCATTCCCACACAAGTTCATTTAGAACCCTTGGTTTCCTTTTAAAGCCTTCCATTACAAGTCTTTTAAATCCATTGTAACCCTTTTCGTGAAGGCCTATTATATTCGGAATTTCCAAGTCCCCTTTCCCTTACATTTCCCAAAAGCCATTTTGCCGGTTGTAAAGTCCTTCCCGTGGACTCATGTAAGCCCATTAAAACCGGGATTTAAAGACTTCCCCATGGCACCGTCACAAGCCCAAACTCTTTGCCGAGTTTAAGGGCTCTCCCATTGAACCTTCCTAAAGTTAACTTCTCTTTCCTCCGAGCTTCGAGAAGGAAGTCTATAAGATTTTCCAAAACCCAATTCTACAAGACGGTGCATCGGTCAAGGAAGCCGAATCTAAAGGGAAATTGCACGTGCGAGGGAGACGGGCCAAGATCATAACTCTGCGGCCAAGGCAAGAAGTTCAAATTCTCGATGGCCCCTAAAAAGGCACAAGGCACAACCGCAGGAGGATCATCTCTTAACATCCATGTGGACATTTCACCGAATCCACAAGTCCAGGTTTTCTTCCTATTTTTGATTTACGTGGCAATATCGTAATTATGCATGGTTAATTCGCAAAAGTAAGATGCACTTTTACGATTGAAAAACATTGGCTATCTTAGGGAAAATAACTCACAATCGAGGAATCGGTCATTTGTATTTTTCAAACGAATGAATGAAAGAAGGACATAAGAAGTCTATGCATTCTTAGCAAATTGTTTATAAGCATTGCAAAGTAACGAATTTAGATCAACTAATGATCATTCTTACAAAGTCAAAATTATGGTTGTACACTTCTATTATGCTTGGAAAGATAAAATCGCATGTTGCAATATTAGACATCTCTTTCTTAGCAAGGATTCATTAAAGAAGATTGCTAATAACCGTAGGAATTTGCAAGGCATGGAAATGATTCTAGGGCTGCATGAAGTAGATTAAACTCTAGTCAGATGGCATAAATCTCAATCAATTACGTAAGTAGTTACAAAAGGTTGTGTAATGCTCATTCAGTACGAATAGCTCATTCAGAAATGAAATTAGGAAAAGGTTGCATGGTTCGTTTTAAACATAAAACCCTAAAGCTTAGTAACATGAAACTTGAATGCATGTTCTAGAAGGATCAATAGAAATTATGCTGTAACTTAGCATATGCTTTGATCTTAACCAGAAAAGTTAGGGTTTGTAAATCTAATCATACATAGGCAATGAATCATGTGATTACGAGAATGGTATTGTAAATATCTTCTGGAATAGAAGTAAATTGGGTTACCCTAAACACCTAAACCGCAAAGGAATCGCTTAGCAATGGTTAATTTGATGCAACATATCCCAAGTGCTAACTAGGGTTTAGCATGTTGAGGACGTGACCTAGTCGCACTTATTGCCAAGTTGAAACTCTCATAACCTAAAGACCTGTCCACATTCATGGAATGTAGGGACAATAGGACATACTTGTGAGAAACAATCTAGGGTTCCTACCCTAAGGATCACTCGCTACAAAGATGAAACTCGGTTTGAGTTGGAACCCTAGGACCGACGATGTCGGCCTAGTGCAATCAAAAACGGATTGGATATGAAGACACCCTAACCCAATTTTCTATCTAATCATGATTCCGTGATTAGAATACGCCGTTCGATGGGAAAAATAGTCCCATGGATTAGATGCAGCGCTTGTGCAACAAGTTGCAGAGTTGCATGATCTTGTGGTTTGACCACAAGAGAATAGTCCATTTCTCGAAATAAGATTGGCAGATTCTCGCACAAGTTTATCTTGCAAGAGGATGAGTAGTCATCCTGATATAGTACCTTTCTTGGGAAAAGTGACCAAGACAACGGGATTAGATATTTGCTTGGAAGCAAAGGATCAATCAATAATTTGGAGCAATATATTTTCTGTTAATAGAACTTAAGGTATTGGTTAAGTTGGGTTAATAGGGTACGGCCCTAACCCAAGGACATAAGGGTTAACAAAAAAACCCTTGGGGAGCTTGCCAAGTCGCAATTGATCCCAGATCGAGTGCTGGATGCATTCGGAAAGAAGGATTCACTCCTTAGCAGTTGGTCAAATAATGACCACTCGTAACGATTGTGCTTGTAACAAATTAGAGAGCACTGTTTGCTTTGTTTGCTCAAGGAACTAAAGGATGAAAAGATATCTTATTCTTCAGGATGAAGGCCTGAAGGGAGAGGCAGCCTTAGTTACCCCCGACTATCTACCTGACCCTAACCAAGGGGGTTGTTAGCTGCGCCGCGAAGGTGAACCAAACCCGCCGCGTGAGGTCTCTCCGTTGAGCATTATTTGGAGTAGGAGGACGCTTGGGTGCCAGGGGGGCTCTAGCCGTAAATCCCTCGCCTTCCGGGCCCTGCAAAAGAGGCCAACATGACTCAGGATTGGATCTCAAGGCCCGCATACTAGTCTACGGGCAGGATCTTGGATTAGTAATTACTATGGATTGTTGGATAGCCTTCGGGCGGATTATGGATAAGCCTATGGGCTGGTCTTTATAAATGTATTCCAAAGATAAATATAATAACCAATTGATAAGGAACTTGTTTGACGCTGCTTTTCTATGTCAAATGCTAAGATTACGTGAAGGAACCGGTGCCTAATGGACTAATTAAGGAAGCTGCTTGATGCATGTCCAACTAAATGTGGAAGGTAATTAGATAACTAAAACAACCTGAGGAAAGTGCGGTGGATGTGGCCATGGGTCCGTTCTACGGATGGGTGGTCCCTGTTGGTCGAGAACTTTTCTCAATCATAATGGGCGGCAAGAAGATCATTCAAAGGGAATGAATAGCAAGGGCACTGACCTAGAGTCTAGGTTACAATAATCCCGGTTTACGCTGTTTTAGGGGAACGGAATGGGACTATGCCTTATGGCAGAGAGGTCGAGCCTTGCATCTCTCTCGTTTCCCATTCTCCTTGAACCAACTGTAGCGTGAATCCACTTCGGCCCTGGCGTTTCTACGTAAAGTAGTTCGCTCGGGGTTCAACGCTAGTTGCCATTTAGGAAATGACCATTAGGGAAAACCCTGATTCAGGTCGGTCCTAAGTGGGAATGGCCAGAATACTTCTGCTACGTGGCAGACATGGAAAGTCCTAGGTCGCGAGCCTCGTGACATTCCATGGAAGTGCCAGGCGGAGCTTTCTAGACCTCCTTTCCAATGGATTGCTAAGACGTGTCCTGAAGGGAACAGGTGGACACATTACAATTTGTTCATGCTTTTGGCACTTTACTTGAGTCTTGCGATATATTTCACAACATGCGTATGACCTACGTTGACTATATGAGATATCCTAAGCTGTAGGTTTAGAAGATCAGTTTCCTTGGGGACTATTTACTGAAGAAAATATCTATATCTCCTGAAATGTTTGAAAAAATGAGTGAAGTTTGTGACGTACGTGCTATTTGTGTTAGTGGTGCATCGAGGGGCCAATCCCCGAGGTGTAAAAGAGCCGTAGTGGGGCTGTGGCATTCAGCCGAGGAGTGCCTCCTTTGTCATTGCTTACATGGTTTCTTGCACCTATATATGTAAGGACTCCCTCTAAGGAGTGTGGGGAAGGCTTAACAGTTGGATTACAATCCAAAACAAACACAAAATTTACGATAGAAGTTATGACAGTGCGTCCCTTAGATGCTCATGGCCATGAGAGTGAGAAGGTATGTTCTTTGAGTATAGAGAGGCACAATTATTGCCTAGAGAGTTCGTGTCAAACCCATTTTGGGTTGTGATAGCATTTTGTCCTCATGGAACACAACTTCATGGCTACATATCACTTTATGCACCTTGTGGATCCCAAAGAAGATATCCCATCTCACCTTTGCATCTCCATAGCTAGGAAAAAAGCATTTCACACTTTTGGGATCCAACTAATTGCATTTGTCATTGGGCACATGGCAGAAGGCCTCACATCCAAAGATACGCAAATGAGCACATGAGGGAGGCCTTCATGTCCATCTCCTCTACAACTTAGAAATCAATGCCATTGCAAGGTGACCTATTAATGATATGCACTGCACTACTAACTGCCTTAGACCAAAAATGTTGCGGTAATCTAGCCTCTCTAAGCATGCTATGGACCCTCTCCTAGATAGTCCTCTTCATGCGCTCAGCCATTCCAGTCTAGTGAGGGGTGTAAGGGGTGGTCAACTAACACTTAATACCCCACTCATCACAAAACTACTCAAAAGCACGTGAGATATACTCACCCCCATTATTTGTCCATAGGCATTTCAGTATAGGAATTTCATCCTATGCCGAGACTAGTTCTCTACTAGAGCAAGCCAATGCTCAAAGATGACCAAGACATTAGATTTCTGCTTTATTGGATAAGCCTAAATCTTACATGAATAATCATCAATAAATGTAACCAAGTACTTCACACCCCTAAGGACTGACAAGGCATGGGTCCACATACGTCTGAATGCACAAGATCCAAAGGCTTACCGATGCGTGGAATACCAAAATTTTTATGCAAATTCCCAGGCTACCTGCCATATAGGCTGTACATCGATCACATCACTCAAAATGTGAGTAGTCAAAAGGCATAAGATATTGCAAAGCACTAAGCATTTTCATTCCCTTAAAGTGAGATATATCCAAGATGAGCAGAGAGATACATGTGGGATAGAACCCACTGACAAAACATAGTCGATAGTACCAAATAAAACCAAGGGGTAGAGGCTACCAAACTTGGCACCTCTTGCAAGAACAAGCCTGCTACGAGTTATCTTCCATGTAGAATCACCAAAGCATATATGATAACCTGCATTATCAAGTTGCCCAGCAGACATAAGGTTTTTAGTCAGTGCGGGTACATGATGTACATAATGTAGAACAAAAGTGCTACCAGAGAGAGAAACTGTAGAGTAACATCACCAAGGCCAATAGTAGAAAGAAATCAATCATCACCTAAGCTCATAGAACCAGATACACTGTGATAGGTATGAAACTACTCACCAAGGGGGTCACATGAAAAGATGCACTTGAATCCAAGAGCTAACATTGTTCATGCATAGATTGATGAGCCTCAGTCAATTGAGAGGCATCACATGAAGAGGTTGCTAAGATGTAGTGAGCATTGGGCTCCTCAGACTACATGACATTTATCTCCTCAATCCTTACGCTGGACTTTGCAAGTATTCTATTGCGATCATTGGATTTCTCTTGTACTTTCTCCTCCCCCTTTTCTTTGCACTTTTCATCATGCATCTTATGGCACAATGATCGCATTTCTCTTGTACTTTCTCCTCCTCCTTTTCTTTGCACTTTTCATCATGCATCTTATGGCATTGTGTCCGTATGCGTCCTACTTTCCAAAAATAATGGCATGTAAGATCAAACTTACGTCCACGGGACTTACTACATCCACGTGACTTAAACTAGGACTTTTGAGAGTCTTTGTTACGACAAACATAATCTTTCTTGCCACTTCTGTCACCTCTAATAGATAAAGCATGTGAATTGTGGGAAGCATCATTCTTTTTCCTATTAATTTTCATTAGTCAAAAGAGCACACTCTACATCTTTCAAATTCAGCCCATCAGGTTTGTCGGTACAAAATCGCAGTGTGATAGGTGTAGGAAGCATTTTTTATGTCTTTTTCTTTATAAAAGTGATAAAGAATCCAATTTAACACAAAAACAAGGTTGAACTGAAGCTCATCTCTCATGCTCTAGCCATGTCACACATCCATACACATAAATCTTATTTTTTCTTATTTTTCGAATGTAAAAAGTTTTTTTTCTATTTTTCTTATTTATTTATGCATAAAATATGACGTTTTCTAATTTTCTATTTTGGACTGATCATGTGTACTAAGAATTAATTTTATATCTTTTTTATTCCACACAAACCCCATAAACACCACAAAAATCCCAAAATTGACCATTTTTCTTAAAACCACATAATCGCAAGTTTTACGGGTTTATGTGTAAATTATTATGAGAATCAATTTTCTTATTTTCTTCAACATTTTTGATAGATTATAGCGTTAACAACCAAAGATAACCATTTCCAAACAATTTCAACCAAAATCTATCATAAAACAAGTAGAACGATCACTTACTCATAAAAACATGCTTTTTGAGGCTCATATCTCAAAGTTGACACTCTTTCTTGGCCATTGACGCTCTTCCATAGCCTAATTTACGATCCTTTGCACTCTAGAACCATCACTCCATCAGCATCTTTCATCAAACCCCACCCCCTTCTCTCATTGAATCAAGCATATGAACGAGCAACAAGAGGAGAGAGGAGAGAGAAAGACTAAGAAATCAGAATTTCATTTCCATGTTCATATTTCACATGCTTACAGTCAAAATCTTACTCTTGGCATGTAGATCAGGCTTCCATCTCCCTTTTTCTTGATAGGGGTGTATTAAAGCGGCACAAATCCATCCAAAAATGGGATGCAAAACATAAAACGTCCCCTCCTCCTATTGAGCAAGAGTTTACATATTTTTTCATTTACATTTCATTTCATGTCATTTATTGAAAGTCCACTTTGAAAAACCCACTTTCACACTGCTCCGCGAGGGTTTTCGGCATATTTGGAGGGACAAACAAACTCGGAATTGCGATCGGACTGGATGACTAGCTCCATGACACCAAAATTTATAGACTTTGACCCCGTGACACACTTTTTGGCTCCTGAATCACATAGTTACTTTAGAGTGCCAAACGTTGCAGGAATTAAATGGGGGTCAAACAACCTCCGAAAAAATGAAGAATTGCGTTGGATTCTTGGCATTGAAATCCACTTAGGAAAACTCTAGCTTGACCATCTACCACCATTCAATTTTGCATGAAAATTTGGTCCTTCATGCCTCTCGGCCACTTTTTCGCTCCAAGAATGGGCTCAAACACTTAAAAAAAGGGTCCCAAAATGAAGCTGTCAAATGCATATGCAACCTGAGAAGGTTATTGAGATACGTATGGTTATCTTTTAGGAGGAGCATCCTGCTTCTACACACAGCTAGCTAGACGCCTACACCAAGTAGCCGATACTCATGGCTATGATGTTAGACAGGATGCTGGATGGCAACACAACCTACATTCAGGTATTCTACTAGAGATAGACGACCTCCTTACCATTATGAGCTCTCCATAAATTATGTATTGGTTACAGATACATGAGAGCCTCTCACTTATAATGATGTGGCTATGTGCAGAGATGATAATCACTCTTGGGAGAGGGCTATGCAATCTGGGATTGACTCATTGCATAAGAATCATAAATGGAATTTGGTTTCCTTGGCTAGTAGCAAGAGGGCTTTGCCTTGCAAGTGGGTGTACATGTTGAAAAGTACCCCTCGACACCCTAGGACGGAATACAAGGCCAAATTGGTAGCAAAGGGTTTTAAGCAAAAAAGCCAACCAACAACGAAATTATTTTTATGAAATATTAATAAGATGAAGTAAAGCAAATGTTGATGTTCCAAACATTTCCTTACTTTCAATGCTGTCTTGCAGAATTACGAAGCATGGAACAGGTTCTTAGTGTTGCGCGTCATGTTTATGGCTGCGATGCATTCCCTAGATTATCGATAAAGGGTTGAGATGATGAACATCCTAGAGCAAATCTATAATCCATCGCCTTTGTACATGGAACGAAGAGGGACGGGTGCCTCAGGAATCTACTATATAGCTGCCTACCGGTTTGCATACCTACAGACCAACCTAAAGAGAATAAAGTGGTTGGAAGACCTAAAAGTCGTGAAGCTGTTCATTTTTGTGGAGGCAGGATTAAAGTATTGGGGCGCCATGAGAAAAATGGGTTCCAAAGGAAAGGATACCTTGAACTTCCAATGACTTACAAATTCCTGAAGATTCATGACCCGAAACCATACTATTATACAGTTCCTATAGATAAATGTAATACAACATTATTCTTCCCAAACTAAATGTAAACAATTGGCTTATCATTCCAAGACATGTTGTATTCCGAAAGGGCTATGCCCATATAAATACAATAAGACTACTTTTCATCAATGTCTGTTTGTGCATGAGAATTGATAAAAAGTTAAGTGGTTAAATTCCTTGGCTGATAGTTGAAATGGAAACAAAATATAAATCACAGCATTTAACGAGTAATAACGTTAAGAAATCTTTGTCCAGGCACAACCCCAGGTACAGAATCCTAGTTTGCCTCCTACATCAAGTACTGTTGTAATCCAAGAGAAGAAGTTTCTTCTCAAGCAGATTAAGCCGCCCGAATTTGACGGGAAAGGCAGGTCCGTCCAAGTAGATACTGAAATTTGGATTGAATCCATGGAGAATTACTTTGAAGCAGCCGGTACTGCACCTGCCAATCAAGCTATGCTCGCCAAGCTGAAGCTCACCGGCGAAGCTAGGCTTTGGTGGAAGCAATGGTGCAGAGATCAAGGGATCGCGGAAGGATCCATTACCTGGGAGAAGCTGAAGAAAGCCATGCAGGGAATATTCTTACCACCTGCATATCGCACGCAGAAAATGAATGAGTTCTACGAGCTAAAATAGCTGGGGCTCACTCTTGACTCACACTACTCTAAATTCATCTCACTTCTAAAGTATGCACCACAGATGGACATGACATAGCAGGTATCAAAATTTTGTGCTAGTTTAAACCCACCAGTGAATACCCATATCGAATCGATGCGCCCATCAAATCTTCAGGACGCACTCATTCGAGCTGCCCCTATAATTCAAGAGGTGCAGTCTAGACCAAGAGGTAACAAAACTTGGTCTTATAATGACCCGAACAGAGGAGCATTAAGGCCTTAGATGAAGAGAGTTCCATTAGGGCCAAAAACGCTTCAAAAATGGCACTTGTAAGAAAGTGATTAAGTTGCTAATTAGTTGAGGTTTAGGAAGAATAAAACCTCTAAATTTGGTTGTCCAGATGTGATTAATGAGAGAATATTTAGTTCATTGAAGAGGTCGGCCATTAATTGCCCTCATCTTTTAATCCAGGTCAGGGGTCACCTTTTCGGCCATTTATTGTCTTGGAACTCGAGAGATTTTGTATTTTCGAGATTTTCGTACGAACTTCGCATTTGTTTGCTCCCGCATTTTCTTTCTATACACTATTCTCCTTTACCATTCCTTTTGTTGCACTTGCTTCCTACCACTGTGAGATTCTTGCTCGGTTCATTTACTAGAATGTCTAGCAATACTACTTCAAATAACACAGGCGCAAGCACACGTAAATACAAGCTATCTATTCAGCTAGATCCGACTTACACATCTTGGAGAAGTATACATCATCGAGTATTGATAGATGAGATTGAAGCCAACAGGTTGCGAACACAAGGAATGAAGCATATAGATTTGTGGGTGGATGGAAATATCTATCCCAGGGATCCTTCTACAGGTAAACCACCTCCTTTTTTGAATGTCCATGACTATATAAGATATGCTGGAGAAGGTTACAATGGAATGCTTGGCTACTGTATGAGGTTATACTCTGCATCTTACACATATATAGCTCAAGTGCACGAAATGAAAAAAGCACTAGAAACTACACAAACAAATATTTTAGAGTTGACAAGTCAGATTGATATTTTGAAAAATGTTAACAATTCATTGCAGGATAAGCTAACACGCTTGAGAGAAACTCCAGTAGGATTTAGAGAGAGGAAGAGACCATTAAAAAATATAACCAGCTTGTGTGAGAGAGCAAAGAAAAGGATACTAAATCTTACAAAGAAATATGTCTCTAACATACTAGGCATAAATATCCGAGAGAATGAGGAAAGAATCAAACTTTTGAAGGAAACCATGAATAAGAAAGACATTTTGAGGATTCTTAAGTCACCAGAAAATGTGGATTTGAGAGGTCCAACTCTGAGAGAGTTAGTGAAGGATTTAAAAGGCACTGTGAAAGCAAATGAAATCGTAGAGACATGTGATACTGTGGGTATAAGTCGAAAAGGTTATCGTGCTATCTCTAGATTATGGTTTAAAAATCTTAAACGCAATAGGGTAACTATATTTGGATTGCCCCGAGCCCTTGCAGTTTCGACTGCAAGAATTTCCATGAATCGCAAGATTCCACATGTTTTTGGAGATTACATTCACATCGAAAGGTCTATGTCCTATGAAAAACTAAAAAAACAGGCAATTTTTTATTACAATGAGTTTAACAATATATGGGTTGATCTAAAAAAGGTGCAAATTGCAATGGTTCACATGTATAAAATCAGAGTAGAAGAAAGTTATGGTGTTCTAAAGTTTGCCTTGAAGTTGGATGAAGCACAGATTCAAAAGGGACAGAAGATGGAAAGAATTAGCATTTGCCTCATGAACATGCCATTGGACCATGGCAATGGCGAGGGCAAATCTCCATTGCATAAGATCCAATCCGAGATGGAGATTTGGTGGATTGGTGCAGCCCAGGTACCAATTGAAAATCATCAAACGTTGAAATGGTTGTTCAACCATACAGGTATTCCAAATATCATTAAGTCTCAAAGTGAAGGCGAAATGTTGGTAGTTGATGGGGTTGGTAAATTTAATGTGGAATGGCATATGAGTGCTGATTTGAAAACTATCAAATGTATGCTTGGAATATGTAATGGTGCAAATGCAAAATATCCTTGCATTTATTGCATGGAAAGTATTGGATCCAAAGATTGGAGTAGTTTGCGACCAGTAAGAAGAGCCCCAAATAGAGACTCTATAGATTTGAGTAAATTTAAAAACATAGAAGACATCTGGGATCTCATTCTTTCCATCTCTCTTAAGAATGTTCATATTTGTACTTTGCATGCAGAGATTAGAATAATCGATAAGCTTCTCAGGTTGCATCTTGACTACGCATATTCCATTAAGCCATTATCTTTATCAGATGAGTGTATTGATAAATGCGAGGCATTGCTATCGAAAATGGAATTTCATGGGGGCCAAGTTCACTTGAGAAAGGATCCAATACTTTCAGGAAAAACAAGAGATATCTTGGCCGATGTCTCTATGGGAGGCTCAAAGGCTAGACGATTCTTAGGAAACCATTCAGGAAGGCAGGTGAATGCGGCTTGGGAGTGTTGGAGAGAGCTATGTGAGATCACAACAAATGTTGCAAGCACGCCGAGGCTTGCGTTTCTTAGAATGGAGGTCTGGATACACCTTGATGTTTTTCTGAAACTCCTCAGGCAACATAAGACAACATATACATATGCGGAAGAGTTCAAAAGATCAATCACAAAGCTTGTTCAGGCGATAAAAGAGGCATGGGGAGAAAAAGATATCACTTTTTATCTGGTAAAGTAATAATTATTTAATATGGGCTTATTTTGATAGGTTTTTCAATTGGTATAAAATTTGTGTTACTTTGTATTGCAGCATATTCTTCATATTCATGGACCTTTCTTTGTGGAGGAGCATGGCCCCTTAGCAACTTATAGCAACCAAGGCATGGAAAAATCCCACTATCAAGCACGCACAAGTTATTTTCGAAGCACAAGGCATGGGGGAGGAGTTACAAAAAGCAATGCTTTGGAGGAGCTATTCAACTGGTTTTTTTTACGACAACTTCAAAGAATGCAAATAAAAGACGGCAATGACACATGAGCAATCGCACTTTTATATATAAGAAAGAATATATACAAAGCTAGTTTTCCAAAACTCTCACATTCTCTTCCTCCTCAGGAATCTTTCCTCTATATCGTAGAAATTTTTTTCTCTTGTAGCCAGCTATAGATTTTACATCAGTTCGGTCTGCAGCTAAGGCGTAGGATGAAAACGCCAAAAAGTATCCTGTTCTAGAAGCAGAGTAACCTGGACCGTAGCCAAAAATCCTAATTGCTGCAGTCTTTTCCAAAAACATTACTTTGTGGGCATTATATTGTAATCCTGAGAAACCTAGAAGCCTTTTAATAGCTTTAATACAAAGTATCGGCCATGCTGCATCCTTTGAGAAACTACTATGAAGTACAAAAAAGGAATCAGGGTCAATCCTAGCCAAGTAGTGGCCGAGTGCAATGTCTTTGGTGGTGTTACTAGCAGCTCTCGATCCTTTGCCACGCCCCAAGAAGTTATCTGTATCAGCAATCTCCAACTGCAAATAAAACCCATACTGAATGAGCATGAAATGTAAACCTACCAATGTGTAAAAGCAAATTCAAAATTATCTTACCACTTGATTTTCATCGTACTCCAATTTAAATGGATTCCATAAATTAATTGATGATGCTGTCTCATTGGTGTTAGTCAATTCTTTAACATATTCAGACTCCTCTCTTCCAAAATTGGAAATCCCGAGTTCGCTTTGAATGCGATCGAAGTCCTCATCAATAATACTCAACTCTTTCTCAGCTTCTTTGGCCTTTTCAAAACAAAGAGAGAGGGCCTCACCAGCATAAATAAACTTATCATCTAGAGTTTCTTTATCAAGTTTCAGAATCTCTTCCTTTGATTCATTTTCTGTGTCAATTATCCCATTTGCAGCATCAGAAGCCTCTGCAATAATTGCAAGACAATAATCTTCCCTGAGATTAAAAAGTTTTTGAATATCTGACAGTAAAATGTACTCCTTGTCCTTGAAAGGTATACATGGTAGGGAAGGAACAATATGGTGAGAACTCTCATCAGGTTGAGGGTTTGTATCTCCTTGGCTCTCCTCAATGATAGTCTCAGCTTTGAAGTGAGCAACATCCAAATTCTCAGCAATAGAAGCCTCAAAATATGTATCTACAACCTCCTCTGTTTCCTTTTCATCTACCAGATCATCTAACATGCAAAAGCTGGCAGACTTTGCTCCTTCCAACTGTTGCTTCTCAGCTTTCACAGGGTATTTGACAAGGGTGAAAACAATAAAAGCAGCAGATTTTCTCATCATCTTGCAGTTTTTGGAATGAGTGCAGCAAAATATGTCTCTTGAATAAAACCTCTCCAGAGAGTGGGCCCTACACTTTTTAGTAAATACTGACTTTTCATTTCCTGTTGACCCAATGGGAACATGGACATATTCAATTGTGCCAACTTCAACAGAAGGACCTGCAAGATTTTCAAACTCCAAAAAGTCCTCCACAATATATTTTTCACAAGATTTCAGAACTTTGTCAAGTTCCCAATCAGGATTAAATACATTTTTCACAACTCCATAGAATGAGAGATCCATTCCATTCTGAAGCACAAAATCAAGTAGCCTCTCTGATGGAGTGATATCAGTGAGCTCTGATACTCCTTGACCTCTCACTACCGACGTTCACTTCCCTGGAGATGTACTTGGCCTTCTCACACTGGTGGCAGAGGATGGAGAGGAAAAAGAATGCACAGGCTCATCACATGTTGATGCCCTTGAGCCTTTTGAAAGCCTTCTTCTTTTACCAGTTCCTGGAGAAACCTTGGATCCTAGGAATTCTATGGGTTTAGACATGTTTACAACTTCTGCCAATACGGCGCGATAAGAGAGAAACGATTCAGACGGATAGGCCCCCTCGCGCCGTATCAGTGATTCCAGTAAGAAGCCCGAAAGCCACAACGGTGGTCACACGAGCTTGGGCAGAATGAGCTTGAGAGGAGAGCTGAAAGAAGACTCTGCAGAACCTCCAAAACGACGCGAAGAAGGCAAACAGTCGCCCTCGCGCCGTATTAGCAATACAAACAGAGCTCCTGAAAAACCGAAAAAAAACGTACGGATAAGGAACACACCCTTATGTAGGCGCGGAATTATGCCACCTGGCAGTATCCGTTGGTTTTCGACACGTGGCAGTAGCCGTTGGCCAACACGTGGCCAATAACCACGTGGCAAACAAGTGGACCGGTCATTACTTGACACGTAGCATACGGACCATAAATGCAGATACGTGGCACAATCAGCGTCGGACACGTGTCCGACACGTATCATGATTGACGTGGGTATATAAGTGGTAATTTTTCCTACGTGTACACTTTTCATTTCTCGAGCTATTCCCGCCTTGCTTGCCGATACGGTGCGATACAAGACTTGCGTCTTCTCCGTTTCTTAACTCTCGCGTTGTATCGGTGGTCGTTCGGCTCGGTCCTTTTTTCGCTAGTAAAAAAGAGGTGTGCCGATACGGAGCGAGGGCGTCCGAACGTTGTTCTCGTTTCCTCCATATCGCGCCGTATCAGCAGTTTGGTCTCACCAATACGGAGCAGGTCTATTAACATTCCGCTTTTGTCATTGCCAATACGAAGCGAGGGCGTCCATACGCTGTGTTCATTTGCTCCATATCGCGCCGTATCAACATTTCAGTCTCACCCTTGTGTCATTGCCAATACGGAGCAAGGGCGTCTATACGTAGTCTTGGTTTCCTCCATATCGCGTCGTATCAGCATTCTGGTCTCCAATACGGAGCGAGGGCGCTGTTCCATTCTGCTCGTTTTGTTCATATCGCGCCGTATCGGAATTGCTCATTTCGTCCCTTTTCGCGCCAATTAGCCTGTTTGATTTACTATTTCAGTTATTGTCCTTCTGGTTGTTATTTTTGCTTTTCTGGATGGCAAGGACAAAGCAAACTGCAAGAAGAGTGTATCTGGATGGGAAGGACAGTGGGGGTAAAAGAAAGTTAAAATTTGATGAATCTGAGGAGGAGCCCTCTTCCAAGTTTACTGAAGCTGGTCCATCACAGGCCCCAGAGCATTTTACAACAGAAATCCCCCCTACACCAGGTGTTGGCCTTACATCTTCTATAAATGTTTCTTCTCCTGAAGTTGAGGAAGCAAAGGGTGATTCTTTCCCTGTGAAAGACTCATTCCCTACAATGGCACCTGACGCTACATTTGCTGAAGCCACTGAACCTCCCAAGCCACAAAAGAGAAAGAGGAAGTCCAGGTTCTTCTATATGCAGAGATGTTTCAGTGAGATAAGGAAAGCCCAGAGAGCTACACAGCATGTCATTCCAAAAGCTGCTTTTATAAGAGTCGTTAAAGAGATCTCTGATAGATTGTCTCAAGTGGCAACTGTCTCTGGTCTAAATAAGAAGTGGCAACTCTCAGCCATTCTTGCCCTGCAAGAGGCCGCAGAAGATTTTGTTATTGATTTCATGAACGACGCTTACATTGCTGCCGCCCATGCTCATAGGATCACCCTTATGAATAAAGATTTCAGCATCATCAGTAGAGTCAGGTATAGGTTTGACAAAGTGCTGAGGCCCTTGCCTTCCAATGATCAAAAAGCCTTTGAAATCCTTAACATTCCCCCAAAATTGTCCAGGAAAGAGAAAAAGCTAAATGTTGAGGATGTTACTCACCTTTACCCTACAAGGGGTGCCACCTAGCAGGAGGCTTTCTTGAGTGAAAAAAATCAGGAGGTGCTTGAAACTGAAGACGATGTTTACAAGAGGAAAGCCGCATCACTTGCTCCCGTCAACAGCGAGAGGATGGGCAAAGTGTATGGGCAGATTCTTGTGAATGTTTCTGCGGAACCTGAGGAGGAATATCTTAGTATATCTCCCGAGGACAAGCCCATGTTGGAAAAAAGGGATGTCCAACTATCTGACTCCGTGGTTTTTTGTTGCATAAGGTAAGGTTTATATTTTTTTTTTTGCGTAAGTTAAGTCTTTTAGGTTCAAGTATATTTTGGATGAAATTTGTATTGAATAGCTTTTGCTATTGTCTGCAGGGCATTGGTCTCCTCGCTCACTCTCGATATCCGAAGAACCATATACATTGTTGATCCACTTCTCTCTGTGGAACTTTTTGCAAAATCTGGTTCTAATATTTCACCATTTTTTCGTAGCTTCGATAGTGTGACAAATTACCACATCTTTTTCCCTTATGTAGAAATGTATTTTTCTTTTTCTGTAGAGGAAAATTTATATTCATTTGCTTTCACCCTTCTACTCACCTCTTTTATGAATTTGCAGAGGGCATTGGAGTCTCATCTACATTAATTGTCTTTCAAGGGAAATTATCTTTATGAATTCTCTCAGCGGTGTTCATGGTCAAGCACGAATGTATGTTGAAAGAAAATTACTTACTTTGATTTTATTTATAAAGAATATTTTGAACTTACAAAGTTTCCTTTTGCAGTGCTGGTAGACTCGTTTCTACATTTTTGGATACAACATACGAGGATCTTGCTGATCCTCAAAGGCCTTATACTTTTCTTCTACAAGAAGTTCCATTGCAAAACGATGCGCATTCTTGTGGATGGAGAGTTATCTCAAACATTTGCAGAACAGTGGATTCAAAGTTGTTACAAATAGAAGGAGTGAATGTAAGTTAATTTCATTTGATGTTTGTGCAACCCTTATCATGATTTCTTTTCACTAACTTATAACATTTATTTTTACAGTGTAGAGAGTATCCCGAATCATATGTTTGGTGGATAAGGGAGAGATGCATCGAGCTGATTCTGGACAAGGCAATCACACCGTATGATCCTGACTCCCCTCTTCCTCCCAAAACTTCAATGGCCAAGGGCACAAGCAAGGGAAAGGTCAAGGGAAAGGGTAAGGACAATGGCAATGGTAAAGGCAAGGGCAAAGGCAATGGGACCACTACTGCAGAGTCTAAGAAAAAAGGAATGCCAATGCTCTCTCCTCTTAAATTTGATCCATCCCCTCTTAAGCCCCAAGAAAAGAGACTACCTGTAAAGGTGAATTTTTTTCAACAATCAAAGAAAGGCCCTGTGAGAAAAAATATCTTTGAAGAAATCGATAAAGAATGAAAATAGCAAACATAAGCATACACGAGCCTTATTATTTTGGCTTTGTACATTTTTATGCAATTTTTGTACCTCATTGTGTAATGAAAATTTTCACTTGTAAATCGAATGTAATGTACATTTTATTTATACGCATTCGAAAGGCAACTTGCTTCCTTATGAGTTCCCATTAAAAAATATCTTAAGGACAGTCTATTAAGATAAATTCCTACCAAGTTTTCATTCTCAAGGCTCAAAACTCACAATTGTGGGAGACAAACAACTCGTACAAAAGAAAGAGCGCTCGGCTCTTTTACCAATTGTTACACCATTCACTTTGAACTTATATCTAGGAGATGTATTGTCTAGCAATTCCAAGGTAGAGACACTACCTGTTGGGTAACAAGTTTACACTAGTAACTGACCATAAGAGTCTCAAGTGGATCTTTACCCAGAACGAGCTCAACATGAGGCAACGTCAGTGGATTGAAGTGCTGGAGGAGTATGACTTTGAAATCAAGTACCGACCAGGAAAAGAGAATGTAGTTGCCGATGCACTCAGTCACAAGGCATTCCTTAACTCATTAATCTTGCCAAATCTATCAACAGCTAGATCTCTAGCTACAAAGGTATCTATGCCAAATAACCCAATACTTGAGTTAGCTAGAGAGGAAGCATGCCGTGACCCAGCCTATCAAAAGATGCTAAGGGAGATCCCTATCAAGGATCAGGACCAAAATCTGTAGGCTAAGTATCATGAATTCTCTATCAATAATGGACTTGTCTACTATAGAAGGAGGCTGTGTATATCGGCAAGTCACTCACTTAAGCAGAAGGTATTGTGGGAAGCTCATGATTCCCCTTTCTCAGGACATCCTGGCTATGCCAAGACCCTCAATGCACTTAGGAAGAGCTACTATTGGGAGAGGCTTAAAGGTGACATTCTCAAATATGTCACTGAGTGTTTGTCTTATCAACGTATCAAAGCCAAACATGGCAAGATGCCAGGGAAGTTACAACCACTTGACATTCTCCAAATGAAATGGGAATTCATCAGTATGGATTTTGTTGTTGGCCTACCCCAAGTTCAGGGGGGATACAACTCCATCATGGTTGTGGTTGACATGCTTACTAAGGTTGCACACCTTATTCCAGTAAAGACAAACTATAAAGCCTCAGACATTGCAAGATTGTTTATCAAGGATATATTCAAGCTACATGGTCTACCAAGAAGAATCGTTAGTGATCGTGATTCTCTCTTCACATCACACTTCTGGAGAGCCATCTTTGAAGCCATTGGGACTCAACTCTGTTTTAGCATAGCTTACCATCCCCAAATGGATGGCCAAACAGAGCGAGTCAATCAAGTCATCGAGGATATGCTTAGGGCATACTGTTGTCGTGAACCAAAAAGGTGGATTCAATACTTGCCTTTGGTTGAATTTGCCTACAATGCTTCTTACCAAAAAAGCATTCAGATGACCCCTTTCCAAGCATTGTATGGTCATGACTGTCGAAGTCCCCTAAACTTCTCAGATCCAACCTTGAGGGTTGAAGCTTCAAGGCAGATGTTGGAAGAGATGGATGACCAAATAAAGTCAATAAGACAGGACTCCAAGCTTCCAAGGATAGACAGAAGGCATACGCAGATTTGAAGCGTCAAAATAGAGTCTTCAAGGAAGGAGACATGGCCTTCATTCGTGTACGCCCAAAGAAGAGTTCCCTATCCTTAGGAGATTGCAAGAAGCTAAGTCCAAGGTATTGTGGACCGTACAAGATCCTCAAGTGCCTAGGACCTAATGCTTATAGACTGCAACTCCCTGAGAACCTAAAGGTTCATAATGTTTCCATATCAGCCTATTGAAGAAGTATGTACCTAATCCTAACCATGTACTTGATGACCAACAAATTGTAATGCCTAGTTAGGGAGTCCTTGAACTAAGGCCTGATAGGATCTTAGATGTTAGGGAGAGACAACTGAGATCGAGAACCTTGAGAGAATGCCTCATCCAGTGGAAATATTATCCCGATGAGGATGCCACTTGGATAGATGAAAGCACTCTCAACCATCAATATCCCCAGTTTATCTCGAGATGAGGATATCTCGATTCCTCCAAGGGGGAGAGAATGTAACATTTCCAAATCAAAAACACGTATTCCGCATATGAATCTCCTCTTATGAGGCTAAAAGGTTAGAATAAGGGGAAAAAAATTTAATTGATTATCCCCCTCTCCTCCAGCCGACTGTCGTACTGGAGGAAGAAGGGAATAGCAAGGGGTGAGCAAGCTCCTTTGCTGGAGCTTGTTGAAGGTAGAGAGCATGCAAGATGCCACACAAGGGAGGGAGGATCCCCTCCCCTCACCTATATAAATGGTATGGGGTTAACCAAGGGGAAAAATGGGCTGTCGTGGAGCAAGAGAAGACGCTGTCAAACTGTCGGATAGAGGGAGAGAGTGGAGACTCTATGTGTTGCCGTGAAGCACCACAATCGTGAAGGAGGGGGAGATTGCTGACGCCGCCGTGAGAGGGAGAGGAGGAGCCGACACGCTGCACCAAGAGGAGAGAGGAGGGGGCATTGATCACCAATAGTCATGTAGCACGTGTCACTATCGCCAGCCTTAGCCTCCTTCCACATGGGGCTTTTGCAATTATCCAGAAGCCTTGGAAGCTTCCAAGGTTGGGCTTCCTAAGCCCCCTTCCACACTACACCCCCATTCCTCTTTGTGGGTCCTCCTAGCCCTGGTTCATGTGCGATTGCTAAAACACCCCCTGCCCCCGGGAATCCAAAGCCCCTTCATGTGCCTCTTTCATACCCTTTGTCCCCCATACAAAACCCACTCTTAAGGGCCTTCTACACCCTTTTCCCCCTTTTTGAGGATCTTTAGGAAGCCTAAGCTAAGTGGTTTGGTATTCCCTCCTCCTCGGGATTCAAGAAAATTCCCCTTCCCGTGTCTTTAATAAGCCTTACCATCGAAAGACTTAAACCCCCCCCTCGGATCTATAACCCTCCCCGTGGGTTTTCCCCAACACCCAGTATTCAAAGGGCCTTAATCCTTGCTTGTGGTCTCCTTCAAAAGGCCCTTTCCGTGTTGTCCCATCCAATTTTTTATAAGCCTATTAAGTTTTTCCCCTCGCATTCTTACACAAGGGTTCATCTTAACCTCGAGGTCCCTTAGAACCCCCTTCCTATTGACCTCCGCAAAACACCCCCTTTTTCGCATACCACAAAGTTACCTTCTTTTTTCCCCTTTTTTTGTATACAAATTGCCTCGAAGCTTCTATGAAAGGAAGGGAAGAAATTCATAAAGGACGGTGGAATTACAAAAGGGAGTTCACAAAGCCGCATCCAAGACAGAAAGGCCGCATTCGCGATGGCTCCTAAGAAAGCACAAGGCGCAACCGCAGGAGGATCGTCTCCTAACATCCACATGAACATCTCACCACAAGTCCAGCTTTTTCTTCCTAATTTTTATTTACGTCATTATGATTCAATCAAGCGTGAATGATTTCTGGAGATAGGATGCATTTTTCATCTTAAATACTTTGGTTAAAAAGAAATAGCTCACGATGGAGGAGTTCGGTCATTAGTATTTTTCAGTAAAACGAACAAAGTAAAGGGAGCATAAATGCATTTCTAGCAAGTAGTTTTATGCATTGCAATGAATTGAAATTTGATTAATGTCCATTTTTACAAAACAGAATTATGATAGTACACGTCGAAGAAATAAACCGCATATTGCATTATTGAATATCTTTTTCGAAATAATTCCTAAAGAAAGTTGCTAGAAACCGTAGGAAATTGCTAGGGTTGCATGAAGAAGATTTTACTCCGGGCAAGTGGCCTAAAAACTTAAATCAACGAAAGAGTATGTAAGTTCTATATACGAAAAATTCATTCGAAAATGAAAGTAGTAAAAGGCTGCATGTTTTAGCATGAATCTTGTTCGCATGTTATAGAATGATTAATTGGAATTAGGCTATAACCTAACCTATGCTTGATCTTAAACCGAAAAGTTAGGATTTGAAAATCAACTTACGCGTAGACAATAAGTCATGTGGTTATGGAAATGATAGCGTAATTATCTTCAAGCATAGATAGGTTAAATTGGCATAAACCTAAACACCTAAAACCGCGGAGTACTTGTTTAGAAAAGGGTTAATTCAATGCGACGTATCCCAAGGAACTAATTAGGGTTAGCCCAGTGAAGACATTTACCTAGTCGCACGTATTGCCAAAAACTGAAACTCCTATACCCTAAATACTTGCCCACATTCACGGAATGTAGGGACAGTAGGACATACTTGTGAGAAGTGATCTAAGGTTTTCCTAAGAATCTCTCGCTAAAAAGATGAAACTCAAAACCCTAGGAGTGACAAGTTGGCATAATGCCATCAGGAACAGATTATTTCGTGACTCCATTTGATGGGTAAAAAGTCCCATAATTGATGAGACACTTGTGCAACAAGTTGTAGAGTCCCATGATCTTGTGATTTGATCACAAGGGAATGGCCAATTCCTCGAAATGAGATTGGCAGATTCTTACACAAGTTATCTTGCAAGAGGATGAATAATCGTCCTAATATAGTATCTTTCTGGGGTAAAGATAATTGCTTGGAAGCAAAGGACCAACCAATAAATTGGAATAAAATATGAACTTAAGGTATTGATCAAGTCGGGTTAATAGGGTACACCCTAACCCAAGATATATGGGATCTTGCCAAACTGCAATTGATCCCGGATCGAGTGCTGGATACATTCGGAAAGAAGGATTCTCTCCTTAGCAGTTGGCCAAAAATAACGACCAATGGAATTGTTTGTGCTTGTAAACAATTTTAAGAGCACTGTTTTGCTTTGTTTGCTCAAAGAATTAAAGGATAAGTGGATATCTAATGCTTCAGGTTGAAGGCCTGAAGGGAAAGGTAGCTTCAGTTACCCGCGACTGCGTGCCTGACCCTAACCAAGGGGGTTGTTAACCACGTCGAGAAGGTGGACCGAACCCGCCGTGAGAAGTCTCTCCGTTAAGCGCTACTTGGAGTAGGAGGATGCTTGGGTGCCAGAGGGGCTCTGGCCGTAAATCCCTCGCCTTCCGGGCCCTGCACAAGAGGCTAACATGACTCGGGATTGGATCTCGAGACCCGCATACTTGTCTACAGGCGGAATCTTGGATTAGTGATCCCTATGGATTGCTGGATAGCCTTTGGGCGGATTGTGGATAAGCCTACAGGCTGGACTTTATGTATTTCAAAGATAAATATGATAACCTGTTAAAAAGGAACTTGTTTGACATTGCTTTTCTATGTCAAGTGATATGATTACGTGAAGGAACCAGTGCCTAACGGGCTAATTAAGGAAGCTGATTGATACATGTCAAACTAAATGTGCTAGGTAATTAAATAACTAAAACGACCTGAGGAGAGTGCGGTGGATGTGGCCATAGGTCCGTCCTATGGATGGGTGGTCCCAGTTGGTTGGGAACTTTCCTCAATCAAGATGGACAGCAGGAAGATTGTTCAAAGAACACGAACAACAAGAGTGTTGACCTAGAGTTATAACTTATCCCGATTTTACATTGTTTTAGGGGAACGGAATGGGGCTATGCCTTATGGCAGAGAGGTTGAGCTTCGCATCCCTCTCGTTTCCCATTCTCCTTGAACCAAGTGTAGCGTGAATTCACTTCGTACCTGGCGTTTCTGCGTACAGTAGTTCGCTTGGGTTCAACGCTAGTCGCCGTTAGGAAATGACCAATAGGGAAAACCCTAATTCAAGTCGGTCCTAAGTGGGAACGGCCGGAATTCTTTTGTTACATGGCAGACGGGGAAAGTCCTAGATCTCAAAACCCGTAACATTCCATGGGAGTGCCGGGCGGAGCTTCCTAGACATCCTTTGCGATGGACTACTAAGACGTGTCCTGAAGATAACAAGTGGACACGTTACATCCACAACCAAAGAATGATATTCTTTGTATCATTCTATAATATTCATGAGAGAGGAAAATTTTAAGAGTGATTGAGAGAGAGAAGCTAATGGAATTTCATCAACACATTGCATCTCTATGAGAGAGATTATGAAACAATTCTACTGAAGACCTCGAATAAAGATAATAGATGGAATGCTATGACATGCTTTTGTATACGAGACAATTTTTCTTTTATTACATATGAAATTAATTTCTACTTTTATTTTCTATAAAATAATATTCCTATTTTGGAAAAATTTAAAAAAATTATAAATATTGATATTAAGTTGCAATTGCATGTGTAATAAGTCACTCAAAGACCTGATACTTTTAAAGTGTGCTTAGTTTTCCTCGATTCGCCTTCTATGAAGGAAAGTTGTCTAGTTACATTGCTTACAATAATAGAGTGATTGTACAATTTCTCTATTTAATTTGTCACTCTCGTTGACTATCACTCGACTTTACCATAAAAACCCCATCTTGCTCATAGTAATGCTATCATTCTACAATACCAAGCATATTAATACCATAAAAGAATAGACAAGAAAAGAAATGAAAAAGACAATCAATATAATGTGAAAGGATACGCCAATTCACATCAAAGTTAATGGCAATAAAATTGTTCCAAGTTCAAGCTTTATTGGTACTATAAATTGATATTGATGGATACATACAATGCTTGAATAGTGAGCTTTGGAAATTGCTATAGCATCCTTATTCATAGTATTTGTGGGCCACCAAGGGGTGCTCATTTCATTGCAATAAGATACCCTTACTTATAGATCTTTTTCCTCAACATACGACCACTATAGATAAGCTTTTACAAGTGCATCTACATGCACATTTATACACATGTTTATTTGCATGTTCAAACTAAATTTTATATGTGGTTATAGATGTGCACTTTGTTTTAAAATTTCAGTCAAGTTTGGCCTTGGGCTTCATTGCTCAAAAAATGGGAAAGCAAAAGCAGCAAAGCAAATAAAAAGCAAAAGTTTGCAATAAAGGAGGGAGGGGACACACACACACATGCACATGCACACACACACACACACACACACACACACACACACTCTCTCTCTCTCTCTCTCTCTCTCTCTCTCTCTCTCTCTCTCTCTCTCTCTCTCTCTCTCTCTCTCTCTCTCTCTCTCTCTCTCTCTCTCTCTCTCTCTCTCTCTCTCTTTCTATGTGTGTGTGTGCATGAGATCCAAGAGGCAAGAGCTTGTACAATACCCAAGAAAAACATCTTCTCGACTCGCATGGTATGGCTTCCTTTCTTTGTTTTCATAGTTTATGGTTTTCATAATAGTTCCTTTGTTTAGGGTTTTAAATATGTTTTTTATTATGAACATATCTCATATTCAATAACATTTTTGTATGTTCTCTTGTATCAAATCATCCATGTTTGTGTTTATGGAGAGTTCTCATACTTAATCAATTGTCATGCTCAAGAATAGTCATGTATATATAAGACCATCCGTGTTTGTGTTTATGGAAAGCTCTCATGTTTAAGAGCATTATTGTAAGCTCTTTTATATCAAACTAGCATTTCTTGTTGACAACTTAGACCCTTTATATGTCTCGTCTCTCCCATCTCTCTTTTCAATATTCCATAGTCTCCTCGCACTGAGGCACATGCTATCCACATTTTAAACTCTTTGATATCCAAAATTCGTACTAAATGTACACCATTCTACTCCTAATTCACACTTCTTTCCCAAAATATCACCTTGTTTTACTAGATTAATTCCTCTATTTTGTTCTAAGGTTTCAACTATAGGATTAGAGCTTGGGTATTACCCACTTTCACATAGAAAAAAAGGGGATCAAATAGGCACAATCCATACTCTATCAAGTGTAATGTAGTAGGAACAACATCATTCAAACAAAATGAATAATCCATATATATATGCTCATAAAGTTTTCATGTTCTATCCTGAAAAATCATATGACAAAAATGACAATGAATAATTATGTGTCTCAGGTGGCATATCGTCACAAGGATAAGTAACCATGGATTACAAATACTACATCATGCAAAAGATTGGTATTTGATTAAAACCGTAATGTATTTGTGACTGGTAGGCATAAATTTTATCAGCATCACAAGTTTGAGAAAGAGATGTTTTCTGAATCCATTAGGATTCTTCAATTAAATGATTCTTATATTTGACTTAATACCCATGGTATTTATGAGCAATATGAGTAGTAATTTTATCATGGTCAAGAATGATCTCAGGAGTTAAAATCTTGATTTCTTTCTCAGGCGATGGTTGATCATCAACCATTAGAGTAATATGTGGATTAACTTTAAAGGGTTTTAGTAAACTAATATGAAAAGAGCTATGGATTTGCCAATGAGAAGTGATGCCTAAATGAAAAAAATTATCACTAATCTTGTGAAAAATCCTAAAGGATCCATAATATATTGAAGTAAATTTAATTTTGGAATTCAACTATAGATTTTAATCTTCCTTTCTCAATTTGAAGCCATTTCAAATCATTTTATTTGAATGTCATAGCTTTATGCTCTTTATTCTCTTGGGCAATATAACGTAATTCTATCTGCTGAATCTTCATAACAATTTTCATATGGTTATTGACTAATGAAGCAGTTGTGGTGGTGGGAATATTTGTGAAAATTAAGAACATGGGTGTAGGTAATTTCATGACCTTAAAAGGTGCATGACTAATAGATGAATGAGGTATATTATTATAGGGAAAGTTGAAGGATAGATAAATGTCAATCCTAATTTGCAAGTTGGACAATAGTAGAAGATCTAAGGAGATTGAGGATGATATTATTAGTTGTTTTAGTCTGGCCCTTACTCTCAAGGTGAAAAACAGATGTAAAATCCATTTTTATGTCTAGATTTTTGAAGAGAGAAAATAAAAAATTATTGTAGAATTCGTCATCTTGTCAGTAAGGATAGCCTTAGGAAAACCATGATAAGGAAAGATGGTATAAATGAATAGTTGAGCAGCTTGAGATGTGGATATATGTTGCTAACATTCATTACACAATAGCCAATAATTGATAGAAAAATGTGAAGTTAAAATTGCACAAGAAAAAAGAATTGCACAAAACTTGCACGACACAAGATTGGGTACAACCTCCCTCCATGCATGAGTGAGCAGCTCCCCCGTGCATGCATTTGTAATTTTCAATAAAGCTTTTGTGCTCAAAATATATTGAAAGCATCCTTTTTGAGTTCTTGCTTCTTGTTTTTGTGTAAATAAATCAAACACACCTTATCTTAAATAGATTTATAATAAAAAATCACATTTTATATATTCAAATAAATACATCCAAAATAAATCTATTGTGCATGTGTAGATGCAAAGTCCTTGAGCTTATAGATGCATACAAAATATAATATTACTAATAACATTTTTCCATGCTATAAAGTGTAAAAATTTCACATATTAAAATGCCTACTTCAAAATAATAATTTTGCATAACTCCATCTAATAATTAATTGAGCACAATACAAAATATATCAATATCCTTTTGCCTATCTACCAGGCATAATGAAAAAAGTATCCATATACGTGTTTACGCAATAAGTCACAAATCATGTAACAAATAGACAAAGTTCACAATCATCAAAATCTTCTAAAATTTATACATTTTGGCAAAATAAAAATGAATATAATTTCATGGGGTTAAAAAGAAATTATTCCCAATTGATAACTCAAAGAAAAATATGCAAGGGTGGCCAACCACATGTAGTTGCTACCTCTTGTAGTGGTGAATTTGCATTGTAAACTTGTAACTTGTGTTGCCTCCTATGGCAAATCTAAAGTTGAAAGTTCCATAGATTATAAATGAAATACTACCTCTATAGTGGTTCTGTGCCTTTGGGATATTTAATGTGATTGTGAGTGGAAGGCATTTATTACATTTGGAGTTAGGACAAATTTTTGAATGCATTATGATTCTTCCACATAATGATTTCTCTACCTGACTAGATACCTATGATATTGATTTCCTATTCTAGTAGTGGTTTGGTCATGGTCAAGTATTATTTCACAAACTAAAATTTCACTATATTTCTCTATCAAAGAAGGGTCATCAACCAAGAGTAATTGGAAGTGTTCTCTTGAATTGTTTCAATAAAATAATATGAAAAGAAATATGTATTTGCTATTGAAGAGGGATGTCCATTTTAAAGGAATTTCATTAATCTTGTGAGCAATACAAAATGGGCTATAATATCTTGGTGTTAATTTAATTTTTGGATGCCATCCACGATGGATTTCAACATTCTCTTTTCAATTCTCAACCAGATTAAATCATTCTCTTGGAATTTAATAGTCTTTCCCTTTTTATTAGCTTGAGATGTATACCGCAGTTGGGATTGCTTAATCTTTTTGGTGGCTTGCTCTAAAATGGTTGTCATAGGGATATGCAATTTCTTTCCATAAACTACCTCAAAAGGAGCTTTACTACTAGTAGCAAAATGTGTGGTGTTATTGTAAGAAAATTGAAGGATAGGGAGATATTGGTCCCAATTATTAGGTTTATTAATAGTGTAGGATCTAAGAAGATCAATAATAGTATTGTTGGGTGCTTCATTCCTGACCATTACTCTCAAGGTAGAAAGCTAAAGTGAAATCTTTCTTAGAACCTATATTTTTAAATTAAGCAACCCAAAAATGATTATAGAATCATCTATCACGATCATATTATATAACATTTGGAAATATGTGATGAGAAAATATGGAGTTAATGAATATTTTATAAGCTTATGGGGTCGACAAGGTCTTTTATAGGAAATAAAAGAGACATCCTTACAAAATTTATCCATAATTGTTCAAATTATATCATGGTGTGAGGATGTAGTGGAAAGAATAGTGATTAAGTCCATAGAAATTCGCTCCCATGGGCCATTAGGAAAGACTAGTGATTAAGTCCATAGAAATTTGCTCCCATGGGCCATTAGGAAATGACAAAGGGAGGAGAAAACCATATGATTTTCCATGGTGACACTTTATATGTTGTTGGCACACAATGCATTGAAACACAAATGTTGCTATGTCATGCTTTATGGCAAGCCAATAAAAATATTCTTTGTATGTAGCTACCATAGATTGAATATGCCTGTAACGTTCTAAAAATCTTTTCTTCGCGTGGAATACCTCTTATAGGAAATAAGGATAATATTATAGCAATTTTTTTCTTCTTTCTTTTCTAAGGATAATGGGAAATGTTTTTTCCCCTTATCCCCCCCCAACCGACTGACGAGCTGGAGGGGGAGGGGAATAGAAGGAGTGATTAAGCTCCTTGGTGGAGCTTGGAGTGAGGGGGAAGGCATGCGTGATGCCACACAGGGGAGGGAGGATCCCCCTCCCCTCCCCTATTTAAATCAAGGGGGGGTGCAGGCTGAGAGGATACACGGCCGTTGAGAGAGAATCCGACACATTGATACGGCTGTGGATGAGTGAGGGAGGGAGAATCGACGATTCTGACATTGTGTTGATTGCTGCCATGGCGTGAGAGGGTTGACGCTGGCTGTTGAGAGGGAGGACACAAGGCGTTGGGCTGCCATGCAGCCAGAAGAGGTCGCCGCCAGACTGCAGAGAGGGAGAGGAGGAGCGGAACGTTGCTGCCGTGGGCCAGGAAAGGGCTGAACGATGCCATGAGATCGCCGACATCTGCTGTAGGTCACCGCCATCTACTGTAGGGCTGAACGATGCCACGAGATCGCCGCCATCTGATCTAGGTCGCTGCCGTCTGCACCAGTCCCTTCTGCCGCCATATTCGTCACGTGGGATTCCACCAGAAGCTTCTTAGGAAGCTTCTAAAAGCCTCCTAAGAAGCCCCCCTTCCTGTGGCTCTTTAAGACTATCCCCCCCCCCCCCCCCCCCCCACCGAGTTTCAAAAACCTTTAAGCCCCCTTTTCACCCTCATGCTAAAACCCCTTACCTTCTCTTTGAAGTCACTCCCCCTAAAAGCACGAAGGCCTTAAGGGTCTTATTACTTTTTCCCCCCGTGTCTTATCACCCCTCTTATCCCTTAAGCCTACATCACCTCCGTGTCTAAATACATTATATGGCTCTCTCCCATGGGTGTTGGAACCCCATGTTTTACCCTTAATTCCTTTCTTTTGGGATTAATCTCTTCCCTGTGATTTAAAGTTCACTCAACCCCTATCCTTAAGCCCTTTTGTTGTTTCCCTTGGAACCACCCCTCTTTCCTCCATGTTAAATCCTTCCCTAGCCCTTCCCTTATGGCGTATTGAAACCCCTTCCCTCCAAGTTAACCCAAGGTCTTTCGACCCTACTTATAATCCTTGCGGTTACTATATTTCCTTGGAGTTCGCTTCCGCACCTTGTGTCTTTTCCACACCTTTTATTCCCGTTCGTGCGAGCTTACAAAGGCCATTAAGCCTTCCCCATGGCTTCAATGGGTCTTAGTTGTAAAAGATTCTAAAACACCCTTTCGAATTCCGGAATTCAAGGAGGAAGCCTTCCAAAAAACTACTTTTGACGAACAGTGCAAGGGAGCGACGATGGAATTCTAAGGAGAAGTTGTAAAGCTACTTCCACGTTCGAAAAACTACAATTGCAATGCCTCCTAAGAAAGTCCAAGGTGTAGCCACAGGAGGGTCATCTCCCGGTATCCATGTGGATATCTCACCCCAAAACCAAGTTTTTCTTCTTGGCTTTAATTCGATTTTTAAGTCGATCATGCAAAAAGGGAAATTGTTAGGGATAGGATATATTTGTCCGAGTTATTTATAATGAAGGATTTTAGCTTATTTGAATGAATGATAATGTATAGAACTTAGTTTCCTTCGAACTGCATCAAGCATTATGAATTATGAGCAAGATTATCCATTTACTGTAGTAGTATATTTTAGTTAAATCCTAAAGATATAGAAATTATATCTTGCACCATTAGTCTTATTCCTTTCACAACGAATCATTGTAAATGATTAAATTCATGAAAGGTTTCTTTCGTTGCTCAAATTACTAGGAAGTTATCATTGCTATTTGCACATCGTAGCAAGGGAAATGTTTGTTATTTGGCACGAGTTCATCTGCAAGGAAAAATGAAGTTTAAATTGAACTGTATTGACTGAAAAGTAAATTGTCACAAGGATAGTAAAATTGTGACAAGACCATTAATATTACCTTCCAAAAGTTATCTAAACCAATCTAAACATAGAAATATTCATACCCTAAGCACTTGACTACTTTCCTTATTGTAGGGTCAAAAAAATTCGTAAAGATAAAGAACTAGGGCTGTCCCCGAGATCCTTAAAAAGAAACCCTAGGCCCGACATACGTCAGCTTAAAGGATCTAAAACGGATTACTCCATCGCAGGACTTGCGCAGCAAGTACGAAATCATTTAGTCTTGTGATTGATTCACAAGGAGTAAGGGTAAAAACCCTCAATAAGGATGGCAAATCCCTACGCAAGTTATCTTGCAAAAGGACGTATTTTTGCATATCCTCCTAAATAAGGAAAGTTGTAAACCGGAAACTAGCATATCTAAGGAACTTTAGGGTTGACCAAGTTGGGTTAATAAGGTAGGCCCTACACCGGAATGTAAAGGATCTTGCCAATTTACAAGACACCTTGGGAACGAGTGCTGATACACTCAAAAGGAAAGAACACTTTCTTAGCAGTTTGCCAAACAACTCGGTTGATTAATGGAAATGTTTGTGCTTGCTAGAGATTTTAGGGCTCTATTTGAATTATGAATTATAAATTAAATGAGTACCTATACTTCAGGTTAAAGGCCTGAAGGAAGAGGCAGTTTCAGTTACCCCTGACTACCTGCCTAACCCTAACCAAGGGGGTTGTTGACCGCGCCAGGAACGTGGACTGAACCCGCCGCGAGAGGTCTCTTCGTTGAGTTCTACTTGGAGCAGGAGGAGGCTTTGGTGCTAGGGGGGGGCTCTGGCCATAAATCCCTCGCCTTCCGGGTCCTGCATAAGAGGCTAACGTGACTCTGGATTGGATCTCGAGGCCCGCATACTAGTTTACGGGCGGAAGCTTGGAATAGTGATCCATGGAGATTACTGGATAGCCTTCGGGCGGATTATGGACAAGCCTACGGGCGGAACTCCTTGTATTTCAAAGATAAAATGATAAAATGTTAAAAAAGAACTTGCTTGATATTGTTTTTCTATGTCACGTGATAAGATTACGTGAAGGAACCAATGCTTAACAGGATTAATTAAAGAAGCTGATTGTTATATGTCAAATTAATGTGTTAGATAATTACATAACTAAAACAAACCGAGGAAAGTGCGGAGGATAGACCATGGGTCCGTCCTACGGTTGGGTGGTCTCGGTTAGTCGGGAACTTTTCTCAAAAATCCCAAAGAACAGCGGAATGATCATCAAAACGAATAACGAGAGCGATGACCTAGAGTTACATCTTACCCGATTTACGCTGTTTTAGGGGAACGGAATGGGACTATGCCTTATGGCAGAGAGGTTGAGCCTTGCATCCCTCTCGTTTCCCATTCTCCTTGAACCAAGTGCAGTCTGAATCCGCTTCGGACGTGGCGTTTCTGCGTAAAGTAGTTCGCTCGGATCTGACGCTAGTTGCTGTTAGCTAATGACCAATCAGGAAAACTCTAATTCCGATCGATCCTAAGTGGGGAACGGCCAGGATACTTCCGCTACGTGGCAGATGCGGAAAGACCTAGATCGCAAAACTCGTAACATTCCATGGGAGTGTCGGGCGGAGTTTTCTAGACATCCTTTCCGATGGACTGCTAAGACGTATCCTGGATGATACTAGGGGACACGTTACAGTTGGTATCGGAGCCGACCAACAACGGAATTGTTTTTATGAGATCTCAATAAAATGAAGTAAAGAAATTGTTGCTGTCCAAACATTTCCTTACCTTCAATGCTGTCTTGCAGAGTTATGAAGCGTGGAACAAATTTTTGGTATTTTGGGTCATGTTTTTGACTGCAATGCATTCTCCGCTTTATAGACAGAATTGTGATGATGAACATCCTGGACCAGATTTATAATCCATCACCTTTATACATAGAACAAAGATGGATGGGGTCTTCAGGAATCTACTATATAGCCGCCCACCGGTTTGCTTATCTACAGACCAACCTAAAGAGGATTAAGTGGTTGGAAGACTTGAAAGTCGTGAAGCTGTTCATTTTTGTGGAAGCTCATGTAAATTCGACTTTACATATTCAAGGTCGGAGGGTTGAAATGAACTCATATGTATATGAGGAAGTAACCCATGTAATCCCAGCCGACAAGATTAAAGTGTTGGGCCGCCATGAGAAGTATGGATTACAATGGAAAGGGTATCCTCAACTTCCAATGAATTATCGATTCCTAAAGATCCATGACCCAAAACCCTACTATTACACAGTTCTTGTAGACAAATGCAATACAACGTTGTTCTCCCCAAACTGACTGTAATGATTGGATTATCATCACACGAAACGTTGTATAAGGCTATGCCCATGTAAATACAAATAAAGACTTCTTTTTTATCAATATCTAGCTGTGCATAAGAGTTGTTAAGAAGTTAAGTAGCTGCATTGTTTACGAGATAGCTGAACTAAAAAAGAAAGATAAGCTAACGACGATTATCATATAATAACGTTAAGAAAACAAAACCACGCACAACCCCAGGTACAGGTTCCAAATTCACCTCCTACATCAAGTACTGCTGTGACCCAGGAGAAGAAGTTCCTCCTCAAGTAGATAAAGCTACCCGAGTTTGACAGGAGAGGCAGATTCGTCCAAGCTGATGCTGAAATTTGGATTGAATCCATGGAGGATTACTTTGAAGCAGCTGGTACTGCACCTACCAATCAGGCCATGCTCGCCAAGTTAAAGCTCACCGGCGAAGCCAGACTTTGGTGGAAGAAATGGTGCAGGGATCAAGGGATTTCAAAGGGGTCCGTTACCTGGGAGAAGTTGAAGAAAGCCGTGCAAGGAAGATATTTACCACCTGCATATCGTACACAGAAAATGAATGAGTTCTACCAGCTAAAACAGCTAGGACTCACTCTTGACACATACTACTCTAAATTCATCTCACTTTTAAAGTATGCGCCACAGATGGACATGACGCAGCAGGTGTCCAAATTTTGTGCGAGCTTTAATCCACCCGTAAATACCCATCTCGAATCTATGCGTCCATCAGATCTTCAGGATGCACTCATTCGAGCGGCGCCTATAATTCAGGAGGTGCAAGCTAGACCAAGGGGTAACAAAACTTGGTCCTATAGTGACCCGAACAGAGGAGCATTCAGACCTCAAATGAAGAGAGTTCAAGGTCACAATCAGGGACAAATGAAGAAAGAAAGGACAAATAACGTCAACAACTTTGTTCCTACTCAAAGTAATGGCCGAAACCTCTGTTGTTTCCACTGCAACGAACCCAGTCACTTGAAGAGGCAATGCCCCAAGCTCAGCGGAGAACATCGTGAAACGCCTTTCCAAGGTACAGGCCGCGGCCAAGGAGTCGTTACCCGTGGAAGAGGAAGAACCGCTTGCATTGCCAATAGGCAAAGAAGCGAAGAAGAAGAAGAGGAAGATCCGACTATGGAAGCTGAATTCCAAAAAGCGACAGTCCATGCCGCTTTACACAAGAAAGGGCCGAATCGCCAGTTTTCGGTGATTCAGACACCGTCGGACTATCAAGGTAAAGGTTTCAAAACCTTGATTGATTGTGGCAGTACACATTCCTTTATCTCACCAGCATGTGCAAAAAGTTTAGGAATAACCACAGTAGAAGCACCTACCCTGCTTGTGGAGTTGGCAAACGGTCGTGAGGTAACTTGTACCAGGCAAACTACTAAGGTGGAATTATTTCTGGGAGGAAAGAAGACTTCAGTCAAATTCAGAGTCCTGAATTTAGGTATCCATGAGTGTCTACTCGGGATGGATTGGCTTAAGCCCAACGACGCCCACATCCACTGTGGAAAGGGTCAAGTTTCCTTTCGAAACTCTGAAAGGGAACTTGTCACAACTCAAGGTGAGGCAGGAGTGCCAAGAATCCAATTAGCCAAAGTATCTCGGATCATAAAAGGAGTTAGAAAAGGATTACCCGTTTACCTGATCAAACTCAACAAGTTAGATCAAAAGCAAGAATCTCATGAAGGACCTTCTTGGCTAAAGGAATACGCTGACGTATTCCCTGAGGAATTGATTGAACTTTTGCCTCAAAGAGAAGTAGATCATGAGATTAGGCTAGTGCCTGGAGCTACACCAATTGCAAAGAGGCCTTATAGAATCTCCATACCGGAAGTAATTGAGTTGAAGGAACAACTCAAGCAACTGTTAGATCAGGGTTACATCCGGCCTAGCAAGTCACCGTGGGGAGCTCCAGTACTATTCCAGAAAAAGAAAGATGGGACACTTCGACTATGTATTGATTACCGAGGGTTGAATCAATCAACAGTCAAGAACAAGTATCCTATTCCTAGAATAGATGAGCTTCTTGATCGTCTTCAAGGTGCAAAGATCTTCTCCAAGATTGATCTCAGGTCAGGTTACTATCAGATAAGGATCAAGGAAGAAGATATTCCAAAGACGGCCTTCAATACAAGATATGGGCACTTTGAGTTCCTGGTTATGTCATTCGGGCTTACAAATGCACCTGCCACCTTCAATAGATTAATGCAAGATATCTTTAGACCATATCTTGATGATTTCGTGCTTGTCTTCTTCGATGACACTTTAGTCTATTCTAAACAGGAAGAAGATCATGAACCTCAACTTCGGATTGTCCTTGAGACAATGAGGTCTCATAAGCTGTATGCAAAAATGAAGAAGTGTGCATTCTTCAAGCGTCAGATTGAATATCTGGGATTCATAGTATCATCAGAAGGAATATCAGTAGACCCAGCCAAGGTCAGAGATGTGCTTGAATGGCCAATACTAGTATCCGTCAAAGAGATACGTAGCTTTCTTGGATTGACAGGATGGTATAGGGTCTTCATCAAAAACTATGCTTTGATTGCAGCACCTCTTACAAACTTACTAAAGAAGCAGACTTCCATTACATGGTCAACTTCCGAACAAAATAGCTTCGACAAATTGAAGCAAAGTTTGGTATCAGCACCTATTCTAAAGCTTCCTGACCTCAATAAGGAGTTCGAGGTAGTAACTGATGCTAGCATTCTTGCCTTGGGGTGTGTACTTATGCAGGAAGGTCATCCAGTAGCATACTCTTCAAGGAAATTGAAGAGTCATGAAAAGAATTATGCCACGCATGATCTGGAATTACTAGCTGTCGTCCATGCTCTAAAGCTTTGGAGACACTACCTGTTGGGTAACAAATTTACTCTAGTAACTGATCATAAGAGTCTCAAATGGATTTTTACCCAGAACGAGCTGAACATGAGACAACGTCGGTGGATTGAAGTATTGGAGGAATATGATTTTGAAATCAAGTACCGACCAGGGAAGGAGAATGTAGTTGCCGATGCACTCAGTCGCAAGGAATTCCTAAATTCCCTAATCTTGCAGAATCCATCAATGGCCAGATCTCTGGCTACAAAAGTATCTATGCCAAACAACCCTATACTTGAACTAGCTAGAGAGGAAGCATGCCATGATTTGGCCTACCAAACAATGATAAAGGAAATATCTACCAAGGAGCAGAATTAGAAGTTGCAAGCTAAGTATCAGGAATTTTCCATTGATAATGGACTTGTCTACTACAGAATAAGGCTATGTATACCAGCAAGCCAATCACTTAAGCAGAAGATATTATGGGAAGCTCATGATTCTCCTTTCGCAGGACATCCTGGCTATACTAAAACTCTTAATGCAGTTAGGAAGAGCTACCATTGGGAGAGGCTTAAAGGTGATGTTCTCAAGTATGTCACTGAGTGTTTGTCTTGCCAACGTATCAAATCCGAACATGTCATGATGCCAGGGAAACTACAACCGCTTGACATCCCCCAAATGAAATGGGAGTTCATTAGTATGGATTTTGTTGTAGGCCTACCCCAAGTCCAGGGAGGATACAACTCCATCATGGTTGTGGTTGACATGTTTACTAAGGTTGCACACCTTATTCCAGTAAAGACAAGCTATAAAGCCTCAGACATTGCAAGATTGTTTATCAAGGAGATATTCAAGCTACATGGGTTACCTAGAAGAATCATTAGTGATCGAGATTCTCTCTTCACATCACACTTCTGGAGAGCTATCTTTGAAGCTATTGGGACTCAACTCTGTTTTTGCACCGCCTACCATCCCCAAACGGATGGCCAAACAGAGCGAGTAAATCAAGTCATCAAGGATATGCTTAGGGCATACTGTTGTCGAGAGCCGAAGAGGTGGATTCAATACTTGCCTTTGGTTGAATTTGCCTACAATGTTTTTTTAGCAGCAGAGCATTCAAATGACCCCTTTTCAAGCATTATATGGTCATGATTGCAGAAGTCCCCTAAACTTTTCTGATCCAACCCTAAGAGTTGAAGCGTCAAGACAGATGTTGGAAGACATGGATGATCAAGTAAAGTCAATAAGACAAGACATACAAGCGGACAAGGATAGACAAAAGGCATACGCAGATTTGAAATGTCAAGATAGAGTCGTCGAAGAAGGAGACATGGTCTTCATTCGTGTATGCCCTAAAAAGAGTTCTCTATCCCTAGGAGAATGCAAGAAGCTAAGTCCAAGGTATTGTGGGCCGTACAAAATCCTCAAATGCCTAGGACCCAATGCTTATAGATTGCAACTCCCTGAGAACCTAAAGGTTCACAATGTATTCCATATCAGCCTATTGAAAAAATATATACCCAACCCTAATCATGTACTTGATGACCAACAAATTGTAATGCCTAGTCAAGGAGTCCTTGAACTAAGGCCGGATAGGATCTTAGATGTTAGGGAGAGACAGTTAAGATCTAGAACCTTAAGAGAATGCCTCGTCCAGTGGAAAGATTATTCCGAAGAGGATGCCACCTGGGTAGATGAAGGCACTCTCATCCATCAATATCCCCAGTTTATCTCGAGATGAGGACATCTCGATTCCTCTAAGGGGGAGAGAATGTAACGTTCTAAAATCTTTTCTTCGCGTGGACTACCTCTTATAGGAAATAAGGATAATATTATAGCAATTTTTTCTTCTTCTTTCTTTTCTAAGGATAATGGGAAATTTTTTTTCCCCTTATCCCCCCCCCGCCCCCCAGTCAAGTGACGAGCTGGAGGGGGAGGGGAATAGAAGGAGTGATTAAGCTCCTTGGTGGAGCTTGGAGTGAGGGGGAAGGCATGCGTGATGCCACGCAGGAGAGGGAGGATCCCCCTTCCCTCCCCTATTTAGATCAAGGGGGGTGCAGGCTGAGAAGATACATGGCCGTCGAGAGAGAATCCGACACATTGATACGGCTGTGGATGAGTGAGGGAGGGAGAATCGACGATTTTGACGTTGTGTTGATCGCTGCCATGGCATGAGAGGGTTGATGCTGGCAGTTGAGAGGGAGGAGACAAGGCGCTGGGCTGCCGTGCAGCCATAATAGGTCGCCGCCAGACTGCTGAGAGGGAGAGGAGGAGTGGAACGTTGCTGCCGTGGGCCAGGAAAGGGCTGAACGATGCCATGAGAACGCTGCCATCTACTGTAGGTCATTGCCATCTGCTGTAGGTTGCCGCCATCTACTGTAGGGCTGAACGATGCCACGAGATCGCCGCCATATGATCTAGGTCGCTACCGTCTGCACCAGTCCCTTCTGCTGCCATATTCGTCACGTGGGATTCCACCAGAAGCTTCTTAGGAAGCTTCTAAAAGCCTCCTAAGAAGCCCCCCTTCCTGTGGCTCTTTAACACTATCCCCCCTCCCCCCCCGGTTTTAAAAACCTTTAAGCCCCCTTTTCACCCTCATGCTAAAACCCCTTACCTTCTCTTTGAAGTCACTCCCCCTAAAAGCACGAAGGCCTTAAGGGTCTTATTACTTTTTTCCCCCGTGTCTTATCACCCCTCTTATCCCTTAAGCCTACATCACCTCCGTGTCTAAATACATTATATGGCTCTCTCCCATGGGTGTTGGAACCCCATGTTTTACCCTTAATTCCTTTCTTTTGGGATTAATCTCTTCCTTGTGATTTTAAAGTTCACTCAACCCCTATCCTTAAGCCCTTTTGTTGTTTCCCTTGGAACCACCCCTCTTTCCTCCGTGTTAAATCCTTCCCTAGCCCTTCCCTTATGGCGTATTGAAACCCCTTCCCTCCAAGTTCACCCAAGGTCTTTCGACCCTACTTATAATCCTTGCGGTTACTATATTTCCTTGGAGTTTGCTTCCGCACCTTGTGTCTTTTCCACACCTTTTATTCCCGTTCGTGTGAGCTTACAAAGGCCATTAAGCCTTCCCCATGGCTTCAATGGGTATTAGTTGTAAAAGATTCTAAAATACACTTTCGAATTCCCGAATTCAAGGAGAGAGCCTTCCAAAAAACTACTTTTGACGAACAGTGCAAGGGAGCGACGGTGGAATTCTAAGGAGAAGTTGTAAAGCTACTTCCACGTTTGAAAAACTACAATTGCAATGCCTCCTAAGAAAGTCCAAGGCGTAGCCGCAAGAGGGTCATCTCCCGGTATCCATGTGGATATCTCACCCCAAAACCAGGTTTTTCTTCTTGGCTTTAATTCGGTTTTTAAGTCGATCACGCAAAAATGAAATTGTTAGGGATAGGATATATTTGTCCGAGTTATTTATAATGAAGGATTTTAGCTTATTTGAATGAATGATAATGTATAGAACTTAGTTTCCTTCGAATTGCATCAAGCATTATAAATTACGAGCAAGATTATCCATTTACTCTAGTAGTATATTTTAGTTAAATCCTAAAGATATAGAAATTATATCTTGCACCATTAGTCTTATTCCTTTCACAACGAATCATTGTAAATGATTAAATTCATGAAAGGTTTCTTTCATTGCTCAAATTACTAGGAAGTTATCATTGCTATTTGCACATCGTAGCAAGGGAAATGTTTGTTATTTGGCACGAGTTCATCTGCAAGGAAAAAGGAAGTTTAAATTGAACTATATTGACTGAAAAGTAAATTGTCACAAGGATAGTAAAACTGTGACAAGATGATTAATATTACCTTCCAAAAGTTATCCAAACCAATCTAAACATAGAAATATTCATACCCTAAGCACTTGACTACTTTCCTTATTGTAGGGTCAAAAAATTTCGTAAAGATAAAGAACTAGGGCTGTCCCCGAGATCCTTAAAAAGAAACCCTAGGCCCGACATACGTCAGCTTAAAGGATCTAAAAAGGATTACTCCATCGCAGGACTTGCGCAGCAAGTACGAAATCATTTAGTCTTGTGATTGATTCACAAGGAGTAAGGGTAAAAACCCTCAATAAGGATGGCAGATCCCTACGCAAGTTATCTTGCAAAAGGACGTATTTTTGCATATCCTCCTAAATAAGGAAAGTTGTAAACCGGAAACTAGCATATCTAAGCAACTTTAGGGTTGACCAAGTTGGGTTAATAAGGTACGCCCTACACCGGAATGTAAAGGATCTTGCCAATTTACAAGACACCTTGGGAACAAGTGCTGATACACTCAAAAGGAAAGAACACTTCCTTAGCAGTTTGCCAAACAACTCGGTTGATTAATGGAAATGTTTGTGCTTGCTAGAGATTTTAGGGCTCTGTTTGAATTATGAATTATAAATTAAATGAGTACCTATACTTCAGGTTAAAGGCCTGAAGGAAGAGGCAGTTTCAGTTACCCCCAACTACCTGCCTAACCCTAACCAAGGGGGTTGTTGACTGCGCCGGGAACGGGGACCGAACGCGCCGCGAGAGGTCTCTCCGTTGAGTTCTACTTGGAGCAGGAGGACGCTTGGGTGCCAGGGGGGGGCTCTGGCCGTAAATCCCTTGCCTTCCGGGCCCTGCACAAGAGGCTAACATGACTCGGGATTGGATCTCGAGGCCCGCATACTAGTTTACGGGCGGAAGCTTGGAATAGTGATCCCTGGGGATTACTGGATAGCCTTCGGGCGGATTATGGACAAGCCTACGGGCGAAACTCCTTGTATTTCAAAGATTAAATGATGAAATGTTTAAAAAAACTTGCTTGATATTGTTTTTCTATGTCACGTGATAAGATTACGTGAAGGAACCAGTGCTTAACAGGATTAATTAAAGAAGCTGATTGTTATATGTCAAATTAATGTGTTAGATAATTACATAACTAAAACAAACTAAGGAAAGTGCAGAGGATAGACCATGGGTCCGTCCTACGGTTGGGTGGTCCCGGTTAGCCGGGAACTTTTCTCAAAAATCCCAAAGAACAGCGGGATGATCATCAAAACGAGTAATGAGAGCGATGACCTAGAGTTACGTCTTACCCGATTTACGTTGTTTTAGGGGAACGGAATGGGACTATGCCTTATGGCAGAGAGGTTGAGCCTTGCATCCCTCTCGTTTCCCATTCTCCTTGAACCAAGTGCAGCGTGAATCCGCTTCGGACCTGGCATTTCTGCGTAAAGTAGTTCGCTCGGGTCTGACGCTAGTTGTTGTTAGCTAATGACCAATCAGGAAAACCCTAATTCCGATCGATCCTAAGTGGGGAACGGCCAGGATACTTCCGCTACGTGGCAGACGCGAAAAGACCTAGATCGCAAAACGCGTAACATTCCATGGGAGTGTCGGGCGGAGTTTTCTAGACATCCTTTCCGATGGACTGCTAAGACGTGTCCTGTATGATACTAGGGGACACGTTACAATGCCTATGTCCCATATATGCAGGTTGATGTAGTTTAGTCATAGCAATAATTCTAAAAGGTATAGTAATACATAGATTTCTTTGATAATATAAAAATCCGTTCACGTAATAATATTTATTAAAAACAGTAGCACTATTATTCTGAAATATATGCCAAATAAAAGAGAAATTAAGATTTGAAACATATGTAGAAATCATGGCATCAAAAGTGTGGCATTAAAAGCTTGAATTTCAATAGTGAAAACATGATTTAAATACACACTTTTGATTCTATCAAATCTAAGAAAATGATGTGATGTAGTATTTTCCATTGGCCTACCACTTAATATATTTGTGCAATAACATGAACATGATCTAGTTGATGTTGGATCATGAGATGAAAATTTTGAATAAAATAAGCCCATTTAATATGTTAGTTACAAATTAGATATTGATTCAAAAAAGGTTTTATGTCCAGTTGATGAGTTTTTATAGAAACCTTAGACCCCATAAGTTAATGTTTCCAAGTATCCCAAGCATGAATTATAGCTAATACTTCTTTATCATAAGTACTATAGTTTTGTTCATAAGGTTTCAATTTAAAGCTCTCATAGGTAGTACAATGATTGTTAAGCATTGAGACAACACCTATACTTGAACCACTAGCATTTGTTAAACAAGAAAGAAAGGCCAAGAGAAATTGGGCAATTGAAGAATAGGCACATGAGTCAAAGGGTATTTCAAAGTATCAAAAGTTTCTTTTTGACTAGGGCCCAAATAAAAAACAATGTTCTTTCACAACAACATAGTCAAAGACAAAGCAATTAATGAAAATTTCTAACAAATTTTATGTAAAACCCAGCTAAACCTAAAAAAGATCTAACTTTATACACACTCTTAGGATTAAGCCAATCTTTTATGATTTGATTTTCTTAGTATCAAATGTGATACACCTTCATCAACAAAAACTATATGAGACAAATATTCAATGTGAGTTTGATAGAATAAAATGTTATCAAGATTTTCATACAAGTGATTTTTATGTAGTAAATCAAACACAATGTGAAGATAATTCTTATGTTCCTCTTCCAATTTATTGAAAACAACTATATCATTGAAGAGAAAAATTACAAACTTTGATAATCCTTAAAATTTCTATTAATCATGCGTGCAAACGTAGTTGGCACATTAGTAAGACCAGAAGATATAACAATAAATTCATAGTGACCAAACTGTATCCTAAATAGAGTCTTAAAATATAATTCAACTAAATCCATGCGAATATGATGATATCTTGATTTGAGATCTATCTTGCTAAAACTTTTATCTCCATTAAGTTTATTAAGCAAATCATTAGCTCAAGGAATATGATATCAAATTTTAATAGTCACTTTGTTTAGAGCTTGATAATCAATGCACATCCCATACATTTTATTTTTCTTTTTAACCAATATGACAATGCACCAAAAGGAAAATAATTAGGATGAATTAAACCCTTATCTAACAATTAAGTCACTTGTTTTTTATTTATTTTTTGGATGCATGGAATTGTGCATGTATGGAGCTTTGTGTACTGGAGTAACGCTAGGAAAACATTCATATGCAAAACAATGTTTATATGAATCTAAAACTTTTCCTGTATGAGTGATAATATAGAAGATTCAAGATTTTCAACTTCAACTTTAGTGACAAAAATCATGCATGCCTTGTTGGTTTGTAAGTGATTGGTTAGCCTGCACATGACTAATTAGTTTAAAAAAATTCAAATTCAGAGTCACTAGTCAAATAAATTGTTTGTCCTTGGAATGCAAGGTTATTGTGTGAGTGTAATAATTCATGCCATGATTAAATTGATGTCTAAAATGCATATGAAGGATAATTTCTAATTATTAAAGAGGTGCAACTAGAAAATCACATTTCTCTTTATATGTAGCCATATAAACTTGTAATCCCTTGATTTCTCATGTTCCATTGTATCTAATGCCTTGAAATGCATATTTAACTTTGTGCAATGAACTAGAGTCTAGTGGCAATCAGTTGCCCAACTACAATTGTCATACAAAATGGTCACATTTGAATCATGCACATAACCTCTCATCTTCAATAAAGCATGTAAAGAGATATGCATCGACAAGGCATATAAGGAAGAAGGCATGAACCATGGGATTTTAGATAAGACCATATCCAATGCTAAGCACCTCAAAATACATGCTCAATTCAAGAAAACATGGAAAATCAAGAGGCTATCAACATCTGGGTATACAACCAAGAGTCTATACAAGCTATAGATTGAGGACAATGTTGTATTTCTAATGTGCATAGCCTATAAACCTTTTTATTCCCTATTTAGGACATCACAAGAATGCATCAAAACCCTCTTTAGATTACCAAGATCAGTACTCTGGATAATACACTAGCTGTTGCCTTGTTTACTATAGTGACCAACCCTATCTATGTTGAAAATATGGTGCAAAATCCCTTGCTTTTGTTGCTCCACGTTTTTATCTACAAAGGTCTCCCTTTTCTCACACTTACTCTTGGCCTTATTCCCTATTTTCGATGCCTTCTGAGCTCATTCGGTGGACATTGAATACTCCTCATTTGCATGATCATGGGCAATCCACAAAATCATCTCCTTTCACAGTGTAACTTGCCCTTGAGACTTGTTCTTCTACTCTTGACCATGCTAAATAGTCTTTGGACACTACCACTTATATCATCTTGAGTTATAGTCGTATACATTGAGTCTTTTGGCATCATGCTTGGAAACAAACACTTCCAAGAATGGAAGAATGGTAAAACAAAAGATGAGCATGACATTGACTGAGAATGTTGAAATCCTATATAACAGTAATTCTCCAGAGATTTTCATAAGTGGATGTGCAGCATTAAGACATCCATCCCCTCTAAACCTGCACATCCTCTGAGTGGGCCACAACTACCCATAATCATTCCCAAGCTCAACTATCTGCTCAAATTATTTCCTTGACTATCTTGGTCCTCTTCTATGCCTTACATATCCACAAATCAATTTTATCCACCTCTATTAAAGCATATGTCATATATTGTACTTTACATGTAGTAGATTTAATCTCTTTTTGCCCAAAAAATTTTCCTATTACAAAGAGAAAAAATGATACATTCGTTGCAACCCATCTCAATGCTTCACAATTGACTACATTTGGTAAGTATTGCATGATTCCACAAAGTGTGCAATATCCTTGTATATCCCCAGCCAAAATCACCAATATCTCTTTTTGATAATCTCAAGTGTGCTCCAAACACCTCTATAGATAGCCCATAATCTCTTATGGAACTCTTGCATTATTTGCAATTGATGAGAGTAGCTCTATCACCACCAATAACTCATAGTGGAGCCCCTTTATTCTTCTTTATATGTTTCCAAAGATAGCCATCTTTCCGTAAGAACCCATATGCGTTTCTTTTAATCCTTTTATAATCCTCTTTTGACCACTCATATTTATTGGACAATAAGATGAGATATACTATCCCATTTTCAACCATTCGCATGCATATAACTCCTTCAAAAACACCTCCATAGCTAAAACATAACACCTATAATGTTTTCTTCTTGCCATCCAAGCTTTGGCAAATGGTGGATATACTTGATTTCTTGCCAAATTTACTATTGTAGTAGCAATCCCAGTCATTCGACCTATTGTATTGGCTATGTTTAATGTTGTACATGCATCTATGATAGCCATACTTGAAAATTTAGCAATTGCTACTCCATTTTATGTAGTAAAACATGTATTTTCAGTGTAAAAATCACCCTACTCTTCATATTCAATCATACCCTCTTCATCCTTAAAGCATGCTCTTGACAACATGTCAGTAATTGGATTGCTACTCTTTACAATATGTTGCAACTCAAGATTATGTGACTTTATATAAGTAATCTACTGTAGCACAGGAACATGCAAAGCTATACAATTATCAATCATCCCCAACAATGGTAAGCAATCTAACCATAGGTGCACTAATAAAGTACTCTTGGTCACACCTGAGGGCTATTACAACCTATCATAACTCTTTTTTCACATGAGGGTACCTTCTTTGCCTCTCATTTAGTACCTTTAATTGCATCAAAATTGATAGCATATCTATTACCCTCTTCATCATCTTGTCCCATCACCACCAAATGCCAATTGAGCTTGTGTCACAACTGCAAGGATAATAGGACTTCCTTTCAAATAAATAGCCTTCCTCAAAGTTAATGTAGACTTTAGCAACCTCTTCAACTTCTTCATTGCTTTATTGTGCTTCTTTTTGCAATGAAGCTTCTACCCTTTCCTCAGAAATTGATAGAGATCATCAGCTACATGACTAAAGTGAAGAATCCATATAATAAAAATTTAATGAACCTAAAAACCTCCTGACCTCTGACACATTGGAGCAAGCATTGTGCAACTTGTCATACCATCAATCTTTGTTGTTGGTGAAGGCTTATTGCCATAGGTTCCACACATATGTCCTACAATCAACACCTCCTCAACACCAAATACAAGCATTTGATCAAATAGAGTTAAATGCTCTTCTTCTAACCGAGCCAACATCTTTTCACAATTAGTAATATGTTTTGCAACAAACAACTAGCAACCGTTTTCATCAAAATCCTTAATCTTTTCTTCTACTCCATAGCCTTTAATTGGCACATAATCAAGAAATGATATAGTAAGTTGAGGTAAATAGTCTCTCAAAACCTTTTTCATGGCATTCATCATGTGGTCTATAGAGTTTCCCCCCTATGAAAGGGTACACATCCAAACTTATGCCAATGGTGTCTCCATGGTATTGATGTCTCTACTTTCCACTACCAATTGGAAGTGACCATAGCTTGGTTAAAAATCCCCCAATGAATAAATAGCCCATCTAACAAATACCTATGTAGACTCACCTACTACAGACCCTGCACCAACATTCTGTATTGTCACTTCATTGACTAGTTACATATTCTAAATGAATAGCAACGTACCATTTTTCTTAGGCATAGTAAACCAATAATTTGAACATGGCGCTCAAATTCCATGGAACATGTGGCACTAAAAATCACCAGTGGGGCCACAAAACTTGGGTCAACACAACCAATTTAAGCAGGGGAAATGTAAAAGCATTTCCATGCTTCCAATCTTTGATTCTTTCAATATCTCTATATAGTAAACTTATACCCACCACTCCTTGGATCTTTTAGAGTTGGCTATTTGACACTGTCTCATACATCTCATCATTGCTAAAGGGGGTAAAGGCATAGCAACTGGCTTAACCTTTTTGTCCACTAATTTGTACTTTGTCTCCACAAGTGCTTCAACCCATTCTCTGAAATTTACATTCTTGTTGGAGCAAAATTCTGACCAAACATATCTAGGGTGCTCACGAAGGAAATTCGGTATGGCAGCCTCTATACTATGCCAAACTCCCTTCTGCCACAAAGTGAATGAGGTAAGGGCACCAGCTATTCATGGAAGAGCGGACTAGGACACTATGCGAGAGGGAGAGGAGCTTGTGAGGGAAAAGAGAGGAAAACTAAGAGAGAGAGAGAGAGAGAGAGAGAGAGAGAGAGAGAGATACAAAAAATCGATGAATCAATAAAACTTAAGAGGGCACAAGAGATGGAGAACCCTCAAGAAATAACCAATATACACAATATGGACACCAATACCATGGGCTTATTACACTGTAGAGCATGCATAAGATATAGTAAGGAAATGAACTGCATAAGCTCATGAGAGAGAATGGGGAAGGCTCAATAGGGCTAAAGAAGGCCTCTTGGCTCTCTCTTGCAAATTACAAAGGAGAAGGCCTCTTTATATAGGCCTTGAGGGTGTTTAGGAAGAAGGTTGAGATAGAATAGGAATTAACACCACCAAAGCTGCATTAAGGCGATTCCACCAATGTGGAAGCTTCATCAAGATGTTTTGTTGACCCTTTTTGTACTTAATCAAGTTCCATCATAGGTGAGTTGTCTCCATTCTCCCCCCTATAGCTTGAGTCCAAGAGTTTTCCTAATTTTTCTTCCACTAATGCTTCCAAGAAGGGTCCCATTTGTTTGAATTATCATAAGGCTCCAAAGCCATGACATTATGAGCCTCACATGCCCTTTGGATGGCTCCAAATCCATTTCATGTCTTTTCTTTTCACATTACACATTTTTCCTTCACCTTCCTCCATTAATCTTTACTCTTCACCCCCCTTGGTAAACCAATCCATGAAATATTTCCATCCAGTGATTTCTTGGATTTCCCAAGAGGTTGTTCCCACCCTCTTCTTTATTTCAAACCTCCAAATGTACAAAAAATCAACAAAGTGTTAGACAAATATTTTTTTGTGAATTTCTTGGATCATATAGCCCCCCCCCCCCCAACCTGGCTAGAGATATTTATGCCTCTAGACACTCTTTGGTATCTTGAGCTGACCCCACCCTGATGTGATAGGGTTTGAAGCGCCATCCATTTACCCTGGTCTTGTGCACTTTTCCCTCAATGTCTTGAAGTTTATAGGAGCCATTGTTGAATTTTTTTGTGACCCAAAATGGTCCCTCCCACCGGTAGAGAAACTTGCCATCCTTTCTTTTATCAAAGCGATTGTCATATCGAAGCACTAAATATCTCTCCTTGATGTTTTTATCTATTAGCTTCTTGTTGGAATTTTCTCTACGCTTCTTAGCTTCCTGAGAGTAGTGGTTGATGGCTTCTTCATGATCCAATTGTAGCCTAGCCGAAATTTGGATTGAATCCATGGAGGATTACTTTGAAGCAGCTGGTACTGCACCTACCAATCAGGCCATGCTCGCCAAGTTAAAGCTCACTGGCGAAGCCAGACTTTGGTGGAAGCAATGGTGCAGGGATCAAGGGATTTCAGAGGGGTCCGTTACCTGGGAGAAGTTGAAGAAAGCCGTGCAGGGAAGATATTTACCACCTGCATATCGTACGCAGAAAATGAATGAGTTCTACCAGGTAAAACAGCTAGGACTCACTCTTGATGCATACTACTCTAAATTCGTCTCACTTTTAAAGTATGTGCCACAGATGGACATGACGCAGTAGGTGTCCAAATTTTGTGCGGGCTTAAATCCACCGGTAAATACCCGTCACGAATCTATGCATCCATCAGATCTTCAGGATGCACTCATTCGAGCGGCGCCTATAATTCAGGAGGTGCAAGTTAGACCAAGGGGTAACAAAACTTGGTCCTATAGTGACCCGAACAGAGGAGCATTCAGACCTCAAATGAAGAGAGTTCAAGGTCATAATCAGGGACAAAGGAAGAAAGCAAGGACAAATAATGTCAACAACTTTGTTTCTACTCAAAGTAATGACCGAAACCTCCGTTGTTTCCACTGCAACGAACCCGGTCACTTCAAGAGGCAATGTCCCAAGCTCAACAGAGGACATTGTCAAACGCCTTCCCAAGGTGCAGGCCGCGGTCAAGGAGCCGTTACTCGTGGAAGAGGAAGAACCGCTTGCATTTCCAATAGGCAAAGAAGCGAAGAAGAAGAAGAGGAAGATCTGACTATGGAAGCTGAATTCGAAAAAGCGACAGTCCATGCCACTTTACACAAGAAAGGGCCGAATCGCCAGTTCTCGGTGGATTGAAGTATTGGAGGAATATAATTTTGAAATCAAGTACCGACCAGGGAAGGAGAATGTATTTGCCGATACACTCAGTCGCAAGGCATTCCTAAATTCCCTAATCTTGCAGAATCCATCAACGGCCAGATCTCTGGCTACAAAAGTATCTATGCCAAACAACCCTATACTTGAACTAGCTAGAGAGGAAGCATGCCATGATTTGGCCTACCAAACAATGATAAAGGAAATATCTACCAAGGAGCAGAATCAGAAGTTGCAAGCTAAGTATCAGGAATTTTCCATTGATAATGGACTTATCTACTACAGAACAAGGCTGTGTATACCAGCAAGCCAGTCACTTAAGCAGAAGATATTATGGGAAGCTCATGATTCTCCTTTCGCAGGACATCCTGGCTATGCTAAGACTCTTAATGCAGTTAGGAAGAGCTACCATTGGGAGAGGCTTAAAGGTGACGTTCTCAAATATATCTCTGAGTGTTTGTCTTGCCAACGTATCAAAGCCGAACATGTCTTGATGCCAGGGAAACTGCAACCGCTTGACATTCCCCAAATGAAATGGGAATTCATCAGTATGGATTTTGTTGTGGGATTACCCCAAGTCCAAGGAGGATACAATTCCATTATGGTTGTGGTTGACATGCTTACCAAGGTTGCACACCTGATTCCAGTAAAGACAAACTATAAAGCCTCCGACATTGCAAGATTGTTTATCAAGGAGATATTCAAGCTACATGGGTTACCTAGAAGAATCATTAGTGATCGAGATTCTCTCTTCACATCACACTTCTGGAGAGCTATCTTTGAAGCTATTGGGACTCAACTCTGTTTTAGCACTACTTATCATCCCCAAACGGATGGCCAAACAGAGCGAGTAAATCAAATCATCGAAGATATGCTTAGGGCATATTGCTGTCGAGAGCCGAAGAGGTGGATTCAATACTTGCCATTAGTTGAATTTGCCTACAATGCTTCTTACTAGCAGAGCATTCAAATGACCCCTTTTCAAGCATTATATGGTCATGATTGCAGAAGTCCCCTAAACTTTTCTGATCCAACCCTAAGAGTTGAAGCGTCAAGGCAGATGTTGGAAGACATGGATGATCAAGTAAAGTCAATAAGACAAGGCATACAAGCGGCCAAGGATAGACAAAAGGCATACGCAGATTTGAAACGTCAAGAAAGAGTCTTCGAAGAAGGAGACATGGTCTTCATTCGTGTACGCCCCAAAAAGAGTTCTCTATCCCTAAGAGAATGCAAGAAGCTAAGTCCAAGGTATTGTGGGCCGTACAAAATCCTCAAATGCCTAGGACCCAGTGCTTATAGATTACAACTCCCTGAGAACCTAAAGGTTCACAATGTATTCCATATCAGCCTATTGAAAAAATATGTACCCAACCCTAATCATGTACTTGATGACCAACAAATTGTAATGCCTAGTCAATGAGTCCTTGAACTAAGGCCGGAAAGGATCTTAGATGTTAGGGAGAGACAGTTAAGATCTAGAACCTTAAGAGAATGCCTCGTCCAGTGGAAAGATTATTCTGAAGAGGATGCCACCTGGGTAGATGAAGGCACTCTCATCCATCAGTATCCCCAGTTTATCTCGAGATGAGGACATCTCGATTCTTCTAAGGGGGAGAGAATGTAAAATCCCGAAGGCACACGTAAACTGCCTCAATAAAAATGAAATTGGATAAATGATTTTTTTTTAAAAATTATCCCCCTTATCCCCCCAGCCGACTGATGAGCTGGAGGGGGAGGGGAATAGAAGGAGTGATTAAGCTCCTTGGTGGAGCTTGGAGTGAGGGAGAGGCATGCGTGATGCCACGCAGGGGAGGGAGGATCCCCCTCCCCTCCCCTATTTAAATCAAGGGGGCGCAAGCTGAAGGGGGTGGCCGCTGGGGATTCAAGAAGACAACGCTGCCGCCAGTCATAAGAGAGAGAGAGAGGTTATTACCCCACGGCTGAGGGATAGTAGCCGTGAGGGAGAGAAGAAGCTGATACGTGATGACTTGAGGGAGCACTCCGCCGCTGCCGCCTGAATTTTGTCGTCTGCTTGCCTATCCTCCCAGCACCGCCATCTGCAGTTGCGGGCCTCGCCGCCTATCCAACTTGCCTCCAATCGTTGCCGTTTAAGCTTCCCTCCCCACGTGGGGATGCTTTAGAAGCTTCCTGGTGGGGAAGCTTCTAAAGGGCTTTCTTAGCCCCCTTTCACCCCCATGTCCTAAAAACCCCCAAGGCCCCCCTTCTTATGTTTTTTTGGAATCTCACACCTCCCCCCCCCCCCCCCCCCCCGGTTTAAAAAAAAAAACCTTAAGCCCCTTTCACCCTCGTGCTAAAACCCCTTCCCTTCACTTTGGAGTCACTTTCCCCAAGAACACAAAGGCCTTAAAGGTCTTATTACTTTTTTCCCTGTGTATAATCCCTAAAAGCCCCTTTCCCCTAGCTTCGAACCCACCCACCGCCCCCCTCCCATGATTTAACCTTTAAGCCATTTCTTATGGCCTTCAAAAACCCTTTCACCCCCTTCTTGTGCCTTACGAAACCCTTTTTATTACCCCCCTCGTGTTTAAAGCATTATATACCCCTTCCTATAGTTGGAACCCAACCCCCTTGTTTTTTTAAATTTTCCTTTATCCCTTCCTGATTGGCCTCGGAATCATTTCCCCCCTTCGTGTGTAAACCCTCATAAGCCCCTTTTCTCCTAAATTGCCTAAGGGTCCTTCGACCCTTACTTATAACCTTTACGGTTATTATTTTCCCTTAGAGCTCTCTTGCACCTTGTGTCTTTTCCACACCTTTTTATTCCCGTTCGTGCGAGCTTACAAAGGCCATTAAGCCTTCCCCATGGCTTCAATGGGTCTTAGTTGTAAAAGATTCTAAAACACCCTTTCAAATTCCCGAATTCAAGGAGGGAGCCTTTCCAAAAACTACTTTTGATGAACGGTGCAAGGGAGCGACGGTGGAATTCTAAGGCGGAGTTGTAAAGCTGCTTCCACGTTCGAAAAACTACAATTGCGATGCCTCCTAAGAAAGTCCAAGGCGTAGCCGCGGGAGGGTCATCTCCCGGTATCCATGTGGATATCTCACCCCAAAACCAGGTTTTTCTTTTTGGCTTTAATTCGGTTTTAAGTCAATCATGCAAAGAGAAATTGTTTAGGGATAGGATATATTTATCCGAGTTATTTGTAATGAAGGAGTTTAGCTTATTTGAATGAATGATAATGTATAGAACTTAGTTTCCTTCGAATTGCATCAAGCATTATAAATTACGAGCAAGATTATCCATTTACTATAGTAGTATATTTTAGTTAAATCCTAAAGGTATAGAAATTATATCTTGCACCATTAGTCTTATTCCTTTCGCAACGAATCATTGTAAATGATTAAATTCATGAAAGGTTTCTTTCGTTGCTCAAATTACTAGAAAGTTATCATTGCTAATTGCACATCTTAGCAAGGGAAATATTTGTTATTTGGCATGAGTTCATCTGCAAGGAAAAAGGAAGTTTAAATTGAACTGTATTGACTAAAAAGTAAATTGTCACAAGGATAGCAAAACTGTGACAAGACGATTAATATTACCTTCCAAAAGATATCCAAACCAGTCTATACATAGAAATATTTATACCCTAAGCACTTGACTACTTTCCTTATTGTAGGGTCAAAAAAATTCGTAAAGATAAAGAACTAGGGCTGTCCCCGAGATCCTTAAAAAGAAACCCTAGGCCCGACATATGTCAGCTTAAAGGATCTAAAACGGATTATTCCATCGCAGGACTTGCGTAGCAAGTACGAAATCATTTAGTCTTGTGATTGATTCACAAGGAGAAAGGGTAAAAACCGTCAATAAGGATGGCAGATCCCTACGCAAGTTATCTTGCAAAAAGACGTATTTTTGGATATCCTTCTAAATAAGGAAAGTTGTAAACCGAAAACTAGCATATCTAAGGAACTTTTAGGGTTGACCAAATTGGGTTAATAAGGTACGCCCTACACTGGAATGTAAAGGATCTTGCCAATTTACAAGACACCTTGGGAACGAGTGCTGATACACTCAAAAGGAAAGAACACTTCCTTAGCAGTTTGCCAAACAACACGGTTGATTAATGGAAATGTTTGTGCTTGATAGAGATTTTAGGGCTCTGTTTGAATTATGAATTACAAATTAAATGAGTACTTATACTTCAGGTTAAAGGCTTGAAGGAAGAGGCAGTTTCAGTTACCCCCGACTACATGCCTAACCCTAACCAAGGGGGTTGTTCACGGCACCGGGAACGTGGACCCAAGCCGCCGCGAGAGGTCTCTCCGTTGAGCTCTACTTGGAGTAGGAGGACGCTTGGGTGCCAGGGGGGGCTCTGGCCGTAAATCCCTCGCCTTCCGGGTCCTGCACAAGAGGCTAGCGTGACTCGGGATTGGATCTCGAGGCCCGCATACTAGTTTACGGGCGGAAGCTTGGAATAGTGATCCCTGGGGATTACTAGATAGCCCTCGGGCGGATTATGGACAAGGCTACGGGCGAAACTCCTTGTATTTCAAAGATAAAATGATGAAATGTTAAAAAGAACTTGCTTGATATTGTTTTTCTATGTCACGTGATAAGATTACGTGAAGGAACCAGTGCTTAACAGGATTAATTAAAGAAGCTGATTGTTATATGTCAAATTAATGTGTTAGATAATTACATAACTAAAACAAACCGAGGAAAGTGCGGAGGATGGGCCATGGGTCCATCCTACGGTTGGGTGGTCCCGGTTAGCCGGGAACTTTTCTCAAAAATCTCGAAGAACAGCAGGATGATCATCATCATCAAAATGAATAACGAGAGCGATGACCTAGAGTTACGTCTTACCCGATTTACACTGTTTTAGGGGAACGGAATGGGACTATGCCTTATGGCAGAGAGGTTGAGCCTTGCATCCCTCTCCTTTCCCATTCTCCTTGAACCAAGTGCAGTATGAATCTGCTTCGGACCTGGCATTTCTACGTAAAGTAGTTCGCTCGGGTCTGACGCTAGTTGCTGTTAGCTAATGACCAATCAGGAAAACCCTAATTCCAGTCGATCTTAAGTGGGAAGACACGGGAAGACCTAGATCGCAAAACCCGTAACATTCCATGGGAGTGCCGGGCGGAGTTTTCTAGACATCCTTCCGATAGATTGCTAAGACGTGTCCTAGATGATACTAGTGGACACGTTACAAGTGCTTGTCCCAATCCCAGGGGCCTTGAATGTACCTGTTTGCTGACGACTTTACAAACCATAAGCCAAGGTCTCCCTAGGATGAGGGGATATCCCTCTCTTCAAGTTGTAAACCACCTTTTGATCGTGGTCACCCCACCTTACGTGGCCTCAACTCTAGATTCCCTGTTGCCCAATCTTGCCTAGCTCCGATGCCCATAAGCCAAGGTCTCCCTAAGATGAGGGGATATCCTTCTCCCTTTACTGGCATCACATAAACATCCACTACTGCAGTGATTCCAAAAATAAAAACTCTTAAAGCTTTCACTATACCCACACATGTGACCGCATCATTGTTGGCCATCTTTGCCCTAAAGGTTGAGGATTCCATTACTTCTAAGCCTAATTGTGTTGAGATATCGAGCTCCACTCGTGATATGCCAGGGTGACTGTTGTGCATTTATGTCACCGACTTGTCAGTTGCAAATGCGGTTGGTACAACGCCCATGAATAATAGCTAGATGACAGCTATCCTTATCTACTCTAGTTCGTGGCTCAATTAGTATGCCACCTTAGTTAGTTGAATTTGGTTGAGACCCATATATAGGGTTCTTCTATTTCTATGTATTTGAGTTCTTTTTGGCTTACACAACTAAGAAGAGCTCGGTGACCCTATTTTTTTGATTTAAGGCCATTTCGGGGCCTGTTTTGGAGGCGGAAGTTTTCTGCATGCACTCAGGAAAAGGTCCAGTTTTATGCTGTGTGACCATTGTTCTACAGGTCAGTGAAAAGTATCTATAGAAATTGTATCGTATGCATGTGCGCAGAGACATTGGGAGTTACAGAATCATGCTTGTTGCCTGTTGATGCAAAATCGTCACTAGGAAGTGACTGTGTGGTCAAATACCACTTTCGTCAGTTTTGCAGATTTGCCCTTCTGAGGCTGAAGCTGTGTTCTTTGTAGTGACAGAATTTTTTGCAGTGTTCTGTAATGGCGTCTGATTCTCTTTCACAGATTGTCACTGAAAAGCTTGACAAGAATAACTTCCAAGCATGAAAGTTTAGGATGACGAATTTCCTTATGGGAAAAGGATATTGGGAATTTGTTGCAGGAAATGAAGAAGAACCTGTTCTTCCTGATGTTCCCAATCAACAGCAAATGCAGGCATTTAAAGCATGGCATGAGAGAGCCAGGAAAGTTATGTACTGGCTATCTATCAGCATTTTAGACTCTATGATTGTGCATATTCAAGATGCAAGTACGCCAAAGGAGGCATGGGATACTTTGTCAAAAATGTATAGCACAAATACGCAAGCCAGGAAAATGCAGCTCAAGCAAGAGTTGCACAATGTGCAAAGAGAAAATATGAGCATCAATGACTACCACATGAAGGTGAAGAAGATTGCAGATGCATTTGCTTCCATTGGGTCGCCAAGTGGAAGATGATAATTTAGTTTCTGTGACCTTGAATGGTCTAGGAAAGGATTATGCACAGTTTCGAACATCCATTTCCGTTCGTGAAAGATTTCCTGATTTTGAGGAGTTGATTGCTCTTCTAATTTCTGAGGAGCAGAGAAATGGTGGTGCATCTTCTTCAGGAGGAACTTCAAAAGAAGCTGTCTTCTACTCAAATGCTAGAAGAGGTAGAGGCAGAGGTAGAGGACGCCGATCTGGAGGCTGTGGTAGAAATCAAAATATGTAGCAAACTCAAGAAAACCAGTCCTATGGAGGAGGACGTGGTAACTCTAGAGGCAGGGGGAGCCAAAGAGGTCGTAGTGGATGGCAAAGAGGCCAAAATACAAACAACAATGTTGAATGCTACTACTGTGGTAAAATGGGTCATATGGCTAAGGACTGCTATAAAAATCAGAATGACATCATGAATGGAAAATTGCAACAAGGGAATTATGCATCTTCTAGTAGACAGGGTGATGACAGAAATGAGCATTTGTTTATGGTGCAGCACATGACCAATTCTGTGACAAGTGCAGAAGAAAGAAACGATGTGTAGTATGTTGACTCAAGTGCATCAAACCACACGACAGGTCATGCAGAATGGATGCAGGATGCAAGGAAAATGGAAAAACCAGGATTTGTGGAGACTGGTGATGATACTGCACATCCTATTGTGCAGATTGGAAAAATTCCTTTGTCTATGCAGGATGGGAAAAAGAAATACCTATCGGATGTATTTCATGTCCCGAATATTACCAAGAACCTAGTTTCTGTTGGTCAAATGGTTGAGCAGGGCTTGCAGGTCAGATTTAACTCTCATGGATGCTTTGTTGAGGATATGAAAAATAAAGGTCACTTGATAGCAAAAGGAAAGAAGAAGGGCAGAATGTTTACGTTGGATGCAGACATGCCTGAATTGAGTGCAGCAATGTTTGCACATGGGACCGGTGTAGTTGCAGATATTGATATCTGGCATAAACGCATTGGTCATGTTAATGTACAATGACTTAAATCAATGCAGGCCCAAAATATTGTTGCAGGATTGCTTAAATTCAAGGTTGCAGAAATGCATAAGGTATGTGAAGCCTGTCAGTTTGGAAAACAGGCAAGGAAACCATTTCCTAGACATGTTCAAGAGAGTAAGAAGCCATTGGAATTAATCCACTCTGATGTGTGGACTACTAAAGCTGCATCTCTTGGAGGCTGTCATTATTTTGTCACTTTTACTGATGACTATAGCAAAAAAGTTTGGGTGTATTTTATAAAAAAAAAAGTGAAGTTTTTGGGCATTTCAAAACTCTTAAAGCTATGGTAGAAAAAGAAACAGGGCTGCAAATAAAAATGCCTAAGGTCAGATGGAGGGGGAGAGTACCTCTCAAATGAGTTTGCAAGGTTCTTGCAGGAGCATGGCATAAAGCAGCAATATTCATGTAGTCATACCCCACAACAAAATAGAATTGCAGAAAGGAAAAACAAGCATATTGGAGAGGTATCTCGTGCCATGCTCAACGAAAAAGACTTGCCAGATTTTTACTGGGCTGAAGCAGTTGCTACAACAGTCTACATAATGAACAGGACTCCCACTGCAGCAATACATGGGATGTCTCCAGAGGAGAGGTATACTGGTAGGAAACCAGATATTTCTCATTTGAAGATTTTTGGTTGCATTGCCTATGTTCATGTGCCAGATGAGTTGAGATCCAAGTTGGATCGAAAAGCTGAGAAGTCATCTTTATTGGTTACTCTTTGCAGCAGAAAGGGTATAGATGCTATAACCCTTCAACTTGTAAGTTTACAGTGAGCAGAGATGTTGTTTTTGATGAGATGAGTAGCTGATATAAACCAGTAACTGTGATTGATGATATAGATGCACAAAATGGTAATGCTGCACAGAATTCACAGCAGCAGTCACAAAATATTAGTGGACCTGGAGCGTCCTCTAGCAGTGGTTCACATTATTCACCATGGACAGGCAGATTGAGATCAGGATAATATTCTCAAAGCAATGCAGATAATGGTATGCAGGTATCACGAAAAGGAAAAGATAAGGTAGATCTGCCAATGTTTGATGTGAATGCAAGTCACTCTTATGTGGATGGTGAATCTAGTGGCTCAGAACAGAGCATTGATGATGAGTTGGGTATTCCTTCTATTGTTACACCTGGAGTAAGAAGACCAGGGATGTTTTGAGAGCACCTGGGAGTGAGCCTACTTTGCGTAGGTCTATCAAAGCTAGGTATCCTGTGGATAGGCTGAAATATGATGGATTTACGGCCATTCACTATGCCTATATGGTCAAAATGATATAGGAACCAGAACCCACTTCTTTTATGGGAAAAGAAAAATGGAAGAAAGCCATGGATGAAGAAATGGATGCCTTGGAAGCAAATGCTACATGGGAATTGGTACCTTTGCCTAAAGATAAGAATGCAATTGGTTGTAAGTGGGTTTATAAGGTGAAACACAATGCAGATGGTTCTGTGAACAGATACAAGGCAAGATTAGTAGTCAAGTGGTATGCACAAACATATGGCATTGACTATGAAAAAACATTCAGTCCGGTTGCAAGGATCGAAACCGTAAGAGCAGTCATTGCTATGCCTGCATCAAAGGGATGGTCTTTATATCAAATGGATGTAAAGAATGCCTTCTTGCATAGTGATTTGCAAGAAGAGGTATATATGGAGCAGCCACCAGGTTATGTGCATGATGTTCATCCTGAGTTTGTTTGCAGGTTGAAGAAAGCATTGTATGGCTTGAAGCAAGCACCTAGAGCATGGTCTGACAAGATAGGAGAGTATCTTGTCACTATTGGCTTTCAGATTTCCAAGGCAGATTTCTCACTTTATGTGAGAAAAACAGAGAAAGATATTATGCTACTTGTCATTTATGTTGATGATTTGATTATGACAGGTGAAAGTGATGAAGATATCCTTCATGTGAAAATGCTATTGAAGCATAAGTTTGAGATGAAGGATTTGGGAGAGCTGCATTATTTCTTGGGCATTGAGGTGATTAGATCACCAAGTGGGATACGGCTCTTGCAGAGGCAATATGGATTGGACATGCTGTCCAAATATGGGATGACAGGCTGTAAGCCTATTTCAGTTCCTTTGGAGCAGAATGTGAAGCTGAGCGCAGATGCAGGTGAGCTTTTGGAAGACCTTACTATGTACAGATGCATAGTAGGAAGTTTGATTTATATGACTATTACTAGGCCAGATTTGAGCTATGCTGTTGGATTGGTAAGTCAGTTTATGCAGGCTCCAAGGAAACCACATTTGGATGCAGCTAGACGCATACTCAGGTATGTGAAGTCCACATTGCAGTATGGACTATTGTATGAGACTGGGATTCAGATACAGTTACATGGATACACTGATGCTGATTGGGCTGGTAGTATTTCTGATAGACGATCTACCAGTGGATATGTGTTCTCTTTTGGGAGTGCTGCAGTCACTTGGAGTAGCAAGAAATAGTCTACAGTTGCCTTGTCGAGCATAGAGGCTGAGTACAGGGGCATAGCAATGGCTGCATGTGAGGTAGCTTGGTTGCATAAGCTACTTTATGATATGCATCAGCCTACAGATGGGCCAGTTGTCATTTATTGTGATAACATGAGCAGTATACACTTGGCAAATAACCCAGTCTATCATGCTAGAACAAAGCACATTGAGGTGCATTATCACTATGTGCAGGAGAGGGTTTTACTAGGTCTTATTGATCTAGTTTATGTCAGCACAGAGGATCAGGTAGCTGACATATTTACGAAGGCATTGGGCACAGAGAAGCTGCGCAAGTTCAGAGACCTGCTTGGTGTGCAGGAATTGGGATTGAGCTCGAGGGGGAGTGTTGAGATATCGAGCTCCACTTGTGATATGCCAGGGTGACCGTTGTGCATTTATGTCACCGACTTGTCAGTTGCAAATGCGATTGGTACATCGCCCATGAATAATAGCTAGATGATAGCTATCCTTATCTACTCTAGTTCGTGGCTCAGTTAGTATGCCACCTTAGTTAGTTGAATTTGGTTGAGACCCATATATAGGGTTCTTCTATTTCTATGTATTTGAGTTCTTTTTGGCTTATACAACTAAGAAGAGGAAAACTGTTTTCAGCCTCCACCCTTGTGTGTATTCCCCCATTGTGCAAGCAAGAAAGCTACAAGTGAGACTCCTTCCTTCTCTCCCACAATCTTGACAAATTGATGCATAATATTTTCTGTCATGACACAAACCTCTGCTCCACTATCGATGTATGTTTTTCAAATCCATTGACCTTTGATTTGAGCCTCCACTAAAGGCACTATATCTTTGAGGCCATATGTCTTGATTGCACTAACCATTTTACCTTGCCTTGCCCTTGTGCTTACCATTTTTGACCATTGTCTTCGTAGCTTTGGAGAGGCATGAAGTAGTTGTGGCCAAGTAATTTTTCGCCCTTGAGAGCTCACATATGCTATCAGATCATAAGGTTGTGTCCAAGAACCCAAAGGGAAGTTGGAGATATCAATTTTAGACCTAGTTCGAGTCTTTCTCTTCTTCCCTTCATCTCTCGGTGCCCATGATGTACTTGCCTCATTGATTGCTTTCTTGCTTGCCTCATTTTGGACACGTAACCACTTCATAGGCATGGTCTCTACTACATCTACCTTTATCTTACCTCTTGCTATTTCTTCTAGGAGCATTCTATCCCTGACCACCTCCTCTATTTTTATGACATTAACATTTGGTTGAACAGCAGAGGTTTTAGCTTGAATATAAGGTGGTTGTAAAATTGCAGGTCATGACTGCTCTTGCTCTTGAGTCGTAGGACGAGGAGGGCTTACTTGTTGTTGAGGACCTTTGGTAGGGTGATTATATCTTCTAGGGTGAGGATAATTGTACATGCCATGTCCATTTTCTCCACAGTTGTAACACAACATCTCCCTTTCTTATCACCGCATTTGTGGTTGATTCCCACCATTCCCCTCGATAGGTCTTCTTGCACCTTACACAATATTCACTCTCAAACCCTCTAGTTGATTAGTAAGATTGTTTATTTGTTGGATCATGTCTTCTTGACCTCTAACAAGGCCTGGTGCATTAGATACATTTGGGGGAACTTGAGGGGCCTCCATAGTTGTGATGTTGTTTCCCAAAACTGCTTGGCTAGCTTGGGCTTGGTAGAGAATCTTTCGATTCTTTTCCCTAGTGATTCTCAAAGCATCTTCAAAAGTGTTTGGAAATGTCACATTTACCTTCTCCCTGAGCAAGGAGTACAAACTTGAAATAAGTCGATCCTTTTGAAGGTAGTTTGGAGCTCTCTCACCAGGATTTAGTGAGTCTGACCACCACTGCCCCCAAAGCTTTAAAAATCCTTCCTCATAAGTTGCATAACCATAAGGATCACTTTGATGGAGGGCCAAAAGCCATTGCCATAACTCTTCAGCTGAGTTAGTTTTTTGAAATCTCTATAAGAAAGCTGCCTTCAATTCCTCCCATTCAGCTCTTTGGGCCAGATTTAGAATTTGGAACCACATTCTAGCTTCTTCCTTGAGCACCAAAGAAAAAGCCCTCAACTTTAATGCTTCATCATCCCTCCTAGAGACAAGGAAGGCCATCTCAAGGTTGTCCAAAAAATCCACTGCATTTTCTCCCCATTGCGCCCAAAGAAGCTTGGAAATGCCATGTTCCCTTAGTAGAGTACAAAGATGAACACGTCTAGACTTAAGTTGTGTTTTATGAGGGGAAGGATGAATGGGTTCACAGATGCATTGATTTCAGCAAGACGTCTAGGCCCTAGTATGCTTCTAATAATGCCTTGGAATCTAAGCTTTGTACTAGCTACAATATGCACAGTTTGCATAGCAAGAGGTTGGATTGGTCCATACAACTCGTGGTGATTCATGAGAAACTATTATAATAAAATAAAGACATGTACATTGAAGGATGCATTGTAGTCTAGCATTGGGAAGATTATAGGTTCTCCTGATATAAGAATTTCCCTTAATCTTTCAGCCCCAAAGTACATGACAAGATGCTGCTGGAAGAAAATATTCCTGCTGATGCATACATGAACTCTGATGTTTTGTACAAAGTGGAAGGTGTAGAAATTCGGGCCATTATTATTATTCATAAGTGGAGACTACTTAAGGGAGTATAGGAAATGCACTTTCTTGAATTATAAAGGATTTTTTCCAGAGTGTCTCTTTCTGGAACCCACCAGCTTTGCTATACGCGGTAATTTAGGGTCCCTTGAAACCCTAGATTCGAAAGCCGCCACTTATAGACAGCTCCCGGCAAACGCACCACTGATGGGACCTGAAATGGGCCGGCACTGGCTATGGCACTAGCCGGACCTCATGCTCATGACACACAAATACCCTCACGGCCTCGCGGACCAGGAGCGTCTATCAAATGGTAAAGGACAAACTGCCCTAAATCATAATTCATGCGTTTATAGTTTATAGTCCAAGGTTTCCCTAAAACTCCTCAAAGGGAGAACCCAAAGTACATAGGCATAACGCCTCATCACACACACATAGGAGGCACTCCACCGACTAATAGTCGGAGCCCCACTGCAGCTCTCCTATATCGCAGGGATTGGCCCTTTGATGCACTGCTAAACATATAACACAAATGAGCACAAACTTCTCTCAAGGTACCAATATTTTACGTTTCAGGATGTACCATTCCTCACTACAATTTCCCGTCTTCTTTGTGAATAGGCTATGATCAGCCTTGCCCATAGTAAAACCAAGTTTTTGTAAGCATGCACTTATCTTAGCATTCCAAGCTCTAGGTGCTTGCTTCAGCCCATATAATGCTTTCTTCAATCTACACACATATGTAGGAAAATCTGGATGTGTATAGCCCTCGGGCTGATCCATGTATACTTCCTCAACCAAATCACCATTGAGAAAAGCATTCTTCACATCCATCTGATACATACTCCATCCTTTAGATGCTGCCAACGCAATCACTGTCCTCACGGTTGCCATTTTAGCAACAAGACTGAATGTTTCCTCATAATCAAGACCATATTGTTGTGCATACCCTTTTTCCACAAGTCTTGCCTTGTACCTTTCCAATGTGCCATCTGATTTGCATTTCACTTTGTATACCCATTTGCAACCAATAGCCATTTTTCCTTCAGGCAATTCAACCAAATCCCAAGTGTCATTTTCAGCCAATGCTGAATATTCCTCATCCATTGCCTTACACCAATGATCATCCAAAATAGCTTCAGAAAACTTTGTGGGTTCCTTGAAGCTAGTGACTTTTGCCATATATGCATAGTGTCTTACTGTGTAACCACTGTATGTAAGCCTATCCATAGGCTTCCTGACTCTTTCTGATCTCCTCAACTGAGGTGTAGTATGAGACTCTCCTCTCTCATGAGGTGGTATATATCTATGTCTCACACCAGGAGTCACAACCGATGGAATACCAAACTCACTATCCAAGCTATCAGTACCAGGTGAATCATAACCACAAGTGAGTGGCCCTGTAACATCATCAAGTTTTCCTTTGCCTTTATCCACATCTCTCCCCCTCTCTGACATACCCGTGTCAGTGGACAAAGATGCTGAAGTCCTCAATCTACCTGTCCAAGGACTAACTGACGTAGTAGCATCTTTAGAAGGCCCAGAAATTGCTGCACTTTCATTTGTACCTGCATGTACATAAGGCTCGTGATAGCCATCCTCATAATTCATCACAGTGATCTTCTTCTCATGCCATGATTTTAGCTCATAAAATACCACATCTCTTGAGATCAATGTCTCATGAGTAGAAGGATTGTAGCATTTGTACGCTTTCCTATCTTGTGCATACCCAATAAAAATGGCCTTTTCTGCCTTTGGATCGAGCTTTCTCCTCTTTTCATCTGGAACATGTACATATGCCAAGCATCCAAAAACCTTAAGATGGCTGATGTCTGGCTTTATCCCATAAAGCCTCTCATAAGGAGTCACCTCATGTATACCTGCTGTTGGTGTACGATTCATGACATACACTGCAGTCATTACAGCCTCTGCCCAATATGCATTTGGTAGGCTTTTCTCATTCAACATGGCTCTAGCCGATTCCATGATCACCCTGTTTTTCCTTTCTGCCACACCATTTTGTTGTGGTGTGTACCTGCATGTCAATTGCCTTTTAATTCCATGAGCTGCCAAGAAGTGATCAAAGTCTTTAGAAACATATTCGCCACCACTATCAGATCTCAAGCATGAGATATAGCAAGCCAATTCTTTCTCCACATGTCTCTTAAAATCCTGAAAAACATCTATGACATCACTCTTGTGCTTTAGCACATACAACCATGTGTACCTACTATAGTCATCTATGAATGACACATAGTAACGTGATCCCCCAAGAGATACATTCTGTGAGGGTCCCCATACATCCGAATGTACAAGCTGTAATGGTCTAGTAGTAGTGCTTACATGCTTCATAAATGGAAGCCTTGATTGCTTTCCAAATTGACAAGACTGACATACATGTCCCAATTCCGCATGCTTGAACTTAGGAAGTCCAAGTACAACTTGTTTATGCTGCATATTTTTCAACTTTTGAACATTTACATGTCCAATCCTTTTATGCCATATCTCAATGTCCCTTATTGCAGCATTTTTATGTGAGTACATAGCAGCATTCAATGCTGGAATTTTCGTATCCAATGTAAACATCCTGCCATTTCTTTTGCCTTTAGCAATGAGTTTGAATCCTTGACCATACTCTTCAATGTAGCATCCATCTCTATTGAATCTAACTTGTAGATTTTGTTCAGCCATTTGTCCCACAGAAAGCAAGTTTTTGGTTATGGAGGGTACATGCAATACATCATAAAGACTCTTTTTCCTGTCACCATGCATCATCAAGGGAACAGTACTTGTATGCATAATGTCATGTTGCGTATCATCCCCTGTGCAAACATATCCATGAGCACCTTCTACCAATGTGTCAAACCACTCTCCATGAGGAGTCATGTGGTTAGATGCCCCTGAGTCTATATACCATACATCATCTGCTTTGTCGTGTACAGGCAACCCTTTCTTCACATGTTGCATTGCAAACAACCTGTCATCCTCCTGCATACCACTAGAAGAAGCATAATTACCATGTTGCTTTCCTCTTGCTCTCTGATCATTCTGCTTTTTGTAGCAATCCTTATCTACAAGCCCGTATTTGCCACAATAATGGCAATCCTTATTTGCATTTGATTGCTGTCCATAACTCATTTGAGGCTGCTGCCAAGTGCCTCTTCCTCTAGGTGAATAACCTCCTCTTCCACGAGTATTTGAGGCACCTCTATTTGCTTGAGGCTGCCTATTTTGCCATCCAGTAGCTTGCTGTCCACCACGGGCTGCATGTGCATTTCCAGCACCTCTTCCTCGAAAATTTGATCTTCCTCTTCCACCTCTACCCCTTTGATTTGAGTAGAAGACATTGTCCCTACTGTTTTTAGACCCACTGGAACTTGTATTAAGTCCAAGTTTCACTTCTTCATGCAAAAGAAGTGCTACAAGTTCATCAAAGTCAGGCTGCTCCTGACGCACTGAAATGGAAGTATCAAATTGCTTATATTCCTGTCCAAGTCCATGGAGGGTAGTTGCTACCAAATCATCATCCTGAACTTTAGCTCCAATTGATCCTAGTTGTTCTGCAATGGATCTGATCTCACTAACATAGTCCTCAATAGACCTTCCATTCCTGGATATGTGGCTGAACTTTTGCTTCAGTTGTGTCTTTCTTGCATGAGTAACATGCCCATAATTCTTCATCAATAAGTCCCAAGCAGCTTTTGGGGAAGTACAATTTGCAATTTGCATAGCCTTTGTGTCTGACACACATAGTGACAACCAATGCAAGACCTTGCTGGCCTTTTCCAACCAAGTCCTGTGTGCCTTCAACTGATCCTGTGTTGGAGGTCTATCTTCCGGTAGCTTGGGCTCATCTTCAAGACCTGTGACTAGGTCCCAATAGCCTCTTCCAATTAAAAAATTAGACATCCTGAATTTCCATAGAACGAAATTGTTATAGTCCAGCTTCTCACCAACTATCTGAGTGATAGTATCCTTCTCTCCTGTGTTTTCCATTTTAAAGCCTTAAGCTTTGCAAAACTAGTCAATTTTCCAAAATGCCACAGGCAATATACTTCAATAACTTGTAGTGCAACCAGTTTTTAATGTAAGAATTCATGTGCTTCTGTTTCCATTCAACTGCCGTTACAATGCATCAACAACTTTGCATAAGAGAACATCAAGTACAGATATTAAAGTTTCACTTGATACATTTACTGTTGCTGCAGAATTTGTCTCCAAGAAGGCTTTTACATGCATCAACAATGGGTCCGTAGCCACTGCACCTGCAGATATTACCCACCACTGTGGCAGATTTGCAAGTATCCGTATTTGAAGTGCTAGACTGAGCACTGTTCAGCCAAGCATACATGACATGTATATTTCAAGTGTGCACTGAGAACCATGAGAAAAACTGCAATTCTTTCTTGCTCTGCATTTCTCTATTGTGCCCTAGCACCTGTTTACAAGTGCTTTTGAATAACCCGTGAACTTGTCATATGTTTGTGTAGCAACAATGTGCTGCTTCTGCAATTCAAAGTGCTACCTCAAGTTACCTCTGTTTTAAGTTGTCAAGTCTTGCTCCTCTTGCTGTGTTTGTTATTTCAGAAGAGCTGAAAAATGTGGATCCCAGTCAATGGTAACATCAAAGGGGAAATAATAGCATCAGCCTCTATTTTGGCAACACACATGTCTTCTGTTCAGATAAATACCATATCTTCAATAGCAGTCTTTGTGATTTCTTTGATCTCGAGAGGCTATTGTGGTATATGTATTGTTAAATACTTCTGAAGCCTTGATCTAAGCTTCAGCCCTGGTGCAGAGCAAACCAGTTATAAGCTCCAAGTTAAAGAGCTTCAGAACCCTTTCCTGAAAGATGGGGCAATTGGGTGACTGTAAAGTTTTCACCACGCTACTACTGCCGTTAGATGCTGAGAATGAGCGAGGACCCACTCCAGAGCCTCTCTGCCAAGTCATGCTCAGAGTTAGAGATTTGGATAGATCCATTAATTTCTATGCAAAAGCCTTTTGTATACAACTGCTTCGGACTCGTGACAACCCAGAACAGAAGTACACCATTGCGATGCTAGGCTATGGCCCTGAGGATAAAACGGCTGTATTGGAGCTGGCGTACAATTATGGTGTTACTGATTATTCCAAAGGCAATGCTTATGCCCAGATTGCATCACATGAAGTCAGCACCAGAACTGAGAGACCATCTCGAGATCCTGCCCCCGGACTGCTTCCCAATACTCGATAACGCACCAGCTGCCCTGTAGAGCTCTGCCACTCCAGCCCCTACTCGAAAAGCTTCTCCTGATCTCGAGTCCCAAGACCACGCTCCAACTCTAACTTTGCATTCTGTACTACCTCCAGGATACAGTCCCAATGGCGTCGATTCTAAGGTAGAATCGCTGGTATTAATCACATGCTTCCTCCCTGGTATTAATCGCATACTTTGCGGCAGCCATTAATCGCATGCATCCTCCTTGGATTAGTAGCTCCCGTTCCTCTGAAGTTTATGCTTGTACCTTTGGCAATTCAGAAGCTTGCCGAGTCCTATTTTTGGTGAACCTTTCAGGACTGTCATTCATCCACAGGCTCCTCTTCTTCATTTAAGCAGGTCTCACAGAGGATGGAGGCTCTGATACCATATTAGAGTTCAGAAGGAAAAAAAGAGATAGAGACAAAGGCTCTAGCCCAAGGGTAGCAGACAGCTCCCTTCAGTTCATTCTCCATTATCCACACCCAGTCACTCACAGTCAACTGTATGTACTACACACACTCAAAGATAAACTGACCTAAATCTAATCATGGTTAAGTCAGTGTGACTTAACCTTATTCACTAAGGTAAACAACTGACAGAAGACAAATGAGCTTGAGTCTCAACAGCAACTTATTGCACAAGTGTCGCATCTATTCCATGGGATCATTTCATCCATAGAATGGCGTTTTCTGGTCACAGAATTATCTCCAGACGAGAAGCAAGGTTTAGGGTGTCTTCTTACCCAACCCATTCCTAATTACACTAGGCCGACAACGTTCGGTCTTAGGAATTCCAACTAAATCCGAGTTTCATCATTTGAACGAGTGATCCTTAGGGTAGAAACCTTAGATCGTTTTATGCTTGAGCATCCAATTGTCCCTACATTCCATGAATGTGGGTAGGACCTTTGGTTCAAGGGTTCGTCTTGGTAACAAGTGCGTGAAACTAGGTCAAGTCCTTAACGTGCTAAACCCTAGTTAGCACTTGGGCTATTTATCGTATCGGTTGAGCCATCCTATGTGAATCCCTTGCAGGTTAGGCGATTTAGATAATTTGATCTACTTGTCTTGTGACAAGGACGAACCATCCCTAGAGAAGTTAACTTGATCTTAAAGGAGAAAGCTAGTTGTAACATCTCACAATTCACCTAAACGCGTGATTCATTGCTTCTACGTACCCCTAAATTCGCAATAACCCTAACTTTTCTTGTTAAGATCAAAACGCATGTTAAATTGTGGCATAACTTCCATTGATCCTACTCGGACTTGCATTCAAGAATCATGCCCACAATTCTTTTTCTAAGCTTTTAAGATTTCATGCTTCAATAAACCATGCAGCCTTTCCCTAAATACAACTCTTGATAAATGAAATTTTTCATATGACAATTGTGCAACATGCACTCCTTTCCTGACTACAACGTAGTGAAATTCATGCCAAAAAAACTAGAGTTGACCTATTCCAATTTACAATCACATGCCACACACAAATTCCTAGAATCATTTCCATGCTTAGTAAATTCATACGGTTGTTAGCAACTTTCTTAATGAATCATTACGAAGAAAGATTTGTCTAATAATGCAACATGCGATTTAATCTTTCCATGCATAATCGAAGGTGTACTACAATCATCTCAACTTTGTAATGATAGTCATTAGTTGTTCTAAATTTGTTACTTTGCAATGCACATAAGAAACTTGCTAAAAATGCATAGACATCTTTCGTTCATTCCATTGAAAAATACAAATGACCAATCTTTAATCGTGAGTTATTTCTTTTAAAAAAAATAGCCAATGTAATTCATTCTCATCAAACTAGGTGGATTTGACAAGCATAAGTGCATCCTAATTCCATGAATTAACCATGCATAATTGCAATACTTCGACGTAAATCAAGAAATAGGAAGAAAACCTGGACTTGTGGGTTTGGTGAAATATCCACATGAATATTAGGAGATGATCCTCTTGTGGTTGCGCCTTGTGACTTTTTAGGGGCCATCGCGAATTCGATCTTCCGTTAGCCTTCAGGGATTTCGAACTTTCTTGCCTTGGCTTGCAGTCTTATGATCTTGGCCCGTCTCCCTTGTATGCGCAATTCCCTTTGAGGTATGGCTTCCTTGACCGAAGTTCCGACTTGCGGAAATTTGCTTTGGAAGGTCTTAGGGTTCTTGTAAAAGGGCCTTAAAGAAACCCTCTTCAATGGGCTTATGGGGGAAATCGAGTGGGAAGGGTGTAGAGAAACCCCTCTTCCTAGGGCCTTAGTAGCTTCCTTTGCTTCAAAGCCCAGGATGGGCTTATTTGAGGATCAAAAAGGAAGGCTTTAAAACCCGCCTAGGGAATGGCTTGTGTGAGATCCAAAGGGAAGGGAACTTAAAAATCCGGGGGTAAAATGGGCTTTATGGGGACTCCATGGAAAGGGGGGCTTTAAAACCGGGGTAACATGGCTTGTGGGGTATGTAAGGGGAAGGGGCTTAAATCCCGGGGGTAAAGATTGATTGTGTAGGAACCAATGGGAAGGGGGTTTAAAAAAAAATCAGGGCTAATATGGACTTGTGGGAGTTGCAATGGGAGGGGGGTTTAAAAGAAAACCGGGGTAAAATGGCTTTATGGAAATCCACGAGAAGGGGGCTTTAAGAAAACGAGGTTAATATAGACTTGTGGGAGTTGCAATGGGAAGGGGGCTTACAGAAGCCCCCTTAGAAGCTTCCAAGAAGCTTCTGGGGGCGTGTGCAGGTCTACGTGGAAGAGGAAGGGATGATAGTTACGTAGAGGGGGGAAAGGATGATCCCCACGTGGAAGAGGGAAGGAGTGGTGCTGACGTGGAGTGTGGGGAGGTCCTTGAGATGGCAGTGGTAAATCCAATCGGCTCTGTTGGTGGTGGCTAACGAGCCACAGGTGGCGACGTGACAACTGGTGGCTCCCTCCAGCACGGCAGCTCCACGAACTACAACAACTCCTTCTCCCTCCACGCCGGATTCCGCAACTCTCCCCTCTTCCACACCTTGGCACGGCGGCTAGCGGCTCCCTCTCCTCCTGACTGTCAAGAATGGCAGCTTCAACTCCCACAATCTAGCGCCGTCCTCTCAGCCTATCGCAGCCTCCTCACGGCAGCCTCTTCACGGCAGCCTCCTCACGGCAGCCTCTTCATGAGAGCCTCCTCACGTCCCTCCTTCACACGACGTAGCACGGCCTCCTTCGTCCCTACCTTCCCCCTTAGAGGGTGTATTTATAGGACAAGGGGGGGAGAGGGCTCCCTCCCCCACGTGGCCCCCTTGCATGGTATCCTCCCTTCCACCTCCTTAGTTTCCCCATATAGCCCATCCCCTTCCCTCAGCTACGCTTTGGCTGGGGGGAAGGTAAATAAATTTTTTTTTGCAATAAACCTATCATTATCCTCTTGACCTCCTCCCAAGAGGATGTTTCCCCGTAGGTGATGCGGTTTTTTTTTCCTCTGTCCCGGTTGACCAATGCGGAGTACTCCTTTTCTCGCGTACGGTCATAGATCAACTACCGGAAATGGAGATAATCTTTTCACGAATTTACGGTGTGCAGGAGGTTGGTCTAGTAATATTTTTATTCAAACGGAAATATTACAGACTGGCACTGACTCAGGGAGGAGACTACCTATTCTCCATGACGTTGGAGATAGCAGTGCGAGGCGGAAAGGGCATAAATTGAGGCAATAGTGGTTCATCATCTTTTGAGTGGCGGCCACATGACTTATCTGGAGGACTTTGTAAGTTTTTGTTTTGTTTTGCTTTACAAATCGCGATCCCACTAGCCTAGAGACTCAATATGCTGAGAGACATGGTCTCACTGTATTGAGCAACTAATTGTATGGATGCGACGGCCTAGTAAGTCACTCATCATTCTTGTCTGTAGTTACTAAATTTAATTAAAATGCATTATTGTATAGTGGACTGATGTGTAGTTGTTTCTTTTTTCACAGAGTTTGTTCAATGCTCGTTTGCGACGGGACAAGCTTTCAGATGGCAAGGATCTATAGCTCACCCTTGGATCCGTGGAGCGCACAGCCTCTTCTTTTTTGGTCATGTGATTTATGTAGGCATTTTCTATGCACTATGTTATTATCATCCTTTGTATCTTGCCATGATTATATCGTCGCTTTCATTATTACTAGTATTCGTGTCCTAAGGCTTGGTACCCTCTCTTATTCGCAATATAGAATGATCTAAGTACGAGAACGCTAGATTAACTCTGCAAGCGCAATACTAAGCAACATTTTAACTTAACTTAAACTATCTTTCATATTGAATGTAAATATCATTTCATGCGTATTGCATCCTGTATGCTTTTCATCAAATGAAATATAACCCTTTTTCTTTTCATACATCTACTTATGCATGCAAGTTGCTTATGCATGCAAGTTATGCTATGTAAATTTATAATGCTATAAAAACATAATCTTTCCTTTTCCCATACAAGTCATGCAAATAAGAATGCAGTTTGCTTATGCGAATTCTAAATAAAATATAACTCTTTTATTCCTCTCCATAGCAACCATCTAATTCTTTAATTAAACATCCTTCTATGAATTAACCTATTTACGGTCATCACAAGGGATTTTTATTGCACAAATGCATTGTGTACAACATAATTCATTCCTTCCAGCGTAAATTACCCAATGCAACCCTTCCAATGCACAAGAATATTGCAATTTATATTTAACCTATATGCGAGATGCAACTAAGACCTTATTACATAAGTGCATCTTTTAACACCTGAACCATATATTTAAAAATGCAACAACCTTTCATCATGATGGTGCAAGAAATATAAGTACCTTGTCATGGAATTTAAAACTTTTTCGAACATTCCTATGATCTTTTTAAAACAAAGCGTTCTAATAATGCAATTAAGTTTTCCCTATACGAATTTATACTTAATGCACCCATATCATGTGGAAACGAAAAGGGTGAATTTGATGAAACCTGAACATCTGCAGGAGGGGTTTTATCGATTCTTGCGCTTTGGGTGGGGACTCCTACATGTGCTCCTCTTACTCCCGCATGTGCTCCTCTTGTGTGGCGCTTTGTGTTGAGATATCGAGCTCCACTCGTGATACGCCAGGGTGATCGTTGAGTACTTATGTCACTGACTTGTCAGTTTGCAGACGTGGTTGGTACACCGCCGATGAATAATAGCTACATGATAGCTATCCTTATCTACTCTAGTTCGTGGCTCAGTTAGTATGCCACCTTAGTTAGTTGAGTTTGGTTTTGAGACCCATATAAGGTTCTTCTATTTCTTTGTAAGTGAGTTCTTTTTGGCTTACACAACTAAGAAGAGGAAAACTGTTTTCAGCCTCCACCCTTGTGTGTCTTCCCCCATTGTGCAAGAAAGAAAGCTACAAGTGAGACTCCTTCCTTCTCTCCCACAATCTTGACATGGTATCAGAGCCTTGTTCGTGGTAAGGAGCTCAAGAAAGCAAGCCAAGCTCGCGGTGTTCTGGTAAGAGGAGCAGTGTTGCTTTCATTTTCTGTTTTGGGAGCAGATCTCTGCAGGTAGCACAGCTAAAAATTGCAAGAGTGCATTGTCTCAGGTTGAGACGCCCTTCGCGGTAAAGCAAGAGGGCAGTATATGCTGCAGGAGAGAGCTTTAGGCGACCCTGCTTTTTTGATTTGAGGCCATTTCGGGGCCTGTTTTGAAGGCTGAAGTTTTCTGCACGCACTCAGGAAAAGGCCCTGTTTTATGCTGTGCGACCACTGTTCTACAGGTCGGTGAAAAGTTACCACAGAGATTGCATTGTATGCTTGTGTGCAGAGACATTGGGAGTTACAGAATCATCCCTGTTGCCTGTTGATGCAAAATCGTCACTAGGAAGTGACTGTGTGGTCAAATACCACTTTCGCCAGTTTTGCAGATTTGCCCTTGTGAGGGTGAAGCTGTGTTTTTTGCAGTGATAGAATTTTTTGCAGTATTCTGTAATGGCATCTGATTCTCTCTCACAGATTGTCACTGAAAAGCTTGACAAGAACAACTTCCAAGCATGGAAGTTTAGAATGACGAACTTCCTTATGGGAAAAGGATATTGGGAATTTGTTGCAGGAAATGAAGAAGAACCAGTTCTTCCTGATGTTCCCAATCAACAGCAAATGCAGGCATTTAAAGCATGGCATGAGAGAGCCAGGAAAGTTATGTACTGGCTGTCTATCAGTATTTCAGACTCTATGATTGTGCATATTCAGGATGCAAGTACGCCAAAGGAGGCATGAGATACTTTGTCAAAAATGTATAGTACAAATACTCAAGCCAGGAAAATGCAGCTCAAGCAAGAGTTGCATAATGTGCAAAGAGAAAATATGAGCATCAATGACTACCACATGAAGGTGAAGAAGATTGCAGATGCACTTGCTTCCATTGGGTCGCCAGTGGAAGATGATGATTTAGTTTTTGTGACCTTGAATGGTCTAGGAAAGGATTATGCACAGTTTCGAACATCCATTTCTGTCCGTGAAAGATTTCCTGATTTTGAGGAGTTGATTGCTCTTCTAATTTCTGAGGAGCAGAGAAATGGTGGTGCATCTTCTTCAGGAGGAACTTCAAAAGAAGCTGTCTTCTACTCAAATGCTGGAAGAGGTAGAGGCAGAGGTAGAGGAGGCCGATTTGGAGGCCGTGGTAGAAATCAGAATATGCAGCAAACTCAAGAAAACCAGTCCTATGGAGGAGGACGTGGTAACTCTAGAGGCAGGGGGAGCCAAAGAGGTCGTGGTGGATGGCAAAGAGGTCAAAATGCAAACAGTAATGTTGAATGCTACTACTGTGGTAAAATGGGTCATATGGCTAAAGACTGCTATAAAAAGCAGAATGACATCATGAATGGAAAACTGCAACAAGGAAATTATGCATCTTCTAGTAGACAGGGTGATGACAGAAATGAGCATTTGTTCATGGTGCAGCACATGAACAATTCTGTGACAAGTGCAGAAGAAAGCAATGATGTATGGTATGTTGACTCAGGTGTATCAAACCACATGACAGGTCATGCAGAATGGATGGAGGATGCAAGGAAAATGGAAAAACCAGGATTTGTGGAGACTGGTGATGATACTGCACATCCTATTGTGCAGATTGGAAAAATTCCCTTGTCTATGCAGGATGGGAAAAAGAAATACCTGTCCGATGTATTTCATGTCCCGAATATCACCAAGAATCTGGTTTCTGTTGGTCAAATGGTTGAGCAGGGCTTGCAGGTCAGATTTAATCCTCATGGATGCTTTGTAGAGGATATGAAAAATAAAGGTCGCTTGATAGCAAAAGGAAAGAAGAAGGGCAGAATGTTTACATTGGATGTAGACATGCCTGAATTGAGTGCAGCAATGTTTGCACATGGGACCGGTGTAGTTGCAGATATTGATATCTGGCATAAACGCATTGGTCATGTTAATGTACAACGACTTAAATCAATGCAGGCCCAAAACATTGTTGCAGGATTGCCTAAATTCAAGGTTGCAGAAATGCATAAGGTATGTGAAGCCTGTCAGTTTGGAAAACAGGCAAGGAAACCATTTCCTAGACATGTTCAAGAGAGTAAGAAGCCATTGGAATTAATCCACTCTGATGTGTGGACTACTAAAGCTGCATCTCTTGGAGGCTGTCATTATTTTGTCAGTTTTATTGATGACTATAGCAGAAAAGTTTGGGTGTATTTTATGAAAAAGAAAAGTGAAGTTTTTGGGCATTTCAAAACTCTTAAAGCTATGGTTGAAAAAGAAACAGGCCTGCAAATAAAATGCCTAAGGTCAGATGGAGGGGGAGAGTACCTCTCAAATGAGTTTGCAAGGTTCCTGCAGGAGCATGGCATAAAGCAGCAATATTCATGCAGTCATACCCCACAACAAAATGGAATTGCAGAAAGGAAAAACAGGCATATTGGAGAGGTATCTCGTGCCATGCTCAATGAAAAAGACCTGCCAGATTTTTATTGGGCTGAAGCAGTTGCTACAGCAGTCTATATAATGAACAGGACTCCCACTGCAGCAATACATGGGGTGACTCCAGAGGAGAGGTATACTGGTAGGAAACCAGATATTTCTCATTTGAAAATTTTTGGTTGCATTGCCTATGTACATGTGCCAGATGAGTTGAGATCCAAGTTGGATCCAAAAGCTGAGAAGTGCATCTTTATTGGTTACTCCCTGCAGCAAAAAGGGTATAGATGCTATAACCCTTCTACTCGTAAGTTTACAGTGAGCAAAGATGTTGTTTTTGATGAGATGAGTAGCTGGTATAAACCAGTAAATGTGATTGATGATGTAGATGCACAAAATGGTAATGCTGCACAGAATTCACAGCAGCAGTCACAAAACATTAGTGGACCTGGAGCATCCTCTAGCAGTGGTTCACATTCTTCACCATGGACAGGTAGATTGAGATCAGGAGAATCTTCTCAAAGCAATACAGATAGTGGTATGCAGGTATCACGAAAAGGAAAAGAGAAGGTTGATCAGCCCATGTTTGATGTGAATGCAGATCACTCTTATGTGGATGGTGAATCGAGTGGCTCAGAACAGAGCATTGATGATGAGTTGGGCATTCCTTCTATTATTACACCTGGAGTAAGGAAAACCAAGGATGTTTTGAGAGCACCTGGGAGTGAACCTACTTTGCGCAGGTCTACAAGAGCTAGGTATCCTGTGGATAGGCTGAAATATGATGGATTTACAGCCATTCACTATGCATATATGGTCAAAGTGATACATGAACCAGAACCCACTTCTTTTGAGCAAGCCATGGGAAAAGAAAAATGGGAGAAAGCCATGGATGAAGAAATGGATGCCTTGGAAGCAAATGCTACATGGGAATTGGTACCTTTGCCTAAAGGTAAGAATGCAATTGGCTGTAAGTGGGTTTATAAAGTGAAGCACAATGCAGATGGTTCTGTGAATAGATACAAGGCAAGATTAGTAGTCAAGGGGTATGCACAAACATATGGCATTGACTATGAAGAAACATTCAGTCCGGTTGCAAGGATGGCAACCGTAAGAGCAGTCATTGCTATGGCTGCATCAAAGGAATGGTCTTTACATCAAATGGATGTAAAGAATGACTTTTTGCATGGTGACTTGCATGAAGAGGTCTATATGGAGCAGCCACCAGGTTATGTGCATGATGTTCATCCTGAGTTTGTTTGCAGGTTGAAGAAAGCCTTGTATGGCTTGAAGCAAGCACCTAGAGCATGGTCTGACAAGATAGGACAGTATCTTGTCACTATTGGCTTTCAGATTTCCAAGGCAGATTTCTCACTTTATGTGAGAAAAACAGAGAAAGGTATTATGCTACTTGTCATTTATGTTGATGATTTGATTATGACAGGTGATAGTGATGAAGATATCCTTCATGTGAAAATGCTATTGAAGCAGAAGTTTGAGATGAAGGATTTGGGAGAGCTGCGTTATTTCTTGGGCATTGAGGTGATTAGATCACCAAGTGGGATACAGCTCTTGCAGAGGCAGTATGGATTGGACATGCTGTCCAAATATGGGATGACAGGCTGTAAGCCTATTTCAGTTCCTTTGGAGCAGAATGTGAAGCTGAGCGCAGATGCAGGTGAGCTTCTGGAAGACCCTACTATGTACAGACGCATAGTAGGAAGTTTGATTTATATGACTATTACCAGGCCAGATTTGAGCTATGCTGTTGGATTGGTAAGTCAGTTTATGCAGGCTCCAAGGAAACCGCATTTGGATGCGGCTAGACGCATACTCAGGTATGTGAAGTCCACATTGCAGTATGGACTATTTTATGAGACTGGGGTTCAGATACACTTGCATGGATACATTGATGCTGATTGGGCTGGTAGCATTTCTGATAGACGATCTACCAGTGGATATGTGTTCTCTTTTGGGAGTGCTGCAGTCACTTGGAGCAGCAAGAAACAGCCTACAGTTGCCTTGTCGAGCACAGAGGCCGAGTACAGGGGTGCAGCAATGGCTGCATGTGAGGTAGCTTGGTTGCATAAGCTACTTTATGATATGCATCAGCTTACAGATGGGCCGGTTGTCATTTATTGTGACAACATGAGCAGTATACATTTGGCAAATAACCCAGTCTATCATGCTAGAACAAAGCACATTGAGGTGCATTATCACTATGTGCGGGAGAGGGTTTTACTAGGTCTTATTGATCTAGTTTATGTCAGCACAGAGGATCAGGTAGCTGACATATTCACGAAGGCATTGGGCGCAGAGAAGCTGCGCAAGTTCAGAGACCTGCTTGGTGTGCAGGAATTGGGATTGAGCTCGAGGGGGAGTGTTGAGATATCGAGCTCCACTCGTGATACGCCAGGGTGACCGTTGAGTACTTATGTCACCGACTTGTCAGTTTGCAGACGCGGTTGGTACACCGCCGATGAATAATAGCTACATGATAGCTATCCTTATCTACTCTAGTTCGTGGCTCAGTTAGTATGCCACCTTAGTTAGTTGAGTTTGGTTTTGAGACCCATATAAGGTTCTTCTATTTCTTTGTAAGTGAGTTCTTTTTGGCTTACACAACTAAGAAGAGGAAAACTGTTTTCAGCCTCCACCCTTGTGTGTCTTCCCCCATTGTGCAAGCAAGAAAGCTACAAGTGAGACTCCTTCCTTCTCTCCCACAATCTTGACACTTTGGGGCCATCGCAATTGGGACTTGGACGGGCAAGTGGAGGATGTGCTAAAATTCTCTGCAAGCTGGCAATCCTTTCTTCCCGCAAGGGAACTCCCTTCACAACCGAGTTGTGTCCTTCCACGGTCTGCGGGTGAAACACCCCCTAGGAAGCTTTTTTTGTGGAAGCTTCTTAAGAAGCTTCTTTAGCTTCTTTTCTGTCAGTCCACAGCATCTCCTCCTCCTCAACCACGTTACCATGGCAAAGATGATGGTGGCGGCATTTGGCAGCCTGGCAGAGTGTAGGCAGAGCAGGGGGCGTGGCACGTCAGGCGGAGCAGGGGGCAGCACTGAAGATCACGGGGGGGGGGGGAGGGGGGGCTACATGTTAGGCGACCTGCCTGAGGGGGAGGGGGGCTCCCCTTATGTAGTGGGGAGGGGATGGTGAGACGGCCGTCTAACGGGCTGCCACCCCACACCTAGGGGGTGCATGCCCCCCTCTCCCTCTCTTACTCTCTCTCTCTCTCTCTCTCTCTCTCTCTCTCTCCCCGACATGCTGGCGGGGAGAGAGAAAGAGAGATGAAAACATTTAAGTTAATTTTTAAAAAAATTAAAAGGGGGGGTTCTCATGGGGGAGGCACGGGAGAGATGTTACAATCAAGGAAAAATTAGGTCTAGAGATGTGAAGAGATGTCAAAGAAACCAGTTCAGGTGGAAAACTATCATTTTTTGAAAAGAGGTTATTCAAGAAGTTGAGGGGGGGACTATCATGTGAAGAAGGGAGTTAAAGTGAGAGAAATAAGATAAAAATGGGCGCCATCATTTTGGGAGTTTTTTGCTGATTAGCTGTAGATGTTGTCTTATTTTCAGCATTGATTGGCTGCATTTGATCCTCTCTTACATCTCCTTCAACCTCATACCATTCTTGTTCATGATTCTTGAGTGTTGAGAGAAATTTCCAGCAAGATTAAGGAGAGATTAGTGCGTATTAGTGGGAGAAGAAAAAGATTAAGGATTTTGTAGATTGTTGGAAGAAGTGAAGGGAGAGGAGGAGTGAGCACTAGCGCTCTCAAATACGATGGATCATGCTTAATTATCTTCTTAATCAAGTATGAATGTTTTCATTGAAAAGTGAATAAGAAATGGATAGAATGTATGATTTATGGTTGTACGCATTCATTTTATGATCTTTAAAGGTAAAATGACACATACGAATTAAACTTCTTGCATTAGTTGCATTGAAATGATAGAGAAATTGCTAAAATTATGGTAAATTTTGTATTTTTAGACCATAATTAGAAAAAATTAAGAGTTTTGTATAATATTGATAAGAAATAAATAAAAATAGACTTATAATGTATTGAAAGGAACCTAAAAATAAAGTTTAATATACTAGAGATGAATCTACTAAAGGATATATGTATTTTAGTATTAAAAATTATAGGTTTTTACTGTAATTGATAATAATTAAATGTATTAGTGAAAGATTAATGATGAAGATCCAAAAAATTTTCAATTAGGTCATGATGGATTTATCTATTAAATTTTAGTTTGAATGGACTTTTAAAATTAAAGTTATTGAATTTTAATGGTGAAAATAATAGTTTTTGGGTATTTTTGGATAGTAGTTAGTAAATACTAAGAGTAAATGAAAATGTTTATGGATGGAAATTGGTACTCAAACTAAATTCAATATAAGATTCTTTCAAAAAATATATTTTGATGTATTATAATCAAATGTAATTATTATAAATATTTTTACTTTTTTGGATAGTAATAATGAAAAATCAATAACTTTTGAAAATGAGTGAGTTAGAAAAAATATTAAAAATAGACTATAGTTTATTTATTATTTAGAATTTTCTCATAAAATTATATTAAAAATAAAATTCATTTGTGTGTATTTCCTTTGTTAAATATAGTTCTAGACTGAAAAAGTAATTAGTAAATATTAGCGATAGTATTAAATTTCTAGTAGAAATTAAGTATGGATTAAGAATTTTGAAGTTATTTATTTCTCTAGTAGAAATCTAGAAGATAATGAAATTTATTTATTAGAGGTTGTAGTTCAAAATAAAAGTTAAATAGTGATATTTAGTGAATTGTAAATATGCAAAGAAGGTTATTAGTTTGACTACTAAGAAACATGATAATATGACTTCTGTGCTGATAAATTAAAGATGAAGGATACATAAATATCCACCTTAAACCTTAATTAATACAATGTCTTTACACACATAGCCATTTTACCTGCGTATTTGGGGGTTTTCTAGGGGGACTGTCAATGCCGAACTGAGAAGACCTAATAAAGGTCAGTGTATGATCAAAGAGAAGACGGATCAAATCAGCCCAAAATCATCCAATGTAGACAAAGTGTCTATCAAGATCATAGACATGTAAGAGATCCCTATCTCATATACTCAAGAAGCTCAAGTGCATAACCCACAAGCTCTTTGTAATATCCAGAGATAGGGTGAAGCTCCCATTGGCAGAAAGATTAATGTCAATTAATAAACCAAACTTAAAGATAGTATATGAATACATAAAACATCATGTAGCCAAGACCTTATATCGATGGAGCATCCAGAGCAAGGGATCGATCAATCATCACTTATAGCATCGAGTACATCATGTAACTGTCAATGTCAAATTTCTAACAACCAAATAAGTATCCAAGAGCTCCAAAGTATGCAAATGAAAGCTTGGCTAAAGCTCAAAGTAGAAATCAAGCAGAGACAATGTAAGGAGCATGCATTTCTAACATATCCTTCAAAGCATATATCGAAGGGTCAAGCATAGACCATAGGCATAATAACTATCACAAAGCATGCCACTATAGATCAATTTCAATCAAATGCCAACCAAGCTAGAGCTTGATCGAAGCTCAAAAGGCATTCCAGAGCAATACAAGACATGTGCCAACCTTTGTATACATCCGTGTAGTTATATGAATCACCTAGGAAGCACTTGTGACCAATATAGTAAGGCAAAGCATAAAGTGACCAAATAAGCTTCAACCATAGTGTATCAAAGCAATAAAATCACTACTAATCTAAAATAAAATAGGGTCAAAATCATCTCCAAATCATTCCCATAGCATATGCATAGCATTCCCTAACATTTGGGGCATCAATCGGGTACCAAATGGCATCAGTAACTAGTTCTAACCATGCATAAACATCAAATGCTAATGTAACATTGCATGTGAACTACCTGTGGACTATTATAAGAGTCTTGTAACTAATGTATATTACTTCAAACCCAATGCCAATGATCAAACCCTTCAATGCCAAGCTCTAGGCATGTTTGTATGCATTAGATGAACCCTTTTCAAGTGCCAAGGCCTGGGAGAGCTGCTCAGGACTAAGTTGAAGTTGAAATGTGACCTCTGAGAAGCCATGCTACTGACACCTTTAGTCATGGAAGGGTTGGAGTTGCAACAAGACTTTGTCTGGGTGTGGGGATTCCCCAAGAACCCAGGGATGCTCCCTTCTGAAGGGTAAATGCAGCAGGAAGGTGTATGCTTCATAAGAACCAATGAGGCATGGCCGCTCTATTATTCATACCCTATGAACTAAAGTAAAGTAACAAATGAAAACTATAGAACCTTCAAATGAATGCTCTGAGGGTGCCCAAGAAGCCCCAATGCGAGCCGGAGAAGGATGAGACCCCGACCGGAAGCTTGAAGGTGCGGCCATGGCTACCAAGAGTGAAGATCAAATGGAATGAATGTTGAATGTGTGTTGGAGCGAAGATCGAGCTCGCAAAGAAGAAGGCTCTAATACTAGTTGAAGGGACATGATCCCTGAAGTGAAATCAGGAGTAGGAGCAAGAGCTATGGTGGAAGGAGTAGGAGTGAGAGAGAGAGACTCCAAATGTGGGAACTCCAACAGTGACAGTGTGTTACTGGCCTTCCCTTTTTTCAAATGTCATTGAAAGCATAAAGAATGAAGTGACATGGATGCTTATCACCTGCAAGTGTGTAGGTACGGGTATTATTATTCTAGTAATACATGGGCAGCTAGGTAGAGGCGCCTTTACCCCCAACACTCAGTACTCCCCCTTGAGCTCAACAACATGAGCTCATGTACTATAGGCATAGTCCTAAAGTGGTGGAGCTTCTTAAATTTGAAGGCCTTGGTGAGAATATTTGTAGCTTAATCCTATATCACTAGCTATAACCCACTCTTTAAAACAATGTAAATGGATCTCTATGTGCCTGGTCTGGTATGATACTGGTGCGCAGATCGGATGCTGTATGCTCACGTAGTGAATGCCGGAAGGTTCCCAAGAACAATAGAACTCTACTTTTTGCACAAAACTCAAGGTAAAAAGCATGCATGACATGAACAAGAGACCAATTGGGTGCAATCTCCCCCCATGCCTTGTGTGAGCGCTCCAAAAGCATGTATTAATCATCTTCAAGCTCAAATAATAGCCCAAATTACAAAATAGCAAGCTTTTAGCTTTTGAGTTTGCTTTAGCACAAAATAGGAATAAAGCTAACGGGCGGTGCCCAAAGAGTCTAGCATACCCAATACAATGTCCAAGTATAAATAACATAATCGTGCGCCCAAGCACATATAAAATAATAAATAAATATCCAACGCCTCAATAAATAGGCGTGACAAAATATAGGCGCCATGCCTAAAGTATGCGCCCATCAAAATATAAATGATAATTCGAATACCCACTATCCTCCAATGCTTTCCTCCGCCACTGCTGCTATCTCTACACATCAACTGAAGCATTCACGATCGTTAGTAAAATAATACAATTAAACCGACAAAAGTGAATACCTAGCAGTCTTCAGCTACATAAATAAATCAACTGGTTAGAAATCAATCCTAACCTTAATTTATTACGAGTGCGCACTCTAAACTCATAAACGTTTATTAATTTAATATGCATTTTGCGGAATCACCCGCTATGGAATCACCCATGTACACACTAAATTAATGAAATGCCCAAAAAGGACAGGCGTCCCCATCAACTTCTCGCACAAAGAATCCACTTTGTGTATGAGTCCCGGTCATCAAAGTTTATGGAATCCACCGTAAAACCTCACGAAATCTACCGTGGCACGGAATCCACCGTGAAATATGCCGCCTCCCATGGTCTTGACGGAATAGATAAAGGCATAAGTAATCCATACTGTTTACCATGATGTCTCTTAATTCTTTGACAAATCAAACATTCAGAAACAAAGTTAGATACATCGGTGTCCATATGCGACCAATAAAAATCTTCAGTTAATGTACGTAAAGTAGATATGATACCTCTATGACCTTGATATGGAGGACAACGAATCTCATTCAAAACAAAAGATCTGAATTGAACTGTGACACATAATCTCTTTTCATAAAACATGAATCCATCATTATAAGATAGTGAATCAATAGGAATCAAGTTATTTTGAACTAATTCTTTCCAATCAGCATGAAAAGTAATGTCCTGATGATAAGTATCTTTCATAGCAATCAAAGAATCAAATGATACAACAGAAATATTATGAATGGCAGGTCTTCTACTTAATGCATCGGCCACTACATTTTCTTTACCAGGTTGATATTGGATAATCGGATGAAAACTTTGAATAAAGGCTGCCCAATTGATATGTCTGTCAGATATTTGAGGTTGGCTAAGTAAATGTCTAATACTTTTTTGATCGATCTTAATCATAAATTCAGAGCCCATTAAGTAGTGTTTCCATTGTCTTAAGGCTTGTACCACAGCTAATAATTCTTTATCATATGTGGAATATTTCAGTTCAGAGGGTTTCAGCTTACAACTAGAATAGGCTATGGGATGATTGTCTTGCATAAGTACGGCTCCTATTCCTGATCCGCTAGCATCAATCACTACTAAAAAGAATGGTCTATTAAAATCAGGCAACTATAGTATAGGAGCATGGGTTAATGCATGCTTCAATAAGTCAAAGGATTTCTGTTGATTATCGGACCAATGATAAACAATACATTTCTTCAGAAGTTTGGTCAATGGTAAAGCAAGTAATGAAAAATTACGCACAAACTTCCTATAGAAACTAGCAAGACCTAGGAAAGATCGTAACTCATGCACATTTTTAGGTACAGGCTAGTTCAATATTGCTTCTATTTTCTTAGGGTCAACCTTAATACCATCAGATGATACAATATGACCTAAATAATCAATTTCTGTTTTAAAGAACTCACTCTTTTTCGGATTTTCATACAGTTGATTATCTTTTAATAACTGGAAAACCAATGACAAATGCTCATAATGTTCTTTCTCATTTTGACTAAACACCAAAATATCATCAAAGAAGACAATTACACAATACTGATATTTCAAAAATATACGGTTCATCATTCTACTAAATGTAGCAGGTGCATTAGTCAATCCGAATGGCATCACTAAAAATTCATAATGACCAAACTGTGTCCTAAATGCAGTCTTGAATATGTCAGACTTATCTCGTCTCACCTGATGATAACCAGATTTAAGGTCTATTTTACTAAATATGGCAGAACCTTACAGTTTATCCATAAGGTCATCGACTCTAGGAATTGGATACCTATTCTTTACAGTGATCTTATTTAAAGCTCGATAGTCAATGCACATACGATAGGTATTATTCTTTTTCTTTACTAACAGAACAGGTGCACCAAATGGAGAACTACTAGGTCTAATCAATCCTCTATTTAGTAATTCCTTAACTTGACTTTGAATTTCTTTTTGCTCTATATGGTTGTGTCTATATGGTGCTTTACAAGGTGGTTGTGTACCAGGAATCAAATCTATTTTATGGTCTTCTGGACGTGAAGGAGGTAAACCAGGTGGTAGATCTTCCGCAAAACAGTCTTTAAAGTGTACAAGAAATTCTTTATGCCTAGGGTGCATATGATTTTCTATAACTTGCAGTTCATTCACCCAAATGAGATAAGATTTACTACTTTTGCGTTATGCACGTTTAGCTTGAGTATGCGAAAGCAGTGGAAAAGCATTAGATGCATGCATACCATACAATGTAATATGTTTTCCTTGAAATTGAATATTAATTGAATGTGTGGAATAATCTATATCAGGGTTATGCTGATGTCGCCAAGGCATACCTAAAATAATATCACTGGACTGTAGTGGTACAACTAGAAAATTTCTTCTTTCAATGTATTCACCAATTTGAATTTCTAAATCATGCACCTCTTGTGTTCCATTATACTTATTGCCTAAGAATGCTGCTTTAATGTAATAATGCATAGGTACAGTCTGTAATTTCAATTCTTTTACTAGCTTTGCAGAAATAAAATCATGAGTACTACCATCATCATGCAAAATAATCTTTTCCTTTCCATGCACTAAACATTTCATTGTCAATAAAGAATGTGGAGTTGGCATACCTGGTAAAGTATCTGAAGGAGTAGTAATGTCATCTTCATCTTCCGTGAAATCAGGCATTTCTTCATGTTCGTCATCTTCCATTGCTCCAAGGTAGTTCATATGGACAGGTGGCTTCTTCGAATGGCAATTTGCTGCTAGATGTCCAGGTTGGTGGCATTTATAACATACTATAGGCTTGCCTTTGGTTACATTGTTTGCAATGGCGGGAAGTCTAGGGATATTAGGATTTGGCTGTGGAATAGGCTTAGGATTTTGGTTGATATTGGATGGTAAAGCAGGTGGTTTTGCCCAATTTTTACGGAAAGATGATGAAGGAAAACGACCTTGATTAAATCTTCTAAAATTTGAGTTGAATTGCTTAGATCCATAGTTACCATTGGGTTGGAATTGCTGTGGACGTTTGTCTCTTCCTCGCAGCTTGTCTTCAGTGTCGTGAGCTAATGAAATTGTGTCTTCAAGAGTTGCAGGCTTGAACATATTAACTTGAGCGTAGTAATGCCCAAGTAGTCCAGACATATACTTGCGCTTGTGTGTTGCTTCAGGTACGTCTTCAAGCATGCCTAACTGGAGTAATGCATTCCAAAAGCGTTCAGTGTACTGAGGAATAGGCTCACAATCCCGTTGCTGAAGAAGGTCCCATTGCTTTATGGCTTTTTCATGGAATTGTGGAGGAAGGAAATTCTACATAAACTTCTTCTTGAAATTCTCCCAGGTAGTGGGACAATCTATACTTTTACGAACCACGGTCCACCAAAGAGATGCTCTATCCATTAAATGATTAGTGACACACTTGATTTTATCTTTTTCTGCATATGTTTCCTCATGAAAATAGTCATCAAACTGACTAATGAATGCAAGAACAGTTTTTCCCTCTCGAGTGCTATTGAAAGTACGGAATTTGAAATTTCTTTTACTTATCTTTGTTTCCTTGCGGATGGATTGAGCTTCGAGAGTCGCGTCGATGGTACGTCGGATAAGATCTTCAGATTGAGGTTCCTCTTTGTCGGTAGTCGATCTTTGTAAATTAGCCAATTGAACTTGCAATGCTTGCCTAGCTCATTGTTCTTCATCCAACTGCATCATAATTAAATCCAGCTTTTGCTCTATCGTAGGTTCAGGTAGGTCGCCTTCATTAAATCATCCATATGTGGTTCCGTCATCCTGCAAAACTCAAAGGACCTCTCACCCTCAAAATCAAGTTAGCGGGATGAGCGTAGCTCAAGTTCGGGTGTACAAGGCTTATATATTTTTGTGTGTGGCTTTCACAATCTTCGCCTTTGACTATTGCGGGATTTGAAATCTTTGAAAAATCTGTGTTTTATCCTTCTGCGTATGCTAAAAATGCTTCAGCAAACCTGCGTATGCGAAGAGTACCTTCCAATGAACAACTTTGCAGTTCAGAGTTTCTACGCAGGAATAGCCCTTCTATGAGTTTTGAACAGAAATCAATTTTGACTTCAGGTGACTTGTCTGACTTGCAGAGTTGCAGACTTATGTGACTTGCAGAGTTCCAAGACTTACAGAACTTGGTTGATTTATCTGACTCGCAGAATTTCGACTTGAAGGACTTGCAGAACTTGCTGAGTTTGTGAGGCTTATGTGATTTGGAGCTTTTATGTGACTTTGGAGCTTTTATGTGACTTGTGTCTTAGAAGACTTAGTGTAATAGCCTTAATAAAGGGCAGCAAAATGTCGAATCGCAGGGGAGGGGGCCGTTTTTTCAGTGCGGTGAAAATTTCAGACCTCCTCTGATACCTCCCGATGAAATTTTAGAAGCTTAAAGCTTCTCTAAGCTTTCTAAGCTTCAATTTTTAAAGCTTTGAAGATATGGAAATTGAGACTTATCTCTGGTTCTTGATGACTTGAAGAAGAGGATGTAGGTGTGGTCCTCCGCTGCTGCAGGCCGGTCCTTTGCGATCTGATGATGGAAACAGAGATTCTTGATCGCCAGGAATCCACCCGTATCGACCGTTCGCGACGAGATTGACCGTACAGCTCGATCGTTCCAGGAGCTCTGTCTTCGCACAAGATGGATAGCGATTGGAAGCTCTTGATCTCGGCTTCGCTCTGATACCACTGGTGCACATATCGGATATTGTATGCTCGCGTAGTGAATGCCGGAAGGTCCCCAAGAACAATAGAACTCTACTTTTTGCACAAAACTCAAGGTAAAAAGCATGCACGACATGAACAAGAGACCAATTGGGTGCAATCTCCCCCCATGCCTTGTGTGAGCGCTCCACAAAGCATGTATTTTATGTATTAATCATCTTCAAGCTCAAATAATAGCCCAAATTACAAAATAGCAAGCTTTTAGCTTTTGAGTTTGCTTTAGCACAAAATAGGAATAAAGCTAACGGGCTAAAGCATACCCAATACAATGTCCAAGTATAAATAACATAATCGTGTGCCCAAGTGCATACAAAATAATAAATAAATATCCAACGCCTCAATAAATAGGTGTGACAAAATATATACTATCTCCATGACAATCATATACCCTTAGGAGTCTTGATTTTTATCTCTATAATAAGAACATGATATAGCTCTCCGAAAATCTTCATTTCATTCTCAACCTTAATAAGACTCTTCACATGGTCAATATTTATCTCACTATCATCCATAATAATCAAGTCATCTTATACACACATAATAATGAACACAATATCCACATCACTATTATATATATAAAGTTAGAGTGATTGTTTACTACTTTGCAAAATCCAATGCTAATAAGGTATTTTTCAATCCTATCATGCTACGCCTTGGGTTCTTGCTTTGTCCCATAGAAGGCCTTGGAAAGCTTGCATACATAATTAGGATGGCTATCATATATCAATGCATTTTTAACATCCATTTGATGCATGATCCATCTCTCTAATATTGCCACTACTATGACAATCCTCATAGTAGCCATTTTAGCCACTGGAGTTAAATTCTTCTCATAATTGATGCTATGAGTCTAGACATATCCTTTGGAAATGAATATTGCCTTACAGTGCTCAATAGATCCATCATACTTATGCTTAACCTTGCAAACCCATTTGAAACCAACAACTTTCTTGCCTCTTGGTAAAAGTACCAAATTCCATGTGTCATTTACCTTAAGTGCAACCACTTCTTCATCCATAGCATTATTCCAATTCTCATTACTCATTGTATCCTCAAAGCTAGTGGGCTCTACATTCTGTGTAAACTTAGCCATGTATGCATAATGATGAGCCACATAACTATCATAAATCAACTACTGAAGCTCCTTGTGCTAATCAAGTTTCATTGAATTGTAATAATGTGAATCTTAATACTATAAGATATAGGCCAAACACCGATATTTGAAGCGATGCAAACATTCATTAAAAAATTACCTCCGTTGTCGCTACAAGCATCAGTATATATGTCTCTACGGATGCATCGCTTTTGTGATGCTAATTTTTATTCCTCCATCTCTCTATTTCTCTCTCTTTCTCTCTCTCTTTGTCCCTCTCTCTAATTTTTATGAATCTCCCTCTCTCTCTCTCTCTCTCTCTCTATTTTTATCTTTCCTCCCTCTCTACTCCCTCTCTCCCTCTCTTTATCTCTCTTTATCTCCCTTTATCTCCCTCTCTGTATCTTAAAAAACAAAGAACCTTAAAAAACTCTCTCTTTATCTTAGAAAATAAGAAGTTACTTAAAAAACAAAGAAATGGAAAGCAATGTCTCCCTCATAGAACAAAAATGTGGATTAGAAATTATAGCTTCTTCTCTGATGGCTCTAAAAGGGGGGTAAAACCACAAGACACCTGATCATAGATCTCCCAGATCACTCCTTCTCCTTCTTCTAGTTGAAAGTGCACTTTTCAACCTGTTTACAACTATCGCGACGTGCGCGATTTCATCAATCTGTCTTTTTTATGAAAATCCCATAACTGGCTGAAAAATCCACTTGCTTTTTGCATGCCATCCTAATCTAGAAGATTTTTTAAATTTTTCAGATTTTTATAATAAATAATATAAAAAATAGACTAAAATTATCCAAAAATCTAGTATTTTTGGATAATCCATGCCACGGACACTAGTACTAATGACTCGGATCACATTGACTCTCTACATTAATAAGAAAGTCGGATGATGATGTATTCCAAGCTTTTTCACACTATGTCCGTATACAATCACAACAACAGATGCCAATATTTTTCATCAAAATTGGCTATCGCTATCATCCAATTCCATTTAGTGTAAGAACCTTATATTCCAAAGTGAATGAGAGAAGATAAAAAAGCTTTTATCCATTGTATTTCCTTTCTTACTTTCATTATTTGTCATCTTCATCTTAACCTTTGGTTAAGCTTCATGAAGCTATGGGATGGCTCTAACACTGTAAATAGACAAGAGGAGGGAGAGATGAAGCTCTCAAGATCATACATACAAGGAGAGCTGAAATCTTCTCCTTCATATTTCTTCTTCTTCCACACAAAAGACATAATCTACAATAACATAAAATACTAATATGAAAATGCAAAATGTGACTAAGGATATATGAGGTTGCACAATGAATGTGCCATAACCAAGAGTGGACCATATGGGTGTAGTCCAGCTATAGAACCATTGGTATATTCTCCATGTTGATCACATGACAAAAATGTGTGAGTAAAGTTCTACCACATCACTAAAGCATATAGTGGATGCTAGCTCATGATGAGGAGCTTGAAATCTCAATAGCTCCCATTAATTATGTTAATTGAAGAAATCAAACTTTAATGAATATGAATATAGAGTGTATTTATTTGTATATGTCATAACAAGAGAGTCATATTTGTCATAAATTTCTTTGGCATTGAATCTTGACCTCTATATTTCATTGTAGTAACACAAATAGGATTAGCACAAGAATTAGATCCATGTTATATGAATACATTTGAATTTATAATTACATCCACTCTAAATGAGCATGCGAAATATTTAGGTTGACTATGTTGCGTAGTTTTTGAAAAAAAAAGAATCCTGGTCTAATTGTGATGATGTAGCCATCACGATTTATATCAAAGTGATGCCATATTTCATAGTGCAGGTGGTGTAACATGGAGAGTAGCCAAAACCAAACATATAAAGAAATGTTCATGAAATGGAAGTGACTATTCAAAAAGAATACGTTGAAAAATAATGGCTGGGAAGGTAGAGCTTATTGCTCCTTAAAACACTAGTATAGGAGGCACTACTGGAGTAGACATAGGAGATGTAGTCTTTGCAACAAAACAAGTACTACTAGTAGAGGCTGAGAACTATCACTCCTTTGTCTATGCACTTATCGATGTACACAAAGAAGAGGAAAACCACTTTCCAAGCAAATATTCTATTCTTCTATTTTAGTTAAGCTAAAGAGGATCAAGATGTTCTTGCTCAATGAGAACAAGAAAGGTTCTTAAGTGTATCAAGCATTTCTATAGTATACTTCAATTATGCTTGATGGAAGAAGTATCTAAATATATCCACCAATGTAAATTCATATATTCCTTCAACATTATGTTATATTTGGAGGTGAATATACTTAAGCTAATTACCTTGGTTAATGATATCTCTTTAGCCCATGATGTTGAACAAAATAACACCAAAGAATAAATGCCATGACAATAATGTTAATCTCATGGAAATTTTCCTTCCAAAATTTTTGGTGCTACTAATGATTTTGATTGCTTATTGACCTTAGATCTATCCATCACTAAGTATGGACTACTACTCTTTAATCTACAAGATAGCTTTAAAGATCTAATTTAGTTACTATGAGCTTTTAATCATGCCCTTTGGTTTAACTAACATTCCAACTACTTTAATTAGTAATACAATGAATCACATTTTCTTCAAATTTTAGCATTGTTTGATTCGAGTCTGATTTTTTTCTTTGATGATAAGTTGGTTTTCAGTAAAACTAAAGAGGAATACATAGAGCACTTTTATTTAATATTGAATTTACTAAAATAAAACTAGTTTTATGTGAATCTAGAAAAGAGTAATGTCTCTCAATCCAAATTTGAGTATATAGACAATTTAGTTTTAAAAGGAGGAATTAAATTTAATCTTAAAATATAGAAGTAATTTTCAATTAGCCAAAGTATAAAGGTGCATGAAGTTCAATCTTGTTGAGGATTGGCTACATTTTTCACATTTTTTGTTTTCTTGCTTTGCCTTTGACAATGTTGTTAAATAAATGAATTGTTTTTTGTTGGAGTGAAAATAAAAAAATTTATGAAAGCATGCACTAACCCATGCTTTTATTCTAAAATTGCCTAATTTCAATCATCCACTCCTTTTAGTTTTTATAGATACACATGGTTCAAGTCTTGGCACTATATCAATACAAGTTTCTCATTGGATTGCTTTTTCCACTTGTAAACTTAAATTTTCTAAGCTTAAGTATAGCACATATTACAAGGAAGTATATACGGTTATAATTTGTATACGTCACAAAATTATTTAATGGAATCTAAATTCATGATTAAAACTTATCAATACAAAAGATGAAACACGTTATTTCTCAATCACATATTTATTATTTTTATATTGACGGGTTGCTTTTAATCAATCTTCTCATCCACTTATTCAATATTAGACTAGTCATGAGAATGTTTTTCTTAATACTTCAAGTCACCATCATAATATTCCAATTATTTCTTCTAATTTATTTGATTATATGAATAATCCTCATTTGAATTATCTTTATTTTCAAGATACCTAGTTTCACATATCAAATAACTCTTGGATTCCTATTGAAAATTTTGCCTATGTTGATGATTATTTTACTTTGAGAAACATCTTTTACAAGTTAACATCTCAAGCTTATTTTTTAATTGACTTTCATGATATACATAATTTTGTGGGTTAAAATTGGATGAGTAATATAGATTGACTAGAAGGAGTTGGATCAAAGAATTCTGGTTAGCTTTCTTGAGCCTTAACTCTTGCACACAAGGGAACAAGGGTTGCATGCACCTCACTACACTTATTTCTTTTACATTGCACTAGGGCTTCTTATACCCCTTTCTCATGAACAATTTCCATGCCAATCGGGGGGGGGGGGGGGTGATGCATTAACTAGCACTATTTTAGGTGCTAGAATGGAATGCAATCCACTAAGGCTATACTCAGTAAAACTTAGATGCATGTGAAGAAGATACTGCACCTTCAGTTGAGTTCACATAGCTGATGCAACAAATGGGAAAGTTGGGACTTGCTAGAAACCCTAGGGAGAGGAAGCAAGAAGAAAAGTGAGTTGAGGGTTATAGAACAATTTGAGCTATGGTGCTTTGGACTATTTATAACCTTGTTGAGTGTTTGTGAGTGGGGGTGTAGCAAAGTAGTAATTGTTCATCAAATAGGGGGGAGGTATGAGTGCTAAGGGGAAATAATGTCATCAAAGAACTCTATATACTTCTCATTAAGCATAAGCAATTTAGGCACTATATCTTTCAATGCATCAATGATTCTTTGTGTGAGCATTAAATGCGTTTATTTGGCAAGACCTTTTTAATTACATAGCTTTATGTGAGCATTGACTGAGATGATGTGCATGGCAAGACCTTTTTAATTGCATCTCCTTAAAAAACCATAAATATGCTTTGTGCACTCAGTGCATCAATTGCACATGCATGTTTTCCTTTTTCTCTCTTGCTATCCTTTTTCTCTCTTGCTATTTGCAAAATGTGCTCGCCACCCTACACTTGCATTGTAGCTCAACCCGTAATCTAACGGTTAGTTGGACCTGACCTGTGGAAATTTGATGCTCTGGTTTGAGCTCATTGCAACTGCAAAGAAAAACTCCTGAAGATCAATTTCAGCGGGATCTCTCATTAGACTTCAATCCCCTTGCCATTTCCATCAGAGGGTGTTGAGCTTTCAAGGGGACTTGTTATAGTTTTAGGAGCTATCATGACTCAAAATATACAAGCACCAATGAGTAGATTCTAGCTAGTGGGGTGGGCCTGATTTGTAGCTTGGGGATGGTGTACATCAAAGGTTCATAGTTGGTGAGAGCTCGCCTGAATTAAGGAGCTTGCAGTGCCAGCCATTGAATGGCTCAGTCAAAGCAAGAAAGAACATATAAATATAGTCCGTGCCATAGGAGATGTAACTTATTTAATAGAGAGGCAGCTGTAGTGGTGCAACTAGTTAATGAGGGAGACAGCTAAAGATAGACAAGTTGACTAGAAGAGTGAAGCACTGAGAGAGATTACAAAAGTGACAACACTTTGGAACAACATGAGGGCTACATAAGCTTCAGCATAACCGAGGCAGAGAGCAATTATATTAAGATTGATCTAATGTCATGTGGAAAACTGATCGAGAGATGACTACTATCCAACTCAAGATTGATGGATGGCGGTAGCTACATTAGAAGTGACCAAGAGTGCATGCTAGGTGTAAAGGTGATATTTTCTTTCCAAAGAAGCACGTCATTTTTGGAACACTAGGCCTACTGTAAAGGTCGTGCTTGAAAAGGGAGAGTCCAAGAGGCTAGTGCTACTATGGGGAAAAGTGGGAGAGCTAGCCATGAGCTATAGGGAAGGGAAGGGTGTCAAGAAGTTCATGTAGAAGATCATGAATTTCTTTCAGGAAAAGGGAGTGTCCACTGAAAGCTATGTCTACTTGAGACCAACCAAGCAATAAAGGTAGTTTATAGAGGTGCCACTGAGGCATGATACTTGAGGTAGACCGGTCTTCTTCATCATCTCTTATAAGTCCTCGAGCACACCCCTCACGATAGTATATTTTCATCTTCGAAGCTCTTGTAATAATGATTCCTCCTTTGTACCTTTAAATGTGTGATCAGGATGCTACGATTTCTGAATGTAATGACAATCAAGTGTTGTTTCTTAAAAGAAACTGCACCTTACTTTGAAAGCATCCCCTTATACACTATAGTCTTTCTCGAGTCATAGATAAATCTTGGATGTCAAATGTCTTAGAGAGAATGAAGCATTAATGAGAGATTTATCCTCAACTTGCATTTACTTTAATATAAAAAAAAGTGGAAAAGAAAAAGTGAAGATAGAGGAGGTGCTTAACATCCTATTGATGTATTGAGGAAGATGACCTATGTAAGGAGCAAACAACTTACTACAAGTATAAACAAGCTTGAATTGAGGTAACTATAATAATGGCTCCCCATGGTTCTTATCGTTATAGCTTTTGGATGGGTTGTCTTGAAAATGTATGGTCATGAAGGTTGATCAAATGCCTTAAATGAGCTGTTCTAGCAAAGAGATCTGTGAGAAGATTATCCTTTTGTTATCTTTGAGATGTTTTGACATGGTGAAAGAATTAGCTTTAGCTGAGAGAATTGCATTGCTAATTGAGATAGTATATTATCTATTGCATGCTCCATTACATTGACTCGAGGTAAAGTTTCCAAGACCGAGTATAAGAGTAGGAATGTCTATGGGAATTGGATGGTTCAAATATTGCATTTTTTGGTGATGTTTATGAGACTCTATGTAGACAATTTGTTGCTATAGCACTCTTATAGACAATGTTTAAAGGAGTCATGCATAAAGAAGTCCCTTGAGATGATAATGATTGCTTAGTTTACCATGATTGGAACTTGTTAGTGTGTTGAGAGAGAAAAATGAGAGAACTCTTTCAAGTTGAAAGACATAAGACTATCTTCCTTAACATGAGTTGAGGGCTTGAGATTTTTGACTTGTGTAGTCATTAGGGGAGTTTTGAGGTCTCGAAAATGCCTTTTAGGAGATAGACAGAGAGTGCTCTAGACCAATAGGAGTAGAGCCTCCATAACAAAAGTTTTATTTTTAAAAATATAAAAATTTATTTTACAAAAAGATATATATATATATATATATATATATAAATATTATGACTTTATATTATCAATATCTATTTTTAGCCTCTTATATTTGTGATTATGACATTCTTTGCATTAATGATATGTATGGATTAATGATAATGACATATTTAATCTAAATTCAAATTACTACAGACCTTGGCACTTTTTTTTCCTCCTTTTATCTCTCTCATGTTTTTTCCTTCTTTGTGGTAACTTAGTCATCTCTCTGTTTCTCTCTCACTCTCTCTCTCTCTATATGTGTGTGTGTGTGTGTGTGTGTGTGTGTGTGTGTGCCATGGATACAGAAATTTGACCTTCAGCAAGGTTTCCAAGCTCCCAAATCACATCCATATAAGTGTTTAACTCATTCCAAAAAGATGGAAGATGGATTCCTACAATCATTAGCAAAGGCAGTTGGATCACCATACAACAAACAAAACATGGGAAAAGGCAAAGATATGAGATCTTGTTCATCTCTGCTTGGAAGGGTAGAATCCGAGATTTCAAGCTTGGAGTAAATAAGAATAGTATAAAAGAGGTTCTGGTGTAAGATGTGTTTATTCATAGAGAGCTATATTTGGAACCTGGAAGTTCAAATCTTCCAATGCATAAACCAAATTGTAAGGATTTGATTCTTAAGGTCTTTCTTTTCTTGGACTTTGTTTAATGTTTTTCATTATAACATTTGTTCATTTGTCTTGTAGTAGATGTCTATCCCTCTAATCTTGAGGAATGGCAACTTGTCGAGTCTATTGTTGATATGATTGATGTGATGCATGGCTTGATTGGAGAAGATATGTACAAAGGTAGAAAGAAGGTAGAGCTTGTAGAGAATGGAATATTCTTCTATGACCATTCTTATATTGTCCCCATATAGCGTAACCAATGGGGATCAATATCCCCCCTTCCTTTGCCAGATTCTTCAAGCTTTGAGTGGCCTTTGCCAAATCCAGCTACTAGTGAGGGCTATAGATGTAAATACATTTTGAGATATAGAGAGCATTAAAACCTAGTATCTCAAATAGGCTAAGCAAAGTTATCTTGTTCATGCCTATTAATATATTTGTTGACTTCTTTTCTCATGCTGAGATAAGATGATCAAAGGCCATGCTTTCAATGAAGAGATAACATATGATCATATTATAGAATTTGTTGATGAGGGATGGGACACTAGGACAAAAGGAAAATTTATATGTAAGATAGATCAAGACTTTATAGCTTTTAAATATATGATTGCTACTTAAAATTTCATTCACTTTTGTCTGTGCTCATGATAAGAAGCTAGATACTTTGAAGAATCAACTCAAAAAAATCTTTAAGATGAAGGACACAGGACATGCCTCACATATTATTGAAATGTGCATCACGTACAATCGCTCTCAAGGGCTTCTTCACTTGTCATAGAAGGAGCATATACACAAGGTCCTTGAGTGCTTCCATATGCAAGATGTTAAGCCTATTGGATGTCCTTTACCTTTCCATGTGAAGGTTAGTTAGGAAAATTATCCCCAATCAAACGAGCAATAGGCTGAGATGGCCAAGATCCCTTATGTATCCATGATGGAGAGTTTAATATTTACCATACCGCCTTGATATATCATTTCTAGTCAAAGTTTAGCATGCTATATGGCTACACTTAGCATGCAACATTGGGATGCCATAAACGGTATCATGAGGTACTTGAAAGTCACTACAAATATGAGCATTTGCTATGGTTGGTGCGTAGATCGGATGCTATACGCTCGCATACTGAATGCCGGAAGGTCCCCAAGAACAAAAGAACTCTACTTTTTGCACAAAACTCAAGGTAAAAAGCATGCACGACATGAACAAGAGACCAATTGGGTGCAATCTCCCCCCATGCATTGTGTGAGCGCTCCACAAAGCATGTATTTTATGTATTAATCATCTTCAAGCTCAAATAATAGCCCAAATTACAAAATAGCTCGCTTTTGGCTTTTGAGTTTGCTTTAGCACAAAATAGAAATAAAGCTAATGGGCGGTGCCCAAAGAGTCAGGCGTACCCAATACAGTGTCAAGTACAAATAACATAATCGTGCGCCCATGCGCATACAAAATAATAAATAAATATCCAACGCCTCAATAAATAGGCGCGACAAAATATAGGCGCCATGCCTAAGGTATGCGCCCATCAAAATATAAATGATAAATCGAATACTCGCTATCCTCTAATGCTTTCCTCCGCCCACTGCTGCTATCTCTACACATCAAGTGAAGCATTCACAATCGTTAGTAAAATAATACAATTAAATCGACAAAAGTGAATACCTAGCAGTCTTCAGCTACATAAATAAATCAACTGGTTAGAAATCAATCCTAACCTTAATTTATTACGAGTGCGCACTCTAAACTCATAAATGTTTATTAATTTAATATGCATTTTGTTGAATCACCTGCTATGGAATCACCCATGTACACACTAAATTAATGAAACACCCGAAAAGGATAGGCGTCCCCATCAACTCCTCGCACAAAGAATCCACTTTGTGTATGAGCCCCGGTCATCAAAGTTTACGGAATCCACCGTAAAACCTCACGGAATCCACCGTGAAATATGCCTCCTGGCATCATACCCCGGGGTGGGATAGCAATTGACCTCAATTGCTAGTAGAGTGGGGAAAGCATTTAAGTCTTTAGGGTGCATCCATTGGGCTTCTTCTACCGGATGGTTCTTAAATTTGACTAGATATCTAGAATATCTTCGCCCAGTTCTAGTGGTCATAAATTCAGTATCTATGATAGCTTCGGGTTCAAGTATTTCAATCTCTTCCTCTAACAAAGGTGGGTTTTCATAAACAGGGTGTACAGGTAATTGGCCTCTAAAGGGTCGTAATAAACTAATGTGAAATGTGTTGTGAATTTTCCAGTGAGGTGTTAATTTTAACTTGAATGCATTGTCATTAATTTTGTGAATGATCTTAAATGGTCCATAGAATCTAGGTGCTAATTTGACAACTGGGTGTCTATCTACACTTTGTAATCTACGTTTTTCTATTCTCAACCAAACATAGTCATCAACTTTGAAATTCATTGCTTGTGTTTTCTTATTGGCTTGTTTGGTATATGATTGCTGGGCTTTGGCAATCATGTCTTTAACCTCATAAAAATAGTAGCGTGCATAGTAGCAATATCATCAGCACTCTGAATTCTATTTGATAAAGATCCAACAGGTGTAGACAATCTATAACCATAAATCACTTCAAACGGTGCTTTCTTTGTAGATGTGTGTGGTGTATTGTTATATGCAAACTGCAATAAATGCAAATGTGTGTCCAATGTCTGTGGTTTAGAAATAGTATAAGCGCGTAAAAGATCTAGAATAGTACTATTAGTGGCTTCTGTTTGTCCATTAGTTTCAGGATGAAATGCAGATGAGAAATCAATTTTTATTCCTAGGTTAGCAAACAAAGTAATCCAAAAGTTGTTACAAAATCTAGAATCACGATTAGAAATAATAACTTTTGGTAATCCATGGTTAGTAAAAATAGTTTTCAAAAACAATTGTGCTACCTGTGATGCTGTTAAAGTTTTCTTACATGAAATGAAATATGCTTGTTTACTAAACCTGTCTACTACAGTCCAAATCATATCATGGTTAGCTTTAGTATTAGGTAAACCAGTAATAAAATCCATAGAAATTTGTTCCCATGGTCTTGATGGAATAGATAAAGGCATAAGTAATCCATACTGTTTACCATGATGTCTCTTAACTCTTTGACAAATCAAACATTTAGAAACAAAGTTAGATACATCAGTATCCATATATGGCCAATAAAAATTTTCAGTTAATGTACGTAAAGTAGATATGATATCTCTATGACCTTGATATGGAGGACAATGAATCTCATTCAAAACAAAACATCTGAATGGAACTGTAACACATAATCTCTTTTCATAAAGCATGAATCCATCATTATAACACAGTGAGTCAATAGGAATCCAGTTATTTCCAACTAATTTATTCCAATCAGCATGAAAAGTAATGTCCTAATGATAAGTATCTTTCATAGGAGTTAAAGAATCAAATGATATAACAGAAATATTATGAATGACAGGTCTTCTACTTAATGCATCGGCCACTACATTTTCTTTACCGGGTTGATATTGGATAATCGGATGAAAACTCTAAATAAAGGCTGCCCATTTGATATGTCGGTCAGATATTTGGGGTTGGCTAAGTAAATGTCTAATACTTTGTTGATCAGTCTTAATCATAAACTCAGAACCCATTAAGTAGTGTTTCCATTGTCTTAAAGCTTGTACTATAGCTAATAATTCTTTGTCATATGTGGAATATTTAAGTTCGGAGGGTTTCAGTTTACAACTAGAATAGGCTATAGGATGATTGTCATGCATAAGTACGGCTCCTATTCCAGATCCGCTAGCATCAGTCACTACTAAAAAGAATGGTCTATTAAAATCAGGCAGTTGTAATACAGAAGCATGGGTTAATGCATGTTTCAATAAGTCAAAGGATTTCTATTGATTATCGGACCAATGATAAACAATACCTTTCTTCAAAAGTTTAGTCAATGGCAAAGCAAGTAATGAAAAATTACGCACAAACTTCCTGTAGAAACTAGCAAGACCTAGGAAAGATCGTAACTCATACACATTTTTAGGTATAGGCCAGTTCAATATTGCTTCTATTTTCTTAGGGTCAATCTTAATACCATCTGATGATACGATATGACCTAAATATTCAATTTCTGTTTTAAAGAACTCACTCTTTTCCGGATTAGCATACAGTTGATTATCTTTTAATAACTTGAAAACCAAGGACAAATGTTCATAATGTTCTTTCTCATTTTGACTAAACACCAAAATATCATCAAAGAAGACAATAACACAATGCTGATATTTCAAAAATATACGGTTCATCATTCTACTAAATGTAGCGGGTGCATTAGTCAATCCGAAAGGCATCACTAAAAATTCATAATGACCAAATTGTGTCCTAAATGCAGTCTTGAATATGTCAGACTTATCTAATCTCACCTGATGATACATGCAAAATAATCTTTTCCTTTCCATGCACTAAACATTTCATTGTCAATAAAGAATGTGGAGTTGGCATACCTGGTAAAGTATCCGAAGGAGTGGTAATGTCGCCTTCATCTTCCGTGAAATCAGGCATTTCTTCATGTTCTTCATCTTCCATTGCTCCAAGGTAGTTGATATCGACAGGTGGCTTCTTCGAATGGCAATTGGTTGCTAGATGTCCAGGTTGGTGGCATTTATAACACACTATAGGTTTGGCTTTGGTTACATTGTTTGCAATGGCAGGAAGTCTAGGAATATTAGGATTTGGCTATGGAATGGGCTTGGGGTTTTGGTTGGTATTGGATGGTAAAGCAGGTGGTTTTGCCCAATTCTTACAGAAAGATGATGAAGGAAAATGACCTTGATTAAATCTTCTAAAATTTGAATTGAATTGCTTAGATCCATAGTTATCATTGGTTTGGAATTGCTGTGGACGCTTGTCTCTTCCTCGAAGCTTGTCTTTAGTGTCATGAGCTAATGAAATTGCGTCTTCAAGAGTTGCAGGCTTGAACATATTGACTTCAGCGTAGTAATGCCCAAGTATTCTAGACATATACTTGCGCTTATGAGTCGCTTTAGGTACGTCTTCAAGCGTGCGTAACTGGAGTAATGCATTCCAAAAGCGTTCGGTATACTGAGGAATAGGCTCACGATCTCGTTGCTGAAGAAGGTCCCATTGCTTTATGGCTTTTCATGAAATTGTGGAGGAAGGAAATTTTGCATAAACTTCTTCTTGAAATTCTCCCAGGTAGTAGGACAATTTATACTCTTACAAACCACGGTCCACCAAAGAGATGCTCTATCCACTAAATGATTAGTGACACACTTGATTTTATCTTTTTCTGCATATGTTTCCTCATGAAAATAATCATCAAACTGACTGATGAATGCAAGAACAGTTTTTCCATCTCAAGTGCCATTGAAAGTACGAAATTTGAAATTTCTTTTACTTATCTTTGTTTCCTTGCGGATGGATTGATCTTCGAGAGTCGCGTCGATGGTACGTCGAATAAGGTCTTTAGATTGAGGTTCCTCTTTGTCGGTAGTCGATCTTTGTAAATTAGCCAATTGAACTTGCAATGCTTGTCTAGCTCGTCGTTTTTCATCCAATTGCATCATAATTAAATCCAGCTTTTGCTCCATCGTAGGTTCAGGAAGATCGCCTTCAGCCATTAAATCATCCATATGTGGTTCCGTCATCCTGCAAAACTTTTAAAAAAAACCTCACACTCTCAAAATCCAATTAGCGGGATGAGCGTAGCTCAAGATCGGGTGTACAAGGCTTATATATTTTTGTGTGTGGCTTTCACAATCTTCGTCTTTGGCTATTGCGGAATTTGTAATCTTTGAAAAATCTGTGTTTTGACCTTCTACGTGTGATGAAACTGGTTCAGCAAACCTGCGTATGCGATCAGTACCTTCCAATGAACAACTTTGCAGTTCGGAATTTTTGTGCAGGAACAGTCCTTCTATGAGTTTTGAACAGAAGTGAGTTTTGACTTCGGGTGACTTGTCTGACTTGCAGAGTTGCAGACTTATTTGACTTGCAGAGTACCAGAACTTGCAGAACTTGAGTGACTTAGTAGACTTGCAGAATTTGAACTTTGTAGACTTGCAGAACTTGGGAGATTTTGTGTGATTGGAAGCTTAGGAGACTAAGCTTTAAGCTTAGTGAATTAAAACAGGGAATTTTAGGGGGGGGCGTTTTTTCGCCCGGCGAAAATCTCGCGGACCTCCTCTGATACCGTTCGTTGATGATTTGAAAGATTTAATCTTTTTAAGCTTAAACTAAGCTTATTAAGCTTATGAAGCTTGCTTAAGCTTTTAAACTTGTGGATTAGAAGACTTATCTCTCTGTAACTCCACGACTTGTATGAGAGGATGTAGGAGTGGTCCTCCACTGTTGCAGGCCAGTCCTTCGCGATCTGAGGATGGAAACAGAGGTTCTTGATCGCCAGGAATCCAGCCGTATCGACCGTTCGCGATGAGATTGACCGTAGAGCTCGATCGTTCCAGGAGCTCCGCCTTCGCACAAGATGGGTAGCGATTGGAAGCTCTCGATCTCAACTTCGCTCTGATACCACTAGTGCGCACATCGGATGATGTACACTCGTGTAGTGAATGCCGGAAGGTCCCCAAGAACAAAAGAACTCTACTTTTTGCACAAAACTCAAGGTAAAAAGCATGCACGACATGAACAAGAGACCAATTGGGTGCAATCTCCCCCCATGCATTGTGTGAGCGCTCCACCAAGCATGTATTTTATGTATTAATCATCGTCAAGCTCATATAATAGCCCAAATTACAAAATAGCTCGCTTTTGGCTTTTGAGTTTGCTTTCGCACAAAATAGAAATAAAGCTAATGGGCGGTGCCCAAAGAGTCAAGCGTACCCAATACAATGTCTAAGTACAAATAACATAATCGTGTGCCCATGTGCATACAAAATAATAAATAAATATCCAACGCCTCAATAAATAGGTGCGACAAAATATAGGCGCCATGCCTAAGGTATGCACCCATCAAAATATAAGTGATAAATTGAATACTCGCTATCCTCCAATGCTTTCCTTCGCCACTGCTGCTATCTCTACACATCAACTGAAGCATTCACAATCGTTAGTAAAATAATACAATTAAATCGACAAAAGTGAATACCTAGCAGTCTTCAGCTACATAAATAAATCAACTGGTTAGAAATCAATCCTAACCTTAATTTATTACGAGTGCGCACTCTAAACTCATAAACGTTTATTAATTTAATATGCATTTTGCAGAATCACCCGCTATGGAATCACCCATGTACACACTAAATTAATGAAACGCCCGAAAAGGATAGGCGTCCCCATCAACTTCTTGCACAAAGAATCCACTTTGTGTATGAGCCCCGGTCATCAAAGTTTACGGAATCCATCGTAAAATCTCACGGAATCCACCGTGGCACGGAATCCACCGTGAAATATGCCTCCTTGCATCAATGGTGGTCAAGATACTATAATCATGGGTTACACTGACTCTGACTATGCAATAAGACATGTAGAAAGTAGGAAGTCCCTCATCCAGTTGTATTTTATGTATATTTATACTTTGTCACTTTTTCTTGTTCTCTCCTTATTAGAGACACATTCATCTTAAAGTAGTAGGTTGTTGGGGGTAAAGGCACCTGTGCCTACACTGCCTTGTATTTACTTCACACACCATGACCGTACTCTTGGTCATTACAAGTGGAAAGTGTGCATCACTATCACTTTATTCTTTATCTTTTCAGTGATTATTGAATAAGAAAGACTTGTCACACATTGTGACTGTTGGAGTTCCCACATATGGTGTCTCTCTCTCTCTCTTTCTCTCTTGATCTACCTACCATAGCTCTTTCTTTGCTCTTGCTTGCACTTGTGTGCTTCCACTCAAGCTCTACCTTTTAATGGTATTTTTCTTGAGAATCACAACCCAAGTCTATAAGGTTGCCTTGAAAGTCTCGTCAAGTGATCTAATTTGTTTTGTATCTTTGAATGGATCCATTGTGATCTCCAATTCATCAAGACAATGAATCCCATGGGAATACCAAGCAGACAAACTTAGATAGCTATGTGATCCCTAGGTCTACTTTGCATACCAAGCATCTAGCCTTATCCCACAAGAACACAATATTAGTGAGTTTGGGAATCTCCCAATTCCCATTTTTTGAATACTAAAAAGGTGCCACCCCGATAACATGCCCATAAGTTTCTCAAAACCATATGATGTGACCTATAATTGGAAAGTGCTTGAAAAATGGAACATGAAACAATTTATTTAAAAACAATTTCTCTTGATTTTTTTCCCATATATATAATCACTAGAATAGCAAACCAACCCAAAAATCGGGTTACCACCCTTGCCCTCTTGTTCCTAGGTCTTCCAATGCTAAACTACATTGGACTCATATAAGTTTCCAATCCTATCTTTAGGTCCAGGACAGAGATTATAACAAATCAAAGCCCCGTTGGTTCTCATCCACCATAATGGTAAATCTTTCTATACGAAAGACCAAAACATGCCTAATAATAGTCAACTATATTAGGCACTGTACAAAAACTTTGAGTGTAGAGTAACCAAGGTGGCCATAGGGATAGCAATACACTTCATTCCCATTTAGCTACTCAAGTTATAGATATAATTAGTATAATTTCTTATCATATTTAAAGGCAATCACAATCAATTGTTCATTTTTTTACTAATCAATCTTTTCAAAATAATACTTTTTAAAAAAAATCATTAATTCACAACACACAATGTTCATCTCATGCTCTTACACATACTTTGATTTTCATGAAGTTATTCTCAATACATGTGAACAAACTTTAGTGAAAGTATTTTTAATTTCATGCATATGAATATACCTTATTAAAATATCAAGATCTTGAATACCTTTTCTTCGTTAAAAATTTACAATTTTCAGCGATTTGAGATACTATCTTGATTTATTCAGATAATTCAATAATGATGAACTTTACTTTTTAATTGATTAAAAATTTTAAGTTTATGATTTTAATAATTGATTGAAATTGTCCAATCTAGGTGTTAATAAGGTTTTTATGTAATTTTATTATGATCTTAAGTATTTTAAGAAACTTTAGCTATTTTTTCCCAATTAAAATTTCACAAAACTAATATTTCTAATCATACTATTCAAATAACTTGATTTTTTTATTATTTTATTTATTTTAGTTTTTTATATTTTTGGAAATTTTAATATTATTTTTAGCTATATTTCTAATTTTTGAAACATAAAAATACTAAGAAAAATTAGGATTATTCTATTAATTTTCATGGGACTTTCTACTACTAGTAGAGTTGATAATAACCTAATTTTTATAGGATTGAGAACATATGATTTGAGTATACTAATATGAAACACATTCTAGATCTTAAGACAATGGTCTAAGGTGAGTTTATATACATGAGTTCCAAGGCATTTTATGATCTTATAAGGTCCATAGTATCTAAGACTTAAATTTTTGAATTTCCTAAGAGATGGGAAGCTTTTCTTGTGCTAAAGCCTCAGAAAAACCATGTCACCTTCCTTAAAGGTTAAGTCAATCCATTTTGGGTTGGTGTAGGGATTTTGTCGATCTAGCATGGCCTTTATGTCCTATCATGTCACCAACATCATCTTTTAGGCTTTTATTGTTATGGATAAATTAAAAATATAAGAGTTGATAAGCACTCTTTTCCATATAATGCTTGAAAGGGGGTCATTCCAATGCTTTGTTCAAAGGATGCATTGTAGACGTATTCTACCAATGGTAGGTACTCGATCAACTTCTTTGGTTCTTTGCTACAATAGGCTCTCAAAATATCCTTCAAGACTTGGTTTACTCTTTCAGTTTGCCCATTGATTTGTGGGTGTTATATGCTATAGTGAAACATAACTAAGTTCTGATGGCTTGAAAGAGACTAGTCCCAAACTTGGAGATAAAGAGAGTGTCACAATCACTAATGATCCTTTTCAAAAACCCACGTAGACAAAATATATTTTTGATGAAAATTCTTGCAATATCATAGACTTCACATATTGACTTTACTACAATAGCATGAGTTACTTTGGTAAGCATGCCCACTATTACAAGGATAGAATCATAACCTCCTTGAATAGTTGGTAAGACAACTATAAAATCCATGTTTAAATACTCCCATTTCATCTAGGGAATATCAAGAGGGTGTAGTTTACTAGGAAGCTCAAGATTCGCTCGTGTGGGTGAAGATCCATTTTAGGATTTTGTGATTGGTGATGAGGATGAGTCTTCGACTAAGTAGATAATGGCACTATAGTTTAAGGGCATGAATAACTACCAAAAGTTCTAGATCATGTGTGGCATAATTCTTCGCTTAAGGTTTAAGCCTTTGGAAAGAATATGCTATGGGTGTGCCTTTATGGGAAAGAACACATCATGTTACAATAATGCTAGCATCAATGACTACTTCAAATTCTTGAGAGAAATTAGGAAGCTTTAATATTAGGGTCGTAGTGATGCATTCCCTTAGCTTTTCAAAGCTTTCCTACTCCGTAGGAGTCCATACTATCCTTATTTGCTTTTTAAGAAGCTCAATCAAGGAAGTGGCTATAAGGGCATAATCCTTGATGAAAAAATGTGATACCATTCTGTGAGTCCTAGGAATCCTTAGATTTCTTGGATAGTTTGGGGAGGTGGGCACTCTTGGACATCCTTCACCTTGGCAAAATCAACTGAGATCCCTTTGGCTAAAACAATGAATCTAAGATGCTTGATCTTCTTGAAAAAGGCACATTTTCTCCACTTTGCATAGAGCTTCTTTGCCCTCAAGGTATCAAAAATGACTTTGAGGTGGGTTGGATGATCTCTCTTTCTTTGAAATAGGTCAGGATGTCATAAAAAAATACAAAAACAAATCCATCAAGGTAAGGTCTAAAAATGTCCTAGACTGGTCTATTGAAAGTATCCGATGCATTAGTCAATCCAAAGGACATTACAATAACTTCAAAATGGCCGTACCTCATATTGGAAGCAATTTTTGATATATTCTCGTCTTTCCAGATTTAATAGCAGTTTGACCTTAGGTCAATTTTTAAGAACAATTTTGCTCCTTGAAGCCTGTCATCAAGCAACTTATCAATTTGCAGGATCAAATATTTATTTTTAATGGTTACTTGATTTAGCCCATGATAATTGATGCAAAGTCTTAAGATTCTATATGTTTTCTTTTAAAAAAGTATAGGAACAACCCATGGAAATTTACTTGGTCAAATGAATCCTTGTTCTAGAAGTTATTTAATTTGTTCCTTTAATTTAATTGCTTTAGAAACAAACATTTTGTAAGGCCTCTTTGTTGGTTCGGCCCCCTGAAGTTAATTTAATTTCGTAGTCCACTTCACGATTAGGAGATAATTCAATTATATCTTCTAGAAACATGTGAACATAATCACTAAGCCCTAAAGTTTCTTCAAGGTCTATAAGTAAATTTTCTTTATTCAATTGGATTAAATAAATGGGTAATCCCTTCCTTAGATCTTGTATCAATCAACTAGCTTTTGCTAATTGAAGTCTAGATTTCCTTATTTTTCCCTTAGTTTGAACTAAGGTTCCATCGATGTTATTGAACGTGATTGTACCTTGCCCACAATGGATACTTGCCTAATTACGACCTGGCCAATCCATCCCTAGAAGACAATCATAGGTACCCAAGGATAGAATGCTAAAATTTATCCTAGTATACTAATTTTCTAAGTATAAATCGACATTTCTAATTATTTTATTTAAGTATACTTATTTTCCATTTGCTAGTCCAACTATAAGTTTTCTAACAAGGTTCAAGATCCAATTATTGTTTCTTAGTATACTTAGGAGACATAAATTAATGAGTAGCACCAAAATCGATAAGGCTTTGAAAAGATTTGCCTTGGTACTCTCTCTGCACTTATAGGATAGTGATGAACTGGAGTTCCTTGGCCTTTTGATTATTTATGATGGAATCATGGATTCCATTTCCTCATAAAGGGTAAAATCCTTCCCTGTTCTTGTCCAACAAGGAAACATGCATGGCCACCCATTTCTCATTTCGCTCCATGTCCTCTTCCTCAATTGTTGAAGTTATCCCTTGTTGGAGGATTGTGAGGAGGGTTAGCATTATTTGTACGAATGGGACATTAAGCCTTGAAATGGCCTAATTGGTTACATTTAAAGCAATGCGACTATGCTCCAATTTTGGGATTTGCAAGATGGAGGTTGTTATTGTTGTTGGTTTAATGAATGGGTCCATTTCTGAAAATATTGAATGGGTCCATTTCTGAAAATATTGAGGCAATACCAATTTCGATTTCTAATTTCAAGATTGACCTTGGCTCTCTTCGGATAGGGAAATCCATATTTTGGGTAGAAGGGGGTAGTACAAAATTTTCTTCTTGGAAGAGATTCCATCAAAGGTTGAGCTTGTAGAGTAACTTGTCTTCCAGATCGAAAGGTTTCACGACTTTTAGTTGCCCATTTAGGGGTGGGTTTAAGCCTTGACAAAAACGTACTACTTGTTGTATCATAGTCATCTTGGGGCCATACTTCAAAAGGGAAATGAAACGAGAGTAACACCCTCCTACTATTATTCTCAGCTAGTTCCTTAAGCTGAAAAACTTATCAATTCTATAAATCTGATAGGCTAGAGACAAGTATCTCCCTTGGACACTTGAAAGGATCTCATGAATATATGTATGTATCACGTGGGTTCAAAATAAGAGATTTTTAAAATATCATTTTCATACATTTTTTACATATAGAAGGGTGTCATATAAAGGGGTTGTTTATACATTGAATAAAGAAGGGTTGTAGTTTATTCAAGAAAAATTCATAGATAAGGGTTTATTTATAAATAGGCATTGAACACACATGATATAGAGGATATACATATAGTAAAACCCCTCGAGCTTGGATAGCTATCTTGATTTGTTCCCAAGTTTGGGATATCTTAGTGATAGCCTTATCATGATAAATTGTTTCCACCATAATCAGACTTTACTAGTGAGGCGTAACTGGATTATCATAGCCTGATTGGTTATGCATGTTGTAATGGAAGAAAATTACTATTCCATTAGTTTGATCTAAGTCTTTGCATTTGTTTTAATATTTATGCCTCCATAGTTAGACTCGGGCATTTAATGTACTTTAATGGAAATTTATTTTCTTATTGATTAGCCGAAGAAATTGGTGGGGGGATACTTGAAAGATGTAGGATAACCTTAGACAATATCATTCACGACAAGATGTTTTCACATCATGAAAAGGTCAAGTTTTATTGCTTTAGTATGTATAATATATAGCTTTGTGAAGAAAGCTTTTTGATACATTTAAATTAGTATTCTACTCATGGGACTTGGACACATGTATCTATTTATGTACAAGTAGTTTTTCATGGACTACGAGAAGTCGATCATGGCTTGGTTGTTTAGAAAATCCCTTCACAATATAATCATTTCATTTTAGTCTACCTAGGTGAGCTATCTTATTTGGAAGTAGAAAATCGCTAATCCCCGATCATAGATATATTGTTCTTAATGGATACTTCTATCATTCATAGTGATAATATTTTTTACATGTGGCTCTTTAAACAAAATTTGATGCCAAGAGGCATAGTCACTGTGGATTCCGTGAGATTTTAAGTTGGTTTCTGTTTCTTTAGTAATAAAAAGATCATTATCTTTAGTATTATTAATTAATTTATTTTTAATATGGATTATTTTAGAATATGAGATTTAAGATATGGTTTTATTGAAGTAAGCTTTCTTTATAGAATACCATGCTATTTTCTTAATGTGGTCAAGTTTTAGAAGGCTTTTCTAGCTTTCTTTATAAAAGCAACATGATCATGCGCAAAATAGGAGAATAGGGTGAAAATTGAGTTTTTTCGTTCATCCTTCATCCGGAATCAGAATTCAGAGCTTCAAGAGTAGTTTTGGGGGTTTTGACATGCTTGGACGCGATGGTGATGTCAAAATGTCAAGATTCAGAGCACAGAATTTTCTACAACAACTGCATTATGTTACATGATACCTCTTAACTCTTAAAACCCTGTATTTCAATTGATATTTGTACTTTCTTTGTAACTATATGTAAGATATGAATGTAAATATCCATGTAAAACTATAACATATAATTAAGGATGGCAAACCATGGCTTTTGCCATGGGGGAGGTTGGGCCCAATCTTGTTTTTTTTCTCTTGTCTTTCTCAATCTATTCAAATCCTCTTACGTATTATAATGTTGTTTGTATTTAATAGTTGAGATGTTTGATTTAATAGAGTTTTCTACTAAGTTCTATTATGTGTGTCATAAAGTTGTTTATGATTGAGATTTGATTTGCTAGATTTTCCACGTGTTCCGCTTCGTAACATTGGTATCAAAGCTTGGCTATGCTTCGAGTTTTCAATGGTATAATATCAGTGTATAAAGGTGAACACTGTGGAACAATCGCAATCTACAAGACAAATCACTACATATGAATATTGCAGTTGCATTTCTTCGGTTTTGGACAGTCTTATATCCATAATTGATTGACTCCAATTGATCCAATTTGTTCTTCTCTGAATTTGGATTATAGCATGGACTTCGCTATGCAAACAAGATGTTATAGCCAAAAAGATTTTGAAATTTATTTCATAGTAAATCATAGCTTGTTTTTATTTTATAAAAGTTTCAAGTTTAAGCATATTAAGTCTTTATTTATGTAACAGGCTATATAGAAGAGGCACTTGAAAGTAGTTTAGCTATTGCATATGCTTCACCATAAAAATCCTCTCAAACAACTATTTTTCAGGTAATGTAACTTTTTATTGGTTCATTTTTTAAGGATGGTATAGAAACAAAAGCTTTAGCCCTAAAAAAGACCTATAATTGTTATTTGACACATATTTTACAAATTTTGAATATTTAGCGAGTTATTTGAGTCCTAAAGTGACCTTGAATGCAAATTTCACAGCAGTATGTAGAAAATTGTGTAGTAACCAACTTTGAGCCCTATTTTTTAATGACCTTATCTTTAGATTTAGTAATCCATCATAGGGACATGAATTGTGGACCTTTTTGTTGTCTACAACTCTCTAGTTATCATCATGACTTGATTCTATCTACAAAGAAAGTTATTTATCTTGAAAGTATGTCTTGCAGTTAACCGAGACTTAGTGGAATTTGTAAATTTCAACCTATAGAGACATCTAATTTCCGATAGCTTTTAATCCATTTGGAATCTAAGTATGGTCAAAAAAAAAAAACATCTTAGCTTGTACAAAGATCTAAAACTTACATTAGACATGATATCTAAATATGCCATAGAACTTGAATATTACTATTTTTTACCAAGAGACTTGTATTTTATCCAACTTTAGCCTTATCTTTAGTATATTTCTTTTTAAATTTTAGTCTTAGTCATAAGTAAATGTTTTGAAAAATTTCTTATAAGCTCCAAATCTCTAGTTATAGACTTAACTTGATTCACAAGAAGATATAAGTTGTTTGTATTTAAAGTAGGCCTTCAATATGATTCTCACTCTAATTTTTGGCGATTATAGCATGCATTTAATGTTATTATCTTTTGATTGATAAACATTGAGACTAACAATTTTTTCTTAAAAGTACTTTGGAAAATTCTTTAACTTTCTAATTCTATTGCAAATTTAAGATTTCTAGTAAAGATAGAGATCTCCAATCAAGGTAAGATATGTAAGTCTTTTACTTTTTTTATTTTTTTCTAAAATTATTAGTTAAATTTTTACTTACTACTAAACTAGAATAACAATTTTAATTGTTATCGTCAATGCTTTGAGTATGAGACCTAGCATTCATAATATTTATGTCTTATCTTTTGACTCTCTTACTCCCATGAAAGACATTTATGTCACTAACACTAGTTTTTAATTTTATTAGAATCAATTATTTGCTAATAATTAGACTCCGATTGATTCATTGTCCTATACTAAATACTTGATAAAATTCAAAAAAAAAAGCTCATTCTATTGAAGATGTGCAACGGATGACTATGTGTGCCCTTGGTGCTTACCCTACACTGCTAGCTCCACATTGAGCAGCTAATAGCAATTGTGGACAACTGCTATTCCACTCGGGGGAATGATGCCAAGAGGCATAATCACAGTGGATTCTGTGAGATTTTACGGTGGATTTTGTAAAATTTATTTGTTGATCGGGGCTTATACATAAGGTGGATTCCTTGTGCGAGAAGTTGACAAGGACACCTGTTCTTATCGACCGTTTTATTAATTGATTTTGCAAAATTCATATTAATTAATTAAGATTTTACAAGTTTAGGGTGTGCACTCGAATTAAATTAAGGTTAGGACAGTGTTCCAACCTATTTTAATTATTTGTAGCTAAAGATTGCTAGGTATTCATGATTGTTTGTTTATTTTATTTATAAATAACTATGAATGCTTCAGTTGATGTGTAGAGAAGCTAGTGATGGCTTTGGGTAGTACTAAGCGTTAGCGTAAGTCCAAGCATAAATTTCATAATTATAATTAATTATCTTAGGTATAATATATAATATTATGTATTTATATGATATTGTATTATTAAAATTATTACTATATTTGTAAGTTATAAGTTTAAAATTCTTTAGTAATAATTAGATCATTGTCTTTAGTACTATTAATTTATTTATTTTTAATATAGAATATTTTAGAATATGAGATTTAAGATATGTTTTTATTGAAATAAGCTTTTTTGATGGAACACCTTGCTATTTTCTTAATGTGGTTAAGTTTTAGAAAGCTTTTCTAGCTTTATTTATAAAAGCAACAGGATCGAGTGCAAAACAGGAGAATAGGGTGAAAACTAAGTTTTTTCGTTTGTCCCTCATGCGGAATCCGAATTCAAAGCTTCAAGAGTCATTTTGGGGGTTTTGGCACACTTCAGACGCGATGGTGATGTCAAAATGTCAATATTCAAAGCACAAAAATTTCTATAGCAATTGCAACATGTTACATGATACCTTTTGACTCTTAAAACTTTGTATTTCAATTGACATTTTTACTTTCTTTGTAGTCATATGCAAGATATAAATGTAAATATCCATGTAAAACTATAATATATAATTAATGATGGCAAACCATGGCTTTTGTCATGAAGAGGACAGGAGAGAGGGAGAAGAAGAGAGAGAGAGAGTGGAGAAGAGAGAGAAGGAGTACATGAAGAGAGAGAAAGACTGTGACAAGGAGAGAGAAAGACTAGGAAAGGAGAGAGAATGACAGAAAGAGAGAGAAAGAAGCCATGAAAGCTGGGAGAGAGAGAGATGAAGATGAAAGAACACAATATTAGCGAGTTTGGGAATCTACCAATTCCCATTTTTTGAATACTAAAAAGGTGGCACCCGAATAACATACCCATAAGTTTCTCAAAACCATATGATGTGACCTATCATTGGAAAGCACTTGAAAAATAGAATCTATTGTGCTATAGAGCGCTCAATTTGGAGTTATAGTGTTCAAGTTATGACAAATCCAAAGATTTGACCACGTGTCCCAAAATCATGGGAAATTTCCATATTCTCCAATATGGTGTTAAAGGAGACGTGTATTATAATTTGATGCAAAAATCAAGTCCCTAACACCTTATATACCAGCCAATGTAGCTAGTATTTCCCCATTATTAAATCCCCCTCTCTTACATTCCAAACTTGGTCCAAGGACTCCATTAATGCTCATGTCTATTGTCCTCCCAGTCCTTGACCCCTGGGTCCTTCAATGCTCCTCCATTTTAGTGCCTATCCATGTGTACCTGAAGCTTCTTGGATTTTTAAACTGAAAAGGATAGTAACTGAGCATGTAAGGTAACTAAATGGATCAGAACTAGAGCTCTAATACCACTTGTCATGAAGAGGAGAGATGGAGAAGAAGAGAGAGAGAGAGTGTGTGTGTAGAAGAGAGAGAAAGATTGTGACAAGGAGAGAGAAAGATGGAAAGAGAGAGAAAGAAGCCATGAAAGCTGGGAGAGAGAGATGAAGATGAAAGGAGACTTGTATTATAATCTGATGCAAAAATCAAGTCCCTAACACCTTATATACAAGCCTGTGTAGCTAGTATTTCCCCATTATTAAATCCCCCTCTCTTATAGCTTTTGCCATGGAGGAGGTTGGGCCCAATCGTGCGTTTTTTCTCTTGTCTTTCTCAATCTATTCAAATCCTCTTATGTATAATAATATTGTTTGTATTTAATAGTTGATATGTTTTTTTAAAATATATTTTCACTAAGTTTTATTATGTGTGTCATAAATTTGTTTATGATGGAGATTTGATTTGCTAGATTTGCCACGTGTTCCACTTCGTAACATAATTATCTTGATAAGCTTCAATTCTTCCATCTGTCGAATTATTTTAAAGTTTGCAATAGGATAGGCTAATCTTTCAACATCAATAAAGCAATAGTTTCCATGAGAGGTCCATCAACTTTCTTGATAGTATCCAAAAGAATAATATAACTTTTCCACGATCTTCATGAAATCTTATCACCAAGCATAATCCAACAAGTACACAGTGGGATAATACATCGTGCAAACGACCAAGAAGTCATGCCAACATTCACTTTGAATTCATATGTGACAAGGTAGATTAATTTAACACAGTTAACAAGTCAATGATAACAAAAAGAAACCCAACTATATTATTTCTTATTTATATACAATACTTTTTGACGTAAAAGTCATATAGTATACAAATAAACCATAGTAATGTTGAACAAAAATAGCCTCAAATCTAGGTGACTCACTATGGATATTTAAAGTTAGATACTTGATGGGAAGATATGAAAATTCCTCCACCTAATAACCAAAAGAATGAGATCTATGTGCAAATACAAGTTTGGGATATATGACTTGAATCATCCTATGATATGCCACTTGGCTCGGGTCATCTCCTCACCCTCAGGAAGCTCAATAGTCCCTAGAGGGCTTATGTAGAAAGTAAAAAGTTGAACTATGTTGAGTCTCTCAAACCAACAAGTTCTCCACAACTCATACTCAAGGTTACTGATGCAATCAATGTGTATGCAATAGTCGGTGGATGTCTTGTACCAATTGATCTACTGTTCCCACTATCATGCATGAAAGAACTAGTATCATGGAGGTGTAAAAATCCAATCCATTAAGCAAAACACAAGCTCTCCCAAAGGTAGTCTACACTATGAGCCAACCTAGTAAACCAATTTGAACATCATATGAAAGTTATCCTACACAAAGTCACAAGAGTAAGGGAGGGTCCTAATTTTCTTTTCTCTTTATAACTTTTAGTGACTTCACTTTAAGACCATTCTCTTATCAAGTACAATTCATAAAACTCCTCAGATTCCATAAGTTATTTATCCTTTTGTTTACAAAATGTTACATTGCCAAAACTTATATTCAACTGGCAAATTGAGAGTGGTCTTACTAGGCTTGACTATATATTTTTCAAGAGGGCTATTATGTACATCATTGTCCAAGAGGAGATAATTTAGATGACTTGGTATGTTAAGGTTATGAATGAAGGAATCATGAGGTTGCAATCCAATGCGACTAGGGCTTAAGACTTTTGTGAGCATGGATTACACATACTAATTTTGAGTAATCATTTCTTATTTACAAGAATATGGGTTTTTAAATATTTGGTTGCAAAGAACCAAAAGGCTTCTATCAAGTCAAGTTTGTAAAGAATCGGAGCTCCTAAACTATGATATTCAATGTGCTTGACTTTTTAGCATCCACTAGGTAAAGCTTATTTCACAATTTCTAACTCTCTTCTTGAATTTTATACCAATCTGCTCCTAGAATAGTCTTGCCAATAATCAATGTAACATTATGCCTAAATGAAAGGTTGATGGATCCACAAGACGTAGTATATAAAGCTTGAAATACCTCATGACTTGTAGATTGGTGAAAAAGTCCCTAACGAATAAATTTAGATTCTAGACCACTGATCATAATATTGAATAATTTTTTTAAAAAATTCAACTTTAATATAATGATGGAGAGTGATTTACGTTTAATGCTCTAATATGACATGAAACATACTTGATCTAAATCACCCTTCAGAGGGCTAGCTTTTGGTAGTCCTCTAAGGATCAATTCTAGTCACCACCATCCATCCTAACTTTGAGCATTCAAACTTAGATGACTAGGTGATCCCTAGGTCTACCTTGTATATAAAGCATCTAGACTCATTCCATGAGAATCCACCTATAAGTTTCAAATGCACAACTACCACCTCTAACAGCAGTCTAACATTAGACTCAGGATGAGCACATTTCACAAATCACCCAAGTTTGAGGTAAGCAAGCATTGCACTTGGTTCAATGAGACTGAGAAATGACAAATAGCTAAGAACTCAACCCATCTGTCCATAAGGCATAGACTCGTGCGGACCCTCTAAAATGATGCTTTTCCATTCTAAGACTGACTCATAGGAAGGTCTTGATTTAACGGTCCTTATTCTAAGTTTGGGAAAAGCCACCTGGCTAAGTGTCATGGGATTTTTGACATACAATGTGAAAGTGGAGCATGCTCTATCTTATGGAAGAGTTTATGATTTGTCTACAAAATGGTAAGTGGCACATTTCTTAGTCAGTGGACTTCTCTAACCTACTCATTGTCATGATAATGGGTGCTCTTCATGTGGATAGTTTTGGGTTGTGAATAACAGTCAAGAATAGGGTAGCATGTTGAGAATGGATATTTAGTTCTCAAACATGGCATCGCTTGAGTTCTACAACTTGATTCTTGATCTCTACCTTTGGTAGACATGGTATAAATGACAAAGATAGAGTTTCTCTTGGAATTGGACCAGCATCTATAGCATGTCTTGCCATTGTAATGAAACTATAATTACATTTTTGAAGTGCTTCTAAAGGCTTGAAGATAGTATTTACAAGGATTTAAGCATTCTTATTTATATTTGTTTTCTATAGTAATGTGACCTATCATATTCCATCAATAGATTGATGTATGCATGAGATTTTGAGATATTACCTACAGTTTTTGGATTATGTTCAACATAGATGATTCATGTATTAGTGTGTATTACATTCAACATGTATTATTCATGTATTAGTCTCAGTTTGTGTTAGGCTATCATCCCAAGTGTGTGTATGTGCCTTTGTCTTGGGCATATCCATAAGATCTATCAAATGTATTATAAATTGATTACTCTACTATGATGTATGAAATGAAGTCACTCATTTTCACCTCTATCTATCTCCATTAAATCTTCCAAATTCTAAATTCTATTTTTTTAATCGTCTTCCATCTCCCAATCTCCTTACACCCTTCTGTCACTTATCCCTGTGGTAGACACACTCCAACATTGTGAAGTCGATGTCAAGGTTGGCGGAAGCAATATAGTCATGGGGGACTCATCAATGTTGGTTTGGGAGGATTATGCAACAAGTGGTCTTAGTATTGCAATCATAGCAACAACAATCCCAACAACAACAAAGAAGGCAAGATTCTAAAAAACTTGATGCTGCAACTATGCATGTTTTGCAGCACGTGGAACATGAGATGAAGCAATTGAATGCGCAGAATGTATCAACCTATCTATGAGTATATGTAGACAAGGTGATTTTTCACGGAGTTCCTTAGTATGCATGGAGTCAGTGTCTTGTTGTATATGCATTGCAAGAACAATTAGCTAAATTGTATCGAAGAGATGATAATTGGGTTACTTTTAAGAATACTCTCATAGAGGAGATTTTCCTGGAAGATACATGATTAGTTACAAGAAAGACATTTATAGATTGAGTGGAAAAACCTAACAAATTTCTTCCTACTACAACATTGTTGCATGAATTTGAAAGTTGTTATACTTAGTTGGATGTGAATGACCAACAATCATTGGAAAGTTAAAAAGTTAAGTTATTTTTTATATGAGAAATTGACTAATTAGTTAGAATATAAAACCTTAGAAATTGGGCTGAAAACTACATGGGTACATATTACTTATACTGTAAATATGATTGTAAAACAAGAAAGGATGAGACAGAGGTTAGGAACATGGTCTACGCCTACATTTTCTATTAAATGACTTGAAATTGCAGCAAATCCATTTGTGTATATGGCTAAGCAACCCACTATGCTGGCTAGTCACCCAAAAAGAAGATATTATAGATGAGTTGGTGAAAAGCTTGCATGACCTACACTTGAATATGATAGACCTTCACTCAAAGGTTATAAAATTGGATTTAAAAAGTGGAAGGAAAGGGGTGGGTAGTAGTCCAAAGGCTTGTTAGAGAAGGGTTGAAGAGACCATGTATATGGTGTGATAGCTTATAGTGATATAGAAACAAAGATGTAATGATACAGAACATGTAATGAAAGATGTCTTGCATTTAAAAAAACAGTAAGGAAAAAATAGAGGCAAGTAGCCTAGTTACAAGTTGTAATCTATCATAGAGATAGTAATTTAAAAAGTGCTTGAGGAATACATTCTTGGAAGCATGGTTGAATTTGCAATTGGTGAGATTCTAACCATGCATTCAAGAATTTGGAAATTTTCATAAAGTTTGGGAATTTCTAATATGATTAATATTTTGACACATGGTTAAATCTTATCCCCTTACTTGAAGCTAATATTTTCCCTATATATTATATAAGCAACCCCCCCAAGTCCCACCCTCAAATATGGGGTTAAGATTTGGCCACTTGGTCAAATCTTTACTCCATATTTGAAAGTGCAACTTGTGAGATTCTAAAATTCTCTAATATAGTATTTTCTTGGAATCGCTAAGCATGAACTCCATGATGGGGTAATAGATATCATTAAGCAAAAACGACGATTTGTAGGAGAACCTACTGAAGTATTGTTGCAAGTTGAAGAAGACATGGATTCACATGGTATTCATTTGGACTCTATTGATGATTCCATTTCTATCATAAAATAGATTGATGCTAAAAATGGGTTGTATAAGGGTGAAAATAATGATGTTATGGTGCACAGATCGGATGCCGTAAGTGCGCGTAGTGAGCATCAGAAGGTCCCCAAGAACAAAAGAACTCTACTTTTTGCACATGTGGATTAAGATATTGTCATTTTGGTTTGCTGGCCCATTGAAGAATCCATCAAGATTTATCCTCAAACCATTGAGGAGGGAAGATTTTGGAAATTTTTCTTGCAAATCTTTTGAAGCATAGCCCTTCTCAAGCTTTTTTTTCACCTTGTCACTCGAGTCTACTACCAAACTAGACTAGCATCAAATCAAGGAGGGAATTTGGAAGATTTGGAGTAGTTTTTTGGAGTATATTTTTGAAGGCCCTTGAAGACCTCAAGTCCAAAAAAGCAAGCAATACTCAGTTTGTTATAACTGGTATCTCTTGATACTACTCATCTAGTGTCTCTTAATACTTATGCACACTCAAGATCAACCTTTGAGATAAAAACATAGAATTCTTGGAGCTAATTTTCTTTTGCCTTTGCAACTCCGACATGGGAAAAGACCCCCCAACCGTCAGGTTCAAAGGGGTTGGGTTTCACACCTGGCAGACCCGCATCAAGCTTATCCTAATGAAGAAGGGTCTCTGGCCATCACAAGTGGTAAAGAACAGAAGCCTCATGATGTGGACTTGGTAGTCACTTGGTAAAATAATGATGATAAGGCTCATGCGATCATCAAATTGGAGCTAGATGACAGCTATATCCACCATGTGGATAACTGTGATACTTCACATGATACATGGAAGAGACTTGACAATTTGTTTGGTGCATAGTCTAAGTAATCAAAGTATGGTCTCTTGATTGAATTTGTCAAGCTTAACATGAAGTCCAACACATCACTTGCCACACATCTAAATTACATGAAAGGACTTCTAATCCAGCTTATAGGAATTAACATTAAAATGGAAGAAGATGTTTGCATTGGTGTTTTGCTTAAAAGTTTTCCTCCTGAATATAATAATGTATCAACATCCTTAATCAATATGCAAAATCCTAAGCTTTTTGATATCAAGGCATCATTGTTAGAGGACGAAAAGAAGCTTAAAACTAAGGAAGAACCAAGCACCTCTAGGGATGAAGAAGCGTTATATGTTGGCAATAGGTACAAAGGCAAGAAGGACCAACTTTTCTGTGATTTTTTGCAAAAGGACCAAACACATCGAGAAGTTCTACCACGCTAGAAAGAGGTCCCAAAAGACCTATCTTGTTGCCATTAAAGAAGAAGAAGATTATGGAGCAAAGGAAGAAGAAAAAGAAGAAGAAGACCACCAGGAGAAGGACAAGCCTCATTAGTCCTTCTACACCTACTCTAATAAATTGTTTTAGCCTTGTAATATCTAAAGCCCAAATGCTTCTATCATAAGCTTGTAAACTCCTCATGTATCCTTGTACTATAGTCTCTATACACTTTGTGAGGCCCCTGTTACAGCCTCTGGATGTCCACCATGTTTGTGGTACCCAGACTTAGCCTTTTCTCCGATAGCCTCTGGTGTTTACCATGTTTTTGATGTGCGATTGAGGAGGGGTGTTGAGATTTGCAATCATATCCATGCTTCCTCCTTATAAGAGCAGATGGGCTGAGGACATGCAGGCTGTAGGAATCCCATAGGCATAGAGAGAAATATTGGCACCTACCCATCTCTATATAACATTGTACTTGGTTCTCACTTTCATATGAGATTAATACAATGCCACTATCACGTTGCTCCTCAGTATAGTGTACTTGATGATTGTCATTTGCTATTGAGTCAAATTTATTGGTCTCTATCATGTCAGTGTCTTCATGTGTCCAGTCAAAGTCTATGAGCCACCATAGCTGCCATGCTCTAGATCCTGTGTTTTCACAAGAACCGATGGTCTTATCAACATAGATAATTTTTGCAAATGACTTTTGAATCGCATTGAAATTTCCACTCAAACTCTCCACAGAGGTTTCCATTCAATACTTGTTGTCAAAAATATATCTACAACCAAGAATTTGATATTAGTACTTGAGAAAAAATATCACATATGTTTTCAACTTAAGACTTACAATGTGTCTGCTAGCAAACACGTTCATTAGGAGACAAGTTCATATCCTTGGTTATGTAAACATTTTGCACTTTGACCAACCACCCTTCATGCGTAATTTTGAAGGCAATGATACGCCCCTTCTAGTGATATTTTATATCCTCTCTTTTTCTTCTTTTTACCTTGTGAGAGCCTTTACAAGAGGGCAACATGGTAACCCAATCATTTATGCAAAAGGTTTTGGGCTCCCAATTTTCATCTACTCCTTAGCTATAGATAGTGAAGGAGTTTATTTAATGAGAAGGCTGCCTTTTGGATTCCATACTTAGATTGAATTCGCAGAGAAAAGCGCTCACTGAGAAAGGAAAATGAGCAAAGGAAGAAGCTCACTGAGATAGGTGAATGAACTAAAAGGATTATTAAGAAGACTAATGAAAATATATTGGGGGCACCAAAAGCTCTCGACTTTCAAAAAAGTCATTATTAACTTTACAACATCTTTACATATCCTTTCTCGAATTTTATAAGTAAATAAGGACTTCGGGACTACCAAAACATGTTAGACTTCGGAGATTTTGGCTAAAAGAAAGGAGAGAATCACGAAGTGGACTCATTATCTCCAAAAACGAGGAGACAAGAATACCATATTCTTGCACAAGTGGCAAACACTCTTTGGCCCTTTCCTTAATCCCATGATTAACAAAAGTGAATTTTTTAAAGCGTTTGTGGTCCTAATGACTACTGTTAGTAGACCTGTGCATGATGTATTTGCCAATGTGAGTCCTTGGAAATATAGATTGCGTAGTCATGGATCACGTTCCACAGACACAAATGTATCAGTGAGGGGGAGATTGGACATGGATAAAGGCAACGGGAAGGTATTTGATAATGTAACAGGTTCATTGATATCAAGGTATGATTCCACTAATAGTCTAAATAGTGAGTTCAGAATACCTACAATTGTTACACCTGGTGTTAAGTAGAGGTATATATTGTCTCATGAGAGAGTGGAATCGCATAGTGACCTCACCTCTACAAAGATCATAGAGAGAAAGAAAACATGTTGACAGATTTACTTATAGTGGATATTCAACTAGACACTATGCATACATGACAGAAGTGATGAAGGACAAAGAACCCACATCATTTGTAGAAGCAATTAAGGATAAGAATTAGTGCAAAGCAATGGATGCAAAGTATGATGCTTTGCTCAAAAATGGTATTTGGGATTTAGTTAAGTTTCCTGAAGTCAAGATCTCCATTGGATGCAAGTGGGTTTACAAGTCAAACATAAATTAGATTGCTCACTTGAGAGATACAAAGCTAGGTTGTTTGTGAATGGTTATGCTCAATAGTATGGGGGGCTAGACTATGAAGAGACTTTTAGTCCTGTTGTGAAGATGGTAACTGTACGTACTATAATTGCATAAGCTACATCCAAGGGTTGGAATCTATATTAGATGGACATAAAGAATGCTTTCCTAAATTCTGAATTAATGGAAGAAGTCTATATGGATCAGTCAAAAGGATATGTATATGTTGAATATCCATCTTATGTATGTAAATTAAAGAAGCACTATATGGATTGAAATAGGCACCACGGGCATGGAATGCAAAAATCATCTCACTCTTAGAAAATCTTGGATTTCAGATGGGTAAAGTAGATCATCATGTCTTGTTTACAAAGAAGATAGAGAATGGCTATGTGATTTTGTAATATATCAAATATTTAAAAAAATCATGGGAAATATTTTTTAATTATTCTTCCGTCAGTGACGGTTTGTGCTGGAGGGGGAGAGGGATTTAGAAAGGCCAGCAAGCTCCTTGCTAGAGCTTGCCTAACCTCAATGGCCATGCCTCATGACACGAAGGAGAGGGAGGATCCCCCTCCCTCCCCTATTTAACAGAGGGGCTACTGCTATGGGGGGAAAAAAAAACAAAGACGCCATTGTGTTGCTGATAAGGAGAGAGTAACCGCCGCCATAACACCATGTCACTGCCGTAAGGAGGGAGTGAGGGCCGACGGTGCAGTCAATTAGAGTGTGAGAGAAGGGGAGGATGGATTCTGCGCTGGCCGCCTGGGCTCAGGGACGCGTCACCGTTGAAGGAGGGAGGTGCCGCCTCTGTTGCACCGTCGGACGGTCTTAAATACCCCCCCAATCTTTTAGAAGCTTGGAAGCTTCCAAAGGGGGGGCCTCCTTAACCCCCTTCTTGTGCCTTCAAACCTTTTATTACCCCCCCCCCCCCCCCCTTGCCCCGTATTTTAAGTCCCCACTCCCATGAGGTGTTGGAACCACGTGTTAACCCTTAAGCCTTTCTTTTGGGTCTATTACCCCCGTGTCCTAAAAACCCCCAAGGCCCCCTTCTTATGTTTTTTTGGAAACTCACCCCCCCCCCCTCAGGTTTTAAAATCCCCCAAGCCCCTTTCACCCTCGTGCTAAAACCCTTTCCCTTCACTTTGGAGTCACTCCCCCCCCAAGAGCACGAAGGCCTTAAGAGTCTTATTATTTTTTTCCCCCCGTGTATAATCCCTAAAAGCCCTACCCCGTGGCTTCGAGATCACCCCCCCCCCCCCATGTTTTATCCCTTGAAACCCCTTTCACCCCCATATCGTAAAACCCTCGAAGGGCCCTACTTGTGCCTATTATTACCCCCCTCGTGCTTTTAATCGCTCTTAAGCCTTTTCCTTGGGCTTTGAAGGCCGTGCAAAAATACCCCTTGGAACTCTCCCGTGCCTTGTGTTTTTTTTCACACCTTTCTATTCCCGTTCGTGTGAAGTTTACAAAGGCCATTAGCCGTCCCCATGGTTTAATGGGTCTTAGTCGTGAAAGATTTTGAAACACCCTTTCAAATTCCCGACTTCAAGGAAGGAGCCTTCCAAAAAAAAAAAACTACTTTCGACGGACGGTGTAAGGGAGCGACAGTGGAATTCCAAGGAGGAATTTTAAAGCTGCTTCCACGTCCGAAAAATTACAATTGCGATGCCTCCTAAGAAAGTCCAAGGCGCAACCGTGGGAGGGTCATCTCCCGGTATCCATGTGGATATTTCACCCCAAACCCAGGTTTTCCTTCCTAATTTTTATTTGATATTGTTGTAATTTAATCATGCAAGGTTAATTGTTAGAATTAGAATATATTCTCGTCCTAGTTGTTCACGACGAAGGAACTAGTCATCAATGTGTTTAAATGAAACATGCGAATAAAGAAAGCATAAAAGCATTTCTAGCAAATAGCTTATGCATTGAAATGAATTAAAAGATTAGATTATTATCCATTGAAATAATATACTTCGATTAAGCCTAGAATTATAAACTGCATCTCGTACTATTAATCCATATCCTCTTTGCAATGAATCATCATGGAAAGTGCAAGCATAAAATAATTCTTATGATGCATAAACTCTAGGAAAATATCGTTTGTCAACAGCATAAATTATTTTAAAGTAAAAGGTTGCTTGTTTAGCATGAATTTTGTTCGCAAAGTGTAGGAAGATTATTTTAACCTCAAATCGATAAAGTTTAGGATTGAAAAATCAATTTTCGCATAGACAACAAATCATGTGGAAGTAATGTCGAAATTATCTTCTAGACTTAACCAAATTGACATAAAGTTAAAACACCTATGCTACGAAATACTCGTTGGGAATGAGTTAAATTCCAAGAAACGCTTATACCTTAAATACTTGCCCACATTCCCTGAATGTAGGGACAGTGAATTGTAATCGAAAAAGGAACTAGGGTTTGTCCCTGAGAATCTTATGAATATGAAGCTTGGAAACCCTAGGTCTAACGACATCAGCTTAAAGAACCTGAAACAAATTGTTTCGTGACTCCATTGTCTCATAGTTCTATGCGACGCTTGCGTAGCAAATGCAGAGTCATACGATCTTGTGATTGGATCACAAGAGAATGGCCAAAGTCTCACAATGGGATTGGCGGATCCTTACGCAAGTTATCTTGCAAGAGGATGTATACTTTAGTATCCTTCTTGAGTAAGGAAGATTGTTTAGAAACTAAAGACCAGCCGATAGACTGAAGTAACCAATGAACTCAAGGTTTGATCAAGTTGGGCTAATAGGGTGTGCCCTAACCCAGGATATAGGGGATCTTGCCAAGTTGCAAGTCATCCCGAATCGAGTGTGCTGGACACATTCGAAAGGAAGGATTCATTCCTTAGCAGTTTGCCAATAACAAAAACGATCAATGGAAATGTTTGTGCTTGCTATAGATTTTAAAGCACTGTTTGGCTTTGTTTGATCAATGAATTAAAAGATAAATGGATATCTATACTTCAGGTTGAAGTCCTGAAGGGAGAGGCAGCTTCAGTTACCCCCGACTGCCTGCCTGACCCTAACCAAGGGGGTTGTTGACCGTGCCGGGATGGTGGACCGAACCCGTTGCGAGAGGTCTCTCTGTTGAGTGCTACTTGGAGCAGGAGGACGCTTGGGTGCCAGAGGGGCTCTCGCCGTAAATCCCTCACCTTCCGGGTCCTGCACAAGAGGCTAACGTGACTCCGGATTGGATCTCGAGGCCCGCATACTAGTCTACGGGTAGAAACTTGGATTAGTGATCTCTGTGAATTGCTGGATAGCCTTTGGGAAGATTGTGGATAAGCCTACGGGCTGAACTCTTTGTATTTCAAAGATAAATATGATGACCTGTTAATAAGGAACTTGTCTGATATTGTTTTTCTATGTCAAGTGATAAGATTACGTGAAGAAACCAGTGCCTAATGGGTTAATTAAAAGAAGCTGGTTGTTACATGTCCAACTAATGTGATTAGATAATTAAATAACTAAAACAACCCAAGGAAAGTGCGGAGGATGGGCCATAGGTCTGTCCTACGGATGGGTGGTCCCATTTGGCTGGGAACTTTTCTCAAATTCACGATGGACAGCAGGAAGATCATCAAAGAACACGAACAACAAAAGCGTTGACCTAGAGTTATGATTAAACTCGATTTACGTTGTTTTAGGGGAACAGAATGGGACTATGCCTTATGGCAGAGAGGTTGAGCTTTGCATCCCTCTCGTTTCCCATTCTCCTTGAACCAAGTGCAGCATGAATCAGCTTCGGACCTGGCATTCTGCATAAAGTAGTTTGCTTGGGTCTGATGCTAGTTGCTGTTAGGAAATGACCAATCAATAAAACCCTAATTCAGGTCGATCCTAAGTGGGAATGGCCAGAATACTTCCGCTACGTGGCAGACGCGGAAAGCCCTAGATCGCAAACCCCGTAACATTCCATGGGAGTGCCGGGCGGAGCTTTCTAGACTTCCTTTCCGATGGACTGCTGAGACGTGTCTTGGATGGCACTAGTGGACACGTTACAGATTTTGGTGGTTTATATAGATGACTTGGTCATTACAAGTGATGACACACAAGGCATTGATGAGATCAAATTTATGTTGTAGGAAGAGTTTCAAATAAAAGATTTGGGGGAGCTGAAATTTGTCCTTATTATTGAGGTCACACAGACACCTCAACGAATCTGGATGTTGCAAAAGCAATATGCATATAATATGTTGGAAAACTATGGTATGCTGGAATGCAAGCCTATGGATACTCCACTAAAGCAAAATGTTCAAGTTGAAAGTTGATAAAGAAAATGAGATTGAGAATGTAACTATGTATAGATAGATGATTGGTAGCTTGGTTTATCTTACCACTATCACTAGACTAGATCTTAGTTATTCAGTTGTTGGTTGATCAATCAATTCATGCAACAGCTAAGAAAACCTCATTTATCTGATGCAATGAGATCCACCATGAGGTATGTGATGGCCACATTACACTATGAGCATGATAGGACTCTTGAATTGATAGGTTACAGTGATGCAGATTAGGCAAGTTGTGCCTACGACATAAGATCAACAAGTGGATACGCATGTGGCCTTACAAGTAGCATGATTAGCTGGAGTAGTAAAAATCAGCCCATTGTGGCTCTCTTGAGTACTAAAGAGAAAACAAAGGTGTAGCCTTAGCTACGTGTGAAACTGTATGGCTAGTTAAGATGTTGGATGACTTAAGCAAAACCAATCAAGCTATACTCTGACAACATGAGTAGTGTGCTTCTTGATAGCAATCTTGTTTATCATATAAGATCGGAACACATAGAAGTGCATTGCCATTTCATCATGAGAATGGTACTTGGAGGTAAGATAGATTTTATCCATGTGAAGATAGAAGACCGTGTGTAGCAGACATCTTTACCAAATCACTCAGTAAGAATAAGTTTACTCGCTTTAGATTGCTACTTAGGATACATGTTATGACTCGATCTTGATGGATAAGAGTGTGAAGAATCAAGCTTTTTGGATGTACTAACTCTCTCCAACTATAGTTTAGTTGGATGACAAGTGTGATGTGATAACATCAATCGGAACTAGCCATACTAGTCAGTTAGTGACTAAGTCCCTTTACAATGTTATGTAGACTCAGGTCTTACTTGATATTGGGTGTATAAGTTAGTAGAAAAATGAATAATGAAAATGAAGAAGACTTAAGAGAGTATTATGCTCTTTGTGCTCCTCATATGTTTGTCTCTCCTTCTTTCTCTACATATTGAACAAACCAATGATAGGATACCATGTGCCATGGACTATCTCAACTATATAAGATGGTGGGCCTTGGTTTACATGGGCAATTTTAGATATCGCACAACAATGCAAATGGCATTTTAAAGTTCAACCTCCTCTTTTTAATTGCATAATTTCTTCCTCTCTATTGCCTCAGCCTGCAAAAAGTGACTTCCCAATCTAATGATATAGTGCGACGTGTTGATTGTGACAAGGTACATTGCATCTCCTCACATCATATCATTTTTCTTTCCCTCATTCTTTACCACCTCAGTCAATGAAGCACTCTTACATCTAATGAGGCAGTGTAATTGTTTGATTTTCACAACATCAATTGTGTCTCCTCACACCGTATCGTTTTGCTTTCCCTTGCTCTTTGCCTCAACTTGCAAAGCACCTTCTGTATCTTAAGATATGATTTGATTGGTTGATTGTGGTAAGATCCACAGTGTTGCCTCACATTGTATTGTGGTTTATTGCCTTGCTAAAATGTATTTGGCTTTTGTGAATTGCCACTTAATGGTCTCAAAGTGCCTTCAAGGTAAGCTGCAATTAGTGATTTCTGTTTGTGGAGGCCTATCTCTATGGCATCATATCTTTGCTCACTACTTAGACACTCAGATATTCCCTATTTCTTTATGCTATCATTTTCTATTAGGTCAATGGCAAGGAAAAAACATATAGCAAGGAAATTTTATATAGACAGCAAGGATAGTGGATGAGAGGCTAGACTATCAAAGGTTCCTGAGGCTATTGTCCCTAAGATCCCTCTTACTCTTGGTTTTGTCCAATCTCTAGCTATGCAATCAAAGCAATCTAGTGGAGAGATTATCTTCTCCTCTTGTTGAAGGCAAGGTCACAACACCTCTTGTGGCTGATGACCAACTCTTTGACAATCCTCTCCTCTAAAAGCTGGCAAGGTTCCAACCTCCCACAAGACACCTGATCAACTAGTTGATCAAGTTGGACCCTCTTCTACTCAAGCTAGTAAGCCTTCCAAGCAATTAAAGAGAAAGAGGAGGTCCAAGTTCTACTATATACAGAAGTATTCTAGTGAGATAAGGAAGGCCCGAAGAGCCACACCTCATGTAGTTCCAAAGATAACTTTTATTATAGTTGTCAAGGTTATGTCTAACAAATTGTCAAGTGTACATTGAATTTAGTCGTTACAAGAAATGGCAGCTTGTAGCAATTCTTTATCTTCAAGAGATAGCTAAAGATTTCATTATTGACTTTATGAATGATGCTTACATTACCATTGCTCATGCTCATAGAATTACCTTGATGAACAAAGTTTTTAGCATGGTCGGGAGAATCAAGCACATGTTTAACAAGATATTGAGATCCTTGCCCACAATGATCAAAAGCCTATGAGATCCTTAACATTCCCCTAAAATTATCCAAGTTAAAGAGCCAAAGATGGACGATGTGACTCACATATAATCAACAAGGGATGCATCTTAGTAAGAGTTTTTCTAGTAAGAAAAAACACAAGAGGTCATAAAAACCAAGGATGAGATTTTGGAAGAGAAAATTTTGATTTGCTTGGTGCCATGTTATTATGAGAGGATGGGTAAAGTCTATGGCCAAATGGTTATCAATGTTTCTTGCATTTTTTTAAAAGAGAACCACCATAGCATATCTCTTGAGGAAAAGTCCATGATAGAGAAAAAAGATATTCAATTTGTGTACCTCTGTAGTTTATTATTATATAAGGTAAGGCATTTTGGTTCTCAAAATTCTTAAGTGTTTGGAATGATTGTGTTGTTGATTGCAAATAACTTTCTTGTGATTTTTCTGTTGATTATAGGGCATTGGTTACTTTTCTGAGCCAAGATATCTCTAAACGTATATGTATTATTGATCCACTATTATCAATGGAATTGTTTTCGAGATCTGGTTCAAACATAGCAATGTTTTTCAAATCTTCTGATTGTATCACAAACTACTATATCTTTTGATCTTGTGTCAAAAGGTATGTAATTTTTCAAAAGGATTAACTTATACTTATTTATTATTGTATTCATTTCTTACTCCTATTTATTTTACAGAGGTGATTGGAGTCTTATCATTAGGGAATATTATATGGACCCAAAAAATGCCCCATAAGAAATAGATTAGGAATCCTTAATCTTGGATTAGTCTCTCCTTCATGGTCATCATTGCATGCTTTTTTGACCTCTAGCCCCCTAACATTCCTAGGCTTCTCCCTACTTTTTGTTGTAGGCCCCACTTAGAAATGAGGGGGTCTTCTTTTCTTTTCACCCTAATAACTAGCATTTTTCATCCTCCAACCACTCTTCTAAAATTGCCACATCAGCAACTTAGATTTATTTTTAAAAATTTTACATTTCTCACCAAAAATAGATTTATTTTTCTCAAAAGAGACCTGATCATATCGCAAGTTGAAATACTCAATTTTAATACACCTTTTTGCATTGAATACCCTAATAAGTAGTTCCTAAGACATTATAGAGGTAGTTACATACCCTCTTTATACTCCACTACTCCTCCTAAGTGCCACATCAGTAGGATGGATTAATTATGACACCAAAAAGTGACTTTTTTGTCTTCTCTCAAAAAATGTTATTTTTCACCTCTAATGGTGTTGACCATATTATATATACATTGAAGCATTTTTCATACACTCTCTACTCCATTGTCTTAGCTAACTTGCATTTTCGAATGGAATTGCTTAGCACTAGGTTAAATCCACCTTTTAATTCCACTTCTTCATTAATAACTTTTATTGGGGATGGTGAATAAGGTCTACTAGGCTATTGCAAACATTTGGATAGTGATCATTAATTGCATCAATATTATCAATCAATGTTACATAACACTCACCAATCTTTAGTACAATCCCAGGGTTCCATAAATCTATTGCAAAAAGTCCTTCAAGACCAAGAAAACAAAGTACAAAACTTAAAGAAGAATTGAAGCAATGCAAAGACAAGGAGCAAGAGATGACCGAGGACACACAACAAACTTTGACCTTGGCGGAGGAGAATGCTTTATTGAAATCATGTTTAGAGCAAATGGAAAAATATAAGAACATTGCAGAAGTGAAGTTGCAAAGCTGTAAGAAAACTCCCACATGTTACAAGGAAAGAAAATGTCGACTAGCACCAATGTTGTCACTATTCGTTAACGATGGGATGCGTAAAAGGCATGTGCAAGCATTAAGATTCATGATCTTCTATTGAATAAAATTAAATTTAGAAATAAATGCATTCCTTAATAATTTATACCTTCTTTAAAGGAACTTTTTTGATGATGTTGTAGGCCAAGGTGAGGGTCAATAGTTGGAGCTTCTAAAGGCAATCTTAAAATGTAAACATATGGTTGCAATTTTGAGAGACCCTGGACATCGAGACCTTCACCTTTCTACTTTGAATGACGTTCTTAAGGATATTCTTAATATCTTATCAATGGAAGAGGTTAAAATCCCATGTGATATAGCTAGGGTTAGTCGACAATGTTGTGAGGCCATGTACAACATGACAGCTAATTCACTAGCTCAAAACAAGATAAAATATATGGTTTTGTCTCATCCATTTTGACTTAGATCCATGTGATGAACATGAAATGCATCAATTGAAGAGTCAATCATGCAAGTGACTTTTTTATTGTGGAATGAATAGAAGTAGAAGGCATCAAACCCAAAAATTTTATTTTCTTTGAGTATGATGAGTTCAAAAATATTTGTGTTGACTTAATTAAGTTGTAGTGTGCAATGGCTCACTTTTACAAGGTGCAATGCTTGCACACAATGTATCAAATGTGATATAATATTAATAATACAATCCAATGCACTTACACTGTAGTATGCTTATGATATAGTATGTTTATCACAACTTTGGAGTTCATTGTGAAGCTGGATGAATGCATGTGACAAATGCCAAATTGTAAAGGGATGCAAGTTGGAAAGAGTAGACCTTATGCTTATGAATTATGCAATGGCCTACACTAAAGATAAAACACTTATTCCTCCATTTAGTGTGTGTCTGAAAAAGGAAATTTGGTAGCTAGCACATTTGAGGTGCCTAAGGAGTCACACAACATGCTATCATGGATTTTTTGGTGAACCCCTTATCTTGACATATAGTTATTAGGCAAACAAATGGTGAGAAGCTTTGTGTGGAAGGAATTGGAGAATTTAATGTCAATTGGCACTTGGGTGATGATCTCAAAACACTCATGTATATTGTATCATGACATTAAGGCAATGGCATCACTACTATGTCTAGTATATTGCATGAAAAAAAACAATCTTGAAATCCATTAATACTCTACTCAAATCTATTCATAGTCTAAAATGGATCATCCTTATCATTATTTAATGTCAACCATTATGAAGTTTTGCAACTATCTTTGGTTCACCCATCTCTTGTCTTCTTGTCTAGCTGAAGCTAATAACACCTTTTGCCTACAAATGGAAGCAACCCAAAACCAAAAGGCATTATCTCCACCTTGGAAGGAAATTTCATAGATAAATCAACATCATGCTCATCATAATCATCTCTAGCAAAACTTATTTCCTCCACACTTGCAAAAGAGTTCATTAAAACTTCATCTAGATATGATGTTATTATCTCTCCAGCTCCTCTTCTCTATATTTGAATTTTCAATTGAAAATACTTCTAATATATTATATGCAAAAAATATGTCCCCAAGGCCACTTTACTCCCTATCTACAAAAAATCTAGGACATGGTTCAAGGAAAGAATCATTCAAACCATTGTCTTCGTATATTGCAACATCAAAACATTTATCTTCCCTTGCTAAAATCATCAAACAATCAAAGGTTGTCTCATTGATATAGATAACCAATGGGTAATATCTCTATCACAATCATTATCCAATGATAACTTAATATCATATTTACCAATCCCCACCTGGTTTGCTTCATAAGGTTGATGTATTGTATTCAACTCTACTTTTTCTAATATTGTTGGTCATTATGTCTTAAATAACCATGCATAAGGTCCTTTATTATAAGTCCTCTCTATCTCTAAATCAGAGCTCACTATTGGACGGCTCATCCATTTGACTAGCTACTTTATCTATTAACTCTCTAAAAAATCTTTTTGAGGTAACTTGTATCTTAACTCTATCATTTCTGTAACGTGTCCACTAGTATCCTCCAGGACACGTCTTAGCAGTCCATCGAAAAGGATGTCTAGAAAGCTCCGCCCGGCACTCCTATGGAATGTTACGGGGTTTGCAATCTAGGGCTTTCCACGTCTGCCACATAGCGGAAGTATTCTGGCTGTTCCCACTTAGGATCGACTGGAATTAGGGTTTTCCTGATTGGTCATTTCCTAACAGCAACTAGCGTCAGACCCAAGCGAACTACTTTACGTAGAAACGCCAAGTCTGAAGCGGATTCACGCTGCACTTGGTTCAAAGAGAATGGGAAACGAGAGGGATGCAAAGCTCAACCTCTTTGCCATAAGGCATAGTCCCATTCCGTTCCCCTAAAACAGTGTAAATCGGTTAAGATATAACTCTAGGTCAACGCTTTCGTTGTTCGTGTCCTTTGACAATCATCCCGCTGTTCTTCGAGATTTGAGAAAAGCTCCCGACCAATCGGGACCACCCAATTGTAGGACGGACCCATGGCCTGTCCTCCGCACTTTCCTCAGTTTGTTTTAGTTATGTAATTATCTAACACGTTAATTGGGCATGTAACAATCAGCTTCTTTAATTAATCCGTTAAGCACTGGTTCTTTCACGTAATCTTATCACGTGACATAGAAAAACAATATCAGACAAGTTCTTTATTAACATCTCATCATATTTATCATTGAAATACAAGGAGTTCCGCCCGTAGGCTTGTCCATAATCCGCCCGAAGGCTATCCAGTAATCCACAGGGATCACTATTCCAAGTTTCTGCCCGTAGACTAGTATGTGGGCCTCGAGATCCAATCCCGATTTACGTTAGCCTCTTGTGCAGGGCCCACAAGGCGAGGGATGTACAGGCCAGAGCCCCCCCTGGCACCCAAGCGTCCTCCTGCTCCAAGTAGTGCTCAACGGAGAGACCTCTCGCGGCGGGTTCGGTCCACGTTTCCGGCGCGGTCAACAACCCCCTTGGTTAGGGTCAGGCAGGCAGTCGGGGGTAACTGAAGCTGCCTCTCCCTTCAGGCCTTCAACCTGAAGTATAGATATTCATTTAATTTGTAATTCATAAATCAACAGTGCTCTAAAATCTCTAGCAAGCACAAACATTTCCATTAATCGATCTTGTTGTTGGCAAACTGCTAAGGAAGGAATCCTTCCTTTTGAATGCATCTAGCACTCGATCTGGGGTGCCTTGCAACTTGGCAAGATCCTTTATATTCTGGGTTAGGGCGTACCCTATTAACCCAACTTGGTCAACCCTAAAGTTCATTGGATACTTTAGTTTCCGGTTTTTAACCTTCCTTACTTAGAAGGATATCAAAGAATACATCCTTTTGCAAGATAACTTGCGTAAGGATTCGCCATCCTTGTTGAGGGCATTAATCTTTCCTCACAAGACCATATGACTTCATACTTGCTGCGCAAGTCTTGCATCGTACTATGCGGTAATGGAGTTATGGAACAATCCGTTTTCAGTTTCTTTAAGCTGATGTTTGTCGGACCTAGGGTTTCCTAGCTTTATTATTTTCTCAAGAGTTCTTATTTTTCAGTTTACAATTTACTGACCCTATATTCAGGAAATGTGGACAGGTATTTAAGGTATAGACGTTTCTTGGAATTTACTTCATTTCCAACGAATATTTCGCAGCATTTTTAATTCGGTTAACTCTAGAAGGTAATTTCGAGATTACTTCCGTATGATTTGTTATCTATGTGTCAATTGACTTTTCAATCTTATACTTCATCGATTTGAGGTTAGGTTAAATCCAACTAATCTTCCCTTTTCTTTGCGAACAAACTCATGCTAAATAAGCAATCTTTCCCTTGCTAAGTTATGCAGTTAGTAATGACAACTTCCTAGATTTTAAGCATCGCAAGAATCCTTTCATGATTTGCACTTTCCATAATGAATTTGTTGTAAAAAGGAATAGGGGTTAATAGTGCAAGATGCAGTTTATATCTTCCAGACTTAACCAAAGTATACTACTTTAGTGGGTAAATAATCTTGCTCATAATTCGTTTCAATGCATAATACTTTTTTAAGGAAAACTATGTTTATATTTTATTTATTTTGCATGTTTAATTAAATTAGATTCCTTCATCGTAAATAACTAGGACAAAATATATATCTTATCCCACCATTGCACACTGTAGGTGGTGGGTGCCCATCATCGTCACTTTATTATTTATTTTTTTAGTGACAGTTTGAATAAAGGAAGGCCCAGTCCCACATTTTGACGATTGGAGTTCCCATTTTGTGTCTCTCTCTTTCTTGCTCTTGTTCTCCAGCCATAGCTCCAGCCATAGCTCTTCCAAGAAAGCTTCGATATTCCTTCTCACCTTTCAACTGGTATTAGAGCATGGTTACTTGAGCATTCCAACTTGGTTCATGGCATCTTCAACTTCCTATCAAATCCCTACATTCATTGGGTCTCATTCCTGGCAACCATAGCCGACCTTCTCAAGCTCTCATCACTCCCCGGCTTCGCAAGAACCTTCCCAATCCCTTTGGGCATCCTCAAGGCATTGCATTAGTGGTATTTATTCATTTGATTTAGGGTTTGATTGAGTTCATAGGTCTACATGTCTAAGCAAAGAAAGGGGGCAACACCATGGAAGCTCTCTTGCTTCATATCTCATCATAGACCTCTTATGGTGGCTACTTGAGGCTTCTTGTGTCCCTCCCTTGACTCGTGGTAAAGCCTTGGAGCACCTTGAATCACATCAGCAGAAGTAGCAAACCATCTAGCCAGGAAGCATGAATTTGTGCCAGTTTCGGTAGCCCCTGGACAGCTCATCCTCCACTTTTTGATGATTATGGCATACTTCCTAATCATTTTGGCACCGTTGGCAATGATGCTTGACATGCTTTGAAGCCTCCCAAGACTTGAACATTGATTTGAGGCCCTGTAGCATTGTTTTGAGCCAGTTTATAGTAGCTTACAGACACTAAATGTCAATGCTACACTAGCAATTGATGCCTTTGCTTGTTTGGAGCTTCCTAGTTAAGCAGTTTGATGCCTATTGATGACCGATTGTTGGGGGATGCAAGGCATATGTTTTGCCATGATTTTGGACTGATTTTTGGGCTGAAAAATTAGAGTTTTCAATAGTAAATCATTGTTGTACAATAGTGGGCTGAAGCCTATTACTTCAAGTTTGCCTATGCCTCTTGGAATGGGGACATGCTTTGGAGATGTACCTTGATGTACTAATCATCAGGGATCGACTTTGAGCTCGATATTTCTTTGGATCATTGGTTGAGCTTGAGCTTTGCTTTGCAGCACTTGAATCTCCGTCTTTGGATATACTTTGGCATGTACCTCACTTATGTCATCTGACTGGTCTTGAAACGCTTGGCTTATGCCACTTATACATGCTAGTTACATTGTCTTAGAGTTGATTGCTACTATGGCTTACTTGGGCTTGACATTTGATTTCCCAAAGCTTACTTTGGCTATTTCTTGGTTGTACTTGATGTTATAGTTTGGATGTACTTGATGTTTATGGATGCTAGAGAGCCTATATGCTTGGGATATCTCATTGATGCTTGACCTTGGACACTTGTAAACTGGTGCACTCTTACATGCTTTGTTCAATCTTTCTTGCTTGGCATTTACATATTTTATGCCAGTGGGAGCGTCTTAATATGCTTGACAAACATAGAGTAGATGGGTTTATGCTACTTGAGCATTCAAATACTTGAGACTAGGATCTTCACTTGGATGTTACATGCTTGATATGCCGTGGTCCTCATAGATCTGGTTGGGCTAATTTGGGATTGGCACTCCTTGAGCATACACCTATTTTTGTCAGGTCTTGCCAGTGTTGTGTACACTTTGCCCTATTACAAAGGGGGTGTGCCGGCTTACTAACGGATTCATTTGACATGATTGGGTGTTTTCTCGATGCCCGTATGACTATCACATGCTAATTTATGCTCGCTTGATGCTGGTTATGCTTTGACAGTCAATGGTTGACTTGGTGCATTCATTTTACCTATAGTTTGCTCTCATTGTACTTGGCTGTGATTTATTATATCAAGTAGTTATACATGGACTATGATGTATTTTTCATGCAGAATCATCTTAATTTTAAGCACTTTTGATGGTACTTGGTGTGGGTAGCATCATTAGCTATTAGTTCGTGGTCATTTACCTTGGTTTTGGTGGTATTTTTGCTATTTACAACAAAAAATAACAAGCAGTTTTGAATTGTCTGCACCGTTTTGGATTGAAGTATGGCATCTTCTTCCATTGACAGTGCTATCTTCAACATCACTAAGCTTGATGATACGAATTATGCCTATTGGAAGAGCCAAGTTTGGTAGGTATTGGTGCAGAAATTGCAAATAAAACCACTAAGGTTACATGGAGAGCAGCCTGAAACTATGATTGATGATGAATTGATGGAGCTTGATGAGTTATGCAAGTCCACCCTCATCTTGTCTCTCACTAAACAGGTGCATTACAATGTGGTTGAGGAAGCATAGAGTGCTTGGCAGCTTTGGGATAAGATCAAGAACCTCTATGACAAGAAAAGTCTAGCAAGTCAGATGTATTGGCTGAAGCAACTTACAGACCTGCACATGAAGGAGAACATGATGATGTCTACTCATTTGAGCCACTTCCAAGCTATTCTCAAGAACTTGACTTCGCAGGGCATTACCTTCAATGATGAGGTTACTCTATTGTTTTTGCTTGGGACTTTGAGTGAGTCATGGGATGTATTCTACATTGCCTTATGTGCTTTTGCTACTATTTTGAACTTGCCTGATGTAGAGAGTGCTCTTCTACAGGAAGAGATTGACTGTAAGAACTTGGATGCCTTTAGTGTGTTGCATGGTTTGACTTTTAGAGGCAGAGATGGTAATGGAAAGAATGACAATGGGAATGGTTGTGGCAAAGACTCACAGAAGACTAGGTCTAAGTCGTGTGGTAAGTCGCACAACAAGTCTCATGGAAGAAATGCTAATGTGACGTGTCACCATTCTCCATCCGCTTTTCACAACCCTCTTATTTTTACAAGGGTCAAGGGTTTGCATGAGGTAAATTATCTTAAACACTTTTAGCTATGAATATCGGAATGAAAAGAATATCACATTGTTATCCCACATGCATATATACATTCATGTACCTCTCACTTTTATGTGCATGATTTGATATTATATCCTGATATATCACTTCCATTGTACACACATAAGCAAAACTACATTGCATATGTTTTCGCTACTTTCAATTAAACATTATTGTGTGGACTTACTACAAGAGGATAGGGTATCAAATAGTTTGTTACACTCATTGCAGTAACATGTAATATCCATTTTTTCACTTTGTTCGAATAGTTAATATCGAGACAACAATATTACCTCATTGTTACTCAATCTACTATGCACATATACATTCACATGGGTGCATGTTTCTACACTCCACCCTTCCCTAGATATTTTACACGTGCTCTGTTTACACATATTGTAGTATTGCAATTGAGCAAATGCCTATACAGAATCTCCTTCACTTGCACATTCCTTTCTCTTTCTCCTCTTTCCTCTCATCCTCATTTTATTACACTTGTAAATAAAAAGAATCTAATAAATCTAAAAGTACATATTCATCATGCACATCAAATATCAATCGAGTTCCATTGCTGGGGGGCGGAATTGGTGATCCCTAACAAAGTCTAGGATTGAACCATGAAAGCACACTAGCTCTATCAAGTAGGGAAGCATGCGCTCCAAAAGGATTGTGTCCATGGGGTTTCCCTCAAATGGGGTGGGCATATAAAGGTGTTGGCTGGGTTCATCTGCATCTTCTCCATGCTATCATCCACAAATAGTGTTGTTATGGGTTGAAATGCGGCCAATCAATGTCGTTAAAACATTTCATGAAAATGGGCTTTGTGTAACTCCTTCAGGCAGAAGTTGTTGTGGGAGTTGCTCTGCACTTTCCTTGTACATATTGGAATACAAAGGTTGGTGCTTGCTTTGATGACTTCACACATTCACTTCTAACCGATTGGAGCAGCTCACTTAAGTTGTCTTCCTTCATGGAGCTCCAAATGGCAATGTCAAACAATCTAGATATTTCCTTCAAAAACTTGGCTAGCCTTGGCCACAAAATCACTCAATACGCAAAAGAACACTACCTTATAATCAAATATCACTGCAATTTTATGTAAACATGTTACCTTTGCTCTTAAATATCTTCCATCTTCGGCAAAGTGATACAGACATGCAATCAGTCTATTGGAATTTAGCACTACCGATGCAAAGTCACCACATCCTGCATTGCAATCTAAAATGGTGTCCCTTCTTTTGTGTAAGTTTGCAAGAATGAGCTCCAAAAAGCCCTACCACGTTGCATGCTACCTACAGTATTTGATAGTCATATAACATATTAGAAATCTACTAAATGTTTAGAAAACATATCTATAATAACTTAACAACATTGGATCTCATATTGACCTCTAATTGGGGATCCTGATGTATCTCTCACCCACTCATCCGCAATAATGTCATCTTTTGTGAACTCCGGAGGGATGATTCCATTATAAGTTGTAAGCAATATCTGAATGCATGTATGCTAGAATATATAGTACATGTACCATCATTTAAATATTGAAATACTAATTTTAGCAATTATACTCACTAAATGGAACCAACAAGTGTGATACATAAACAATATCCAACATGATCATATCATGACTTTAAAACTCTTACCTCTCTACCTCCAATGACACATATAGGTGTCTTGCAATGAACAACTTGTGCCATGCATAAGGCCTAACACTTCTGCCCTGACTCCATCCGTTGGTGTCCATCCTCCACAACTTGCTCGACAATCTCTACCATGGAGTGTGCTGTGGCAAGGAAAAGTTACATCCCTGCATCCTTGACAACGCAATCAGCCAGATACATGGCATCGACTGACTCTATCTCAGTATGGGAGTTCCGTGACAGAATTCCACCCCCCAATCCATACATGGCACTATCTTCAAGGAGATGAACCGCCATGATATCGCATGCTTTGTTTGTGGTTTCTTTGTCAACCTCGACCATCTTGTTTTGGTTGACCTCCTCCAAGCCTCTACCAATCGAGAGAATGCCTCACTTGGCTGATCATTTCACAATGCATGTCCGATCTCGAATGGGTCACAGAGAACAATACGCCACATAGCGGCATGGGAGACAATGACTTGCAAGGGGTCTTCCATGGGGCTTTCATTATTGTGGACCTCTGCACATTGACTCCTCGATTAGTAACATATTTTTCTTAATGAATGTTAATGATAGATAATATTCTTCTTACATGTTTGTTTACATGCATGTGTCGTTGGAACATCTTGCACCATTGTAGCTTCATGGGAGACAATGTCTTGCAAGTGGAATTCCACGTGACTTTCAGTATGGCCCTCTGCATGATAAATTCATAATTAGCAACATATTTTTCATTCAAAATGTTATTGTAGATAGTATTATTCAGACATATTAGTTCACTAGTGTCTCTAGTTGCTAGCACATCCTCCAGCATTATAGGTTGAAAATCAAAAATTGTATCCCCCTCTACAAAAATACCAACCATTCTTATTGGCATTGTATTGTGGAAAAAAAAAACCACGAGTCATGCATGTTTACTAGTAGTTGCCACATCCCCAAGCACGGCTAGTCCATGTTCTTGCATTCTTTCCTTCCCTACACAAGAACACACATCACTATTAACATCATATAATGATAGAATATTTTAAAGCTTTGACATCATCCAATGATGACATGTGTGGAATTCACAAGCATGGTTTCTTTACCTCTCTACACACGCGCCATGTCTAATGTGACCTCAAATCCAAGACATTCAGTTCTTCCACCCTCTGCATGTTAAAAATTATTGTTGATGTTACTTTGGTGATGAACAAGAATTATGTGTCTTCACATCATGAGTTTTGTAAAAAAGTAAGCTTACCATCTTACTGCTCTATAATACGTGTGTTAACTCCATGTGATACCTCACTGCTTCTCATCATTTTCATACATCTCTCTGTAGTAGTGTGTAAGGTAACACTCCCCACTGCAAGATCTGGAAGAACTTATTGTATCCTTCTATCCATGCTAATCTCATGGACCTCCTCGATGATGCCTTCCATTGCAATTTTCTCTTCAATGGTATCAACGAAGGGGCCTACATGGTTTGGTGGTTATGATTCATATTCAAGGAAATATTTTCACTAGAGGGACAGAAGAGATGTCTTGGCTATAGTACTTCAAAACATCAAACCTTTTAGGTGTGGAGAAACCAAATTAATTGGTGATGAGGGCTTGATCTTTGCTTGGCCTCTCTTCAATGATATTGCTTGTGTGCTTGGTCTTATATTTTATTTTTATAGTAACCACACTACTAGTATAAGTTTCTTGTGAACCCAACATAGTTTCTTCATTAGGAGACAACAAAGTGCAATGTACTCCTAAGAATGCCACTCGTTTCACTTACCATGCCTCTAGATCCTTGTGTCTCTTGTGTTTGTTTTTTCCTTGAGTATTTTTGGTACAAACTTTTCTCATTCGAGGGGTATTCACCTTCTAGATAGTCGAGGAAAATAGGGCATCTTCGATATACCTCCTCGTTCCACTCTTGCTCTATTCGGTAATCCTCATACATGCACTAATCCTCATGCACGTTTTCCCAGTTCTCACACTCCCCTGGTAGATTTTGTATAGCCCTTCTCTCCATCTACATGTACATGAACCTGACTTGCAAAGTCACCATTACAAATCTTGAATGGATTGGCAAGATAGCACCGTAGACATGCTACTAAAGAAGGATATTGTGAACTACATGTACAGAAGCCTCCATACTGCCAACTTTGTTGATTTTTGTGACTCTATATCTTCGTCTCGCTTGAAATCATGGAAGGCAATGTGAAACATTTTCTCTTTATGTTTTCTCTTTATCACCTGGGTGTATTGGAAGAACAAATCATGTTCCACTTGAATGTTATAGTAGTCCTCCCAAGTCAAAATAAATCTCTTTCCGCCATCTTGCAACATGGCCCAAAAGGTCTCTTGTCTTACCCAACTTCAAAATGGTGCATTTCCATCCGTTAGAATCAAATATATGTTGTTTATTATCGATTCATCAAACTTATGATACACATAATTTAGATGAACAAGAATAACCTACATTCATGCATGCCCATCAACGTTCCAATATTCCTGTCAGAACTCTCCATGGCCTTTAATATCCTTACACGATCTACCTCGTTTAGCTTTGAGGATGCCAATATATATACTCTCTCCTCGTTCAATACACCCCCCGTCTTGGAGCCCCACTCCAAGCATGAGACAGTTCTACATTGAAAAAAACATTATTACTTTGGACCAAGGTAATATAAGTACAAATAGATGGTAGGTACAAAGAGGTAGCAACTTACTAATACCACTTTTCTCCGAGACTGGGCTTTGCAACTCTTAGCAAACATCAAGTTTTCTTGATGAGCTTTTCATTGGCACTATAGTACATCTCACCCCACTTGGTTCTAAACTCAAAGTCAGAGAGATGTGTTTGTTTCTATTCGATCAGTCACACAGCCATATCATACTCATCCTGCACTTGGTAATTAGGGACAACATCATTGCATTAGGAAAAAATGCATCAGGAAAAACATTGTTAGAATAGCTTGAAGAGCTACCTACCTTCCACATAACATGGGCTAGTGCAATCAATGGTGCCTTGTACCATTGTGGGAATGGGCGCTAGCTTTCTATGCACTTGCACCCATGCCTTTGCCTCATCAGTTATTAGCTTGTCAAAAATAGTTGCATGGTCAGCCCGCTCTAGCATCCCTGCTTCACAAACAAGGTCTGGATATGAGGTATAGACAACCCCCTTTTGTGCCAGCATGTGTACATTCTATATTAGGATCTCATGCATATTAGGATCTCTTGAATATGGTCCATTGCATACCTGTTTGTACGAGAAATAGCTAACAAAATCTCCCCCTCTGCCACACTTGTCACTTTCACAAGGTGACAATCAACACACACATGTTTCCTCACATTATCTGGAAAGGTTGTTGCAAACAATCAATTATGTTAAGGATGATGTAAGAAACAAACACATTGCAAAATGTTAAGGTCCTATAGTTTAGGGCCACTCACATGTGTGTATCTCATTCATCCATGTTGTGAGTCAATGGTTACCATCCCAAACATAAAACATGCAATTTGACATAAAGGCCCAATCGATGCCGCTGATTTCTACCTTGAAGTCCTCATTCTTCTTTAGCCAATGGGGGTGCCACTCAATTCTAATCATATCATCAACCTCCTTGCACTAGTGTTTTGGAGTCTCAAATGACACTATGAATATACCCATCCCTCTAACATACCTATTGCTAAAAAAGGTTTTGAGAGTTTTTTGTACCTCGTTGTGACTTGTCTAATTGTGGCATGGAAACCAAATGACATAATGGATGGGTGGAAAAGGGGTGGATGTCCGCATCTAAATGAGACAATGAAGTTCAATCAATGTAAAGAGATAAAAATCATAATCTAAATCATGTTGCCATCTCTTACAAGCACTCAGCGTCAACGTTTTCAACTGGTCTTCTATGCATGCTTGCACAATACATTTATCACAAGAAGTGACTGTGAGAGCGGTCTTGCCACTCGCATATGTCATGCACTTCTTTTTGGTTCTTTGTGTTCGATTATTCTTCGGTTGCATACGGCCATGCCCTTGCTGTGCACTAAAGGACTTGATGCTTTGATGGTTGTTCCTTTCCTCGTTAGTATCACTCTCTGATAGTACAAGCTTTCTCTTGCCCTTTCATGCTTGCGTCATCAAAGCATGCCCACCTTCTATTGATGTCACTCCTTCCCCACATCAATTGCAACCGCTTTTTGTAGCTCGGTGGAAGTCAATGATCGTGTTTGTGTTACTCTTCCTCTCGCGACTCCCCCCCTTGTGTTTGCATGTTGCCGGTGAAAATAGCCTGTTGTCCTGCTATAGATCCTGAAGGCAAGTCAAAGTTCTCGAGAGACTCGTCCAATCGTCACTCTTTTTCCTGCAAACAATGATCCGAAATAGGATAAGAGGGGGAGATAGAGCAATCCTAACAAAAATCAAGAGAGGAGCTGCTTACCATATGCTCAATTGGCCATTGCACAAATGTGTTTTCCTCAACGTCAAACTTAGTATTTCCTTTGCCACGGGCCTTCACACCTCTCTGATGCATGATGGTGATAAGAACTCCCACTGGAGCAAGCTCGATCAAGGATTGTCAGATTAAACCTTATGCAATCCTTTCATCGCCCTCGTAAAGGGTGACATGATCTTGTCTTTTGAAATCATATTTGGCCATGATAGAGGGACTTAGGGTTACTTCTTACAGATATATTTCTTCCTCAATTTCCTAGCAGTGAAATACCAATTGATAGAGAGAGAGAGAGAGAGGGGGGAAAGGAAGAGATAACATTAGGATAATAGAATGAGAGATAAAGAGAGAGAGAGAGAGTTAGAGGTAGATACAAGGAGAGAGAGTGAGAGCAAGGGAGAGGGAGAGAGACACAGAGAAAGGGGGAGGAAGAAGGAGATAGAGAGAGGGAGGAAGGTGGGGATAGATTGAGAGAGAGAGAGTGTATGTGTGTGAGTGAGTGAGTGAGTGAGTGAGTGAGAGAGGGAGAGAGAAAGAGTGGGAGGGGGAGAGAGAGAGAGAGGGGAAAAGCCTGGGATAGAACGATGAGATAGAGTATGTGTGACTCTGTTAGAGAGAGAGGTGTGGAGAGAGAAAGAGAGACAGAACCATACTAAAGGTAGGGGATAGAAAACAAGAAGTTAAATTGCAAGGAGAGGGGTCCTTTTAAAGACAAAGGAGAGAGAGGGAGGGAGGGATAGAGAGAGAGAGAGAGTGACATAATGAGAGTGGAACGATTTGCAATGTGAAAAGGGGGGGATGGGTCCTTTTATAGATGAAGGAGAGAGAAAATAGGGGGAGAGAGCAAGAATGATGAAAGAGAGGGGGATAGAGGGAGAGCATGTGTAAATTTTCTCACCAGAAAGGGATCACCGGTAGCCCTTGTTGGGGATGATTTTTTTTCGATGACCCACTCTTGGATAGTAAATTTTGGCCCAACAAGATTTGTGGTTTTTTTTTTCGCCCATTAAGGGGCTGCGGGCAACCCCTTTTTGGCGAAAAAACAAACCACGTATCCGAGAATATATAGCATGGAGAGAATAGGAACCAATAGGTAAAAAACCTGTGCCCTATTGGTCCTGATACTCCTCATGCAGTATATTCTCAGACCAGTGGTTTGTTTTGTTGCCAAATAGGGGTTGCTCGTAGCCCCTTATTAGGTGAAGAAAACCCACAAATCTAGTTGGGCAAAAAGTTACTCTCGCAAAGAATGGGTTGCCAGAAATTTTTTTCGTCCGGCCTGTGGACAACGCCTTTTTGGCAAGAAATAATTGTACACATCACATGCCCTCTCTCTCATCACGCCTTCTCTCTCTCCCCCCATTTTCTCAACTAATCAACAAATATTTACTTCATTAACTTTACAAGCCAAAGAGAGAGATATAATTTTCTAAATAGTAAATCTTTACATTCTTAGAAGCATAATATGAGATAGTCATACAAAGTAGAAGCTTATACACACTCGTTCAAATATTGCTTTATTGCTTTAAAAACAAATTCATTTAAATATTTATTTATTCATGTTGTCGATCTCTCTCTTTCATTCCTCTCCCATCACTTTGTTACTCTCTCTTCCCTCACCCAACTAGATTTGTGGTTTTTTTCTCACCCATTAAGGGGCTAAGGATGACCCCTTTTTGGCGAAAAAACAGACCATAGATCCAAGAATATATAGCATAGGGATATTTAACCTATTGGTCCCTATTCTCCCCATGTTGTATATTCTCGAATCTATGGTTTGTTTTTTTGCCAAAAAGGGATTGCCGACAACACCTTATTAGGCGAAAAAAACCCACAAATCCAGTTAGGCAAAAAATTAGTCTTGCAAGGAATGGGTCACTAGAAAAAAAATTTGTCCAGTAAGGGGCTACCGGCAACCCCTTTTTTGCGAGAAAAAATTACACATATTACATGCCCTCGATTTCATCACCCTTTCTCTCTCTCCCCCCATTTTCTAAACTAATTAACAAACATTTACTTAATTAACTTTATGAGCGAAAGAGAGAGATATAATTTTCTAAATAGTAGATCTTTACACTCCTAGAAGCATAATATGAGATAGTCATACAAAGTAGAAGCTTATACACACTCCTTCAAATATTGCTTTATTGCTTAAAAAACACACTCATTTAAACATTGCTTTATTCATATTGTCTCTCTCTCTCATCCCTCTCCCATCACTTTGTTACTCTCTCTTCCCTCCACTGAACTAGATATGTTGTTTTATTTTCGCCCATTAAGGGGCTACCAGTGGCGACCCCTTTTTGGCGAAAAAACAAACCACAGATCCGAGAATATACAACATGGGGAGAACAGGGACCAATAGGTTTAAAAACTGGTACTCTATTGGTCTAAATTCTCCCATGCTATATATTCTTGGATGTGTGGTTTGTTTTTTTCGCCAAAAAGGGGTTGTGGGCAGCCCCTTATTAGGTGAAGGAAACCCACAAATCTAGTTGGGAAAAAAGTTATTCTTGCAAGAAATGGGTCACCACAAATTTTTTCATCCGGTAAGGGGCTGCCAGTGACCCCTTTCTAGAAAGAAAAAATTACACACATCACATGCCCTCTCTCTCATCACAATTTCTCTCTCTCCCTCCATTATCTCAACTAATTAACAAATATTAACTTAATTAACTTTACAAGAAAAAGAGAGAGATATAATTTTCTAAATAGTAGATCCTTACACTCCTAGAAGTATAATATGAGATAGTCATACAAAGTAGAAGCTTATACACACTCATTCAAACTTTGCTTTATTTATGTTGTCTCTCTCTCTCTCTCTCTCTCTCTCTCATCCCTCTCCCATCACTTTGTTACTCTCTCTTCCCCGATCACTTTGTTACTTTCTCTTCCCTCGCCCAACTAGATTTGTGATTTTTTACATGTACCCTATTGGTCCCTATTCTCCCCATGGTGTATATTCTCGGACAGTGGTTTGTTCTTTCACCAAAAAGGGGTTGTCAGTAGCCCCTTATTAGGTGAAGAATACTCACAAATCTAGTTGGGCAAAAAGTTACTCTCGCAATGAATGGGTCCCCATTACTTAGTTTATTTTAATAAACAATGTGTGTACACATTCTAAAGAAATTTGATTGATGTTGCACATTCTTAAAAACTAGCTCTAATTATGAAATTCGGCCTACTTATGAAGATAATTATTATTAATAATGAGGTATTATATGCCAGTTCATGGAAGAAATACTTAGAAAATCCTCCCAAGACTGTCAGAGAGAGAACTAGGGAGAGAGAAAGAGGAGAGAGAAAGACTGCAGGAAGAGAGATAAATAGAGTGACGAGGAGAGAGAAAGACTAGAATTGGAGAGAGATAGACAGGAAAGATGAAGAAGCCATGGAAGCTTGGAGAAAGAAGGGAGAGAAAGATTGTAAATGTATTGATATGTCAAAAAGATGTGAAAAATTACAACTTCTCTCCTTATATACCAGTGTCAATGTGACATGGCATATCATTAGCATTCTAAGTATTCCCAGCTTCTTACAATCCATCCCTTCCCAAAAGCTTTTGTCCCCAAAAACAAAACTAGAAAGAGCTAAAGAAAAGATGGATGGAACAGAGTACTACTCTGTTTTACAGCTTTACAAATAGGGAATGAGTGAAGAATTATCATTACAAGGGCTGAATTTGAAGTACGGAAAGTGGACCCTGCTATATACATGATTTGAAGAACCTTAGAAGCCATTGGAGCCATAGAATCTTCAACAAATAGTTCCAGAAGAAAGTAGACAGCTTGCTGAGATAACAGTCCCTGCTGGACCAAATCAGCCATAACTTTTGATAGAAGTGTCCAAATGAGGTGTACCACATATCAAAATGAAGCTCTTGAAGAGTACTTTAAGCTCATGTAGATAGCTCAATTCTGAAAATGAAGTACGACAAAAACTGTTCTAAAACAGCGTGCTGTCCTGAACCAGTCTGCACCAATACTAGCTCCATAAGCAATAGGCTTCAGCCACCAATGTATCCTTCAAGTATGGATACTCATCCAATATTGAATCAGGTCTCCAACAAGCCTCTTCAGAGGGTAAACCTCTCCATTTAATCAAATATTCCACAATAGAATGTGATCGAAGCTTCTTCTCACGCTGACCTATAACAACCTCTGGGATGTACTGAACGATACCATCTTCATCAATAGGTGGCAGCTCATCAACTAAATCCACTGGATCACCATAATAGGGCTTGAGCTGACTAACATGGAAGACGTTATGAATCTTTGTAGAAGAGGGAAGCTCTAGTCTGTATGCCAAATCTCCAATCCGCTTAAGGATCCTGTAAGGGCCATAGAATCTGTGGGCAAGCTTATTACTGGATCCATCTTTCAATGTAGAATACTTGGATTTGGGCACCTTCAACAAAACCAACTCTCCTTCCTGGAACTCTAAAGGCCTCCTCTTCTCATCAGCATACATCTTCATCTGATCTTGAGCCTTCCTTAGATTCACCTTGCATTGCTGAAGAAGGGCCTGCATTCTATCCAACTCTTTCTTCCCATGAGGGTTGATCTTTTCGTTAAAAATGACTGTGGGTAGGGGCACCTTGTAACCATACAAAGCCTCAAAGGGTGAAACTCCTATGCTCGCATGAGTGGAATTATTATAAGCAAACTCAGCCAGGTGTAACCAAGAATCCCATGAGGTTTGGACATCATAGCAAAAATGGCGAAGATAAGTCTCCAACCATTTATTAACTCTCTCTGTCTGTCCATCAGTTTGGGGATGATAAGCCGTAGATGGAGCCAACTTGGTACCCATAGATGTAAATACCGCTTGCCAAAAGTTACTCATAAACTTTGAGTCCCTATCATGGACAATCACCTGCAGTAATCCATGTAATCTGAAAATATGCTCCATAAACTGGTTGGCCACCTGAGAAGCAGTAAACTGGATTTTTGTTGGGATAAAATGAGCTGCTTTGGTGAGTCTGTCAACCACCACATAAATACTATTCCACCCCTTCTTGGTAGTAGGTAAGCCAGTGATAAAGTCCATAGTAATATGAGTCCATTTACCCGTAGGAATAGGCAATGGCTGCAATAAACCCCCTGGCTTATGGGTGCTATCCTTATTTTGCTGACAAGGCATACACTTCATAACGAAGTCCTTGACATCTTTCCACAGTCCTTTCCAATAAAAGCTCTTGCTGATCCTGTCATAAGTCTTGAAAACTCCCAAGTGTCCAGCTAAAGGCGAAGAATGCATCTCCTCCATAATTTTTCGCTTGAAAGAAGAAGTAGAGGGAATAACAATCTTGCCCTTCCACCAAATAAGACCATTTTTAAGCTGGTAATGTGAGTTTTCTTCCATGAGACCTTGCTGTAATTTCTGAAAGATTTGGCTGAATTCCTCATCTAAGAGATATGCCTCTTGTAGCTCTTCAATCCAATCACTATGTAATTCCGTCATGGCTGATACTTTGCAGGCCCACATACGAGAGAGAGAATCAGCCACTATGTTATCTTTGCCCCTTGTATGAGTGATGTCAAAGTCATAATTTTGTAATGTTGCTACCCATCGTCGTTGCTTTGGAGTAAGATTTGACTGAGTAAGGAAATACTTGAGTACGCGATGATCACTATGCACCCTGAATCGGCTGCCATATAAGTAATGGTGCCATTTCTTGATTGCATGCAGAATAGCCAACATTTCCTGATCATAAACATTCATGGCCATCTCCTTATCAGTAAGCTTACGGCTTTCAAATGCAATTACTCCATGCTCCTGAAGCAAAACAGCCCCAATGCCACGGCCACTAGCATCACATTGTATAGTAAACTCTTTAGAGAAATCCGGGCATACAAGAATAGGAGCGGAGGTAAGTAATTCCTTTAACTGGTTGAAGCTACTATCTGCAAGAGAATCCCAAAAGAAAGCCTCTTTCTTCAACCTGTCAGTTAAAGGGGCTGCAATTGCCGCATAATGCTTTATAAATCTGCGATAGAATGAAGATAGACCAAGAAATCCTCTAAGAGAGGTAGTAGTAGTAGGCATTGGCCAATCTTTTATGCATTGCACCTTCTTGGGATCAGCGTGTATTCCTTTTTCACTGACTATATGTCCCAAGTATTCCACTTCAGTCTGCATGAAAGAACACTTCTTCTCCTTAGCAAAAAGCCTATGATGTCTCAACACATCAAAAACCTTCCTCATATGCGACAAATGATCCTGAAAAGTCTTGCTGTAGATCAAAATGTCGTCGAAGAACACCAAGACAAACTGAAAGAGGAAAGGTTGTAGAATCTTATTCATCAGGCTTTGAAAGGTAGCTGGAGCGTTTGTAAGGCCGAATGGCATCACCAAGAAATGGTAAAGCCCACGATCAGTCCTAAAAGCAGTCTTGACCTCATCACCCTCTCTCATGCGAATCTGATGATACCCTGATCTCAAATCAATCTTCGTGAAAAATCGAGCCCTCTTAAGCTCATCAAGCAAATCATCTATCCTGGGTATAGGATACCTGTTCTTCACTGTTATCTTATTGAGATCCCTGTAGTCAATGCACATTCTGAAAGATCCATCTTTCTTTTTGACTAACAGGACTGGGGATGCATACGGTGAAGAACTTGGTTCAATGAATCCCATTTCTAGAAGCTCTTTGATTTGCTTGGCTACTTCCTCTCGTTCACATTTTGATAATCTGTAAGGTGGCTTATTGATCGTCTTTGAGTTGGGTTCCAAATCAATGGGGTGATCCACCGCTCTTTTAGGAGGCAATGAAGTAGGTACTTCAAATAGATCTCTGTACTCCTCAAGAAGAGCTGTCAAGGCTGGATGGTTTGCTGAATTATTGGGTTGATCCTGTGTTTCTTTGTTCAAATGCAATACAAATATCTGTGAGCGCTTCTTGTACTCTTTCTTGAGTTGTTGAATGGTGATAAGCTGAAAATCAGATTTACTAGGGATCCCCTGTAAACGGATGAGCTGTCCATTGGAGAAAAACTCCATATATAACTGTGAGAAATCCATAGTAATCCTGCCTAAGGTCATCAACCAGTCACAACCAAGTACAATATCTATGGGCCCCATTTCCAAAGTGATCAGGTTTACTTTGACTTCAAAATTTTCAGCCATCTGCAAAGAAACCTGTGGACAAATCTGTGTGCTGATTTCACTCACCATTAGCCACTTGTACTCTAATGGGCTGCTGTAAGTCGGTGGGAACACAATTCAACTTGTACATAATGGATTTATTGACAAAAATGTGGGTACTGCCACTATCTATCAGGATGAACACTGGCTTTCCACATATGCTTCCCTTCATACGAAGTGTATTAGGGTTCTTAGATCCCGTCCAAGCATCCATAGAGATAGAACAATTAGTGGCAGCAGGCAACTCATTACAAAATCCACCAGGATCAAATGGGATATCACCGCCTGGATCAAAAGGAAAAGAGTCAGATGGATCATAGAAGTACTCCTGTCCACCATCATCCTCGAAATCTTCATTTTCAGCATTGATTGGGACTGCCTTAACTTCATCTATGTCATTTTCAAGGTCCTCAAGAACTAGCATACTCTGAATTTTTGGCTTGGCATTTTTGTATACACACTTTAAAGCATGGTCAGGAGTATACTTTTCTCCACACTTGAAGCATAAGCCTTTGTCCTTTCTTTCCTTGTAAAGATCCATGGGAATATTTCTGGAATTTGTATTGGCTGAAGTAGACTTAGGCTTATTGTCACCTTGCTTAAATTCAACCTTTGGACTGTTTGCTGTCCTGAAATTGCTTTGAATCCTAGAAGCATTAAATGGAGGATAAGTTGGTATCCGTAAGCTCCCACTAGGCATATGATTGCTGCCATAATTGTTACCAACTTGCCCTTGCTTTAAAACAGTCCTTGGCTGTCCATAACTTGGCTGAAATGAAGACTCTTTCCTATACTTCCTTCCAAAGCGCTCTGCAAGCTCAATAGCCTTGAAAAGTGAAGTAGGATTCTGCGCCATAACATCAGCTGACAAGGATGGTTCTAAACCATACATGAACTTGTGTAACTTGGCCTCATCACTGATGTTTTCCATATACATGGTCAAGTTGAGGAATTGGTTTGTATATTCTCTTACACTTAGGCTCCTTTGTTCCAAGTTATACCATCTTCTCTCTAACTTCTCTTTTTCAAGAGGTGAAACAAAGACTTCAGCCATAAGTGCCTTGAAAGCTTCCCAATTCTCAATAAGTACATTCTCTTTCTTGATATACCTCCACCAAGTGTGAGCAAATCCTTCTAAGTGGAGGGAGGCAAAATGTATCTTCATGTCATCAGTTTTAGGAAATATGTCGAAATAAGACTACATCTTAGAAGTCCATTCCTCTAATTCTGATGGTGAAGATGACTGGCCATTGAATTTGGATAAAACAATTTTATCCTTGAATTCTCTATCATGGAAAGGTTGCTGTCCCAAAACTGGCTGATCGGAATTTCTAAGTACAGAACCCCCAAAATGAGATTGAAATCTTCCAACAGGTGGCTGAGAATTACCTTGTAATCTTCCTGTTGGTAAAGCACCCCTAGAATGCTGAGTATGCAGTCCAAAAGCTTGAGTATTGGCGCCGTTCAAACTGCCCAAATAGTCATCATGCCTTTGTGAAGCTTCCCCTACTTCATACTGACTATTGGGAATACCTCTTCTTCCAATGATTCCATCTCCATAACCATTTTGGTTGAATGGCTGAAGTGGGACTGAAGGGTCATTGTTTGAACAAGCCTTCTCATTAGCTTATTTTGATCATGTTTGCGATGGCATCAATTGAGAAAATTTTGCCATAAGTTGAGCATTGGATTCTACTAATTTATCAATGGAAGCCTTGGTTTGGGTAGTTGATTCCATCAACTTATCAAGCGTAGACTTCGTTTGTCCATGAGATAAAACCATTTGCTCCATTGTAGACTTTGTTTGACCAAATGATAAAATCATATGCTCCATTGCTGACAAAATAGCCTCATGACGTTCCTTATGTCTTAGTTCATGGGCACATAAAGCGTCATTGAGAATACTAATCTCTCCTTGTTGATGCTCTTCAGGGTTCTCTTGAAGTGTGCTTTCAATCATAGAATCCCTGATTTGCTGTGCATAGTCCTCCTGGACCTTATTTTTGCCTTTATGCCCTGCCATACTAGTGCAGTCCTGCAGTACCCCCTGTCAGTAAAACGGCTATAACTTTGGCTAGAAAACTCCGATTGCAAAACTTTTTTGTGCGAATCGAAGCTTACAATGCCCTCTTCGAGATGAGCTATAGCACGCTATAACAGGTTTAGGAAAGAAAATTCTGTAACTGAATTTCAGAGTCTGAACTGTCCAGTCCTGCACCCTGTTTAGACCTGTAAGTGCCCTGTTTTGACCCTGTAATGCAAGGAAGTAACCTCCAATGGCTACCAAACCCTACAAAGGGGTATATAGGACCTGTGGGTACCCTGTAGTACCTGCACCTGTACTTCAGTATCAAAGGGTGTACCTGTATCCACCTGTAAATACCCTGTGGGTAACCTGAAAATGCCCTGTTTTACCCTGTTTTACTCCAGTAGGTACTTGAGTCGTTGGAAAGTCTTCAATCTTCAATTCTCCACTCGCTGTACCTGTGTGAGGGATAAAACGGCAGGACGGGCTCCCTACACGGGCTCCGAATCACCGAGAGGTGGGCAAAGTTCCCCCCGGGTCGGTTGGTTGCACCCCTTCGGGATCTTCGATAGTGAGGGAAGGTCACCTCTCTTTTGTCCCACTATCTCCCCCGGCATCCACCTTTTTCCTCGGTGGGAATATCAACATGGCAGAGGCTAGTGTGCTAAGCAATCAGCATGATATGCAATTGAAAAATAACCATTCAGCCTTTCATGAGATGCAATTGATTGAGATAAAAGAACTTGAGATGGGAGAAGGGTTTTACCTATGCAATTCAGTGACTCACTGATTGCTAGTACTTACCCTTTACAATTTTCCAATTTAGGCAAAAGAGAATCAACCAATCAATTGGATTAGAGTAAGCAAAGGAATCAATCAATGTATTCAGTCCATAGGATTCAAATGTTATGCTGAAATCTTAGATTAAGGCCATTCATTCACTGATTGAAGCTAATATGCATTAGGCAAGCATTGCATTCATGAATAGATGAATTCAAACAAAGGTTGGCTGAGAATTTGATGAAAATGTTCAATTCTTTAATCTCTCAGTCAAATGGCTTAAGCTCAGCAATTGGATTAATGAGAGAGATTAAAAATTGAAGAGAAATACCTTGACATGGCTGAAAATAACTTGCCAAATGCTTGATAGGGCTCCCGGTTGTCCAATGTTAACAAAATAATCCATGAAGCTTGCTTATCTGATGGTAGAGACCAATCTTGAAGCTTCAAATGCTTGAAATTGAAGCATTAAACCCGTTTCCCCCAAATTTTTGCTCCATAGAAGCTCTTGATCTTCAATCTTAAGCCATCCCGTGCTTAATCCTTGCAATTTGTTGAAGAATCCTTGCTGAAATGATTCCACGGGCCAAAAGGATGAAGAATCTTCAAGAAATTGTCAAGAAATGGAAGCTTGGGCTGAAGCTTTCATGGCTGCCCATGGACTGTTCACCTAGGGTTCAAGGGAGCTGAGGAATCTTCAAATGTTGCTGAGAATCTCAATGTGGCTGAAGATTTATGCCTGGAATGGATGAGGAAGAGTGCCAAGGCTGAGAGGAAGCAAGCTTGGAGCAGGGCAGGGCTGGAATCAGCCCGAAAATTGCGCCGCAATTTTCGGGGTTGTTTCTGGCCTATATGCTGCCCAATCTTGAGCAATCTTATGCTCAATCTGAAGCTCTTGAAGTCAGGGATCTATTCCAGGTAGATTTTGGTCAAGAAGATCTGAGGTAAGAGAGATATGAGTAGATCTTGGGGCTGAACCTCCATGAAACCTGCAGGAATTTCCAGGAAAGGGGAAAGAGAAACCCCTCTTTTCAAAGTAACCACAGTTTGTTCTCAAACTAAGCCCGGTTAACCATCCTTTACCCTAGTTACCTCCATTTTTGCATAAAATTTGATGACGTCCAGCCATTTAAGCCTTTACCCGCCATATTTGACCTTGGATATCTCCAGATGTAGTCATTGCTAACTGTAGTTGTCCTACAGCACTCCACTAGTCACTGTCTTGTACCATTTTTGTCTGAAATTGGTTTTGAAATAGGAAAATGAGAGTGAAAATGGAAGAAAATAATGGATCAAAGACTGAAGCTCTGATACCACTTGTCAGAGAGAGAACTAGGGAGAGAGAAAGAGGAGAGAGAAAGACTGTAGAGGAGAGAGAAAGACTGCAGGAAGAGAGAGAAATAGAGTGACGAGGAGAGAGAAAGACTAGAATTGGAGAGAGATAGACAGGAAAGATGAAGAAGCCATGGAAGCTTGGAGCAAGAAGGGAGAGAAAGATTGTAAATGTATTGATATGTCAAAAAGATGTGAAAAATTACAACTTCTCTCCTTATATACCAGTGTCAATGTGACATGGCATATCATTAGCATTCTAAGTATTCCCAGCTTCTTACAAAGACTAGCTTATTAAAACTATGTTTGTAATATAAAATAACAAAAAGAACCAGCCTAGTGGATAGTCACTTGGTAGTTAAGCACACTTGGGTGACAACACTACTGGGATGGGTGACCTCCCGAGAAGATTTTCCTATAAGCTAGTGGGAGCTTCTCACGTGCAACCAACGACGCCAACAAAGCCTTCGTAGCTCTTTGTCAAGTATGCTAAGGCCAAGATGCCAAGGTCTATGAGTTAATTTTTAATTTTAGCAAGTTAACTAATTAATAAGTTAATCACTATTTGATAGTAATTAGGTAACTAATTAGTTAATTAACTTAAGCAGTAAATTAACTCACTAATTATTGGAGTGTGTGTTCGCTCAATGACGTCGAAAGGGGGCGCCGACACTTACCTGCGTCGCGTCTGTCCCCGCTAACGTGCGTGCGCTCTCTCTCTCTCTCTCTCTCTCTCTCTCTCTCCCTCTCTCCCTCCCTCCCTCCCTCACTCACTCTCTCTCTCTCTCTCTCTCTCTCTCTCTCTCTTTCATATAAAGACAAAAAAAGTAATCAGAGTTATTTTATTTCTCCTAAATTCATAAATTAATTAACTATTTAATCAATAGTTATTAATAATTAATTAACTATTAATAAATTAGTCAATTTCTAATTTTAGCAAGTTAATCACTATTTGATAGTAATTAGGCAACTAATTAGTTAATTAACTAATTACTATTTAATTTAACAAGTTAACTGAATTAGTAACTTAACTTACTAATTAAATAATTAAATATACTAAGTAACTAAATAGATAAACAATTATTGAGTCAAAAAATAAGTGAATAAAATTAACTATTAACTAAATCAATAAATTTACCATTAATAATTTAATTAAATATTAACCAAATTCACTTACTAATCAATCTATCGTTTAATTAAGTAGCTAATAAAAATTAAGTAATACCTTTTTCGAACAATTAACTAATTAATTAATTGTTAGATTTAATTATTTAATAAGTAAGTAATTAATCTAGCAACTAATTAACCAATCAATTAATAACTAATTAATAATTTATTATCTAATTAAATTAAACTAACTAATTAAGTAACCATTTAACTTATCCAAAAATTAAATATTAATTAATAAATGATATTATATTTTATATTAGTTACTTAGTTAAATAATTAATTACTAAAAATTAATAATTAATAAATAACTAATTTTTATATTAACTATTAATTAATTACTTAGCCAATAAATCTATATATTGATTGATTTGTTGAAATTAATAATTAATTACTTATAATAACTACGAACTAAAAGACAATTAGTAACAACCGATAACTAGTTACTTAAAACTAATAAATAATTTATTAAAATTAATAAATAATAAAAAATAATCGGTTATTTATTAATTAGTTATAAATTATTTAGATATCTTAAATTAGTTATAAATTAGTTTTTAAAAACTAATAAATATCTTTGATTTAAGTAGTAATGGCTAATGATAATATTATGTATTTATTTTATTTAAAAATATTAAATAATTTTATCACATAATTATTTAGTAATTAAAACTATTTATTACTCAATTAATTAATATTAATATATTAATCAAATTTTTATTGATTTAATATAAATAAGATAATATTTGACAAGATAGTATCCGTTAGTTCATTGATTAGATATTTAGTGTATCGATCAAATGATATCAATTAAATTATTAATTAATTTCTTAATTGATAATAACTGGCTTGTTTTATATTTTATGTATATCAACTAGCTTATTGATTAATTAGTTATTGTAGTAATCACTTAGTATGAAGTGAACCATTAGTATTAATATTACTTAACTTGTTTATTAATTTATATATTACTATTAATCATTTCATATAAATTAATGTATTGTAATAATAATACTAATTAATCAATTAATATGATTGTACATTAATACGCTAGTTGTATGGGATTTTTTTGAGAGGGAATGAAGAGAGAGTGCAAGTGCATGTAGATTAGTATCGTTCTGCCGGCCGAGAAAGGGGTCACCAGCGCATTTTTATCATCTATCTTAGTTATCTGGGTTTAGGGCCAAGGTATGAGAGAGAGAGAGTGTGTGTGGGCCAGGATGGCTGATAAGAGAGAGTGTATGTGGATTGGGATCATTTTTTCGACAAAGAAGGGGTCATCGACGGCCCAATATTTGGTGTAGAAATATATGACTAGCACCCCTCCCCCTCTCACATCTCTCTCTTCGTATGGCACATGTCTCCCAATCTCCCTTTCTCCATCTCTCTCTCTCCCTCCCTCTCTCTCTCTCTCTCTGTGACATGCATTTAATGCCCCACTATGTCAAAGTGCTTATATAAGAAAACACACCCCCTATGACACAACGCCTCCCCCTCCTTCAAGTTGTGGATTATTTTCTTAATCTCACAAGTACATACACATCTCCCTCCCTCGCTCCCTCCCTCCCTCTGTCTCTTTGTCTCCTCCTCCTCCTCCTCCCCCTCACTCTATCCATCACCCCCGGTTTCTCTCCCTAGCTCCCTCTTGGTGCTCTCCAACCCCCCCTCTCTCTCTCTCTCTCTCTGTGGCACCCATATCCACTCACACACACACTCTCTCTCTATCTCCCTCTTTTGCTCTCTCCCTCCCACACAAATATTTATATCCTCTCTCTTTCCCCCTCACACACAAGCACTCTCTCTCTCTCTCTCTAAACCCTAAACCCTAAACCCCAAACCTCTCTCTCTATCTCTCTCTCTCTCTCTCTCTCTCTCTCTCTCTCTCTCTCTCTCGCTCTCTCTTGCACCCACATCCACTCACACACACTCTCTCTCTATCTCCCTCCCACACAAATCTTTATATCCTCTCTCTCTCTCTCTCTCTCTCTCTCATATTTGGCATTTGTATCCACACACACACACACACACTCTCTCTCTCTCTTTCTCTCATATGCCAAATACTTTATATATATAGCACCCACATGCACACACATGCATGTATACTTTCTATCTCCCTCCCTCCCTCCCTCTCTCTCTCTCTCATGCACACACTTTATGTATCCTCCTCTCTCTCTCTCTCTTATATATGACATACACCCCCACACCAACTCTTTCAATGACGCCCATATCTTACATGAGTATTCGTACATGTGTAGATAGCTTTGGAAATGGATCCAACATTCAGTACTACACCAAATACTGAGGTTCGCATATATGTATCGTCTCTCTCTGCCAAACCTATTATGCACTATACAAGTAGTTGGTTCCTGATGTTGAAGAAGGAAGACATTTGCAATGTCAATGGCTACTGTGTTCTTGCTATCACCTATGCAAATGGCTAAATACAAAGCACGCCGATCCATTGTAACAATGACCATGAGGCTGTTTAGGTATACGTTATGTTCTTGCTTACTTGAGCTTGTGCTTGAGAGAGGGAGTGTGAGAGTGTGAGGGAGTGAGTGTGTGAGGGTGAGGGACCGAGGAGGAGAAGCTCTCCATCTTCTCCTCTCTTCTTCTCTTCTCTTCTTTTCTATTGTCTTGCTCGCGGAAATGGAGCTTGGAGTGTGGAGCTTGAGGATGGAGCACAAAATATTCTTTTATTGTGATAAAACTGAGTGGACTGATGATGATCTCAAAGACTTCAAAAACCAATAGAACCTTTTTAAAAAGGTAATGATAGAAGCTTAGGGCAATCAACATTTCACTCACAATATGGTAAGAAGTTTGCATATGTATGTCTCTTTATTGTCTGACTCATATAGGGTTTTCTAATTAAATTTATTTATTTGTTAACTATGCAGAATATTTTATACAACCATGCTCCATATTTTATCAAGAAATATGGATCTCTATCTATCTGGTCAACCCAAGGTATGAAAAAATCACATTATCAAGAAAGAACAAAATACTTTAGATACACAAGTTATAGAGGTCGAAGATACAAAGAAAATAGTTTATTAGAGGCCTTTCAATGGTTTTAGAGATAAATTTGGCACAAATTCAAGCTCAAAGACACAACCACATCATGTAATACATCATCTTTGACAAGGACTATATCCACTATAACAACCCAAAGAAGAAAAAAGAGAAATTCAAACTCTTATGCAAAGGAAATATATTCAGAATGATTACAAACTAGACAAAGAGATGGAAAAAGATGGTTTTCAAGAAACCCTTAACATCTTTTAGTCTGACTCTATTGTAGAAGAGCCTTTAGTTTCAAGGAATTCACTAGGTTCTCTAAAGGAATCTTTTGATTCATCCTACTCGATGAGATCTCTACATTTCAAGAACTCTTGTTTCCTATAGCCTGAAAGGAGCTTCAAATTCTTGGCATCTCCTACATGCACTACAAGGATATAGGGGAATAGAGATGGCCATTTCCGACGCGAATTAGCGGCATCGCTATTTGCGTTGCAAATAGTGGCAATACTCAGACGAAAAAAGTGGGGTGAAACCTAAGCATAACATTTTGCGCAAAAGAGCGAAAGAGGGAGCGAAGTACATTGTGCATTTAGAAGGGGGAGGGAGAGAAAGAGAGAAAGAGGGATAAGGAGAGCTTCTCAGCGCCACCGCCACTACAAGATACATGCCTTATACCGATGTTCAAAGCGATGAAAATGTTCATAAAGAAATTTGCCCCCGTCGTCGCAAAAAACGTCAGCATTAGTGATGCCATAGAACAGTCACTATATGCGACGCTGATAAGGACAAAAATAACGACTCTTTGAGATACACATTATGATGTTAATAGCAACATGTGTAGTAAATTTGTGATGCTAATAGTGACGGTAACATGGATTTTTTTTTTTTGTGATAGGGTAGCAAGCTGCCCCACCACAAATAGCACTATGTGCTTTATTTGGGCAATACAAAAGAGTTGCAGTAATGTGTACAATGCTCGTCTAAATGAAGGTAAAGTGTACTTGAATCCATAATACTGATGCATAAAATAAATACAAGATCACATAATGAAAGTGATGGTACAATCATGGCAAGATACAAAGGATGCTAATAACATAATACATAGAAAATGCAAACATAAGATGTTGTGCCGAAAAACTTGTTGGCACAACTCTCTCATACAAGCCATAACACTCCTCCCCTCATCATTCATGATGATGGCTCCTGTCCAATCATCTACAATGTATCCATACCCCTTTGGGGTATGCCTAAGATGTGTCCTCTCCCACTTGCGATCACGCTCCTAGGCATATTCAGGAGACTCTTGTACATCTGGTGTACCTATGGGGGTAGTATCTCTTGGAGTAGCACCTATAGTGGTGCCACCTATGGATGACTGAGGGAGTGACTAGAGTAGACGTCCCCACAGGTGTAACAAATCCCATAGGTGATGCAACTCCAGAGCAGAACGACGAGACGGAGACACTGTGTCAGTATCTCCACAACAACCACATGAGCCACGCTCTCTCAAACTTGTACGAGAGTGAGGAGTAGCACTTGTATCCCAAGCCGACCACCGGCTTACTGCATCCACATCTCTGTAGCTTTCCTAGAACCACTCCCTTCATCCGGCCCAAGCCTGGAGCATCGATCTCGTATCATGAAAACTGAACCATTAGAGTGCACCGAAGTAGATCTAACAGAATGGCCTGATAGTGTCCGAGGATAGCTCCTGGTCTGCCATATCTATGAATCGAGCCATCTGATCTGGAGACATACATGTGAAGATCTCTTGTAGCTCCTCATCACTCATCCCTTGACTCATCCTGGCTGATCTAAATATCCACAAAAGTCACATGCATAGATAAAAATTGATATTAGCATAATCAATATAATCAAGCATAACACGATAATATAAATCTTAAAAAAATGATCTTACTTAAAACGCATATCTTCTGTACCCTTATAAGCGAATCGTCAAGGAATTGAGTAGGTGGATGCTCCAAGTATGAAGTACTCTATGGTTCCATGTCAATCTCCTGACACAAATCCACATACACTGGAAGGTCGATAGACATGTCATCATAAAAGGATGAGTCCACCTCATTCTCAAAGAATTCTTGGACTCGTGTATTTCCATCATTGTTACCCAATTCTGGCTCCTCTACATGCTCCAAACTTTCGGTGGCCTCCACCCCTTGCAATATCGACCCCTCTATTTGCATATTGTCCTCATCTATGCTAGGAACATTTCTTTGATCATATACTCATGCACTTTGGGGAGCTGAAGATATAACATACCACCATCAAGGTTGTCGGGGGTTTGGATAGAAAATTACATGTTCAAGATTACATACAAGAGAGATTTAACTTTTGTGGCATGTACCATGTCGTAATAACTTTTTTAAAAAAATGAGTTCATGCACTTGCTCACAATGGGCCGACAATACAAATGTGTCACGCAAATCCGTCTATCTTTTTTTGGAATCTATTTCGAGCAATCCAAATGGACCTCATCGAACTATTGCTCTAGTTCCTTTAAGTACCACTTTAAACCACTGCACATCGAATAGGATCATGGAAAAGCTACGGTAGTCCACCATGATAATACTTTACAAGTTCCCAAAATACTTCATCTCATCTATAATGGTGTTTGGATCCGTTGCTTGGCATCAAATCTCTTGCTCAAACTTTTCCATGATACCACAATTTGTTGTGAAGCGCATTTTGTCGATACGCTCCACGTGGAAATGCCGTCCGCACGACCATGCCGCACTGTATATTTTGTACTATACATTGAAATAGTCAATTAGTTGTCGCATATAAAATGTAGATATGACAAACCCTAAAAACGTCATCACATTTGGACTATATCCCCTCGAGAATTCCCACTCCTCTCAGTTGAGACCTCCGCTCCTTCGCGAGACGCTGCGTCCCATTGACATAAACCGTGGTATCTCCTCCATGCCCTTAGGATATCAAATCGGTCAATGGCGTATACTACGTCAAAATTCAGATTGATCGTGCTTCTTCCCGATCTTTCATAGCTTGCTTGCACCTAGTGAGCCACATCTCCATGGAGGCATGGTACAACATACAAAAGTGATTCACTTTCTCCTTCATTGTAACATCAATTCTTTTTTCTTCCCCATTTCCAACCACCACATCTCCCGTCATTCTATCATCGTCCTTCAGCGACCATAGTATACTCTTATCTGAATCCACCTTGGTAGCCAGTGTGAAATATGCACTAACACCTCAGACATCAATCTTCAGCCATGCTACCTTCTGGCTGAGGTCATTGTCACACAAAGCCTTTCAGGGTTCTCATGAAGTGCTCCAAGAAGAACATCCATTGCGTATGTATGGACAAGTACATCAATCTCCACTTCATCTACAAGATGCACAAGAAGGTGGATTTGTATCGTGAGCATGTTAGTGGACATGTATTTCTTAAAGAGAAACACCGTCTCCACTGCTTCTCGCCTTACGGATTCAATAGATGATGTCTTGGACCACGACTACAACTATGACTACGACTACCACGACCGTGACTACGACTATGACCATGACCACCACCACCACCACCACAACCACCACGACTACGACTACGACTATGACTATGACTATGACTATGACTATGACTATGACTATGACTACGACTATGACCATGACCATGACCACGACCACGACTACGACTACGACTATGACTTCTTATATAGAGATGAAGAGAGAGACAAGAGTTAGGGAGAGAGTAAAGTTAGAGAAGAAGAGGAGAGAAGTGAGAGAGGTAGAAATAGAAAGAGAGATAGAGAGAGAAAAGAGATAGGGGGAGAGAGAAGGATATCGGGAGAGTATAGGAAGAGAAAAAGAGGGAAGATTGAGGGAGAGAGAAGGGTTGAGAGAAGAGAGAGGAAAAAGAGAGAGAGATCTGACTAGAGTATTTGACACCCATAGTCAACACACCGTGGAGAACACAAGCACAAATTGACATTGAATTATGGCAACAAAAACCACCACGAAACAATAGTTATAATACTCGAGGTAGGATTTCAAAGTCTTACTGATTTCAATCGGTCATGGATGCCATATCATGGGTAGGTTGCACTCACAAAGAATAAAATTGGCGATTCATCTCATCTTCTCTTCATCATCAATAGAATTATCCTTTACCATTTACAACTCACCCACCTTCTCTCCACACTATTGCACACTACAATCTCTATGAGGGCATGAGATTGGGATCTCCACAGATACCAAAGCATGATCTCTAGCTTGATGATTTCATATATACTACTACTACTCATGGAAGAAACCTTAAAATAGTTATTTTGCTCAAATATATGCTTGTTAGACAAGAAATTTGCTCCTAAGACTATTCTAAGGATGAAAGAGGGTTAATGATAAAAGAGATCCTTCCTTGTAAGTGATTTTATATTATATTTTTTAATTAAAATTGATAGTTAAAGATGAGTTTCCTAAGAGATCTTGTGGTGATGTTGTTTTAGTTTTTGCGAAGCATATGAATGATGTTATTTTAATTTTTTGTATTTGTCTTTTTAAGAAGAGATTGATTTTTATGGAATATCCAAAGTTATTTTAGGATTTATGTTATGAAAAATGAATATTTTTCTAACTGATAGGCTGATTGCCTTTGTTGTATACTTGCGTGGTGGAGGCTAGGACAAGCTCCATGTATGAGAGGTCTCTTTGTAGGAAGAACATTATGCTAGGAGGCACAAGTGTGCTAGGGTTCTCTAGCCATATATCCCTTTGGTTTGTTGAGGATTGGCCTAACCCCTATGAGCCTAGGATGAGCTTATTGTAAGGTCTTATTTCCCCCTCACCCTCTCTTTCTCTCTTTCCCTATTAGGTTTGATGATTTTTCTCTTTTTCTCTCTCCTCTCCCTCTCTCATTTCCTTTTCTCTCTTTCTCTCCCTCTCTCATTTTCTCTCCCTCCCTCACCCTCACCCTCTCTTTCTCTCTTTCCCTATTAGGTTTAATGATTTTTCTCTCTTTTTCTCTCTCCTCTCCCTCTCTCATTTCCTTTTCTCTCTTCCTCTCCCTCTCTCATTTCCTCTCCCTCTCTCACCCTCACCCTCACCCTCTCTTTCTCTCTTTCCCTATTATGTTTAACATATTTTCTATCTTTTTCTCTCTCCTATCTTTCTCTCATTTTTTTATCTCTTCTCTCCCTCCCTCACCCGTATCCTCACCCTCACCCTCACCCTCTCTTTCTCTCTTTCCCTATTATGTATAACATCTTTTCTCTCTCCTCTCCCTCTCTCATTTCCTTTTGCTCTCTTCCTCTCCCTCTCTCATTTCTTCTCCCTCCCTCACCCTCACCCTCTCTTTCTCTCTTCCCCTATTATGTATAATGTTTTTTCTCTCTTTTTCTCTATCCTCTCCCTCTCTCATTTCCTTTTCTCTCTTCCTCTCCCTCCCTCACCCTCACCCTCACCCTCACCCTCTCTTTCTCTCTTTCCCTATTATATTCAACATATTTTCTCTATTTTTCTCTCTCCTCTCTTTCTCTCATTTTTTTCTCTCTCCTCTCCCTCTCTCATTTCCTTTTGCTCTCTTCCTCTCCCTCTCTCATTTCTTCTCTCTCATTGACCTATTGAGGGTAAAGGCGCCTCCGCCTAGCCGCCCGTGTATTACTACACTGACAATACCCACCACTGCACACTTTAGGTGGTGGGTGCCCATCATCGTCACTTTATTATTTATTTTTTTAGTGACAGTTTGAATAAAGGAAGGCCCAGTCCCACATTTTGACGGTTGGACTTCCCATTTTGTGTCTCTCTCTTTCTTGCTCTTGTTCTCCAGCCATAGCTCCAGCCATAGCTCTTCCAAGAAAGCTTCGATCTTCCTTCTCACCCTTCAACTGGTATTAGAGCATGGTTACTTGAGCATTCCAACTTGGTTCATGGCGTCTTCAACTTCCTATCAAATCCCTATATTCATTGGGTCTCCTTCCTGGCAACCATAGCTGACCTTCTCAAGCTCTCATCACTCCCCGGCTTCGCAAGAACCTTCCCAACCCCTTTGGGCATCCTCAAGGCATTGCATTAGTGGTATTTCTTCATTTGATTTAGGGTTTCATCGAGTTCATAGGTCTACATGTCTAAGCAAAGAAAGGGGGCAACACCATGGAGCTCTCTTGCTTCATATCTCATCATAGACCTCTTATGGTGGCTACTGGAGGCTTCTTGTGTGCCTCCCTTGACTCGTGGTAAAGCCTTGGAGCACCTTGAATCACATCAGCAGAAGTAGCAAACCATCTAGCCAGGAAGCATGAATTTGCGCCACTTTCGGTAGCCCTTGGACAGCTCATCCTCCACTTTTTGATGATTATGGCATACTTCCTAATCATTTTGGCACCCTTGGCAATGATGCTTGACATGCTTTGAAGCCTCCCAAGACTTGAACATTGATTTGAGGCCCTATAGCATTGTTTTGAGCCAGTTTATAGTAGCTTACAGACACTAAATGTCAATGCTACACTAGCAATTGATGCCTTTGCTTGTTTGGAGCTTCCTAGTTAAGCAGTTTGATGCCTATTGATGACCGATTGTTGGGGGATGCAAGGCATAGTTTTGCCATGATTTTGGACTGATTTTTGGGCTGAAAAATTAGAGTTTTCAATAGTAAATCATTGTTGTACAATAGTGGGCTGAAGCCTATTACTTCAAGTTTGCCTATGCCTCTTGGAATGGGGACATGCTTTGGAGATGTACCTTGATGTATTAATCATCAGGGATCGACTTTGAGCTTGATATTGCTTTGGATCATTGGTTGAGCTTGAGCTTTGCTTTGCAGCACTTGAATCTCCGTCTTTGGATATACTTTGGCATGTACCTCACTTATGTCGTCTGACTGGTCTTGAAACGTTTGGCTTATGCCACTTATACATGCTAGTTACATTGTCTTAGAGTTGATTGCTACTATGGCTTACTTGGGCTTGACATTTGATTTCCCGAAGCTTACTTTGGCTATTTCTTGGTTGTACTTGATGTTACAGTTTGGATGTACTTGATGTTTATGGATGCTACAGAGCCTATATGCTTGGGATATCTCATTGATGCTTGACCTTGGACACTTGTAAACTGGTGCACTCTTACATGCTTTGTTCAATCTTTCTTGCTTGGCATTTACAGATTTTATGCCAGTGGGAGCGTCTTAATATGCTTGACAAACATAGAGTAGATGGGTTTATGCTACTTGAGCATTCAGATACTTGAGACTGGGATCTTCACTTGGATGTTACATGCTTGATATGCCGTGGTCCTCATAGATCTGGTTGGGCTAATTTGGGATTGGCACTCCTTGAGCATACACCTATTTTTGTCAGGTCTTGCCAGTGTTAGTACACTTTGCCCTATTACAAAGGGGGTGTGCCGGCTTAGTAACGGATTCATTTGACATGATTGGGTGTTTTCTTGATGCCCGTATGACTATCACATGCTAATTTATGCTCGCTTTATGCTGGTTATGCTTTGACAGTCAATGGTTGACTTGGTGCATTCATTTTACCTATAGTTTGCTCTCATTGTACTTGGTTGTGATTTATTATATCAAGTAGTTATACATGGACTATGATGTATTTTTCATGCAGAATCATCTTAACTTTAAGCACTTTTGATGGTACTTGGTGCGGGTAGCATCATTAGCTATTAGTTCGTGGTCATTTACCTTGGTTTTGGTGGTATTTTCGCTATTTACAACAAAAAATAGCAAGCAGTTTTGAATTGTCTGCACCGTTTTGGACTGCAGTATGGCATCTTCTTCCATTGACAGTGCTATCTTCAACATCACTAAGCTTGATGATACGAATTATGCCTATTGGAAGAGCCAAGTTTGGTAGGTATTGGTGTAGAAATTGGAAATAAAACCACTAAGGTTACATGGAGAGCAGCCTGAAACTATGATTGATGATGAATTGATGGAGCTTGATGAGTTATGCAAGTCCACCCTCATCTTGTCTCTCACTAAACAGGTGCATTACAATGTGGTTGAGGAAGCATAGAGTGCTTGGCAGCTTTGGGATAAGATCAAGAACCTCTATGACAAGAAAAGTCTAGCAAGTCAGATGTATTGGCTGAAGCAACTTACAGACCTACACATGAAGGAGAATATGATGATGTCTACTCATTTGAGCCACTTCCAAGCTATTCTCAAGAACTTGACTTCGCACAGCATTACCTTCAATGATGAGGTTACTCTATTTTTTTTGCTTGGGACTTTGAGTGAGTCATGGGATGTATTCTACATTGCCTTATGTGCTTTTGCTACTATTTTGAACTTGCCTGATGTAGAGAGTGCTCTTCTACAGGAAGAGATTGACTGTAAGAACTTGGATGCCTTTAGTGTGTTGCATGGTTTGACTTTTAGAGGCAGAGATGGTAATGGAAAGAATGACAATGGGAATGGTTGTGGCAAAGACTCGCAGAAGACTAGGTCTAAGTCGTGTGGTAAGTCGCACAACAAGTCTCATGGAAGAAATGCTAATGTGACGTGTCACCATTCTCCATCCATTTTTCACAACCCTCTTATTTTTACAAGGGTCAAGGGTTTGCATGAGGTAAATTATCTTAAACACTTTTAGCTATGAATATCGGAATGAAAAGAATATCACATTGTTATCCCACATGCATATATACATTCACGTACCTCTCACTTTTATGTGCATGATTTGATATTATATCCTGATATATCACTTCCATTGTGCACACATAAGCAAAACTACATTGCATATGTTTTCGCTACTTTCAATCAAACATTATTGTGTGGACTTACTACAAGAGGATAGGGTATCAAATAGTTTGTTACACTCATTGCAGTAACATGTAATATCCATTTTTTCACTTTGTTCGAATAGTTAATATCGAGACAACAATATTACCTCATTGTTACTCAATCTACTATGCACATATACATTCACATGGGTGCATGTTTCTACACTCCACCCTTCCCTAGATATTTTACACGTGCTCTGTTTACACATATTGTAGTATTGCAATTGAGCAAATGCCTATACAGAATCTCCTTCACTTGCACATTCCTTTCTCTTTCTCCTCTTTCCTCTCATCCTTATTTTATTACACTTGTAAATAAAAATAATCTAATAAATCTAAAAGTACATATTCATCATGCACATCAAATATCAATCGAGTTCCATTGCTGGGGGGTGGAATTGGTGATCCCTAACAAAGTCTAGGATTGAACCATGAAAGCACACTAGCTCTATCAAGTAGGGAAGCATGCGCTCCAAAAGGATTGTCCATGGGGTTTCCCTCAAATGGGGTGGGCATATAAAGGTGTTGGATGGGTTCATCTGCATCTTCTCCATGCTATCATCCACAAATAGTGTTGTTATGGGTTGAAATGTGGCCAATCAATGTCGTTAAAACATTTCATGAAAATGGGCTTTGTGTAACTCCTTCAGGCAGAAGTTGTTGTGGGAGTTGCTCTGCACTTTCCTTGTACATATTGGAATACAAAGGTTGGTGCTTGCTTTGACGACTTCACACATTCACTTCTAACCAATTGGAGCAGCTCACTTAAGTTGTCTTCCTTCATGGAGCTCCAAATGGCAATGTCAAACAATCTAGATATTTCCTTCAAAAACTTGGCTAGCCTTGGCCACAAAATCACTCAATACGCAAAAGAACACTACCTTACAATCAAATATTGTGCAATTTTATGTAAACATGTTACCTTTGCTCTTAAATATCTTCCATCTTCGGCGAAGTGATACAGACATGCAATCAGTCTATTGGAATTTAGCACTACCGATGCAAAGTCACCACATCCTGCATTGCAATCTAAAATGTGTCCCTTCTTTTGTGTAAGTTTGCAAGAATGAGCTCCAAAAAGCCCTACCACGTTGCATGCCACCTACAGTATTTGATAGTCATATAACATATTAGAAATCTACTAAATGTTTAGAAAACATATCTATAATAGCTTAACAACATTGGATCTCATATTGACCTCTAATTGGGGATCCTGATGTATCTCTCACCCACTCATCCGCAATAATGTCATCTTTTGTGAACTCCGGAGGGATGATTCCATTATAAGTTGTAAGCAATATCTGAATGCATGTATGCTAGAATATATAGTACATGTACCATCATTTAAATATTGAAATACTAATTTTAGCAATTATACTCACTAAATGGAACCAACAAGTGTGATACATAAACAGTATCCAACATGATCATATCATGACTTTAAAACTCTTACCTCTCTACCTCCAATGACACATATAGGTGTCTTGCAATGAACAACTTGTGCCATGCATAAGGCCTAACACTTCTGCCCTGACTCCATCCGTTGGTGTCCATCCTCCACAACTTGCTCGACAATCTCTACCATGGAGTGTGCTGTGGCAAGGAAAAGTTACATCCCTGCATCCTTGACAACGCAATCAGCCAGATACATGGCATCGACTGACTCTATCTCAGTATGGGAGTTCCGTGACAGAATTCCACCCCCCAATCCATACATGGCACTATCTTCAAGGAGACGAATCACCATGATATCGCATGCTTTGTTTGTGGTTTCTTTGTCAACCTCGACCATCTTGTTTTGGTTGACCTCCTCCAATGCCTCTACCAATCGAGAGAATGCCTCACTTGGCTGATCATTTCACAATGCATGTCCGATCTCGAATGGGTCACAGAGAACAATACGCCACATAGCGGCATGGGAGACAATGACTTGCAAGGGGTCTTCCATGGGGCTTTCAATATTGTGGACCTCTGCACATTGACTCCTCGATTAGTAACATATTCTTCTTAATGAATGTTAATGATAGATAATATTCTTCTTACATGTTTGTTTACATGCATGTGTCATTGGAATATCTTGCACCATTGTAGCTTCATGGGAGACAATGTCTTGCAAGTGGAATTCCACGTGACTTTCAGTATGGCCCTCTGCATGATAAATTCATAATTAGCAACATATTTTTCATTCAAAATGTTATTGTAGATAGTATTATTCAGACATATTAGTTCACTAGTGTCTCTAGTTGCTAGCACATCCTCCAGCATTATAGGTTGAAAATCAAAAATTGTATCCCCCTCTACAAAAATACCAACCATTCTTATTGGCATTGTATTGTGGGAAAAAAAAACCACGAGTCACGCATGTTTACTAGTAGTTGCCACATCCCCTAGCACGGCTAGTCCATGTTCTTGCATTCTTTCCTTCCCTACACAAGAACACACATCACTATTAACATCATATAATGATAGAATATTTTAAAGCTCTGACATCATCCAATGATGACATGTGTGGAATTCACGAGCATCGTTTCTTTACCTCTCTACACACGCGTCATGTCTAATGTGACCTCAAATCCAAGACATTCAGTTCTTCCACCCTCTGCATGTTAAAAATTATTGTTGATGTTACTTTGGTGATGAACAAGAATTATGTGTCTTCACATCATGAGTTTTGTAAAAAAGTAAGCTTACCATCTTGCTGCTCTATAATACGTGTGTTAACTCCATGTGATACCTCACTGCTTCTCATCATTTTCATACATCTCTCTGTAGTAGTGTGTAAGGTAACACTCCCCACTGCAAGATCTGGAAGAACTTATTGTATCCTTCTATCCATGCTAATGTCATGGACCTCCTCGATGATGCCTTCCATTGCAATTTGCTCTTCAATGGTATCAACGAAGGGGCCTACATGGTTTGGTGGTTATGATTCATATTCAAGGAAATATTTTCACTAGAGGGACAGAAGAGATGTCTTGGCTATAGTACTTCAAAACATCAAACCTTTTAGGTGTGGAGAAACCAAATTAATTGGTGATGAGGGCCTAATCTTTGCTTGGCCTCTCTTCAATGATATTGCTTGTGTGCTTGGTCTTATATTTTATTTTTATAGTAACCACACTACTAGTATAAGTTTCTTGTGAACCCAACATAGTTTCTTCATTAGGAGACAACAAAGTGCAATGTACTCCTAAGAATGCCACTCGTTTCACTTACCATGCCTCTAGATCCTTGTGTCTCTTGTGTTTGTTTTTTCCTTGAGTATTTTTGGTACAAACTTTTCTCATTCGAGGGGTATTCACCTTCTAGATAGTCGAGGAAAATAGGGCATCTTCGATATACCTCCTCGTTCCACTCTTGCTCTATTCGGTAATCCTCATACATGCACTAATCCTCATGCACGTTTTCCCAGTTCTCACACTCTCCTGGTAGATTTTGTATAGCCCTTCTCTCCATCTACATGTACATGAACCTGACTTGCAAAGTCACCATTACAAATCTTGAATGGATTGGCAAGATAGCACCGTAGACATGCTACTAAAGAAGGATATTGTGAACTACATGTACAGAAGCCTCCATACTGCCAACTTTGTTGATTTTTGTGACTCTATATCTTCGTCTCGCTTGAAATCATGGAAGGCAATGTGAAACATTTTCTCTTTATGTTTTCTCTTTATCACCTGGGTGTATTGGAAGAACAAATCGTGTTCCACTTGAATGTTATAGTAGTCCTCCCAAGTCAAAAGAAATCTCTTTCCGCCATCTTGCAACATGGCCCAAAAGGTCTCTTGTCTTACCCAACTTCAAAATGGTGCATTTCCATCCGTTCGAATCAAATATATGTTGTTTATTACCGATTCATCAAACTTATGATACACATAATTTAGATGAACAAGAATAACCTACGTTCATGCGTGCCCATCAACGTTCCAATATTCCTGTCAGAACTCTCCATGGCCTTTAATATCCTTACGCGATCTACCTCGTTTAGCTTTGAGGATGCCAATATATATACTCTCTCCTCATTCAATACACCCCCCGTCTTGGAGCCCCACTCCAAGCATGAGACAGTTCTACATTGAAAAAAACATTATTACTTTGGACCAAGGTAATATAAGTACAAATAGATGGTAGGTACAAAGAGGTAGCAACTTACTGATACCACTTTTCTCTGAGACTGGGCTTTGCAACTCTTAGCAAACATCAAGTTTTCTTGATGAGCTTTTCATTGGCACTATAGTACGTCTCACCCCACTTGGTTCTAAACTCAAAGTCAGAGAGCTGTGTTTGTTTCTATTCGATCAGTCACACAGCCATATCATACTCATCCTGCACTTGGTAATTAGGGACAACATCATTGCATTAGGAAAAAATGCATCAGGAAAAACGTTGTTAGAATAGTTTGAAGAACTACCTACCTTCCACATAACATGGGCCAGTGCAATCAATGGTGCCTTGTACCATTGTGGGAATGGGCGCTAGCTTTCTATGCACTTGCACCCATGCCTTTTCCTCATCAGTTATTAGCTTGTCAAAAATAGTTGCATGGTCAGCCCGCTCTAGCATCCCTGCTTCACAAACAAGGTCTGGATATGAGGTATAGACAACCCCCTTTTGTGCCAGCATGTGTACATTCTATATTAGGATCTCATGCCTATTAGGATCTCTTGAATATGGTCCATTTCATACTTGTTTGTACGAGAAATAGCTAACAAAATCTCCCCCTCTGCCACACTTGTCACTTTCACAAGGTGACAATCAACACACACATGTTTCCTCGCATTATCTGGAAAGGTTGTTGCAAACAATCAATTATGTTAAGGATGATGTAAGAAACAAACACATTGCAAAATGTTAAGGTCCTATAGTTTAGGGCCACTCACATGTGTGTATCTCATTCATCCATGTTGTGAGTCAATGGTTACCATCCCAAACATAAAACATGCAATTTGACATAAAGGCCCAATCGATGCCGCTGATTTCTACCTTGAAGTCCTCATTCTTCTTTAGCCAATGGGGGTGCCACTCAATTCTAATCATATCATCAACCTCCTTGCACTAGTGTTTTGGAGTCTCAAATGACACTATGAATATACCCATCCCTCTAACATACCTGTTGCTAAAAAAGGTTTTGAGAGTTTTTTGTACCTCGGTGTGACTTGTCTAATTGTGGCATGGAAACCAAATGACATAATGGATGGGTGGAAAAGGGGTGGATGTCCGCATCTAAATGAGACAATGAAGTAATTAACGTCAATCAATGTAAAGAGATAAAAATCATAATCTAAATCATATTGCCATCTCTTACAAGCACTCAGCGTCAACGTTTTCAACTGGTCTTCTATGCATGCTTGCACAATACATTTATCACAAGAAGTGACTGTGAGAGCGGTCTTGCCACTCGCATATGTCATGCACTTCTTTTTGGTTCTGTGTGTTCGATTCTTCTTGGGTTGCATACGGCCATGCCCTTGCTGTGCACTAAAGGACTTGATGCTTTGATGGTTGTTCCTTTCCTCCTTAGTATCACTCTCTGATAGTACAAGCTTTCTCTTGCCCTTTCATGCTTGCGTCATCAAAGCATGCCCACCTTCTCTTGATGTCACTCCTTCCCCACATGCAATTGCAACCGCTTTTTGTAGCTCGATGGAAGTCAATGATTGTGTTTGTGTTACTCTTCCTCTCGCTCTTGGAGGGTGACTCCGGGCGACTCCCCCCCTTGTGTTTGCATGTTGCCGGTGATAATAGCCTGTTGTCCTGCTATAGATCCTGAAGGCAAGTCAAAGTTCTCGAGAGACTCGTCCAATCGTCACTCTTTTTCCTGCAAACAATGATCCGAAATAGGATAAGAGGGGGAGATAGAGCAATCCTAACAAAAATCAAGAGAGGAGCTGCTTACCATATGCTCAATTGGCCATTGCACAAATGTGTTTTCTTCAACGTCAAACTCAGTATTTCCTTTGCCACGGGCCTTCACACCTCTCTGATGCATGATGGTGATAAGAACTCCCACTGGAGCAAGCTTGATTAAGGAAACGTTTGTCAGATTAAACCTTATGCAATCCTTTCATCGCCCTCGTAAAGGGTGACATGATCTTGTCTTTTGAAATCATATTTGGCCATGATAGAGGGGCTTAGGGTTACTTCTTACTGATATATTGCTTCCTCGATTTCCTACCAATGAAATACTAATTGATAGAGAGAGAGAGAGAGGGGGGGGAAAGGAAGAGATAACATTAGGATAATAGAATGAGAGATAAAGAGAGAGAGAGAGTTAGAGGTAGATACAAGGAGAGAGAGTGAGAGCAAGGGAGAGGGAGAGAGACACAGAGAAAGGGGGAGGAAGAAGGAGATAGAGAGAGGGAGGAAGGTGGGGATAGATTGAGAGAGAGAGTGTGTATGTGCATGAGTGAGTGAGTGAGTGAGTGAGTGAGAGAGGGAGAGAGAAAGAGTGGGAGGGGGAGAGAGAGAGAGAGGGGAAAAGCCTGGGATAGAACGATGAGATAGAGTATGTGTGACTCTGTTAGAGAGAGAGGTGTGGAGAGAGAAAGAGAGACAGAACCATACTAAAGGTAGGGGATAGAAAACAAGAAGTTAAATTGCAAGGAGAGGGGTCCTTTTAAAGACAAAGGAGAGAGAGGGAGGGAGGGATAGAGAGAGAGAGAGTGACATAATGAGAGTGGAACGATTTGCAATGTGAAAAGGGGGGGATGGGTCCTTTTATAGATGAAGGAGAGAGAAAATAGGGGGAGAGAGCAAGAATGATGAAAGAGAGGGGGAAAGAGGGAGAGCATGTGTAAATTTTCTCACCAGAAAGGGATCACCGGTAGCACTTGTTGGGGACGATTTTTTTTCGATGACCCACTCTTGGATAGTAAATTTTGGCCCAACAAGATTTGTGATTTTTTTTTCACCCATTAAGGGGCTGCGGGCAACCCCTTTTTGGCGAAAAAACAAACCATGTATCCGAGAATATATAGCATGAAGAGAATAGGAACCAATAGGTAAAAAACCTGTGCCCTATTGGTCCTGATACTCCTCATGCAGTATATTCTCAGACCAATGGTTTGTTTTATTGCCAAAAAGGGGTTGCTCGTAGCCCCTTATTAGGTGAAGAAAACCCACAAATCTAGTTGGGCAAAAAGTTACTCTCGCAAAGAATGGGTTGCTAGAAATTTTTTTTGTCCGGCCTGTGGACAACGCCTTTTTGGCAAGAAATAATTATACGCATCACATGCCCTCTCTCTCATCACGTTTTCTCTCTCTCCCCCCATTTTCTCAACTAATCAACAAATATTTACTTCGTTAACTTTACAAGCCAAAGAGAGAGATATAATTTTCTAAATAGTAAATCTTTACATTTTTAGAAGCATAATATGAGATAGTCATACAAAGTAGAAGCTTATACACACTCGTTCAAATATTGCTTTATTGCTTTAAAAACAAATTCATTTAAATATTTATTTATTCATGTTGTCGATCTCTCTCTTTCATTCCTCTCCCATCACTTTGTTACTCTCTCTTCCCTCGCCCAACTAGATTTGTGGTTTTTTTCTCACCCATTAAGGGGCTAATGATGACCCCTTTTTGGCGAAAAAACAAACCATAGATCCAAGAATATATAGCATAGGGATATTTAACCTATTGGTCCCTATTTTCCCCATGTTGTATATTCTCGAATCTATGGTTTTTTTTTTCCAAAAAGGGATTGCCGACAACACCTTATTAGGCAAAAAAAACCCACAAATCCAGTTAGGCAAAAAATTATTATTGCAAGGAATGGGTCGCTAGAAAAAAAATTTGTCCAGTAAGGGGCTATCGACAACCCCTTTTTTGCGAGAAAAATTTACATATTACATGCCCTCGATTTCATCACCCTTTCTCTCTCTCCCCCCATTTTCTAAACTAATTAACAAACATTTACTTAATTAACTTTATGAGCGAAAGAGAGAGATATAATTTTCTAAATAGTAGATCTTTACACTCCTAGAAGCATAATATGAGATAGTCATACAAAGTAGAAGCTTATACACACTCCTTCAAATATTGCTTTATTGCTTAAAAAAACACACTCATTTAAACATTGCTTTATTCATATTGTCTCTCTCTCTCATCCCTCTCCCATCACTTTGTTACTCTCTCTTCCCTCCACTGAACTAGATATGTCGTTTTATTTTCGCCCATTAAGGGGCTACCAGTGGCGACCCCTTTTTGGCGAAAAAACAAACCACAGATCCGAGAATATACAACATGGGGAGAACAATGACCAATAGGTTTAAAAACTGGTACTCTATTGGTCTAAATTCTCCCATGCTGTATATTCTTGGATGTGTGGTTTGTTTTTTTCGCCAAAAAGGGGTTGTGTCAGAGAGAGAACTAGGGAGAGAGAAAGAGGAGAGAGAAAGACTGCAGAGGAGAGAGAAAGACTGCAGGAAGAGAGAGAAATAGAGTGACAAGGAGAGAGAAAGACTAGAATTGGAGAGAGATAGACAGGAAAGATGAAGAAGCCATGGAAGCTTGGAGCAAGAAGGGAGAGAAAGATTGTAAATGTATTGATATGTCAAAAAGATGTGAAAAATTACAACTTCTCTCCTTATATACCAGTGTCAATGTGACATGGCATATCATTAGCATTCTAAGTATTCCCAGCTTCTTACAATCCATCCCTTCCCAAAAGTTTTTGTCCCCAAAAACAAAACTAGAAAGAGCTAAAGAAAAGATGGATGGAACAGAGTACTACTCTGTTTTACAGCTTTACAAATAGGGAATGAGTGAAGAATTATCATTACAAGGGCTGAATTTGAAGTACGGAAAGTGGACCCTGCTATATACATGATTTGAAGAACCTTAGAAGCCATTGGAGCCATAGAATCTTCAACAAATAGTTCCAGAAGAAAGTAGACAGCTTGCTGAGATAACAGTCCCTGCTGGACCAAATCAGCCATAACTTTTGATAGAAGTGTCCAAATGAGGTGTACCACATATCAAAACGAAGCTCTTGAAGAGTACTTTAAGCTCATGTAGATAGCTCAATTCTGAAAATGAAGTACGACAAAAACTGTTCTAAAACAGCGTGCTGTCCTGAACCAGTCTGCACCAATACTAGCTCCATAAGCAATAGGCTTCAGCCACCAATGTATCCTTCAAGTATGGATACTCATCCAATATTGAATCACGTCTCCAAGAAGCCTCTTCAGAGGGTAAACCTCTCCATTTAATCAAATATTCCACAATAGAATGTGATCGAAGCTTCTTCTCACGCTGACCTATAACAACCTCTGGGATGTACTGAACGATACCATCTTCATCAATAGGTGGCAGCTCATCAACTAAATCCACTGGATCACCATAATAGGGCTTGAGCTGACTAACATGGAAGACGTTATGAATCTTTGTAGAAGAGGGAAGCTCTAGTCTGTATGCCAAATCTCCAATCCGCTTAAGGATCCTGTAAGGGCCATAGAATCTGTGGGCAAGCTTATTACTGGATCCATCTTTCAATGTAGAATACTTGGATTTGGGCACCTTCAACAAAACCAACTCTCCTTCCTGGAACTCTAAAGGCCTCCTCTTCTCATCAGCATACATCTTCATCTGATCTTGAGCCTTCCTTAGATTCACCTTACATTGCTGAAGAAGGGTCTGCATTCTATCCAACTCTTCCTTCCCATGAGGGTTGATCTTTTCGTTAAAAATGACTGTGGGTAGGGGCACCTTGTAACCATACAAAGCCTCAAAGGGTGAAACTCCTATGCTCGCATGAGTGGAATTATTATAAGCAAACTCAGCCAGGTGTAACCAAGAATCCCATGAGGTTTGGACATCATAGCAAAAATGGCGAAGATAAGTCTCCAACCATTTATTAACTCTCTCTGTCTGTCCATCAGTTTGGGGATGATAAGCCGTAGATGGAGCCAACTTGGTACCCATAGATGTAAATACTGCTTGCCAAAAGTTACTCATAAACTTTGAGTCCCTATCATGGACAATCACTTGCGGTAATCCATGTAATCTGAAAATATGCTCCATAAACTGGTTGGCCACCTGAGAAGCAGTAAACTGGATTTTTGTTGGGATAAAATGAGCTGCTTTGGTGAGTCTGTCAACCACCACATAAATACTATTCCACCCCTTCTTGGTAGTAGGTAAGCCAGTGATAAAGTCTATAGTAATATGAGTCCATTTACCCGTAGGAATAGGCAATGGCTGCAATAAACCCCCTGGCTTATGGGTGCTATCCTTATTTTGCTGACAAGGCATACACTTCATAACGAAGTCCTTGACATCTTTCCACAGTCCTTTCCAATAAAAGCTCTTGCTGATCCTGTCATAAGTCTTGAAAACTCCCAAGTGTCCAGCTAAAGGCGAAGAATGCATCTCCTCCATAATTTTTCGCTTGAAAGAAGAAGTAGAGGGAATAACAATCTTGCCCTTCCACCAAATAAGACCATTTTTAAGCTGGTAATGTGAGTTTTCTTCCATGAGACCTTGCTGTAATTTCTGAAAGATTTGGCTGAATTCCTTATCTAAGAGATATGCCTCTTGTAGCTCTTCAATCCAATCACTATGTAATTCCGTCATGGCTGATACTTTGCAGGCCCACATACGAGAGAGAGAATCAGCCACTATGTTATCTTTGCCCCTTGTATGAGTGATGTTAAAGTCATAATTTTATAATGTTGCTACCCATCGTCGTTGCTTTGGAGTAAGATTTGACTGAGTAAGGAAATACTTGAGTACGCGATGATCACTATGCACCCTGAATCGGCTGCCATATAAGTAATGGTGCCATTTCTTGATTGCATGCATAATAGCCAACATTTCCTGATCATAAACATTCATGGCCATCTCCTTATCAGTAAGCTTACGGCTTTCAAATGCAATTACTCCATGCTCCTGAAGCAAAACAGCCCCAATGCCACGGCCACTAGCATCACATTGTATAGTAAACTCTTTAGAGAAATCCGAGCATACAAGAATAGGAGCGGAGGTAAGTAATTCCTTTAACTGGTTGAAGCTGCTATCTGCAAGAGAATCCCAAAAGAAAGCCTCTTTCTTCAACCTGTCAGTTAAAGGGGCTGCAATTGCCGCATAATGCTTTATAAATCTGCGATAGAATGAAGATAGACCAAGAAATCCTCTAAGAGAGGTAGTAGTAGTAGGCGTTGGCCAATCTTTTATGCATTGCACCTTCTTGGGATCAGCGTGTATTCCTTTTTCACTGACTATATGTCCCAAGTATTCCACTTCAGTCTGCATGAAAGAACACTTCTTCTCCTTAGCAAAAAGCCTATGATGTCTCAACACATCAAAAACCTTCCTCATATGCAACAAATGATCCTGAAAAGTCTTGCTGTAGATCAAAATGTCGTCGAAGAACACCAAGACAAACTGAAAGGGGAAAGGTTGTAGAATCTTATTCATCAGGCTTTGAAAGGTAGCTGGAGCGTTTGTAAGGCCGAATGGCATCACCAAGAAATGGTAAAGCCCACTATCAGTCCTAAAAGCAGTCTTGACCTCATCACCCTCTCTCATGCGAATCTGATGATACCCTGATCTCAAATCAATCTTCGTGAAAAATCGAGCCCCCTTAAGCTCATCAAGCAAATCATCTATCCTGGGTATAGGATACCTGTTCTTCACTGTTATCTTATTGAGATCCCTGTAGTCAATGCACATTCTGAAAGATCCATCTTTCTTTTTGACTAACAGGACTGGGGATGCATACGGTGAAGAACTTGGTTCAATGAATCCCATTTCAAGAAGCTCTTTGATTTGCTTGGCTACTTCCTCTCGTTCACATTTTGATAATCTGTAAGGTGGCTTATTGATCGTCTTTGAGTTGGGTTCCAAATCAATGGGGTGATCCACCGCTCTCTTAGGAGGCAATGAAGTAGGTACTTCAAATAGATCTCTGTACTCCTCAAGAAGAGCTGTCAAGGCTGGATGGTTTGCTGAATTATTGGGTTGATCCTGTGTTTCTTTGTTCAAATGCAATACAAATATCTGTGAGCGCTTCTTGTACTCTTTCTTGAGTTGCTGAATGGTGATAAGCTGAAAATCAGATTTACTAGGAATCCCCTGTAAACGGATGAGCTGTCCATTGGAGAAAAACTCCATATATAACTGTGAGAAATCCATAGTAATCCTGCCTAAGGTCATCAACCAGTCACAACCAAGTACAATATCTATGGGCCCCATTTCCAAAGTGATCAGGTTTACTTTGACTTCAAAATTTTCAGCCATCTGCAAAGAAACCTGTGGACAAATCTGTGTGCTGATTTCCTCTTCACCATTAGCCACTTGTACTCTAATGGGCTGCTGTAAGTCGGTGGGAACACAATTCAACTTGTACATAATGGATTTATTGACAAAACTGTGGGTACTGCCACTATCTATCAGGATGAACACTGGCTTTCCACATATGCTTCCCTTCATACGAAGTGTATTAGGGTTCTTAGATCCCGTCCAAGCATCCATAGAGATAGAACAATTAGTGGCAGCAGGCAACTCATTACAAAATCCACCAGGATCAAATGGGATATCACCGCCTGGATCAAAAGGAAAAGAGTCAGATGGATCATAGAAGTACTCCTGTCCACCATCATCCTCGAAATCTTCATTTTCAGCATTGATTGGGACTGCATTAACTTCATCTATGTCATTTTCAAGGTCCTCAAGAACTAGCATACTCTGAATTTTTGGCTTGGCATTTTTGTATACACACTTTAAAGCATGGTCAGGAGTATACTTTTCTCCACACTTGAAGCATAAGCCTTTGTCCTTTCTTTCCTCGTAAAGATCCATGGGAATATTTCTGGAATTTGTATTGGCTGAAGTAGACTTAGGCTTATTGTCACCTTGCTTAAATTCAACCTTTGGACTGTTTGCTGTCCTGAAATTGCTTTGAATCCTAGAAGCATTAAATGGAGGATAAGTTGGTATCCGTAAGCTCCCACTAGGCATATGATTGCTGCCATAATTGTTACCAACTTGCCCTTGCTTTAAAACAGTCCTTGGCTGTCCATAACTTGGCTGAAATGAAGACTCTTTCCTATACTTCCTTCCAAAGCGCTCTGCAAGCTCAATAGCCTTGAAAAGTGAAGTAGGATTCTGCGCCATAACATCAGCTGACAAGGATGGTTCTAAACCATACATGAACTTGTGTAACTTGGCCTCATCACTGATGTTTTCCACATACATGGTCAAGTTAAGGAATTGGTTTGTATATTCTCTTACACTTAGGCTCCTTTGTTCCAAGTTATACCATCTTCTCTCTAACTTCTCTTTTTCAAGAGGTGAAACAAAGACTTCAGCCATAAGTGCCTTGAAAGCTTCCCAATTCTCAATAAGTACATTCTCTTTCTTGATATACCTCCACCAAGTGTGAGCAAATCCTTCTAAGTGGAGGGAGGCAAAATGTATCTTCATGTCATCAGTTTTAGGAAATATGTCGAAATAAGACTCCATCTTAGAAGTCCATTCCTCTAATTCTGATGGTGAAGATGACTGGCCATTGAATTTGGATAAAACAATTTTATCCTTGAATTCTCTATCATGGAAAGGTTGCTGTCCCAAAACTGGCTGATCGGAATTTCTAAGTACAGAACCCCCAAAATGAGATTGAAATCTTCCAACAGGTGGCTGAGAATTACCTTGTAATCTTCCTGTTGGTAAAGCACCCCTAGAATGCTGAGTATGCAGTCCAAAAGCTTGAGTATTGGCGCCGTTCAAACTGCCCAAATAGTCATCATGCCTTTGTGAAGCTTCCCCTACTTCATACTAACTATTGGGAATACCTCTTCTTCCAATGATTCCATCTCCATAACCATTTTGGTTGGATGGCTGAAGTGGGACTGAAGGGTCATTGTTTGAACAAGCCTTCTCATTAGCTTCTTTTGATCCTGTTTGCGATGGCATCAATTGAGAAAATTTTGCCATAAGTTGAGCATTGGATTCTACTAATTTATCAATGGAAGCCTTGGTTTGGGTAGTTGATTCCATCAACTTATCAAGCGTAGACTTCGTTTGTCCATGAGATAAAACCATTTGCTCCATTGTAGACTTTGTTTGACCAAATGATAAAATCATATGCTCCATTGCTGACAAAATAGCCTCATGACGTTCCTTATGTCTTAGTTCATGGGCACATAAAGCGTCATTGAGAATACTAATCTCTCCTTGTTGATGCTCTTCAGGGTTCTCTTGAAGTGTGATTTCCATCATAGAATCCCTGATTTGCTGTGCATAGTCCTCCTGGACCTTATTTTTGCCTTTATGCCCTGCCATACTAGTGCAGTCCTGCAGTACCCCCTGTCAGTAAAACGGCTATAACTTTGGCTAGAAAACTCCGATTGCAAAACTTTTTTGTGCGAATCGAAGCTTACAATGCCCTCTTCGAGATGAGCTATAGCACGCTATAACAAGTTTAGGACAGAAAATTCTGTAACTGAATTTCAGAGTCTGAACTGTCCAGTCCTGCACCCTGTTTAGACCTGTAAGTGCCCTGTTTTGACCCTGTAATGCAAGAAAGTAACCTCCAATGGCTACCAAACCCTGCAAAGGGATATATAGGACCTGTGGGTACCCTGTAGTACCTGCATCTGTACTTCAGTATCCAAGGGTGTACCTGTATCCACCTGTAAATACCCTGTGGGTAACCTGAAAATGCCCTATTTTACCCTGTTTTACTCTAGTAGGTACTTGAGTCGTTGGAAAGTCTTCAATCTTCAATTCTCCACTCGCTGTACCTGTGTGAGGGATAAAACGGCAGAACGGGCTCCCTACACAGGCTCCGAATCACCGGGAGGTGGGCAAAGTTCCCCCCGGGTCGGTTGGTTGCACCCCTTCGGGATCTTCGATAGTGAGGGAGGGTCACCTCTCTTTTGTCCCACTATCTCCCCCGGCATCCACCTTTTTCCTCGGTGGGAATATCAACATGGCAGAGGCTAGCATGCTAAGCAATCAGCATGATATGCAATTGAAAAATAACCATTCAGCCTTTCATGAGATGCAATTGATTGAGATAAAAGAACTTGAGATGGGAGAAGGGTTTTACCTATGCAATTCAATGACTCACTGATTGCTAGTACTTACCCTTTACAATTTTCCAATTTAGGCAAAAGAGAATCAACCAATCAATTGGATTAGAGTAAGCAAAGGAATCAATCAATGTATTCAGTCCATAGGATTCAAATGTTATGCTGAAATCTCAGATTAAGGCCATTCATTCACTGATTGAAGCTAATATGCATTAGGCAAGCATTGCATTCATGAATAGATGAATTCAAACAAAGGTTGGCTGAGAATTTGATGAAAATGTTCAATTCTTTAATCTCTCAGTCAAATGGCTTAAGCTCAGCAATTGGATTAATGAGAGAGATTAAAAATTGAAGAGAAATACCTTGACATGGCTGAAAATAACTTGCCAAATGCTTGATAGGGCTCCCGGTTGTCCAATGTTAACAAAATAATCCATGAAGCTTGCTTATCTGATGGTAGAGACCAATCTTGAAGCTTCAAATGCTTGAAATTGAAGCATTAAACCCGTTTCCCCCAAATTTTTGCTCCATAGAAGCTCTTGATCTTCAATCTTAAGCCATCCCGTGCTTAATCCTTGCAATTTGTTGAAGAATCCTTGCTGAAATGATTCCACGGGCCAAAAGGATGAAGAATCTTCAAGAAATTGTCAAGAAATGGAAGCTTGGGCTTAAGCTTTCATGGCTGCCCATGGACTGTTCACCTAGGGTTCAAGGGAGCTGAGGAATCTTCAAATGTTGCTGAGAATCTCAATGTGGCTGAAGATTTATGCCTGGAATGGATGAGGAAGAGTGCCAAGGTTGAGAGGAAGCAAGCTTGGAGCAGGGCAGGGCTGGAATCAGCCCGAAAATTGCGCCGCAATTTTCGGGGCTGTTTCTGGCTTATATGCTGCCCAATCTTGAGCAATCTTATGCTCAATCTGAAGCTCTTGAAGTCAGGGATCTATTCCAGGTAGATTTTGGTCAAGAAGATCTGAGGTAAGAGAGATATGAGTAGATCTTGGGGCTGAACCTCCATGAGACCTGCAGGAATTTCCAGGAAAGGGGAAAGAGAAACCCCTCTTTTCAAAGTAACCACAGTTTGTTCTCAAACTAAGCCCGGTTAACCATCCTTTACCCTAGTTACCTCCATTTTTGCATAAAATTTGATGACGTCCAGCCATTTAAGCCTTTACCCGCCATATCTGACCTTGGATATCTCCAGATGTAGTCATTGCTAACTGTAGTTGTCCTGCAGCACTCCACTAGTCACTGTCTTGTACCATTTTTGTCTGAAATTGGTTTTGAAATAGGAAAATGAGAGTGAAAATGGAAGAAAATAATGGATCAAAGACTGAAGCTCTGATACCACTTGTCAGAGAGAGAACTAGGGAGAGAGAAAGAGGAGAGAGAAAGACTGCAGGAAGAGAGAGAAATAGAGTGACGAGGAGAGAGAAAGACTAGAATTGGAGAGAGATAGACAGGAAAGATGAAGAAGCCATGGAAGCTTGGAGCAAGAAGGGAGAGAAAGATTGTAAATGTATTGATATGTCAAAAAGATGTGAAAATTTACAACTTCTCTCCTTATATACCAGTGTCAATGTGACATGGCATATCATTAGCATTCTAAGTATTCCCAGCTTCTTACAGGTTGTGGGTAGCCCCTTATTAGGTGAAGGAAACCCACAAATCTAGTTGGGCAAAAAGTTATTCTTGCAAGAAATGGGTCACCACAAATTTTTTCATCCGGTAAGGGGCTGCCAGTGACCCCTTTCTAGAAAGAAAAAATTACACACATCACATGCCCTCTCTCTCATCACAATTTCTCTCTCTCCCTCCATTATCTCAACTAATTAACAAATATTTACTTAATTAACTTTACAAGAAAAAGAGAGAGATATAATTTTCTAAATAGTAGATCCTTACACTCCTAGAAGTATAATATGAGATAGTCATACAAAGTAGAAGCTTATACACACTCATTCAAACATTGCTTTATTTATGTTCTCTCTCTCTCTCTCTCTCATCCCTCTCCCATCACTTTGTTACTCTCTCTTCCCCGATCACTTTGTTACTTTCTCTTCCCTCGCCCAACTAGATTTGTGATTTTTTACCTGTACCCTATTGGTCCCTATTCTCCCCATGGTGTATATTCTCGGACAGTGGTTTGTTCTTTCACCAAAAAGAGGTTGTCAGTAGCCCCTTATTAGGTGAAGAATACCCACAAATCTAGTTGGGCAAAAAGTTACTCTGGCAATGAATGGATCCCCATTACTTAGTTTATTTTAATAAACAATGTGTGTACACATTCTAAAGAAAATTGATTGATGTTGCACATTCTTAAAAACTAGCTCTAATTATGAAATTCGGCCTACTTATGAAGATAATTATTATTAATAATGAGGTATTATATGCCAGTTCATGGAAGAAATACTTAGAAAATCCTCCCAAGACTAGCTTATTAAAACTATGTTTGTAATATAAAATAACAAAAAGAACCAGCCTAGTGGATAGTCACTTGGTAGCTAGGCACACTTGGGTGACAACACTACTGGGATGGGTGACCTCCCGGGAAGATTTTCCTATAAGCTAGTGGGAGCTTCTCACGTGCAACCAACGACGCCAACGAAGCCTTCGTAGCTCTTTGTCAAGTATGCTAAGGCCAAGATGCCAAGGTCTATGAGTTAATTTTTAATTTTAGCAAGTTAACTAATTAATAAGTTAATCACTATTTGATAGTAATTAGGTAACTAATTAGTTAATTAACTTAAGCAGTAAATTAACTCACTAATTATTGGAGTGTGTGTTCGCTCAATGACGTCGAAAGGGATTTGGGAGAAAGGGGGCGCCGACACTTACCTGCGTCGCGTCTGTCCCCGCTAACGTGCGTGCGCTCTCTCTCTCTCTCTCTCTCTCTCTCTCTCTCTCTCTCTCTCTCTCTCTCTCCCTCTCTCTCTCTCTCTCTCTCTTTCATATAGAGACAAAAAAAGTAATCAAAGTTATTTTATTTCTCCTAAATTGAGAAATTAATTAACTATTTAATCAATAGTTATTAATAATTAATTAACTATTAATAAGTTAGTCAATTTCTAATTTTAGCAAGTTAATCACTATTTGATAGTAATTAGGTAACCAATTAGTTAATTAACTAATTACTATTTAATTTAACAAGTTAACTTAATTAGTAACCTAACTTACTAATTAAATAACTAATTATAGTAAGTAACTAATTAAATAAACAATTATTGAGTCAAAAAATAAGTGAATAAAATTAACTATTAACTAAATCAATAAATTTACCATTAATAATTTAATTAAATATTAAACAAATTCACTTACTAATCAATCTATCGATTAATTAAGTAACTAATAAAAATTAAGTAATACCTTTTTCGAACAATTAATTAATTAATTAATTGTTAGATTTAATTATTTAATAAGTAAGTAATTAATCTAGCAACTAATTAACCAATCAATTAATAACTAATTAATAATTTATTATCTAATTACATTAAACTAACTAATTAAGTAACCATTTAACTTATCAAAAAACTAAATATTAATTAATAAATGATATTATATTTTATATTAGTTACTTAGTTAAATAATTAATTACTGAAAATTAATAATTAATAAATAACTAATTTTTATATTAACTATTAATTAATTACTTAGCCAATAAAACTATATATTGATTGATTTGTTGAAATTAATAATTAATTACTTATAATAACTACGAACTAAAAGACAATTAGTAACAACCGATAACTAGTTACTTAAAACTAATAAATAATTTATTAAAATTAATAAATAATAAAAAATAATCGGTTATTTATTAATTAGTTATAAATTATTTAGATATCTTAAATTAGTTATAAATTAGTTTTTAAAAACTAATAAATATCTTTGATTTAAGTAGTAATGGCTAATGATAATATTATGTATTTATTTTATTTAAAAATATTAAATAATTTTATCACATAATTATTTAGTAATTAAAATTCTTTATTACTCAATTAATTAATATTAATATATTAATCAAATTTTTATTGATTTAATATAAATAAGATAATATTTGACAAGATAGTATCCGTTAGTTCATTGATTAGATATTTAGTGTATCGATCAAATGATATCAATTAAATTATTAATTAATTTCTTAATTGATAATAACTGGCTTGTTTTATATTTTATGTATATCAACTAGCTTATTGATTAATTAGTTATTGTAGTAATCACTTAGTATGAAGTGAACTATTAGTATTAATATTACTTAACTTGTTTATTAATTTATATATTACTATTAATCATTTCATATAATTTAATGTATTGTAATAATAATACTAATTAATCAATTAATATGATTGTACATTAATACGCTAGTTGTATGGGATTTTTTTGAGAGGGAATGAAGAGAGAGTGCAAGTGCATGTAGATCAGTATCGTTCTGCCGGCCGAGAAAGGGGTCACCAGCGCATTTGCATCATCTATCTTAGTTATCTGGGTTTAGGGCCAAGGTATGAGAGAGAGAGAGTGCGTGTGGGCCAGGATGGCTGATAAGAGAGAGTGCATGTGGATTGGGATCATTTTTTCGACAAAGAAGGGGTCATCGACGGCCCAATATTTGGTGTAGAAATATATGACTAGCACCCCTCCCCCTCTCACATCTCTCTCTTCGTATGGCACATATCTCCCAGTCTCCCTTTCTCCATCTCTCTCTCTCCCTCCCTCTCTCTCTCTCTCTGTGACATGCATTTAATGCCCCACTATGTCAAAGTGCTTATATAAGAAAACACACCCCCTATGACACAACGCCTCCCCCTCCTTCAAGTTGTGGATTATTTTCTTAATCTCACAAGTACATACACATCTCCCTCCCTCCCTCCCTCCCTCCCTCCCTCTATCTCTTTGTCTCCTCCTCCTCCTCCTCCCCCTCACTCTATCCATCACCCCCGGTTTCTCTCCCTAGCTCCCTCTTGGTGCTCTCCAACCCCCCCTCTCTCTCTCTGTGGCATCCATATCCACTCACACACACACACTCTCTCTCTATCTCCCTCTTTTGCTCTCTCCCTCCCACACAAATATTTATATCCTCTCTCTTTCCCCCTCACACACACACACACACTCTCTCTCTCTCTCTAAACCCTAAACCCTAAACCACAAACCTCTCTCTCTCTCTCTCTCTCTCTCTCTCGCACCCACATCCACTCACACACACTCTCTCTCTATCTCCCTCCCACACAAATCTTTATATCCTCTCTCTCTCTCTCTCTCTCTCTCTCTCTCTCTCTCTCTCTCATATTTGGCATTTGTATCCACACACACACACACACACTCTCTCTCTCTCTCTTTCTCTCATATGCCAAATACTTTATATATATAGCACCCACATGCACACACATGCATGTACACTTTCTATCTCCCTCCCTCCCTCCCTCTCTCTCTCTCTCATGCACACACTTTATGTATCCTCCTCTCTCTCTCTCTCTCTCTCTTATATATGACATACACCCCCACACCAACTCTTTCAATGACGCCCATATCTTACATGAGTATTCGTACATGTGTAGATAGCTTTGGAAATGGATCCGACATTCAGTACTACACCAAATACTGAGGTCCGCATATATGTATCGTCTCTCTCTGCCAAACCTATTATGCACTATACAAGTAGTTGGTTCCTGATGTTGAAGAAGGAAGACATTTGCAATGTCAATGGCTACTGTGTTCTTGCTATCACCTATGCAAATGGTTGAATACAAAGCACGCCGATCCATTGTAACAATGACCATGAGGCTGTTTAGGTATACGTTATGTTCTTGCTTACTTGAGCTTGTGCTTGAGAGAGGGATTGTGAGAGTGTGAGGGAGTGAGTGTGTGAGGGTGAGGGACCGAGGAGGAGAAGCTCTCCATCTTCTCCTCTCTTCTTCTCTTCTCTTCTTTTCTATTGTCTTGCTCGCGGAAATGGAGCTTGGAGTGTGGAGCTTGAGGATGGAGCACAAAATATTCTTTTATTGTGATAAAACTGAGTGGACTGATGATGATCTCAAAGACTTCAAAAACCAATAGAACCTTTTTAAAAAGGTAATGATAGAAGCTTAGGGCAATCAACATTTCACTCACAATATGGTAAGAAGTTTGCATATGTATGTCTCTTTATTGTCTGACTCATATAGGGTTTTCTAATTAAATTTATTTATTTGTTAACTATGCAGAATATTTTATACAACCATGCTCCATATTTTATCAAGAAATATGGATCTCTATCTATCTGGTCAACCCAAGGTATGGAAAAATCACATTATCAAGAAAGAACAAAATACTTTAGATACACAAGTTATAGAGGTCGAAGATACAAAGAAAATAGTTTATTAGAGGCCTTTCAATGGTTTTAGAGATAAATTTGGCACAAATTCAAGCTCAAAGACACAACCACATCATGTAATACATCATCTTTGACAAGGACTATATCCACTATAACAACCCAAAGAAGAAAAAAGAGAAATTTAAACTCTTATGCAAAGGAAATATATTCAGAATGATTACAAACTAGACAAAGAGATGGAAAAAGATGGGTTTCAAGAAACCCTTAACATCTTTTAGTCTGACTCTATTGTAGAAGAGCCTTTAGTTTCAAGGAATTCACTAGGTTCTCTAAAGGAATCTTTTGATTCATCCTACTCGATGAGATCTCTACATTTCAAGAACTCTTGTTTCCTATAGCCTGGAAGGAGCTTCAAATTCTTGGCATCTCCTACATGCACTACAAGGATATAGGGGAATAGAGATGGCCATTTCCGACGCAAATTAGCGGCATCGCTATTTGCGTTGCAAATAGTGGCAATACTCAGACGAAAAAAGTGGGGCGAAACCTAAGCACAACATTTTGCGCAAAAGAGCGAAAGAGGGAGCGAAGTACATTGTGCATTTAGAAGGGGGAGGGAGAGAAAGAGAGAAAGAGGGATAAGGAGAGCTTCTCACCGCCACCGCCACTATAAGATACATGCCTTATACCGATGTTCAAAGCGATGAAAATGTTCATAAAGAAATTTGCCCCCGTCGTCGCAAAAAACGTCAGCATTAGTGATGCCATAGAACAGTCACTATATGCGACGGTGATAAGGACAAAAATAACGACTCTTTGAGATACACATTGTGATGTTAATAGCAACATGTGTAGTAAATTTGTGATGCTAATAGTGACGGTAACATGGATTTATTTTTTTTTGGTGACAGGGTAGCAAGCTGCCCCACCACAAATAGCACTATGTGCTTTATTTGGGCAATACAAAAGAGTTGCAGTAATGTGTACAATGCTCGTCTAAATGAAGGTAAAGTGTACTTGAATCCATAATACTGATGCATAAAATAAATACAAGATCACGTAATGAAAGTGATGGTACAATCATGGCAAGATACAAAGGATGCTAATAACATAATACATAGAAAATGCCAACATAAGATGTTGTGCCGAAAAACTTGTTGGCACAACTCTCTCATACAAGCCATAACACTCCTCCCCTCATCATTCATGATGATGGCTCCTGTCCAATCATCTACAATGTATCCATACCCCTTTGGGGTATGCCTAAGATGTGTCCTCTCCCACTTGCGATCACGCTCCTAGGCATATCCAGGAGAATCTTGTACATCTGGTGTACCTATGGGGGTAGTATCTCTTGGAGTAGTACCTATAGGGGTGCCACCTATGGATGACTGAGGGAGTGACTAGAGTAGACGTCCCCACAGGTGTAACAAATCCCATAGGTGATGCAACTCCAGAGCAGAACGACGAGACGGAGACACTGTGTCAGTATCTCCACAACAACCACATGAGCCACGCTCTCTCAAACTTGTACGAGAGTGAGGAGTAGCACTTGTATCCCAAGCCGACCACCGGCTTACTGCATCCACATCTCCGTAGCATTCCCAGAACCACTCCCTTCATCCGGCCCAAGCCTGGAGCATCGATCTCGTATCATGAAAACTGAAGCATTAGAGTGCACCGAAGTAGATCTAACAGAATGGCCTGATAGTGTCCGAGGATAGCTCCTGGTCTGCCATATCTCTGAATCGAGCCATCTAATCTGGAGACATACGTGTGAAGATCTCCTGTAGCTCCTCATCGCTCATCCCTTGACTCATCCTGGCTGATCTAAATATCCACAAAAGTTACCTGCATAGATAAAAATTGATATTAGCATAATCAATATAATCAAGCATAACACGATAATATAAATCTTAAAAAAATGATATTACTGAAAACGCATATCTTATGTACCCTTATAAGTGAATCGTCAAGGAATTGAGTAGGTGGATGCTCCAAGTATGAAGTACCCTATGGTCCCATGTCAATCTCCTGACACAAATCCACATACACTGGAAGGTCGATAGACATGTCATCATAAAAGGATGAGTCCACCTCATTCTCAAAGAATTCTTGGACTCGTGTATTTCCATCATTGTTACCCAATTCTGGCTCCTCTACATGCTCCAAACTTTCGGTGGCCTCCACCCCTTGCAATATCGACCCCTCTATTTGCATATTGTCCTCATCTATGCTAGGAACATTTCTTTGATCATATACTCATGCACTTTGGGGAGCTGAAGATATAACATATCACCATCAAGGTTGTCGGGGGTTTGGATAGAAAATTACATGTTCAAGATCACGTACAAGAGAGATTTAACTTCTGTGACATGTACCATGTCGTAATAACTTTTTTTTAAAAATGAGTTCATGCACTTGCTCACAATGGGCCGACAATACAAATGTGTCACGCAAATCCGTCTATCTTTTTTTGGAATCTATTTGGAGCAATCCAAATGGACCTCATCGAACTATTGCTCTAGTTCCTTTAAGTACCACTTTAAACCACTGCACATCGAATAGGATCATGGAAAAGCTACGGTAGTCCACCATGATAATACTTTACAAGTTCCCAAAATACTTCATCTCATCTATAATGGTGTTTGGATCCGTTGCTTGGCATCAAATCTCTTGCTCGAACTTTTCCATGATACCACAATTTGTTGTGAAGCGCATTTTGTCGATACGCTCCACGTGGAAATGCCGTCCGCATGACCATGCCGCACTGTATATTTTGTACTATACATTGAAATAGTCAATTAGTTGTCACATATAAAATGTAGATACGACAAACCTAAAAACGTCATCACATTTGGACTATATCCCCTCGAGAATTCCCACTCCTCTTAGTTGAGACCTCCGCTCCTTCGCGAGACGCTGTGTCCCATTGACATAAACCGTGGCATCTCCTCCATGCCCTTAGGATATCAAATCGGTCAATGGCGCATACTACATCAAAATTCAGATTGATCGTGCTTCTTTCCAATCTTTCATAGCTTGCTTGCATCTAGTGAGCCACATCTCCATGGAGGCATGGTACAACATACAAAAGTGATTCACTTTCTCCTTCATTGTAACATCAATTCTTTTTTCTTCCCCATTTCCAACCACCACATCTCCCGTCATTCTATCATCGTCCTTCAGCGACCATAGTATACTCTTGTCTGAATCCACCTTGGTAGCCAGTGTGAAATATGCACTAACACCTCAGACATCAATCTTCAGCCATGCTACCTTCTGGCTGAGGTCATTGTCGCACAAAGCCTTTTAGGGTTCTCATGAAGTGCTCCAGGAAGAACATCCATTGCGTATGTATGGACAAGTACATCAATCTCCACTTCATCTACAAGATGCACAAGAAGGTGGATTTGTATCGTGAGCATGTTAGTGGACATGTATTTCTTAAAGAGAAACACCGTCTCCACTGCTTCTCGCCTTATGGATTCAATAGATGATGTCTTGGACCACGATTACAACTATGACTATGACTACCACGACCGTGACTACGACTATGACCATGACCACCACCACCACGACTACGACTACGAATATGACTATGACTATGACTATGACTATGACCACGACCACGACCACGACCACGACCACGACCACGACCACGACCGCGACCACGACTACGACTACGACTACGACTTCTTATATAGAGATGAAGAGAGAGACAAGAGTTAGGGAGAGAGTAAAGTTAGAGAAGAAGAGGAGAGAAGTGAGAGAGGTAGAAATAGAAAGAGAGATAGAGAGAGAAAAGAGATAGGGGGAGAGAGAAGGATATCGGAAGAGTATAGGAAGAGAAAAAGAGGGAAGATTGAGGGAGAGAGAAGGGTTGAGAGAAGAGAGAGGAAAAAGAGAGAGAGATCTGACTAGAGTATTTGACACCCATAGTCAACACACCGTGGAGAACACAAGCACAAATTGACATTGAATTATGGCAAGAAAAACCACCACGAAACAATAATTATAATACTCGAGGTAGGATTTCAAAGTCTTACTGATTTCAATCGGTCATGGATGCCATACCATGGGTAGGTTGCATTCACTAAGAATAAAATTGGCGATTCATCTCATCTTCTCTTCATCATCAATAGAATTCTCCTTTACCATTTACAACTCACCCACCTTCTCTCCACACTATTGCACACTACAATCTCTATGAGGGCATGAGATTGGGATCTCCACAGATACCAAAGCATGATCTCTAGCTTGATGATTTCATATATACTACCACTACTCATGGAAGAAACCTTAAAATAGTTATTTTGCTCAAATATATGCTTGTTAGACAAGAAATTTGCTCCTAAGACTATTCTAAGGATGAAAGAGGGTTAATGATAAAAGAGATTCTTCCTTGTAAGTGCTTTTATATTATATTTTTTAATTAAAATTGATAGTTAAAGATGAGTTTCCTAAGAGATCTTGTGGTGATCCTGTTTTAGTTTTTGCGAAGCATATGAATGATGCTATTTTAATTTTTTGTATTTGTCTTTTTAAGAAGAGATTGATTTTTATGGAATATCCAAAGTTATTTTAGGATTTACGTTATGAAAAATGAATATTTTTCTAACTGATAGGCTGATTGCCTTCGTTGTATACTTGCGTGGTGGAGGCTAGGACAAGCTCCATGTATGAGAGGTCTCTTTGTAGGATGAACATTATGCTAGGAGGCACAAGTGTGCTAGGGTTCTCTAGCCATATATCCCTTTGGTTTGTTGAGGATTGGCCTAACCCCTATGAGCCTAGGATGAGCTTATTGTAAGGTCTTATTTCCCCCTCACCCTCTCTTTCTCTCTTTCCCTATTAGGTTTGATGATTTTTCTCTTTTTCTCTCTCCTCTCCCTCTCTCATTTCCTTTTCTCTCTTTCTCTCCCTCTCACATTTTCTCTCCCTCCCTCACCCTCACCCTCTCTTTCTCTCTTTCCCTATTAGGTTTAATGATTTTTCTCTCTTTTTCTCTCTCCTCTCCCTCTCTCATTTCCTTTTCTCTCTTCCTCTCCCTCTCTCATTTCCTCTCCCTCTCTCACCCTCACCCTCACCCTCTCTTTCTCTCTTTCCCTATTATGTTTAACATCTTTTCTCTCTTTTTCTCTCTCCTATCTTTCTCTCATTTTTTTATCTCTCCTCTCCCTCCCTCACCCGTATCCTCACCCTCACCCTCACCCTCTCTTTCTCTCTTTCCCTATTATGTATAACATCTTTTCTCTCTCCTCTGCCTCTCTCATTTCCTTTTGCTCTCTTCCTCTCCCTCTCTCATTTCTTCTCCCTCCCTCACCCTCACCCTCTTTTTCTCTCTTCCCCTATTATGTATAATGTTTTTTCTCTCTTTTTCTCTATCCTCTCCCTCTCTCATTTCCTTTTCTCTCTTCCTCTCCCTCCCTCACCCTCACCCTCACCCTCACCCTCTCTTTCTCTCTTTCCCTATTATATTCAACATATTTTCTCTATTTTTCTCTCTCCTCTCTTTCTCTCATTTTTTTCTCTCTCCTCTCCCTCTCTCATTTCCTTTTGCTCTCTTCCTCTCCCTCTCTCATTTCTTCTCTCTCCCTCACCCTATCCCTCTCTTTCTCTCTCTTCCCCTATTATGTTTAATGTTTTTTCTCTCTTTTTCTCTCTCCTCTCCCTCTCTGATTTCCTTTTCTCTCTTCCTTTCCCTCTCTCATTTCCTCTCCCTCCCTCACCCTTACCCTCACCCTCTCTTTCTCTCTTTCCCTATTATGTTTAACATCTTTTCTCTCTTTTTCTCTCTCCTCTCATTCTCTCATTTATTCTCTCTCCTCTCCCTCTCTCATTTCCTTTTGCTCTCTTCCTCTCCCTCTCTCATTTCTTCTCCCTTCCTCACCCTCTCCCTCTCTTTCTCTCTTTCCCTATTATGTTTAATGTTTTTTCTCTCTTCTCCTCTCCCTCCCCCTCTCTTTCTCTCTCCCTCCCTCTCCCTCTCTTTCTCTCTTTCAGATGTTTACCTCTCCCTTCCTCTCCCTCTCCCTCTCTCTCTCTCTCTCCCCTCTCTCATTTCCTCTCCCTCCCCCTCTCTTTCTCTCTCTCTCCCTCCCTCTCCCTCTCCCTCCCTCTTCCTTTCCCATTTCCTCCCCCTCTCCCTCTCCCTCTCCCTCTTTTTTTCTCTCTCTTCCTCCCTCTCCCTCTCTCATTTCCTCTCCCTCCCTCTCCCTCTTCCTCTCTTTCTCTCTCATTTCCTCTCCCTCTCTCAATACACACGGACTATACCAAAAATAAGTAAAAGAGAGAGAGAAAACTCCCTCTCCCTCTCTCATTTTCTTTCCCTCCCCCTCTCCCTCTCCCTCTCTTTCTCTCTCCCTCCCTCTCCCATTTCCTCCCTCTCCCTCTCCCTCCCTCTCCCATTTACTCCCTCTCCCTCTCTCATTTCCTCTCCCTCCCTCTCCCTCTCCCTGTCTTTCTCTCTCATTTCCTCTCCCTCCCCCTCTCCCTCTCTTTCTCTCTCATTTCCTCTCCCTCTCTCAATATACACGAATTATACAAAAAATAAGTAAAAGAGAGAGAGAGAGAAACCACAAAAGAAAAGCAAGAATGGACAATTCACTCACCGTAAAGACTCAAAGAAGGGTTTGGCAGCTCCTCTTCGCAACGGTGGCTGCTCTTTGCCCTCCTCTGTACACCTCCTCCTCTTCTTTGCGAATGGCGGCGGTGGCGGTGGTGGCGGTGAGAAGCCTTCTTTCTCTCTTTCTCTCCCTCTCAACAAGATGGTCACTCTCCCTCTCGCTCTCTCTTTTGTGAATGCGCAAAGAATGACACGCTTGGGTTTTGGCCCGCATTTTTTTGCTCTAGCTAGCGTCGCTATTTGCGTCGCTATTAGCATCGCATTTGCGACGCAAATAGTGACACCGCTATTTGTCGTCACTAACGCCCATCGCTATAGACTCATATCCTTATAGTGTTTGGAAATGTTCTACTTGCATGATGACCATGATGAGCATTCAGATGTGCTCATAGTATCAAATTTGGGGAGGCCTATGACCGGTGTGGATTGACAGCAACAAAGTCTTTGTCTATCACACTTTCACCATCTTCATTCAATGAGGAGAGAGTATATGAGGCCTATCTTTGAAATGCTACATGTTCTCTGCCATATAGAAAGCTCATTCGGGGGTATGTTAGGAGCATGTTGTTCAATGCTTTCACCCATCATTGTGGAGTCAATGCGGGCTTCAACATGCCTTTGTAGGTCATCCTTATGACTACTTTATGGGTCAATGCACAAAGGAATTTGATCCAAGACTTGGTTAGCCTCTCTTTGCTATTTAATGCAGCTAAGGTCACACTCATCTATAATATCAAAAGCATCATGATAATATTTATCAAACCAGTCTCGAAACAAGAACTCTAGGTATTCTACTGATTCCTTAGTAGTATTTCGTGGTAGTAGAATTTTCTGAAATAAGTTGGAACTTGATGGAGATTTGTATTTTATGTCAAATAAGGTTGGACAGTAGATATGTTGGATTTCTTGTAATAAACCATCAACATACTCATCATAAAAAATGTTAAGATCTTCATAGCAATAAAGATCCATGTTGGGAGTACACGATGGTTTTGAATCATGATGGAGAAGTAAAATGAGAGCTCCATCCTTTCTGTAACCGCTTGTTTGAGAAACTAGCCCAATCTGTGTGACAACATTTGAAGTTGACACCAATGAATAAATTGTGCTTTCGGGTTGTGTTGTAGAAAGATTAGTAGGATTGGACTTGGAGGATTTAGCAATCTACTAGCAGAGAACAATGATTTTCTCTGAGAGTTGTTGTACTGTATCCATTTTATCTATCAAACTAGTGAGTGCTAAGTGTGTCCAATTTGTACTCTGTAGTTTGGCTAGCCAAGAGGAAGCATCTTGGGGTCTTAAATAGGGAGCAGCTTTGTATTGATTATTTTCATACTCAAATTCCTGGATTACATTGAGCACCAATGAAGAAGAAAAATAGGAAGAAACTTTTTCTATTAATTTTTTGTAATGTTGGCAAACACCATGGACAATTTGGTCATGTGAACAAGGTTGTGTGTGGAACCTTAATACATTGGCCTTCTAGGAAGGAGAAACCTTCAATTGTGGTGGTAATGGAAGTTTGGTAATCACTGGATTTGTAGGAGCTTTAGATATTTGTTGTTGGGGCAGAAGTAGGGTCTTGCCTTTAATGTTCTACACTTTGATAACCTTGGGAGGTAGGAGCTCCTTCTTTTTTAAGGAAGAGATATCCATCTGCCATTCATGTGGGAGTTCTATCTCGGACTAGTTAACATAGTCGGGGACAAAATGTTCTATTCTTTCATCTCATTTCATGAATATGGTCTAGCCTTTATCTTTGGGGGAATTGACTCCTTCGACCACTCGAGGAATGACTAGTCACATGCATCGAAACACCATCTTGTATTGGATAGCTAAGTGGGAAAAAGATGCCTTCATTTGTAAGCCCATCATCCTAATGTGTAGCATTAACAATTTTGCTAAATAGATGTCATCCATACGATTGCATAGTAAGGATGCAATTGAAAGAAAATTGGTCCATAGGAGAGGGGGGATACTGCAGCTCCAACTATCATGTCATGAAGCTGAAGATGTCTTGTATCTAATACAAGAACCATACATGAGGCATTCAAACCTCTTCAAAACAAGGGAATGAGTCCTATTACTATATAACCTAAGTGAATATAAGGCTAATCCTTCTTATGTTGGTGTTTTTGTGTCTGAGGAAGAACAAGAGCCAAAAGATTTACATGTTGGTCTTTTGAGAGTGTCACCAATTGTCAGAATTCCTTAATCTTCAATATACATTGTGGAAGCTTTAAACTTAAACAATTGATTTACATGTTGGTCTTTTGAGAGAGTGTCACCAACTGTCAGAATTCCTTGATCTTCAATATACATTGTGGAAGCTTTAAACTTAAACAATTGATTCTCACCATATATATAAGATGCACCTATCTCAGGAAGAATCCATTTAGAATTGGGTTGTGATTCATCCACGATGATTGTAGAGTTTCCCAAGGACTTATAACGCTCTAAGAGTGTCTTAAGAGCAGAGGTGAACACATTGCCAGCTTGCTGAGAGGAAGCCATTAGGATTTACTAGATGGTGGAGGATAAAACACTCAAACACGGCACAAACCATGACATAGCTTGACTGCCTTAACACGGGCAAACACCTCACTTTAGCATTAACTACCTTACTTATCTCAAGTGGTATGTGATATGGGCTCTAATACCAAACACAGAGTGAGCGCAAACAAAAGCAGAAGCAACACGTAACTATCAAACACAGACTGAGAAACTGAAACACAAAGCTTAGAGAATAGTTGCCAAGGTGAGATGATTTCAAAAAGTTTCAGATATGAAGATCATATATTACTAAAGAGTTGAATGAGTTGAACTTTGATTTCATTTTTCATCAAATGACAATGTAATGGGAGTATCTATAGGCCTTGAGAGGCTTGGAGGTGCAAAAAGGCATGTATCTGCATAAGGGGATAAGGAAGCATCTGAGTTGTGCTTGTTGAAGACAAAGTATTGATGCCTTTTGGCTGGAATATTGTACAAAACCCTTACAATTGTCAAGGTGGTTGTCGGGACAAAAGCTCTGCAATAGTGTTTTGAATGTCGTGAACATGTTGGAATGTTACATCAAGGGCATAAAAAAGAGTGACCACCTTAAAATCAGTTTATTCCCGATTTCATTGGGAGCCTTCTTTGTCGGATAGCCTGGGACATGCTTGAGATCTATCCGTATGGTAAAAGGGACAAACTCAATAAAAAACCTAAAGGATTTTATCACCTTAATCATGGCCAGTATCTCTCATTGCTAGGAGGGATAATTTTGTTGAGTACTTGTGAAGATTGCTAAGGCATATTTGCATGGGTAGAGGTTGATGGAATCATCTTCACATAAGCATGCGTCCCACCCAGAATGTGAGGCATCAGTGTAAAGGATTAAAGATAATCCAATGGGTAGGGGTTAGGGGGGAAGATGCTTAATTAGATCCTGTATGTTTTGGACCGCCAGTGTGCAAAGTGGTTTCCAATGGAATTGATCCTTTCTGAGTAGGGAGTACAAATCCTTGGAATAAGTAGCCATATTTGGTGTGGAGGAATTTATTCAATTTAAACAACCTAAAAATTGCTGAAATTGTCTCACACTGGTAAAAATATCAGGCATGTCTAAAATTTTTGTGAGAACATGGTCCTGTAGTTTGCCTTGGCAGATTTCCAACCCAAGAAACTCAACATTGGTCTGGAACATCACTAATTTGGTTGGGGATAAGACCATGCTAGCATCTTCAATTGTCTTAGCAAATAGAGTTAAGTTCTTGATATGCCCTGCCATTGTTTCTGAGAAAACAAGAATGTCATCTATGTACACCAAGCAAAATGGGAATTCGAAAAATATAGATTTTGCCTTTTTTAGCTTTTTAAGGAGTAGATCATTTGAAGGAATTTGGTGTCCGTGCCCAATTAAATATTTATTGAAAGGTTTATAAATTATAACAATTTGTTTCTTACCTCTTTTATGTTCAGAATGTTTATTTACATAAAATGCTTGGGATGCCCTTGGAGAATTAGTTGGTTCTATCAACCCTTTTTCAAGAAGAATTTGAATAACTTCTTTGCATAAGAGAAGATCTTCATCCTTCATTCCAGAGTGCACGGCTTTCGTAGGATGGCATTGATGACCGGGAAATCAATGCAAATAAAGGCACCAAAAATGTGCTCATATGGAAACATCTTTTGTTAAATTGATACTTTGCAAATGTACCCCTTTGTCAAAAATCAAATATGAAGCAATGTAAAATGTGTAGTCCAAAAGGCTCACATTAAAAAAATGTTGAAAGGAAAAGGAAAGGTCAAACTCTTTTGTCTCATGCTAAAAATTGAAAGGTCTTTAGACCTTAGCCAATGTATGCAACTTGATTTTATAATATCAAGAAAAGAAAAGGAAGAGGTTTGTCGGGTGATTTGAGGAGGTGGGAGGTTGAGGTGGTTACACCCTCTCTCTTCCTTTATCTTCTCCTCTCACGCTTCATTTCCCTCTCTCTCATTTTGGCACAACTCTCATCTTTCTTGTTCTTGCTTTTCTCTCTTGTGCTCCTTTGTAAGATCTCATGGAGAGTGAGGACGAGGAAGAGGGTGAGGATGGAAGAATTATTCAATTTCTTGTGTGCCTATCTCTTGTGTGTCTTGAGGATATGGATTCTTGGTGAGAATGAGAGTTTTCTTGCAAGTTTTATGGCCAGCAAATGTATTTGCAGCCTCTCTTGGCCGGTTCATGGTTCTCATGGTGCCGTGGCAGGGTGCTCTTCATTTGGTGCACTGGCCGGGAAAAGAGGTGCCTATGGAGCTTGCAAGGAAGAGGGGTTTTGAAGCCATTGCCATGACAAGGAGGAAAGGACTGAAGCTATGCTTGCAGAGACGGTGGGAAGATCAAGAACTAATGCTCCACATAATTACACTTGACGAGTTGCAAAGAAGATGAATCTCCAGGCTTGCTCTACCATTCCCTCGATAATGCCCAAACACATAGTGTTGTGCACCAACAGCTCGCCTTGCAGGATTTCAACGTCCGGTGGAGAAGCTACATGATCAATAGAGCTGCATCTGCCAGTCATGGAGCGGACAAAGGTCAGCAGCATAAGAAGCAAGATGGGAGCCCAGTTTCCACCACAATGTCCACGACATCATCGCTATCCCACAGCGACGGTAGCAGTATGGCGTCGGAGAGTAATAGCTAGGAGTTTATGCTCCATCCGCAGTTGGTTCCGCTACCTCAAGTCGCAGTGAACCAACAGCGGTACGTCCAGCGAGTGCATTCCAGTGTATCAACAGTATGGCCGCTTGCCTGCGACCTGTCTTACTGCCACCTACAGTCCATGATCATCAGAGCAATGATGTGGCCCATCCAACCGTTCCCACAACCAGCGATCTAGATTTGACCTCTTGTCTTGTTTCCACGGGTGGTGAATTTTCTCTCCTTCTTCTGCTGTAGCAACAGTGAGGATATGGCGAAGAGATTTTTCCCTTCTTCCATCAGTGGGCTGCCGATAAGCCTTATCCTCTTCTTTCATTACCTGTTCAACAAGATTATCTCATTAATCTTTTATTTCTTTGCCACGTAATAAAGCTAATATTTAAAACCTTTGAAAAAAAAAACTCCCTAAAATCCATTCACATGCAACTTCTTTCCATCTTATATTCTCTTCTCTTCCCAAGATTACATTCCTTCAATACATACTAGACTTTTCTTTTTCATTTTCTCTAAAAGCTGTTATGAATAAAATCTACCTTTCTTTTTCCTTTCTAATCGGGTGGGAGAACTTAAATATCATCTCCTTTGCAAGGGATACACTTCATTTATATATCTTTTTCGGGTTTTCTTCATGAGCTTTATAGTGTGGTTATCTTTCATTCTAACTTGAGTGTGACCTTGTTCTTGTGCTCAAATTGTTGAAAAGCCCTGTCTTTTGGGTATTTTCTTGTAGTTTTATTTGGCATGTGTTTAAACCTAGGCTTCAACATCCTAGTTGTGTGTGTATTTTTGTGATTATTTTCCTATCCAAATCCAATGACAATTCAAAGACAATGAAGACCAAAGACGAAGATGAAGACAAAGACTTTTCTAAGAGCTGATTGTGGTTCTTCTTCAAGTTTGTTCGCAGGGACGCTTCACACTTAAGTGTGGGAGGAATGATGACCGGGAAATCAATGCAAATAAAGGCACCTAAAATGTGCTCATATGGAAACATCTTTTGTTAAATTGATACTTTGCAAATGTACCCCTTTGTCAAAAATCAAATATGAAGCAATGTAAAATGTGTAGTCCAAAAGGCTCACATTAAAAAAATGTTGAAAGGAAAAGGAAAGGTCAAACTCTTTTGTCTCATGCTAAAAATTGAAAGGTCTTTAGACCTTAGCCAATGTATGCAACTTGATTTTATAATATCAAGAAAAGAAAAGGAAGAGGTTTGTCGGGTGATTTGAGGAGGTGGGAGGTTGAGGTGGTTACACCCTCTCTCTTCCTTTATCTTCTCCTCTCACGCTTCATTTCCCTCTCTCTCATTTTGGCACAACTCTCATCTTTGTAAGATCTCATGGAGAGTGAGGAAGAGGAAGAGGGTGAGGATGGAAGAATTATTCAATTTCTTGTGTGCCTATCTCTTGTGTGTCTTGAGGATATGGATTCTTGGTGAGAATGAGAGTTTTCTTGCAGGTTTTATGGCCAGCAAATGTATTTGCAGCCTCTCTTGGCCGGTTCATGGTTCTCATGGTGCCGTGGCAGGGTGCTCTTCAGGCATTGGGATGTATGGGAAGAGAAATAGCATAAGAGGTTCTCTTTTCTATGTACATTAATGGGTGTTCATGCATAAAAGTTTTTAGATGATCCTATATATTTTGTATAGCTGGGGCATGAGTTTGCAATTCTCCTTTTATACATTGGTCGTGGACATTACTCTTTTGTGGAGTAGTGGATTCCACAATAGAATAAATAGTGCTGCCAATTTCTGGGAGAAGAGGCATTTCGGCCTTCTTATCTTTGTAGGAGATGGAGAAGTGATGGTGGACCAAAAGGTGTACGGGACCAGATGTTGTAAGATGTCTCTACCAATAAGCAATTTATACCTCATTTGTTTCATGATGTTGACTTCAATGGGGACTTTGATTGAGCCAAGTTGGAGGTAAGCCTAAGTCACATGAATCAGGGTGAATTTCTTATTGTTTGTGATTTCGGCAATGATTGGAGAGGTGGACTTGATACAAAATGGAGGAAATAGCTCAAAAGGGATAATGTTAGACTAGAACCAGTATCTAACAGAGCATCTACATAGAGAGAAAATTGAGGCATATTCTTGAGTTGTTCACAAATCATGGGAATAGTGCCACCGGTATTCATAGCATTAACTTTGTGTACCTGAGGCTAAGATAGCCAAAATTGGTTGACTAGTGGTGTAGCAAGGATATTTGATGAAAACTGTATTTCTTGTAGGATAGCAATAGTGCCTTGTGCTACTTCTTTCTGGGATGTCAAGATTCTGCAGTAAATTTTACATAAAGAATTTAGTTCTTGTTGCATTAGGGAAAGGCTTGGATCATGTGATTTCCAGCCTATTGAGTACCAATATTCACAAAAGAAAGTGACTATATCAATTGGGAAGCATTGATGCATTTTTTCAAGGTTGTGGGGGACAAACATGTTGGCTTGTCCTTTGGTTTCTGGGCCAAATGTGCCTGGTCTAGGGAGATCATAAGGATTGGAGAAGAATTCTTGCCTTACCTTATTTTTGTGTTTTTCTTAGGAGGTAGTAGTAGAATTGAAATTTTCAGAGTCTAATGAACTTTGTTTGACTTGTTTCCCTTTGAATTTTCTTGATCATTCTCCTCTATATGTGGAAGGAGATCTAAGAAATAGTTTATCAACTTTTTCTTTCCTTCCGAGGAAATGCACTACATGTGCATTCACTAGCTCAAACTTTTTAGGATGAACATTTTCATCCTAAGAATCTTCAATAGTATTAGTTTTTTATACTCTATTATGCTTGATTCCCGATCAAATTCTGTAGAATCATCTATAGTGTACCAATAAGTTTTACTATGTCTGGAGTCAGAAAAATTTTCCTTGCTTTCTAAAGAATAACTATCAGTGTCAGAATAAGTAGAGTATCCTTGTAAAGAAGAAGAAGTAGAAGAAGAATTGAAGTGATGCATATTCCCTTTGGCAGCATTATTCTATGCTTTCCCTTTTTTAGGGCACTTGTTTGCCAAGTGGGAGGAACTGCCACAAATGTAGCATTTGAGGTCCTTCTTATGATCCTTTTCATAGTCTCTAGACTTCTCAAACCTGTGGTGTGATTTACCATGTCTATGTCCATGAGAGGATTTATGATACCTAGAGGACTTGTGATGATAGTCCTATCTGTCAAAATAGGACTTGAAATTCCTACAATGGGGGTTGTAAGAATGTTGATTCTTGTGGCCATTAGAACCAGTATAGATGTACAATTGCAATTTTTACAGCCAAAACTAGCTCCAAACTTTGAAACAGTTTTACAAATGGACTGAGGGAACTTTTGGTTTAGATGAGTCATCTTTTGGTGATGATTGACTTCTTTAATAGTGTGTTCTATGGTTTGTATGATTTGACCCATGCTATATGTGAAATCTATCTTCTCATTCTTCATCCTCCATTTATAGTAATAGGGAGTGGGCCCTGGAAAGGAGCATACTAGATGTTCCTTTATTGAATTGCCATGAGCACCAAGACCTTCATACATTAGATCCCTGATGTAAATAAGGTATTCCTTATAGAGCTTGGGATCACAGAGTTTAGACTTGAAGAATGCTTCTCATGCTTCAAGAACGTCATCCAGTTTATTGCCAACTAACTCACCTAGGAGGAGTTCAAAGAATACTTGGACTGGATCACCATGTTGGACAATAGCCATATTGACATGGGGATGTATAGACACCCACCATTGCTTGAGGCCACTAACAAATCCATGTGTCATGGCATTCAATATATCTGTTCTGTTGGTCTGAAGCTTTTCTACAATTTTTTGTCCTACGTAGACATACATCATGTATATGAGGAGTTTGTTTTCCTCAAGGGATTTGCCATCTATAGACCAGATGGGGAATGAGCCCACCTTTTTAGGGACACATTTCTTCTTGTAGAAATTAAAGTAAGGTGGTTTTGATGAAGAAGTAGATGTAGCATTTATAGGAACAGTAGAAGTATAAACTAGGAACATTTTGGAAGATGTTCTACTTACATGATGATCATGATGAGCATTCAGATGTGCTCGTAGTACCGAATTTGGGGAGGCCCAGTGTGGATTGATAAGAACAAAGTCTTTGTCTATCACACTCTCACCATCTTCATCTGATGAGGAGAGAGTATATGAGGCCTCTCTTTGAAATGCTGCTTGGTCTTTGAACTACCATGCAGGAAGCTCATTCGGGGGTATGTGAGGAGGATGTTATTCAATGCTTTCACCCATCATTTTGGAGTCAATGTGGGCTTCAACATGGCTTTGTAGGTCATTCTTATGTCTGCTTTCTGGGTCAATGCACAAAGGGATTTGACCCAAGACTTGGTTAGCCTCTCTTTGTCATTTAATGCGGCTCAGATCACACTCATCTATAATATCAAAAGCAGCATGATAATCTTTATCAAACCAGTCCGGAAACATGAACTCTACGTATTCTGCTAATTCCTCAACAATATTTCTTGGTAGTAGACTTTTTTGAAATAAGTGTTGGAACTTGATGGAGATTTGTCTTTTATGTCAGATAATACTAGACAATAGATATGCTAGATTTCTTGTAGTAAATCATCACCATACTCATCATCAGAAATGTTAAGATCTTCATAGCAATAAAGATCCATGTCGGGAGTACATGATGGTTTTAAATTACCTGAAGTATCTAAAGTGCCTTCACCTGTAGGGATGATCATTTTCCCTTTTCCTTTGTGGTCAACAACTTGGTGAATATTTAGAGTTCCTGATGATGGAGAAGCAAAATGAGAGTTCCATCCTTTCTGTAACCGCTTGTTTGAGAAACTAGCCCAATCTGTGTGATTGTAGTTGAAGTTGGCACCAATGAAGAAACTGTGCTTGCGATAGTGTTGTAGAAAGATTAGTAGGATTAGACTTGGAGGATTTAGCAATCTGATGGCAGAGAACAATGATTTTCTTTGTGAGTTGTTGTAGTGTATCCATTTTATCTATCAAACCAGTGAGTGCTAAGTGTGTCGAATTTGCAGCTCGACTGTCCACCAAGAGGAAGCATCCTGGGGTCTTAAATAGGGAGCAGCAAATCCTTTTTGTTCCACCCAATTTTCATTGTATTGATTATTTTCATACTCGAGTTCCTGGATTACATTGAGAATTGATGAAGAAGAAAAAGAGGAAGAAGCTTTTTTTTTTTTTGCAATGTTGGAAAACACCATGGACAATTTGGTCGTGTGAACAAGGTTGTGTGTGGAACCTTAATACATTGGCCTTCCGGGAAGGAGAAACCTTTAATTGTGGTGGTAATGGAGGTTTGGTAATCACTAGATCTGCAGGAGGTTCATATATTTGGTGTTGGGGCAAAAGTAGGGTCTTGCCTTTAAGGTTTTGTACTTTCTCAACCTTGGGAGGTAGGAGTTCCTTCTTTTTTAAGGAAGAGATATCCATTTGCCATTCATGTGGGAGTTCTCCGACCAATTAACACAGTCACAGAGAAAACATTGTGTGCTTTCGTCTGATTTCATGATTATGGCCTGGCCTTTATCTTTGGGGGAATTGACTCCTTGGACCACTTGGGGAATGGCTAGTGACATGCATCGGAACACCATCCTGTATTGGATAGCTAAGTGGGAACAAGATGCCTTCAATTGTATGTCCATCGTCCTGATGTGTAGCATTAAGAATTCTACTAAACAGGGGTCATCCATAGCGATTACATAGTTAGGATGCAATTCAAAGAAAATTGGTCCATTAGAGAGGGGGATACTATAGCTTCAACTATCATGTCATGAAGCTGAAGATGTCTTGTATCTAATATAGTAGCCATACATGAGGCATTCAAACCTCTTTGAAACAGGGGAATGAGTCCTATTGCTATATAACCTAAGTGAATATAAGGATAATCCTTCTTATGTTGGTGTTTTTGTGTCTTAGGAAGAACAAGAGCCAAAATATTTACATGTTGGTCTTTTGAGAGAGTGTCACCAACTGTCAAAATTCTTTGATCTTCAATATACATTTTGGAAGCTTTAAACTTAAACAATTGGTTCTCACCATATATATGAGATGCACCTATCTCAGGAAGAATCCCTTTGGAACTGGGTTGTGATTCATCCACGATGATTGTCGAGTTGTCTTCAACTCGACAATCATCGTGGATGAATCACAACCCAGTTCCAAAAGACAACTCGACAATCATCGTGGATGAATCACAACCCAGTTCCAAAGGGATTCTTCCTGAGATAGGTGCATCTCATATATATGGTGAGAACCAATTGTTTAAGTTTAAAGATTCCACAAGGTATATTGAAGATCAAGGAATTCTAACAGTTGGACACTGTCTTAAAAGACCAACGTGTAAATCTTTTTGCTCTTGTTATTCCTAAGATACAAAAACACCACCATAAGAAGGATTATCCTTATATTCACTTAGGTTATATAGCAATAGGACTCATTCCCCATTTTGAAGAGGTTTGAATGCCTCATGTATGGCTATTGTATTAGATACAAGACATCTTCAGCTTCATGACATGATAGTTGGAGCTACAGTATCCCCCCTCTCCAATGGACCAAATTTCTTTGAATTTCGTTCCAACTATGTAATTGCTATGGATGAACTGTATATAGCAGAATTCTTAATGCTATACATCAGGACGATGGACTTACAAATGAAGGCATCTTGTTCCCACTTAGCTATCCAATATAGTATGATGTTCTGATGCATGTCACTAGCCATTCCCCAAGTGATCGAAGGAGTCAATTCCCCCAAAGATAAAGGCCAAGCCATAATCATGAAATCATATGAAAGAAAACAATGTTTTCTCCCTGGCTATGTTAACTGGTCCGAGATTGAACTCCCACATGAATGACAGATGGATATCTCTTCCCTAAAAAAGAAGGAACTCCTACACCCTGCTTCTACCCCAACACCAAATATTTGAACCTCATGGAAATCAAGTGATTATGAGACTTCCATTACCACCAGAATTGAAGGTTTATCCTTCCCAAAAGGCCAATGTATTAAGGTTCCACACACAACCTTGTTCACATGACCAAATTGTCCATGGTGTTTGCCAACATTGCAAAAAAATAATAGAAAAAGTTTCTTCCTCTTTTTCTTCTTCATCAATGCTCAATGTAATCTAGGAATTCAAGTATGAAAATAATCAATACAAAGTTGCTCCCTATTTAAGACCCCAAGATGCTTCCTCTTGGATAGTCGAACTATAGGCTGAAAATTGGACACACTTAGCACTCACTAGTTTGATAGATAAAATGGATACACTACAACAACTAGTAGAGAAAATCATTGTTATTTACCAGCAGATTGCTAAATCCTCCAAATCCAATCCTACTAATCTTTCTACAACACTGCCTCCAAGCATAGTTTCTTCACTAGCACCAACTTCAACTGCTATCACATATTGGGTTAGTTTCTCAAACAAGCGATTATAGAAAGGATAGAGCTCTCATTTTTCTTCTCCATCATCAGGAACTTTAAATGTTCAAAAATTTGTTGACCACAAAGGAAAAGGGAAAATGATCATCCCTACAGGTGAACGCACTTCAGGTGCTTCAGGTAATTCAAAACCATCATCTACTCCTGACATGGATCTTCATTGCTATGAAGATCTTAACATTTTTTATGATGATTATGCTGATGATTTACTACAACAAATCTAGCATAACTACTGTCTAGCCTTATTTGAGACAAATCTCCATCAAGTTCCAACTTATTTTAGAAAAGTCTACCACTAAGAAATACTGTTGAAAAATTAGTAGAATACCTAGATTTCATGTTTCTAGATTGGTTCGACAAAGATTATCATGCTGCTTTTGATATTATAGATGAGTGTGATCTTAGACACATTAAACGGAAAAGAGAGGCTAACCAAGTCTTAGATCAAATGCCTTTGTGCATTGACCCAAAAAATAAACATAAGGATGACCTATAGAGCCATGTTGAAGCCCGCATTGACTCCAAAATGATGGGTGAAAGCATTGAACAACATCCTCCTCACATACCCCTCGAATGAGCTTCCTGCATGGTAGTTTAGAGACCAAGCAACATTTCAAAGCAGGCCTCATATACTCTCTCCTCATCAGATGAAGATGGTGACAGCATGATAGACAAAAACTTTGTTCCTATCAATCCACACCAATCACAAGCCTCCCCAAATTCGGTACTACGAGCACATTTGAATGCTCATCATGGTCATCATGTTAGTAGAACATCTTCCAAAATGTTCCTGGCTAATATTGCTATTGTTCCTGTAAATGCTACATCTACTTCTTCATCGAAACCATCTTACAATAATTTCTACAATAAGATTGGTGTCCTGAAAAGGTGGGTTCATTCCCCATTTGGTCTATAGATGGAAAATTCCCTGATGAAATCAAACTCCTCATATACATGATGTATGCCTATGTAGGACAAAAAATTTTAGAAAAGCCTCAAATCAATAGAATAGATATATTGAATGCCATGACACATGGATTTGTTGGTGGTCTAAACCAATGATGGGTGTCTATACATCCCCATGTCAAAATGGCTATTGCCCAACATGCTGATCCAGTCCAATTATTCTTCAAAATCCTCTCATCGACACAAACATGGTAAATCACACCACAGGTTTGAGAAGTCCAAAGACTATGAAAAGGATCATAAGAAGGACCTCAAACTCTACATTTGTGGCAATTCCTCCCACTTGGCAAACAAGTGCCCTAAAAAAGGGAAAGCACATAATAATGCTACCAAAGTGAATATGCATCTCTTCAATTCTTCTTCTACTTCTTCTTCTTTAGAAGGATACTCTACTTATTCTGACACTAATAATTATTATTTAGAAAGCAAGGAAATTTCTTCCGACTCCAGACATAGTAAAACTTCTTGGTACACTGTAGATGATTCTACAGAATCTAATCCAATATCAAGCACAAATACAGTATCACAAACTAATACTACTAAGGATTTTGAGGATGACATTGTTCATCCTGAAACGTTTGAGCCAGTGAGTGCACATGCAGTGCATTTCCCCGAACGGAAAGAGAAAGTTGATAAACTATTTCTTGGATCCACTTCCACACATAGAGGAGAATCATCAAGAAAATTCAAAGGGAAACAAGTCGAACAAAGTTCATCAGACTCTGAAAATTTTGATTCTACTACTATCTCCTCCTCAAAAAAGCACAAATATAAGGTAAGGCAAGAGTTCTTCTCCAATCCTTATGATCTCCCTATACCAGGCACACTTGGCCTAGAAACCAAAGGAAAAGCCAACATGTTTGTCCCCCACAACCTCGAAAAAATGCATCAACCACATATTGCTTCCCAATGGATGCAGTCACTTTCTTTTGTGAATACTGGTACTCAACAGGCGTTGGAACTAACATGATCCAAGCCTTTACCCTAGTGCAACAAGAACTACATTCTTTATGTAAAGTTTACTACAGAATCTTGACACCCCAGAAAGAAGTAGCACAAGGCACTACTACTATCCTACATGAAATATAGTCTTCATCAAATATCCCTACTACACCAATCAACCAAATTCAGCTATCTCAGCCTCAAGTACACAAAGTTAATGCTATGAATACTAGTGGCCCTATTTCCATGATTTTTGTACAGCTCAAAAATATGCCTCAATTTTCTCTCTATGTAGATGCTCTGTTAGATATTCGTTCTAGTCTAACAATTGCCCATTTTGAGCTATTTCCTCCACATTGCATCAAGTCCACCTCTCCATATTGGTTCTAGTCTAACAATTGCCCATTTTGAGCTATTTTCTCCACATTGCATCATTGTCGAACTCTCAAACAACAAGAAAGTCACCCTGATTCATGTGACTCAGGCTTACCTCCAACTTGGTTCAACCAAAGTCCCCATTGAATTCTAACTCATGAAACAAATAAGGTATGACTTGCTTATTGGCACAAACATCTTACAACATCTAGTCCTGTACACCTTTTGGTCCAATCACTTCTCCATCTCCTACAAGGACAAGAAGGCTGAAATGCCTCTTCTCCCTAAAATTGGCTGGACTATTCATTCTATTGTGGAATCCACTACTCCACAAAATATTGCTGCCCCCAACCAATGGATAAAAGGAGAATTGCAAACTCATGTCGCGGCTGTATAAAATATACATGATCATCTAAAGATTTTTATGCATGAAGACCCATTAATGTACAAAGAAAAGAGAACCTCTTATATTGTTTCTCTTCCCATACAGCTCAATGCTATCCCTACCAAAGCCGTGCACTCTAGAATGAAGGATGAAGATATTCTCTTATGCAAAGAAGAGATTCAAACTCTTCTTGAAAAAGTGCTAATAGAACAAACTAATTCTCCATGGGCATGCCAAGCATTTTATGTAAATAAACATTCTGAATAGAAAAGGGGTAAGAAACAAATGGTTATAAACTATAAACCTTTAAATAAACATTTAATTGGGCATGGACACCCCATTCCTTTAAAGGATCTACTCCTTAAAAAGCTAAAAAGTCAAATATCTTTAGCAAGTTTGATCTAAAGTGAGGTTTTTGGCAACTCCCCCTCAAGGTTGGAGATTGCTAGAAGACTGGTTTCTGTGTCCCTCAAGGACACTATCAGTGGACCATTTTGGCTTTTGGCATCAAGACTGCTCCTACCAAATTTCAGGAGTGGACAGATTCTATACTTGCCAAAATCCCATTTTGCTTGGTGTACATAGATGAGATTCTTGTTTTCTCAGAACAGTGGTAGAGCATATTGAACACTTAACTCAATTTTTCTAAGGCAATTGAAGGTGTTGGCATGGTCTTATCCCCAACCAAATCAATGATTTTCCAGACCATTGTTGAGTTTCTTGGGTTGGAAATATACCAAGGCACGATCAAACTACAGGACCATGTTCTAACAAAATTTTTAGACATGCCTAATATTTTTACTAATGTGAAATAACTTCAGCAATTTTTAGGTTTTCTTAATTGGATTATGGCTACTTATTCCAAGGATTTGTACTTCCTACTTAGAAAGGATCAATTCCATTATTGGAAACCACTTCACACATTGGAAGTCCAAAACATAAAGAATCTAATTAAGCATCTTCCCCACTAATGCCTACCCATCGGATTATCCTTAATCCTTTACACGGATGCCTTAGATTCTGGGTGGGGCACATGCTTATGTGAAGATGATTCCATCAACCTCTACCCATGCAGATATGCCTCAGCAATCTTCACAAGTACTCAACAAAATTATTCCTCCTATCAACAAGAGATACTGGCCATGATTAAGGTGATAAAATCCTTTAGGTTTTTTGTTGAGTTTGTCCCTTTCACCATATAGATAGATCTCAAGCATGTCCCAGGCTATCTAACAAAGAAGGCTCCCAATGAAATCAGGAATAAACTACTTTTAAGGTTGACACTCTTTTTTTGTGCCCTTGATGTAACATTCCAACATGTTCTCATCATCCAAAACACTATTGCTGAGCTTTTGTCCTGACAACCACCTTGACATCTGTAAGGGTTTTGTACAATATTCCCCCGATATTGATTGTACACTATCCTTTTCATCTCCCACCAAAAGGCATCAATACTCTATTGTCAGCAAGCACTACTCAGATATTTCCTTATCCCCTTACATGGATAAGCACCTTTTTGCCCCTCCAAGCCTCTCAAGGCCTATAAATACTCCCATTATATTGTCATTTGATAAAGAATGCAATCAGAGTTCAACTCATTCATCTCTTTAGCAATATATGATCTTCATATCTTATGCTTTCTGAAATAATAGCTTCACTGGAAGTTAAATAAGAAATTTGCATACAAAATTCAGACATTGTTATCCAATAACCACCTTAGTTATACAAGTTCTTTTGTATTTAGCATATAATTTTCAGTTATACCATGTATACTTATGAAAAATAAGTCTATGGGAACCTACAGCTTGGTCACTTGAAAGAAATTGACACTCTGCAGGATAAATCACATTAATTCAGGTACAAAAATATGGTCAGAACCCAAGAAAGATGCCAGAAACTGCCAAAAGTCCACTAGGTCCACATGGGACCTGGAGTAACAGACCTAAGTGACCAGCAAGTGACCTAGGTAGGTCAAAAAGTGACCAGGGACGAAGCAGGGAGCAGCCCGCGTTTTTCGGTGCAAAATGCGGGCTGCACTATCTGAGGCAAACTGGAGAGACTTGGAGCTATGGTGCATGAAATGGAGCATGCAAACTGAAGATCAACAGGCCCAACTACTGAAACTGTAAACATGGTGAGAGCTCCACTTCTCTACCTCCTTGGTCTGACGAAAATGCATGCTGAAACAGTCTATAAAAGAGGGAAATCTGAGAGAAGAGTATTCAACCTGCTCTTATGCACGACTTCTCTCATTTTGTTTATCTTATTCTTGGTCCAATGAAGCCCGACTTGTACCCAAGTACTTGAATGACTTTGGGGCAAGCAAAGGGTGAGGATATTGAAGACTTATGGGCTGTTATGGGCTGAAATAACCAGTCATAAACAGGATAGCCCACTGTAATGGTCCATTTTTATAAGCAAAAATGGGATTTTTATGGTTGTAATGGAAGGAATGACCTCTTTTCTTCAGGACATTATTCAAGAATGATTAGAAGTGCTTCTTCTTGAGTTGATGCACTCATTTTGAACTTGATTATGGGCTGGAATTTTCTGTTTTGAAACAGAGCTGAAGCTAAAATTATACTTTTTCAATTCATTTCATGTATCTTTGGCCCAAATCTTGGATGCATTTGAATCTAAAACCAATATACTTGATCCAAAGGGTTGAAATCCATCTATGTACTTGAAATAAATATCATTGGAACTTGCATTTGACATTCATAAATGAATTGAGAATTTGAAAATATCCTTTATGATATGATGTATGTATCCAGAGGCAGTTGATGTAATCAAGATAGACTTATTCCTTCTGTTCATGTATGCTAAGTACATAATGAAAAGGCTTGAACTCTTCTTTCGTACCTAAATCATTTCTAAATCCCGGATCTTATTAAACCCCAATCTATTTTCCCTTCCCGAATCTTGAATCCTAAACTTTTCTTCTACACTAAAAGCCCCGATGGTAGACCTTCAACTCTTAACGCGACGACAACGTCTCGTCCCAAGGAGGAGTGCACCCTTTGTGGCCAATTAGAAGAGTTCGTGGGCATGTGATGGATGGAGTGCATGAGCCAATCCACCACTTGCAAGGCACTACCCAATCTATACCGTCAATGTCAGAGGAGACAGGCAGCCTTCCAAACCTACCTACAATCTTGGAGTTTGAGATGGAGGCAATGATCGATGCATTGATTCCCATGGATGTCGAGACTTGTGATCCGCTTAGAGAGGAAGCACCCATACCATTATATGATGGGTGCCGAGTATCTCGGCTGAAGACACTACTTGTACTCCTAAGTGTGCAAGCAAAATATGGGTGGAGCGATGCGAGTGTGACCGAGTTGTTTAGGTACCTTGTACGTACGCTTCGTTGGTTTCTTTTCAGCACTATTATTAAAAACATTTGTGCTTTTTCAAGGTGTTTTATGATTTTTTTCAGGTTATTGAAATATCATATATTACCACTTGCAAATACCATGCCTAAGTCTTGTGATGATGCATGACATGTTTTACGAAAGCTTGGCATGGACTACAACAGCATCTATGCATGTATCAATGATTGCATACGGTTTCGAGGAGAATACAAGACTATGGAGACATGTCCAAAGTGTGGTGCTCACAGGTATTGATAGGACTTGTAAGGGCAAACCATCCCTGAAACAGTTTTCAAACACTTTTCGCTTATCCCCTGCATAAACCACATGTTTCGTACGTCTGGTATGGTAAGCTTGACAACGTGGCATACACAGAATAGGTCCATAGATGGAGTTCAACGAATATCAGCAGATTCACGCACATGGAGCCACATTGACTCTATCTTCCCAGGCTTTGACCGAGAGCCAAGGAATCTTTGGCTCGGTCTTGCAATGGATGGCGTGAACCCATTCGGTTTGTGCTCAACTTCTTACAATGTGTGGCCTATAGTCCTTGTCAACTACAATATCCCTCCATGGCTTTCTACGAAGAAAGGACATCTCATCCTTAGCTTACTCATCTGCGGCGGCTACTACAAAGTCAAAAATATAGATGTGTATCTTCATCCATTAGTCGATGAGCTTAAGATTTTGTGGGAGAAGAGGGGCACCGTGCAAGATATGAGCAAGTGCGATGGTCGACAGTCTGCCAATATTCGAGCCATTCTCATGTGGACGATGCATGACTTTCTGGGATTCGGAGAGTGCTTAGGTAAATAGGCTTCCGTTCTCATTGGTAATATCTATATTTTATCTCGTTCAAGTTTGTATTCACTAGATAGAGGTGTTGGAATAGGTTTGGTTACCTTAGGTTATCATGCATGTCCATTGTGCGGGCCACAGTTAAAGTCCCGAAGGTCACGAACCATGAAGAAGATGGTATATCAAGGACACGCCGCTTTCTTGCTAGAGGGTCATGAACTCAGGGAAGGTTTTCTTGGATGACCTCCAACACGTATGAATACCGCAAGCTGGTACGAGTTGAAAATGGTCCATGCGGAGTCACATCCAAACAGAATGCAGCGGTTCTCAATTTTCTACGAGTTGCCATATTGGACCCACTTACAGATCAATCACTTGTTGGATCCCATGCATATTTTCAAGAATGTGGGCAGCTTGCTATGGGACCACATCACAGAAAAGAGAGACACTATAGAGACACAAATGGATTTGAAGGAGGTAGGCAAGATGGAGTCGCTTTGGCCGCAGTCGAGTGTGCTGATGGTCGCGTGCAGCTACCTCGTGCTCCTTGGATTTTGTCCACTAAAGAAGAGCGCATTGTGAAGCAAGTAGTCAAGTCTATCCGCACTCCGACGGGTATGATGCATTCTCTCAGGTTTGCATTTTCTAAAGATAATCAATTATCAAGGCTAAAATCCCATGACTGGCATAAGATATGTTAGGTTTGTACTACGAATGGATTGTAATTGGCATGTGCATTTTGCTATTTGGAGTGTAGCCATTGTTCATAATGCTTTCTCATTTGTGGCAGGTTGTACTATCGATCGTGATCGCAGGATGCCTTACTCTAGAAATATGTGGGGCCATTTACAGGTTGTCAACTTTGGTGCAATGGATCTCATTGAAGGAGATTAAGACATCTTCTATTGAATCCGCAAGGTGGGGAATAGTGGAGATGGTCTGTCTCTTTGAGAAATACCTGCCTACCAGTATGCTCACGATACAAATCCACCTTCTTGTGCATCTTGTAGATGAAGTGGATATTGCTGGACCTGTCCATATGCGATGGATGTTCTTCTTGAAACGCTTCATGAAAACCCTGAAAGGCTTTGTGCGACAACAAGCTCAGCCAAAAGGTAGCATGGCTGAAGGTTGGTTGGTGTCTGAGGCGCTAGTGTATATTTCACAATGGCTACCAATGGTGGATCCAGACAAAAAAATTCTATGGTCGTTGAAGGATGATGATAGACTGACCAGAGATGTGGTGGTTAGAAATGGGATAGAAAAAAGAATGGATGTTGCAATGGAGGAGAAGGTGAATTGCTTTTGTATGTTGCACCATGCCTCTATGGAGACGTGGCTCGCCAAGTACCACATCGCTAGGCAAGATCGAGAGGAAGCGCGATCTGAATTTAAACGTAGTACGCGCCATCGACGGATTCGATATCCCAAGGGCATGGAGGAGATGCCTCGGTTCATGTCAACGCCATGGTTGCATGGAGCTTTGATCGCAGTGTCTCACGAAGGGGCGGAGGTCTCAATGGAGGAGTGGAAATTCTCGATGGGATGTACTCCAAAGGTAATGACGTGTTTATGATTTGTCGTAAATATATTTTTTATATGTAACAACTAATTTGAGTGTTTCAATGTACAGTACAAAATCTATAGTGTAGCGTGGTCGCGCGGACGACATTTTCGCGTGGAGGATATGGCAAGGCTCGAGCAGGAGAGCCGATGACGAGCAACAGATCCAAATACGGTTATAGATGAGATGGAGTATTTTGGAAACTTGCAAAGTATTGTTACGGTGGATTACCATAGCTTCTCCATGATATTACTCGATGTGTAGTGGTTCAAAGTTGTACTTGAAGGAGCTGGAGCAACAGTTTGACGAGGTCCATCTCGATTTCTCAAAATAGATTCTGAAAAATAAAGAATAGATTTACGCAATACCTTTGTGTTGCCGGCCCATTGTGAACAGGTGCATGAACTCATTTGTTTGCTAATTGTATTACGACATGATACATGTCACAATAGTTTAATCTCTCTTGTACATATTTGTGAACAGGTAATATTCTATCCAAACCCCCGACAACCTCAATGGTGGTATGTTATACCTTCAGCTCCCCGAAGTGCAAGAGTATATGATCAAAGCGATGTTCCAAGCATATATGAGGACAATATGCAAATAGAGGGATCAATATTGCAAGGGGTGGCGGCCACCGAAAGCTTGGAGTATATAGAGGAGCCAGCATCGGCTAACAATGATGAAAATACAGGAGTCCAAGAATTCTTTGAGAACGAGGTGGACTCGTGACATGTCTATCGACCTTCCAATGTATGCAGAGTTGTGTCAGGAGATTGACATGGAACCATAGGATACTTCATAGTTGGAGCATCCACTTACTCAATTCGTTGACTAATCGCTTATAAGGGTACATAAGATATGCATTTTAAGTGAGATCATTTTTTTAGGATTTATGTTACCGTGCTTTGTATGATTTAAATTGATTATGCTAACATCATTTTTTGTCTGTACAGGTGAAATTTTCAGAATGAGTCGAGGGATGAGTGATGAGGAGTTGCAAGATATCTTCACGCGCATGTCTCTAGATCAGATGGCGAGATTCAGAGACATGGCAGAGCATGGTCATGGTCGTGGTCATGGTCGTAGTCATAGTCGTAGTTGTAGTCGTGGTCATGGTCTTCATCATAGTCGTAGCCGTGATTGTTAAAGAAAATAAGAGAGTGGGAGGAAGAGAAAAAAGAAGAAGGAACGAGAGAGAGAGAGAGAGGAAATACATACATCATAATAAAGAAAGAGAAAAAGAGAGAGAGACGGAAAAGAGCAACTAAGTTTATTAGATTTGTCACTTGGGTCTTCGTGTACTCTAGATGAGCACAAATCCAGTGAATGTATTCAGGCTCAGGAAGATAAAATGCCTTAATAAAGCCTCAATGACATGCAGATTTACGACAAGCCTGTGTGGAGCTAGATGCCTCAATCCATTTATCAAAACCTGAAGGTCTAATGACATTAGAGCACGACCGTCATTAGTACATTTCTTGACGCGAAGAGAAACCTTCAAGTAGAACCTCAGCCAATGTATCACTCCATACTCCAAAACCATTTCTCAAGCACTTCTGAGGTGAGAGAGTTTCAAAATTCTCCTGCCTCAACCTTCTCCACATTCAGCATGAGCTCCAAATGATGAACAACTAACCACTTCATCGCAGCATCCACAACGAATTCCCGAGCCTTCCTTCGGTTCCACGATATCCTGCAGACTCGGATGCACAGCAGCACGACATCCACCCCTTCTAAACCTGCGCATCCTCCGGATGAGCCAACTATCCAGGATCATTTTAATCCACAAACATGTCAAGTCCATCTTCTGTTTCTAGTAGACCTGTTTCTCCATCAGCTTCATCATTCATATGCTCCGCTTCTTCTGCTTGACTTTCTTCTACCTGCTCTTCTTCTGTCAACGCTTCAAGTGCATATTCTTCATCTTCTCTTCTCTTGAAAATCTTGACTCATTTTCCAGCAATGGGCACCCTCAATACTGTTCCATCTAATTCAGCCAACTCATAGGTACCATTGTCAAAAACCTGTTTCACCTCATACGGTCCAAACCATCTTTGAACCATTTTTCTCATGCTACTATGCTGATTCTCTAGACTACTGTCGTAGACTAGAACCCAATCTCCTTCTTTTATGGCTCTAGGCCTCAAGCAATGCCTTAAATCAAACCTGTCCTTGTTTCTGAGTCGGGCTGCCTTCAAACGATCAACTGCTAGCTGCACATCTTCTGTCCTTCTCTCTAGTTGACGAATCCGCAGAGCTAGAAGCTCCTCCCTTGATAAATTCTCATGCCACGAAAGAACACTCCAAGTGAGAGCACAAATTTCTGTAGGCATGACAGGTTTTTGCCCATAGATCAACTCTGCAGGCATGTATCTAGTAGTCACTTTATGTGTAGAGCGATCAGCCCACAACACAAAAGGTAGTAATCTCGGCCACTCCCCAATCCGACCTCTACAAGCTTTTGCCAATGCTTTAACTATCGGCGGATGTCCTCTTTCACTCTTGCCATTTCCCTCTGGATTATAGGAAGTAGTAAGAGCCAATTTAATCCCAAGCCGTGAGAAAAATTCTCTAGCTTCATCTGCATCTAGCTCTCCACGATCAGCTGTAATCTTGCCTATACATCCATACCTGCAAAATATTTCTTCCAACAAGAATTTACATACTGTAGTGGTGGTCTTTGTTCGCAAAGATCTGCCTTCAATATAGTTTGTAAGATCCTCCCTAGCCAAGACAAGATATCTCATCTGCCAAAGTCCGACTGGCAAAGTAACCAAGTCTACCACCCACTTATAATGCATACATAGTGGATAAGTCGGATGCAACTCATCACGATGTCGCACTAAAGAGTAAAGCTGGCAGTCCGTGCAAGTCTCTACAAAGTGAGAAACATCTTTATACATCCCTTTCCACCAGTATCTTTCTTTGATTTTCTCATAGGTAGCCCACACACCTCTATGTCCAGCCCATGAGCTCTCATGAAACTCTCGCATAATCTGTATCTGCATCACTACATCACAAACTACTCTCAAGGGCAAGCCTCCTCTCTTCTTTGGATGCTTCCAAAGAAAACCATCTTTCAAGAAATACCCATAAGCCTTCCTTCTGATTTTCTTGAATTCATCATCTGTCCAATCAGCTCTTCGAGTCAATGAACTTAGATACTGTCCAATTTGCAGCCACTTGTCAACATAAAGTTCTTCAATAAAGGCTTCAACAGTAGATACATGACAATCATGAACAAGGACAGAAGCAGCAAACTCTGTCTCATCATCTTCTACAAGCATTGACTCCTCATCCTCATATCTCGCTCTAGATAGCATGTCAGCAACAACTGGATTATCTTTCCCTGCTATGTGTCGAAATTCTGGATTCAATGATTTGATATAGGCAATCCACCGAAGCATCGCTATATCTGGAGTCGAGCAACTAGTAATCATGCCAAGCAAAGGCAAACAATCTGTTTCCACAACAACTGAAGCTCCAATGAAATACCCTTTATCACACTTCAGTGCAATAACTACTCCCCACAACTCTCTTTTGATCTGCGGATATCTCCTCTGTCGCTCATTAAGAACTTTAGCTCCAAAGCGGATTGCATATCTATTTCCATCAGCATCATCTTGTCCCACTGCCCAACCTATGCCAATAGGGCTAGTATCAACTGTCAACATGATCGGCCGTCCACACTGATAATCCGCCTTGCGAAGAGTAGGAGCAGACTGTAACAGCTTCTTGAGCTTACGCATGGCTTTTGAATGCTTCTCATCCCAATGAAATTTTTGCCCCTTTCGAAGCAGCTGATAGAGAACATCTGCTATATGAGCAAAATGAGGAATCCAAATCATGTAAAATATACAAGCTCCCACAAATCTCCGCACCTCTGAAGTAGTCGAGCAATACTCTGCAATCCTGCTTATGGCATCCACCTTTGCAGGTGAAGGCTTCCTGCCATAATATCCAACCATATGCCCAACTATGATGACTTCATTAACACCAAAGACAGATTTCAGCCCTGAAAGAGTCAAGTTTACCTCCTCTAATCGTGTTAATATTTGCTCACAAGCAGCCAAGTGGTCAGCCACAAACTGTCTACATCCACGCAAATCAAGACTTTCATTCTTTTCTTCTTCTGCACAACCCTTAATAGGCACATCATCTAGAAAAGGCATGGTATACTGCGGAATATAGTCTCCTAGAACTCTATGCATAGCATTCATCATATGAGCAACTGAGTTTGTGGCACCTTGAGGCAAGGTACACATCCTCACAAGACCAATAGGTGTCTGCATAGTAGTAATATCCCTGCTTTCCAAGGCAAGCTGAAACTTATCATAACCTGAATACAAGTCACCTAGAGAATAGATGGCTCGTCCTACAAAAGCCTCAGCAAATTCATCCACAACTGGACCTGTTCCCACATTCTTGATTGTCACTTTGTTCACGGGCTGCATATCCTGAATAAATATCAAAGTACCATTCTTCTTTGGTACAGTAAACCACCTGTTAGAATAGGGTGCAGAAGAGGGTTCCAAAATTCCCATCTTAATCTTCTCATTCAGCAACTCTATCAGCTTTGGCAAGTGTGCTTTAGGCACAGGTATAGGACGTATATTCCATGGTACATGAGGAACAGTGAAGATGACCATAGGTGCAACCAATTCGGGACTAATGCAGCCAATTTCATGTGGAAAGAAAGCAAATGCCTCACCATGACATCCAAGCATCTCTCTAAAACATTCTTTTTCCACTGGAATCAAGAAATCATCATTTCCAATCTTCAATTCTGCAAGAGTTTCAGCTATAAATTTATGTCCAATATTTGCAGGATCTCTAAACATAGGCTACTTCATAGCTTTTTCAATCTGCTCATCACTATCAGGAGGAAGCGGCCTTGCAACCGACTTAACCTTCTTATCAACTGTTTTATACTTCATGTCAACCTTGGCATCATTCAAGCACTCTTTTCTTTGCTGCTATTTCTGCAAATTTTCAGCAACTCTCAACTCTGTTGGCTGAAAAATTTCAGCCCTTTGCTCTATGGACTGCATGGGTACAGCCTGAAACTCTATATGCTGAAATTTTTCAGCGTTCAACTCTGTTGGCTAAATGGATTTAGCCCTCAGCTCTATGGACTGCATGGGTAAAGCCTCATACTCCATATGCTGAATTTTTCCAGCATTTAACTCTGTTGGCTGAATGATTTCAGCCCTCTGCAACTCTGTTAGCTGATCAAGATCAGCCATAAATTCAGTTTGCTGAGTTTTCTCAACCTCTAACTCTGCTTTCAGCATAAAACCAGAAATTTCCTGAAACATATCCAAGGTTTGCATAGGTATGATCTTTGAACCCTTACATACATCAGTTTTCAGCATCACTCCCATCTCAAACAATGTATCTGCATAAGACATCCCTTCATACAATCCATCTACATGCTCTTCTGCTTGCAAAATACCTGCATTCTTCAACTCTTTCTCCTTACGACCAATGTACTGCCTGACAGCTCTAGGCAAATCTGAAATTTTCTGATAACTCACTGAACTATCTGAAGAAAAACCAACAAAATTATTGGAGAAAGACTGGCCGCCAGGAGGCGAGATCTCCTCTTTTCTCCGCTCCGTACCACTGGCATCTCGCAAGACAGCGGTACCTAATGAAAATCCAACTCCTTCGTAGGTAGTGGTGCCTCACGCAAGGAGTCCCTGTTTCTCGGATGATTTACCCCAACAGTCATAAACTAAACAGCTCGCATACCATCTTTACTGCGTATCCGCGCATAAGCTGACCCATCATCCATCACTTTCGTTTCCATTCTTGCTTCTGTAATGAAAGGCTATCCAAGAATAATCGGATAAGAGCAAGAATCTTGAACAAAGCAATGATAATCCTCTTCAACATTACCAATAGAAATTCCGATACTCGGACAAGCAGCATACATATCACCAGAAGTATTATTGGCGGCTCTCATGCGCCAGCCATGCTCTGCATCCATAGGCCACTTGCCACTCTCATAAATACCTCGAGCAATAAGATTAATCTCAGAACGATGATCGACTAAAGTGATCAAAGGAATTTGTTTCTCTCCAATCCTTACCACCGTCTCAGTGGTTGCTCTAGCCCAATGACTTCGTGAAAAATGGATGCGAGGAATGAGAATAGGGGTATCATCATCTTCATACTGCATAGGCTGAACTATTTTCTCCAATTGCGGATTAACAGAAGCATTCTCAACCTTCACTGCATCATCACGCTCTTCCCCAAGAGCTCCATGCCACAATCCCTGTAAAGCAGGTCCTTCCATCGCATGCCGTTTCCTCCGCAAAAGATCCTGCATCTGATCCTGTATTTCTCTTCTAGCAATCCCAAGAGCTTCTCCAACAGTTTTTTTTCCTGCTATACCTACTTTTTCCATGGCTAGAAACTTCTTCTTTTCTATTGAATTTCTTGCCACCAAAATTCTTAGATAATGTACCTACTATACTTATTGAATTTATTATTTTTCCATAATTTATTATTGTTGTAACTACATTAAGATACTTATACATACATATACAGTAGTTGTACAATGAGCCACTGCTATCATTTCATCATTTTCAACAAGAAACTCCTTCTCTTCATTCTCATCCATCATGCCATCTTCATCTTCATAGCACGCTCATGATAACATATTAGCCATTGAGTCATTCCTCCTTGTAATATGCTGTAAATCAAGGTTAAGTGACTTAATATAAGCTATCCAATGCAACATGGCAATGTCAAGAGTAGCACAACTGGTTATCATACTAAATAATTGTAGACAGTATATCTCCACCACTACATGAGCACCTATAAAATAATCTCTATCACATTTAAGAGTTGTAAACACTCCCCAAAGATCCCTCTTTACTTGTGGATACCTCCATTGCCTCTTGTTCAGCATCTTTGATCTGAATCTAACAGCATAATTATTTCCTTTAGCATCATCCTATTCCACTACCCATCCAATATACTAGGGCTTGTATCAAATGGTGAGGATGGTAGGCCTTCCATTCAAATAATCTTCCTTCTTCAAGATTGGTGTAGAATTTAGAAACTTCTTTAGATTTAGAATAGCATTTATATACTACCTTTCCAATGAAACCTTTTCCCCTTCCTCAATAACTAGTAAAGGCTTTCAACCATATGTGTGAGATGAGAGATCCATGTCAAATAGAAGATGCATGTACCCAAAAACATCTTGACTTTTGATATATTGGAGCATACCTCTTGCATCCTACTAATTCCATCAATCTTAATTGGTGAAGGATTTTGACAATAGGGGCTACACATATGCCCTACAATTAGCACCTTCTTATCAACACCAAAGGCAGATTTTGCACTTGACAGAGTGAGATGCACTTCCTCTAACCAAGTCGAAATCTTCTCGCAAAACAGTTATGTGGTCAATAACAAACATCCTACAATCCTTTTCATCTAGCTTCTCATTCTTTTCTTGCACTTAACAACCCTTAATAGGGATATCACCAAGAAAGGGCATTGTGAGTTGTGAGATATAGTCTCTCAAGACCTTATGCATCACATTCATCATCACAACTGAGTTAGTTGTCCCTATGGAAGGGTGCACATGCACATCAAGTCAATTCGTGTTTTCATAGTAGTGATATCTCGACTCTCTAATGTAAGTTCAAATTGATCATAGTCAGAGTATAAATCTCCCATGGAATAAATAGCCTTGTCAGCAAAGGCTTTTGCATACCCATCTACAATAGGCCTTGCACCTGTATTCATTATCATGACCTTGCTGACTCGTTGCACGTATTGTATAAACCATAATGCACATTTCTTCTTTGGGATCATAAACCAATGATTAGAGTATGAAGCTAAAGATGGCTCCAAAATCTTTATTTATATTTTCTCATTTAAGAGCTCTATCAACTTAGGCAAGTATGTGTGAGGCACAAGAATCGGTTTAAGATTCAATGGAACATGCAACACTATAAAGATCACCATTGAAGCCACAAGAGAGTTGGATCCACACACCCAATTTTAGTAGGCTTAAATGTAAAAGGCTTTCTATGCTTTACTCATATCTACAAAAAACAATCCCTTTCTATTGGCAAGAGAAAACCATTAAATCCTATCTTCAGCTCTTCTAATGTTTCTATAGTATATTTATACCATACACCATTCAGATCATGATAAAGACTTTGTTGTTTAGACACTATCTCATTCAGCCCATCATTGTTAAGAGGTAAAGGCAAAGCCATGGGCTTAACCTTTTTTTCAATCATTGTATAGTTTATTTCCACCAATGCTTCATCCCTATTTTGCAACCCTTTACATTCCTATTTAGGAAATTTACATATGACATCAAACATCTCCAAAGTACATGCATGAATGACATGATTTTTAGCCCTATTTTTAGCATTAATTAATGTAGTAATTTCAATCAATATATCAATAAAATTCAGCCTTGCTGCAAATAGACCCCAAATATAGTTATCTACAACCAACATACTAGATCTCTTCAACTTTTGTTTAGACTAATGTACATAACCCTTTTCAGCTCTACACATGGTTGTAATACTCTTGAATCTACTTGCATTGCTTGCTATCCATTCCAAGAAACTAGCCACAAAGATAGTTTCCCCTTTTCTTAAAGGCAAAAACATCTTCTAGGCAACACTTTCACAGCCTCAATTTACAACATTGTTGTCTAAATACCCTTGAATTTTCTAGCATTAGATGAAACCACATAATATCTAAGCATATCCCAATTATGGGGATTATTGACACTTACAATTAAAAATTGAACGTCCCTTCTACCATCTTTACGTTGCACAAGAGCATAAGAAGAACCATTACATATCATCTTAGTTTCCATCCTTGATTCCACAATGTACAGTGCTTGTATGGCGGCACCAAGATATCTAGATAATTGCATGAATCTTGCACAAATAAGTGATATTCATCTTAGACATCTTCAATAGTCACTGGAACACTCAGGCATGCACCATAGAGATCTCTTGATGATTTCTTTATAGTCCACATATGCCAACCATGATCCACATCCACTAGCCATCCACCATTCTCATATAGACTATGTGCCATTACACTAATTTTGAACCCATGGTCCAAGAGAGAAATACATGGCATCTCATGCTTACTTATCTTCACAAGAGTTTCAATTGTAGCTCTTGCCTAGTGCATATAAGAGTAGTGGTTATTAGGAATAAAGTGAGCATTCTCTACTTTTAATCATTTCCTACATAGGAAAAAAAAAGGAATTTCCCACCAATTCCCTAGTTAAAATTACACATAAGTAGGGAAAGTAAATAATAGGGAAAATGTAACATTTCCTAATTAGAGAAACTAGGGAATCACATGTGGAATTCCCTACATAGGAAATCACATATGGAATTCCCTACATAGGAATAGGTTTCTCTAACTAGGAAATGTTACATTTTTCCTATTATTTACTTTCCTTACTTATGTGCAATTTTAACTAGGGAATTGATAGGAAATTCCTATTTTTTTCCTTTCCTATGTAGGAAAATTTTCCAATTTCCTACATAGGGAACTTTCCCTACCTATGGTAATTTTCCTATATAGGAAATTTCTTATGTGATAATTTTTCTCTAACTTGAAAATTCCTTAGTTTGCATATTCCTACTTATATGAATTTCTAAGTAAGAAAGTATATAGTAAAATTTCAACTAGAAAATTATATAGAGATTATTTAGTTAATTTCAAATAGGACATAATACACATCTAATAGATTAGGTAAGATTTTTTTACTATATAGGCTTTTTTTTCTATGTTAAGAAAAAGTTCCTAAATAGATAATATTTTCTTATATACAATTTTTTCCCTACGTCACAAAAAAGCTTGTATATATGTAATTTTATTGACCTACTATACGATCATGAAGCAAGAGAAGGAGCAAGAGCACAACAGTTGGGGAGAGTTGAGACAAGCGCAAAAGTAAGCACTGTCAAGCAATTTTGCAAAAACTAAAAACCCTAGTCAAAATGTAGTAAGGTTTGATTTTTGTTAGCTTAATTGTTTGCGTGTTTGTTTTTTTTGTCATTTTGTAATTGAATTTCTTGTGTTTGTTTAGCTTAGGGTTTGTTTCTGTCATTTTGTTTGGTTTGTTGAGTGTGAAACCTTGATAACCTTGGTTGAGCTTGGTATTTTTTTGGATAGGTGTTGAGCTAGAGTTTGTTAATAGTTGCCGAACATTGTGGAACAATGTTTGATTTCTTGTTGAGACTCTTGCACTTCACACGGATGGTGGGTACATGAGTTCTTCACGATGCACTTGTTGATGCACTGTACTCGGGGGTCATCTCCTGAATTGCCTAAATACTCACTACAAGATATAGGCCTTATACCGACGTTGTCAAGTGTTTTTTTGAAAACTGAAAACCCCTAGTCAAATTGTAGTTAGGTTTGATTTTTGATAGCTTAGTTATTTGGGTGACAGTTTGTTTTGTTATTTCGTAGTTGGATTTATTGTATTTGTCTAGCTTAGAATTTGTTTCTGTCATTTTGTTTGATTTGTTGAGTGTGAAACTTGATAGCCTTGGTCGAGTTTGGTATTTTTTTGAACAGGATGAAGCTTGTGTTTGTTAATAGCTACCAAACATTGAGGAGCAAGGTATGTTTTCTTGTCGAGACTTTTGCACATCACGGGGATAATGGGTTCATGAGAACTTCACGTTACACTTGATGCACTGCACTCGGGGGTCCTCTCCTGTTCTTATCAAATACTTCCATGCCATGGGTTGGGATTATGCACGTTTTGCACCATCATTGAGCACTAGCACGGCATGAGATCCGCTACAACTATATGTATTAAATCTTAGATGCACGCACACATGAGAGAGCACCTGTCATTGAGTACGCACATTTCTTGCATGCACGATATTTGGGATGTTCATTACAAAGTTAGGAACCTCTGGTTGAGAGTGTAAGGAGGTTGGGTGAGTTAGAGGGTCGTGAAGGACGCTGCCAATTGTGAGATGGGTTGTTCTTATCTGGTCGACATCTTGAGGATCATCATTTCCTAGAGTGATTGTGAGATTTTGGATGGGTGGAGCGGAGTATATCATATCTTTTTTATGAGAGTTGAGAGGAGAGGATAATTATTTAAATTAATCAAGGAATTTTGTTTGCATTTTGCATGACGCACGATCACATGTAGATAGACTAGGCACAATTCTTCAAATGCATACATTATTTTTGTGTGAGCATGGATTGATTGATTGTATATCATGGATCCAACATTGCATATTTTTCTCAAATCATGTATGATTGTGCTTGGAGTTCTCTTTCATAGCATATTCCTGTTAGGGCACACTGCATAAAAAAACAGGTTCATATCCAAAGAATATTCATTTTGAAGATTCAAGGATCAAAGGAAAAAGATCGTACATTTTACATCGTCAATAAGTATTTCTTGAAGGAAAAGAGAATATGTGTGGCGAAAGTATATGCAATCACAAGAACAATAGGCCAAGGAAGAAGGAAATAAGTCATCCAAAATAAAAGATGGAGAAAAAATGATGCGATTTACAAAAATCATTATTTTTGCCCCATTTTGATGGATTTTCGTAATTCTGTCCGCATAAGCATGTCAACCAGATGTGTTCCGATTGTTTTGAGTATCCAAACGACTATATTTGGAGTTCAAGTGACGAAGTTATGATTCAAACAAGTTGCAAACAGGCATAAAGCAGAAAAAACGAAAATAGTGGAAAGCAGTAGAAAAGCAAAAGCCAAAAACTGAAAGCAAAAAGCCTAATGTGTGTGAGTGTAGATAGAAAACTATATAAGGAGATGAGAATGGAGAGTTAAGGGCCTTCCCCCTTGATTACAATTGTATTATGTGAGAGAGGAGAGTGGAGGTTCGCATGCTAGAGTGAGCTCTTGTCATGCTAATTTGAAAGTCGGAGCCTTTGGATGTCAAAGCGCCGAGCGTCAGATCATGGTTGTTAAGGTACGAGAATATTTTTCACTTGGTTTGTTTTCAAGTTGTTGGATTTTTTTTGTTGTATTGTGGTTGTATGATGCTCTACCCGCATACGGGTTTTAAAAATTTTTTTGAGCTATAAGAGGCTTTGTTTTTTTTTTTGTGGCTTGTGGTATATGATCGAATAATTGAATTTTTAAGTTGTGTTGTGCATTCGACAAAGTCAATTATCCCAACCGGCACTCCTTAACGTCTCGTTATCGGGTTGTGAGTGAGGCTTGCTCTCGATCACCGCTCGCATAACAACGTTAAAAGCGACAAAATGTAAATGATAAAAATTTTTCCCATCGTCGCAAAAAGCGTCGTTATTGGCGATACCATAGAGCAGTCAGTATCAGCGTCAGTATCATCGAACGACACCAATAACAACGCGAGCACTAAATTTGCGATGCTAATAGCGACAGTAATAGGAAAAAAAATTTCTTTGTGGCAGGGCAGCTTCTGCATTGTGTACAATGCTCGTGCAAACAAAAACAAAGTATACTGAAATCATAACATTGATACATGAAATAAATACATGATCGCATAATGAAAGCGATTGGTACAATCATGACAAGATATCACTAATATATAGAAAATGTCTACATAGATCACGTGACCAAAAAAGAAAGGTTTGTGAGCTCCAGGGATCCAAGGGCGAGTTACATATCCTCGCTATCCGAAAGCTCATCCCGGCGCAAAGGAGCATCGAATGGACTGTGAAAAAAAAAGAAACAACAACACATCATTCCACCATACAATAATGCATTCTAACTAAACATGGTAACTACGGACAAGAAAGATGAGTGACTTACAGGGCTGCTGCGTCTATACAATTAGTCGATCAATGCAGTGAGATCGTGCCTCTCTACATATCGAGTCTCAAGGCCGGTCGGATCGCGATTTGTAATGGAGTGCTGCAAAGAAAATAAAATACTAACTATTAGAAACATGATTGTCAGTACAAAGGATATTCCAAAAAAATAAACAAGCAAAACAAAAGAAAAACTTACAAAGTCCTCCAAATATGTCCTATGGCTGCCACTCCCAAGATGATGGACCACTCCGACCTCGAGTCATGCCCTTGCCACCTCGCACTGTTGACTCCAACGTCCTGGAGAATCTGTAGCCTCCTCCCTCAGTCAGCACCACTTGTCTGTGTCTAACCACTTGGGCTTTGCAGCCCCACTCTTGAGTGCCTTGCATGCATCCGACTGTCTGTGTGACATATATGCACGCATGCAATCCATCATCCAGCCCGTGCAAAATCTACTAAGGTTGGAACCGGAAACTCCTCATGCAAGGATGCTACTATGTAGTCCTTGCTCCCCTCCGGTATGTTCTTTCAATGATCTAAGATGTGCCAAAAAACTTGTTGGCACAACTCTCTCATGCGAGCCATCACCCTCCTCCCCTCATCATTCATGATGATGGCTTCTCACCTATCATCAACTAGATATGCATATCCCCCTCGGGTATGCCTAAGATAGGTCCTCTCCCATCTGCATCCATACTCCTGGGCATATCCAGGAGACCCCTGTGCATCCAGTGTACTGACCGAGGTAATATCTGTCGGAGTGGCACCCATAGGAGTGCCACCTGTAGAGGCTAAGCAAAAGCTGGAGTAACTAGAGAAGACATCACCACAGGTGTGACAAATCTTGGAGGTGATGCAACTCTAGCTGAACGATGAGACGGAGACACCGCGTCCGTGCCTCCACAGCATCCACCTGAGCCTGAGCCACACTCCTTGGAACTGCTACGAGAGCAAGGAGTCGCACTTGTATCCCGTGTCGACCGTGGGCTCACTGCCTCTGTGTCTCTGCAGCATCTCCCTGATCCTAAAGCACTCCCTCCCTTTGGCCCAAGTTTGGAGCGTCGACCTCGTCTACTCGAAGCTAAAGCATCCGATCGCACTGAAGTAGATCTAGCAGAGCGGCCTGACGATGTTCGAGAGAGCTCTTGGTCTGCCATGTCTGTGAATCTCGCGATCTGGTTTGGAGACATGCGCGTGAAGATATCCTGCAACTCCTCATCACTCATCCCTCGACTCATCCTGAAAATGTCACCTGCACAGATAAAAAATGATGTTAAAATAATCAATTTAAATCATACAAAGCACGGTAATATAAATCCTAAAAAAATGATCTCACTTAAAATGCATATCTTATGTACCCTTATAAGCGATTGGTCAACGAATTGAGTAAGTGGATGCTCCAAATATGAAGTATCCTATGGTCCCATATCAATCTCCTGACACAACTCCGCATACACTGGAAGGTCGATAGACATGTCACCACAAAAGGATGAGTCCACCTCGTTCTCAAAGAATTCTTGGACTCTTGTATTTTCATCATTGTTAGCTGATGGTGGCTCCAAGCTTTTCGTGGCCTACCCCTCTATTTGTATATTGTCTTCATCTATGCTCAGAACATCACTTTGATTATATACTCTCGTACTTCGGGGAGCTGAAGGTATAACACACCACCATCGAGATGGTCAGGGGTTTGGATAGAAGATTAGATGTTCACAAATACGTACAAGAGAGTTTAGACTATTGTGACATGTACCATGTCATAATACAATTAACAAACATATGAGTCCATGCACCTATTCACAATGGGCCGACAATAGAAAGGTGTCGCGCAAATTTGTCCTTTTTTTAAAAAAATTTATTTCAAGAAATCCAGATGGACCTTGTCAAACTGTTGCTCCAAATCCTTCAAGTACCACTTTGAACCAATGCACATCGAATAGTATCATGGAGAAGCTACGGTAATCCATCATAACAATACTTTGCAAGTTCCCAAAATACTCCATCTCATCTATAACCCTGTTTGGATCCATTGCTCGTCACCAGCTCTCTTGCTCGAACCTTGCCATGATACCACAGTCCATTGTGGAGCGCATTTTGTCAATACGCTCCACACAAAAATGCCATCCGTGCGACCACACTACACTATATATTTTGTACTCTACATTGAAACACTCAAATTAGATGTCGCATATAAAATATAGATACGACAAATCCTAAACACCTCATCACTTTGGACTACATCCCCTCGAGAATTTCCACTCCTCCATTGAGACCTCTGTTCCTTCGCGAGACGCTGCCGTCAAAGCTCCATGCAACCATGGCATTGACATGAACCGTGACATCTCCTCCATGCCCTCGGGATATTGAATCAGTCGATGATGCATACTACATCGGAATTTAGATCGCGCTTTCTCTCAATCTTGCCTAGCGATTGTCAAGATTGTGGGAGAGAAGGAAGGAGTCTCACTTGTAGCTTTCTTGCTTGCACAATGGGGGAAGACACACAAGGGTGGAGGCTGAAAACAGTTTTTCTCTTCTTAGTTGTGTAAGCCAAAAGAAATCTCTTACAAAGAAATAGAAGAACCCTATATATGGGTCTCAAACCAAACTCAACTAACTAAGGTGGCATACTAACTGAGCCACGAACTAGAGTAGATAAGGATAGCTATCATGTAGCTATTATTCATGGGCGATGTACCAACCGCGTCTGCAACTGACAAGTCAGTGACATAAATACACAACGGTCACCCTGGCGTATCACGAGTGGAGCTCGATATCTCAACACTCCCCCTCGAGCTCAATCCCAATTCCTGCACACCAAAGCAGGTCTTTGAACTTGCGCAGCTTCTCTGCGCCCAATGCCTTCGTAAATATGTCAGCTACCTGATCCTCTGTGCTGACATAAACTAGATCAATAAGACCTAGTAAAACCCTCTCCCGCACATAGTGATAATGCACCTCAATGTGCTTTGTTCTAGCATGATAGACTGGGTTATTTGCCAAGTGTATACTACTCATGTTGTCACAATAAATGACAACTGGCCCATCTGTAGACTGATGCATATCATAAAGTAGCTTATGCAACCAAGCTACCTCACATGCAGCCATTGCTGCATCCCTGTACTCAGCCTCTGTGCTCGACAAGGCAACTGTAGGCTGTTTTTTGCTGTTCTAAGTGACTGCAGCACTCCCAAAAGAGAACACATATCCACTGGTAGATCGTCTATCAAAAATACTACCAGCCCAATCAGCATCAGTGTATCCATGTAGCTGTATCTGAACCCCAGTCTCATAAAATAGTCCATACTGCAATGTGGACTTCACATACCTGAGTATGCGTCTAGCCGCATCCAAATGCGATTTCCTTGGAGCCTGCATAAACTGACTTACCAATCCAACAGCATAGCTCAAATCTGGCCTAGTAATAGTCATATAAATCAAGCTTCCTACTATGCATCTGTACATAGTAGGGTCTTCCAGAAGCTCACCTGCATCTACACTCAGCTTCACATTCTGCTCCAAATGAACTGAAATAGGCTTACAGCCTGTCATCCCATATTTGGATAGCATGTCCAATCCATACTGCCTCTGCAAGAGCTGTATCCCACTTGGTAATCTAATCACCTCAATGCCCAAGAAATAATGCAGCTCTCCCAAATCCTTCATCTCAAACTTCTGCTTCAATAGCATTTTCACATGAAGGATATCTTCATCACTGTCACCTGTCATAATCAAATCATCAACATAAATGACAAGTAGCATAATACCTTTCTCTATTTTTCTCACATAAAGTGAGAAATCTGCCTTGGAAATCTGAAAGCCAATAGTGACAAGATAATGTCCTATCTTGTCAGACCATGCTCTAGGTGCTTGCTTCAAGCCATACAAAGCTTTCTTCAACCTGCAAACAAACTCAGGATGAACAGCATGCACATAACCTGGTGGCTGCTCCATATAGACCTCTTCTTGCAAATCACCATGCAAGAAGGCATTCTTTACATCCATCTGATGTAAAGACCATCCCTTTGATGCAGCCATAGCAATGACTGCTCTTACGGTTGCCATCCTTGCAACCGGACTGAATGTTTCTTCATAGTCAATGCCATATGTTTGTGCATACCCCTTGACTACTAATCTTGCCTTGTATCTGTTCACAGAACCATCTGCATTGTGCTTCACCTTATAAACCCACTTACAGCCAATTGCATTCTTACCTTTAGGCAAAGGTACCAATTCCCATGTAGCATTTGCTTCCAAGGCATCCATTTCTTCATCCATGGCTTTCTCCCATTTTTCTTTTCCCATAGCTTGCTCAAAAGAAGTGGGTTCTGGTTCCTGTATCACCTTGACCATATATGCATAGTGAATGGCTGTAAATCCATCATATTTCAGCCTATCCACAGGATACCTAACTCTGGTAGACTTGCGCAAAGTGGGTTCACTCCCAGGTGCTCTCAAAACATCCCTGGTCTTCCTTACTCTAGGTGTAACAATAGAAGGAATACCCAACTCATCATCAATGCTCTGTTCTGAGCCACTGGATTCACCATCCACATAAGAGTGACCTGCATTCACATCAAACATGGGCTGATCAACCTTCTCTTTTCCTTTTCGTGATACCTGCATACCACTATCTGCATTACTTTGAGAAGATTCTCCTGATCTCAATCTGCCTGTCCATGGCGAAGAATGTGAACCACTGCTAGAGGACGCTCCAGGTCCACTAATATTTTGTGACTGCTGCTGTGAATTCTGTGCAGCATTATCATTTTGTGCATCTACATCATCAATCACATTTACTGGTTTATACCAGCTACTCATCTCATAAAAAACAACATCTCTCCTCACTATAAACTTACGAGTAGAAGGGTTATAGCATCTATACCCTTTTTACTGCAGAGAGTAACCAATAAAGATGCACTTCTCAGCTTTTGGATCCAACTTGGATCTCAACTCATCTGGCACATGTACATAGGCAATGCAACCAAAAATTTTCAAATGAGAAATATCTGGTTTCCTACCAGTATACCTCTCCTCTGGAGTCATTCCATGTATTGCTGCAGTGGGAGTCCTGTTCATTATGTAGACTGCTGTAGCAACTGCTTCAGCCCAATAAAAATCTGGCAGGTCTTTTTCATTGAGCATGGCACGAGACACCTCTCCAATATGTCTGTTTTTTCTTTTTGCAATTCCATTTTGCTGTGGGGTATGACTACATGAATATTGCTGCTTTATGCCATGCTCCTGCAAGAACCTTGCAAACTCATTTGAGAGTTACTCTCCCCCTCCATCTGACCTTAGGCATTTTATTTGCAGGCCTGTTTCTTTTTCAACCATAGCTTTAAGAGTTTTGAAATGCCCAAAAACTTCACTTTTCTTTTTCATAAAATACACCCAAACTTTTCTGCTATAGTCATCAATAAAAGTAACAAAATAATGATAGCCTCCAAGAGATGCAGCTTTAGTAGTCCACACATCAGAGTGGATTAATTCCAATGGCTTCTTACTCTCTTGAACATGTCTAGGAAATGGTTTCCTTGCCTGTTTTCCAAACTGACAGGCTTCACATACCTTATGCATTTCTGCAACCTTGAATCTAGGCAATCCTGCAACAATATTTTGGGCCTGCATTGATTTAAGTCATTGTACATTAACATGACCAATGCGTTTATGCCAGATATCAATATCTGCAACTACACCGGTCCCATGTGCGAACATTGCTGCACTCAATTCAGACATGTCTGCATCTAACGTAAACATTCTGCCCTTCTTCTTTCCTTTTGCTATCAAGCGACCTTTATTTTTCATATCCTCAACAAAGCATCCATGAGGATTAAATCTGACCTGCAAGCCCTGTTCAACCATTTGACCAACACAAACCAGATTCTTGGTGATATTCGGGACATGAAATACATCGGATAGGTATTTCTTTTTCCCATCCTGCATAGACAAAGTAATTTTTCCAATCTGCACAATCGGATGTGCAGTATCATCACCAGTCTCCACAAATCCTGGTTTTTTCATTTTCCTTGCATCCTCCATCCATTCTGCATGACATGTCATGTGGTTTGATGCACCTGAGTCAACATACCACGCATCGTTGCTTTCTTCTGCACTTGTCACAGAATTGTTCATGTGCTGCACCATAAATAAATGCTCATTTCTGTCATCACCCTGTCTACTAGAAGATGCATAATTTCCTTGTTGCAGTTTTCCATTCATGATGTCATTCTGCTTTTTATAGCAGTCTTTAGCCATATGACCCATTTTACCACAATAGTAGCATTCAACATTACTGTTTGCATTTTGGCCTCTTTGCCATCCACCACGACCTCTTTGGCTCCCCCTGCCTCTAGAGTTACCACGTCCTCCTCCATAGGACTGGTTTTCTTGAGTTTGCTGCATATTCTGATTTCTACCACGGCCTCCAAATCGGCCTCCTCTACCTCTGCCTCTACCTCTTCCAGCATTTGAGTAGAAGACAGTTTCTTTTGAAGTTCCTCCTGATGAAGATGCACCACCATTTCTCTGCTCCTCAGAAATTAGAAGAGCAATCAACTCCTCAAAATCAGGAAATCTTTCACGAACTGAAATGGATGTCCGAAACTGTACATAATCCTTTTCTAGACCATTCAAGGTCACAGAAACTAAATCATCATCTTCCACTGGCGACCCAATGGAAGCAAGTGCATCTGCAATCTTCTTCACCTTCATGTGGTAGTCATTGATGCTCATATTTTCTCTTTGCACATTGTGCAACTCTTGCTTGAGCTGCATTTTCCTGGCTTGCGTATTTGTGCTATACATCTTTGACAGAGTATCCCATGCCTCCTTTGGCGTACTTGCATCCTGAATATGCACAATCATAGAGTCTGAGATGCTGATAGACAGCCAGTACATAACTTTCCTGGCTCTCTCATGCCATGCTTTGAATGCCTGCATTTGCTGTTGATTGGAAACATCAGGAAGAACTTGTTCTTCTTCATTTCCTGCAACAAATTCCCAATATCCTTTTCCCATAAGGAAATTCGTCATTCTAAACTTCCATGCCTGGAAGTTGTTCTTGTCAAGCTTTTCAGTTACAATCTGTGAAAGAGAATCAGACGCCATTACAGAACACTGCGAAAAATTATGTCACTGCAAAAACTCAGCTTCACCCTCACAAGGGCAAATCTGCAAAACTAGCGAAAGTGGTATTTGACCACACAGTCACTTCCTAGTGACGATTTTGCATAAACAGGAACCAAGGATGATTCTGAAACTCCCAATGTCTCTGCGCACAAGCATACAATGCAATTTCTACAATAACTTTTCACCGACCTGTAGAACAGTGGTCGCACAGCATAAAACAGGGCCTTTTCTTGAGTGCGTGCAGAAAACTTCCGCCTCCAAAACAGGCCCCAAAATGGCCTCAAATCAAAAAAACAGGGTCGCCAAGGGCTAAAGCCCTTACCCGCAGCATATACTACCCTCTTGCTTCACCGCGAAGGGCGTCTCAACCTGAGACAATGCACTCTTGCAATTTTCGGCTGTGCTACCTGCAGAGATCTGCTCCCAAAACAGAAAATGAAAGCAACACTGCTCCTCTTACCAGACCACCGCGAGCTTGGCTTGCTTTCTTGAGCTCCTTACCACAAACAAGGCTCTGATACCATGTCAAGATTGTGGGAGAGAAGGAAGGAGTCTCACTTGTAGCTTTCTTACTTGCACAATGGGGGAAGACACACAAGAGTGGAGGCTGAAAACAGTTTTTCTCTTCTTAGTTGTGTAAGCCAAAAGAACTCTCTTACAAAGAAATAGAAGAACCCTATATATGGGTCTCAAACCAAACTCAACTAACTAAGGTGGCATACTAACTGAGCCACGAACTAGAGTAGATAAGGATAGCTATCATGTAGCTATTATTCATGGGCGGTGTACCAACCGCGTCTGCAACTGACAAGTCGGTGACATAAATACTGTTGAGTGTTGAAATGACTTGTTTTTTGGATGATTTTTGTTGTTTTTGAGAGCTGAATGGTTGATTTTATGGGATGATTGGTTGATTTAGAAGTGGATTGAGAGTGTTTTGGAAGATATTGATTGTGTTTTGGAAGATCATGATGTTTGTTGATGGTTCTGTGATATTCTGATAGGTTCTGATAGGTTCTGTATACCTTCTGTTTTGTTTTGTTTTGGTCTGTTTTGTTCTGATTGTCTTTCTGTAAGGAGGGATAGAGTATTGATTGATGAAGAATGAGATATTGTGGAAGTTTATTGAATGTTTTGTGAGAGTTTGGAATGGTTTGAGAGTGAGTTATGAAGTTTTGATGACCTTCTGTAACCTTCTGTAACCTTCTGTAGAGCTTCTGCTTCTGTTCTGTTTCTGTTCTGTTCTGTACTGTAACTGTTCTGGTACTGTTCTGTAGACTGTTCTGTAAGTGTTCTGTGGAATGTATGTGTGACTTTGGGGAAAGTTTTCTAGCCTTGGAAAGAGGTGAATACAAGTGCAAAAGAGCTGAAAGAAGTGGAAGAAGTAGCTGCTGAAGACTCAAGAGAAGACTAGAGTGAAGTGACAGTAGTGAGCTGTGAAGAGACACTGTAGTGGCTCTGGTGACCCTTCATATCAGACATACCTCTTGGGAGGGGTATCTACGACCTAAGAGTGATTATTGAGAGTAATTTTGAGAGATTGTAGTGAGGATATGATGTATTATTGATGGAGTGAGATAGAGAGAGAGTCAGAGATAGCCAATTCTACTAAAACAGAGTGATTGTATATGAGAGATTGAGAGAGAAGACTATGAAGATATTGAAGATGAATACTATGTGATGTATTTCCATTCAAAGATGGTATATTTCTTTGATTTCTTTGTTCTATTGATGGATTTTGTGAAGATGTTGAAGAATATGGTTGATTTTATTAAAAACCGTGGGAGATTTACATGATGCTGCATGAAGATTTGTTGTGCCTGGTGTTCTTTTCTTCATTGGGATCATATGAAACATGGTAAACAAGCTTGTTGATGTTACAAGATAGATTTTCTTGCAAGAGAATTCCATTTTCCTTGGTGTTCCTCTCGGGGCTCCATGTTTTTGGTGCGCAGCCGGGGAAGCTTGCCATCAACAAGCATCAGAAGAGGCTGAAAATGAAGGAATTGGCATTGCCAAGAAGAGAAGAATTCAATGGATGATTGTAAAGTTCCTTCTTCCACTGAAGAGTTGGAATTTCTCATAATCAAAGCCACTTTCCACAAGAAGTTCATCCCACAATGGCGGAAACACATCACCATCATGATGCATGCTCTATGTGGTGGACAGTTTCCTCTTCCTGTTGAAGTAGCAGAAACTTGCATCTTGGTGGCAAACTGTTTGGGAACAAACTGAAGAGCAGAAACAGAGAGAATGAACATCCATGGAAGATTTGGCATTCGTTGAGAAGTTTCCAGACAACATCAAGTGGGAGATTGTGAAGAAGCTTCAGGAGTCTTGGTCTGTAGAGGTTCACAAAGATAAGAAGGAAAAGAGTTGGAATTTGTTCGTGGATGCTCAACAGCAAGATACATGGGATGCTTGGTGTACTGATAATCTTCTGTTTGTTCAATTAGCAACCCACTGGAAGTTGGTAGACAGAGTGTTTTTCACAACATACACTGTTGAAACCATCAGAAGCTGGCATTACTATGATGATGGCACCACCACAATGCTCAGACGTATGCATTTTGACACCTTCAGAACCGAATACCTTCCTCTGTGTAGTGGCATGAAAGCAGAATTCAGGGACGTTGAAAAGAAAGAAGTAGAAGAAATGTTGGCAAGAGAGTCCTCCAGAGACTGAAGTCTTCTGTTAACCCTCTGTGGAGCACTAACAACATAGTGGAGTCAACCCCCTGATGAATGACGCAATAAAAAGACAAGCGTTAGAACGAGTCCAGAGGTACGTGAGAAGAGAGAAAGCAAGAATCCGAGCCGAGAGCGAGCTCGCAGCAGAAGCTGCCTTTGACGCCCTTGCGGAACTCTTTACAGAAGTCCCAATGGCACATCAAGCCCTTCCTCCTCCTGCTGGAGGTCCACTTCCAAGCCAGATCCGTCCTGGAAATATTGATGACAGACCAGCGAATGTAGTCCCATTGCCAGTTTTTAAGGGAGAGTACAATGAAGACCCCGATCTTCATGTAGCAGAATTTATGGTAGCGTGTGTGGCTAACAATGCCAGAACCCCTGAGCATTGATTAGCAATATTCCCCGCCACTTTCAAGGGCGCGGCGTTTCAGTGGTATGAGAGACAAGCAGCAGGAACTTTTGGCACATGGGACGACCTGAAGTTGGCCTTCCTCACTAAATTCAGGCGTGAAGGTTTTGAAGAGCGGATGAGAGAGGAATTTATGAACCTAAGTCAGTCCTCTGGAGAAAGAGTGGAAGCCTATGTCTCGCGAATGGAATCCATCCTGAAGAGATGGACTAACCATAATCTAGATGATGGCATTCAAAAGGGGGTATTTCTCAGAGGATTAAAACCAGAAGTCCGTAAGTTTGTGGAGCTACAAAGACCAGCCACCCTGCAAGCTACAATAGAAGGTGCAAGACTGTATGATGAGGTGGAAGCTAGACTAGCAATGAATACAGGAAGAGGAGTCCTACCCCCTCTGATGCCAGGAATGATGTACCCACAAAATGCAGTTCCAGGGACTGTTTCCTATCCCTACCAACAGATGCCCCCGATATCACAGTACAGTGCATCAAATCCACAGTGGCCACAATCCATGCCTCAAATGGTGGTTCAACCACAACCATGGTCTCAACCAATTTCCTCAATGCCAAATCAACAGCAACAGTGGAATCCTACCAACTGGAGCCAACAGCCAACAGTTCAAACAGGAGCCCTGAATCAGAACCAGAACAGAGACCCCTCTGTACCAGCCCAACCCGTTTATGCAGTAATTACAGAGACTCCTCAAAACCCTACTGCCAGTACGTCCGGAGGAGAAAGCTTGAAGGATTATTTATCCAACTCAGTTGCAAACATCAAAAAGGAGTTGATGGATGTGATTACTGAACAACTACAGACGTTGAAAGTGAATACTGCTAGCATATCCAACGTTGCAGGAGCAGGAAGAGATGTGATGCGGTCAAATACTTGGTGTGGTAAGTGTCATCAAGCGGGCCATTTAGCCACTGAATGTACACGGAAACCAACCATCCCTGGAGCCTTCTGTTCCTACTGTTTGCGGAAGAATCATACAGAGGACATTTGCTCTCTGAAGGAGATGCATGATAGGAGAAGAAAGGAAGAAGACGCAAGATTTAACTTGCTGGAATCCAAAATGACAACACAAGATATTGGACCCAAGCCTAGAGAGTTTGGTCCTAATTTCGGACCCAGAAGATTTCCTTCCCAAAGTTACAGAGGAAGACAGTCTGGCGGTGGTCAGAGATCAGAAGTGGAGTGTTACAGATGCGGAGAAAAGGGACACATCTCACCAAATTGTCCAAATCCTCGAAGGTCAGTGGATTACAAGCCCTTATGCAGTCGATGCAAAGGAGAAGGCCACACTGCAAAAGACTGTCCAAGCCCAGCCCCAGTGAAAAACAATGCTACTGATAGTTTGTCCAAGGCCCAAGAGCCTACCTCCCATTTGGTGGAATTGGAAGTTGCTGCCATCACTCGTGCAAAGCAGAAGGAACCACTTATCCAGAAAGAAGATAACCCTCCTGCCAGAACAGTGAAGTTCAATCTTCCACCAGAAGAACAGAACAGAACAGAGCCTAACAGTGCCGTACAGAGCCCTACAGAGCCACAGAGAGTTACAGAGACAGTTACAGAGACAGGACCAGAGGTCCAGGATACAGAAGAGGAGGAAGTGCCACAAGTGGCAGAAGAAGCTCATGTAATTCCTCCGTTGGAAGAAAGAGGGAAAATGAAAATGGGTGTTGCCCCATTCTCTAATCGGTTAGAGAAGCCAGTGGATCCTATTAAGGAATACGATCTGGTCAAAGATCTAGATACCTTTAAACCAAACCTCACATTCCGACAATTATTGTTGTTGTCTCCCAGTTGCCGGAAAAGATTCAAAAGTATACTAACAAAAAGACGTGGTTTAAGGATTGCTCCCTCAACAGTGACAAAGTCCAACAAGGCTCCAGAGCCTGTAAAAGAAGTGGATGTGGCTAACGCTTTCCTAGACCCGGGTACTCCAGAGACTGGCGTGTGGATAGAAGGCTACTTTATTGCAAATGCACTGATTGATGGTGGTTCATCAGTGAACATTATGACGGATGTCACAATGAAGGATCTAGGCTTACAAGGTGTGCAACCAACCCAATGGCTCATCAGACTGGCGGATCAGAGTAGAATCAAGCCTTTGGGCATTCTTCCATATGTGAAGACTACTGTGGCTGGAAAAGATTATTGGCTAACCTATCTAGTGGTGAAGCCAAACTCTTATGGTACATCCTATCCTCTGTTACTAGGCAGACCATGGCTTTTTGAAGCCCGAGCAAGGACGGATTGGTTTAAAGGAACCTTGACCTTGGGCAGAGGACCCAACAAAGTGGTGCTGAAACTGTATGGTTCTCAAAAAGGACATGGATCCACCTCCTTGGAATTATCTTCTGACTCCCCTAACGAGGCTACGGATGGAACATCAGCAGACGAAGATACTGTCAAACAGATCCGTCCCAAGAAAACAGTGGCACATTCCTTAACAGTGGATACTGTAAGCCGACTTCCAAAAGATGCAAAGCCATTATCAATGGGTGAATACTTCTTGCCTGAACCAGAAATGACTTCGGAAATCACTTCTGACAGTGAGATAGAAGCATGGATGTACTGCTCTCCCTGTTACATGGCCATAGCAGAAACAGAGACAGAGGCAGAAGAGGAGACAGAGAATCTATTCTTCTGTTACAGAGCTCCTACAGAGACAGAAGCAGAAACAGAAGCAGAAGCCGAAGCAGAAGCAGAAGCAGACGCAGAGACAGAGACAGAGACAGAAGAGGTTGGATATGAAATGGACGAAGAAGATTATGAAAGTGAGCCAGAGGGGTCTATCCCACCTAAAGAGGATACATTTGAGGAAGAAGTTCCAGAAGCATCAGAAGCCGATGAGCTCATGCTATGGGACAGAATGGCGATGGTACCATTTGGTCTGGTAAATGGATCTTCTCATATGCAAAACCTTTATAAGAAATGGATTAAGAAGAGCAAGCCGTCTTTTAGCAGTGGCTCATGCCGTCCTAACCTATCTTTGCCAAAGAAAGATGATGATGATGCACCGTGCCAACAAGCACCAGTCCCACAAACCCAACAGGCGTCAGAGGGTCCCTGTTATGTGACGTTCCTGGATGTATCACCAGAAGATGAGTCTTCAAGCCAAGAGGTAATTACTCTTGAAACCAAACCCGAAACGGCGCTTATCCCATTCCAACATCTTAAGAAGCAACCTAAGTCTCCACCAAAAGAAGAAGTTGGTTCTAGTGGGACATCAGAAGAGGACATCACTCCCTTGAAGGAGTCGGATCTGTACCCAGAAGCAGTCCGCGGGACCTTCATCCATGAAGTAGAAGGTGAAAGGCAGTTAACCTTTGTGGATGCAGAAGGCATTGAACACCACTTGAAGGTGGGTAGCAGTCTCCCAGAAGAGGAGTTGTCAACTTTGTACAATTTGTTGAAAGAAAATTTGGACGTGTTTGCATGGTCTTACAAAGAACTAAAGGGGATTGATCCCACAATATGTCAACATCATATTGACTTGGAGCCTGATGCCAAGCCAGTACGGCAATGACAGAGGCGAATGAACCCGAATTATTCCACATTGGTGAAAGCAGAGCTACTGAAGCTTCTGGAAGCCGAGTTCATCTATCCAGTGGCAAATAGTGAATGGGTTTCACCCATCGTGGTTGTACCCAAGAAGAATGGCAAATTGCGAATATGTGTGGATTTCCGAAAGCTTAATTCCAAGACGAAGAAGGATCATTTTCCTATCCCTTTCACAGACCAACTGTTGGACACAGTGGCAGGACATGAACTTTATTCTCTTTTGGATGGATTCAGCGGATACAATCAAGTCCAAATCGCAGAAGAAGACCAATCCAAAACGACCTTCACCACAGAATGGGGAACCTACGCTTACCGAGTGATGCCATTTGGGCTCTGCAATGCCCCTGCTACTTTCCAACGAGTCATGATGGCCGCATTTCAAAATCATCTGCACGATTTCATTGAGGTATATTTGGATGATTTCTGTGTCTATAGTTTGATCAGTGAACATTGGGAACACCTGGAACAATGCTTTGACCGATGCCGGGAGTATGGGATTTCCCTCAACCCTGACAAATGCATCTTTGGGGTCTCTTCTGGAGTTCTGTTGGGCCACATTGTCTCTGCACAAGGGATATCAATAGACCCTGCAAAGATCGAAAAGATCGCAGCTCTGACAGCACCCACCACCCTCAAACAGTTGAGGGGATTCCTAGGCCATGTGGGTTACTACAGAAGGTTCATAGCCCATTTTGCGACAAAGGCAACTTCCTTGCACAAGCTTCTGAGGAAAGATGCAGAGTTTACTTGGACGGAAGAATGTGACAAAGCCTTTCACACTCTGAAGCAGTGTCTGGTTGAGGCACCCATTCTGCAACCTCCTGATTGGACGAAAGAGTTCCACGTACACACTGATGCATCAATTGAAGGCTTAGGTGCTGTCCTCTGCCAAAAGGGCTCCTCGAAGTTGGATCAACCGATCTATTATGCAAGCCGGAAAGTCACTGATAGGGAACGGAACTATACAGTGACAGAGCTGGAGTGCTTGGCAATGGTGTTTGCCCTGGAGAAGTTTCGCCATTACCTCCTATCTACCCACTTTAAATTTTATGTGGATCATGAGGCCCTGTCCTTCTTGATGAACAAAGCAGATGTGAAAGGACGATTGATGAGATGGCTCCTTCTATTCCAGGAGTTCGACTTTGAGGTGATTACTAAGCCTGGTCGTTCCCATGTTCTGGCTGATCATCTGTCGCGTATCCCACAAACTGCAGACGAGGAGCAGGATGATCCAGACCTCCCTGATGCTTCCCTATTCTTGGTAGAAACTGTAACTCCGTGGTATGCAGACATTGCTAATCTGTTGGCAACCCAACAGTACCCTCCTGGTATTTCTAGTCGGGAAAGGAAGAAGCTCATGCTAGAATCAGCCCCCTACACCCTGCTAGGCGGTGCATTGTACAAGAAAGGCAAAGATGAAGTGCTCCGAAGATGTGTTGCCGGGGATGAGATTGGGATTGTTCTGAAGGCTTGCCACGACGAGCCATGTGGAGGTCACTTTGCAGGAGAAGCTACAGCCAGGAAGGCTCTGCTAGCAGGATATTGGTGGCCTACCATTCATAAGGATGCCTATGATTACTGTAAAAGATGTGATGCTTGTCAAAGAATGGGGAAACCCACGAAGACAAGTGCCATGCCGTTGCAACCTATCCTTCCCTTGAAGCCGTTTGAGAAGTGGGGCATTGACTTCGTAGGTCCGATTGATCCTCCTACCAGAAGGAAACAGAACCGATACATCCTCGTATGTACGGATTATGTCACAAAGTGGTGTGAAGCTAAAGCCCTCAAGCGGGACGATGGTAACAGCGTGGCCCTGTTCATGTATGAGAATATCATCACCCGTTTTGGCAGTCCCTTAGAGCTGGTAAGTGACAGAGGCACTCATTTCCTTAACAAAGTCATGGACGAGTTGACAGAGTTATATAAGATCCGCCATCGCAAGTCCACTCCTTATTACCCCAGAGCCAACGGCCAAGTCGAAGTCACCAATCGCATCCTCTGCTCGATTCTGACAAGAACAATTGCTGCACATCGCCGTGATTGGGACGATCGACTTACAGAGGCCCTCTGGGCGTACAGAACCTCCCATAAAGCAGCAACGGGACAGATACCTTTCCAGCTGGTGTATGGTGCAGAAGCTGTTTTTCCTGTTGAACTGGAACTACCCTCTTTGAGAGTGGCTATCCAAGAGCGTTTGGGGGATGATGATTCATAGCAACGCCGTCTCCTGCACTTGGAATGTTTGGATGAAATTCGTAGGATGGCTCTACAGTGCATGGAAGCCATGCAAGCTCGACGCAAGGCTTACCATGACAGTTTCATCAAGCACAAGGAGTTCAAAGAAGGTGATTTGGTCCTAGCCTATGATTCACGCTTTGGCAAGTTTCCTGGCAAGCTCCAACAGCGGTGGATGGGCCCCTATAAGGTACTTGCAGTCAACCCTAATGGCTCTGTCCAAGTACAGACCGTTGATGCCTCTGATGATCCCTTTCTGATCAATGGATATCGCCTCAAGAAGTACTTCCCTCCTTGGGGATCTTGACAATTACGGACACTTGATCTTTTCCCTCGTTGGCGCGGCACTGTACTTCTTATGATGCTACTTCTGATAGCCGTTCTTCAGTCAGTCCTGATGAAGTGGACGCAACCCTCTGTCCCCTCAAACCCCCCTTCTAGCCTTGATCTCTTATCCTCTATTTTCCACCAGCATCAGTGGCGAGGTGGGTTCTGACAAATGGTTTTTCTACCATGCCCTTGCTCATTTTGCAGAAAGAAAGAAAAACAAAAAGAGAAAAAAAGAAACAAAACATATCGGTCATGGGAGAAAAGGACTTAAGTCCCTGTCATGCCGACCTATTCTTCGAGAAAAGGTGGAAACACCCTCGGGAATAGGGAAAAAAGAAAAGAAGAAAAAGAAAAAAAACCAAAGAAAAAAAAAAAACAAATCTGTTATGAGAGAAAAGGAAGCAATTCCCTGTCATAGCAGGCCTCGTTCCAAGAAAAGGTGGTAAACACCCTTGGGCGAGAAGCTGGCTGTGGAAAAGGTGGTAACACCCAGCAGCCCAGAAAGTGGATTCATTAATTGATATCCCTAGGATCCAATTCCGAAGCTGCCTCCCTTGGTACGCTGTGTCCTGGGTCTTTCTGCAAAGTGACTACCTGTCCTCTAGCAGACAACATGTCCTATCCAACACAATGTTTGATTTGATGGCTACCTCCCTGGGTACGCCTCTTCAACAACTGATGACGCGATCTTCATCGACAAACAATCGAGTGATGTGAGCTTTCATCCTAACCGGATGGGGAGGTGAGTACGGTTGCCCCCTGTATCTATCAACAAAGAGTGAGACAGAGGGTGGGGCGAGAGACCAATCTTTTCCCTTCAAATCAAATGAGAGGTGAGTAGTGTGAATGAAGTGTTGCACGCACGGGATGGGCCTCTCAAAGCACAAAGCACGATTTGTTTCTGTGTACTGCACCATAAGGCTCCCTGGCCTTCATTCTCGCACCGTATGCCGGCATAGGGCGGGATGCACTGTTGCACCATCAACTGCGCACAAGGCATACACCCTTTGCACAAGTGATTGTGAGGATTACATCAATGGGTTTCAGGAAAAGGCTGCCCTCCTGTATCTATCCACAGAGCGTGAGACAAAGGGTGGGTTGAGTTTGACTGGAGTTTCTTCAATCAATTACCGAGAGGTGAGATTGAGGGACGTTACGACACTCGGAGTCAGGTATGTTCCCGTTTCCCTATACACCCACGGGATGGGTCTTTACCGTCAACACAAGACACATCACCCTGTTCTGTGCACTGCACTGTAAGGCTCCCTTGCCTTCCTTCTTGCACTTATGCCAGATGGGTTGGATGCACTAATGCACCATCAACTGTGCACCCTGGCATGCTCCTGCACCATTCCCCCCTTGTCGATTCCTCAACCGGGTATGCGATATGGGTTTTAATTATTCTTCTGCGAGTGATATTAGTCATGGGGCGAATGACTGTTCTTTCATTCCAATTGAGTGACTGTGAGTTGAGTGCAATATCCCTCATCATCGACGAATTTCCTGCGATTCCTTCCATCAGCTACCTCCCTGGGTGCTGCCGCGTGGTCCCTTCCATGACGGACGTGTGCGCTGTAAAGATGCCTTGGTCCCTCCAGCGCCAACAACACTGGACGTGCCATCGACACTCAACCTTGATTCTTGACGAAACGGGCCAAGTTTATCTAACCCTACACTTTGGTTTCTTCGTGCCGGTCATGTTTTAAGTGTGGGGAAGTTAGTGGATGGTCTGTGGCGTGGTTCGGTTAACCCTATCCGTTAAGGTCTTAAGTGTGGGGACGCGTCCCTGCGCGTCTACCTTGCCTACCCTTCTGCATATGCCTTATTCTGCTCATGCATGAATGCCTTGACTTGCTTTTACCCTCCTGGGGACCCTTCCCACCCACCCGGTTATGTTCCACCCACCCTTGGGGCTATTTCCTTGCAGTTTTCCTTCATTCCCTGATTTTGAGGTCCTGCTATGTGAATGCATCCTACGTTCACCAAAGTCCCAATCCAACCTTATACCCCTGTTCCTCCCTTCGAACTGCTCATTTTTCCTTTTTACCTACCCCTGTTCCGGTGCACGGTTTTCGAGTTATTAATTTTTGAAGCATTTTGCGCAATTTAGACGGTTTTCCATGTGAACGTGCTTTTCTTGCTTTCGAATCATGCTCTGACGTCATAGCCCTGACCAACGCTTTTCCCCTGACATTTTTCCTTTTTATTCCGCATCATTCCGATACATGGTTTGTCCGTTATTAATTTTCCGGGGTTTTCACGACTTTTTCATGCGTATTTTTGACATTTTTCCATGTGAACCTGCCCGATTTGTATCAAAATTCCAATTTGATTTGACAGCCGTGTCCCCCGTGCCTTCCCCTACCTTTTTCCTTTTTCCTCCACCCTTTTTCGACTTCTGGATTTTTACTTATTAATTTTTACATGACTTTTCGGGAGTATTTTTGGAGTTTTTCACATGTGAACCCCTCCTATTCCCTCCGGAACTGCGGTTTAACGTGATTATCCTGTGCCACTCCTCCTTGCGGACATTTTTCCTTCTTACTGCATGTCCTTCCGGTGAACGGTTTGTCCGATATTAATTTCCGATCCCATTTTCGGGTTTTTTTTTGGGTTTTTCCCATGTGAACGCGTCTTATCTCAGTCGGAATTATGTTTTGACGTACTAGGATTGTCGGACACATCTTTCTGCACAGTTTTTCTTTTTTCTGCACCTCATTCCGATGCACGGATCTTTCGGTATTAATTTTTAAATTGCGTTTTTGATTCTTTTTTGTGTTTTTTGCACGTGACCGCCCTTTACCCCTCCCGGAACCCCCGTCCCATATTTTTCTTGTTTCCCCCCTGTCGTCCTGCCCACTTTTCGTTTTTATGATATTTCGTTTTGACATCTGGATTGGGAGTTATTAATTTTTCTTTATTTTCACGTGTATTCGCGCGTCCGTTTTGCGCGTGAACGCGCCCTTTTTCGATTTAACGCGTCTCCACGCGCCCGGTCGTGTCCGCGTACCCCGTACTGTCTTCCTCGCGCCATTCCAATCCCGTCACGGCGTTTTTTCCCCCGCCCCGCGCACGTGCGCGGGACGGGGATCCGCCCCCTTTTAGACCCTGCCCACCCCAACCTGCCCGCCCACCTTTTATTAAATTTAAAAAAAAAAAAAAACAAAAACAAATGGACACCCCCTCCCACCAACCGTCCCTTCTCTCTCTCTCTTTTCTCTCTTTCTCTTTCTTTCTCTTCTTTCTCTCTCTCTCTCTCTCTCTCTCTGTGTGCGTACTCTCTCCCTCTCCTCTCCTTCTCTCTCCTCCCTCACGACGCCCTCCTCTTCCCTCCTCCTCCTGCATTTCCCCCCTCCTCCTACTCCTCTTTCCCCTTCTTCTCCCTGCCTCCATCTCCACCTCCCTCTCCTCTTCTCCCTCCATCTCCACCTCCTCTCCTTCCCTTCTGCTCCTTCCCTTTCCTTCCCTTCTTTTCCTCTCTCATCCTCCCCTCCTTCTCTCCTCCCCCCTCCACGACCTCCTCCTCCCTTCCTTCTCCCTCTCCACTCACTCCCTCCACCCTCGCCTCCACCCTCCCTGCCCACGACCTCCTCCTCCCTTCCTTCTCCCTCTCCACTCACTCCCTCCACCCTCGCCTCCACCCTCCCTGCCCGCGACCTCCTCCTCCCCAGCGCATCCTCCTCCCTCCATCCTCGCCTTCCTACTATCCCCCCGCCCTCCTGCCCTTCACCTTCCTCCTCCTCCTTCGTCTCCTCCACTCCCTGCTTCCCCCAGTCTGCCACCTCCTCCACCTCTCCTACCCTTCTTCACCCTCCTTCTTCTCGCCCGCCGTCGCCGCCCTCGCCGCCCCCGTCAGCCTGGTCGACACGCTGCCTCCAGAACGCCTTCGCCGCCGCTGTCGCAGGCGTCGTCCACCACCGCCGCCGCGCCTCCTTGCCGGATCGCCACGACACGCCGCCCCGCCTGGCCGGCTCGCCGCCCACCACCTCCATCTCCCTTCTCCTCCACCACCCCCATCTCCTCCTCCTCCCATCCTAAGGTTCATTACTAACCTTAGTTTGGTTAATTACTAACCTTAGTTTACTTAACCACTAACCTAAGTCAACATTTAACTAGGGTTAGGTTAACTCTTACCTAACTCTAGTTAGTCCACTAACCTACCTCAGGTTAGTCTTTCCCCCCACTAACTCACCTTAGGTTAGTTAGTACTAACCAGACTAGGTTAGTTAGCCCTAACCTAATCAAACTTACCTAACCTGACTAGGTTAGTTAGAACTTACCTAATCAAACTTAACTAACCAGACTCGACTTAGGTAGACTTACCAGACTAGCCTTAGGTAGACTAACCTGACTTATTCCTCCTAACCTGACTTAATTGACTTATGACTTAATTTACTAATGTGACTAATGTGATTAATGTGACTTAATTAATCACTACATTAATTTTTCCCTAAAAATTTTCAGAAAAAATTCTAAAAATTCCTTGTGCCTATTGCCAATTTTTGGAACTTTGTCTGCTAGGAATTGCCTTCCCTATAATTTTTGGAAATTCCACATTTCCTAAATTAATCCCTAAATTGCCAATAAATATAGAAAATTCATTTTAAAATTGTAAAAAATTCTAAAAAATTCTAAAAACCTTCTACAAAATTTCCCTCACCTCCCTTGCTTATTTTCCATTTATTCCACCATAAAAAAATCACAACTCAAAATAAAATAAAATAAATAAAAATAACAAACCAACATATTAACACATTTGCTAAGGTGTTCTCATTGTTGTTTCATCAGTGCTTTTTGCTTTTCCTTTACTGGAATTCTTCCGTGCGCATTCCTGCATTACATACACACCCTTCCAGGTATTTATTTTATGTTATTTATTTATTTATTTTCCCCCTTAATCACAATTAATTGTTAAAATAAACCCTTTAATTCACCCACAATTTCCACGCGCATTCGCGCTAAACACACATTTTTTTTAATTAAGAAGAACCAGCCGTCACATGAGCACGCGCTGGCAAAAAAGCGCTCCACATCACCTTAATTTATAATCAATGAATTGCATTTAGAGACCCAGTCGGGAATCGAAGTCCGGGAATCGAATAACTGCACCGTTTAACCTAATAATTGGTAAATAAATTTATAATAAGGAACCGCCGTTTTCTTATTAAGGTTTATCACCTAATAAAACTTCACCTATTTTTAATAATTGATTAAAATCAACTCTTCATTAAATTAATTCCCCCTCACTGCACTTAATTCCCCTTTTTAATGAAGCGTTTCGTGGGATGGGTATACGCAGTCCTTAGTGTTATTTTCCATGGTCCAGTCTTGGTTCTATCACAGATGTAGTTTTGATATGTGTTGGATATGATATGGTTTTGGTTTCATGTCTTAGTTACGGTTACGGGTACGGTATGCAGTTTTTTCTTTTATTGCCTGATACGGGGTTCAGGGTGTTTGTCTGATGCATCGCATGAAGCTTTCGGTCGCATTTGTCTCGAGGTCATGTCAAATTTTTTCTAGGATGTGGTTTGCCTGGGGTTAGTAGGTCGTGTCACGTTTTGATTGGTAATTCTCTTATCCTTGGTTTTTGTCTGTTGCTTTGCAGGCATTCACCTTGATTGTCTGTGTTTGTGGTGTATGTGTAACCATCTAAATGGCGCCTTCTCATGCTCCTCCTCCTATCCAGTACGTCCCACTAGTTAGTAGGGATTACTCGTCCCTACTTACTTTTGAGCCCCTCACGAAGGCAGGATTTGCTGCTTTTGTGGCCACTCCTTTTCCATTACTTCCAGAGGATCCGTCCGTATGTGATGAGTTCCTGGCCTCTTACAGCAAGAAGACAGGAGTAGTCCAAGGCATGTCTATGACTTTGACATCTCGAGGCTTAGGGAAGGCTCTGTCTTTACCCTTCAAAGGAGAACCTTTTGTGACCACTCGTCAGCTCTTCTCTAATGAAGAGATTCTCAAGCTGTTGCAGAAGCAGACAAGGGAAGTCCTTGATGTTAAGAAAGTGATAAACTCTTCAGGCGTTTCGTTTTCTATGATTACTGATCCCGTCTGGAAGACCATGTGTCAGTTCCTTCAGGACAGGTTCATGCCTGCCAAAACGCCATCCCACTATTTGTCCAAAGAGCTTTTCACAGCTTCCAGGATGGTGCTGAAAGGAGTTGCTATTGATTGGAGCACATACCTCCTTACTAAGATGGATCAGCATTTTGTTAAAGTCACGAGGGGTAATGTTACCAACATTACATACGGATCCTATTTGTCTGCCTTCTTGACCTATTCAGGTTTACAGAAGACTGTGCCTCCACCTCCTCCATCAGATCCAGTACCTCCTCCTCCACCTTGAGAAGAGTCAGCACCTATTGACATTGAGGATGATGATTCTCCGCCTCCCCTGGTCATACAGCGCAAACGCTTGAAGAGGGTAGCGGACAAAGCCCCTGCTGTACTTCCCTTAGTGTCTATCCCTGCTACTTCTGGTAGTGAACTCCCTGGGTATCTCACTTGCAATAACCTGTTCAGAGCACATCGAGAAGGATCCTTGGAGATCTCAGTTCCTTCCCTGAACAGTCTCGTCTCAGGAGATGCCATTCCTTTCCTCTGCAAGGATATTCAAAGTTCCATTGAGTTGTCAGTGACAGCCTGTGTTCAACAGCTGTACGCATCTTTCTATGAGGAGCTCATGCAGTCCAAAGACCAGTTGCATAAGGCAACATCTGAGTTAGCTTCTGCTAAGGATACCCTAGCAGATCTATTTAAGCAAATGGAACAGCAAACCCAACTGGTTGCCACTCAAAGTGATGAGATTTCTTCATTGAAGACCCAGTTATTCGAGGCTCAGTCACAGGTTACTAGCCTTTCAGCAAAGAAGGAGAGGATGTCCCGTGAAGCGAAAGAATTCCAAGTTCTTTTAGATGACAAGCTTTTAGCTTTACAGACTGTTCATGACACAGTGGCCAACCAAGCTTCCCAAATCCAGCAGTTGCAAGATCAGCTTGCAAAGTCCCGCTCTGTTCCTCCAAGCCCTCCTGTTCCATTAATTCCTTCTCTTTCACAGCAGGATTTGGCTGCCCTACAGAGACAGGCTACTTTGTGCCCTCTATTCCAAGACAAAGTGGAACGATTGCAGTCCAGAATGGACTTGTTATGGTCTACCTTTGAGCAATTTCAGGACTTTGTCTTACCAGACTATTCTTTCTTTGTCCACTACCACTTGCAGAAGTTGGTCTTCTATATGAAGCTTTCCACGATGGATTTACCTTTTCCAGAGGATGGCTGGAGTGGGGCTTGGTCTGCTGAGTTGTTGACAGAGGTAGTTAGAATGCTCTTTGAAGATTCTGTCACGCCAGACACCATGCTGATGTCATACATGTATCTCCGTGGAGATTTGTTAATTCCAGATGAGGTAGATATGGCATGGTATGTGGGGGATGTGGTCTTACAGGCTGTTCTATATGTCAATCATTTGGAGTTGCGCATAGCTGATATGTTTCAGAGTTATTCCTCCAAAGTAGCTGATTGTCAGGATAATTCGTGGCATCCCATGATTGAGTCGGTGGTCCTAAATCAAAGACAAAACACAGCTCCTACCTTTAACCAGAGTACTAACCAACTGAGGATGGATCTCTTAACCTATCTTTCCAAACATAATCCATTTGATGCTACCTTCTTTGATGCCTATCATAGACGATCTCTCTTGGGACCTTCTGTTCCTACCCTCCTCTATTACCAACAATTGGCTCACCGCTATGCTATATATTTTTCCCTTTGTCAAACTAATTCCACAGTAATTTTACCACTTCTTTTCCAACCTTCCAATTTCCCTCAAATTCCTATTTTCACTTACTGTTCCTTTATTGAGGATAGGGTATTTTCCCCTTCTCCACCCTGTCCTTCACCCCTCATTAATGTACCCTCCACATTTCCTATTTATCAATTAACACCTTTCCTTAGTGATTCCTTACAAATTTCCACCACTCCTTCTTTAACCTTTTCTTCCTTTTATGATTTTTCCTATCCTTCCCTACATCCACTTTCCCTTATTCCATTACCCTCTCCTAACACTTCCATATCTCAACCACCTCAGTTGGTTAGTGACTGTGACGGTTTTGATAATCAGATTTCCAGAAGACGGGGATGGAGTTCGAATGATTGCCTTACAGGACCGCAGATTAATTGGCCAGTAATTCCAGGGGAATGGACAGCTTCAAGTCAAGCTTATCAAAACTATGTTCATTTTGCCCAACAATATTCACAGTCTGCAGATCCCTCAGTGAGATTAACTGCTCACTTTGCTTGGTACCTGGCGTATATGCATAGGCACTCTCATAATGATTCAAAGCCTATTCCAAAGTTGTGCATGAATGTCAATGTTAGCATTGATTCTCAACAGCTGGAGATATTGTATTTTCATGCCCTCTGTTTGCCTAGCAGATACTTGGTCCTATTGGAAAGGATGTGCTGTCTCCAATTTTTCCAAAATCCTCCTAAAAACTTTGTAGATGAATCCTTATCTATGGATCGATTCCGACAACATCAATCTTTTAAGAGGAATCATCTTCATTGATACCTTTCCAATGTATGGTGCAAGCTTTTTAATGCCAAACTCTCTTTTTGAGGAAGTCATTCAGATGGTTGTGTTGTGTATTAGTGTTTGTGTTGTGAGTTCATTTATGTCAAACGAACGTGGTGGTTTCCTATTGGATTTTGTGTACGAGCTATGTTTTGGAGATTTGTCGAGATGGGGTCGTGGTTGGAGAGTTGAAGCTGATGCTGAAGAAGAAGAAGCAAACTCTTATATCCTTTACAAATTTGTTGTGATTTTTAGTTTGATAAGAGGTGTTAATGTAAAAAGAGTTTTCATTTCTTTGTATTTTTATATCAGAAACTGGTTATAAGTTGGGGTCGTGGTGGATGGATTCTTTTTGAAAAGATATTGAAGATCAAAGTTGAGCTTTTCTATGAACTTGTATTCCCTTTTTCCTGGGTCGCGAGGACGCTTCCTTATTAAGTGTGGGGATATGTTGAGTGTTGAAATGACTTGTTTTTTGGATGATTTTTGTTGTTTTTGAGAGCTGAATGGTTGATTTTATGGGATGATTGGTTGATTTAGAAGTGGATTGAGAGTGTTTTGGAAGATATTGATTGTGTTTTGGAAGATCATGATGTTTGTTGATGGTTCTGTGATATTCTGATAGGTTCTAATAGGTTCTGTATACCTTCTGTTTTGTTCTGTTTTGGTCTGTTTTGTTCTGATTGTCTTTCTGTAAGGAGGGATAGAGTATTGATTGATGAAGAATGAGATATTGTGGAAGTTTATTGAATGTTTTGTGAGAGTTTGGAATGGTTTGAGAGTGAGTTATGAAGTTTTGATGACCTTCTGTAACCTTCTGTAACCTTCTGTAGAGCTTCTGCTTCTGTTCTGTTTCTGTTCTGTTCTGTACTGTAACTGTTCTGGTACTGTTCTGTAGACTGTTCTGTAAGTGTTCTGTGGAATGTATGTGTGACTTTGGGGAAAGTTTTCTAGCCTTGGAAAGAGGTGAATACAAGTGCAAAAGAGCTGAAAGAAGTGGAAGAAGTAGCTGCTGAAGACTCAAGAGAAGACTAGAGTGAAGTGACAGTAGTGAGCTGTGAAGAGACACTGTAGTGGCTCTGGTGACCCTTCATATCAGACATACCTCTTGGGAGGGGTATCCACGACCTAAGAGTGATTATTGAGAGTAATTTTGAGAGATTGTAGTGAGGATATGATGTATTATTGATGGAGTGAGATAGAGAGAGAGTCAGAGATAGCCAATTCTACTAAAACAGAGTGATTGTATATGAGAGATTGAGAGAGAAGACTATGAAGATATTGAAGATGAATACTATGTGATGTATTTCCATTCAAAGATGGTGTATTTCTTTGATTTCTTTGTTCTATTGATGGATTTTGTGAAGATGTTGAAGAATATGGTTGATTTTATTAAAAACCGTGGGAGATTTACATGATGCTGCATGAAGATTTGTTGTGCCTGGTGTTCTTTTCTTCATTGGGATCATATGAAACATGATAAACAAGCTTGTTGATGTTACAAGATAGATTTTCTTGCAAGAGAATTCCCTTTTCCTTGGTGTTCCTCTCGGGGCTCCAAATACACAACGGTCACCCTGGCGTATCACGAGTGGAGCTCGATATCTCAACAGCGATCTGGTACTTAGTGAGCCACGTCTCCATAGAGGCATGGTATAACATACAAAAGCGATTCACCTTCTCCTCCATTGTAGCATCCATCCTTTTTTCTACCCCATTTCCAACCACCACATCTCCAGTCAGTCTATCATTATCCTTTAGCGACCATAGCATTTTGTTGTCTGGATCCAACGTTGCTAGCCATTGTGAAATATGCACTAGCACCTCAGACACCAACCAACCTTCAGCCATGCTACCTTCTGGCTGAGCTCGTTGTCGCACAAAGCCTTTTAGGGTTTTCATGAAGCACTCCAAGAAGAACATCCATCGCGTATGGACAGGTCCAGCAATCTCCACTTCATCTACAAGATGCACAAGAAGGTGGATTTTTATCATGAGCATGCTGGTAGGTAGGTATTTCTCAAAGAGACAGACTATCTCCACTGCTCCCCGCCTCGCGGATTCAATGGAGGATGTCTTAATCTCCTTCTGTGAGATCCATTGCACCAAAGTTGACAACCTGTAAATAGCCCCACGTATTTCTGGAGTAAGACATCCTGCGATTGCGATCGGTAGTACAAATTGCCACAAATGAGAAAGCATTATGAATAATGGCTACACTCCAAATAGCAAAATGTGCATGCCAATCACAATCCATTTGTAGTACAAACCTGACATATCTTATGCCAGTCATGGAATTTTAGCCCTGATAATTGGTCGTCTTTAGAAAATGCAGACGTGAGAGAACACATCATACCTTTCGGAGTGCGGATAGACTTTACTACTTGCTTCACAATGCGCTCTTCTTTAGTGGACAAAACCCAAGGAGCGTGAGGTAGCTGCACGCGATCATCAACACTCGACTACGGCCAAAGTGCCTCCATCTTACCTACCTCCTTCAAATCCATTCATGCCCCTATAGTGTCTCTCTTTCTTGTGATGTGGTCCCATAGCAAGCTGCCCACATTCTTGAAAATATGCATGGGATCCAACAAGTGGTTGACCTGTAAGTGGGTCCGATATGGCAACTCGTAGAAAAGTGAGAATTGCCGCATTCCATTTGGATATGACTCTGCGTGGACCATTTTCAGCTCGTACGAGCTTGCGGCATTCCTACGTGTTGGAGGTCGTCTAAGAAAACCTTCCCTGAGTTCATGATCCTCTAGCAAGAAAGGGGCGTGTCCTTGATATACCATCTTCTTCATGGTTTGTGACCTTCGGGAGTCTAACTGTGGCCCGCACAATGGACATGCATGATAACCTGAGGTATCCAAACCTGTTCCAACACCACGACCTAGTGAATACAAGCTTAAACAAGATAAAATATAGATATTACCAATGAGAATGGAGGCCTATTTACCTGAGCACTCTCTGAATCTCGGAAAGTCAAGCATCGTTCACATGAGAATGGCTCGAATATTGACAGACTGCCAACTATCATGCTTGCTCATATCTTGCACGATGACCCCCTCCTTCCACAAAATCTTAAGCTCATCGACTAATGAACAAAGATACACGTCCATATTTTTGACTTTGTAGCGGTGGGGGATGAGTAAGCTAAGGATAAGATATCCTTTCTTCGTAGAAAGCCATGGAGGAATATTGTAGTTGACAAGGACTATAGGCCACACACTGTAAGAAGTTGAGCGCAGACCAAATGGGTTCACGCCATCCATTGCAAGACCGAGACGAAGATTCCTTGGCTCTCGGGCAAAGCCTAGGAAGGTAGAGTCAATGTGGCTCCATGTGCGTGAATCCATTGATATTCATTGAACTCCATCCGTGGACCTATTCTGCGCATGCCACGTTGTCAAGCTCGCCATGTGGGATGTACCAAATATGTGGTTTATACGAGGGATAAACGAAAAGTGTCTAAGAACTTTTTGAGGGATGGTTTGCCCTTGCAAGTCCTGTTGATACCTATGAGCACCACACTTTGGACATGTCTCCATAGTCTTGTATTCTCCTCGAAACAGTATGCAATCGTTGATACATGCATGGATGTTGTTGTAGTCCATGCCAAGCTTTCGTAAAACATGTCATGCATCATCACGAGACTCAGGCATGGTATTTATAGGTGGTAATATATGATATTTCAATAACCTTTAAAAAATCATAAAACACCTTGAGAAAGCACAAATGTTTTTAATAATAGTGCCGAAAAAAAATCAACGAAGCGTATGTACAAGGTACTTGAACAACTCGGTCACACTCGCATCGCTCCACTCGTATTTTGCTTGCACACTTAATAGTGCAAGTAGTGTCTTCAGGGGAGATACTCGGCACCCCTCTCTAAGTGGATCAGAAGTCTCGACATCCATGGGAATCAATGCATCGATTATTGCCTCCATCTCAAGCTCCAAGATTGTAGGTAGGTCTGGAAGGCTGCTTGTCTCCTCTGGCATTGACGGTATAGATTGGCCTTGCAAGTGGTGGATTGGCTCATGCACTCCATCCATCGCACGCCCACAAACTTTTCTAATTGGCTGCAAAGGGTACGCTCCTCCTTGGGACAAGATGTCACCTCCCTGGATAGAAAATTTGCCATCCAGACCCAATCTTATTGTATATGGTATTCAATTAGCTTGCGAGTACAATGCATGATTGATATTAACTTTTCTTACTGTTTGCTGAAAATCCGCAATCACCTGATCAATGATCTCTGATTGAAACTCGCCAAATTGTCATACGTGTTCTATAGACAATCGATGTTTTTGTCTAATTGCCAGCTTGCATTGAGAGCAAGGACATGGGACATGCTGATTAAGATACATCTCGCGATCTTGAACAATAGGATCTTCATCGTTTTCCATTTTGTCTACGTTATGACAGACAATTTGTTTTTGTTATCATTCTTTTTTTCTTTCTTAAATTGTTCTCGTATTCTTCCATCTCTCTCTTTTTTTTTCTTTCTTAAATTGTTATCCTCTCCTTCCATCTCTCTCTCTCTTTTTCTACGTTACGACTATGACCACGACCACGACTACGACTATGACTACGACCACGACCATGACCACGACCATGACCACGACCACGACCACCATGACCATGATGACCACGACCATGACTACGATGATGACTATGACTACGACCACGACCACGACCATGACCACGACCACGACCACGACCACGACCACAACCACGACCACGACCACGACTACAACTACAATGACTATGACCATGACCACAACCACGACCACGACCACGACCACGACTACCAGAACCACGATGACCACGACTACGACTATGACTATGATTACGACCACGACTATGACTACGACTATGACCACGACCACGATCACGATTATGACTATGATGACCACGACCATGACCCATGACCACGGCCATGACTACGATGACCATGACCATGACTACGACCATGACCAAGACCACGACCACGACCACGACCACGACTACGACCACGACCATGATCATGACCACGACCACGACCACGACCACGACCACGACTACGACTACGATGACCATGACTATGACCACGACCACGGCTATGACCATGACCATGACCACGACCACGACCACGACCACGACCACGACCACGACCACGACCACGACTATGACCACGACTACGACTACGACTACGACTACGACCATGACCACGACTACGACTACGATTACGACTACTTATATAGAGATGAAGAGAGAGACAAGAGTTAAGAGAAGAGAGAGGATAAAGAGAGAGAGATCCGACTAGAGCATTTGACACCCATAGTCAACACACCGTGGAAAACACAAGCACAAATTGACATTGAATTATGGCAAGAAAATCCACCACAAAACAATAGTTATAATACTCAAGGTAGGATTTCAAAGTCTTATTGATTTCAATTGGTTATGGATGCCATACTATGGGTAGGTTGCACTCACTAGAATAGGATTGGCAATTCACCTCATCTTCTCTCCATCATCAATAGAATTCTTCTTTACCATTTACAACTCACCCACCTTCTCTCCACACTATTGCATACTACAATCTCTATGAGGGCATGAGATTGGGATCTCCACAAATACCAAAGCATGAGATCTAGCAGCTTGATGGTTGCATATATACTACTACTACTCGTGAAATAAACCTTAAAATAGTTATTATGCTCAAATATATGCTTGTTAGAGTAGAAATTTATTCCTAAAACTATTCTAAGGAAGAAAGAGGGTTAATGATAAAAGAGTGTCCTTCCTTGCAAGTGATTTTATATTATATTTATTAATTAAAATTAATAGTTGAAGATGAGTTTCCTAAGAGATCTTGTGGTGATGTTGTTTTAGTTTTACGAAGCATATGAATGATGCTATTTTAGTTTTTTGTATTTGTCTTTTTAAGAAGAGATTGATTTTTATGGAATATCCAAATTTATTTTTGGATTTACGTTATGAAAAATGAATGTTTTTCATACTGATAGGCTGATTGCCTTCATTGTATACTTGCGTGGTGGAGGCTAGGACAAGCCCCATGTATGAGAGGTGTCTTTCTAGAAAGAACATTATGCTAGTAGGCACAAGCATGCTAGGGCTCTCTAGCCATATATCCCTTAGGTTTGTTGAGGATCAGCCTAACCCCTATGAGCCTAGGATGAGCTTATTGTAAGGTCCTATTTACTTTTCTCTCTTTCTCTCCCTCTCTCATTTCCTCTCCCTCCCTCACCCTCACCTTCTCTTTCTCTCTTTCCCTATTAGGTTTAATGATTTTTCTCTCTCCTCTCCCTCTCTTATTTTTTTCTCTCTCCTCTCCCTCTCTCATTTCCTTTTCTCTCTTTCTCTCCCTCTTTCTCTCCCTCTCTCATTTTCTCTCCCTCCCTCACCCTCACCCTCTCTTTCTCTCTTTCTCTATTAGGTTTGATGATTTTTTTCTCTTTTTCTCTCTCCTCTCCCTCTCTCATTTCCTTTTCTCTCTTTCTCTCCCTCTCTCATTTCCTCTCCCTCCCTTACCCCGACTCTCTCTTTCTCTCTTTCCCTATTAGGTTTATTGATTTTTCTCTCTTTTCTCTCTCCTCTCATTCTCTCATTTTTTTCTCTCTCCTCTCCCTCTCTCATTTCCTTTTGCTCTCTTCCTCTCCTTCTCTCATTTCTTCTCCCTCTCTCTCCCTCTCTCATTTCCCTATTATGTTTAATGTCTCCCTCCCTCTCCCTCTCCCTCATTTCCCTATTATGTTTAATATCTCCCTCCCTCTCCCTCTCCCTCTCTCATTTCCTCTCCCTCCCCCTCTCTTTCTCTCTCCCTCCCTCTTCCTTTCCCATTTCCTCCCCCTCTCCCTCTCTTTCTCTCTCTCTCCCTCCCTCCCCCTGTGATCTCATTTCCTCCCCCTCCCCCTCCCATTTTCTCCCTCTCCCTCTCCCTCTCCCTCTCCCTCTCCCTCTCTTTTGCTCTCATTTCCTCTCCCTCTCTCAATATACACAAATTATACAAAAAAAAAGTAAAAGAGAGAGAGAATGCACTCTCCCTCCCTCTTCCATTTCCTCTCTCTCTCTCTCTCCCTCTCTTTCTCTCTCTCTCTCCCTCCCTCTCTCTCCCTCCCTCTCCCTCTCTCATTTCCTCCCTCTCCCTCTCCCTCTCCCTCTCCCTCTCCCTCTCTTTCTCTCTCATTTCCTCTCCCTCTCTCAATATACACAAATTATATTAAAAAAAGTAAAAGAGAGAGAGAATGCACTCTCCCTCCCTCTCCCTCTCTCATTTCCTCCCCTTCCCTCTCCCTCTCCCTCTCTTTCTCTCTCATTTCCTCTCCCTCTCTCAATATACACAAATTAAACCCTAAGCAAGTAAAAGAGAGAGAGAATTGACTCACCGTAAAGATTCGAAGGAGGGTTTGGAGGCTCCTCTTCGTGACGGCGGCTCCTCCTCTTCTTCGTGAACGATGGCGGCGGAGGCGGTGATGGTGGTGAGAAGCCTTCTTCCTCTCTTTCTCTCCCTCTAAGCAAAACGGTCGCTCTCTCTCTCTCTGTCTCGCTCTCCCTCTCGAAAACTTTCACGAATGCGCGAAATGAAACGCGCTTGGGTTTTGGCCCGCGTTTTTTTTCTCTGTGGAGCGTCGCTACTTGCGTTGTTATTAGCATCACATTTGCGATGCTAATAGCGACACTGCTATTTATCGTTGCTAATTGGCGTCGCTATGGCTTGATATCCTTGTAGTGACTACCATGCCATGAGTTAGGATTGTGCACATTTTGCACCATTGTTGAGCACTAACATGGCATGAGGCCCATTGTAGCTATATGTAGTAAATCCTAGTTACATGCGCACATGAGAGACCACCTTCATTGAGCACACACATTTCTTGCAAGCATGATATTTGGGATATTCATTACAAAGTTAGTAACCTCTGGTTGAGTGGGTAAGGTGGTTGGGTGAGTTAGAGGGTCCTGAAGAACATTACCAATTGTGAGATGGGTTGTTCTTATTTGGTCAACATCTTGAGGACCATCATTTCCAGAGCGATTGTGAGATTTTGGGTGGGTAGAGTGAAGATTGATTTTTTTTTTTGTTGAGTGTTGAGAGGTGAGGATAAGGATTTAAATAATCAAGAAACTTTGTTTGCATTATGCATGACACACGAGCACATCTAGATAGGCTAGGCACAATTTCTTCAATGCATACATTATTTTTGTGTGTAATATTGATTGATTGGTTGCACACCGCAATCGAACATTGTATATTTTTCCAAATCATGAATGATTGGGCACGAAGTTCATTTCAAAAAAACCATATTCTTGCTAGGGCACACTGCATAAAAAACAGGTTCATATCGAGAGAATGTTGAAGACTCAAGAATCAAAGGAAAAGGTCAAATATGGCAAAGGAAGGGAATAAGTCATCCAAGATAAAAGATGAAGAAAGATGATGTGATTTACAAAAATCAATAGTTTTGCCCATTTTTGATAGATTTTTGCAATTCTGCCCACCTTGGCTTGTTGACTAGATGCATTCCAATTGTTTTGAGTATCTGAACGACTATATTCGGAGTTCATATAATGAAGTGATGATCCAAACAAGTTGCAGACAAGCACAAAGCAGAAAAAACGAAAATAGTGAAAAGCAGTAGAAAAGTAAAAGCCAAAAGTTGAAAGCAAAAAGGCTAATGTATGTGAGAGAACTTGTGAAAACTATATAAGGATGAGGAAGAGAAGAGTTAAGGGCCTTCCCCCTCAATTCCAATTGTACCTTGTGAGAGAGGTGAGAGGAGGATCGCATGTGAGAGTGTCAACTCTTGTCGTGCTAGTTGTGAAGTCGGAGATTTTGGATGTCAAAGCGCCAAGTGAGAGCCCAAGGTTATCAAGGTATGAAATTTCCATGATGTTGGATTTGTCTTCAAAGTTTTTTTTTAACTTTGTGCAAAGTGTTACGTTTTTGAAATTGTTGAAAGGTTGTGTGATGCTCTACCCAGATTAGGGTTTTTAGTTGTTTGAGCTACAAGAGGCATATTGTGTTGTTTGGTTCTGTGTGTGGTTCAATTAGTGTTTGTTGAAACATTTAAACTTTTTGTGTTGAGTTGTGCATTAAAAAAAGTCAAATTTTCCAATCGGCATTCCTTAACATCTCGTTATCGGTTTGTGAGTGAGGCTTGCTCTCGATCACCACTCGTGTAATAGTGCAAGCAAGTGCAAATTGGGCAAGCAATTGACCTAGGTAAGTTGGTGCCATATGATGTTTCTTGTCTATGTGCCTAACAAGAAACACAACAGGAGACATGTTCCTTGCTACGTTCCCTATCAAAAATGAGAGGGTGGATCTCCATGACACTTTTGTATCTTTAGCTCGGATGGCTATCATTAGAGCCATTCTTGCCTTAGCCAACCATAGGATTTGGCCATTTATTAGTTTAATGTAAAGTCTATTTTCCTTAATGGAGATTTACACAAGGAGATCTATGTTGAGGAACCTCCTGGATTTTCCTCATCCAATGGCAAGGTGTACAGATTGAAGAAGATCCTTTATGGCCTCAAATAGGCTCCACATGCCTAGAATGAGAAGATAGATTTGTTTCTCCAAGGAAGTTAGGATATTAGCATTCCTCTTCCGATCCCCAATTGTATATCCACACCTCAGCTAGAGGGCATGAATTGTTTGTGCTTTATATAGTTGATCTCATCTTGATAAGTGACCATGCCCAAAAGGTCAAGCAAACAAACGAGGCACTATTCACTGGGCAAGAGGCAATGCGGCATCAGAAATCACAAATTTTCTACTTATTTTATGTGTAGTCAACTATTTCCAACAACTTCTCGCCATACCTAGTCAATTTATTGGGCTATTTTTAGCTATTTATTGGTAACCTTTAGCTAGCCCAATTCATTCGTCATTTTTAAGTGGACAAAGAGATCAGCTTATGAAGATACTTTTGACAACCCGTTTGTAAATCTATCTTCTTCATTTCAGCATTCATCTACTACAGATTTTTACATTCTATTGTCTCTTTTCTCTCTCCCTCTTCTCTCGTGTTCATTGTCTTGCAATCTTGTCCATACGCTTTCACATTTGCTACAATCTGATCTCTCTCTCTCTCTCTCTCTCTCTCTAAGGAGGGGTTCGGGCCTCTCCACAAGGCGATGGAATACCAGGACCAAAGATGCCTAGGATTATTTTTATTGAAGATCCAAGCATACAAACAGAAGCTTCTGAGGAGCAAGACCAAAACCAAGGCAAAGTCAATGAGCCAACAACTTCTTAAGTGGCTGCCATCTCTAATATTTTTCAAGTTGGAATAAGTTAATGATGTAATAACAAATCACTCACATCAAGGCTCTAGAACATGGTAGAATATTGTCATCAAGTTCAAATGACTTTTTGCAGTAAGGAGAACTGCTGCATTCTGGAATATACTCAAGGACTATAACAAATCACTCACATCAAGGCTCTACAACATGGTCGAGCACTATCATCAAGATCTATAGCCTCCCTCCCAACATATTGAAGGACCTCTAGACCCTTAGCTATTATAGCCTTTCCACCCTTCAACACATCCCATAAGGAAAAACTAGTGTTAAGACCCAAACTGATTTATTACATTTTACATACAACTCAGAAGCAAACCCTTAAGAGTACTTTTAATTTATCCTTGCACTGCTTAGAGTTGTAAAATATGTGTCAAAAAGGCACCCCAAGATGTCCTGGGGCAAGAGTTCCAGCCTTGTAGGAGAAGCTTCCTTGCTTTTGAAATGTTTAAGAAAAGTTTTCAAGTAACTGCTCTATTCTACACAAAGATTAAATTATCCAAGCCACAAAAGTTATTCTTTTTTATTCTTAGAGTTCTATCTCTTGCATCAAAAGTGTATAAAAATAGCTTGCCACTACCGAAACCCAACCCCCCACACCAACCCAAAACAAAAAAAAAAGCTCTTTAAGTGCTCACTTTTTTATGGGCACACACTTTGAGGTGGCTGAGAAACCCAAATTTCTACTAGGAATTAGGATTTTGATAGCCCAAACACTGTTATCCACCTTCATACAGGTGAGCAAAATTGAGAATGGACAATATTCAATGGTGCACTTCTCAAGACAACAGAAAAACCATAATTTTAGTAGTAATTAGGCCCAATTTCAGCAAAACAACGCTAAATATCTTCAAATTTGCTAAGATGAGGGAGAACACATAAGAGGAGAGAGAGAAATTCAATATGTTGCCAATAACAACAACCATTGTTGTTTCAGAGAGCAAAAATAAGGTCACCTACTGGTTTTTAGGGTTCTGCTATTGTCTGAAACCTTGATTTTTGCAGCAACAATTATCAATAACCTCGTTTTTAGGGCATCCTGTCATTTTCAGCCCCAAAAACTACTCAACATCAGGTTGCCCTGTTGACCTAGAGCTTTAGCACCTGGCCCCTATACTCACAACTAAGTTCTCCTTTAGATCTACCCCAAACAACCCAAAATGGGAGAAAAACAACCCAACATGGAAGATACACTTTCATGCAACCCAAAACTAATCCAAACTTGGCATTGATCAATCAAGGAGGGTGGGACTAGGTCTAAATGTAAGGTGATAAACAATAAGCTATGGGTAATTTACATAGCAACAAACCCAAACTGCACAAAATCTGCAACATCTTGCCTATAGGAAAAATATTTCCCTCTGAATAGATTGTTCGGTTCTATGGTAACTTCCCTTCTAACAATCATATCCCTAGTGCATTCAAATAGGCATCTAGGCCACAATTGGTCATGGTGATAGTCACCTGCATAAAAAATGATCCCCCTTCTTAAGAGCTAAGAGAGCCGCCTATCCTTTTGATGCTACAACCCTCTTTTTGTTTGCCTTGTTGTCAACATAAAACAATGGCCCTGAGTCTTATGCTTTAATCACTTGGTCCATACTCAAGGGGCCTAAGTGGACTATGGCCCTTTTATCTACTTCAACTGGAAGCCTGCATTAGTAGCTACACCCTTCTCGAATTGCACATCATGTTGATCTATCTTCCTTGGCTAATTGGAAATTTTAGACTAGAACTCTCTCTATTAGGATCTAGTTAGCTCACCTAGTGTGATGAATCACCACCTCTTAGGCAGGAGTCCTCTAATTGAAAGCAAAAGTTTCTTGTCGTGTGTGTACTGGATGCTACCAAGATTTGTGACAATTTCATCACTTTTTTGTACTGAATGCTTACATTCGCAACACCCTTTCCAACCAAATACCCAAAAAATAGTAGCATATACTTTCCTTATTATAATCAATTCACTTTCATTTGTTGGTCAAATACTCCACTTCAAATAATAGTATCTTCTTCTTCTTTCTTGTCTAAAAAAGCATTATCATTATGTTTCTCTAGTTCACCACCCTTGGCACCTGACCAATCAAAGAAGATAACTTACTATCTTACAAAACCTCTTCAAAAATGACCACCAAAACCATTTGGTTAAACAATAACTAATAAAAAACTTGAGATTGTTACTACAACCTATTCGACTTGTTATAAATCTCCCATATCAGGATTATTGTAAAACTATTTCATCTTATATCCAACTCGATAAACATAGAGGAAAGTCTATGCTTGGATTCACGACTATTCAAACACTCTTAGATGTAACTTGCAAAGTTCTTTTGAATCTGAGTGACTTCAATGTTTACTGACAACCATTAATTCTTGCACACACTACATTGTTGGTAGTTTGAATCATTTTGAACTAGAGTAGCATAGATGAAGAGGCCTTTTAAGAGTTCATGATGTTGAATTCACTTCTCAATGTCATGGCTACATCTTATTCTATAATAGCTATGTCTAAACCACCTTAAATGTCATAAAAAATGACAAAAAATGAATGCAATAGGAAAAAAATCTAGGGTTTAAAAGGATGTTGGATGTGTAATCCTTTCAAGCTTTGCACACGTACAAGAAAAAAGAATGATAGACATACCTGGGAATCCTTCAGCACTGCTAAGGCTACCGCCGTTGGGAGCAGCAAGTAAGGACAATATAATAGTACAGAGTTAGCAACAATGGAGCCTCACTCACAAGAAGCCAGCTCCTTTCAGTTTGCCATTGCTTCACAACTTGCATAATCAAGAAGTTTATAGTGACTTCCTCAAGAGAGTAGGCTTCTTGCCACTATGCAGGCATAGAGTTGTTGTTTGTAGCAGTAGTTGATTCAAGAATGAGAAAAAAATTACACTTGCAATTTAATAATGAGAACTTGTAATTCTGAAGCTCTACTACATTTAGCTAGATTGAAGGGCCCATTGTGGCACATACAAAGGCGGTCATCCAAAACACACCCCTTGGCTCTAGTAAGTCAATTCGAATCCAGAGAATCTTGCCACCTCCCGTACATGCTTACCAAAGCCTAGCTACCATGGCATCTCGTGTAGTTTCTACACGACGAAGATGTATTTTTTCACCAGTAGCCAAGTGTCCATGGTTACAAGAAGTGGATAGAATTGTGATGAAAGTAACCTTTGTTGGAAGAACTCCCTCCTTGTGCATTTGTCTGAAAAGTTGGAAAGCTTGATCTAGCTGTCCATGCTTTGCACATGAAGAAATCATACAAGTCCAAGAAACTACATTCTACATAGACAGCTACTCAAATATATCACATGTCTCAATTAGGAAATCGAATTTCTCATACATATCTAATAGATCATTTCCTAATACTTTATCTCATTCCCAATTATTACTTAAAGCATGTGTGTGGATGCACCTACCTTCTTGTAAATTAGCTAGGCTAGAGCATGCATCAAGGACGTTGCTAATTAGTGTTACCTTATTTGGAAGCATTCCTTGCTATTGCAGCTTAGAAAGAAGTTGTATTGCTTGAATGCCCTAACCATGATGGGAGTAAGCAACCAACATTGCATTCCAAGCAACCACATCCCATTCATACATCTCATAAAAAACCCACTCTACATCATTTAGGCTCCCACATTTTGCATACATGTTGACTATGCCAGTGCATATACCAATGTTGGTCTCATGCTTGCTATTAACAATCTGGGCATATATTTTATTTCCTTTGAATAAAATTCCTGATCCAGCACATGCAAGGAGAGCACACACATACGTGAATTTGTCTTGCACAACTCCCTCTTGAAACATCTAATCAAACAAGTGAAGAGATACCTAGTGCTTCCCATGTTGTATACATGCCTTGATGATAAAGTTCCATGAGAAAGGTGTCCATTCGAGCATATCCATAAAGAGCTCCAATGCCCATTTGAGTGTATCACACTTGCCATACATCTGTATGAGAAGCCCAAGTAAGTATGTGTCCTCTGCAAACCCATTCTAAACCATATGATGATGGATGTGCTTTCCATCAGATAAGGAAGCCTAATCCCCACAACACCACAAGAGGGAAGCATAGGAGGAAACATTGTGCAGTAAATCAGGGTTACTCAGACCATCACAAGTGTCAGCACAACAGCTGGAAGTCATCAATTTCAATGTCTGGAGGACAACCACCACAAGACGTGACATCCATATTTGTGCAGTCAACAATAGCGATGACTTCCTGGCTGGACGAACCAGACCAATATCGTGCAAGTTCAATGTTTGGACGGCCACCACAAGATGTGGAAACCATCTTTGTGCACCCAAGAGCAACTACTTTGTGGTTAGAGCATGAAGAAACCAGAGCGAGGTCAAGACATGTAGATGGGAGGTTGCACTTGACTCGCCTCGAGTCCCAAAAAATGTATGCTCTCGTGTGTTGGCCAAATTCCATTCTAAAAAAATTTGGGTAAGGGGGCCGGCCCCCTTAACTATGTCAAGCAACCGCTTAAATTTAACACACTTGTGACCTGGTTAAAGAATAAAAAGGCAATCATTCATTGGACGAGACTAGGTACTCTCCAATCCCAAATTTCCACACGTCCTATCTCTTTACCACTAGTGTAGGTTTGTCTTCCTTCTATAGGCAATTTTCGATGAAGTGGAATCGATTCAAGAGCTTTCATCTTCACTAGGAGGGGCACAAAGTAGCTCAAATTTCTTCTGGTTGGACAATCACTTGTAGAAAGTGAAGGGCATGAGAGATGGAATTTTCTGTGCGCTCACTTGATGTGACTAAGATCAAGGGGGGAGGTTGCACTGTCAGAGGGGTTTTTGTCGAAAGGTCGAATCCATCGGGGATTAGAAGTAGAAGTAGAGATAGGAGATGGAAGAGTAGATAGAGAATACCCCAAGTGGTAAACACTACAAAGACAAAGCACAATGAATTGAATCAATAAGTATTGAAAGAACCTGGAATCTTCGCACTATTCAGAAGCAATCTCCAGGCATTAGATCTCCTAGAGCTTCTTCATAGAACAAAATGTGCATAAAAATTACAGCTCGTTCTCTGCTGCTCTCAGAACCCAAATCTGATGACTCCGTTGGCTCCAAAAGGGGGGTAAAACACTTGGACCCTTGGTCACGGATCTCCCAGATCACTCCTTCTTCTTCTTTTAGTTCAATCTGCAATTTTCAACCTGTTTACAGTGATCGTGACGTGCCCGATTTCGTTAATCTGTCCCTCTTGTGAAAATCCCCTAATTGACTGAAAAAGCAACTAGCTTTTTGCATGCCATCCTAATCTAGAAGCTTTTTTCTAACTTTTTCCAATTTTTACAATAAATAATATAAAAAATAGGCTAAAATTTTCCAAAAATATAGTATTTTCGGATAATCCATGCAACTCACACTAGTACTAATGGCTCAGATCACATTGACTCTCTAGATCAATAAAGAAGTCGGATGATGATGCATTCCATACTTTTTGACATTGTGTCCTCATAACATCATGACATCCACCCCCTCTGAATCTGCACATCATCCATTATGTGCCAAAATCCTAGTTGTCACCGGATTTCGAGTCCTCATCCTCTGCAACCATATCCTTTACTTCTTCATCTTCCATATCTTCCTGGCTAGCCCGTGTATCAAGACCACTATTTTCTTCCAATTCTGGCAACTCATAGGTAGTAGATTTCTGCCTTTTGAATAATTTGATTCTTTTCCCTGCTATGGGAAGTTTGATGGCTGTCCCATCCAGCTCATTTAATGCATAAGTAGCATTATCAAACACCTATCTTACCACATAGGGTCCAAACCATCTTTTGGAAACTTTACGCATGGCACTATGCTGGTTATCTAAATTGCTATCATAAAATAATACCCAATCCCCATCTTGTATGGTTCTTGGTCTCAATCTATGTCTTTTGTCAAACCGTTTCTTGTTCTGTATCCTTGCTACCCTTAACTTTGTAGTTGCTGCCTCTATGTCTTCTGACTTTGTTTCCAACTATCTAATGCGTAAGGCCAACAACTCCTTTCGATTCAACTCCTCCTCCCAAGGTAACACACTCCATGTGAGTGTCATCTCTTCTATCGGCATGATAGGTTTTTGACCATACATCAATTCTGCTAGCATATATCTTGTAACAACACTATGAGTTGTTCTGTCAACCCACAAAGCATAAGGGAGCAATCATGGCCACTCTTTTATCTTCTCTCCATATGCTTTTGCCAATGCCTTCACAATAGGTGGATAACCTCTTTCACTTTTGCCATTTCCTTCAGGGTTATAGGCTAAAGTTAAAGCAAGCTTTATCCCCAACCGTGCAAAGAAATCATGAGCTTTATCTGCATCCAACTCACCCCTATCTGCGGTTAATTTTCCCACACAGCCATATCGACAAAAGATCTCTTCTAAGAGAAAAGTACATACGGCATATGTCGTGTTAGTACGTAGAGCCCTCCCTTCCACTTGATTAGTCAAGTCTTCATGAGCAAGGACAAGATACCTCATTTTCCAAAGACCTGTAGGCATTGTGACCAAATCCACCACCCACTTAAAATGAAGAGACAATGGATATGTGGGTCATCATTTTCAGCCATAAGAAGGTCATCTTCTTTCTCCTCATCCATCATCCCATCTTCATTCTCATAGAGTGCTCGAGATAACATGTCTACCACTAGGTTATCTCTTCTTGCAATATGTTGAAATTCAGGGTTCAAAGATTTGATGTATGTAATCAACTGGAGCATGTCCGGGGTAGCACAACTAGTAATCATACCCAATACCGGCAAACAATTAGTCTCAATGACTACATGAGCACCCATAAAATACTCCTTATCACATTTAAGGACTGTCACAATTTCCCATAATTCTCTTTTTACCTGTGGATATCTTCTATGTCGTTCAGTCAATACTTTTGCACCAAAGCGTATTGCATATCTTTGCCCTTCCTCATCATCTTTCCCAATTGCCCATCCAATCCTGATTGGGCTTGTATCAATAGTAATAATGATAGGCTTTCCATGTGAATAGTCAGCCTTTCTCAACGTTGGAGCAGATTTTAAGAGTTGCTTCAATTTCTTCATTGCTTTCTGATGCTTTCTTTCCCAATGAAATTTCTGACCTTTTCTTAGAAGCTGATAAAGAGCATCTCCTTCATGTGCAAAGTGAGGAATCCATATCAAATAGAACACACATGCACCCAAGAATTTACGCACCACTGATACATTCGTGCATACATCTTGCATTCTATCAATCCCATCTATTTTTGCTGGTGATGGCCTTCGCCCATAAGGCCCACACATATGCCCAACAATCAAAACCTCTTCAACTCCAAAGACAGACTTTTGTCCTGAAAGAGTTAAATGCACCTCTTCTAGACGTGTCAAAATCCACAATATGGTCTACAACAAATTGTCTGCATCCATGAGCATCCATCTCTTCATTCTTTTTATCCACTGCACACCCTTTGATTGGAACATCATCCAAGAAGGGCATAGTCAATTGTGGTATAAAATCCATGAGTACCCTATTCATAGCATTTTTCATGTGTGCCACTGAGTTTGTTGCACCCTGTGGGAGAGTACACATCCGTACTAACCCCAAAGGAGTCTTCATGGTTGTGATATCCCTATTTTCAATTGCAAGATGAAACTGATCATAACCCGAGTAAAGATCACCCAAAGAATAGATTGCTTTGCCCGCAAAAGCCTCTGCAAATTCATCAACCACAAGACTTGCACCCACATTTCTTATGGTCACTTTATTGGCCAGTTGCATGTCTTGAATAAATCTGAAAGCCCCATTATTTTTGGGCACAGTAAACCAATGATTTGAGTACGGGGCTAAAGCAGGCTCCAAGATCTTCATGCGAATATTTTCATTTAGCAAATCCATCAGATTTGGCAAGTAGGCTTTAGGCACTGGAATAGGCCTCAAGTTCCATGGTACATGTGGCATAGTAAATATGACCATAGGAGAGACAACATTTGGATCCACATAACCTTTCACTTGGCAGAAATGCAAATGCCTTCCCATGTCTAGCCAAAATCTGCATAAAACAATCTCTCTCAGTGAGGCAAAAGAAACCCTTCTGCACCAACTTTCAATTTCAGTAATGTTTCAGATGTAAACTGATGACCTATATCTTTAGGATCCCATAAGCTTGGCTACCTTGGCACTTTTTCATACATACCCTCACTCTCTAATGGAAGTGGCAAAGCAATTGGTTTCACCTTTTTGTCAACTGTCTTATACTTTGTCTCCACAAGTGCTTCAACCCATTGTAATCCTTCCTGCTAAGCAAACAATGCTACAACATCATACATATCAAAAGAATATACTAACAACACTCTGTTTTCAGCCTCATTTTCTGCATGTATAGTTGCTGAAATTTCAGCCATAGTGTCAGTAACATTTAGCCCATAAAAGATGCTTGAAATGCCATCATTTTCAGCTAACAACCCCAATGCTTTCAATTTCTTAGTAGCCCGTTTCATAGATATGCATTCAGCCTTACACATAGCTTCCATAGGCTTAAACCAACATGAACTGTTTGTTGTAAACTCAGAATTACCAATAGTAAATACATGCTTCATTTCATCAAGAGGCAAGTACACCCACTAAACAGTACTAATGTAGCCCTGCATTACAACAGTGCTTGATGAAAATCCAAGTCTTTGCATTCCCTTGCATTCGGATCCAAAGGAGACTCTCGAAGTGTATCCTGATTTCTAGGATGATTAACATAAATAGTAAGAAATTGGATTGCTTTTCTTCCATCCTTACTTTTGACTCTTGCATAAGTAGAACCATCATCAAGCACCTTTGTTTCCATATGCACACCTATAATATAGGGCTTTCCCAAAATCACTGCATATGAGGAATTATCTTGCACAAAGAAGTGTTGCTTTTCCTATACATCACCAATCGTCACTTTTACATTAGGACATGTAGCATAGAGCTCCCCTGATGAATTATTTCTAGCCCTCATTCGCCAACCATGATTAGTGTCTACAGGCCATGCACCATTTTCATAAAATCCATGCTCAATGACATTTATCTCAAACCCATGGTCAAGTAAAGCAACACAAGGAGTTTCACGCTCCCCTATTTTCACTACTATTTCAATGGTACCTCTAGCCCAATGATTTCTTGTGTAGTAACTTCGAGGAATCCTAGAGTCTCTTCTCCATATTGTTGCGTTTGCCTTACTCCACCATGCATATTGCTACAAGACAATGCAATTTCAGCCACTTTCTTCTCTTTTCCACATGCTGTCCATTGATTAGTAGCATCCTGCATAGACAATCCTGTACTTACTTCCATACTCATATTCAACCCGAATACCCAACAATAAGGAATGAAAATGCTTTCTCATTTGCATTATCCTCCATCCATTGGCTATAAATTTTATTATTATTTAATCATTGCCTTTATGACAAGCAAACATGTAGTTCTTAAGAAGTTTAAGATTATGCACATGGATTGGCCTCTAGCTCTTGTTCATTCTGTTATATGTGGTCCCATGCCCTATCAGTATCACTAAGTGGTATGAAGTATTTTGTGATTTTCATTAATGTTTATTCACATAAGATCTAGGCATATCCCATAAAGCAAAAATCAAATATATTGGCTATCTTTCAGTCTTGGCTTGTTCTTGTTGAGAACCAATCCATGTATAGGCTGAAATACCTAAGGTTTGATAATGGCGTGAATATGTATTTAAAGCATTTTGAGCAATTTTGTGATGAGCGGGGTATTAAGCATTAGCTGATTGCCCCATATACCACACCCCAAAATGCTATTGCAAAGCACACGAATAGGATGATTTATGAGAGATTCCATGGTATGCTTAGCTAGGTAGGCTTATCATAGCATTTTTGGGTTGATGCAATTACTATTGTTGTACACTTGATAAACAGATTTCCATGCACTTCTATTTATTATCATGTTTTAGAGGAGATATAGTCTGGAAAACCTCTATCATATGCTCATTCATGTTTCTTTGGATTTGAGGCATTTTGCCATGTTCCCAAGGACAAATGCAATAAACTAGATCTTAAATTAGTGAAATCCATCTTTCTTGGTTATGGGGATGCAGGTGAGATGGGCTATCATCTATAGAATCCACAAGCTAGGAAGGTCATCCATAGCCACCATGATGTTATTTCTCATGCGAGGAAAATATGCATAAGCAACCTGAGTAGCTAATTGAGATATGTCGGGTGATATATTAGGAGGAGCATCTTATTATCATAAAGTAATTAGGCAACCTTCATGTAATGTTTTAGTAGCCCATAATCATGATTTTGGATAGTATGTATAGGCTCCACAACTTGTTTTGAGGTAATCTACTAGAGATAGACGTCAATCTAATTAGTTTGAACCCTCTATGGACTATGTTATGGTGACATATTCTAGTAATCCTCTTACTTATTATGATGAGGCCGTGCATAGAGGTGATAGTTACTCTTAGGAAAAGTTCATGCAGTTTAAGTTTAATTCACTATAAAAAAACCATACATGGGATTTGGTTACTTTGCCTAGTGAAAAATGTGCATTACCATGCAAGTGGATGTATAGGTTAAAAAGTACCCTTGGATGCCCCAACCTAGCATATAAGGTCAGATAGGTTGCTAAGGATTTTAAGTAGGTGCATGGTATTAGCTTTGATGAAGTCTTTTCTCTTATACTCAAGATCACTATCCTACAATTGATTTTGGCCTTACTTGTGTAGTTAGATCTAGACCTTTATTAGATGGATGTAAAAGCGGCTTTTTTTCATGGAGGTTTGCATGAGAATATCTATATGTAGCAACCTAAGGGCTTTATGAAAAAGAGCAAGCAACACCTAGAGTGCAAGTTGAGAAAGAGCCTTTATGGTCTAAAGCGGGCACCTAAGGGATAATTTTGTTGAGTACGGGTGAAGATTCCTGAGGCATATTTGCATGGATAGAGGTTGATGGAATCATCTTCACATAAGCATGCACCCCATCCAGAATCTGAGGCATTAGTGTAAATATTAAGGGTAATTCGGTGGGTAGGTTTAAGGGGGAAAAGATGCTTAATAAGATTCTTTATGTTTTGGACAACTAGTGTGTGAAGTGGTTTCCAATGGAGCTGATCCTTTCTGAGTAGGGAATACAAATCCTTGGAATAAGTAGCCACATTTGATGTGGAGGAATTTATCAAATTTAAACAATTTAAAAATTGCTGAAGTTTTTTCACATTGGTAAAAATATCAGGCATGTCTAAAATTTTTGTGAGAACATGGTCCTATAGTTTGATTGTGCCTTGGTAGATTTCCAACCCAAGAAACTCAACAGTGGTCTGGAACATCATTGATTTGGTTGGGGATAAGACCATGCCAGCATCTTCAATTGCCTTAGCAAATTGAGTTAAGTGCTCAATATGCTTTGCCATTGTTTCTGAGAAAACAAGAATGTCATCTATGTACACCAAGAAAAATGTGAATTTGGTAAATATAGAATCTATCCAATCCTAAAATTTGGTAGGAGCAGTGTTGATGCCAAAAGCCAAAAGGGTCCACTGATAGAGTCCTTGAGGGACACAGAAAACAGTCTTGTAGCAATCTTCAGTCTTGAGGGGGAGTTGACAAAAACCCGACTTTAATATTTTTCCTTTTTTAGCTTTTTAAGGAGTAGATCTTTTAAAGGAATTGGGTGTCCATGACCAATTAAATATTTATTTGAAGATTTATAATTTATAATAATTCATTTCTTACCCTTTTTTGTTTAGAATGTTTATTTACATAAAATGCTTGGCATGCCCATGGAGAATTATTTGGTTCTATTAGCCTTTTTTCAAGAAGAGTTTGAATTTCTTCTTTGCATAAGAGAAGATATTCATCCTTCATTTCGGAGTGCATGGCTTTGGTAGGGATGGCATTGGGCTGTATGGGAAGAGAAACAACATAAGAGGTTCTCTTTCCTCTGTATGTTAATGGGTCTTCATGCATAAAAGTCTTTAGATGATCCTATATATTTTGTACAACTAGGGCACGAGTTTGCAATTCTCCTTTTATCCATTGGTCGTGGGCAACCGTCTTTTGTGGAGCAGTGGATTCCAAAATACAATAAATAGTCCTGCCAATTTTAGGGAGAAGAGGCATTTCAGCCTTTTTACCTTTATAGGAGATGGAGAAGTGATTGGACCAAAAGGTGTACGGGACTAGATGTTGTAAGATGTCTCTACCAATAAGCAATTTATACCTCATTTGTTTCATGAGGTTGACTTCAATGGGGCCTTTGATTGAGCCAAGTTGGAGGTAAGCCTAAGTCACATGAAGTAGGGTGACTTTCTTGTTGTTTGAGAGTTCAACAATGATTGGAGAGGTGGACTTGATACAATATGGAGGAAATAGCTCAAAAGGGGTAATTTTTAGACTAGAACTAGTATCTAACATAGCATCTACGTAAAGAGAAAATTGAGGTATATTTTTTAGCTATACACAAATCATGGGAATAAGGCCACTAGTATTCACTAGCTCAAACCTTTCAGGATGAACAATGTCTTCCTCAGAATCTTCAGTAGTATCAGTCTTTGATACTCTATCTATGCTTGATTCCAAATCAGATTCTATAGAATCATCTGCAATGTACCAAGAAGTTTTACTATGTCTAGAGTCTAAATAATTTCCCTTGTTTTCTGAAGAATAACTATCAGTGTTAGAATAATTAGAGTATCCTTCTAAAGAAGAATAAGTAGAAGAAGAATTGAAGTGATGCATAGTCACTTTGGCATCATTATTCTGTGCTTTCCCACTTCCAAAAATGTAGCATTTGAGGTTCTTATGATCCTTTTCATAGTCTCTAGACTTTTCAAACCCGTGGTGTGATTTACCATGTCTATGTCCATGAGAGGATTTATGATACCTAGAGGACTTGTGATGATAGTCCTATCTGTCGAAATAGGACCTGAAATTCCTAGAATGGGGATTGTAAGAATGTTGATTCCTGTGGCCATTAGAACCAGTATAGCCAGTAGATGTATAGTTGTAATTTTTACAGCCAAAACTAGCTTCAAACTTTGAAATACTTTTACAAATGGACGGGGTGAACTTTTGATTTAGATGAGTCATATTTTGGTGATGCCAGTCTACTTTAATAGTCTGTTCTATGGTTTATATGATTTGACCCACGCCATCTGTGAAATCTCTGTTCTCATTATTCATCCTCCGTTTACAGTAAAAGGGAATGGGCTCTAGAAAGGATCATACTAGATGTTCCTTTATTGAATTGTCATGAGCACCAAGACCTTCATACATTAGATCCTTGATGTAAATGAGATATTTCTTATAGAGCTTGGGATCACAGAGTTTAGACTTGAAGAATGCTTCTCATGCTTCAAGCACATCATCTAGTTTATTGCCAACTAACTCACCTAGGAGGAGTTCGAAGAATAGTTGGATTGGATCAGCATGTTGTGCACTAGCCATCTTGACTTGGGGATGTATAGACACCCACCATTGCTTGGGACAACCAATGAATCCATGTGTCATGGCATTCAATATATCTATTCTGTTGATTTGAGGCTTTTCTACAATTTTCTGCCCTACATAGGCATACATAATGTATATGAGGAGTTTGATTTGCTCAGGGGATTTTCTATCTATAGACTAGATGGGGAATGAATCAACCTTTTCAGGGACACCAACCTTCTTATAGAAATTATTGTAAGATGGTTTTGATGAAGAAGTAGATGTAGCATTTACAGGAATACAAGAAGTATTAACTGGAAAAATTTTCACTACAAGATATAAGCCTTATACCGACATTAAAAGCGATGAAAATGTAAATAACAAAATTTGCCCTTGTCGTTCGTAAAAAGCATCGTTATTGACGACGCCATAGAACAGTCGATATCAGCGTCGCTATTTGCGTCGGTATCACCGTCGCTTGTACCAATACAAATAGTGATGCTGATAACAACGCTCTACGATGCTAATAACGATGCAAATAACGACGCGTGCAGGTAAATTTGGACGCTAATAGTGATGGTAACAGGGAGAAAAAATATGTGCTTTATTTGGGCCATACAAAATAGTTTCTGCACTATGTACAATGCTCGTGTAAACAAAAACAAAGCATACTAAAATCATAACACTGATACATGAAATAAATACATGATCGCATAATGAAAGTGACTGGTATAATCATGACAAGATATCACTACTAGATAGAAAATGTCTACACAGATCAGGCGACCAAAAAAGAAGAATGTGTGAGCTCCAGGGGTCCAAGGACGAGCTACATATCCTCGCCATCCAAAAGCTCGTCTTGCCGCAAAGGAGCATCGAATGGACTATGCAAAAAAAGAAACAACAATACATCAGTCCACCATACAATAATGCATTCTTTAAACATGGTAACTACGGACAAGAAAGATGAGTGACTTACAGGGCCACCGCATCTATACAATCGTTTGATCAATGTAGTGAGACCATGCCTCTTTGCATATCGAGTCTCAAGGCTGATTGGATAGCGATTTGTAATGGAGTGCTGCAAAGAAAACAAAATACTAACTGTTAGGAACATGATTGTCAGTACAAAGGATATTGCAAAAAAATAAGCAAGAAAAATAAAAGAAAAACTTACAAAGTCCTCCAAATATGTCCTGTGGCCACCACTCCCAAGATGATGGACCACTCCATCCTCTATCCGTTCCCTTGCCACCTCGCGCTGCTGACTCCAACATCTTGGAGAATCTGTAGTCTCCTCCCTTAGTCAATGCGAGTCGTCCGCGTCTAGCCACTCGGGCTTTACAGCCCCACTCTTGAGTGCCTTGCGTGCGTCCGATCGTCTATGTGACATATATGCACGCATGCAGTCCATCATCCAACCCGTAGAAAATCTATCTACTGTGGTTGGAACTGGAAACTCCTCATGCAAGGATGCTACTATGTAGTCCTTGCTTCCCTCCGATATGTTTTTCCAATGATCTAAGATGTGCCAAAAAACTTGTTGGCACAACTCTCTCATGCGAGCCATCACTCTCCTCCCCTCATCATTCATGATGATGGCTCCTGACCTATCACCGACAAGATAGGCATATCCCCCTAGGGTATGCCTAAGATGGGTCCTCTCCCACCTGCATCCACGCTCCTGGGCATATTTAGGAGACCCCTGTACATCCGGTGTACCGATCGGGGTAGTATCTATTAGAGTAGCACCCATAGGGGTGCCACCTGCAAACGGTCGAGAGTAACTGGAGTAGACATCCCCACAGGTGTGACAAATCTTGGATGTGATACAACTCCAGTAGAACAACGAGATGGAGACACTGCATCCGTGCCTCCACAGCATCCACCTAAGCCACGCTCCCTGGAACGGCCACGAGAGCGAGGAGTCGCACTTGTATCCTGTGCTGACCATGGGCTCACGACCAAAGCAGGTCAGATGCCAGAAATATTTAGTTTATTGGTTTTTTTTAGAGGAAGCGGTCTCTCTCCCATGGGATCAACATGAAAAAGCTAGTAAGGGGGAAACTAATTTGGGTTTTGAACCGCTTTTGGAGGGAAAAAGCAAGAGGAAAGCAGGTCGTTTTTGGGGGCGATGAGGGAATTCATCCACGGGAAGAAAAAACGAAGAGGAGAAGGCAATTGCCTCTCTGGTAACTAGAAGCAGAAAAGAAATTTGTGTGGCAACTCCCGTTTTCAGAACCACAGCCGAACTTCATCTAATTCGGCTGAAAAGCATGGTTTTTTAGCATCCTTATTCCACTTCGGTAGGAGGCAGATCCTCCATCGCAATCATTCACAGCTGCAATAGATTATAATCCAACAAGAAAGCCAAAGATGTTGCCGATGAAAGCTTTTTCAGTGACCTAGAACACTGCTCAGCAACCTCTCTGTTTTCGCAGTTGCGCTGCTTCCTGTCGACACAGCAGGTCGAGTGCTTGAACTTATAGTACATTTGGAGCAGTACTATTCTTCGCATCGCCTTTCCTATCCCATTCTATTTTCTGACCAATGTATCAATAAGCACAATTGAATTTGCAAAAAGCTTATTGGAGTGGATGAATGATGCAATTGCAAAAATCCTTCGAAAGTAATCGAGACAGGCGCGACAGGCTCGAGATACACGCGGGGTTGAAGATGAGGGCCAGAAATTCCAGTTGATTTAATGGTAATGCCACGTTCAGCTTCATCCAGGCATCTATCAGTCAGACGTTCATCACCAGCAACCTCCTAGGCAATAATGCCAGTAGCAGCAAAAGCAAGAGGTGCACTCTTGAATCTTTGAAAGGATTGGAGACATGACCAGGATTAACACGACTGGTTTATTACATTATTAGACTAGTCTGTACACTCTGCAATGTGGAAAGAAGCATCCACCAGTTCTAGTCCTGAAGCGGTGAAGTCAAGGACTGTGTTCATCTAGCAAATCATATGGTGGTACATACTTTGCATTTGATGATTGATCCATGCTTGGTTGCTAAACAGACTAGTGGAGCTCAGATAGTGTGATTACAAGGATAATGATAGTGAAAACTACAACAGTGATAGTGACAATGCAATGATAGTGAAGCTTACAGAGTAATCAGACAGAAGTTCTTTGCCTCAAACTGAAGTTCTGTCTCTTTGCAGTCAGTATTGGTCTTGGATCTAACAGGTTAATTGTCCATTTTGCTCCTGCTCCAACAGATCTCTGATGGGAAAATAAGCAGCCTGCTTGCATAGCTCTGTCAAATCAGAACCACTGTAGCCATCATTCAAGCTAGACAGACATTCATAATCAACATCATCCTCCACATTCTCATCTTTCAGTGATGGTCAAAGAACAGGGGAACAGCATGAAATTTCAATGGCTATTCTTATGCATACACAATTCCAAATGTGGACATTTGAAACTCTAGAACAGGAGTTAGATTGCAGATTCCAATACATAGATTCTTTTAGCTCTCTTGATCTTCTGAAATCTTCTGTTGATCAGGCAATTGTCAAGTTACAAAATGTATATGCTGACGTGATCCGTATTTGATAGAAACCTCTAAGAACATCAGAAATCAGATGTGTTATACAACATATGATTCTCTGCACTAAGGGACATGTTTGACTGGATTACTAGATAATGTCCATTCTTCTGTTCAATGTAACTGTCACCAGAATTTTCTGATCATGAATTTCTTGTAACACTCTTGACAAGAAATATAGTGAAATTTGGCATCAAATATTTGAATTCTTCTTGTTAGCCTCTTCCCTTGCTGTATCTTGAACCCTGTGTTCTGCAGCCTTTGCGTGAACTTTACGACACCGCATCTGCATTAAATTAATGTAAAAGGTTGGTAATAAGATGTCACTTGTGTACAATTTTGCCAAAAGTGTGTAAGTACGGCAAGTTTCTAGGTGTTGTCATTCTCCCCCACTTAATTGCGAAGTGTCCTCACGAGCACAGCTACATCACGAACTTGCAGTATCACGAACACAGCTACCACAAGCACTGCTATGCAACTTCGAAGAAAAAATATACTCTCCCCCACTTAATTGCGAAGTGTCCTCACGAGCACAACTACAAGATCTGCAAAACCACACATGGACAACTAGTAGACACTACAAAGGTAGAAAAATACTTATTGGTGTCATATTAAAACACAAACAATACAAACATTTCAAGTAAATTGTATAAAAACTTATGCAAACTAACATTCCCCTTACTCACTCGCCCCAATAAAGTGCATAACAGAGCTTCATCCATTGCATAGAATATACCAACTAGGAAGCTGGCTAGAGCCGCTAAACAATAATAATCCCTCGAGGCAAGAAATTACCACACTACTATCCTACTAGAAATATTGCTTCAGAAATAGCCTCACTAATAAGATCGTTACTTAACAAGGAACCCAAACAAGGCAAGCTAATACTATAACACCAAATATGACTCCTAGGGTTTAGCTGCTAACCCTCCATGTTCTACTAGAACAACCAGCCAATGATCCCTTGCTTCCAAGTGTCTTTTTCTTTGAATTTTAAGTTTTAATGGCATTCTTTTCAGTGTCAAAAGAGTATATACATTTATTCTCCTTCCAAAAGGTCCCAGCCCAAAGAGATGCAAGGCATCGGACGTAGGGCACCCGTCAAGGAAATCCCGACATCCTACCAAGACCTCAGAGGCGATGGTTATCTTCTTTTGGCCTTTTTTTTCTTTTCAAACCCTGCAGTCTCAAGGCGTTTTTTTTTTTCTTTCTTTCTTTCTTTCTTTCTTTCTTTTTTTCTTATTTTGAAAGAATAAATATATAGACTCTTCTGAACTTATAATATTTGGATTGGATTTTAAGTTTTTTTTTTAATTTTTAAGGATCAACTAGAAGGCTAAGAATACATAACTTAATTGAACAGTCAAACATTTCAGCTCAACAACTTTGCTCGAGGAATCTAATCTAGCATACAATACTAGTCACTCTGCCTGGGCAAATGATAAGCACATAATACTCACCAGTTCAGCATCTCTCTTCCACGCTACTCCTAGTCAAAATTTTGTGGAGAGAACCTTGTTGCATAGCTACCCTACAGATCGCTAGAAAAGTGACTAAAAGATAGGGGAAAACTCTATAGGATTCCTAATCATATATCCATACAATGGAATTCACTATGTTATACACACACATCACCCATGGTGGAGTAAGGCAAATGCAACAATATGGAGAAGAGACTCTAGGATTTATTCCTCAAAGTCACTACACAAGAAATCATTGGGCTAGAGCTACCACTGAAACGGTAGTGAAAATAGGGGAGCGTGAAACTCCTTGTGTTGCTTTACTTGACCATGGGTCTGAGATAAATGTCATTGAGCCGGGATTGTATGAAAATGGTGCATGGCCTATGGACACCGATCATGGTTGGCATATGAGGGCTGCAAATAATTCTTCAGGGGAGATCTATGCTGCATGTCCTAATGTAAAAGTGACAATTGGTGATATACAGAAAGAGCACCACTTCTTTGTGCAATATAATTCCTCATATGCAATGATTTTGGGACAGTCCTATATTATAGGTGTGTGTATGGAAACAAAGGTGCTTGATGATGGTTCTACTTATGCAAGAGTCAGAAGCAAGGATGGGAGAAAAGCAGTCCAATTTCTTATTGTTTGTGTTAATCATCCTAGAAATCGTGATACGCTTCGAGAGTCTCCTTTGGTTCCAAATGCAAGGGAATTCAAAGACATGGATCTTCATTAAGCACTGTTATAATGCAGGGCTACAGTAGTGCTGTTCAAAGGGTGTACTCACCTCTTGATAAAATGAAGCGTGTATTTACTATTGGTAATTCTCAGTTTACAGCAAACAATTTCTGTTGGTTTAAGCCTATGGAAGCTGTGTAGGACTGAACGCATATCTATGAAACGGGCTATTAAGAAACTGAGATCATTGGGACTGTTAGCTAAAAATGATGGCATTTCAGGCATCTTTTATTGATGCCAGGAGGCATATTCCACGGTGGATTCCGTGAGGTTTTACGGTGGATTCCGTAAACTTAGATGACCGGGGCTCATACGCAAAGAGGATTCTTTGTGCGAGAAGTTGATGGGGACGCCTGTCCTTTTCGGGCGTTTCATTAATTTAGTGTGTACATGGGTGATTCCATAGCGGGTGATTCCGCAAAATGCATATTAAATTAATAAACGTTTATGAGTTTAGAGTGCGCACTCGTAATAAATTAAGGTTAGGATTTATTTCTAACCAGTTGATTTATTTATGTAGCTGAAGACTGCTAGGTATTCACTTTTGTCGGTTTAATTGTGTTATTTTACTAACGATTGTGAATGCTTCAGTTGATGTGTAGAGATAGCAGCAGTGGTGGAGGAAAGCATTGGAGTCTAGCGGGTTTTCGACTATATTTTGATAGGCGCCACGCCTATATTTTGATTATGTCTATAGAGACATCGACTATTTATTATTATTTTGTATGCGCTTATGCGCCTGGATATGTTATTTTTATTTGGACATTGAGATTGGGCGTGCCAGACTCTTTGGGCACCGTCCATTAGCTTTATTTTCCTATTTTTGGTAGAAAGCAAACTCAAAAGCTAAAAGCTTGTCATATTTTTGTAATTGGGCTATTTTTGAGCAAAAAGATTGAAAATATATATTAAATACATGCTTTGTGAAGCGCTCACACAAGGCATGGGGGAGATTCAACCCAATTTGTCTCTTGTCTCATGTCGTGCTTGTTTTTACATTGGTCTTTGTGCTAAAAAGTAGAGTGCTTTGTTCTTGGGGACCTTTGGGAATTCACTACGTGAGCTACCTGCGTCCGATCTGCGCACCATTTATGGCCTGAATATTACTTACACTATGGCTGAAATTTCAGCAACTATACATGCAAAAAATGAGGCTGAAAACAGAGTGTTGTCAGTATGTTCTTTGGATATGTATGATGTTATAGCATTGTTTGGTCAGCAGGAAGGATTACAATGGGCCGAAGCACTTGTGGAGACAAAGTATAAGACAGTTGTCAAAAAGGTGAAACCAATTGCTATGCCACTTCCACTAGAGAGTGAGGGTATGTATGAAAAAGTGTCAAGGCATTCAAGCTTACGGGATCCTAAAGATATAGGTCATCAGTTTACATCTGAAACATTACAGGAATTGAAAGTTGGTGCAGAAGGGTTTCTTTTGCTTACTGAGAGAAATTGTTTTATGCAGATGTTGGCTAGACATGGGAAGGCATTTGCATTTCAACCAAGTGAAATAGGTTGTGTGAATCCAAATGTTGTCTCTCCTATGGTCATATTTAATGTGCCACATGTACCATGGAACTTGAGGCCTATTCCAATGCCTAAAGATTACTTTCCAAAGCTGATTGATTTGCTAAATGAAAAGATTCGCATGAAGATCTTGGAGGCTTCTTCAGCCCCATACTCAAATCATTGGTTTACTGTGCCCAAAAAGAATGGGGCTTTGAGATTTATTCAAGACATGCAACCGGTCAATAAAGTGACCATAAGAAACGTGGGTGCGGGTCCTATGGTTGATGAATTTGCAGAGGCTTTTGCAAGCAGAGTGATCGCGGATCATAAAAGGAGTTAGAAAAGGATTACTTGTTTACCTGATCAAACTCAACAAGTTAGATCAAAAGCAAGAGTCTCATGAGGGACCCTCTTGGCTAAAGGAATACGCTGACGTATTCCCTGAGGAATTGACTGAACTTCCACCTCCAAGAGAAGTTGATCATGAAATAAGGCTAGTGCCTGGAGCTGCGCCAATTGCAAAGAGACCTTATAGAATGTCCATACCAGAAGCTATTGAGTTGAAGGAACAACTCAAGCAACTGTTAGATCAGGGTTACATCCGGCCTAGCAACTCACCATGGGGAGCTCCAGTATTATTCCAGAAAAAGAAAGATGGGACACTTCGACTATGTATTGATTACCGTGGTTTGAATCAATCAACAGTCAAGAACAAGTATCCTATTCCTAGAATAGATGAACTTCTAGATCGCCTTCAAGGTGCAAAGATCTTCTCCAAAATTGATCTCAGATCAGGTTACTATCAAATAAGGATCAAGGAAGAAGATATTCCAAAAACGGCCTTCAATACAAGATATGGGCACTTTGAGTTCTTGGTTATGTCATTCAGGCTTACAAATGCACCTGCCACTTTCAATAGATTAATGCAGGATATTTTTAGACCATATCTTGATGATTTCGTGCTTGTCTTCTTCGATGACACTTTAGTCTATTCTAAACAGGAAGAAGATCATGAACCTCAACTACGGATTGTTCTTGAGACAATGAGGTCTCATAAGCTGTATGCTAAAATGAAGAAGTGTGCATTCTTCAAGCGTCAGATTGAATATCTAGGATTTATAGTATCATCAGAAGGAATATCAGTAGACCCAGCCAAAGTTAGGGATGTGCTTGAATGGCCAATACCAATATCCATTAAAGAAATACGTAGCTTCCTTGGCTTGACAGGATGGTATAGGGTCTTTATCAAAAACTATGCTTTGATTGCAGCACCTCTTACAAACTTACTAAAGAAGCAGACTTCTATTACATGGTCAACTCCCGAACAAAATAGCTTTGACCAATTGAAGCAATGTTTGGTATCAGCACCTATTCTAAAACTTCCTGACCTCAATAAGGAGTTCGAGGTAGTAACTGATGCCAGCATTCTTGCTTTGGGGTGTGTACTTATGCAGGAAGGTCATCCAGTAGCATACTCTTCAAGGAAATTGAAGAGTCATGAAAAGAATTATGCCACCCATGATCTGGAATTATTAGCTGTCATCCATGCTTTAAAGCTTTGGAGACACTACCTGTTGGGTAACAAGTTTACTCTAGTAACCGATCATAAGAGTCTCAAATGGATTTTTACCCAGAACGAGCTCAACATGAGGCAACGGCGGTGGATTGAAGTATTGGAGGAGTATGATTTTGAAATCAAGTACCGACCAGGGAAAGAGAATGTAGTTGCCGATGCACTCAGTCGCAAGGCATTCCTAAATTCCCTAATCTTACAGAATCCATCAACGGCCAGATCTCTGGCTACAAAGGTATCTATGCCAAGCAACCCTATACTCGAACTAGCTAGAGAGGAAGTATGCCATGATTTGGCCTACCAAACAATGATAAAAGAAATATCTACCAAGGATCAGAATCTGAAGTTACAGGCCAAGTATAAGGAATTTTCCATTGATAATGGACTTGTCTACTACAGAACAAGGCTGTGTATACCAACAAGTCAGTTACTTAAGCAGAAGATATTATGGGAAGCTCATGATTCCCCTTTCGCAGGACATCCTGGCTATACAAAAACTCTTAATGCAATTAGGAAGAGCTACCATTGGGAGAGGCTCAAAGGTGACGTTCTCAAATATGTCACTGAATGTTTGTCTTGCCAACGTATCAAGGCTGAACATGTCATGATGCCAGGAAAATTGCAACCACTTGACATTCCCCAAATGAAATGGGAATTCATCAGTATGGATTTTGTGGTGGGCTTACCCCAAGTCCAAGGAGGATACAATTCCATTATGGTTATAGTTGACATGCTTACTAAGGTTGTACACCTGATTCCAGTAAAGACAAACTATAAAGCCTCCGACATTGCAAGATTGTTTATCAAGGAGATATTCAAGCTACATGGGTTACCTAGAAGAATCATTAGCGATCGAGATTCTCTCTTCACTTCACACTTCTGGAGAGCTATCTTTGAAGCTATTGGGACTCAACTCTGTTTTAGCACCGCCTACCATCCCCAAACGGATGGACAAACAGAGCGAGTGAATCAAATCATTGAGGATATGCTTAGGGCTTACTGCTGTCGAGAGCCGAAGAGGTGGATTCAATACTTGCCGTTAGTAGAATTTGCCTACAATGCTTCTTACCAGCAGAGCATTCAAATGACCCCTTTCCAGGCATTGTATGGTCATGATTGTCGAAGTCCCCTAAACTTTTCTGATCCAACCCTAAGAGTTGAAGCTTCAAGACAAATGTTGGAGGACATGGATGACCAAATAAGGTCAATAAGACAAGACATACAAGCAGCCAAGGATAGACAAAAGGCATATGCAGATTTGAAACGTCAAGAGAGGGTCTTCGAAGAAGGAGACATGGTCTTCATTCGTGTACGCCCTAAAACGAGTTCTCTATCTCTAGGAGAATGCAAGAAGCTAAGTCCAAGGTATTGTGGGCCGTATAAAATCCTCAAATGCCTGGGACCCAATGCTTATAAATTGCAACTTCCTGATAACCTAAAAGTTCACAATGTATTCCATATTAGTCTCTTAAAAAAATATGTACCCAACCCTAATCATGTACTTGATGACCAACAAATTGTAATGCCTAGTCAAGGAGTCATTGAACTAAGACCGGATAAGATTTTAGATGTTAGGGAGAGACAGTTAAGATCTAGAACCTTGAAAGAATGCCTCGTCCAGTGGAAAGATTATCCCGAAGAGGATGCTACCTGGATAGATGAAAGCTCTCTCAACCATCAATATCCGCAGTTTATCTCGAGATGAGGACATCTCGATTTTTCTAAGGGGGAGAGAATGTAATATTCCCACTCGTGAATATTGATTTCCCCCACACTGCGTAAACCTCGTGCAAAGGTTATCTTTCATATTGGAATTACCGGCAGTGTAATCTGTAACCTGCACGCGAGAAATCGAGACCTCCGCATTGGCAAAGCAAGCCCGAGGGTTCAAATTCGCAATTCACACGTAAACACCCTCTTGGGAGGGGCAAAATGGATATTATTAAAGCAAATTTTTTTTTATATTTATCCCTTTCCCCTAGCCGATGCACGGCTGGAGGAGAGGGAGTGTGGGGGGGATGGGCTTGGTGGAGTTGTGGGCTGCATGAGGAGGGGGGGAAGCCATGCAGTGGCCACGTGGTGGAGCTCTCCTCTCCCCCCCCTTGTCCTATAAATACACCCTCTAAGGTGTTGGGAAGAAAGGAGGGACAATCGGCTGCTGCCATTGCCGTGCTGGGAGGGAAAAAAAGAAGATTGCGTGGAGAGTGAGAAGGGAGCTGCTGTCATCGACATCGTGGAGAGAGCACGCTGCCATCGCCCCCATCCTGCTCGGCGTGCTCAGAAGAGGAAGCACGTCCTCCATGACATGCTCCCCGGCCTCCAAGAACTCCCCCATCGCTAGTAGCATCGCACTGACATCGCCTCTATCCTGCTCGGTTGAAGGCGCCATCGCATTTCTGCTGTCGGCCGTGGCTCCACATGCCCAACAAGTCAATTTTCCCCCCATTCGACATCATCCTTCCTTTCCTAATTCCCCTCAATCATTTCCTTTGACCCCACGTGGTTTCGTGGGAAGCAAAAGCTTCCTAGAAGCTTTTGGAAGCTTCTAAAGTACAAGGCTTAAGACCTTGTGCACACAGGTTCCACCTCGGGGGTTAAAAACCTTCCCTTAAAGCCCATTTCCACAGCTTCTAAGGGATAAGGCTTTGGCCTTGTTCCTGCGGCCTTCTCGGGTTTAAGACCGAGCTCATTAAGCTCTATTCCCGTAGCTTCCTCGAAAAACTCCAATTCTCGTAAGTCCTTGTAAAGCCTCCATTTTCGCAGCTCCATCCATAAGAGCCCATTTCCGCAAACAAAGCTCAAATCCCATAAGCCCAATCCCACAAGCTCCCGGGTCTTCAAAGATCCGATCCTCGGTGAAGTAATCTCCTGCGTACAAGGGAGAAGGCACATCTCAAGGCTGTTCGGAGAAAAGCGTAGAAGCGAGGGTAATCCGCAGAGTCTGTGATCACGCCTACGATGGCCCCCAAGAAGTCGCAAGGCGTGCCTGCGGGAGGTTCTTCTCCTAGCATTCACGTGGACATCTCCCCGAGCCCACAAACCCAGGTTTTTTTTGTGATTCCATACAAAAGTAATGCATTAAGCATGACAACTTCATGGATTAGGAAGCACCCGTGCATGTTCAAATTCACCTAGCCTAGTTAAATGAAATTGGGAAAATTGGTATTTTCAATGCTATAAACGCAAATTGTCTATCCATCTTACAACCTTAATAGTATGTTGCCTTGTCGTGCTTTTCAAAGTGACGAGCCTAGAACACCTGTTGCCTATCATTATAAGGTTGGAATTGTTAAAGTGCACCGTTGACTAGACATGGAAAGATTAAGCGTATGTTGCATTTTTAGGCAACGTCTACCTTGTAATGAGTCATGAGGAAAAGTTAACACCCATAAGATGTTATCCGAAAAGAAATAGAAGAGTACGAAATTAATCTTATGGACTTGCAAGTAGCATGTAAAATGGAAAAAGTTAACACTAGCTTTAGTTTTGTATGAACTTCATTAACTTCATTGTAGCTAGGAGAAAGTTGCGTGTTGTATAGTCGTCATGCAAAAATCTCATTCATCAGGAGCCGTATTTAGGAAAGGTTGCATGGTTTAACAAAGCATGAGATTCTAAAGTGTAGATAACAAGGTAGTAGGCATGATTATTTGATGTAAGTCCTAGTAGGTCCTAGGAAAGTTAGTATCCAGATTATCATGTATTTTTACTTTACCAAGGAAAGATAGAGTTATTGTGAGCTATGTGATGCGTAGAAGCAATGAATCGCATGTTTACATGTATTGTGGTAGTTGCTATTTTTTCCCTTTAGATCTAGTTTATTATCTCTAGGAAAGGTTCATCCTTGTCGCAAGACAAGTATATTGAATTGTCTAAATCACCTAACCCACAAGGGATTCATATCGGCATGATTCAGTCGATATGATAAATATCCCAAGTGCTAACTAGGGTTTAGCGCGTTAAGGATTCGACCTAGTTTTGCACTTGTTGCCAAGTCAAAACCCTCAAACCCAAAGATCATACCCACATTCACGAAATGTTGAGTCAATTGGACGGGCTTGCAAGAAATGATCTAGGGTTTCTACCCTAAGGATCACTCGTTCAAAAGATGAAACTCGAATTGAGTTGGAACCCTTAGGACCAAACGTTGTCAATCTAGTGTAATTAGGAATGGGTTGGGTAAAAAGACACCCTAAACCCTGCTTCTCGTCTGCAGATAATTCCGATACCAGAAAACGCCGTTCAATGGGTGAAATGATCCCATGGAATAGATGCGACACTTGTGCAATAAGTTGCAACGTTGCATAGACTTTTTGTTTGTTCACAAGAGAGTTTTGCCATTTCTTGAAATAAGGTTGGTAAGTTCTTGCGCAAGTTTAACTTGCAAGAGAATGAGTAGTCATCCTGTTACATCACCTGTCTTGGGGAAAGACTGCCAAGTAAAGGGAAGTTAGGTATTTTCTTGGAAACAAATGATCAATCAATAAATTAAAGCGACATGGTCGCCAGGATTTACTGTTAATAAAACCTAAGGTATTGGTTAAGTTGGGTTAACAGGGTATGGCCCTAACCCAAGGACAAAAGGGTGAACAAATAAACCCTTGGGGAACTTGCCAAGTCGAAATTAAACCCGGATCAAACACTGGATGCATTCGGAAAGAAGGATTCACTCCTTGACAGTTGGCCAAATAAACGACCACTGGATTGATTGGCTTGTAACAGTTTAGGAAGCACTGTTTGCATTGTTTGCTCAAAGAACTAAAGGATGAAATGATATCTAATGCTTCAGGTTGAAGGCCTGAAGGGAGAGGCAGCTTCAGTTACCCCCAACTGCCTGCCTGACCCTAACCAAGGGGGTTGTTGACCGCACCAGGAACGTGGACCGAACCCGCCGCGAGAGGTCTTTCCGTTGAGTTCTACTTGGAGCAGGAGGACGCTTGGGTGCCAGGGGGGCTCTGGCTGTAAATCCCTCGCCTTCTGGGTCCTGCACAAGAGGCTAACGTGACTCGGGATTGGATCTCGAGGCCCGCATACTAGTTTACGGGCGGAAGCTTGGAATAGTGATCCTTGTGGATTACTGGATAGCCTTCGGGCGGATTATGGACAAGCCTACGGGCGGAACTCCTTGCATTTCAAAGATAAAATGATGAAATGATAATAAAGAAGTTGTTTGATATTGTTTTTCTATGTCACGTGATAAGATTACGTGAAGGAACCAGTGCTTAACAGGGTAAATTAAAGAAGCTGATTGTTATATATCAAATTAATGTGTTAGATAATTACATAACTAAAACAAACCGAGGAAAGTGCGGAGGATGGACCATGGGTCCGTCCTACGGATGGGTGGTCCCGGTTAGCCGGGAACTTTTTTCAAAAATCTCGAAGAACAGTGGGATGATCATCATTATCAAAGAAAATAACCTAGAGTTACCCGATTTACGCTGTTTTAGGGGAACAGAATGGGACTATGCCTTATGGCAGAGAGGTTGAACCTTGTATCCCTCTCGTTTCCCATTCTCCTTGAACCAAGTGCAGCGTGAATCCGCTTCGGACCTGGCGTTTCTGCGTAAAGTAGTTCGCTCGGGTCTGACGCTAGTTGCTGTTAGCTAATGACCAAACAGGAAAACCCTAGTTCCGGTCGATCCTAAGTGGGAAACGGCCAGGATACTTCCGCTACGTGGCAGACGCGGGAAGACCTAGATTGCAAAACCCGTAACATTCCATGGGAGTGCCGGGCGGAGTTTTCTAGACATCCTTTCCGATGGACTGCCAAGACGTGTCCTAGATGATTCTAGTGGACACGTTACAGTTGGTATCAGAGCCGACCAACAACGGAATTGTTTTTATGAGATCTCAATAAAAGGAAGTAAAGAAATTATTGCTATCCAAACATTTCCTCATCTTCATTACTGTCTTGCAGAACTATGAAGCGTGGAACAAGTTTTTGGTGTTCCGGGTCATGTTTATGACTGCAATGCATTCTCCGCATTATAGACAAAGAATTGGAATGATGAACATCCTGGAGCAGATTTATAATCCATCACCTTTATATATAGAACGAAGATGGACTGGGTCTTCAGGAATCTACTACATAGCTGCCCACCGGTTCGCTTATCTACAGACCAACCTGAAGAGGATCAAGTGGTTGGAAGACTTGAAAGTCGTGAAGCTGTTCATTTTTGTGGAAGCTCACGTAAATTCGACTTTGCATATTCAAGGTCGGAGGGTTGAATTGAACTCATATGTATATGAGGAAGTAACCCGTGTAATCCCAGCCGACAGGATTAAGGTGTTGGGCCGCCATGAGAAGCATGGATTCCAGCGAGAAGGATATCCTGAACTTCCAATGAATTATCGATTCCTAAAGATCCATGACCCAAAACCCTACTATTACACAGTTCTTGTAGACAAATGCAATACAACGTTGTTCTCCCCAAACTGAATGTAATGATTGGATCATCATCACACGAGATGTTATATAAGGCTACGCCCATGTAAATATAGATAAGGACTTCATTTATTAATATCCGACTGTGCATCAGAGTTATTAAAAAAAGTTGAGTAGCTGCATGATTTACGAGATAGCTGAACTAAAGATAAGCTAACGTCAATTATCATGTAATAATGTTAAGAAAACTTTTATCCAGGCACAAACCCAGGCACAACCCCAGGTACAGGTTCCAAACTCGCCCCCTACATCAAGTACTGCTGTGATCCAGGAGAAGAAGTTCCTCCTCAAGCAGATAAAGCCACCCGAGTTTAACGGGAGAGGCAGATTCGTCCAGTCTGATGCTGAAATTTGGATTGAGTCTATGGAGGATTACTTTGAAGCAGCTGGTACTGCGCCTACCAATCAGGCCATGCTCGCCAAATTAAAACTCACCGGCGAAGCTAGACTATGGTGGAAACAATGGTGCAGGGATCAAGGAACTTCAGAGGGGTCCGTCACCTGGGAGAAGTTAAAGAAAGCCGTGCAAGGGAGATATTTGCCACCTGCATATCGTACACAAAAAATGAATGAATTCTACGAGCTAAAACAGCTAGGACTCACCCTTGACGCATACTACTCTAAATTTGTCTCACTCTTAAAGTATGCGCCACAGATGGACATGGCGCAGCAGGTGTCCAAATTTTGCGCAGGCTTAAATCCACCCGTAAATACTCATCTCGAATCTATGCGTCCGTCAGATCTTCAGGATGCACTCATTCGAGCGGCACCTATAGTTCAGGAAGTGCAAGCTAGACCAAGGGGTAACAAAAATTGGTCCTATAGCGACCCGAACAGAGGAACATTCAGACCCCAAGTGAAGAGAGTCCAAGGTCACAATCAGGGACAAAGGAAGAAAGCAAGGACAAATAACATCAACAACTTTGTTCCTACTCAAAGTAATGGCCGAAACCTCCGATGTTTCCACTGCAACGAACTCGGTCACTTCAAAAGGCAATGTCCCAAGCTCAGCGAGGGACATCGTCAAGGTGTAGGCCGCGGTCAAGGAGCCGCCACCCGTGGAAGAGGAAGAACTGCCTGCATTACCAATAGGCAAAGATGCGAAGCAGAAGAAGAGGAAGATCCGACTATGGAGGCAGAATTTGAAAGAGCGACAGTCCATGCCGCTTTACACAAGAAGGGGCCGAATCGTCAGTTCTCGGTGATTCAAACACCGTCGGACTATCGAGGTAAAGGGTTCAAAACCTTGATTGATTGTGGCAGTACACATTCCTTTATCTCACCAGCATGTGCAAAAAGATTAGGAATAGCCACAGTAGAAGCACCTACCTTACTTGTGGAATTGGCAAACGGTCGTGAGGTAACTTGTACCAGGCAAACTGCTACGGAAGAATTCTTTCTGGGAGGAAAGAAAACCTCAGTCAAATTCAGAGTCATGAATTTAGGTATCCATGAGTGTCTACTCAGGATGGATTGGCTTAAGCCTAATGACGCCCACATCCACTGTGGAAAGGGTCAAGTTTCCTTTCGAAACTCTGAAAGGGAGTTGGTTACAACTCAAGGTGAGGCAGGAGTGCCAAAAATCCAGTTAGCCAAAGTATCGCGGATCATAAAAGGAGTTAGAAAAGGATTACCTGTTTACCTGATCAAACTCAACAAGTTAGATCAAAAGCAAGAGTCTCATGAGGGACCCTCTTGGCTAAAGGAATACGCTGACGTATTCCCTGAGGAATTGACTGAACTTCCGCCTCCAAGAGAAGTTGATCATGAAATAAGGCTAGTGCCTGGAGCTGCGCCAATTGCAAAGAGACCTTATAGAATGTCCATACCAGAAGCTATTGAGTTGAAGGAACAACTCAAGCAACTGTTAGATCAGGGTTACATCCGGCCTAGCAACTCACCATGGGGAGCTCCAGTATTATTCCAGAAAAAGAAAGATGGGACACTTCGACTATGCATTGATTATCGTGGTTTGAATCAATCAACAGTCAAGAACAAGTATCCTATTCCTAGAATAGATGAACTTCTGGATCGCCTTCAAGGTGCAAAGATCTTCTCCAAAATTGATCTCAGATCAGGTTACTATCAAATAAGGATCAAGGAAGAAGATATTCCAAAAACGGCCTTCAATACAAGATATGGGCACTTTGAGTTCTTGGTTATGTCATTCAGGCTTACAAATGCACCTGCCACTTTCAATAGATTAATGCAGGATATTTTTAGACCATATCTTGATGATTTCGTGCTTGTCTTCTTCGATGACACTTTAGTCTATTCTAAACAGGAAGAAGATCATGAACCTCAACTACGGATTGTTCTTGAGACAATGAGGTCTCATAAGCTGTATGCTAAAATGAAGAAGTGTGCATTCTTCAAGCGTCAGATTGAATATCTAGGATTTATAGTATCATCAGAAGGAATATCAGTAGACCCAGCCAAAGTTAGGGATGTGCTTGAATGGCCAATACCAATATCCATTAAAGAAATACGTAGCTTCCTTGGCTTGACAGGATGGTATAGGGTCTTTATCAAAAACTATGCTTTGATTGCAGCACCTCTTACAAACTTACTAAAGAAGCAGACTTCTATTACATGGTCAACTCCCGAACAAAATAGCTTCGACCAATTGAAGCAATGTTTGGTATCAGCACCTATTCTAAAACTTCCTGACCTCAATAAGGAGTTCGAGGTAGTAACTGATGCCAGCATTCTTGCTTTGGGGTGTGTACTTATGCAGGAAGGTCATCCAGTAGCATACTCTTCAAGGAAATTGAAGAGTCATGAAAAGAATTATGCCACACATGATCTGGAATTATTAGCTGTCATCCATGCTTTAAAGCTTTGGAGACACTACCTGTTGGGTAACAAGTTTACTCTAGTAACCGATCATAAGAGTCTCAAATGGATTTTTACCCAGAACGAGCTCAACATGAGGCAACGGCGGTGGATTGAAGTATTGGAGGAGTATGATTTTGAAATCAAGTACCGACCAGGGAAAGAGAATGTAGTTGCCGATGCACTCAGTCGCAAGGCATTCCTAAATTCCCTAATCTTACAGAATCCATCAACGGCCAGATCTCTGGCTACAAAGGTATCTATGCCAAGCAACCCTATACTCGAACTAGCTAGAGAGGAAGTATGCCATGATTTGGCCTACCAAACAATGATAAAAGAAATATCTACCAAGGATCAGAATCTGAAGTTACAGGCCAAGTATCAGGAATTTTCCATTGATAATGGACTTGTCTACTACAGAACAAGGCTGTGTATACCAACAAGTCAGTTACTTAAGCAGAAGATATTATGGGAAGCTCATGATTCCCCTTTCGCAGGACATCCTGGCTATACAAAAACTCTTAATGCAATTAGGAAGAGCTACCATTGGGAGAGGCTCAAAGGTGACGTTCTCAAATATGTCACTGAATGTTTGTCTTGCCAACGTATCAAGGCTGAACATGTCATGATGCCAGGAAAATTGCAACCACTTGACATTCCCCAAATGAAATGGGAATTCATCAGTATGGATTTTGTGGTGGGCTTACCCCAAGTCCAAGGAGGATACAATTCCATTATGGTTATAGTTGACATGCTTACTAAGGTTGTACACCTGATTCCAGTAAAGACAAACTATAAAGCCTCCGACATTGCAAGATTGTTTATCAAGGAGATATTCAAGCTACATGGGTTACCTAGAAGAATCATTAGCGATCGAGATTCTCTCTTCACTTCACACTTCTGGAGAGCTATCTTTGAAGCTATTGGGACTCAACTCTGTTTTAGCACCGCCTACCATCCCCAAACGGATGGACAAACAGAGCGAGTGAATCAAATCATTGAGGATATGCTTAGGGCTTACTGCTGTCGAGAGCCGAAGAGGTGGATTCAATACTTGCCGTTAGTAGAATTTGCCTACAATGCTTCTTACCAGCAGAGCATTCAAATGACCCCTTTCCAGGCATTGTATGGTCATGATTGTCGAAGTCCCCTAAACTTTTCTGATCCAACCCTAAGAATTGAAGCTTCAAGACAAATGTTGGAGGACATGGATGACCAAATAAGGTCAATAAGACAAGACATACAAGCAGCCAAGGATAGACAAAAGGCATATGCAGATTTGAAACGTCAAGAGAGGGTCTTCGAAGAAGGAGACATGGTCTTCATTCGTGTACGCCCTAAAACGAGTTCTCTATCTCTAGGAGAATGCAAGAAGCTAAGTCCAAGGTATTGTGGGCCGTATAAAATCCTCAAATGCCTGGGACCCAATGCTTATAAATTGCAACTTCCTGATAACCTAAAAGTTCACAATGTATTCCATATTAGTCTCTTAAAAAAATATGTACCCAACCCTAATCATGTACTTGATGACCAACAAATTGTAATGCCTAGTCAAGGAGTCATTGAACTAAGACCGGATAAGATTTTAGATGTTAGGGAGAGACAGTTAAGATCTAGAACCTTGAAAGAATGCCTCGTCCAGTGGAAAGATTATCCCGAAGAGGATGCTACCTGGATAGATGAAAGCTCTCTCAACCATCAATATCCACAGTTTATCTCGAGATGAGGACATCTCGATTCTTCTAAGGGGGAGAGAATGTAATATTCCCACTCGTGAATATTGATTTCCCCCACACTGCGTAAACCTCGTGCAAAGGTTATCTTTCATATTGGAATTACCGGCAGTGTAATCTGTAACCTGCACGCGAGAAATCGAGACCTCCGCATTGGCAAAGCAAGCCCGAGGGTTCAAATTCGCAATTCACACGTAAACACCCTCTTGGGAGGGGCAAAATGGATATTATTAAAGCAAATTTTTTTTTATATTTATCCCTTTCCCCCAGCCGATGCACGGCTGGAGGAGAGGGAGTGTGGGGGGGATGGGCTTGGTGGAGTTGTGGGCTGCATGAGGAGGGGGGGAAGCCATGCAGTGGCCACGTGGTGGAGCTCTCCTCTCCCCCCCCTTGTCCTATAAATACACCCTCTAAGGTGTTGGGAAGAAAGGAGGGACAATCGGCTGCTGCCATCGCCGTGCTGGGAGGGAAAAAAAGAAGATTGCGTGGAGAGTGAGAAGGGAGCTGCTGTCATCGACATCGTGGAGAGAGCACGCTGCCATCGCCCCCATCCTGCTCGGCGTGCTCAGAAGAGGAAGCACGTCCTCCATGACATGCTCCCCGGCCTCCAAGAACTCCCCCATCGCTAGTAGCATCGCACTGACATCGCCTCTATCCTGCTCGGTTGAAGGCGCCATCGCATTTCTGCTGTCGGCCGTGGCTCCACATGCCCAACAAGTCAATTTTCCCCCCATTCGACATCATCCTTCCTTTCCTAATTCCCCTCAATCATTTCCTTTGACCCCACGTGGTTTCGTGGGAAGCAAAAGCTTCCTAGAAGCTTTTGGAAGCTTCTAAAGTACAAGGCTTAAGACCTTGTGCACACAGGTTCCACCTCGGGGGTTAAAAACCTTCCCTTAAAGCCCATTTCCACAGCTTCTAAGGGATAAGGCTTTGGCCTTGTTCCTGCGGCCTTCTCGGGTTTAAGACCGAGCTCATTAAGCTCTATTCCCGTAGCTTCCTCGAAAAACTCCAATTCTCGTAAGTCCTTGTAAAGCCTCCATTTTCGCAGCTCCATCCATAAGAGCCCATTTCCGCAAACAAAGCTCAAATCCCATAAGCCCAATCCCACAAGCTCCCGGGTCTTCAAAGATCCGATCCTCGGTGAAGTAATCTCCTGCGTACAAGGGAGAAGGCACATCTCAAGGCTGTTCGGAGAAAAGCGTAGAAGCGAGGGTAATCCGCAGAGTCTGTGATCACGCCTACGATGGCCCCCAAGAAGTCGCAAGGCGTGCCTGCGGGAGGTTCTTCTCCTAGCATTCACGTGGACATCTCCCCGAGCCCACAAACCCAGGTTTTTTTTGTGATTCCATACAAAAGTAATGCATTAAGCATGACAACTTCATGGATTAGGAAGCACCCGTGCATGTTCAAATTCACCTAGCCTAGTTAAATGAAATTGGGAAAATTGGTATTTTCAATGCTATAAACGCAAATTGTCTATCCATCTTACAACCTTAATAGTATGTTGCCTTGTCGTGCTTTTCAAAGTGACGAGCCTAGAACACCTGTTGCCTATCATTATAAGGTTGGAATTGTTAAAGTGCACCGTTGACTAGACATGGAAAGATTAAGCGTATGTTGCATTTTTAGGCAACGTCTACCTTGTAATGAGTCATGAGGAAAAGTTAACACCCATAAGATGTTATCCGAAAAGAAATAGAAGAGTACGAAATTAATCTTATGGACTTGCAAGTAGCATGTAAAATGGAAAAAGTTAACACTAGCTTTAGTTTTGTATGAACTTCATTAACTTCATTGTAGCTAGGAGAAAGTTGCGTGTTGTATAGTCGTCATGCAAAAATCTCATTCATCAGGAGCCGTATTTAGGAAAGGTTGCATGGTTTAACAAAGCATGAGATTCTAAAGTGTAGATAACAAGGTAGTAGGCATGATTATTTGATGTAAGTCCTAGTAGGTCCTAGGAAAGTTAGTATCCAGATTATCATGTATTTTTACTTTACCAAGGAAAGATAGAGTTATTGTGAGCTATGTGATGCGTAGAAGCAATGAATCGCATGTTTACATGTATTGTGGTAGTTGCAACTATTTTTTCCCTTTAGATCTAGTTTATTATCTCTAGGAAAGGTTCATCCTTGTCGCAAGACAAGTATATTGAATTGTCTAAATCACCTAACCCACAAGGGATTCATATCGGCATGATTCAGTCGATATGATAAATATCCCAAGTGCTAACTAGGGTTTAGCGCGTTAAGGATTCGACCTAGTTTTGCACTTGTTGCCAAGTCAAAACCCTCAAACCCAAAGATCATACCCACATTCACGAAATGTTGAGTCAATTGGACGGGCTTGCAAGAAATGATCTAGGGTTTCTACCCTAAGGATCACTCGTTCAAAAGATGAAACTCGAATTGAGTTGGAACCCTTAGGACCAAACGTTGTCAATCTAGTGTAATTAGGAATGGGTTGGGTAAAAAGACACCCTAAACCCTGCTTCTCGTCTGCAGATAATTCCGATACCAGAAAACGCCGTTCAATGGGTGAAATGATCCCATGGAATAGATGCGACACTTGTGCAATAAGTTGCAACGTTGCATAGACTTTTTGTTTGTTCACAAGAGAGTTTTGCCATTTCTTGAAATAAGGTTGGTAAGTTCTTGCGCAAGTTTAACTTGCAAGAGAATGAGTAGTCATCCTGTTACATCACCTGTCTTGGGGAAAGACTGCCAAGTAAAGGGAAGTTAGGTATTTTCTTGGAAACAAATGATCAATCAATAAATTAAAGCGACATGGTCGCCAGGATTTACTGTTAATAAAACCTAAGGTATTGGTTAAGTTGGGTTAACAGGGTATGGCCCTAACCCAAGGACAAAAGGGTGAACAAATAAACCCTTGGGGAACTTGCCAAGTCGAAATTAAACCCGGATCAAACACTGGATGCATTCGGAAAGAAGGATTCACTCCTTGACAGTTGGCCAAATAAACGACCACTGGATTGATTGGCTTGTAACAGTTTAGGAAGCACTGTTTGCATTGTTTGCTCAAAGAACTAAAGGATGAAATGATATCTAATGCTTCAGGTTGAAGGCCTGAAGGGAGAGGCAGCTTCAGTTACCCCCAACTGCCTGCCTGACCCTAACCAAGGGGGTTGTTGACCGCACCAGGAACGTGGACCGAACCCGCCGCGAGAGGTCTTTCCGTTGAGTTCTACTTGGAGCAGGAGGACGCTTGGGTGCCAGGGGGGCTCTGGCTGTAAATCCCTCGCCTTCTGGGTCCTGCACAAGAGGCTAACGTGACTCGGGATTGGATCTCGAGGCCCGCATACTAGTTTACGGGCGGAAGCTTGGAATAGTGATCCTTGTGGATTACTGGATAGCCTTCGGGCGGATTATGGACAAGCCTACGGGCGGAACTCCTTGCATTTCAAAGATAAAATGATGAAATGATAATAAAGAAGTTGTTTGATATTGTTTTTCTATGTCACGTGATAAGATTACGTGAAGGAACCAGTGCTTAACAGGGTAAATTAAAGAAGCTGATTGTTATATATCAAATTAATGTGTTAGATAATTACATAACTAAAACAAACCGAGGAAAGTGCGGAGGATGGACCATGGGTCCGTCCTACGGATGGGTGGTCCCGGTTAGCCGGGAACTTTTTTCAAAAATCTCGAAGAACAGTGGGATGATCATCATTATCAAAGAAAATAACCTAGAGTTACCCGATTTACGCTGTTTTAGGGGAACAGAATGGGACTATGCCTTATGGCAGAGAGGTTGAACCTTGTATCCCTCTCGTTTCCCATTCTCCTTGAACCAAGTGCAGCGTGAATCCGCTTCGGACCTGGCGTTTCTGCGTAAAGTAGTTCGCTCGGGTCTGACGCTAGTTGCTGTTAGCTAATGACCAAACAGGAAAACCCTAGTTCCGGTCGATCCTAAGTGGGAAACGGCCAGGATACTTCCGCTACGTGGCAGACGCGGGAAGACCTAGATTGCAAAACCCGTAACATTCCATGGGAGTGCCGGGCGGAGTTTTCTAGACATCCTTTCCGATGGACTGCCAAGACGTGTCCTAGATGATTCTAGTGGACACGTTACAGTTGGTATCAGAGCCGACCAACAACGGAATTGTTTTTATGAGATCTCAATAAAAGGAAGTAAAGAAATTATTGCTATCCAAACATTTCCTCATCTTCATTACTGTCTTGCAGAACTATGAAGCGTGGAACAAGTTTTTGGTGTTCCGGGTCATGTTTATGACTGCAATGCATTCTCCGCATTATAGACAAAGAATTGGAATGATGAACATCCTGGAGCAGATTTATAATCCATCACCTTTATATATAGAACGAAGATGGACTGGGTCTTCAGGAATCTACTACATAGCTGCCCACCGGTTCGCTTATCTACAGACCAACCTGAAGAGGATCAAGTGGTTGGAAGACTTGAAAGTCGTGAAGCTGTTCATTTTTGTGGAAGCTCACGTAAATTCGACTTTGCATATTCAAGGTCGGAGGGTTGAATTGAACTCATATGTATATGAGGAAGTAACCCGTGTAATCCCAGCCGACAGGATTAAGGTGTTGGGCCGCCATGAGAAGCATGGATTCCAGCGAGAAGGATATCCTGAACTTCCAATGAATTATCGATTCCTAAAGATCCATGACCCAAAACCCTACTATTACACAGTTCTTGTAGACAAATGCAATACAACGTTGTTCTCCCCAAACTGAATGTAATGATTGGATCATCATCACACGAGATGTTATATAAGGCTACGCCCATGTAAATATAGATAAGGACTTCATTTATTAATATCCGACTGTGCATCAGAGTTATTAAAAAAAGTTGAGTAGCTGCATGATTTACGAGATAGCTGAACTAAAGATAAGCTAACGTCAATTATCATGTAATAATGTTAAGAAAACTTTTATCCAGGCACAAACCCAGGCACAACCCCAGGTACAGGTTCCAAACTCGCCCCCTACATCAAGTACTGCTGTGATCCAGGAGAAGAAGTTCCTCCTCAAGCAGATAAAGCCACCCGAGTTTGACGGGAGAGGCAGATTCGTCCAGTCTGATGCTGAAATTTGGATTGAGTCTATGGAGGATTACTTTGAAGCAGCTGGTACTGCGCCTACCAATCAGGCCATGCTCGCCAAATTAAAACTCACCGGCGAAGCTAGACTATGGTGGAAACAATGGTGCAGGGATCAAGGAACTTCAGAGGGGTCCGTCACCTGGGAGAAGTTAAAGAAAGCCGTGCAAGGGAGATATTTGCCACCTGCATATCGTACACAAAAAATGAATGAATTCTACGAGCTAAAACAGCTAGGACTCACCCTTGACGCATACTACTCTAAATTTGTCTCACTCTTAAAGTATGCGCCACAGATGGACATGGCGCAGCAGGTGTCCAAATTTTGCGCAGGCTTAAATCCACCCGTAAATACTCATCTCGAATCTATGCGTCCGTCAGATCTTCAGGATGCACTCATTCGAGCGGCACCTATAGTTCAAGAAGTGCAAGCTAGACCAAGGGGTAACAAAAATTGGTCCTATAGCGACCCGAACAGAGGAACATTCAGACCCCAAGTGAAGAGAGTCCAAGGTCACAATCAGGGACAAAGGAAGAAAGCAAGGACAAATAACATCAACAACTTTGTTCCTACTCAAAGTAATGGCCGAAACCTCCGATGTTTCCACTGCAACGAACTCGGTCACTTCAAAAGGCAATGTCCCAAGCTCAGCGAGGGACATCGTCAAGGTGTAGGCCGCGGTCAAGGAGCCGCCACCCGTGGAAGAGGAAGAACTGCCTGCATTACCAATAGGCAAAGATGCGAAGCAGAAGAAGAGGAAGATCCGACTATGGAGGCAGAATTTGAAAGAGCGACAGTCCATGCCGCTTTACACAAGAAGGGGCCGAATCGTCAGTTCTCGGTGATTCAAACACCGTCGGACTATCGAGGTAAAGGGTTCAAAACCTTGATTGATTGTGGCAGTACACATTCCTTTATCTCACCAGCATGTGCAAAAAGATTAGGAATAGCCACAGTAGAAGCACCTACCTTACTTGTGGAATTGGCAAACGGTCGTGAGGTAACTTGTACCAGGCAAACTGCTACGGAAGAATTCTTTCTGGGAGGAAAGAAAACCTCAGTCAAATTCAGAGTCATGAATTTAGGTATCCATGAGTGTCTACTCAGGATGGATTGGCTTAAGCCTAATGACGCCCACATCCACTGTGGAAAGGGTCAAGTTTCCTTTCGAAACTCTGAAAGGGAGTTGGTTACAACTCAAGGTGAGGCAGGAGTGCCAAAAATCCAGTTAGCCAAAGTATCGCGGATCATAAAAGGAGTTAGAAAAGGATTACCTGTTTACCTGATCAAACTCAACAAGTTAGATCAAAAGCAAGAGTCTCATGAGGGACCCTCTTGGCTAAAGGAATACGCTGACGTATTCCCTGAGGAATTGACTGAACTTCCGCCTCCAAGAGAAGTTGATCATGAAATAAGGCTAGTGCCTGGAGCTGCGCCAATTGCAAAGAGACCTTATAGAATGTCCATACCAGAAGCTATTGAGTTGAAGGAACAACTCAAGCAACTGTTAGATCAGGGTTACATCCGGCCTAGCAACTCACCATGGGGAGCTCCAGTATTATTCCAGAAAAAGAAAGATGGGACACTTCGACTATGCATTGATTATCGTGGTTTGAATCAATCAACAGTCAAGAACAAGTATCCTATTCCTAGAATAGATGAACTTCTGGATCGCCTTCAAGGTGCAAAGATCTTCTCCAAAATTGATCTCAGATCAGGTTACTATCAAATAAGGATCAAGGAAGAAGATATTCCAAAAACGGCCTTCAATACAAGATATGGGCACTTTGAGTTCTTGGTTATGTCATTCAGGCTTACAAATGCACCTGCCACTTTCAATAGATTAATGCAGGATATTTTTAGACCATATCTTGATGATTTCGTGCTTGTCTTCTTCGATGACACTTTAGTCTATTCTAAACAGGAAGAAGATCATGAACCTCAACTACGGATTGTTCTTGAGACAATGAGGTCTCATAAGCTGTATGCTAAAATGAAGAAGTGTGCATTCTTCAAGCGTCAGATTGAATATCTAGGATTTATAGTATCATCAGAAGGAATATCAGTAGACCCAGCCAAAGTTAGGGATGTGCTTGAATGGCCAATACCAATATCCATTAAAGAAATACGTAGCTTCCTTGGCTTGACAGGATGGTATAGGGTCTTTATCAAAAACTATGCTTTGATTGCAGCACCTCTTACAAACTTACTAAAGAAGCAGACTTCTATTACATGGTCAACTCCCGAACAAAATAGCTTCGACCAATTGAAGCAATGTTTGGTATCAGCACCTATTCTAAAACTTCCTGACCTCAATAAGGAGTTCGAGGTAGTAACTGATGCCAGCATTCTTGCTTTGGGGTGTGTACTTATGCAGGAAGGTCATCCAGTAGCATACTCTTCAAGGAAATTGAAGAGTCATGAAAAGAATTATGCCACACATGATCTGGAATTATTAGCTGTCATCCATGCTTTAAAGCTTTGGAGACACTACCTGTTGGGTAACAAGTTTACTCTAGTAACCGATCATAAGAGTCTCAAATGGATTTTTACCCAGAACGAGCTCAACATGAGGCAACGGCGGTGGATTGAAGTATTGGAGGAGTATGATTTTGAAATCAAGTACCGACCAGGGAAAGAGAATGTAGTTGCCGATGCACTCAGTCGCAAGGCATTCCTAAATTCCCTAATCTTACAGAATCCATCAACGGCCAGATCTCTGGCTACAAAGGTATCTATGCCAAGCAACCCTATACTCGAACTAGCTAGAGAGGAAGTATGCCATGATTTGGCCTACCAAACAATGATAAAAGAAATATCTACCAAGGATCAGAATCTGAAGTTACAGGCCAAGTATCAGGAATTTTCCATTGATAATGGACTTGTCTACTACAGAACAAGGCTGTGTATACCAACAAGTCAGTTACTTAAGCAGAAGATATTATGGGAAGCTCATGATTCCCCTTTCGCAGGACATCCTGGCTATACAAAAACTCTTAATGCAATTAGGAAGAGCTACCATTGGGAGAGGCTCAAAGGTGACGTTCTCAAATATGTCACTGAATGTTTGTCTTGCCAACATATCAAGGCTGAACATGTCATGATGCCAGGAAAATTGCAACCACTTGACATTCCCCAAATGAAATGGGAATTCATCAGTATGGATTTTGTGGTGGGCTTACCCCAAGTCCAAGGAGGATACAATTCCATTATGGTTATAGTTGACATGCTTACTAAGGTTGTACACCTGATTCCAGTAAAGACAAACTATAAAGCCTCCGACATTGCAAGATTGTTTATCAAGGAGATATTCAAGCTACATGGGTTACCTAGAAGAATCATTAGCGATCGAGATTCTCTCTTCACTTCACACTTCTGGAGAGCTATCTTTGAAGCTATTGGGACTCAACTCTGTTTTAGCACCGCCTACCATCCCCAAACGGATGGACAAACAGAGCGAGTGAATCAAATCATTGAGGATATGCTTAGGGCTTACTGCTGTCGAGAGCCGAAGAGGTGGATTCAATACTTGCCGTTAGTAGAATTTGCCTACAATGCTTCTTACCAGCAGAGCATTCAAATGACCCCTTTCCAGGCATTGTATGGTCATGATTGTCGAAGTCCCCTAAACTTTTCTGATCCAACCCTAAGAGTTGAAGCTTCAAGACAAATGTTGGAGGACATGGATGACCAAATAAGGTCAATAAGACAAGACATACAAGCAGCCAAGGATAGACAAAAGGCATATGCAGATTTGAAACGTCAAGAGAGGGTCTTCGAAGAAGGAGACATGGTCTTCATTCGTGTACGCCCTAAAACGAGTTCTCTATCTCTAGGAGAATGCAAGAAGCTAAGTCCAAGGTATTGTGGGCCGTATAAAATCCTCAAATGCCTGGGACCCAATGCTTATAAATTGCAACTTCCTGATAACCTAAAAGTTCACAATGTATTCCATATTAGTCTCTTAAAAAAATATGTACCCAACCCTAATCATGTACTTGATGACCAACAAATTGTAATGCCTAGTCAAGGAGTCCTTGAACTAAGACCGGATAAGATTTTAGATGTTAGGGAGAGACAGTTAAGATCTAGAACCTTGAAAGAATGCCTCGTCCAGTGGAAAGATTATCCCGAAGAGGATGCTACCTGGATAGATGAAAGCTCTCTCAACCATCAATATCCCCAGTTTATCTCGAGATGAGGACATCTCGATTCTTCTAAGGGGGAGAGAATGTAATATTCCCACTCGTGAATATTGATTTCCCCCACACTGCGTAAACCTCGTGCAAAGGTTATCTTTCATATTGGAATTACCGGCAGTGTAATCTGTAACCTGCACGCGAGAAATCGAGACCTCCGCATTGGCAAAGCAAGCCCGAGGGTTCAAATTCGCAATTCACACGTAAACACCCTCTTGGGAGGGGCAAAATGGATATTATTAAAGCAATTTTTTTTTTATATTTATCCCTTTCCCCCAGCCGATGCACGGCTGGAGGAGAGGGAGTGTGGGGGGGATGGGCTTGGTGGAGTTGTGGGCTGCATGAGGAGGGGGGGAAGCCATGCAGTGGCCACGTGGTGGAGCTCTCCTCTCCCCCCCCTTGTCCTATAAATACACCCTCTTAGGTGTTGGGAAGAAAGGAGGGACAATCGGCTGCTGCCATCGCCGTGCTGGGAGGGAAAAAAAGAAGATTGCGTGGAGAGTGAGAAGGGAGCTGCTGTCATCGACATCGTGGAGAGAGCACGCTGCCATCGCCCCCATCCTGCTCGGCGTGCTCAGAAGAGGAAGCACGTCCTCCACGACATGCTCGCCGGCCTCCAAGAACTCCCCCATCGCTGGTAGCATCGCACTGACATCGCCTCTATCCTGCTCGGTTGAAGGCGCCATCGCATTTCTGCTGTCGGCCGTGGCTCCACATGCCCAATAAGTCAATTTTCCCCCCATTCGACATCATCCTTCCTTTCCTAATTCCCCTCAATCATTTTCTTTGACCCCACGTGGTTTCGTGGGAAGCAAAAGCTTCCTAGAAGCTTTTGGAAGCTTCTAAAGTACAAGGCTTAAGGCCTTGTGCACACAGGTTCCACCTCGGGGGTTAAAAACCTTCCCTTAAAGCCCATTTCCACAGCTTCTAAGGGATAAGGCTTTGGCTTGTTCCTGCGGCCTTCTCGGGTTTAAGACCGAGCTCATTAAGCTCTATTCCCGTAGCTTCCTCCAAAAACTCCAATTCTCGTAAGTCCTTGTAAAGCCTCCATTTTCGCAGCTCCATCCATAAGAGCCCATTTCCGCAAACAAAGCTCAAATCCCATAAGCCCAATCCCACAAGCTCCCGGGTCTTCAAAGATCCGATCCTCGGTGAAGTTATCTCCTGCATACAAGGGAGAAGGCACATCTCAAGGCTGTTCGGAGAAAAGCGTCGCAAGGCGTGCCTGCGGGAGGTTCTTCTCCTAGAATTCATGTGGACATCTCCCCGAGCCCACAAACCCAGGTTTTTTTTGTGATTCCATACAAAAGTAATGCATTAAGCATGATAACTTCATGGATTAGGAAGCACCCGTGCATGTTCAAATTCACCTAGCCTAGTTAAATGAAATTGGGAAAATTTGTATTTTCAATGCTATAAACGCAAATTGTCTATCCATCTTACAACCTTAATAGTATGTTGCCTTGTCGTGCTTTTCAAAGTGACGAGCCTAGAACACCTGTTGCCTATCATTATAAGGTTGGAATTGTTAAAGTGCACCGTTGACTAGACATGGAAAGATTAAGCGTATGTTGCATTTTTAGGCAACATCTTCCTTGTAATGAGTCATGAGGAAAAGTTAACACCCATAAGATGTTATCCGAAAAGAAATAGAAGAGTACGAAATTAATCTTATGGACTTGCAAGTAGCATGTAAAATGGAAAAAGTTAACACTAGCTTTAGTTTTGTATGAACTTCATTAACTTCATTGTAGCTAGGAGAAAGTTGCGTGTTGTATAGTCGTCATGCAAAAATCTCATTCATCAGGAGCCGTATTTAGGAAAGGTTGCATGGTTTAACAAAGCATGAGATTCTAAAGTGTAGATAACAAGGTAGTAGGCATGATTATTTGATGTAAGTCCTAGTAGGTCCTAGGAAAGTTAGTATCCAGATTATCATGTATTTTTACTTTACCAAGGAAAGATAGAGTTATTGTGAGCTATGTGATGCGTAGAAGCAATGAATCGCATGTTTACATGTATTGTGGTAGTTGCAACTATTTTTTCCCTTTAGATCTAGTTTATTATCTCTAGGAAAGGTTCATCCTTGTCGCAAGACAAGTATATTGAATTGTCTAAATCACCTAACCCACAAGGGATTCATATCGGCATGATTCAGTCGATATGATAAATATCCCAAGTGCTAACTAGGGTTTAGCGCGTTAAGGATTCGACCTAGTTTTGCACTTGTTGCCAAGTCAAAACCCTCAAACCCAAAGATCATACCCACATTCACGAAATGTTGAGTCAATTGGACGGGCTTGCAAGAAACGATCTAGGGTTTCTACCCTAAGGATCACTCGTTCAAAAGATGAAACTCGAATTGAGTTGGAACCCTTAGGACAAACGTTGTCAATCTAGTGTAATTAGGAATGGGTTGGGTAAAAAGACACCCTAAACCCTGCTTCTCGTCTGCAGATAATTCCGATACCAGAAAACGCCGTTCAATGGGTGAAATGATCCCATGGAATAGATGCGACACTTGTGCAATAAGTTGCAACGTTGCATAGACTTTTTGTTTGTTCACAAGAGAGTTTTGCCATTTCTTGAAATAAGGTTGGTAAGTTCTTGCGCAAGTTTAACTTGCAAGAGAATGAGTAGTCATCCTGTTACATCACGTGTCTTGGGGAAAGACTGCCAAGTAAAGGGAAGTTAGGTATTTGCTTGGAAACAAATGATCAATCAATAAATTAAAGCGACATGGTCGCCAGGATTTACTGTTAATAAAACCTAAGGTATTGGTTAAGTTGGGTTAACAGGGTATGGCCCTAACCCAAGGACAAAAGGGTGAACAAATAAACCCTTGGGGATCTTGCCAAGTCGAAATTAAACCCGGATCGAACACTGGATGCATTCGGAAAGAAGGATTCACTCCTTGACAGTTGGCCAAATAAACGACCACTGGATTGATTGGCTTGTAACAGTTTAGGAAGCATTGTTTGCATTGTTTGCTCAAAGAACTAAAGGATGAAATGATATCTAATGCTTCAGGTTGAAGGCCTGAAGGGAGAGGCAGCTTCAGTTACCCCCGACTGCCTGCCTGACCCTAACCAAGGGGGTTGTTGACCGCACCGGGAACGTGGACCGAACCCGCCGCGAGAGGTCTTTCCGTTGAGTTCTACTTGGAGCAGGAGGACGCTTGGGTGCCAGGGGGGCTCTGGCTGTAAATCCCTCGCCTTCTGGGTCCTGCACAAGAGGCTAACGTGACTCGGGTTTGGATCTCGAGGCCCGCATACTAGTTTACGGGCGGAAGCTTGGAATAGTGATCCCTGTGGATTACTGGATAGCCTTCGGGCGGATTATGGACAAGCCTACGGGCGGAACTCCTTGCATTTCAAAGATAAAATGATGAAATGATAATAAAGAAGTTGTTTGATATTGTTTTTCTATGTCACGTGATAAGATTACGTGAAGGAACCAGTGCTTAACAGGGTAAATTAAAGAAGCTGATTGTTATATGTCAAATTAATGTGTTAGATAATTACATAACTAAAACAAACCGAGGAAAGTGCGGAGGATGGACCATGGGTCCGTCCTACGGATGGGTGGTCCCGGTTAGCCGGGAACTTTTCTCAAAAATCTCGAAGAACAGCGGGATGATCATCATTATCAAAGCAAATAACCTAGAGTTACCCGATTTACGCTATTTTAGGGGAACGGAATGGGACTATGCCTTATGGTAGAGAGGTTGAACCTTGCATCCCTCTCGTTTCCCATTCTCCTTGAACCAAGTGCAGCGTGAATCCGCTTCGGACCTGGCGTTTCTGCGTAAAGTAGTTCACTCGGGTCTGACGCTAGTTGCTGTTAGCTAATGACCAAACAGGAAAACCCTAGTTTCGGTCGATCCTAAGTGGGAAACGGCCAGGATACTTCCGCTACGTGGCAGACGCGGGAAGACCTAGATTGCAAAACCCGTAACATTCCATGGGAGTGCCGGGCGGAGTTTTCTAGACATCCTTTCCGATGGACTGCCAAGACGTGTCCTAGATGATTCTAGTGGACACGTTACAGCCTACAGGTATTTGGCAAATGAGGTATCTTGTGCTTGCTCATGAATACTGGACTAATCAAGTGGAAGGAAGAGCTCTACATACTAAGATGACAAATGCCGTATGTACTTTTCTCTTAGAAGAGATCTTTTGTTGATATGGATGTGTGGGAAAAATTACAGCAGATAGGGGTGAGTTGGATGCAGATGAAGCTCATGATTTCTTTGCACGATTGGGGATAAAGCTTGCTTTAACTTCAGCCTATAACCCTAAAGGAAATGGCAAAAGTGGAAGAGGTCATCCACCTATTGTGGAGGCATTGGCAAAAGCATATGGAGAGAAGATAAAAGAGTGGCCATGATTTCTCCCTTATGCTTTGTGGGCTGACAGAACAACTCATAGTTCTGTTACAGGATATATGCATGCAGAATTGATGTATGGTCAAAAACCTATCATGCCGATAGAAGAGATGGCACTCACATGGAGTGTGTTACCTTGGGAGGAGGAGTTGAATCGAGAGGAGTTGTTGGCCTTACGCATTAGATAGTTGGAAAGAAAGTCAGAAGACATAGAGGCAACAACTACAAAGTTAAGGACAACAAGGATATAGAACAAGAAATGGTTTGACAAAAGACATAGACTGAGATCAAGAACCATACAAGATGGGGATTGGGTATTGGTTTATGATAGCAGTTTAGATAACCAGCATACTGCCATGCGTAAAGTTTCCAAAAGATGGTTTGGACCCTATGTGGTAAGACAAGTGTTTGATAATGCTACTTATGCATTAAATGAGCTGGATGGGATAGCCATAAAAATTCTGGTAGTAGGGAAAATAATCAAATTATTCAAAAGGCGGGAATCTACTGCCTATGGGTTGCCAAAATTGGAAGAAAATAGTGGCCATGATACAGGGGCTAGCCAGGAAGATATGGAAGAAGAAGAAGTGAAGGATATGGTTGGAGAGGATGAGGAGGACTCAGAATCCGGTGACAACTAGGATTTTGGCACATACCGGAGAATGTGCAAGTTCAGAGGGGGTGGATGTTGTGATGTTATGAGGACACAGTGTGAAAAAGTATAGAATGCATCATCATCCGACTTCTCTATTAATCTAGAGAGTCAATGTGATCTGAGTCATTAGTACTAGTGTGAGTTGCATGGATTATCCGAAAATACTAGATTTTTGGATAATTTGAGTCTATTTTTGATATTATTTATTGTAAAAATACAAAAAAGTTAGGAAAAGCCTCTAGATTAGGATGGCATGCAAAAAGCTAGTTGCTTTTTCAGCCAATTAGGAGATTTTTCATAAAAAGGACAGATTGACGAAATTGTGCGCGTCGCGATCGCAGTAAACAGGCTGAAAACTACAGATTGAACTGAAAGAAGAAGGAGTGATCTGGGAGATTCATGATTAGGCATCCTGGGGTTTTACCCCCCTTTCGGAGCCAACGGAGCCATCAGATTTGGGTTCCGGGCAGTAGAGAAAGAGTTTATTTTTCTAATCCACGTTTTTGGTCTACGAAGGAGATCCAGGAGAACTAATGCCTGGACGTTGCTTCTGAGTAGTGCAAAGATTCCAGGTTCTTTCAATACATATTATTTCAATTCATTGTGATTTGTTTTTGTAGTGTTTGCCACTTGGATATTCTCTATCTTCTCTTCCATCTCCTATCTCTACTTCCTTCTACATCTGATCCCCGGTGGATTTGACCTTTCGACAAAAACCCCTCAGACAGTGGCCACAAAGGTGAAGATGATGGCATGCTAACAAGGAGACGACACAAGGGAAAAGTGGGAAAAAGAGCCAAACAAAGTAAGTTCATTGGAGGCTCATACATTGGAGAGGAGAGAGAAGTGTATGGGGATTGTTTTTAAATTTTAAAAAAACAAGGGAAGACAATACAAAAAGCTTTCCTTGAAGATATTCATCTGTTACAAGGTCTTTGAGGTGATTTTCCACTTGATTCTTAGTCCTGAACATCAAGGGAGCCTTCCTTAATCATTAAAGAGGAGTTTTGATAGATTTATGCTCTTCATGTGGACCATTTTGGGCTATGAATAATAGTCAAGTATAGGATAGCAAGCTAAAAATGGAGATTTGATGCTCAAACAAGTTTTCTCTTGAGTTCTGTCGTTTTATTTTTTCTCTACCTTTGGTACTAGATATAGTATAGACTACAATGATAGAATTTCTATTAGATTTGGAATATCATCTTTTGGGCAATATCTATATCATGTTTTGATATTGTAATAAAATTGTAATTAGAGGATTGAAGTGCTTCTACAAGGTCTGAAGAGGGTATTTACAAGGATTTATGCATTCCTATTCGTATGTCTTGTCTACAAAGATTCCACCTATCATCTTCCATAAGTAGATTGATCAATGATTGAGATTTTGAGATATTACGTATAGCTTTAGGATTATGTTCAGTAGAGATTATTCATGTATTAGTATGCATACTGAGCCATAGTCTTAGTTTGTGTTGGGCTATCCTCCCAAGTGTGTGCATGCACCTTTGGCTTGGACATATCTATAAGATCTATTAGATGTATTGTAGATTGATTGCTATGCTAAGTTGTATGAAATGAAGTCACTTGGTTTCACCTATATATCACAAGGAACTTTAAACACTTTTCCATATAGTAAAAAAAGAGAGATTTTCTAGATACTTATCAAAGTATCTAGAAAAAGTCTCGACTAGTAAAAGTGGAACACTTTACAAGTTAGTGATCTAGTAAAATATTTCTATATAGAAAATTTTTAAAATTCTTAGTTGATGATCTAGTAAAATATTCCTAGATAAGAAAACTAGTTGAAACCATAGATATAGTAAAATTTTCCTATACAAGAAAACTAGTCGAAACCATTAATACAAGCCATTATCACACTAATGTATCATGTTAAGAAAACTAATCACAATTTTTTCACAATGTTGTATTGTTAGCAATAGAATTGTGATTGAATCCACTAAAAAAGTTATCTTGAACACTACATTCTCTCTGCTTCACCATGTTCTAGAGCACCTAAGGTAGGTCTAGAGTTGTCATCCTCTTCCGATCTGCTCAACCGTTAATAAAATTAAGTCTTGTTAGCTCTTCCTAAGCCTCCCTTCCTTTTTTTTGAAATGTAGATCCTTGCTGCTTCACCCACAATGTTGTCCCTAGATGCATTTTGTGTTTACAATTACCAAGGATATCAAAAGGCTCAAACATTTACATAGTGAAAAAAGCTCAAAGAAACAAGAGAAGACCTACCATTTTTAGTAAACTTCCTTTCCTTGATCCGAAAAGCACTGCAATCTCCCATAGCTCCACAACATAGATCTACACTACTGGTTGTATGCTTCAAACCCTGTAGTCCTATCCACAACAAGACAAATAATGAAATGATATTTAAATTATTTGCTCATGGAACCATATTGTATCATATTACTAATGGGGATAAATGTAATGCCTATCCAAATCAATGCATACTCTCGTGGGAATATGCATTGTGGGAATATGCATTGTGGGAATATGCAAAGCTATCTAAACTCTCAAACAATAAGATTGACCAAACACATATGCTAGTGTTGAGTTTTCCCACAAGATAGGAATCCAATATATTGAAGTATCATATGAAGTCAAATTTATTTAGCTTACCACTACATGCAAATAGGATATCAAATCCCTCAAGTTACATTCTTCATTTTCAATGTTTCAGCAAGTTGTTTAGATAGGTGGATGAAACATACAGATCCATCAAGCTCAAATTCAACCAATCTAACCTTTTATTGGGCTTGCTACAACCAAAGTAGCAAGAGGTGCATCTAATATAAGAGCACCAAAGTAGCAATAGATGTATCTTCTATGGATTTCCTTCATAAGGATACATACCTTGTGGTGGTAGTCCAGGGTTTGATATGCTTCCCTCCTCCAAGCACCTTGTTGGCATTGCCCGTGTGTCTAGAAGATATTCTACCATGACCACTCTAACTCCATAGGCAAAAACTGCTAGATAGAACAAGCCTCTCAGTAGTGAGGTTTCAAGTGCGCATAGGCTTCATCTAAAATATTAGACAAATATTCACAAGAAATAAGCCTTGATTTGCTCAAATGCTAGCTAAGCATTGATACTCTTATTAGAAATGATGATGCCGATGAAAAATATCCTACAAGCAAGCCATATTCCACAAGAAGCTAGATTGGTCTTAGAAATTGAATATCCAAGGTGAACTAAAGTACCAATCCATAGATGGTCTCAAGAGAACTCAAGTACCAATCCATAGGGGGTGCTTCAAAGGAGAAAGGCATGCACTGTGTTGTTAATTGCTGTCCTAAACAAAGTTTTGATAGTGATTGTGCATCAAATTTAAGATTTTTGTTGGTGAAAATTGGTACCTGAGCAATGTAGGGATCAATAATTTCAAATGATGTGTTGCTGCTCCCTCAGCCATAACCTGTTTGAAGAGTTAAAATTAGCACCATGTAAAGTTGTAGCTTGCGATCCTTCACATGATGACTGCAAATTTTGGAGTTAGTATACTAATAGCATTATAAAGAAACCAAATTCATTGTTTATACACTCATACATACAAAGCTTTTAGTTGATTACACCTTAACACCACCTAATACTACAAAATCATAGAAAAACCTATCAATATTGTTTTACAAAATCATAAGGTAGCCCCTCTCAGCTTGACGTGCCCATCCTTACTTATCCTCGGCCTGACCCACCCCTCTCCTTTCTAGTGTATAGCTTTCTGTACATGATATATCAGCTCCCTGCCCTGTTATTCCTTCCCGAGCTTTGTCTTAGACTTTCCTGCCCATCACTTCAGCCTTTTCTAGAAAAATAAAGTGTGGCTAATTGTATTATTAACAACCATTAAAGAACTACCAAGGGCTCAACAACATAGTTGGAGCTGAAAGCTAACATCACACATCATGAATACAAGGCCTCCTAAGGCCATTTGGGGGGATTGGGAAAGAGAAGCCAAGGAGCTAGGCAAACCAGGTATGAAGGAACAACTGTCTAAGCTCTGTTGATGCAAAGTGTTTCCTTGAAGCTGCTCGCAACCCACAAGCTCCAAAATAGTGGGAAAAGACCCTACCAACATGTAGCCAACAAATCATACTCTACACAACATAAAAGATTTCTCAAACCACTTCATAAACTATTTGAAGTTTACCACCTAGTATTGAGAGAGGAAAGATATGCTCTAAATTTTCAAACACAATTCAATGCATGATTGGAGCAAACATACTCACTAAAAAAATTCATTAGACCACCCCTAAGCAGGAAAGTTCCTGGCAATCCCAACCTAGTTACAAATTGTCTTCATTTGCAATTGCAAGCTAAATGTCTTCTCTCTTCTTTCAAGTAGTTGTGATTTGCCTTCATAAATGGAGCCAATGACCTCTTTCTTTACCTCTTTCAAGTAGACCAACAAAACCACCACTTTTGATGCATGTAGACATTTGACTATAAAACTTGTCCTTGTAAGAATCAACTCAATTTTGCATCTCTTTAAATTTGATCCACTTATACTAAAAAAGCCATGTTGAAGAAAAGGACAATAAAATTTCTTAAAACTCTCACCTGAGCATTTGTGGTTACTTCCTTTGTGTCATGATCCTTTGGCATTTCATATTTGATCATCTTAAGGTAGCATCTCATAGACATCTTGCAAGCTAGAAACCAAAATTGACCAATAATTAGTACATGTGCTTAAACATTACTGATGATGCCTCTAATGAAAGCCATGCCATGGTGCTTGATGTTGCTTGATGTAGCATTGTACCTTGAACTCATACTATCAAAAGCCTACCTAGATACGTTTAATGCATGTGCTGAAGTCATTATAGATCATCTCTGGTTTTAACCCTTCATGCTGATAGTCAATAGAAGAGTATGATCTAGTCTCCACCAAACGGTCTTGTTCTTGGGCATGATAGCACCATTGTTTTGTGCATCAATGATGCTATCACATAATTTGAGGTTGTGTTTATCTCATCTGATGAAGACCAAGAATATTTTGACAACTACTTCAATGACATGCCATGGCTTGCTATGCCATACAGTGATTCGAAAATGAAAAAAGTACTTAGTCAGTGGTTTGAAGGAAGGTATACCTTATTCTAATCAATTTTCTTTCATTCGATGGTCAAATACTCCACCTCAAATCTAACGTGCTTCTGACGGGAAGGGAAAGAACTTTTAGAATTGACAATTAGAGAAGCAGCTCTATCTAAAATCTATTCTATATCAACATAGTTCAACTAATCCTGCACATCAAATGATGCAAAGAGGTGCTTGGATTTTAGTAGCTGTATATCCAACATGCATTTGCTCTTATTGATTATTCTTCCCATCCATGAGAGAAGTTCAAGTTCTAGACCTTGCAATCCAATAAAAAGATGCGTCAAAAGTAGGATAAGCTTCCTCCTTTCCCTATCATATCTTTTTTTAATGTTTTGTATAACAACCCTCAACCCATAACCCAGAAAGATTTTTACTAAAAGAACAAGAAACCTCCATTCCACTTACCTCGGAGCCTTCAAATTTGCTGAGTTATCAACTTGAACATGTCTAGCAACAGAAGATACCAAATTGAAGTTATCCTACAAATTATGCAGATCATCATCACCAATCATGCCTCTTGATCCACCCATGTTGTTGATCTGCAGCACATGATCTTGACCAGTGCTGCCTAGGCTTGATCTGCTAAGTAGCATGAATGTCCATGGCCAATTTAAGGATATGCTAATCATACCACTTGACCTTGAAATATCAGCTTGATTCACTTGATTCATGATATGGCCAGGTTGATCAGATGGATCAGAATCCTTCGCGACATGTTGGCCTTAATCTCGAGGAGGTTGCTGTTGTTCAAGATATCTTGGCCAAATTCGCCATGATTATCGCATGAAGTGACCAAATTCTTCATGATCTCTCTATTTCTACAGCCCACAAATCAAATGTCAAGATGGAATATAGTCAATCATCACAAGAAGTTTTTTTGAAATAATTTTCCCATGTGGAAAAGGGGACTGTTTTCCCTTGGTTTCCCCTAATAGTGTTCAATAACATGAGCTTCTGCTTGGGAGCCACCGCATATCTAACTAGTTGCCACTAGTTGCCATCAAGGGTAAGGAGCTCCTGGCCCCCACCTTGGGCTGGTAGCCAAATATGCTCCTCTCTCAGCCAACCATCACAACCTGCTTCAGGGGCTGCGGCATCCTATTCATTGCCCTCCACCTGCTGATAATAGTCTAGATGTGGTTCTATCTACTAGTTTTTCTCCTAATTCATCATCCTCACCTCAGCTATTACTGTTTGAGATCTTTCAAGTCAACTACAACCAACATGACCTGTTGAGGTGCTGCATTTCCACTCCAGGCCTGCTGACCACTTATTGCAGACTGCCATGTAGCATCTCAATTGCTGCATTTTAGATCTGCCCTGCTTCATCTGCAAATTACATCACTTCATGATTTGTGTTTTGCTGTTTCAATACTTCATCATCACTCTCGTAGCATAGCTTTACAATGTGCAGATGCTGTTGTATCAGTATTATTTCTAGCTTGAGCAAAATCAAGTTTCATTTGCCAACTATAGAATTCCTTACTTGAGGCACTCCATCACACCATTCAATAATCCCACGAGCAATCACATTTCCCTACATGCAGAAAAATCAGCCGATTAGCAACATCCTAATAGTGATAAGACATTTACAATTTATTGATCTGACCTATGCTTAAAAGCCACAGACCCAGATGGAAATAACATGAAGTATAGCAAGGGTAGCATTGTATGATTCTGCTAACCTATATGGGAGAGGCAAACTATATTGTACCCATCCTTAAGCTCTGGAAGGGCCTTGACCTACACAGCAACAACGATTGTCAGATGTGTTTCAATCTTTCACCCAACCTTCATGATGAGCATTAGGCATCCCGCTTTAACTTCAGCATCTCTTAATTTTGAACTGAAGGCGTTCCAACTACCCTATTTACCTCCCATTCTATTAATAAAGCTAGAGCATGTTCTATTGATTTCATACACTCCCAATTACATCTCACATATTAGATAGTGGCTCTGATAAGGAGGGATGACATCTGTCAAGTGCTCTCACTAAACATGTTACCAAATCCACATTGTAATATAGTGGCGGTTAGAATTTTAATATTTCATGAGATCCAGACACAACCAATAGACCCAATTGGAGCAACTTGGACAATCAATAGTTTTGACATCCATTGACTTGGCTTCTAGCAATCAACAAATACTTTTAAAGCTCAGTAATGCTCACAAGACATCTACACACCTTAACGGCTGCATAAATTTTTAGTGATGCTATTTAAATTTTTCAATCCTTCAAACACTTTCCACTAGCAACACAATTTTTCATCATTTAATACAAAAAAACTCTTACTCGTTTGGCTTGATGGTATATTGATTCGCTCCAAGACTTGGAATGAGCATCTTCAAGCACTTCATGATGTTCTTCATCCTCTTCTAGAAAAAAAACCTATGAATCCAGTTCAAAAAATATTAACAAAACATCATTAAAGATCCTATGTTGCATGTAGAAATTCAAATATGCCCAAAAACATCATCAGCAATCCAAGAGAATATCGTGCTATGGGAGAGACATCTCTTCAAATGATGCATCAAAGCTCTCTTCCATGAGCAAGCACTCTTGAAGCATTATTTATGTTGTAATGGTCAAACAATAGCAGAAACCCATAGCAACTTTGACTTAGTTCTACCACAATATGTCAAATACAAGTAAGATGCTTCTCTACAACTTCACGGATTTGACTGAGTCCTACAACAACATGACAAGTGCAAGTAAGATGCTTCTCTACAACTTAGGGCCATTATGTTCCTTGTTCTATTGATTGATTCTATGAAGATGTTGAAGATTGTGGTTGATTCTATCAAATCCGTGGGAGATATCTACTATGATGCTGTGTGAAGATTTGTTGTTTCCCTTGTTTTGGTCATCAAAAGAATGAAATAAAATATTGTTGATGTTACAATATACATTTTCTTGCAGTAGAATCCCATTTTCCTTGGTGTCTCTCTTGGGGCTCCATGTTTTTGGTGTGCAGCCAGGGAAACTTACCATCAACAAGCATTAGAAGAGGCTAAAAAGGAAAGAAATGGCATTGCCAAGAAAAAAAGAATTCAATGGATTCTTGCAAAGTTCCTTCTTCCACTGAAGAGTTGGAGATTCTCATCATCAAAGCCACTTTCCACAATAAGTTCATCCCACAATGGCAAAAACATATTACCATCATGATGCAAGCTCTATGTGGTGGACTATTTCCTCTTCCTGTTGAAGCAACAGAAACTTGCATCTTGGTGGCAAATTGTTTGGGAATAAATTGAAGGATAGAAAAAGAGAGAATGACTATCCATGGAAGATTTGGCATTCATTGAGAAGTTTCCAGACATCATTAAGTGGGAGATCGTGAAGAAGCTTCAGGAGTTGTGGTCTATGGAGGTTCACAAAAACAAGAGGGAAAAGAGTTGGAATTTATTCATGGATGCTCAATAGCAAGATACATGGGATGCTTGGTGCACTGACAATCTTCTATTTGTCCAATTAGAAACCCATTGGAAGTTGGTAGATAGAGTGTTTTTCACAACATACACTGTTGAAACCCTCAGAATCTGGCATTATAATGATGGCACAACAACGATCCTAAGAAGAATGAGTTTTGATACTTTAAAAACAGAATATCTCCCCCTCTGTAGTGGTTTGAAAGCTGAATTCAGAGATGTTGTATTGGCAAGGAAATTAACGTTCAAAATTTTGACATCATGGCTCATCAAGGGTCCTATTATGTCGATGTGTTTGGCGAGGAGCTATTGTGGATAAGAAGGATAAGAAAAGAGAAAACGTCATGGAAGGCGAACAATGAGCGAACAATCGTTAGCACCTTTGTGCAAAGTTTCCCCACCTCTAACTCCAGATTATTGTTCTCTCACTTGCTCACTAGAGTTGACTCGTGTTGTTGTGTGTTTAAAATGAGAAGAGACACTCTCTTTTTATGAGTTTTTGGAATGAGGAAACTAATTTTATTTTATTATAAAAGGATTTATTTTTGTTTTGTATGAAAAAGGGAACCTTAATTAGTTCATGTCAATTTTGTTTTGTTCTTTATGGCTCTAGGATAAGGGGTTTTACATTTTTCTTAGGAAAGTCTAAGAAGGTAGGGGGAGAGGGGGGAGGGGAGGGAGGGGACACAGAGTACACAATGCACCATGCTTTGGCATCGGCCTTATTCCTCTCTCCTTAAGCCCCCTCTTCTTAAAATATATACATATATTTTAGGGATTTTCAAGTAGAAAAATAACCAAAAAGTGTCTATGAATCAATTAAATTCCTAAACATTCATTAAAAGTTGAAAATAATTATAAAAATTAAATAAAATTATAAAAAGTTATAATAAATCCTTGAAATTTTTGAATTATTTTTTAATTTTAAAAGTGAAAAATATCTTGATTAATTTGTTAAAATTTTGTTTTGGTCTCGAAAAATATTAATTGACTTAATTTAGTCCTTTTAAAATAGTGATTAAGTATTTTCCTCATAAATAAATTTTGAGTATGTTATACAGCTCGAGAAGGACCAAGGGGTTTTTCATCATTACTTACCATACCATTAGTGTCATCTACAAATAGGTTAAGAATCATTCACTTACTACCATTCAATAATGTGATTCCTTCGAGGTTACCCAAATCTTTTTTTTAAAAAACTAGTAACCTAGGGCATTTGTGGCAAGAAGCTAAGGGGCATCCATGTTGGATGGACTTATGAAGGGGAAAAGGATATGTAAGAGATCCATTAACTGCAACTCTTAACGGATGCATTCCCGAAAAGGGTCATTAGATATCTGATAAAAGATTTACCAAATCTCATGTTGTGAAGAGATTGGAAAATAAATTCCCATTCCAACCTATGATATGGTTTGCTAAAGTCTTTTGAAGAAAATGAAATCATCTTTGGTTTCTTGAGCATAATCCATGCCTTTTCAATGTGCAATAATTAAGTCAAGGATGTAGGTGCTCTTGATGAATCCTTTTTGCTTGTATGGATCCATTGTTCAAGGTGCCCATATATATTTTTTGCTAGTAAAAAATTTATATGCTGAGGTTAGATTTAGGGGGGGGTTCACTTTATATATATTCTCTATATAATGTACGTTCATGACTTATTTATAAATATTTTAATTTGTGCTTTTTTTAAAATAAAACACAATCCTTTTTTATTCAATCTATAAATAACCCTTTTATATTATATCTTTCTATATATAAAAAATATATAAAAATAATATTTTTAAAACCCTTATTTTGAACTCACTTTATATCAATTGGAATTTGGACGTTGGGAGAGAAGTTTCTCTCGAGGACTCTCAGAAATTAAAATCTGAATCCTGATGTGGCCTTTTTTCGTTTTCTGGAGCAACATGACAGAGCGCGTTTGTCGTATTCACTGCGTACTTGTGCACAATTGGGCGGTTCTACTTCTGGAAAGGACACACGAGCGCAAATGGGAGAAAAAAGGTCCACTATATCACACGATTCAAAGCAAAGTAAAAGATAACGATCGGCTCGTGACTCTAGTCTCTCGTATTATGGATCAGTCGTCAGGGGGTTCAGGCACCAGACAGAATACGCGCCACTGGATTTGTGCGTTGTGATCTAAAGCCTTAGGGCCCAGGAGCAGCTGCATGCGGGGAGTGGGACTCGGCACAGAGAGAGAGAGAGAGAGAGAGAGAGAGAGCGAGAGAGAGCGCATTTACGAAAAAAAAGAGAGAGAGAGCGCAGGTATATGCAGTCATATTAGGGTTAATGGGGCGCGGGAAGGTGGAGCTTCGGAGGATCGAGAATAAGACGACCCGGAACGTGACCTTCAACAAGCGCAGGGCCGGTCTCTTCAAGAAGGCCCAGGAACTGGCTGTGCTTTGCGACGTCGACATAGCCCTGATCGTCCTCTCCGACACCGCCAAGATCTCCACCTTCTTCAACAACCGCCCGGGCAGCACTAGGTACCATACATTAGTACCACAAACACAGCAAACTAATTCTACTCTGAACGCTTTTATCAATATATTAAACCAACCCCAGGACAGTCTATTCCAGCTCCTGTTATCATTATCAATTGTCATAGAATCTGAACAAGTATACGGGCATTTAGGTGCATTCGCTCTATGCTGGACGCCTACTTGAGCCAGTACAGCATCAGCAACGGCAGCTTCAGATTGACGGACACTCATCACAGTAGAAATGTAGCTGCGGTCGATCATGAGAGCTTGAGTACTCCTTATACTAGCTGTGGAGCAGACGGCTCCGCCTCTGCCGACGGTCTTCTACGTGCCACTGTGCGTACCCCTTACCTTCGTCTTTTTCATTATTCCTTGGCAGTCACTATTAGCGAGTCTGATCTGTTGTAAGAGCTCTCTCTCTCTCTCTCTCTCTCTCTCTCTATCAGATGGGAGACATTTTAGTGCACCTTCTGAAAGAGTTTTCCTGTTAATCTCATTTCAGAGAAGAAAAATGTGTGCATATTTCACGCAAGAGGTCGTCATATCCTACGTTAGCTTTCAACAGTGTCAAAGATCACGCAGTTTCTGCAAACGGAGCGCAAATCATTATTTTAAGCTGAGCTTGCATCACATTTTGACCACGGTGGGAGAAATACCCGACCACCAGCTCTCCGGGCGTACTCGTGAGCTTGTAGAATGTCACCAATCCCTATTGTGTTGGACGAACCTTGTTTCAAATGGCATCATCAACTTTAGTCCCATTAAAGAGATGGGTGACCAGTGGGAAACTAATTCACACGCAAATTGAATCTTGATGAGCCTAGTCTACACGAGTTAGGCATACTTCCCGCTTCGCAATAAATGTTGCATATGCACGATTGTGAAGATAACAACATCGTGTGAATATTGCAGCATAGCGTCTTTCGAAAGACCATCCATACTAAGGGATTTCCCCATGTCTCATAACTTTCGAAAGACCATCCATATTGCAGCATAGCGTATTTCGAAAGAGCATCCATACTAAGGGATTTCCCCCTGTCTTATCATCTTTCGAAAGACCAACCATACTAAAGGATTTACCCATTTCTTCTATCTTCAAAAGCATGATCCATTTCCTACAATGACAAGGGGATCTCTAGACCAACCATACTAAAGGATTTACCCATTTCTTCTATCTTCAAAAGCATGATCCATTTCCTACAATGACAAGGGGATCTCTAGACCAACCATACTAAAGGATTTATCCATTTCTTCTATCTTCAAAAGCATAATCCATTTCCTACAATGACAAGGGGATCTCTAGAACAACTCTTTGGTTGTTTGAGTTAGCAAGATCCATACATGCTAACAACTCAATATTCGTAGCAACAACCTCGAAATATCTCAAGCCATTATATGATGTTGTGCCTCAAAACATGCACTATAAAGCTACTTATCTGAAATTGGTTTGTAGGATGATATCCCTCTACATTCTTGATTCTTACAACATTGCATCCTCTATGTAAATGGGCCTAATGTCTTCCAAATTAGCTCAATAAGAACATCTACTAAAATCAAGCAAATGGATAGATTATCAAAAAATGACAAGCTTTCATGTGGCATATAATTGCTAACCATTCTCCATTCAAAGAGGTATGGGCAAAGTTGTTGATTGTAGCCAAACAGGATTTGTCATTCAGCTTGTCAGAAGTGTATATCCTACCATTGAAACCCACCAAGACAGGCACAATGTTTGCAAGTTGATACAAGTCCATTAAGTATTTTCACATTCTTGGATGTTTCTTTCAATTTAGGGGAAGAATATTATCATATGATTTGTTAGACTAGCAAAGAATTACATTATAGGGGACTACAATTTGGTAACAAATATATCCCCACTATCCTAGACTCATAAACTTATAAATTTTTCAATAGTTCAATTGTTTGTTAAAGGCATTAATGTTGAGATATCGAGCTCCACTCGTGATATGCCAGGGTGACCGTTGTGCATTTATGTCATCGACTTGTTAGCTACAGATGCGTTCGGTACACCGCCCATGAATAATAGCTAGATGACAGCTATCCTTATCTACTCTAGTTCATGGCTCAGTTAGTATGCCACCTTAGTTAGTTGAGTTTGGTTTGAGACCCATATATAGGGTTCTTCTATTTCTCTGTACTAGAGTTCTTTTGGTTTACACAACTAAGAAGAGAAAAACTGTTTTCAGCTTCCACCTTTGTGTGTATTCCCCCATTGTGTAAGTGAGAAAGCTACAAGTGAGACTCCTTTCTTCTCTCCCACAATCTTGACATGGTATCAGAGCCTGGTTCGTGGTAAGGAGCTCAAGAAAGCAAACCAAGTTTGCGGCGTTCTAGTAAGAGGACCAGTGTTGCTTTCATTTTTCGAGTTTGGGAGCAAGTCTCTGCAAGTAGCACAACCGAAAAGTGAAAGAGTGCATTGTCTCAGATTGAGATGCCCTTCACGGTGTAGCAAGAGCAGAAGTTTTCCGCACGCACTCAGAAAAAGGCCCTGTTTTTTGCTGTGCGACCACTGTTCTACAAGTCGGTGAAAAGTTACCGTAGAAATTGCATTGTATGCCTGTGCGCAGAGACATTGAGAGTTACAGAATCATCCTTGTTGCCTGTGATGCAAAATCGTCACTAGGAAGTGACTGTGTGGTCAAATACCACTTTCGTCAGTTTTGCAGATTTACCCTTGTGAGGCTGAAGCTCTGTTTTTTGTAGTGACACAATTTTTTGCAGTGTTTTGTAATGGCGTCTGATTCTCTTTCACAGATTGTCATTGAAAAGCTTGACAAGAACAACTTCCAAGCATGGAAGTTTAGAATGACGAATTTCCTTATGGAAAAAGGATATTGGAAATTCGTTGCTGGAGACGAAGAAGAACCAGTTCTTCTTGATGTTTCCAATCAACAACAAATGCAGGCATTTAAAGGATGGCATAAGAGAGCCAGAAAAGTTATATACTAGCTGTCTATCAGTATTTCAGACTCTATGATTGTGCATATTCAGGATGCAAGTATGCCAAAGGAGGCATGGGATACTTTGTCAAAAATGTATAGCATAAATATGCAAGCTAGGAAAATGCAGCTCAAGTAAGAGTTGCACAATGTGCAAAGAGAAAGTATGAGCATCAATGACTACCACATGAAGGTGAAGAAGATTGTAGATGCATTTGCTTCCATTGGGTCGCCAGTGGAAGATGATGATTTAATTTCTGTGACCTTGAATGGTCTAGGAAAGGATTATGCACAGTTCCGAACATCGATTTTCGTCCTGAAAGATTTCATGATTTTGAGGAGTTGATTGCTCTTCTAATTTTTGAGGAGTAGAGAAATGGTGGTGCATCTTCTTCAGGAGGAATTTCAAAAGAAGCTGTCTTCTACTCAAATGCTGGAAGAGGTAGAGGCAGAGGCAGAGGAGGCCGATCTGGAGGCCGTGGTAGAAATCAGAATATGCAGCACACTCAAGAAAACCAGTCCTATGGAGGAGGACATGGTAACTCTAGAGGCAGGGGGAGCCAAAGAGGTCGTGGTGGATGGCAAAGAGACCAAAATGCAAACAGCAATGTTGAATGCTACTACTGTGGTAAAATGGGTCATATGGCTAAAGACTGCTATAAAAAGCAGAATGACATCATGAATGAAAAATTGCAACAAGGAAAATATGCATCTTCTAGTAGACATGGTGATGATAGAAAATGAGCATTTGTTTATGGTGCAGCACATGACCAATTTTGTGACAAGTGCAGAAGAAAGCAACGATGTGTGGTATATTGACTCAGGTGCATAAAACCACACGACAGGTCATGCAGAATGGATGCAGGATGCAAGGAAAATGGAAAAACCAGGATTTGTGGAGACTGGTGATGATACTGCACATCCTATTGTGCAGATTGAAAATATTCATTTGTCTATGCAGGATGGGAAAAAAGAAACACCTGTCGGATGTATTTCATGTCCTGAATATCACCAAGAACCTGGTTTCTGTTGGTCAAATGGTTGAGCAGGGCTTGCAGGTCAAATTTAATTCTCATGGATGCTTTGTTGAGGATATGAAAAATAAAGGTCGTTTGATAGCAAAAGGAAAGAAGAAGGGCAGAATGTTTACGTTGGATGCAAACATGCCTGAATTGAGTGCAGCAATGTTTGCACATGGGACTGGTGTAGTTGCAGATATTGATATCTAGCATAAACGCATTGGTCATGTTAATGTACAATGACTTAAATCAATGCAAGCCCAAAATATTGTTGTAGGATTACCTAAATTCAAGGTTGTAGAAATGCATAAGGTATGTGAAGCCTGTCAATTAGGAAAACAAGCAAGAAAATCATTTCCTAAATATGTTCAAGAGAGTAAGAAGCCATTGGAATTAATCCACTCTGATGTGTGGACTATTAAAGCTGCATCTATTGGAGGCTGTCATTATTTTGTCACTTTTATTGATGACTATAATAGAAAAGTTTGGGTGTATTTTATGAAAAAGAAAAGTGAAGTGTTTGGGCATTTCAAAACTCTTAAAGCTATGATTGAAAAAGAAACATGCCTGCAAATAAAATGCCTAAGGTCAGATGGAGAGGGAGAGTACCTCTCAAATCAGTTTGCAAGGTCCCTGCAAGAGCATGGCATAAAGCAGCAATATTCATGCAGTCATACCCCACAACAAAATGGAATTGCAGAAAGGAAAAACAGGCATATTGGAGAGGTATCTCGTACCATGCTCAACGAAAAAGACTTGCCAGATTTTTACTGGGCTGAAGCAGTTGCTACAGCAGTCTACATAATGAACAGGACTCCCACTGCAACAATACATGGGATGACTCCAGAGGAGAGGTATACTAGTAGGAAACTAGATATTTCTCATTTGAAGATTTTTTGTTGCATTGCCTATGTTCATGTGCTAGATGAGTTGAGATCCAAGTTGGATCCAAAAGCTGAGAAGTGCATCTTTATTGATTACTCTCTACAGTAGAAAGGGTATAGATACTATAACCCTTCTACTTGTAAGTTTACAGTGAGCAGAGATGTTGTTTCTGATGAGATGAGTAGCTGGTATAAACCAGTAAATGTGATTGATGATGTAGATGCACAAAATGGTAATGCTGCACAGAATTCACAGCAGCAGTCACAAAATATTAGTGGACCTGGAGTGTCCTCTAGCAGTGGTTCACATTCTTCGCCATGGACAGGCAGATTGAGATCATGAGAATCTTCTCAAAACAATGTAGATAGTGGTATGCAGGTTTCACGAAGAGGAAAAGAGAAGGTAGATCAGCCCATGTTTGATGTGAATGCAGGTCACTCTTATGTGGATGGTGAATCCAGTGGCTTAGAACAGAGCATTGATGATGAGTTGGGTATTCCTTCTATTGTTACACCTAGAGTAAGGAAGACCAGGGATGTTTTGAGAGCACCTAGGAGTGAACCTACTTTGTGTAGGTCTACCAGAGCTAGGTATCTTGTGGATAGGCTGAAATATGATGGATTTACAGCCATTCACTATACCTATATGGTCAAAATGATACAGAAACTAGAACCCACTTCTTTTGAGCAAGCAATGGGAAAAGAAAAATGGGAGAAAGCCATGGATGAAGACATGGATGCCTTGGAAGCAAATGCTACATGGGAATTGGTACCTTTGCCTAAAGATAAGAATGCAATTGGTTGTAAGTGTTAGCAATCATGTTTGTCATGCCTTGTCATCTCCTGTCTATGAGCCTCAGTCTGAGTCAAACGAGGACTTTGGGAGCTCTGACTTGTCTATCACTTGTTTTGACGGAGGAGGTAGCTCATTCTAGAGCACTCAGTTTATTGCATTTCAGTGCATTTTCTCCTCTAGTCAGGATTTTATGTGCATTTCTCGGGGCAGTTTTTGCATTCTTCAGCTTGCCTCACCTGCCGGACATTGTCCACTCTTTCCGGGATTTTTTGAGCATTCCTGGCATTTTTACCAGCATTAAATGCTGGTCGAACATATTTATGGCCTCAAATTTCAGGTCGGCCAGTTTTTGGGTTTTTTGGCTATTTATAGCCATTTTCCACTTGGCAGTCAGTTGTATTATCATCTTCCCTCCTTCTTTGGCAGATGCACACTCCGACTCCGTCATCTTCCTCCATCTTCGGTGCTGCCGTCATCATCAGCCTGATCTGGTGCCCTCACTGACGCTTTGGGCTGCGTGCAGGGGCTGATCAGTCCAGAGTTTTGTATTCAGCATTCATTACAGTCAGTGCAAATTTTCTTCCTTCATTTTCTGTTGTCTCTCTCTCCTCCTCTGTGTTCGTGTTTTTCTTCCGTTGCGCACTCTCACATGGTATCATCGCCTGACTGAGAGCACGGAGGACCTAACCTTGTGGAGAGATACCTCACCCCTCTTCTGCTGCTGTCGCCTCATCTCCAACTGCCCAGGCGGCCCCTCCAGGTGGCCATTCTTCTTGCGTTTGCTGCAGACGACTCCTCCCAAGGCTGCCACATCATCCATCGACCCCTCCTGCTTGCGTTTTCCATCAGGCAGCCCCCTCCTTCAGCTAGGCGGCACATCATTAGGCTGCGTTTTGCAGATCTGATGGTCGTTTCCACTCCTGGCGGCTCATCTCCTGCTGGCGACCCACTTTCAGGCTGCGTTTTGGTGCTGGCCACTTCTTTTCTGGTGATCTTCAGCATTTATCTTTGCGTTTTGCAGATCCAGGTGTTTGTAGGCTATCACAGCCTGTGTCTTGGTGGTTGGTGACCATACTGCTAGTCATACTTCGGCTTCGGCACAGTTTTCTTTGGTGTTTGGTATTTTGCAGATTTGAAGATGTCTTCTCATCAGTTTACAGGCTTTGATGACTTAGATGACGAGCTTTTGTCTCGACACTCATCTGAACGGAGGCGTGATTTTTATCACGAGGACCATCGTCCGGAGTCTATTCCTCTTTCCCGTCCCCCTTCTATTCATGTATCTCGGCGATCCCCTTCCAGTGGGCCGAAGATGCAGCCTTTGATACCCCCTGTACAGGTACCCGTACTTCCTCAGCTGCCCAAAGAGGACCGGTTGGATGGCTCCAACTTTTCTCTATGGTCCTGCAAGGTGGAGTGTATCTTGGACTCCTTCGATCTTTGGGAGCTTGTTTCTGTTCCTCTTCCCCGGTCTAAGGTGGATCCCGCAGATGGGACATCTATGGATCGTGCAGCCTTATGGGATCGGCTTAATTCTAGAGCCAGATCTTTCCTCTTTCTGAGTTTGCAGGATTCTATCCTTGTTCATGTTCACAGGTTGAAGACTGCAACAGACGTGTGGAGAAAGCTTGTGTCTCTCTATCAACAGAAGACGCTTGCCCACCGGATATCTCTCGAAAAGAAGTTGCGGATGCTCCCTATTGATGATAGTCCTTCCATGAAGGACCACATCAACAGATTACAGGATATGAGGGATGAGCTTGCATCCCTCGATCAGACGATATCTTCTGAAGACATGGCTATGATTCTTTTGACTCAGCTGCCATTGCCTCGGTTTGATGTCTTCTACACCAGCCTTCTTACATCAAGGACCCGTGAGAAGTTTCTATGGGAGGAGCTATCCCCGCTTGTCTTGGAGCATGACGAGCGACTCAGAGAGGTCAGTGTTAGTGGATCCGACTCCACTAGAGCCTTTGTTGCAGGTTCGGGAGGACAGAAGAAGAAGAAGAAGTCAAAGACTAAGAAGAAGGACAGTTCTTCAGGCTCTGACTCAGATTCAGAGAGACTGAAGTGCCCACACTGTGGGAAAGGGACACATCTTGAGGAGAAATGCTAGAAGAAGTACCCTCACCTTCGTCCGAGAGCGAAGGGTGGATCTACATCGGAGCCTTCTTCTACCTCTACGCCAGCTGTTACCCATGAGTCAGTGTTCCTTCAGATCCATGCTTTGGAGGAGGATCCTTCTTCCGTGGCTGCAGTGTTTTCTGCGCAGCCTTGGTTAGTGGACAGTGGTGCTTCGAGTCATATGACTCCCCGAGGTGATTTGTTACAGGATCTCTGTCCATCAGAGGGTTCAGTCACTCTTGGTGACATTTTATCAGTGCCTATTAGTGGTGTTGGCACATTGCCTTTGTTTTCCGACCGACCTTCGAGCTCCTTTTCACAGGCCCTACATGTTCCAGATTTGGGCCTTCCCCTCCCCTCAGTTTATGGCCTTACGAGGCTTGGCACACGCGTGATCTTCATCGAGCATGCCGTTGTTATTGAGGATTCTTTTACAGGAGCTGTCTTATCTACAGGTTAGCAGGAGAGCGGTCTTTACAGGCTCCATTCCCCTTCTTTGATGCAGGGTCCTCCGCGGCAGTCTATTGCTACACCCGTTCCTGCTTATGCACCTTCTATTCCACAGGTTCCTTCCCATCCCCCACCCTCTCCTCCGGTGGTTCCCTCATATCTCCCATCCCTTTCAGAGGGGGACAATCTCGGTGATGCGGCTGTGGATTCCCTGGCCCTTAGTATTTTAGAGGGGGCTTCCCAAGATCTCGAGGAGTTTCTTCAGCAGCAATCTACATCGACGGACTTCATTGACCTTGGCATTCCTCTTGCTACCCCAGGATCCATTTCTCCCTTGGCCTTCCGCCACATCCAGGATCTGAGAGGGGGTGTTAGCACGAGGACTTTAGGAGCTCTGACTTGTATATCACTTGTTTTGACAGAGGAGGTAGCTCATTCTAGAGCACTCAGTTTATTGCATTTCAGTGCATTTTCTCCTCTAGTGGAGATTTTATGTGCATTTTCTGGGGTAATTTTTGCATTCTTCAGCTTGCCTCACCTACCGGACATTGTCCACCCTTTCCGGAATTTTTTTAGCATTCCTGGCATTTTTACCAACATTAAATGCTGGTCGGACATATTTATGGCCTCAAATTTCAAGCCGGCCAGTTTTTGGATTTTTTGGCTATTTATAGCCATTTCCCACTTGGCAGTCAGTTGTATTATCATCTTCCCTCCTTCTTTGGCAGGTGCACGCTCTGACTCCGTCATCTTCCTCCATCTTCGGTGATGCTGTCATATCAGCCTGATCTGGTGCCCTCACTGACGCTTTGGGCTGCGTGCAGGGGCTGATCAGTCCACAGTTTTGTATTCAGCATTCATTACAGTCAGTGCAGATTTTCTTCCTTCATTTTCTGCTGTCTCTCTCTCCTCCTCTGTGTTCGTGTTCTTCTTTTGTTGCGCACTCTCACAGTAAGTGGGTTTATAAGGTGAAACACAATGCAGATGGTTCTGTGAATAGATACAAGGCAAGATTAGTAGTCAAGGGATATGCACAAACATATGGCATTGATTATGAAGAAACATTCAGTTTGATTGCAAGGATGGCAACCGTAAGAGCAGTCATTGCTATGGCTGCATCAAAGGGATGGTCTTTACATCAGATGGATGTAAAGAATGCCTTCTTGCATGGTGATTTGCAAGAAGAGGTCTATATGGAGCAGCCACCAGGTTATGTGCATACTATTCATCCTGAGTTTGTTTGCAGGTTGAAGAAAGCCTTGTATGGCTTGAAGCAAGCACCTAGAGCATGGTTTGACAAGATAGGATAGTATCTTGTCACTATTGGCTTTCATATTTCCAAGGTAGATTTCTCACTTTATGTAAGAAAAACATAGAAATGTATTATGCTACTTGTCATTTATATTGATGGTTTGATTATGACAGGTGATAATGATGAAGATATCCTTCATGTGAAAATGCTATTGAAGCAAAAGTTTGAGATGAAGGATTTGGGAGAGCTGCGTTATTTCTTGGGCATTGAGGTGATTAGATCACTAAGTGGGATACGGCTCTTACAGAGGCAGTATGGATTGGACATGCTATCCAAATATGGGATGACAGGCTGTAAGCCTATTTCAATTCCTTTGGAGCAGAATGTGAAGCTGAGCGTAGATGCAGGTGAGCTTCAGGAAGACCCTACTATGTACAGACGCATAGTAGGAAGTTTGATTTATATGACTATTACGAGGCTAGATTTGAGCTATGCTGTTGGATTGGTAAGTCAGTTTATGTAGGCTCCAAGGAAACCGCATTTGGATGCGGCTAGACGCATACTCAGGTATGTGAAGTCCACATTGTAGTATGGACTATTTTATGAGACTAGGGTTCAGATACAGTTGCATGGATACACTGATGCTAATTGGGCTGGTAGTATTTATGATAGACGATCTACCAGTGGATATGTGTTCTCTTTTGGGAGTGCTGCAGTCACTTGGAGCAGCAAGAAACAGCCTACAGTTGCCTTGTCGAGCACAGAGGCTGAGTACAGGGGTGCAGCAATGGCTGCATGTGAGGTAGCTTGGTTGCATAAGCTACTTTATGATATGCATCAGCCTACAGATGGGCCAGTTGTCATTTATTGTGACAACATGAGCAGTATACACTTGGCAAATAACCCAGTCTATCATGCTAGAACAAAGCACATTGAGGTGCATTATCACTATGTGCGGGGGAGGGTTTTACTAGGTCTTATTGATCTAGTTTATGTTAGCACAGAGGATCAAGTAGCTAACATATTCACGAAGGCATTGGGCGTAGAGAAGTTGTGCAAGTTCAGAGACCTGCTTGGTGTACAGGAATTGGGATTGAGCTTGAGGGGGAGTGTTGAGATATCGAGCTCCACTCGTGATATGCTAGGGTGACCATTGTGCATTTATGTCACCGACTTGTTAGCTACAGATGCGGTTGATGCACCGCCCATGAATAATAGCTAGATGACAGCTATCCTTATCTACTCTAGTTCGTGCCTCAGTTTGTATGCCACCTTAGTTAGTTGAGTTTGGTTTGAGACCCATATATCTTCTATTTCTCTGTACTAGAGTTCTTTTGGCTTACACAACTAAGAAGAGGAAAACTGTTTTCAGCCTCCACCTTTGTGTGTATTCCCCCATTGTGTAAGTGAGAAAGCTACAAGTGAGATTCCTTCCTTCTCTCCCACAATCTTGACAATTAATCTAGTATAAACCTACTATGTCACCCCTTATGTGTATCTCATTTTCATCTTACAAGTCCATAGAGGCCATTTCCATCATCATTACTACCCCCACCTTGTTTCTCCTCTTCTTATTTTGAAGCAACTACATGACTCTCCTCAACATGCAAATTGATCTTGTTCATAGTCTTGGGCCTTTTGTTTCTCCAAGTTATCAATGTATTTTAGTTGTTAATAACTTCTTGCTCATTTGCTTTAATCCATGTTTGATGTATTATCTCTTCCTTCTTGTAAGTATATTCAACAGCTCACAATGAGTAATCCTTGTTGTTGATTAAGACTAGGGGACTAAGACTAGTCCATCACAAAACTAACTCTAAGTCACATGAGAGCTAGTTATGTTCCTTAAGCCATATTTTAACATTCATTGAATACATTGGCAAAATCACCAAGACTTTACCAATGTGTTACTTTAGAAATAATGTGGGAATTTTTAAAATTGAAAATTCACCATCTAGAAACCTTGATATTAAGTGCACTTATATAGATCTATAGTGCACTCATGACGACTACCTAAATCCAAAAATTTGATTGCTTTATTCCAATTACAAGCATTTTGATTGAAATGCATGGGTTACATTTAGGATATATTTCATTGATTTTCTATGCACTCCTAAGATATCTTGAGGTGTCTTTGGTCATGCATTAAAAATTTCTTGCTTGTTGCCAAAATGGTCTCTGTCATGCTCATGCGAATTTTCAACTTATTTTGGTCTATCTACTATATTTTTTTCAAATACTATATTGTATTGATCACATATTTGTGAATAGTTTCTTTATAATTTGGCATTGAACTAGAGAAATGGACTTTTTTGCAACACAATACATTTTCACGATATTGAACAACATATGGTTCTTTTGTAGATGGGTCTCTAAATTAACATACAATAGCTTTTTCTACCGCAATTTAACTACCAATTGATTGATTCATAGTTGCTAGAACTTTATGCAGTAAATTCTTTCATGCATCTCCCCTTGTTGATTAGTATGCAACTTTTGATACCTTCAAACCACCCATTCATATAGTATCGTGTGTGGAGAAATGTTTGATGGAGAGGGGTTGATATCATGGCTAAACTCTATTTTGGGTAATTATATATATGTTTTCTCTACTCTTGGAGTAGTAAGAGTGTTTAACATGATACAATATAAGAAGGTTAAATATGTAGCTATCCAAGTGATAGCATGGCCAAGGGTATTGCATAAGAATGTAAATGTTCCACATAGAGTTCAAGTATGCTTTTGCAAGACAACCAAAGTTATTTAGTCATTACTAAGAATGTAGTGTTCGAACATGGTCAAGGGTATTGCATATAAATGTTAGTTTTCCACATAGTGTTCAAGTATGCTTGCATGGGACAACTAGAGTTATTTAGTCATTGTTAAGAATGTAGTGCTCCATGTTGCAAGAATCATGCACAAACCTAATATCATTGGTTTACACATGAGCATGAGATTATCTATAAGAGCATTAGGATAATGTCAAGGAGATTGACTCATAGGAGCACGAGGTTATCTATTATAGAGTAAGGATGATATTGTGATAGATACATTCATAGAGTGATGAAATTTCTATACTTTTAGAATGCCATATTATAATATTCATTTAGATTTTTAAAAGATGGGCAGAATGATCAATCCTATCAAGATTTATGAAAGTATATATTTGTTCCTTTGGCCCTTAGTCATTGTTTATATACTTCATTCATTTATTTGTTCCTTTGGCCCCCAATTGCATAACTATAGTCTTTTGCCATGGCAATAGAAAATCTTCATTGTATTATATGTTGTAGCTCAACCACTTCATTATACACTATGTTGCAACACTACCTTGATTCCTTGTACTTGGAATAAGCCTCCTTAAGATTTGACCATAGATTAGCCTCACTTGCTCAACAAGTATGGCATTTTGACATGGAGACGTTTATGGATACATATAAATGCATGAGGGGGAATGTATAAGTATGCTACAAAGGGTGTCATTAATTCTCAGTTTATTCAAATAAGAGTAAAAGTTATAGAGACCCAATAATACCATGATCATCTCTTACATTGGGTCATGTGGATAGGATACTTATATATAGACGCTTCCATGCATATGATATAAGCATTTCCTTAGTAATATAAACAACCCTAAGGAGATGGGGAACTTTGACGTGGAACCTCAATATGCATCCTTGATCTAGTCCTTATTTCTCCTTCTTACGCAACACCTTCTCTAGGTCTCCCTTAGTCACAGTGGAAGCTCAAAATGCATCCATGATCTAGTCCTTCTTTCTCCTTCTTATGCAACACCTTCTCTAGGTCTCCCCTTTAGTCAAACATCTTGATGAATAGTGATGGCATTATGAGAGTGAGAATAATAGATAAAATTTGTACTATGGGTTAGATATTTTTTGGGAATGAAAGCTTAATTCAAGATAACAAGACTCTTCTTGAAGAAATTTTAAAGGAAACACCAAAGAGGGAGGTTCTTACATAGATTTATGCATAAGCAAGACATTTCAAAAATTATGCCTCAGTTTATGACATCATATCTAAGGTGCATCTGATGCTACAACACAAGCCCATATCCTTGCAATTACTCATCATTTCCAAATTGGAAGCAATTTTGCTAAAACCCAATCATGCAAGAAAGTCTTTAGGTGTGAAATGATTGCCAACACCCATTCCATTAATTTTTCTCATAAGAAAGTCATTGATGGTAAGTGAATAACACACCATGCTTTAAATGATATTAGGGCCAAAAGTGAATATGGAAAAGTGCATAATTTATTCATTAAACCTCGCCTAGCTAAAAAAGTAGGTAATTTCAAGCTATGTTATTAGATATTTAGAGGTGTAGAGGGCATTGAAGTTCATTGGATCTCATTTTTATAT